>NC_090824.1:35589642-36948571 GCF_028021215.1 Eschrichtius robustus
GAAAGCTTCCTTCTTCCTACTGCACTAAGCAAGCTGCGCAGGGGCACGTGCATGAGAGCCTGCACTTCATGGCTTCCCGATTCCAATTTTGAGTTAGGTTTCCTCAATACGTGTTCACACCCTCCGTCTCAGTACCTGGTATGATTAGTCCCTACTCAGTTGCCTAAGTCATACCACAGTGTATGAGTATCATGTCTCATCAGTCCTACCAACTTTTAATTTTTCAGGTACTTCCCTTTTTCTTCATCCCTACTCCCGTTAACTCAATGCAGTGTTTTGCTTGAGCTGCTGCTGCTGCTGCTTTCACCTCTCTAGCTTGCCTGCATCCAAGCTTGCCCACTGTTATGGACTGAATTATATGCCCCCCCCAGATACATATGTTGAAGCCCTAACACCCCCAAATGTGCCTATATTTGGAGATAGGGCCTCTAAGGAGGTATTTAAGGTTAAACGAGGTCATAAGGGAGGGGTCCTAATCTAATATACCTTGTGTCCTCATAAGAAGAGGAAAGGGCACTAAGGATATACAGACCACAGAGAAAATACCACGTGAGGACACAGCAAGTAAGTGGCCATCTGCACGACAAGGAGAGAGGCCTCAGGAGAAACCAGACCTACCACCACCTTGATCTTGGGTTCCAGCGCACAGAACTGTGAGAAAATAAATTTCTGTCGTTTAAGCCACCTAGTCTGTGGTATTTTGTTATGGTAGCCTGAGCAGACTAATGTAACCACTTAAATAGATTCTTTCAAAAACAAACTTGATCATGTCACTGTCCTGTGTGAACTCTTCTTTGTGTAGAAGACCCCTCTGCATCTGCCCCTTCCCCTCCTCAGTGCTCTGGACTTGCTAAATGATGGAATGTACCAAGCTTTCTCTGTACCTTTGCCATATTCTTTCCTTGGCTGGGTTGTTCTCCCTTGTCCAGTCCATCTCCTTCCCTGATAACTTCCATTTGCTTTTTGTGACCTGACTCTTGCCTCCCTGGTCTGTGGGGTGCTATCACAGAGCTTCCATAGACCTCAGCTGCCTCCCCTCCAGACTGTGAACCCTTGAAGACAGGACTGAGGTCTTATTCATTTTTCTATTGGCACCATCTGCATTATGCTTGGAATATAGTAGGTATTCAAAAATGATCTTGGACGAATGAACAAAGAGTAAATCTATTTATTCTTAGGAATACAAAAGAAAATTTGACAAATCACCATGTTTTCCCAGTGAAAAAAGCCAGTCAGGGTGTAACCTCCTCTTGGGTCTGCTTTATATTATGATCTGTTGAACCTATACATGCCTGTGGTCCGAAGAACCAAAACAATATTCTCATTATTGTCATCACTGTAATAACAATAGCAATTTTCATTTATTGAGCCAATATTGTATGCTGTGGGTTATATATAAAGCATCTCATTTAATCCTCACAACCATTCTATGAAGTAAATACTTATTATTATTGCCACTTTACAAGTGAAGAAACTGAGGCTTAGAGAAGTTATATAACTTACCCCAGCTTATAGGTGATAAAGCTGGAATTCAAACTCAGCTAATATTCTTTTAGTTCCCCTACATTTCCTAGTTCTCTTGCTGTTATTTCTAGTCTGGATAGGACTATATGACTATTTCTGAGTCACAAGCAGAAGTGACTTGTATCAATTCTGGGCTCAAGCATGATTCTCTAGCATCTCTTTCCCTCCTGAAGGGAACCTTGAAGCCCCATCTTGAGATAGCAGAGTGTCCATCAGCCTTGGCCCCTGAATGACACAGGGAAGAAGAACCCCCAGCTGGCCTGTGTTGGATATGTAGTGTGAGTGAGCAATAAACTCTTGAAGTATTAAAGCATCCAAGATGTTGAGATTGTTGTCACTACAGCATGCTCAGTTCTGTCCTGACTATTAAACATCTTTGTCTCCCTCTGCACAGGGCAGCCCTGGGGCCCACTGCAGCAGTCCCATGTCCTGTATAAAGAGAATATGCAAAGCAGAAGGGAGACCTAGTACCTCTCAGAAATCTAATCATCTCTCTCAACACAGGGTAAGACTACTGGATGTCAACTGCTCAACCAGGTCTTAACTGGGTTACTAAGTATATATGAAGCACCATCTCCTTGAAGACCTTAAATATCCAAGTTAAAGAGACAAAAAGGGTGAAAGTGTAATCAATAAAAATACATAAAAATATAGGCAGTAATTATGTCAATGCATTGTGGAGGTGGTTAGCCATGGAATGATATTAATTATGATAAATTACTGATATTAATCAAGGATGAGGGATATAAACCTTGAACTGCCACTTCGAAGTTGGAGGAGTTTATTGCAGGGTTTTCCAATCTCATGATCATTAATATTTTGGGCCAAATAATTCTTTGTTGTGCGGGCTGTCTTGTGCTTTGTGAGATGTTTAAGATGTTCGCAGCATTCCCGGTTTCTATTTACTAGATGCCAGAAGCATCACCGCCCAACTCCAGCGTGACAAACAACAATGTCCCCAGACATTGTCATAAATTCCCTGGGGGCCAAAGTCACCCCCCCCAGTTAAGAACCACTGGTTTATTAAATGCAGCTGGGGATAATCTTCTCTCATATATTTCTACTAGGATGTAAACAAGTGTAGTTTGGGGAAAATGGCACTTGCTTACACAGCAGATTTAAGGAGCACCAGGATTGTGGTGCCCACAGATGTTTCTCCTCTCTGAAAGATAAACCCCCTGGAGTCTGGGGATTCCTTGTTGTGGGTTAAAGCAGAGAGGCACTGCTTTCCCTTTTAATGTCCACTATCCTTGGGAAGGATTACACAGTAGGTGCTAGCCTGGAATTTATACATCAACAAAGGGAGGATCTGAGAATAAATCTGAGCTAAGAGGGAGAAAAAAAAATAACAAGACACTTGGCACTGGAAAAGCAGCAAGGCCAAGGAGGGAGAGCTGATAGCAGAAAGGGACAGGGGCTCTAGTCCAGGATTCGAGCCTGTGTGTTTTCATGGGGGAGGAAGGAGGCTAAGAGAATTTTGAAATGCTTGAGGAAAGTGTGCAGTCAGTTGCAAGCTTGGGGGAACTCTGAGGACACTGGGCTCTGGGGTGAGGGGATAAAGAAAAACCAAAGGAGAGAAAATCCTCAGGGCTCTGGCATGTGTACAAGGGCCTGCTGATCTGGCTGTGGCCTCTTCTGTGGTCTTATCTCACTGCACTCCCTCTCATGCTTGGGATCAGCCATCGTGGCCTTCTTCCAGTTCTTGAAATGCTCTGTGTTTAAACCTTCCTGCTTTCCACGTGCTGATCCGCCTGCCTGGAGCCACGTTCCCTACCCCACCGGTTCTTATCTACCTGGCTTCTCTGAGTTAACTGTTCCTCATGTTTCACAGCTTAGTTCAATCTATTACTTCCTCTGGGATGATTCATAGCATCCTGCTCTTCATAGCACATTTCTTAATGTATAACTGGATCTTGATTTGTGGGATTACTTTATTACTGATGATCTCCCTCCCAAACTTAAAGCTCTAATGATGGTAGAAAGTGTGTAAGTTTGGCTCATCATGGGCTCCACAGGACCTAACTTCAGGCCTGGAATGTAGTATGTGCTCAATAAATAATTTTTGAATGAATTTCTAAGGGTCAGGATTTTCCTACTTCATAAGTGTGCCTCATTGAGTAGGGGCAGGATCCAGAGTGGTAGAAAAAATGGTAGGAGGGATAAAGAAAAAAAATCACAACGAAAGACACAAACTCATCACACCAGTAGTCTTACCTTCGTCATTCAAAAATCTTTGTTCTCCTTTTTCAAGTTCTAGGCCACTAAAAAATGGCATTCCTGGCCTATATAATCCAATTTACCCTATAAAGATGCTAATAATTAGGTCATGGGACTGTCTTGGTCAGACCCTGGGTATGTGGGCTCAATGAATCTGACTCTCTGTTGGGCAGGAAGCAGTTTCTGCTTCCAGGTTTATCTTCCAGAACTGAAACAATGGTATAGAAGCAATTCCTGCCCCTCTTAGACTGCTCAGAGGGTGCTGGGTATCCCTGAACATTTCACATTGTAATGATCTCCAAGAGTGGCTGAACAGGGGTTTGAGTCACTGCATTTGGACAGACTGTGTTTAGAGTTAGTGGGTAACACTGAAGTTCCATCTGGCAATCCCTTTCTCTACTTTACATGATCTGGGCCATGAAAGTCGGCTCCGAATTTAGTTCCTTCTAGATGTGTTCTTGTTTAGGGGGTTAACAAATAATAGAAGATAAATGCAAAGAGAATCTTCTGTGAGTTGTTTTGAGTCAAGTCAGCTTTTGTAAGGATCAAGGTTGAGACTTAATTTTTTTTTTTAAGTGCTGACTGTATGCCCAGCATAGTGCTAGGAACTGAGGTGACAGTGTTGCACTGGCCTGACATGGAGTTTGCAGACTAGATTTCGAAAACAGTGAGATAGACCTGTCTGTCTATCTGCCTATCTATACTTATCTATCTATCTATCTATCTACCTATCTATCTTCCTACTTAACTTAAGCTAACAAGGAGAATACTCAGAAATAAAATAATCAAGGGAAACTCTGATTTAGTGACCGTTTAAGCAAAAGTACTGAACTTCTAACAATAAAAACTCATTACAAGGAAAGAAAATTTTGCCTGAATACAAGCAGGAGAAAAAAAGCTTTAAAACATTTTCATTATTTTACCTATTCAAGAATGGAGATTATCTTTCTTGACAAGGATTAACAATATAAAATGTCCTCCTTTTTTTTTTTTTTTTAAATTTTTTATTTATTTATTTATTTATTTATGGCTGTGTTGGGACTTCGTTTCTGTGCGAGGGCTTTCTCTATTTGCGGCAAGTGGGGGCCACTCCTCATCG
This sequence comes from Eschrichtius robustus, assembly GCF_028021215.1. Lineage (NCBI taxonomy): Eukaryota > Metazoa > Chordata > Mammalia > Artiodactyla > Eschrichtiidae > Eschrichtius > Eschrichtius robustus. The sequence continues at coordinate 35,594,483 of NC_090824.1, forward strand.
CGGTGCGCGGGCCTCTCATTATCGCGGCCTCCCTTGTTGCGGAGCACAGGCTCCAGACGTGCAGGCTCAGTAACTGTGGCTCACGGGCCTAGTTGCTCCGTGGCATGTGGGATCTTCCCAGACCAGGGCTCGAACCCGTGTCCCCTGCATTGGCAGGCAGATTCTCAACCACTGCGCCACCAGGGAAGCCCCTGTCCTCCTTTTAATAGTTGCTTCTATATAAACACACACACACACAGATGTGTATACATGTATACATGATATTCAGGGATTGGGATAAATTTTGTTCTTTTTGTACCTGGTATGAGCTTGTTTTATAAGCTCAAAAAGGTGCATGAATTCTAGTGATAGGCCGGAATATTTGAATTGGAACAATCTTGGAAACTCGCAGTCATAGAGTAGCCATGCATATCTCTTAGCTCTTACTGTTTGTTCTCTGACTTCCTCCTGTCCATGACTGAAAGCTGTTCTCTCATTAGATATATGTATATGTGAACCATGGTTCCATTGCCTATGTAAGAGGCTTACTCTGCATGGTCTCATAATGATCTCTTATCCCCATCTCCTCCTTGTCTCCCTCCCCATCCTATGGACATACTTGGGCTTGGGATATTAAAGATCAGCTGTAAAGCTTCTCCCAGCATGACTCATGTGATAGTCCTGGTCCTCCAGAAAGCAGATGCCAAGACAGGATTTTATTAAGGGAAATGCCTGGGAAAATGGGAGGGAGCTGAGAGAGACTGGAAGAGCCATCAGAGCAAATCTGACCTTGAGTGAAGGACAGAGGAAAGCAATGTTGCATGGGAGCACCCTAGATGCCGAGCAGGCTAAGGAAAGTTTGGCAAGGCTCTGGGGGAGTCCTTGAGCCAAAGTCACCCATTAAAGGAGTCCCATTTCTCCCAGGAAAGAGCCTGCCTTAGACTCCTTGCTGTGCTTAGTCATTGCCTGGGAGCAGCTTTTGGGAAGAGTGGCCTTGGTGCCACAGCAGTGATGAATTTCAGTGGGTGTCAGAGCCAGCAGCAGCTTGGGGCCCTTGAGCAGTTACACTCCCTGCAGATGGAAGTTTGTGAGGCCCATTGTCATGACCATCACAGCTTGTGATTCATTCAGAAGTTGGTTTGGAAAACCTGCCTCCTCTATGCAACAGATGGGAAGGTTTTCAAGATTCCAAGGAAATATTTGGCAGGACAGACCCTAGTCTTAATTACTGTAATTTCTTTCCAGAATACTGGCTGTCTTCTATATGGATGGAGTCATAGAAGAAATGATATTTGGGGAATGGGGTGAATTTTTTTCTTCTGGATCTGATGTCATCGAGTTTTACAAACCCAAAAAGATGCATGAGGTCTGATAATAGACCCGAATAGTTGAACTGGAGCATACTAGAAAATCAAGGCCATAGAGTCATTAGGTGTATCTCTTAGCCCTTCCTGTTTCTTCTCTTGTTTCGTCCTCTCTCATGACTAAATCTTTTTTCTCATTAGATTGAAAGAACTTCCTGACAGGGACTGGCTCCTTCAAACTTCACTCCACCCTCTTTCTAGTTCGATATGTTAGGAAGCTATAAAAAACTACATGTCGCATGGAGAACAGACTTACGGTTGCCAAGGGGGAGGAGGGGCAGGGGTGGGTTGGATTGGGAGTTTGGGACTGTCAGATGCAAAATATTATATATAGAATGGATAAACAACAAGGTCCTACTGTATAGCACAGGGAACTATATTCAATATCCTGGAATAAACCATAATGGAAAAGAATAAGAAAAAGAATATATATATATATTCGGTATATATGTATATATCCCTGTGTAGTCACAAGATTTGTAGGTATGAAGGGTAGTTGTAGCCAGGGCCAAAGCAGCAGCTTCCTGATCTGTGGCTTGTCATGGTGAGGTGACCTTGAAATCTATAGGTCTAGTGGCAGCTCTCTGACTGACTGATTCTCCTCCAGTTCTGCCAATGTCTGTGTAAACCCCTATTACCCAATATTAAGCTCTCTGCTTGAATGAGCTGGACTAGTTTTCTGTCATCTACACTCAACCCTGATTATATGGTAACTAAACTCCCCCCCCCCAGAGAAGATTGTTATTCATTAACTCATTTGTTCATTTGTTCATTCATTAATTCAACAAATACTTGTCCATTTAGTTATTGACTATTGGACTTGTGCCAGGCACTGCAAGGCACAGAGGATTCTCTGGAGAAGACATGGGTTTTTGCTGACAGGCAACATGATCTGGTTGGGCCCCTTCAGGGAGGTGGAGTGGTGGTTTCAAGGGTAAAAGGGCAGTGTTTAAAAAGTTCATCTTTAGAAAAAGAAAGAAATCCCATCTTACTTTCTTAATTTTCTTAAAGGCAATTTTATCTGTTGAAAAGACCTATGTTTTCTTTTGAACTGGAAGGGAGGAACAAGTAAAATTATGGACCTATTTTTTTCCCCCTTTTCTTAGCCTTTATTACTATAAAGAAGACCCAATTAAAACATGCCATTTCTGATATATCAAATCATGGTACTATGCTATGCAGACATACAATAGAAATGGTTACAAAAATGAGAAAACTACTAACTGCCTGCCCTCATGGAGCTTACAGTCTAAATCCTCAGATTAATTAGCAGAACAGAGTACTGGTAAGTCTTTACATATTACAGAGTAATGACCACTGAATGCATAAGATTTACATTAAATTTTTTATGACAAACGTTAACAAGTATTATTGATTACAAATCTATTTTAAAGGTGTAAAAAACATCAATAATATGACAGAGGTGGATCATTGTTATAAAACAGAATTCTAAATGAAACAACTACTAACAATTAGAAATAAAACTGGCTCTAAAGGAATGATCATAATAAAAAAATACTAAGGATTTTCATGTATTTTTGCATTCTCTGTGGCATACTGACTCTCAAGAAGGTACCAGGGACCTATTCCTTCCTTTGATTTTTAAAGTAGTAAATAGAAAACCTTGAAACAATGACACATCCTCTAAAATTTATGGAACTATTTTATTGTTTATCTTCATTTTCCTTGATTGTCAGATTCCATCTTAATACTGTTTGTCTCCCAAGACTCTAATGGATGGTTGCCTTCCAAAATTTCTAAATCTCCTTCCTGAAATTTAAGTGGTAAAGAAGCAGATCACTGTTTTATATTTTGTAGTAAACACCGTAACCTTTTCGAAGATTCTAATAATCACAAATGAACTCTATCACTCAAGGTCTCATTTTCTCTCTGTTAAATAAAAATTTAAATGGGTGGAGTTTGGTGGTTTCTTCCAAATAAATTACCTTCTTGGCCCTTGGGATAGAAGGGCCCTTTCCCATCCTGTATGGCATGGCTGCTGAAAAGTTAATGGGATCTGAGACTGAATTAGTCAGCAAGTTGTCTAGTTCAAGGGAAATAAAAGTCCCACTGTACTTAGTGAAAGGGAGCTTGGGGTTAAACTTGGGAGTCACACTTTTTGAAAACTACCTACAAACTGGAATTTACAGAGGAAGACAACTGGGGTGGTGAGATGGCTGAAACCTATGTTGTATAAGGAGTGGTGAAGAAACTAGGTTGGGGAAAAAAAGGGTGTGGAGTGGGAAACAGAAGAGAGGTGAATAAAGCCAGTACTATGCTCACCACAGTGTGGAATTAATCTCTTATTTCAGATCTCAGGACATTGAGATGTAACAGTAATACGAAAAGTTCTTTTTCAAATATTTAGTACTTATGCTTAGTGCTTCATTTGTTTGTTTGAATTATAACAACCTCAGAGGTAGGCATTATTATTCTCATTTAACAGATGAGAAAACTGGGGTTCAGAGAAGTTAAGAATCTAGCTCCAAATCAGGCAGTTAATAAAAGCCAAAGCAGAATTAAAACTCAGGTCCCTCTGACTGTAAGGACAATGCCCTAAAAGGGAGTGCATGTATGCCTCAAAAAGGAGAGGTGGTAAGCAAAACAACTGCTTGGATGGGGAGAAAAACAAACATCCTTTGTTTTATGCGTGGCTGTGTCTCTGTACCTTCCCACCTGATAGGGTGAGAAACTGCATTACCTCTTATTTCTATGCATTAGCAAGGTGAATGCATCCCACTCATCTCAATTTAAAGAGCAAATGCCGTGGCATGGGTTCAATGGACATTTTCTCCCTTGTGTTCCAATCTATGGCTGATGTGACAAGGACAGAATTGTCAGAGCAGCTACTAATTAAATAGTCCAGAGCTTCGTTAGGAAGATGTGCTGAATGCAGGACTCACCAGACAAATGTTGACATCATCATTGACACTAATTTGTCCCTTGGCTGGCAGCCTCGGCACAACAGAGGGGCTGGACTCTGAGGGGAGGGCAGGGCTCCCAGGCTTGCTGAAACCACTTTCGAGGAAGATTCAGAGATGGTCACTATTGGTCAGGAGTAGAATTCCCATAGGCACCTGGGTTAAGCTTATCACTTTGGCTTTCTCTCCTTCAGAGAGTCAGTGGCCTTCTACACCCAGAGCATGTCTGTCATGGTTGACATGCACATGCACGCACACACATGCACACACACTCACACTCATGTGTGCATGCCCTTAGAGATCGTGCAAGAACATAATAGAGTCGTGGGTGTCTCTGTTACAAAAACAGAACTAACCTATTAATCTACCTCCTTTGGGTATATGATCAGTATTCAGGAGACAAGGCCACCCTAAGAGGCTTTCTGTATGCAAATAAAAATGAATTCTTGCCCTTGTACCTTAATAGCCAGAACAGGTGAAAAGACGTGTGTACCCACTTGTTCAGTCCCAGCTTCCGTGACGCAAGTTCTCATGGTATTGTGGGGCCTTCCTGACTCAGGGACTCAGGGATTCAGGGGCTGACATTTTATTTCATGTCCAGGAACATGTAGGCCACTCTGAGACTAGAAACTACTACCACAAACAACAGATCTTCCAAACAGATCAAGAAATCTTTTAAATATCAGAATTCTGGGTCTATCACTGATTTGTCTTTATACTTTGCTCTCTGAGATCCTGCATGAGAAAAACAATACTTTGATCTCACAAAGGACAGTTACTATTTTCTCCATTTTGTAATGATGAAGCTGAGGTTTAGAGAATATGAAGGACTTATGCAAGGTCCTAAAATTGGTAAGAGGCAGAACAATGACATGTTTCCATTCTTTGGGCCCTACCTTTAATACTTGCTCTGCTCTGTGACGTCCCCATAACAATTCTTCTCTTTCCCACTTGTTCTCCTGAGATTTCACCATGGTACTCTGTACACACTTTTTTTTTTTTTTTTTAGAATGTTCTAATTTCATTTAAAAAAAAATGTATTTATTTATTTGGTTGCACCGGGTCTTAGTTGCAGCCAGTGGGCTCCTTAGTTGTGGCATGCAAACTCTTAGTTGCGGCATGCATGTGGAATCTAGTTCCCCAACCAGGGATTGAACCCGGGCTCCATGCATTGAGAATGTGGGGTCTTAACCACTGTGCCACCAGGGAAGTTCCCACTGTACACACTTTCACCATTTCTTTCCTTGTCACCAAGTAACATTGGTCAAGTTCCCCTAGGTGCTTTTTATGTTTGATATCATACACATACCCTATATTAACACAAGGTAATTTAAAACAATTGAACAGTGGTTAACCTTATCCCCAGATATCATTCCATCCAACTTCCGCTTGAGAGACTTCAAAGAACCTTGTGTTTGCTCTACTTTCCAGTGACCGTGAGTCAATGAAGGAAGGCACTGTGGCTGTCATTTCAACCATCAACATACAAAGGGTCCAGAATGGATTAGACTTCAGGATTGATGTGTGTCCTATGGAAAAAGGGATGCATGTGGAACATTTGTAAGATTATAGAGAGACTGTAGCAGTTCCTTTACAAATTGGTTTTGACCAATTGTTCATCTATAACCTAGTTACTGAGTAATACATTTTTGAAAGTATTTATTTCTTTTTAAATCATGCTGTATATTTTACACTCATACCTGCCTCCCAACGCCAGTGGAATTCCATCAAAGGATAGGAAGGGTTTGGTTTTTTATTTATTTATTTATTTTTGTTGGCACTTGAAGCAATACTTTAAAAGTTTGGAATCATAAGCACTAGTAAAGAAATTTTTTTTATTGTATGAAGCTTTTTGTTCTGTGGACTTACTAAATTGTTATATTTCTGAAGAGGACCTTGCCACTCTCCCTAAATCTAGTCTGAGTTATTTGAATTCTGGAGTGCCATGTATTCTGGTTTCCTAATCTACTCCAGGCAGCCTAACTCCATTTCCATGAATACTATTTTCTGGAATGACTGTCTTGTCTTTTAGTCACAGGGGCAGCTGGCCTTGTCATGGTTCCTCCTGAAACTCCACAATCTGTTGAGCTGGGACTCTTCCTCCCAGCTGGTTGGCTCAGGGTGTGGTCTCATCCCTGGGGACCTGCCTCAGGACGCACTTCCTCTGCTTTGGACTTGACTGTTTGAGTAAATGAGCACCAACTCTGTGAGATTTCTCTGTCTTCTAACTGAGAGAAGCATCATCAAGTGGATCTGCTTTGAGAAGGAAAAGGACTCACTCCGTGAGTTCGCTGACGGTTAGCACCTTGCCAGCCAGGGACCAGGGGCCTCTGAACTGCAGCCTTCTCCTCGTTTCATTCTCAAGGAAACACCATCTTCATGTCTCAGGTTAAAGCGACTGTGGCTTCTCTAAATGGAATGTTTGGTCTTCCTATTTGGGATGTGCGGCTGCTTTGACATTCAGGAGTGCCATCTGGGATGGGCACATCTTTCCCTAGCCTTCCTGGAGCCCACTGTCCAGCACATAGGCCTGCAGAAATAGCTCTGATCTTCTGCTTTCAATGTGGACGCAGAAAGGCAGTTATAAATGGGAATTTCTAGCTCAAAGAAAGGAAAGGAAAATACTTTCTGTTTTTAAAGAAAAGGTAACATACCTTATTGTTTAAATAGCAATTAAATTACTTCAGATTTTTTTGGCTCAAACATAGTTGTTTTTATTCATTTATTTGACAGATATTTAATATGCTCCTCTATTTCTTTAATAATAATAACAAAAATTTATAAAGCCCTTACTTTGGTCTAGGACTGTGCTAAGTATCTTACAAGCGGTATCTTAGTTGGGCCTCTCAAAAACTCTATGAACAAGGTATTATTATCAATCCTATTTAATAAGTTAGGAAAGAGAATCTTAAGAGGTTAAAAAAAATTAAGGGGAAAGAGCTAGTCACTGTTACGGGGGATATGAAGGAGAGACAATTTTTGTCTTAGAGTCTAGAATGTTTGAATGAGAAGGAAACTTAGAGGTCTCCCATACAACCATGTCATTTTATAGAAAAGCCTTGAGAGCTTCAATCACTTGCCCAAGAACCCACAGTAATTACAGGCAAAGGAGGGCTGGGCCAAGAGCTCCCAACTCTCATCCCAGTGTACTTTTCATTCTATACTGCCTTCCTCCAGGAGTTTAGAATATTATAGAGACAACACCCTTATCCACCAACCCCCAGCATTGTAACAGTGAATGTAGGCATGTACTTAATGTACATGTGGGCCTCCTTAATGCAGACATGAGGGATGCCGCTGAAAAGTTCCACAGGTGCTGAGAGAAGGAGGGGATTCTGGGGGGCTGCTGGTGTTCCAGGAAGGCCTGGTAAAGAAGGGGACACTTTAGCTCAACCCAAAGTGGGTGGAAGATCTGAATATTCAGAGAGAGAAGAGAATAGGCATCCTAAGGACTGGTCTGAACAAAAACTTTGAGTTTCAGGCAGGGATAAAGAAGAGACCTTCCTTGTTGGCAGAGGGTTCATATAAGGGAGTAATGGAGACAAAGGAGACATTACGTTGAGCTTTGCATGCCAGGTACACCAGGGACAGGATGGAGGCAGAGGGAGCTGGTTCTGGAAATAATCTAGATATAAAATGATGAGGTTCTGGGCAAAAGTGGTGGCCATGAGAGGATGGAGAAAGCACATTTTCATGTGTCGACAAGATTTAGGGTATTTCAGTGAGAAAATGTGGTAAACAGGAAGATTCTAGGGGGAGGAGATTGAGGTGGGAGTGAGGAGCTCTTTGACGAGCAGGAGTGATGACTTCAACTTTGGGCTTGGAGCCAGGTGCAAGGCCACAGGGCTGAGTGCAGCCGATTTACACCCTATTGATTTTCCTGAGCAGACCACTTTCACCTCATTGATTTTCTTGGTTGATGGGCTTGTGTTTTCTTGTTGGTTAGAGGTCACTTTGCTCCCTTTAGATTCATTTTTGGCTTCTTGCTACTTCCTCTTGTTAGCATGTGCTGCTCCAATCATGACTGCCAGCTACTGACCAAATATGACATTTCCAGCTCTGATAGTTTTTCTGTTTGGAGAAAAATTGCAAACGAGAAGTTGAACTTACAGAGGAGTTTGGCTTAGCTCAGCCATCCTGAGAGAGTTGTCGCCATGGGTAGCACAGAAAGACTGGAATCGCAGGATGGTGACACTGTCCATGTGTTAAATGCTCGAGTGAACCATTAGGGGGTGGGTGGGAAAGTGACTAGAGTTGCTGGCTCACACTTCTTTCTCACTCCCACAATGACAGCTGAGCCAAGTGTATCGAAGACAGCTATGAAATGACCCTGGACAAAGTTACTTCATTATACTGGGCTCAGTTTTCATCCTCTATGAAGGGAAAAGTTGATATTGACATGGGATTCCCACATCTGGCTCCTCCCGCTTGTTAAAATCCTATACCCCACCCCAACTGGTTCAGATTCAGTAGGTCCAGGGTGGAGGCTAGGAGTCTGTATGTTTAACGGTCTCTTTAGAAGATTCTAACAAACTGGTCTGAGGGCTGGTGTTTGGAGAACTCTGATCTGCCTGCCCTCCAGGATCCTTTTAGTTTTACTCATTTGCCTTTTTCTTTGGGTTCAGGTGGTCTTTAGGATGTACTGTCTCCCCTTTTAGTGAGGACCTCCCAGTTCCCCACCCTTCATGTAAACAAAGCATCTCCCCACTTATATAAAATCTGCTTTCTTTATCTTAATAGGAATGTATAATAATACACTGTACCACCCATCCCAGCACTATATGTATTTTAAGTCATATTTCTGTTGTGGAATGACAGTGTTTGGTTCCAATTAAAGGAATTCAAGCACCAACAATCAGGTAGGGAAAACAGCTTTGGGGGAATATGGGATGGGACAGGGTCTTCCTGTGAGAGAGTCTGTTTAGGGCAGCCCAGTATTTTGGCTCCATTTTATTCTCCCTGACCTTCCCAGAGAGGAGATGGGAAACCACAGCAGATTTCATTTCTTCCTACCTATAAATTTTATGCCTCTTGCCAGGTTCCAAATTTAAATAAATAGTCTTTAAACAGCACAAGTGTTTTAGCCTTATGGAGAGCTTCCCAGGAGAATTTCTTCCCTAGGAATAATAATTATGGATGGTAATGGTGATAACTATCTCTACTGAGGGCTTACTACGGTCTCTACACCCTGTACTAAGTGCTTTCATACATCATTTTCATTTAATTCTCACAAAACCAATCTGAGATAGATCCAGTTGCTATCTCCACTTGACAGACGAGCAAATGAAGTTTAGAGAGGTTAAATAATATACCCATAACCACATAGCTGGTGAGCAGGGGAGCACGGATTGAGCTTTGCTCTCTAGGTCCTTAAGGCCTGAGGGCTGAATCATCATACTGTATTGCTTGCACTGTGTGGTCTGACAAACGAAAGGAAAAAGCAGGGCATGATCAGCAGGAGACCCTGGATTTGGATCCCCAGATATCAATCTATTTTTCACTGCCTTTCTCTGCCCAGTTATCCCTTGGTATCTGTGGGGGATTGGTTCCAGGACCCCCGTGGATACGGAAATCCTCAGATGCTCAAACATAAAATGGCATAGATTTACATATAACCTACATACATCCTCCTGTATACTTTAAATCATCTCTGGATTACTTATAATACCTAATACAATGTAAATGCTATGTAAATAGTTGTAAATACAATGTAAATGCTATGTAAATAGTTGCCAGCGTGCAACAAATTCAAGTTTTGCTTTTTGGAACTCCGGAATTTTTTAAAAAAATACTTTTGATCCACAGTTCGTTGAATGTGTGGCTACAAAGGGCTGACTCTATATACATCTCAAGTCAAAGCAAATCATAGGCATTTCCTGCTAGATGGGGAGGAATGTGATAACCAAAAATAGTTTTCCTACTATGTGTGTTAATTTCACAGTAAATTATAAAGCTTTCGCCTGTCTTTATCTGCATGTGCAACACATGCTTTGAGACCAGCATAGTCCTAGAAGACCATTTAGCTCCCTTTCCAACCTGGTGAAACTAAAGTTTCTAGTTAAACCGTCTGTCCCTCTTTTATAAAATTTAGTTTAATTTTGTTCTGGTTAGAGAACATACTTTGTGTGACTTCTATTTCTTTAAATTTGTTAAGGTTTGTTTCCTAGTCTAGAACACGGTCTGTCATACTGACTGGTCTATGTTCATTTGAAAGCAATGTGTTTTCTGCTTTTGTTGGGTGAAGAATCCTGTAAATGCCAATTAGCCTAAGTTGGTGGATAGTGCTGTTCCTTACTGATTTTCTGTCTTTCTGTTCTATCATTGCTGATGGAGGAGTGTTGAAGCCTTCAATCATAATTGTGGATTGGTCTATTTCTCCTTTCAGTTCGACTATTTTTTGTGTTATCATTGGTCTTGCTTTATTTATACAACTGAACAATCTCTACATTTTAATTGATGAGTTTAGACCATTTATAATTAGTATGGCTATTGATATGGTTGCTTAAAATCGACCATCTAGATAGTTGTTTTCTATTTTTCCAACTATTTTAAAATTTTTTCCTCTTTCTTTCCCTTGTTGAATTAGTTAAACATATGATTCCATTTTATTACCACCATTTGCTTATTATTTTTACCCTTTCTTTTAAATTTTTTAGTGATTGCCAATCTGTTTGCGATGTACAACTTTATACATCTGTAATTAATTAGAGTCTATCTTCAAATAATATTATACCTCCTTGTGTGTAATGTCAGGACCTTACAACAGTATGTTGCCAATTTTTTCCTTTCATCCTTTGTGCTATTGTTGTTATATAGTTTACTTTTACATATGATATAAATATACAATACATTGCTACTATTTTTATTTAAACAATCACCTATTTTTTGGAGCCATTAAAAATAAGAAAAAAAAGAATTTTATTTTTACTTTCATTTATTCCATTTTAAGGGCTTGTCATTTCTTTGTGTGAAAACTTGATACCAAGTTTTGTGCTTGGTATCATATTGCTTTTGCCTGATATTTTTCCTCTAATATTTCTCATAGTGCAGGTCTGCCGGCAATGGATTCTCTCTGTTTTTTGTTTGTTTGTTTGTTTTTGAGAAAGTATTTCTTCATTTTTGAAAATTATTTTTGCTGGTTATAGAACTGGTTAATAGTCTTTTTCTTTTAACACTTTAAATCCGTCACTCCATTGTCTTCTAGCTTGTTTGGTTTCTGACAAGAAGTCTTCTGTAATTCTCATCTTTGTTCCTATGTATATAATGTATCTTTTCCCCAGCTCTATTAAATAGTTTTTAAACATTTTTCTTCTGTTTTCAGCAGTTTTGATAGGATATGCCTAGTTTTTTTGGCTTTATCTCTTGACAGTATTGTTTTCTTCTTCTTCTTAATATGTCTTATAATTAAAAAAAAATCTAGACATCTTATATAGCATAGTAGAGACTGTAAATAGTTTTTGTATGTGGAAATGAGTACACCTTTCCTTCTGCTAGGCTTTTGGTGACCTGAGCTTGGGGTTTGTTGTTGCCATGATTAGCCACAGCCCATTGCAGACTTAAAATTCCTCTGGCATTACCTTGTATTGAGGGTAGGGGCTGGCTTGCAGAGGGTTTTGCTTAATGTCTTCTGCATCCTCAGGTTTCCGTCTTCTCATTGAGATTTCCTCAGGGAGAGTTTCTCTCCACACTTTTGTAAGTCTCTCAGCAATATTCGATTATTATTTGTTACTTGCTGCTTGTTAGCCTGGTCATAGGAAGTGTTGGGCAGTGGAAAGGCATTCTCTGTCATTCTCATTAGAAGGTGTCAGACAGGGGCTATGTCCCTGGGTCTCAGTGCTTCTGCCCCCTCCAAGAGGTAGTTCTGGTCCAGCAGGTATTACTGCCCCATCCCCAGGACTAGAGGGCTCTTTTTTGTTTTCTTCCCTTGGCTGCAGTAGGTTATCTTCTGTGCCCTAAGAGTGATAGTGTGTGTTGTTCTTCTTCCAACAGTTTAAAGCTTTTGTTCTGTTGGTGATATAGTGCAACAGGATCTGGGTAGGGTTCCTCATGTTTCCTGCAGCAGCAGCTGTTTCCTTTCCACAAGCCTGTGGGACAAGGGACACTTTCTCAGAACTCTTGCCAGACTTTTCTGTGAGTGCCCAGTGAGATCCATGAAGAAGAAATTACAAGTGGCTATTGATTCCCCCTCAGGAAAATCCCCCAGGGGTTCTAAACATTCTACTTGTCCTTTACCAGTTTGCTGACAATTTTAGCTAAATTCTTCAATGCCTAACAACATCCATCCCAAGTAAGCAAGAGCACACGTTTCATTTCTCCTTGCAGGTGCCTGTCTTTCCTCAGATTTTGTGTTAATTAGTCGTCCTGCCACCTCAACTCTTTGGTGGTTTCAAGAAAAGTTTTGGATGTACTGTTTTCTTTGTAAAATAGTCTTTTTTTAAGTGTAGGACTGATGCTCTTTCTGACTTTCTCCATCTCACGTGCACTTGTAAGCCTCCTGCTTTTGCACATGTTGTTTGCTCTACCTGAGATTCCCTCCCCTTTCCTCCACTTGGCAACTTCCTACTTGTCTCAACGACCTCATGTTCTCATGTGCTCAGAAGACAGGGGCGTATTTACACAGATATTAAACCATTAAATTACTTTGTGGATTCATAGACAAATATCAGGGTTTACAGTCTGAAGATGTAACATTTGAGCCTCATCTTGATCCTCAGTAAATCCCTTGTTGAATTTGAGCCTCATTTTTCTTATTGTAAAGTAAGAATGCTAGTATCTGCCCAGCCTCCTTTGCCAGGTGAGATAATGTGTGTGACAGTATCTGACACACTTTTAAAGCTCAGTTCCAGCCCATCAGCCCAGCAACAGGCCTGTCCCGAAGAAGATCCCACTCTTCCCAAAACTCAAGAGGTTTGCCGCCCAAGGGGTGCCAGCTTGGTCTTGTGTCAGAGTGGAATTTCTAGGGGGACAAACCCTGTCCTCAATCAGCAGCAATGAAGTAGAAAAAGTTGAAGCAAAAGGCTGGCTTGGACCCGGAAACCCTATATTTTCTTTTTATTTACAAAACTTACTAAGGAAAAGAAATTGATTTCCATCTTTACTGATGTGTTAAAATTACTGCAACACCTCATATTACCAAATAGATTTACTGTATAAATTGGAACATAATTGATGCTTCAGGCAGGTCACAAATCTATCTTCGCAGGAGCATATCACTCACAGTACATTGATTATAAAAATTAGTTAATTCAAGACAAATGTTGCATTCTCTAATTCCCGGTGCAAATCCCTCCAAATCCTCCATGCATTACTGCTGTTGAACTAAGAGATAGATATCCATCAGGTCACTTGATTCTCTGCAGACCTGATTTAGATGGTACTTATGCTACTGCATCCACCAAGAAGAGATAGATCTCATTTATTAAATCTGCCAGGCGGGAACCTAAATGATGGGATTTAGTAATATTGCACTAATCTGTTGCTTTTATTTACTGCTCCCTGTCTTACTGGTGTAAATCTTCTCACAGAGAATGTCTCCTAATTCATTTCATTTGACTCTCCTGGTGAGGAGCAGGGGTGGCTCATTGTCAGGTTCATCGTGAGAACTAGCATTTCTGAGAGCTTCTGTACAGTGGACAATGTCGGTGCTCCACCGAGATCCCCTTGAATAACTTTGTGGTGGTGGTGGTGGTGGTGGTGGTGATGGTGATTGTTTGTGTGTATGTGTGTGTTGGAGGGGGTGCAGCACACTGAACCAGACACTGTTAAAGTATGTTATATGTATATTTCGTTTAATCTTCACAACTCCATGAGGTAGGTACTATTATTTTTTCTGTTTCTAGATGAGGAAGCTGAGGAAACTTGCCCAAGGAACTTGCCAAAGATCATGGTTCTAGGATGTGGTGTTGCCTGGGTGTGGCTCCAGGGCCACTGCTCTTCTGCTCATTTCCTTCTATGCATTTCAGTGGCTGAGAAGATAATGACCATGTAAGACGGCAGGTGACTAGTAGGTGGCCAGCCCTGGTGTATGTGGTCTTCTCACTCTCCTTTGCAATTGTTTCTGAGTCCTGTCTGACTTGCAGAGTTACCTTCTCTGCACCCCTCTCTAAAAAATCGTGACAGTCCTTTGTTGCTGCTTATCTGAGGATCCTGTTCAAGTTACAGTTTAGATCCTCCAGGATGTGATTGCTACTAATTTATACGTTAACACAGGCTTCTTTTTATCTCACACAGAGTTACTTTGCTTGAGCTTTTGCTGTCGGTCAGGATATACCAATATCTCCCAGCAAAGAGGAAAATTGAAACAACTGAGAGCTACAAGTCCAAACTTTTCCTCTGAGTTCTGTGTTCAGGGAAAATATCATGAAGTATCTCTTTAGCAAGCTGAGAGCGTGACTTCCTGAATAGGTAAAAAGAGATGCTGCTGGGTATAAAAAAAGAAGGGAAAAATGAATTTGATAATGGCAGGAAAAGACGGCAGTTGGGCACAAAAAAATGAAAGCCAGATACTCAATTTCCCAGGAGAGCCTATACCTGGAGCTAATCGTGTGAACTACTTCTGACTTACAGTGTGATTTTAGGAGAGATGGCAAGACCTGATCCCAGCGCAAAACCTCTCTCACCTCTTGGCTGATACCTGAAATTCCACCTTCATTGCTCATTTCCTTGGTTTGATTTTGTTATGAAGGCCATGTCAGCCAGAAAGAAAAGAAGGAGGAGTTGAGGGATGAAAAGAGAAGGCTAAGAGCAATGAGAAGATCATCTGCTGAGATGATTTTGCCTAGAGTTGGCCCAACTTCTGGTCTGTCTGAAGGTCTCATTTAGTAGCGCTTCTCACTTGAGCGATCATCTCTCCTTCCCTCCCTCCCTTCCTTCTTTTCTTTTTACTGTTCTATGTCTTTAAAGACAAGTATAGATTTGTGTAACCACCACTAGCACCATCTTCCCCCCAAATCCCTTTGTACTGTCCTGTTATAGTCACACTCTCTTCCCACACCTGCCCCTGGGAACCATTGATCTGTTCTCCATGACTATTATGTGTTTTTTCAAGAATGACTTATAAATGGAGTCATACAGTATGTAACCTTTTAAGACTGGCTTCTTTCACTCAACATAATGCCTTTGAGATCCATCCATGTTGTTGTGTGTCATACCATCTGCTTTTGATCTCTCGTTCATTGGATCTGCCCTCACTCAACAACACGATGCTTGCAATGTAGAGACTGGGACGTATTACTGTCTGTTTTCAACTCTTATTAAAAGCCTGCATTTTGGTCAGGCTCTTTATTTGCAAGGAATAAAGACCTACTCAACCTTACTGGAGAAACTGAGAGTTTATTATAAGAATCCAGGGCTCCCCTAGGGATCACCATAGCTAGGTCTGGAAATGCGAGGTGGTTCGGATCCAAGGCAGCTTTGGGGGAGAGTATGTGATCACAGTCTCTCTCAAGAGCTGCATGGTCTCTGATTTGCCCTGTTTCTGTCTCTGTGTGTAGATGTGCTCTGTTCTTACTCTTTACCAGCTGTCTTTCCTAATATCATATGGCATCTTCTTCCCTCTTCCTCAACCTCAGTACTTGGCCATCGCAGCTTTTCCCACCTCTGATCTCAGAACCATTCCTGATGCCAACTGGGGCTTTGCATTCAAATTCCTGGGGAATCATCTGCTTAGCTCTGTTCATCTTTCAAGTCAGGCCTCAGGAATCTGGCCATCTGATGAAATGGCTGCCCTTCTCTAACCACCTGTGTCCCGTGCAGGTGGGGTCATGGTGGCTTTACCATGGAGTAGATTCCTTAGGGGAGGGAGATTTGGAGAGTGGGGCAGGCCATGATTGACCACTCTAGTATTTTCCACAAAGAAAGTACTCTTTATAGAGGACTTTTGAAAGGCCCATTTATTTTTTCAGGTATTCTATTCTTCATTCTTTGATCAAGCCAGACCATAGGAAAGATGTGGTCAGGCCATCCTGCTTGGCCTCCAGCAGACTGCTTTCACTGAGCTGTGTTTTGTTACCCTGCTGGTTCACCAAGAAAAACGACAGGTGCCCTGTTGAAACTGTGACTGCACTTCCTGTTGTTGAGGGCATCGTCCATGCAGTGTCTCTAATATGAAGCTTCATGGGAGAAGTTTGTCTTAGGGAAAAATTTAAGGACATGCTTTACTTCCTCTGAGGAGATGGCACAGTTCCTTCCTCTTGAATGAAGAAAGCTGGGAAACTCATCAAACTCCCTCTGTGTTGATACCCAGGAAACTCAATTCTTAGTAAACCCAGGTTCAGCTATTGCAGCTACCCAGCTCCTTGGGTGAATTTCTTGTCTTACACAGGAAGTTGATTGTCAACGTTGATTTTATCTAATCTAAGTACCTCTTTAGTGCTTTGGTTCTCTCATCTGCAAGTGCTTACCTTATTTGACTATGGCCAGGGCAGGAATGATGCTAAACATCCCCACCCAGTAGAAAGCATAGAAGGATAAATCCTGGTAACTCACTTTTAATGCTAAAGATAAGATTTTACCTGTGGAAATTTGTTGCAGCCACTTTTGGATGTGGGAATAAATGAAGGAAAGGTTTGTGTTCTGAAAAAATGTGGGGCTGACCCTGATGGACCATTGGCTTTCCTTGGAGGGATAGAAGCTGAGAAGGGGTTGTTACTGAGCAGCTCTGGAGTCACTGCTACTGACCTAATATCCCTGGAGGGGCTCGCCCATGCTCCTCTAACAGGAAACTGCTCCTTGTACTATAGGGCAGTTGGGAGACATTAGGTTTAACAGTGCCTTTGTAATCTTCATTATAATCTATCATGGGGCCCATGATAGATTAGCTAGACAGACTGCTCCTGAGCTGCAAGGACACAGAACAGGTCAATAGCAGGTCAACTGTTTCATAAAGCCACAGGGGCCGCTTAACACAGTAGCACTTGACAAGGCATTATTGCCAGGCAGATCTGAAGTGGACACCGTGACTCTATGCACAGAGCTCAGCGCAGGGAGCCAATTAGAACCAGGGGACTGCCCTGTCTCACCTCCACCTGCAGCCCCTTGAAGGAAACACTGGTATTTTTGCCATTGAGAGGCCAAAAGAGAGTATTTATGCAGAACCCATGAGATCACACATTTCACCTCCCTATTAATAGATTGGGCCTGCCGGGAATGAAAGTTTCTCATTATTAATAATTTCCTGGACATTATTCCAAGCCAAGCTGTCCTGAGACCAGGCTGAAAGGAAGAATTAGGATGCCACATCTCGAGTTTCCAGCCAGATAATTTAGAATAAAAGGTCTCAGTCAAATATTTTTACCGACCTTCATCTCAGTCGTTGAATGACTGAGACTCTGATAGCACAGCAGACTCCGTTTTCTAGCCACTGACCGGGACTTCAAACTTTGAGTCACACAGGAAGTCAGAGGTTTTGTACCCAAGAGGATCCAGGAAAGGGTAACAATTGGAAATCTCTTGTGGGAGGCTCCAGGGTCATGGAAATATCCAGTCCCATGGAACTACTTGCCTCACCTGCTTAAACTTGAACTAGAGGGGTCAGTCTTTTTGGGGAAGAGAGTGGTTTTGAGCAATGGACTGGAAGACCTAGTCCTCAATTTCCTCCCCAAACTTCCATTCCCTTTATGACTTTAAACAATTTTCTCTTAGGCTGCCAGCCTTGGGAAAGCAGAAACAATCCCCACTTCTCTCAACATAGACCCCTTATGAGAGACCCTTATTTGAAGAGTTGGAACACATTTATGTTAATCACCCTCCTACAAGGAGAAGATGGAAGAGACAGAGATATATTAATTATAGCCCCCCTCCCTCCTAGACCACAACACTATTGTTCAGAATCTCTAGGGCCTTCAGTCTCCTTCCAACTAGACTTTCTTTATCATTTGTGCTTCCCCCTTTCAGGAAACCAGATGTCATGAGCTTTGCAGAACATGCAATGCCATTTAACCCCTCATTGCCTTCTCTTCGTTCAGAACTCCCCTTTCTGGCAGCAGCCAGAAACCTCCCCAAAGCAAATGAGAAAGTGAAGGAGGGGATGAGAACTCCTGGTTGGGGGAAAAGATAACAAAAAAAGGAAGAGAAAGTCAAACCAGAGCCAAATGAATCACAAAAGCAAAAACAAACAAACAAGAAAACAACACCCCTCCCCCCCCCAAGCAAGTGTATACGTATTTTTGGAATACAGTAAAACTCTGCTGTAATGTGTCTTATGAATCTATAATTTAAACCTGAGTTTCAATCATTTTTGACTGTGTCTTATAGTAAGAAATAAATTTTATATTATGACTCAGTGTACACACCCAGTTTTACAAAACAGTGTTCACCCTTACTTCATGGGATGCATGCTGACATTTTTTCCTATCTTACCCTTCCTTATTCTGTTCAAACCTTTTCTGTTCTGTCACTTAAAAAAAAAAGGTAATGGTGGCTACCCACTAAATTAATTTCATGATCCACTAATTATAACTGGCAATTTAAAAAATACTGTTTTGTTAAACTTGATGGAGGACAGACGTCTGGGTTCATGGACTTTCAGAACTGTAGATCATCCATTTCTAGTGTAACCTCATTTTCCAAGTGAAGACACTGAGGCCCTAAAGAAGTTGTAATTCATCGTTGATCATATAGCTGATGGCGGAAACAGTGGTTTTTTCCCACAAATTCACTTGGTGATGCAAGAGAGAGTGTGGTGTGGGACAAAGAGCCTGGGGTTGGAATCTGTAGACACATTCTGTTTAGAACTCTGTGACTTAGAGCAAATCACTTAAATAATTTGACCCCAGTTTCCTATAAAATGGATTGTTGGGGGAACGGACTAGGTAAGATATAGGAGAGGCTTTGTAAGTGGTGTAGTCCAAAGGTAAAGAACAGTTCTCCCTTCCTTTCTGCAATAGCCTGTGATGCAGGGGCAGGTGTTATCTGTATCTCTAGACCCCTGGCATTGGGACAGGAGGAAAAAGTCTGTGCAGTAACTGGTCTCTTTCTCTTCATCATAGATTCCCAATGTCCCTACTTAACTCTCTTCTCTTTTTTGAATGATTTTTTTCTTCTTGATTTTATCTTATCATTTCACATTTCATAATAAAGATCTTTGTCAATGTGTTTTGATTTTTGAGTCTTCTTGAATTAATCAAGGCCAACGAATGGTCAGAGATAAACAGTCCATATAAAGATGACAAACATACTCAAAAGTGTCTGCGCAGGTCTGTAGCAGTCAATAGACCTGCGTCTCTCTCAGTGTGGGAAATAGAAAGGGGCAGACTAGCCATCTGGAAATTCATCTAAGATGTTCCACCTGTGTCGTAAGAGAATGATGACATTCCACAAACAGGGTCAGTAGGAATGAGAAAGCCATGTGGATCCTATTGGTTCCAGGGGAGAACCATGTTGGCCCTGGGGCTTACAGATACGTGAGATTTTCTCTGACCTGAATGTAAGCAAGTGTGAAGGGTCTCACATGAGGAGAAGCCACTCTTTCATGTGGTGGCTTCAGATGGCATCTGGAGGAGTCTTGTTTACAGGTGGCTTTGTCCAGAGAGAGTTTCAGTTGGCATCACTTACCTGTCAGGGGCTCTGCTTGGACATTCAGGTTCCTCAGGGATGAGCATCTCAGGAAATCAAGGAGGAGGAGGCATGTTGTGTGCTCTCCTAGCAGCTCCTTATACTTGGTTTACTGTGGCAAAAAGGTTTCAGAAGGAGAGTTGAGCTTGATCTGGCCTCTTGGTCACCCTGGGGCCATTTTTCTGCTCTAGATTGGAAAGGGTTCAAGGGACTGGGGTTCACTTCCCTCAGGACCTTGATATGTCTTAGAACCACAGGAAAAGTTTGCTGGAAAAAATTTAAATAAATCCATCTGCTCATCCCTCCTGTTTTATATTTCAAAGATACAGCAAGGGTAAAGCTCATTTTGCTTTTTCTCCTATCAACATAAATTCTGCTCAAATATCTGGTTAGGTTTCTTTAGTAATTTATGCATCCTCAGCTCAGTGATTTTCTGCAGAACCAGGCTTTTATGAGAAACTAGAATTTTCCCGGGGAGAAAATTGCCTTCTCTGTCACTGTAGTCTATATTTAGTGCATAACCACCTGTGTGACATGACCTACGTTTCCACATCTAAAATGAAGAAGCTGTACCTAGAGATATCTTTTCGTGGTGGTAAAGAGCACAGAGTTGGAAAGCAGACTGCCTGGGTTTGATCCCTACTTTCCACTTATTAGTGGTGTGACCTTGAGAAAATTACTTAACCCATCTGTGTTTCAATTTTTTCACCTATAAATTAGTGATGATAATAATAATATCTATGTCATGAAGATGGTATGAGTTAACACAGTGCCCACTTATAGTAACTGCTATATGAGATTTAGCATTTTTCTCACTCAGATGATCTGTAAGTTCCCCTGTCATTTTAAAAGGGGGTGATTAGATTAAAATAATACCATTTTACATTGGAATAGCTATTTATAGTTTATAAGACTTGCCTTCATATATTACACTCTGGATGAGGAAACTGAGGATGAAAAGTTAAGGAATTTGTTTAAGGACATACTTTTTAAGCAGAGCAACTTAGTCTTGGGCTGAGCCTTCTGACTTCCATTTTCTGGAATCTTCCTCACATCATTATATCATTCAGCTGTGTATTGAAATTCCCCTCTTCAATGGTCCTCCTCTTGTTACCCCTCATTATATTAAGACAGTGCCACCATTCTCCAAAGTACTGGATGCCACGAGGGACCCAAAAGCATCCATGGCTTTTCCTGCCCCTTTCTATTTTAATTAAGATAACACTAGCTGCTGTAACAGATAAACTAAACACAATAGCAATTCACATCTCACTCATGTAAAGTAAAATATCAGTGTTCTCAGTTAGTAGGCAGCCGTCCGTGTGGTCACTCAAGGACACAGGCGTCTTCCAAATTGTCTCCAGTCTCCTCCAGGACCTTGGAATTCTCTCCTTCTGGGTGACAGATGAGACAAAAAATCATGGGGATTTTTCACCCACTTTTTTTTTTAACATCTTTATTGGAGTATAATTGCTTTACAACGGTGTGTTAGTTTCTGATTTATAACAAAGTAAATCAGCTATACATATACATATATCCCCATATCTCCTCCCTCTTGTTTCTCCCTCCCACCCTCCCTCTCCCACCCCTCTAGGTGGTCACAAAGCACCGAGCTGATCTCCCTGTGCTATGCCGCTGCTTCCCACTAGCTATCTATTTTACGTTTGGTAGTGTATATATGTCCATGCCACTCTCTCACTTTGTCCCTTCTTACCCTTCCCCCTCCCCGTATCCTCAAGTCCATTCTCTACATCTGCATCTTTATTCCTGTCCTGCCCCTAGGTTCTTCAGAACCTTTTTTTTTTGTTTTTTTTTTTAGATTCCATATATATGTGTTAGCATACGGTATTTGTTTTTCTCTTTCTGACTTACTTCACTCTGTATGACAGACTCTAGGTCCATCCACCTCACTACAAATAACTCAATTTCGTTTCTTTTTATGGCTGAGTAATATTCCATTGTATATATGTGCCACATCTTCTTTATCCATTCATCTGTTGATGGACACTTAGGTTGATTCCATGTCCTGGCTATTGTAAATAGAGCTGCAATGAACACTGTGGTACATGACTCTTTTTAAATTATGGTTTTCTCAGGGTATATGCCCAGTAGTGGGATTGCTGGGTCATATGGTAGTTCTATTTTTAGTGTTTTGTTTTGTTTGTTTTTGGATTTTATTTATTTATTTATTTTTAAACATCTTTATTGGAGTATAACTGCTTTACAATGGTGTGTTAGTTTCTGCTTTATAACAAAGTGAATCAGTTATACATATACATATATCCCCATATCTCTTCCCTCTTGCGTCTCCCTCCCTCCCACCCTCTCTATCCCACCCCTCTACGTGGTCACAAAGCACCGAACTGATCTCCCTGTGCTATGCGGCTGCTTCCCACTAGCTATCTATTTTACGTTTGGTAGTGTATATATGTCCATGCCACTCTCTCACTTTGTCCCTTCTTACCCCTCCCCCTCCCCGTATCCTCAAGTCCATTCTCTAGTAGGTCTGCGTCTTTATTCCCTTCTTGCCCCTAGGTTCTTCATGACCATTTTTCTTTTGTTTTTTAAATTCCATATACATGTGTTAGCATACGGTATTTGTTTTTCTCTTTCTGACTTACTTCACTCTGTATGACAGACTTTAGGTCCATCCACCTCACTACAAATAACTCAATTTAATTTCTTTTTATGGCTGAGTAATATTCCATTGTATATATGTGCCACATCTTCTTTATCCATTCATCTGTTGATGGACACTTAGGTCGCTTCCATGTCCTGGCTATTGTAAATAGAGCTGCAATGAACATTGTGGTACATGACTCTTTTTGAATTATGGTTTTCTCAGGGTATATGCCCAGTAGTGGGATTGCTGGGTCTTATGGTAGTTCTATTTTTAGTTTTTTAAGGAACCTCCATACTGTCCTCCATAGTGACTGTATCAATTTACATTCCCACCAACAGTGCAAGAGGGTTCCTTTTTCTCCACACCCTCTCCAGCACTTATTGTTTGTAGATTTTTTGATGATGACCATTCTGACTGGTGTGAGGTGATACCTCATTGTAGTTTTGATTTGCATTTCTCTAATGATTAGTGATGTTGAGCATCCTTTCATGTGTTTGTTGGCAATCTATATCTTCTTTGGAACAATGTCTATTTGGGTCTTCTGCCCATTTTTAGATTGGGTTGCTTGTTTTTTGATATTGAGCTGCAAGAACTGCTTGTAAATTTTGGAGATTCATCCTTTGTCAGTTGCTTCATTTGCAAATATTTTCTCCCATTCTGAGGGTTGTCTTTTCATCTTGTTTATGTTTTCCTTGGCTGTGCAAAAGCTTTTTTTTAAAAAAAATAAATTTATTTATTTATTTATTTATTTATTTATTTATTTTTGGCTGTGTTGGGTCTTCGTTTTTGTGCGAGGGCTTTCTCTAGTTGTGGCGAGCGGGGGCCACTCTTCATCGCGGTGCACGGGCCTCTCACTATTGCAGCCTCTCTTGTTGTGGAGCACAGGCTCCAGACGCGCAGGCTCAGTAGTTGTGGCTCACGGGCCCAGTGGCTCCACGGCATGTGGGATCTTCCCAGACCAGGGCTCGAACCCGTGTCCCCTGCATTGGCAGGCGGATTCTCAACCACTGCACCACCAGGGAAGCCCACAAAAGCTTTTAAGCTTAATTTAGTCCCATTTGTTTATTTTTGTTTTTATTTCCATTTCTGTAGGAGGTCGGTCCAAAAGGGTCTTGCTGTGATATATGTCATAGAGTGTTCTGCCTATGTTTTCCTCTAAGAGTTTTATAGTGTCTGGCCTTACATTTAGGTCTTTAATCCACTTTGAGTTTATTTTTGTGTATGGTGTTAGGGAGAGTTCTAATTTCATTCTTTTACATGTAGCTGTCCAGCTTTCCCAGCACCATTTATTGAAGAGGCTGTCATTTCTCCATTGTATATTCTTGCCTCCTTTATCAAAAATAAGGTAACCATAGGTGCGTGGGTTTATCTCTGGGCTTTCTATCCTGTTCCATTGAACTATATTTCTGTTTTTGTGCCAGTACCATACTGTCTTGATTACTGTAGCTTTGTAGTATAGTCTGAAGTCAGGGAGTCTGATTCCTCCAGCTACATTTTTCTTTCTCAAGATTGCTTTGGCTATTCGGGGTCTTTTGTGTTTCCATACAAATTGTGAAATTTTTTGTTCTAGTTCTGTGAAAAATGCCATAGGTAGTTTGATAGGGATTGCATTGAATCTGTAGATTGCTTTGGGTAGTAGAGTCATTTTCACAATGTTGATTCTTTCAATCTAAGAACATGGTATATCTCTCCATCTATTTGTATCATCTTTCATTTCTTTCATCAGTGTCTTGTAGTTTTCTGCATACAGGTCTTTTGTCTCCCTAGGTAGATTTATTCCTAGGTATTTTATTCTTTTGGTTGCAATGGTAAATGGGAGTGTTTCCTTAATTTCTCTTCCAGATTTTTCATCATTAGTGTATAGGAATGCAAGAGATTTCTGTACATCAATTTTGTATCCTGCTACTTTACCAAATTCATTGATTAGCTCTAGTAGTTTTCTGGTAGCATCTTTAGGATTCTCTATGTATAGTATCATGTCATCTGCAAACAGTGACAGTTTTACTGCTTCTTTTCCAATTTGGATTCCTTTTATTTCTTTTTCTTCTCTGATTGCTGTGGCTAGGACTTCCAAAACTATGTTGAATAATAGTGGTGCGAGTGGACAACCTTGTCTTGTTCCTGATCTTAGAGGAAATGGTTTCAGTTTTTCACCATTGTCTCAACGATGTTGGCTGTGTGTTTGTCATATATAGCCTTTATTATGTTGAGCTAGGTTCCCTCTATGCCTACTTTCTGGAGGGTTTTTATCATAAATTGGAGTTGAATTTTGTTGAAATCTTTTTCTGCATCTATTGAGATGATCATATGGTTTTTCTCCTTCAGCTTGTTAATATGGTGTATCACATTGATTGATTTGCGTATATTGAAGAATCCTTGCATTCCTGGGATAAACCCCACTTCATCATGGTGTATGATCCTTTTAATGTGCTGTTGGATTCTGTTTGCTAGTATTTTGTTGAGGATTTTTGCATCTATGTTCATCAGCTATATTGGCCTGTGGTTTTCTTTCTTTGTGACATCTTTGTGGTTTTGGTATCAGGGTGATGGTGGCCTTGTAGAATGAGTTTGGGAGTGTTCCTCCCTCTGCTATATTTTGGAAGAGTTTGAGAGGATAGGTGTTAGCCCTTCTCTAAATGTTTAATAGAATTCGCCTGTGAAGCCATCTGGTCTTGGGCTTTTGTTTGTTCTAAGATTTTTAATCACACTCTCAATTTCAGTGTTTGTGATTGGTCTGTTTATATTTTCTATTTCTTCCTGGTTCAGTCTCGGAAGGTTGTGCTTTTCTAAGAATTTGTCCATTTCTTCCAGGTTGTCCATTTTATTGGCATATAGTTGCTTGTAGTAATCCCTTATGATTCTTTGTATTTTGCAGAGTCAGTTATTACTTCTCCTTTTTCATTTCTAATTCTATTGATTTGAGTCTTCTCTGTTTTTTTCTTGATGAGTCTGGCTAATAGTTTATCAATTTTGTTTATCTTCTCAAAGAACCAGCTTTTAGTTTTATTGATCTATGCTATCGTTTCCTTCATTTCTTTTTCATTTATTTCTGATCTGATCTTTTTGATTTCTTTCCTTCTGCTAACTTGTGGAGTTTTTTTATTCTTCTTTCTATAATTGCTTTAGGTGTAAGGTTAGGTTGTTTATTTGAGATGTTTCTTGTTTCTTGAGGTAGTATTGCATTGCTATAAACTTCCTTCTTTGAACTGCTTTTGCTGCATCCATAGGCTTTGGGTCATTGTGTTTTCATTGTCGTTTGTTTCTAGGTATTTTTTGATTTTCTCTTTGATTTCTTCAGTGATATCTTGGTTATTAAGTAGTGTATTGTTTAGCTTCCATGTGTTTATATTTTTTACAGATTTTTTCCTGTAATTGATATCTAGTCTCATAGCATTGTAGTCGGAAAAGATACTTGATGTGATTTCAATTTTCTTAAATTTGCCAAGGCTTGATTTGTGACCCAAGATATGATCTATCCTGGGGAATGTTCCATGAGCACTTGATAAGAAAGTGTATTCTGTTGTTTTTGGATGGAATGTCCTATAAATATCAATTAAGTCCATTTTGTTTAATGTATCATTTAAAGCTTGTGTTTCCTTATTTATTTTCATTTTGGATGATCTGTCCATTGGTGAAAGTGGGGTGTTAAAGTCCCCTGCTATGATTGTGTTACTGTTGATTTCCCTTTTTATGGCTGTTAACATTTGCCTTATGTTTTGAGGTGCTCCTATGTTGGGTGCATAAGTATTTACAATTGTTGTATCTTCTTCTTGGATTGATCCGTTGATCATTATGTAGTGTCCTTCTTTGTCTCTTGTAATTGTCTTTATTTTAAAGTCTATTTTGTCTGATATGAGAATTGCTAGTCCAGCTTTCTTTTGATTTCCATTTGCATGGAATATCTTTTTCCATCCCCTCACTTTCAGTCTGTACATATCCCTTGGTCTGAAGTGGGTCTGTTGTAGACAGCATATATATGGCTCTTGTTTTTGTATCCATTCAGCCAGCCTATGTCTTTTGGTGGGAGCATTTAATCCGTTTACATTTAAGGTAGTTATCGATATGTATGTTCCTATTACCATTTTCTTAATTGTTTTGGGTTTGTTATTGTAGGTCTTTTCCTTCTCTTGTGTTTCCTGCCTAGAGAAGTTCCTTTAGCATTTGTTATAAAGCTCCTTTGGTGGTGTTGAATTCTCTTAGCTTTTCCTTGTCTGTAAAGTTTTTAATTTCTCCGTTGAATCTGAATAAGATCCTTGCTGGGTAGAGTCATCTTGGTTGTAGGTTTTTCCCTTTCATCACTTTAAATATGTCCTGCCACTCCCTTCTGGCTTGCAGAGTTTCTGCAGAAAGATCAACTGTTAACCTTATGGGGATTCCCTTGTATGTTATTTGTTGTTTTTCCCTTGCTGCTTTTAATATTTTTTCTTTGTATTTAATTTTTGATAGTTTCATTAATATGTGTCTTGGCATGTTTCTCCTTGGGTTTATCCTGTATGGGATTCTCTGCTTCCTGGACTTGATTGGCTATTTCCTTTCCCATATTAGGGAAGTTTTCAACTATAATCTCTTCAGATATTTTCTCAGTCCCTTTCTTTTTCTCTTCTTCTTTTGGGACCCCTATAATTCGAATGTTGGTGTGTTTAATGTTGTCCCTGAGGTCTCTGAGACTGCCCTCAATTCTTTTCATTCTTTTTTATTTATTCTGCTCTGTGGTAGTTATTTCCACTATTTTATCTTCCAGGTCACTTATTCGTTCTTCTGCCTCAGTTATTCTCCTATTGATTCCTTCTAGAGAATTTTTAATTTCATTTATCGTGTTGCTCATCATTGTTTGTTTGCTCTTTAGTTCTTCCAGGTCGTTGTTAAACGTTTCTTGTATTTTCTCCATTCTATTTCCAAGATTTTGGGTCATCTTTACTATCATTACTCTGAATTCTTTTTCAGGTAGACTGCCTATTTCCTCTTCATTTGTTTGGTCTGGTGGGTTTTTACCTTGCTCCTTCATCTGCTGTGTGTTTCTCTGTCTTCTCATTTCACTTACCTTACTGTGTTTGGGGTCTCCTTTTCTCAGGGTGCAGGTTCGTAGTTCCCGTTGTTTTTGGTGCCTGCCCCCAGTGGGTAAGGTTGGTTCAGTGGGTTGTGTAGGCTTCCTGGTGGAGGGCACTGGTGCCTGTGTTCTGGTGGATTAGGCTGGATCTTGTCTTTCTGGTGGGCAGGACCGCGTCTGGTGGTGTGTTTTGGGGTGTCTGTGACCTTATTATGATTTTAGGAAGCCTCTCTGCTAATGGGTGGGCTTGTGTTCCTGTCTTGTTAGTTGTTTGGCATAGGGTGTCCAGCACTGTAGCTTGCTGGTCATTGAGTGGAGCTGGATCTTAGCGTTGAGATGGAGATCTCTGGGAGAGCTTTTGCCGTTTGATATTACGTGAAGCCAGGACGTCTCTGGTGGACCTGTGTCCTGAACTCGGCTCTCCCTCCTCAGAGGCACAGGACTGACACGCGGCCGGAGCACCAAGACCCTGTCAGCCACACGGCGGCTGCTGCTGTAAGGGCATTTCTGAAACCAGCCTGGCTCCTGCGAGACGTGGGCGGCGGCTGGAGAGGGGGCCCAGAGGGCTGAACAGACCTGTGGCGCCGGGCAAGGGTGGCCGCCCATGGAGGGGGTTGGGGAGAGGAGAGGGAGGGTGGCCGCTCCAGGGGCAGGTGTGAGGGTGCCAGGACCGTCCCAGTCCAGGGAACCCCCTCTCCCCCTCCAGCGCCCCCTCACTCACTTTTTAACCACTTTGATCTGGAAGCGACACACATTACTTCCTTTCACATGTCAATGGCAAAAGCTAGTTATGTGGCTCCACTTAGGTGCAAGGGGGGTGGGGAGCCCCACCTAGGTGCAAGGGGAGTGGGGAAATGTAGTCCCTGGAGGGGCAGTCACTTCTTGATGATATTCTAGGAAAGCATGAATTTTTGGTCATCAGCTAGTTATCCTGGGCCTGCTCATTCACCCCATGGATTCAATTACTTGTCAACCATGCCTTTTCTCTCCCCAGTTTTCTCTCATATTGGTCCTTTACTTCCATTCCCGTTGCCACCTGCCTAGTTCAGGCCCTTCTAATCTCACACTAAGATACCGTCATCACTCTTTAAGTGATGCTTTTACTTCTATTCTGCACACTTTCCCAAGTCTCCCTCGTGCCACAGCCAGTTTAATCATCCTGAACTGCTCTTTCAAAATGTCTTTTTCATTAGCTCCACTCAGCGACTCAACAAACAGTGTTGGGGCTCCTATCCACACAGTGATAGGTACTGAAAGGGCACAAAAAATGGTCCCTGCATTTAAGCTGCTTATAATGAATTATGGCCCAGGACAGGAGTAAGTGCTAGGATAGAAGTACGAATAAATTGCTATATGTGTATGGAGGAGGGAGATATCAATTTCTCAGAAAGGAAAAGCAATTCTAGTTAAGAATTATTAAGGAAACTGAAGCACGAGACTCGGGAGGAGGTAATAAGAGTGTAGTTTCCGAAACTGAGCTCAACTCACTGAGCGTGGGTGAATTTCATTTCAGGAAGCTGAGAGAGATGTGTTCCAGGAAACTGTCATTGCTCTCACCCTCTTTTAAAAAAATTAATGATTTTGGTGGAAGACTTGATGCTCAAGTTTATGGTTGATGTGAATTTCGGAGCTAAGCTAGTGTCTTTGAAGTAGTGAATTCTTCTTGAAATTCTATGGGTAATTTTCTAAACTTGAGGTTAGAATGAAAAAAGACAAATGAGATGTTATCTTATGTATGATCATTTTCTTCTGTGTATGTATATCCCTTTGGAAAAGATAGAAGCCAAGGAATTTCTAATTATATTTTGTCTCAGAAGTGATCACAAAGTTAACTTTGTACCAGTGAGCACAACTCAGCCAGAGATGTTCTTGTTCATTAAATAAAAAAAAAGAAGTAGTCAAATAGAAGTTAGACCCTGCATCCTCTGCCTGAGTTTCAGGAGGAAATAACTCAGTTATTACTGAGTTATAACTCAGTGAGTTGTCTCCTGCATGCCTCCTTTGCTGGTGCTCCCTACTTCTGAAGTAACAGCTTTGGGGAAAAGGATCACTGAGAAGCTGGCTGTGCTCTAATGAACAGAAGTTTGGAAATTCAGCATAAACATCTGAGACCTGGGAACTAACTGGAAGTGCTGTGGTTGGTAGCATCAAGGGATGTCTGAAGGCCCAACTCTGTTTCCCTGGATATCCCAGGATGAAAATCAAGGGGACTGCTAAGCTGAACCATGGTTTAGATGGTTTAAAATCATGACACCACAAGCCAACACCGTTCCAAGGAGAAAGACCCTGGATCATCTTCTACTCTTGGGCCAGGGGTGAAGGAATATGGGGTGGGTCCATGCTCCTAATAAGTGGACTTCTTTTCTTTTGTAAAAGCCTAGAGCTAAAGAATGATTAGTTCAGTTGAATCATGCAAGGGGCTGTCTTCTGAGTCAGCAAGGACCCGTATCTAGAAATGTTGAAACAGAAACCCCCTGGCCCCTTGCTAGTGATGTTGTAGAGGGAGTTCCTCAGGAAGTTCCTCCTGTTGTAGAAGGCAGGAGTCAAGAAGGCTTTGGGAGGAGGGGCCTTTGAACATCCCTTTGAGTACCCAAAATATTCAGACTCCCCAACTTGCCACTGTCTGGTTAAGAGCTTGGACTTAAGGATCAGAAAATCTGGGTTTCAGTTCCAGCCCTGCCACTGACTGTTGAAACACTGAACAAGTTAGTTCACCTTTCTGTGCCTCAGTTTCCTCATCTGTAAAATGGGGATATAATATTAGTGTGTCCTCAATATCAGTGGTAATATTAGTAGTTGTCTTCAAAAGACAACTAAAAAAATCTGTTGCTCAAGCACAGCTAAGTTTATTAGACTTACTGCAGTTAAGGAAAGATCATCACTTGGCAAAGAATATAGTGTCTCAGAAGGGGGAAGTCAAGAGAGGGTTTTTATAGGGCTTTAGGTCCTGGGCTGCATGACTTTAAGGCAGGTCTTAAAAGGCAGGAGATGTTGGGATTGGGCAGTTTATAACAGTAGCTTTGGATTGCTGGGTGCCAGGAGGCAAGAGTCTTGACGTGAGCTATTTTATGTGCTTCACAGTCTTATCTTCCAGGAGTAAGTATTTCAGGAACAAATAGCTAAATTATTTTTGCCTGTTCCTAGTATTGTTTCCAGGGATGGGAAAGTGTGTTGGTTTCAGTTAATAGTTACTCCATAAGGTTGTTATGAAGATCAGATAAAATAATGGACGAAAGTACATAAAGCACACGGCAGGCGTTCAGCAAATGTGAGTCAATGTTAACTATTGTCCATTCCTTTACATTTCCTGTGTTACTTGTGGCCAAAAGAAATCCCACCTTTATATGTCAATATCTTTGTAAATATCATTGCCTCATCCTGCAGTTTCCTCTTTCAATTTATGCTGTTTTAGAGAAATATAAAACTTGCAATCTGCTCATTGTCCTGCCTTCCTAGACCTCTCCTAGTAGGGAGAGATTTTGTCTTCTGAACTGCATGTCTTAGTTTGGAGCGATCCTTTGTGATACTCATTACATTCTACTCTCTACCTGCGATAGTTACGTGCATCTAGATACTATTTCTCCTGTTAGACTCTAGGATTATGTTTTTCCCCAAACATAGCCCTCCTGAGTGCTCAGCCCAGAGCTTTGTCCATGAGTGGTTCTCCAAATGCTTGACAATTTAATAAACATAATTAATTATAGACCAAATGTAAAATTGAAGACCTTAGGCAAAAACTTCAGCTCAAGGCAAAGCCTGGATCTTTATGCATATTTTACTCACAGTAGGTGAATCCAAAGCGTTGCGGTATCTGCTAATGTGACTGGATGATGGCAGGCACTTTTGTCCAGGTGATAATATGGAAGAGGCTGTGTGTGGAAATAGCAAATAAGCAGTGGAAAGTGGTGGTGAGAGACTCCAAAGTAGTTAAGGTCAGAGATATTGGCCAAAAAGACCATTTCAAACATGAATCATTGTCTCTAAGTCATGGCTAAAGATCTAACAGGAAAGACCAACTAGCAAATTCATAAAATGATACTGTTTCCCTTAGGTCATGGTCATTGCTTGTTAGGTTACCACATTTATCAACATTTCCCCTCCTGGGAGCCATCTGACAGGCCCCACATTATTTTTGAAGTTAACCTTGGAAGTAGAGACCCAATTTTTTAAGTTAGAGACTGATTATGTTAATTTAATATGTATTAAAGCTCCGTACGTAATTTATTTAACATTTTAATGAAAAGAGTAGCACATTGTTTTATAATAATAGCTACCATTTTATAAATGTGGTGTTTTATTATACATTAACTCATGTAATTCTCACATTGACCCTATGAGGTAATTATTTTTTGCCCCCATTTTCCCTGCAGGGAAACTGAGGTTCAGAGGGGTTGAGTAACTTGCCCAACATCTCTTAGCTACCAAACGGTGGAGCCAAAATGCGAACTTAGGGCAGCTTCACTCTAAAGTCATTTTTTTAACTGTAAGAGTAATTAAATATACATATACATTAGATAAGTTTCTCATCTAAAAGCAAGAGTTTTTACTACATGAAACTGATTGTGAGGGATCAGGGGAGACATCATAGAAGAGTTAGCATATGAGTATTACATGTAAAGTTATATAAGTTTTTCTGAGAAATGTATATAGGTTTAATTATACATACATGTATGCATATAAATAAACTCAACTAATTATAAATATGAATAAAAATACATACTTCTATCAAGTTTGCTCAATTAATCCTTAGCTATGTCAATTTTACATACTTTTACATACACATTCTTGTTATGAGATACATATTTATTAATAAATTAATATAAATATATATTAATAAATATAAGGGGAAAGACTGATGAACCAGCACTGCTGCTGCCACACAGGATGTGTTGCTCAGGGTTCTGTCCTGCTGTCGGGTCTTCAGTAGATCAACTGAATCAGAGTACGTTCCTCTTGATAGCTCCCTGAGAGTTCAGGCAGCAAGCAGAGCTGCTCCTACTATTGCAGGGTAAATCTTTTGCTACCGTTCTTGCTTTCCCAGGTTGTTCATCTCATAGAATTTTAGAACAGGAGGAGAGCTTAGAGATCACCTGGTTTCCATTGTCATTTTATTGATATGGAAATCGATAGGCCTAGCGGATCCAAAGGTGTGGTCCTAGGACCAGAAGCATCAGCCTCCCCTGGGAACCTGTTAGAAATGCAAATTTGCAGGCTCCATACTATACCCAGGGAACCTGAAACTCTGGGCATGGGGCCCAGCAATCTGCATGTTAACTCTGGGGTGGGGTCCAGCGTTTTAACCAGCCCTCCAGAGGATTCTGAATAATTATGCTATAGTTTAACAAACACTGGCTTGAGCCATTTGTCCAAAGTCATGCAGCTGCCAGCAGGACACAAACCCAGGTTTCCTGGCACCCAATTTAGAGTTCCTTCTGCTCCATTGTTTTGCCTCTGCCCCTTCCTGAGCTTACACTCACTGCATTTTCTTCTCTTTGGCATTTTTTTCTCGTTGGCGTTCTTCTGGAAGCTGGTATTTATTCATTTAGTTTTAATGAGGTCCAGTGTAGCTACCTTTTCCCCACTCTCAGTTTGATGAGAGATTTAAGTTCAGGAGCTATTACCTAATTATAATAATTTCATGTCTAGGGACTTTAACAACGATTTCTTCAAAATGAAGTTTTAATTTGACCACGAATCCTTACCCTGCACAGAGGTACCGCTAGCTCTCCTGGTTCATAGATTTTTCTTTGCTCTTCAAGCAAAGTTCAGCAGCTGAGCAGATGCATTTTCTTTCACTCTTCTGAGTAGACAGGAAAGGCTCATGCCCTTTCATGAGCAATTTTCTTTTTCTAGTGACAGTTTTTATTCTATTCTGACAAAACCACACTTCAGGATTATATCTCTTTCAATTTCACCCTCAAAGCATCAGCTTCAGTGCCGCGCATTGACTTTCCCACGTTGAAAGAATGAGGCTGTCTGAAGCTTCTGAGGCCCTCCTTTTGCCTCAGCGGATCCCAGGCAGGACAGACACCCTGTCTGACCCTCCTCATTCTTCTTCAGGGGTATCCTCCATGTGGCTGGGCTTCCAAGGGGCGTCCACTTTGTTTAATCTCTATTCCCTCTGCCTGCATTTCCTCTGGGCTTCCATCCTCAGGCTGAAAGCCCTGGATGTTGTGGTCACAGGCCCTGGCTGGAAGCTGTGTGTCTTATGGCTTATTCCTTCCCTGAAAGAAGTTTGCATGAAGGCTGAAAGGCACTTTTGAGCTTGACTAGCCTCCTTGGTGCAAGTCTTAACCTGGGGCCAGGAAACTCTGAGGGCCTTGGAATGATGCTTTGTTTCTTCTCTCCTTCCCAGCAGAGCTCTTTCAAATCTAGATCTTCTCAAGGTGGTTAACCCAGGCCACACCCAATCTGAAGAGCTCTGGGGAGGCTAGGGGAGGATTCCAGGCTGAACTCTGTGGTATGTGTGGAATGAGGTTTACTCTGGGGAGACTTTGAACCAACACTCAAACCCATCTTGAATGGGCCCAGAGGGCCTGGACTTGACCTGGCTGCCCAAGGGCCCCCCCACCCACCCCGCCCGGGTGAGGCTGGCCCTGGGAACCGGCCAGAACCTGGTGAGCTACAGGACGAGAGAGGTGAAGATTTTAGGTAATTTCTCCTAGGTGTTTGGATCCATGACGTTTGTCTACTTGAGGTTAGGTTTTCAATGCTGAAGCTGTAACTATTAATATTTATTTGGTGCCTCTGGTCTTGGGTTTAAATGATTACATCTTGGTGATTCTGTTTACAGAAGTTGCTGTGGAGTCCCTCTTGATATATAAGGAATGACAAAGATTAATAACTACTATGGAGTCCATGCTGCGGGTTCCAGTAATAGGTACTTTATAGACTTTGCCACTAATTCTTCTATCCAGCGTGCCAAGTGGATACTATTAGCCTCATCCAGGTGAGGAGACAGAGGCTGAGGTTAATCAATTTGCTTAAAGTAAAACATTTACTAAGTAAGGAAATGTAGTGACAGTTGTCTTTTTTTCCTGTGAGAGTTTGGTGCAGTGGTTAAGTGAATTGACTCTGAAATCAAACTGCCAAGTTCAAATTCTAGCTCTGCCCCTTAACATTGTAAGACCCGACTATACTCAGTCTCCCAGTACCTCAGTTTTCCCATCTGTAAAATGGGCATAATAATGGCATCTACTTCATAAGGTTGATACAAAGATTTAAAGAATTAGTGTACATTAAGAACTTAACAAGTGCCTGGCATAAAATGCTCACCATATGTATGTTGGTTATTAAGAAAAGGCAAGCTTGAAAAAAAAGCACTGTTTCAAATTATTTGCCAGATGAACTATTTCTTTAAAGTATGTTTTCCACATGTCTAATACTCATTTTCTGGCTCTCTTCAGGACTTGGTAATAAAACAATTCAGTGCTTAGTGAGAAAGTCCAGGAGGGGATATGTAATTTTTACTTGGAACAAATAAACAATTTATCACTCCTCTCACCCCCCTCCTCCTCTCCCACCCCTTCCAGAGTGCTCTCTGGGCGCCCTGATCTTTCTAACTCCTGTGGCTGCAAATCACAAAGCAGCCAGTGCTGAATCCCATTTGCAGTACAGAGACTGCCAGGAAGGAATGGGCTTAATTAGTAAGAGACGTGCAAGGTAAAGTCTTCACAAAAGAGCTAACTGTGCTGTGTTAAAGGGAAGAAATATGATGAAAGCCACTATTACGGGAGCTAGGATGATGTATATATTTTCTTAGCCTTTGCCTGCCAAGTCACATCTGCTTAGATGTTCCAGCTCCAATTTCAGGGGTAGTTCAAAGCTGAGGTTTCTGACAAGGAAACCACAGAACAGTGCAAAACCCTTCAGGCTTATGCCGTCAGATTTGTAACAACTGTGGCCAATTAACATGCCTACTGGGGGTAAATGTAAGTGAAGAAAACAGGGACCCATCTCCCAGAGCTTAATGTGAGAAACAGACGTGGAAGTAGCCAATCTCAAATACAATGAGAGATTTCTAAGCTTAAGCCTGAAGATAGAGCACTATCGGGGCATATTAATGAATCTGGCTGCTGAGATAGCAACAGCTAAACAGAGGCAGTGACGGCTCGAGAGCTGGAACTTGACCAGGTTACCAGGTATAAGGGAAGGATATCACGAACAATGGAATCAGAAGTCTCAGTTCTGATGTTGGCATTATTTCGCCAGTTTCGTGACATTGGTGAGTCTCTACAGCTGTGGGCTGTAGGTTTTTAAGGTCTTATGTATTATTCTTAGTAACCTCCACATAAGCGTTAAGTTGCAACCAAGGATTTTAAGGAAGAGATAGAGAATCTTCTCTAACAAATTGTTAAAGACTCCAGAGAGACTGGTTGGAGATATTTATAGGACTTAAATGGAATCTTTGCTTCCTCTTAATTCACATATCTTACCCAGCAGTCGGTAGGCATCTTAGAATTTGTGGCTATTCCAGAAACAATTTTCAAACCATAATTAGGTGGTTATTAACTATTTCCTGGCTTTATTTATGGTCATTAGTATGGTTTACATCTTGTTTCTAGAACTGATTGTCTCTTTGAGAATTTAGGGAAACTTCTTTGACCAAACTAAATGTGTAGACTCTATTCTGAGCCTTCTAATGTTGTTAGGGTTCTTGAGGTTGCATGATACTTAAAATAATACGTAAACTGAGCAAACTTGCACATTCATTCATTCAGCAAATATTTAATGAGCCCTGACTATGTTCTAGGCATTACAGTAGGTGCTAGGGAGATGGCAGTGACTAAGGAAACCCTGCTATGACACAGTCAAAAATCTGCATGTGTGACAACCAGTTTCATAAAAGTATTTACAATAGAAAATTATAGATTTCAAGATACAGGAAATGTAGGAAGAATGGCAGAGGCTGTTAGACTCATTCATCTGTCTGCTTTTCTACATTTCTCAGCCCCTTGCATTTGGTAGGGTTGTGTGATTAATTTTGACCAAAGGCATGTGAGTGGAAGCAATGTGTCACCTTCATCTAGGACATACTTTCTCCATACTCACGCTTACCTAGACTTGATGACTTTGGAGACACGTGCCAGCGAGCATAGTTACAAATGGAGGAGGGCAGCCCAGGCTGCTTCAGACTATGATGTGAATGAGAAAAAAACTTTTAATGTCGATGTCATAAAAGGCAAAGAAAGACAGTGACAATATTCCAGATTAAAGAAGACAACTAAATGCTATATCTGCCCCTAGAATGGATTATGTACAGAAAGGGGAAAAGTGCTTCAAAGGACATAATTGGATCAGCTGATGAAATTGGAATGCGAATATTAGGTTAGATTTTTTAAAGTATTGTATTAGATTTTTTTAAAGTATTGCATTGTCAACCTGTGAAGATGCCAGTTGTGCTATGGTTATGTAAGAGACCTCTCTATTCTTAAGAAATACACACTGAAGTATTCAGGGGCAAAGGGCCATAGTCTATATAACTTACCCTCAAATACAAAAGCAAATGGGGGTAAAATATTAACAATAGGCAAATCTGGGTAAAGGGTGTATGGATGTTCCTTGTACTGTTTTTAGGTTTGCAACTTTTTGTAAGTTTGAAATTATTTCCAAATTAAATTTTAAAAATTTAAATGTTACTAAGTCACTGAGGCATTGGGGTTTACTGTTGCCACAGCACAGCCTGTACTTTCTTGACTAGTACAGATGCAATTGGGAATACACTACATGGCTACAAGCTAGTTCAGTGGATGAGGGAAGAGTTCTAGAGGAAGATGATCTGAAAAATAAGTAGGAATTAGCCAAGTGAAGAGGGAGGAGTATTCCAAGCAGAGGAACTATGTCTGTGAAAGCCCAGTAGTGAGAGTACAGTGCATTCATGGAGTAGAAAGAATTCAGCATGGCTAGGGCATAGAGTTTGAGGAGGGAAGAGGTGAGAGATGAATCTGGACATGTAGAGAGACCAGTTCCTAAAGGGCCATATGAGTGCTGTTAAGGCATTTGGACTTGGTACTAAGGGCAATAGAAAACCTTGAAGGGTTTCAAGCAAGAGAATGCCATGATACAATTTACAGTTTAAAATGGATTGGAAAGGAAGAAGGCTATTTCAGCAAAGGCCAATGGGACAGTAGTAGTGGCCACAGGTATGGAGATGTGCGGGAGATTTGAGAGCTAGTTAGAAGAGGAAGTCCATTGTCCTGGGTGACTGATGGGTGAGAAATGGGAGGAGTGAATAATAACTCCTCAGTGCTGGCTGGGGGAATCTAGTAGATGGGGCTACCATTTCCCCAAGTAAGAAACCAGGAAGAGGGTCAGGTTTGTTGAGGGAAAATAATGATATCAGTTTGGATGTTTCAGCTGGGATGTCCATTAGAGCAGTGGTCAGAAGGCAGTTGGATAAAGGGGCAGGGAGATCATAAAAGAGGTCAAAGCTACAGGTAGAGATGTGGGAGCTCTCAGCACATTTATGGGAGTGGTGAGGGCACCAGGAAGAGGGTAGAGTAGAGAAGAGGGCCCAAGGCAGAAACCACAGAGACTGTAGTAGTATGGATGGTAGAGAACTTGACAATAAGCCTGGGCTCCAGCAGTGCCAGTGTAGATAGGCTATTGCTCCTCTTGTGACTCAGTTTTCCCCTTTGAAAATTAGTCCTATCTCATTGGAATCGTAAAGCTCTGTTAATTGATACTTAGACAAGGTCTTAGATTAGATTTAGAAGCTTCAAAATACATTTACAAGAGATTTCTGTTATGTTTAGTGATTAAAGTATTTTCTATGGTTAGTGATTTGTTGACATCTCATTTTATAGATGGGGTCATGGAGTTCAAGAGGTTTTAAATGCCTTTCCTGTTTCTCAGGGATTTGGCTAACAAGCTAGGAATGGTATGCCAAGATTTTGGCGTTTAGACTTAATGTAATTCCAAATTAATTATTCAGAGGTCAGGACATGTTACATATGCCTTCTTATATTCTTTTCTGGGTTTTAATCCTCAATTCATTCTTTGATTCAATTAGCCGGCGCTCTCCTTTTCACTGTTGTGTTTTTTGGAAGGCTGTATGGAAACACAACTTTTCGGTCAACCAGCAGATCACCATCCTTCAACTCCTGACTCCTACTCATGCTCCACCACCAGGTTCAGGTGTGCTCCTGGAAGCATTGCTCACTCTTCCTCCCCAGGCTGGGCTAGGTGCCCGTGGGCAAACTTCCAACATTCTGCTGACAAGGTCTGTTTCCGGTGGCTCTCTCCCACTAGCTTGTGAGCACCTTGAGGACCGGGACTGAGTCTGATTTGTTCGACTTTGACCCTTCGGCACTATTAGCGGGTCTCATAGAAGATGCTTATATTTAGGATTTGCTCAATTTAGCAGAACTGATTGAAAACAGACTTTCATTACTGAAGGGGCTGAAGGCTCAGATGGCTAGAATAACCATTTCCAAAGTGGGGTGCATACATCTCAGAAGTTGCACAAGATGATTCCATGGAGAAAAAAAGAAATATTAGAATTGCTATTTAAGGATATGACTGTTCTTTATCCCTTCACTTAAATTACTGTGTTCGAGTACGTTTTATAATAGATACAATTATTAGCACACTTACATGTATAAACATGTATTTACGTGTGTGTGTAATTGTATTTGCATTTATATATGTTGAAGCGTCATGCTCAAAATTTTTCTTTGGAATGTAGATTTAGGTTGTGGGTGTGATTCCTTTGTGGGTCTGTCACTGGCTATTTCAAGGCTGCAGAATGATCTGGCAATCCCACTTCTGGGCATATATCGTAAGGAAATGAAATCGCTATCTTGAAGCGATACCTGCACCCCCATGTTGATTTCAGCATTATTTGCAATAGTCAAGACATGGAAACAACTTAAGTGTCCGTCGATTGAAGAATGAATAAAGAAAATGTGGCGTATATAATTTTTTCAATATTATTCAGCCATAAAAAAGAAGAAAATTCTGCCATTGTTAACATAGATGAAACTCGAGGGCATTAAGCAAAGTAAAATAAGTCAGACAAAGAAAGACAAATACTGTATGATCTCACTTATATATGGAATCTAAAAAAATTTATAGGTTATAGGAGGGTCGGGGATGAGTGAAGATGGTTAAAACGTACAACCTTCCAGTTAAAAAGTGAATATGGGGCTTCCCTGGTGGCGCAGTGGTTGAGAATCTGCCTGCTAATGCAGGAGACACGGGTTCGAGCCCTGGTCTGGGAAGATCCCACATGCCGCGGAGCAACTGGGCCCGTGAGCCACAACTGCTGAGCTTGCACGTCTGGAGCCTGTGCTCCGCGACAAGAGAGGCCACGACAGTGAAAGGCCCGCGCACCGCGATGAAGAGTGGCCCCCGCTTGCCACAACTAGAGAAAGCCTTCGCACAGAAATGAAGACCCAACACAGCCGTAAATAAATAAATAAATAAATAAATAAATAAATAAATAAATAAAAAGTGAATATGTCCTAGGGATCTAAGGTGAAACATGGTGATAATGGTTAACAATCCTACATTGCATACTTGAAAATTTTTAAGAGAGTAGATCTTAGTTCTCTCCACATCCAAAAAACAAAAAGTGGGGTGATGAGGTTGACTAACCTTACTGTGGTAATCATTTCACAGTATATACATGTATCAAATCATCATGTTGGACCCCTTACATTTATACAATGTTTTATGTCAATTATATTTCAATGAAGCTGGGGGAAAAAAAATCTGTGGAGTTATCCCCTTATTACTGCTTAGCCTCCTTTCATGCAGTTGTCAGCTTTCAGAGTTACTCACTGAGCCCAAACCCCTCTTCTCTGTTGGTTTCTTTTTTCTGCGCCCTCACCACCCTGTACAGTATTTGGCTTTTGGCACAGAGTAATCTGGCCTTGCTAGGAATTTATTGGCCTTATCTTATAGCACATCTTTTATAAAACTAGCACATAGCAGACACCTAATTAATGATGATGATGATAATAATATATTGATGATTGAACTAGACACTTTCTGTTAGTACTGTATCCTGTAGGGGTTGCTGTCTTCCTTTGTTTGGATCAATGTCTTTGGATTAGTACTTGAAAGATGATTGTGGATGTCATGGAAACGAATATTCAGGTAAGCTAGCAGACCTGATGGGCTTGTATGGGTAGGATGGCTGGAAATTAATACTGCATGAGAAGGTAGGAGGGAGGGAAAGATAGAGGAAGCAAAGGAGGTAGAAATGAGAGATTTGAAGGAATGAGTCTCTTGGAATAATGGCTACTGTTTTTCATTTTATAGGTCATTTAATCCTCAAAATAACCCAAGTATTGTCTTTATTTTTACAGATGAGATAACTGGTGCCCAGAGAGGTTAAGTGACTTGCCCAAGATCACATACTTAGTAAGTGATAGAGCTAGGATTCAAACCTAGGTTTGAGTGACTGAAAGCCCCCAGGACATAGCAATTCTGAGTAGCTGGCTTGAACACATAGCCAGGAAGCCCTGGAGAGATACCTGTAGGCCCTTCTGCCCACCTGAAATGAGAAAAACTAAAACATGGTGCCCCATGTGACCACCTTGTGACCACTGAAGAGTTAAAGGCAGAGTTGGACCTTTAAGGATTTGCCTGGAGCAGGCAGAGTCTTCTGTAATCACTTCACAGCTGTTCATGGGGTAGCGGCAGCCTGGGCACCCCTCTTTTCTGTCTCCTTTCAGAATGTTCTTTCTTGCTTGGAAATATCTAGTGTGGCTGTATTTGAATTGTTGGAGTAATGGCATCTGGTATTTTGTGTGCATTTTCTCTGAAACTTAAGAAAATTGTTGTTGTTCTCCCTGCAGCAAAATCTCTGTCTCTCTCTCCCTGCCCACCCTCCCCCCTTTTTAATTTTAAAGCATTTCTTTGGCATATTCTGCTCTCTTCAGACTGTGTCTGCCTTGATGAAATGCAGGCTTCGAGACTGTCTGCTCTGGTTCCAGTAGGATTTTGAGGACTTTTAAATTTGTGAGCCAGTCCCTTCAAGCAATGGGCTACCCTTTCAATAATTAAAGGAAAAACCCCAAAGCTACTAACAACCTGCCCTTCCTCTCCTTTTTTTCCATACTGGTTCCAGCATTTTTGCTTAATACTACTGCTGGATAAATTAGAAAACAAAATCTCTGTGGGTGACCAGGCAAAACTTATTAATCATATAACCCTAGCACACGGCATAGCCCTAATACAAATATTTGTGCTTCTGTCCCTGGCACTCGTCTTGATCACTGCCAAATAGTGACAGATTTTAAAGACAATCACATTAAGTATTAATCAAGCTTGAAAGATGCAGCCACTCAGAGGCATACTAAACAAGTAGGCATTTCCTGCCTGCTTTCTGCACGAACAGCATCCTGTGCCAGTGTATTATTGAAAATGTCCTTTTCCTTCATAAGGCATTGCTTTCAGCATGCCTAAAAATCTACAATGGCCATTGGCTGGCTGGTGACCTAAAGCCAGTGACACAGCTCCTACTAGTACAAGCCTACTACAGCTCCTATTTAAGCCTGGGCTCCAGGCTTCCCTGACAAGCTCACCTTCCTTATTCTAGCTTCTCTCTTGCTGCTGGGTGTGGGCAAGTGCTAGATGTTAGGTTCGGCAATTAGTGAGAACTCTTGGAGGTTAGAAAGGGAACCAGTTCAGGGAGAAGGCTGCCTGGAGTCAGGGGTGCTCAGGCTGGGCCTGGAAGGAAGGGAGAGAATACTGCAGGGGAAGGACTTGGGTAACGGTGGGAAGATGGCATTGGCCATGTTTGCCTGACTTGGAGAATAGCAGAAAATAATATTTGCTAAGTCGGGTGGGGTTGGCAAAGACAAGAAATTAAGAAAGAAATTCACACTGTTTCATTGAAAACTCCTATTTGCCTGAGGAGGCTCCTCAAAGTCAGAAAACATCAGGGAGGGCAAGAACTGCCAATCTACACACTCTGGGAAGCTGGTCCCAGAGAGAAAGGAATTAGGTGGAGACTTAAGACTACTCAGGTGGGCACTCCAGAAAGATGGGTCCAGCGATGCTTGGGGGATGTAGAGAGGAGGAATCTGAGCTCCAGTCCTACCACAGATCCTCCTTGTGTTGCTCAGTCTTTACCCACAGCAAGGGGACCCCAGAGGCTCCAGAGCTGCTCAGAGTTCCTGGGTATTAATGCTGAAGAATGAATAGACAGAGTTACCAAGAAGAGAAGTGGACTGGCATCTCAGTCAGGGCCTCGTGGGACCGTGCCCAACTCGGGGTCAGCTTTTAAGCTTTGTGGTTTCAGAAATATGAGATTGTCTCTTCTGAGAAGGTTAGACTCAGGGAAGTGACTCACATTCAGCAAACTCATGTGAACTTGATGTATAAGTGGAAAATCTCAGATATTTATAATGAGAACATGAAATTTTGTGGGTGGAGCAGGGGTGAGTGTGTATTTGTGTGTGTGTGTGTAAATATTGAATTGGCTGGTTTGTGCCTTCTCTCTTTGTAGGCAAATCCATAAGTTATAATTTTAAAAGTTGTTTGTTAAGTACAAGCCCATAAATAGGCCATATCATCCTCTAGGCAGTGCTGAAAATGTGACAGCAAATTCTTGTTGTTTGGCCTCTGTTTGTCTAGACTCTTTGAAAACCACTTCCTCTCATTCTATTTACACCCAACTTTCTGTACAATTAATTAGGTTCCAAGTTGTTTCTTAGAGATTAAAACTCCTCCAGTTTGGGTTCTCTTAGGGTGGAGGTGGGGAGTTAGGCCCTGCAGGTGGGATACTAGGTAGATAGAATCAGAAGATAATTATCTCTTGGTAACTCTTTGCCAAGCTACCAACCCATTTAAGCTCTCAACATTACTTTCTTCCCTTATTATTGGGAAAAACCATGGGAACATAGAGTTTTAGGAGCTGGAAGAGGCCTTAGAAATAACCTAACCCGGCTTTTTGGCTTGGTATAATAATCTACTCTTTTGGCCCCTTGAATTGACTTCTCACTCATAAATCTTCATCTTTCCCTTATTCTTTCATCTGAGGAGTAGATGTTCTCCTACCAAGACTAGCTACTCTCCCTCCTATATGCTTGATCACATTTCCTTTATTATGACCATACAATTTATTATCCAAACTGGGACACTATTGTGAGTAAAAGGGGGCATTATTAATAATGAAGCCAGGACAATAGGAAAAGTTGGACATATGGTCGTCACCATTTCTACTGCCTTCAGACCTTGATTCTTCAATGGCCCTTGTTTGTCTCTTTTTCAATCTCTCCTTTTCATCTGTTTAGAAATAAAATCCCTCATCAACATTCATTGTGAACCTTCTTTGTGATAACCTTTAGGGGCTTGGGTTGTGCTTTTGCCCCTTAGGAAGACTTACCTCCTGCCTTGGGAAAGAGGGAGTAAGGGCAGGGAATGAAGGGCAGGAGCTCGTTCCCCTGGTGCTCCCCCAAAGGCAGATATTTCTCTGGTAGGAATTCTGAGTAAGAGGGTCAAGGTAAGAGTGCTGAGAGAGAAACCGTTTTGCTATAAGCAATTTTTGCTGCTGCTTCTGCTGCTTCACCAGCCACCCACTCTTGCTTCT
Organism: Eschrichtius robustus; assembly: GCF_028021215.1. Taxonomy (NCBI): domain Eukaryota; kingdom Metazoa; phylum Chordata; class Mammalia; order Artiodactyla; family Eschrichtiidae; genus Eschrichtius; species Eschrichtius robustus. Next base: position 35,638,512 of record NC_090824.1, read on the forward strand.
TGGCTTCTCCACCTGCTCAAGATCCCTCTGACTCTCTTCATCCCCCCTCTCCTCCTTCACTCGGGGACTTGCCCCTCACGGCCGCCCCTCCTTCTTGAAATGCTTGTCTTTGCCTCCAGTGTCAGTCCGCTGCCCTGAGGGGTACCTATGTGGTGCACCGCTCACCGTTCCCTCCGCACATAGCAGAGCCTAGCATACAGTAACGGCAAGATAAATATCTGTTAATTGGAATGAAAATGTGCAGCTGTGGTGGAGCTTCAGGGTTCTGTTTCTTCAGCTCTGTTTCTTCTTTATTCTTCTCCAGAAAGACTGAATATTTTTGGCATCGTCACATCTCCACCCGGAAGAAGGAAAACTGATGTGCTTGGAGAGTCATTCGTTCACACAGTAGGAGACAAATTTTCATTGACCCACTAAATTCTTCAACTTAGTGTCTCATGAGAGATAGAGGGCAAAGATCCTGGGGTATTGGGGCATCCTGATTTCAGAGACTGATGAAATCAAAAGTTATGTCTAAGCTTCTGTCGTTTTGCAGTCTTGGCTCCTCCTGTCCCTTAAAGGTTAAATGCCCCACACAAAGCTGCTGACAGTATAGTGAGATGTCCTCTGGGGGCTGCCTGATGACCCCTTTGTACGTGTTGGTTAAAGCTGGTTCAGCTTCAGAGGTGTGGTTAGAGACATCTTTACTGAGGATTTGTGAAATTTGTCCCAGGAGTCAACTCTGGGGATTTGTCTATTAACAAGGTTGGAACCATTTCCTGACCCCTTTTCATCTTCTTGCCAGAAATCTACAAATGTTCAAGAAGAAATGAGTTCATTTCCCTTGAATTGCTTCCTGTTCATTATTTTAACATCAACCTCATCTTGATTTCTCACTCATAGTCTGACTAGCAATGAGGAAGAAAATATTGATCGTTTCCCAAGAAGCTGCTTAAAGAATCTCTCCAGGGCATTGAACATGCAGCTTTTGGGCAGGGTTAATAGTTCAGAAAATCCTTCAGGCTTCTAGATATTTAGTTGCATAGAATTTTCCATTTGTGACCTAAAATAGATGATGCACCTTTTGCCCACTGGCAGATTCAGGTCCAGCCCCTACTGTGTGCCAGGCTCTGTCTACTCTTTACACCTTTTTACCCTCTTGACACCTTTTTACCCTAACTCTTCACTTCTCTCCTGGGTTTGGTGCCCTTTTGCTCCCATCAGCTTGCTCCTGCTTTTCAGACTGCTCCCAGCCACTAGAGTCCTCTGTCTCCACACAGAGTTGTCAGGGCCTGGAGTTCAGGTCCCTGGGGCAGCCCTTAGCCAATGATTGACAGGTGTGGAGTATGAAAGACCAGCTCCCTTGCTTGGGTTGAAACAAACTCAGGCATAATTTATGCTCCCAAGTTGCTCTGTGGGATCAGGCAGAAGTACCTCTCCATAAGGCTTTGTCTGAAATTGCACCCTGGCTTAGTTTCTTTCTCTTCCCGTCCTGCTTTCCCACTGCCTTACCTGCTTCTCCTGGGAGCATTTCATACTGAATCGCTTGCCCACGAATCTTCATCTCAGGCTCTCCTTCTGGGAAATCTGATCTAGGACAATATAATCTCATTGAATTCTCACAGCCATTCTGTGAGAATTAAAGTTTTAAAAATTTACTTTCAATATTCTCATTTATAGGTGAAGAAACTGAGACCCCTGGAATTTAAGTCCAGGACCATACAACTAATAAGTAAGGTGTAGAGTTGGGATTTAAATCCAGAGCTTCTGACTTCAAATCTTGGCTCTGCTTAATTTATTGAGAAGAATTTTGGTTTGAGGGAGGACAAGTTTACATGAAAAAACAAACTCTTTTCTGCCTAAAATTCAGTGGCATTCAGCTGAATGAAATTAAGTCTTAATTTTTTATTTTCTAGCCAGATAAGTTTAATTTTGCAAGCTTCATGTGACCAGGAGCTGTGTTTGTATAGCTTGCTCTCACTGGCTGTCAACAACATGCAAAAATTCTATCTGTACACAGCTTACTGCTCCTTCCACACGCCCCAAGACCTTGGCAAGTCTCCCTGGTGCCGGTCAGCAGCCCCTAGTAGTGTAAAAATCAATGGCAGCTATTGCTTCCCATTGCAGAGTCCCTCATTAAAATCTGTGCTTGGCGGAGCAGCTGGTCCCAGATCACAGATTCCAGCTCGCGGTGGGGAGCATCTAGGATGGAGACAGTGAATGCACACAGCTTGTTAATGACGCTGTCAGAAGATGGGGTTCCTTTCCAGGTATTTCTAGAGAAATCTGGGCCATTTATTACACACACAGACATTTATTCACTCACACCTAAGCTCTCATATTCTTTCTCTGTGGGAGTGTTATTAATAAGCAAAGCTTTTCAAAGTTTTTTCTACTTGGTCACTATAAAGAGAGAGGTGCTGGAGTCTGAGCTATCTTTGAATAAACCCAGTTTGGGTGATAGGAGTGATTCCAAGAAGTAAAGACCATCCCCCGTCCTTAAGAGAATCCTTGTGATTTAATTATCATCAGGGGGAATAATGGTGATGACGATGGAAATACTCATTCACAGACTGCTGTTTTATACTTGAAGAAGTATTTTCACCTGTATTAACTCATTCGTCCCTTGGTCCTTTCCTTGGAGTGGAAACTCAGCAGTTTTGCTCCATATTGATTTATCATCAATAAACAGAGACGCTGGCTCTGCTACTACTGGTGCAATCAAAGGTTCCAGGGCTGTCACCTGTGAATGACCCCAACCTCAGATTATATGGAAAAAAATCTATCGGTATCTGTATCTACCTTTAGACATGTGAGGTTGGAGTCAGTAAAGCCTCAAACAGCTTGTACAGCTATCAATTATCTTAAGGTCTATTTGAATGAAGTTATAGTAGAATAATATTTTTAGCTTCAGAAATGTACACTCATACCCAGAACCTCAAAAATCAGGGATAAAAGATTTTTGCTTAATAGACACTTGATATTGTAAGATAATGATTTTTTAAAAAAATTTGTTGTGGCCTAACTAAATTGTAATATAATAATGATAATGGTCAAGATTTATTGAGTTCCTACTATGTGCTGGGAAGTTTGCTAAGTACTGTGGAGTCCAAGAGGTGTAGGCCCTCAAGCACCTTATACTCAGTTTGGGAAGACCCACTTAGGCTGAGTGGAAGATGCCTGGTATGGAGAAAAAGCTTAGTAAATGGTCTGGTACAGTCAGAGATGACTTAGAGAGGAGACAGGATGATTTAAAAACCTTAAGTGAAGGATAAAATTTAGGTAAGTGGAGGGGCTTGGGAAGAGTGCTGCAGGCAGGGGTAGTGGAAGAAACTATCTTTAGACCTGGGGATGTATGAGTCATATTTAGAAGACAATGAACAGAAGAGTATGACTGGAGTGAAATGCTAACGTAAGAGAGGGCAGCAGAAGCATAAGCCTAGGAATCCAGGTAAAGCTTAACTGCCAAACCAAGAAGTTAGATCACTGGTGACGGCCACCATATACTATATGATAACTAAATATGGTAAATACAATAGTAATGATGATTGGTGCCAATATTAAATGTCTAATATTTACCTGGTCCTGTAGTAGATACTTGATGTGATTTCTCATTTAATCACTCTTTAAATCGCTAAGTATTTATTGTCCACTATAATTCTTACAACTGTCCAATAAGGTACTTGTTATTACTTCCATTTTAAAGATGAGAAAACTGAGGCCTAATAGGACAAAGGAACTTATGCAAAATCACACAGCTAATGAGTAGCAGAACGAAGATTTGGCCCCAGGTCTCCTGACAAAGCCCGTATTTTGCTGTATGAGGCTACAGTGCAGTTTTCTGAGTCTTTTTAGAGGGGGAACAACGGAAGTTGTTTGGGGAGGTGAGGATGTCAGAGCAGAAAGTGTCTGTAAGTATTATAATAGGTAACTATTATAATAGGCCAAACAGTGAAGTGGTGACCGCAGTGTGAGGAGAAAAATGAGAAAGGCGTTTGTTGTGCAAGTTGAGGTGAATGGAAGGGAAAAGATGAATTCCAAAGACGCAATGAAGGAATGAGAATGTTCGGGACTTTGTGTTTGAGGGAGGACTCAGAGACACGTCCAGAGTTTCTAGCCTGGGATTGGAATGCGGGATAGAACGACGATAATCAAGACTCCATGACTTCTTAAACGTACTAGAATATGTGCATCTGAAAAATAGGGTCCTTTAAAGTACTTACCTTGGGAGACTTTGGTCTTGTTCTGCCAATGCTGTCATTGCTAAAAACTGTTGGGAACTCTTCCTTCAGGACCGCCTTCAGCCACAAGGGAAGGTCTCCTAACTTTAGCCAAGATGTCGTTTCTCTGCCTGACCACCCACCTGATTTTTCCAAACTTGGTTCCAAATCACTTACTTGATTAAAAAAGTAACTGTAAGGGATTATATTAGTCAGGGCTCTCCAGAGAAACAGAACCAATGGAATACATATAATCTAGGAATATATCCCAGGAAAGCCAGTAGTGTAATTTAGCCTGAGTCTGAAGGCCTGTGAACCAGAGGAGATGATGGTGTAAATCCCAGTTCAAGGGCAGGAGATGATGGATGTCAGGCAGAAAGGGATGGGTTCTCCATTCCTCTGCCTTTTGTTCTAGTTAGTCCCCAGGGTGGACTGGGTGATGTCCATCCACACTGGGGAGGGCAAGCTGCGTTACAGAGTCCACCAATTCAAATGCTGGTCTCATCTGGAAACATCTTCATAAACATACCATGAAATTTATAGATATCTGGCACTCCATGACCCAGTCAAGTTGACATATAAAATCAGTCATCACAGGAATGAAGTTCTGCCACTTTTTAGGGTATTCTCAGACTCTTCTTACTCCTCGGGAGACAGTTTGCACAACCCAGACACCAGGCAATCCTGGGTCTGAACCTGGTCTCAGCCAGTTCCCCAGCCAAGTAATTTAACTCCACTGCATTTCTGGTCCTTCAGCTAGAAATAGGATATTACAGTTCCTTCCCCAGAGTGCTGTAGTTTTAATTAGGATGCTTTCAGCAGCAAATAACAGAAAGGTCAACCCAAGTGGACTTAAACAATGTGGAAATGTATTTGCTCACATAGAGAGAAGTCCAGAGGTAAAGAGGGCTCCCGGCAGAATGCAACTGGGGCCCAAGTTATGTTTCCTCCAGTTCTGTTGTCTGTGTCCTCTTCTGATTTTCAGCTTTGTAGTCAGGCTGGCTCCCTTTGCATTTGCAAGAGGGTCAGCAGCAGCCATTGGGGTAACATGCTTTCTCTCTCACGTCTAGTGAAGGAGAGAGCAAAACCTCTGCCCCAGGAGTTGAATGCATGCACTTTTCCTCCGTCTGTTTGGACCCTCTTAGAACACATGCCCACCCATGGACCAGTAGCCAGCAGTGAAATGCCATGGATGGATTGGCTGAGCATGGGGTGAACTGGGTGTCAGGGAGGATTTAATTGTATAACCCCTGGGCATTTTCCAGCCCAAGCTAGCCCTCAGTAAAAGTTAGTTCTTTTTCCAAATAATGAAGAGAGTATTATTTGGGTCAATTACACATATACACCTGACTGTATATGGAATGTCCTCTCTCTTTAATGTTTATCTTCAGTCCTTCCTTTGGTCCCGGAGCACAGTCTTACTTCCCATCAGAATGGATGACAAGGCAGTGTACACGCTGGGATGGTAGCCCTTGTTTAGTGCATGAAAGGCAGCTCCACTGTTATGTACAAAGGCAGAAATTAGGACATTTGACCAGGAAAGGAATGCTGAGTGGGGGCTGGGAAAGAGGAGCAACTGGGAATCGGGAGCAGACAGTTCAAAGTGCTATCGACTTTACTTTTGCTCTATTCTGTCCCTGGTGCTGTCTCTGCCTTCACAAGGACTCGTTGAGGCAAGAAATGCAGGGAGGGGCTGTTACAGCAATTAGAGAGATGTTTTAAACAATTCATCCATCCAGGCATACTTAGAACCCCATTTCATCTTTATGTATTTGGCAACTAGCTGGGTAAGACCAGAACTGAGGCTTTCACACCTATTTAGCACTTGGTTAAGCATCACTTGGCACCTGCTAAATGGGTCTCTAGTATTTAGGGGGAATTTGCACTGATTACTGTACTAGTTAAGCAGAAGTCATTGCTACTCACAATCATTAGGCTAAATAGGCTTCTGGGGAAAAGTCTTGATAAGCAGCTGCCCAACTGAAATGGATTTGAAAGCTCCCCCTGCACACAAGTTTGTACACTGACAGTTGCTCACGTGTCATCAGCCAGTGCGAGCTGGACTATTTTGAGCAGGTTCTTGATGATGACTGAACCCAGGGATAGTTGGTGGTCTCAAAGTTAGGTGACATAGGTTGTAGAGTCTTAAAAGGTGAGATGCTCATACTTAATTGAGGTAAATTATACGAAGTACCAAGCTTGAGGGGCAAGTCTTGCACTGAGTAGACATTTCACATGTGCTCTGGCCTGTAACGCTCTTTCCTTTTATTTCCTTGGCATAAATGCTTTTGGGGTAAGCAGTTCCCTGCCCCAGTGACTTCCTGTATTGTCCTGCAGGTCACTTAGAGCATTTTGTAGACTCATTTTGTGACTAGGATATAGTAGGTTGTCTGAATTATGATTCTTAGGATTTATGTGAACTTGGTGTTTGCTGGACAATTTTTTTGAGAGGAGGGTGTGTGTGTGTGTGTGTGTGTGTGTGTGTTTGTGTTGGGAGGGCATATAGCAATGGCCTTGATATGCAACACACTGGGAATGCTTGTGAGTGTCTGAGGACCTTTCCTGTGGGCAACAGATTCTCATAAGAGACCAAGAACTCCTCAGATAACATTAGACACTATGGCTGAAGACAAGCACTTTTGAATCAAGGCACAAACTGCGTCTGAAGACTTGTCCTTCCATTTTTTTTTTTTTTTTTTAAATAACAAAGCTACTGCTTTTTATAGAATGTTGTTTTGAAAGTCAGGGAATATTGAACTGAGTGGGCATTGTGAAAAATATAATATGGAGAAGAACCTAACATATATATATTTGGGGACAAAATTTACTACTTTGAGATAGGCTTGGAGACATTGTGTTGTCTACATCTGAGATGCTAATGTGCATATGAGGTCAGTGAATTTTCCTGATATTGTGTATGACTATTTGTCTTCATCAGATTTTCCTGGAACTCTAAGGGAAGTTGTTTCTTTGGGGGGGAGGAGTTAGATAGCTCCATATCGTTAAACATTGTAATGATGTTTTGGGGCAATTGCATCTCACTTTCTAGAAGGTCAGAGAAAGGAATTCAATTTGACGCCAGTGGAAAATTTCAAACATGGGTGGAATCTCATATAGCAAACACCACTGTAATGAAAGTCTCTACATCCCAGTGATTCCCAATGGCCTATTTATATCGGTAGTATTCAGTGAGGGGAGACTTCGTCCTAAATAAAAATGTGGACAATCTTTTGGAGTTTGTTCTAATGGGAAACTATTGCCAAAAACCTTGAGGGAGTGGAGCAGTGAAGGAACACTGACTTAGAGAGGAGCTTCTGGAGGAAACTCTCAAAGATTATTTGAGACTTTGGTGGGGAGGGGAAACCAGGTGGAGAGATGACCATGAGGACATGAGTCCTTTCAAAAACACATAGAAATCTTGGAGTTTACTGGAATGAGGGAGTGATGCTCAATCCATTTTATTTTTCAAATTGAAGAAAAGGGTGACCCAGGAAAGCTGGATAATTTGGAATACACAGGTAGCAGACATTTGCGTGACATTTAAATGATATTATGCTAGGATCTCCCATCCATTTAGTGCAGATCCCATCCATTTGGTACCTGCTAGGTGTGTATTAAATAACTGTTGTGTGTATAAAATGAGGATGGACACAAAGGTCCAGGGATGGGGCCCTTTGATGGGAACCTTGCCACAAAGCATGCAGACTGTCTACACTTGGCCTGAATTGTGGGATGGTGAGAGGCCCAGGGGTTACATGTGCTCAGCTGCTTTGCTATTTATGTTTTCCCCCTATAAATCCTATTTTATATCTGAACCACATGATCCCTTTGCTCCATGGGAATTAGGGTCTTTTTCAAAATGAGGTTCTGGCTTTCCAGGCTCCTGGAATGGCAGAGGGACAATCTCCCTGCCATGAGGGATTAGCAAAACAAGAAATCTTTTTCCTGGAGCAGATAGACCATGGCCTGTCAGCAGGAGAAAAGGAAAGAAACAAGAAAATCTTTCTTGATGCTGAAGAGAAGCCGATTTCCAGCCCTTTCCTTTGAAAGGGATGCTGTCGATTGATGCTTTTCTCCCCATTTCCAGAAGCTTCCTAAGGCTGCTGTGGTGTTTGGGACTGGCTGGGTTTCTGCTTGTTGTCAGGGAAAACAGAGATGGTGTTACTGAGGGAAGAAAGGTTCTTTCTGGCTCCCGAGTGAGGACAGAATGAGAGACACCCCTGATGGGGAAGCGTGAACCAGTGGAGTGGTTTATTGGTCAGTATGGGAAGACTTGCCCAAGCTGTGGGCACGGAGGCTGGAGTGGGCGCAGCTCATTACTGGAGGTGTTGTCCATCCTTCAGCAGCCTCCAGGTTCACTATTTCTTCCAGAAAGTGCCCCAGAGAGCTGGCATGAGGCCCCTGGTCAGATGCCCTCGCTGTGCCCTGCTGGGTGAAGCACCTGAGTCTGGGCAGGGGTTGCTGCCTTAGCTATTGTCCCTGAAGTCTGGCTAAAGTAACTACAGGAAGGATTGATTTCTTTTACTGCTGAAAGGCAGCCTTCCTGCAGATGGAAGGTGGCAGCACTTGATCCAAGACATTGCTTTGCTGCAGTCAATCTGCTCAAGTTGTAGAAAAACTCTGCACCATTGGCTAGCTAAGGAAGCAGAGAGGAGGCTCAGCCAGGCAGACTCAAGTTGGGATGGGGTCAGATGTGGGTGGAGCTGCAGGTCTTCAGTTGCTCAAGTAAAGGGCTCTTTCTTCCCGGACCTTGTTCCAGTCCACACAGCTCTGGGGTTCCAGCCTCAGCGTGGGAGTCAGACAGCCCTGGCTTCCAATTCCCCTTCCCTCAGGTACTAGCTGTGTGGACTTGGTTGGGTCCTTAACCTCGCCTCATTCATTTTGATATTCACAAAATTTTTTATTGAGCTCTTACTGCACGTGCCAGACACTGTGCTGGGCCCCAGGGGTGAGTGGTGAGCATGACAGTTCACCCCCAGCTATAAAATCCAGCCAACACTAGTACCACTGTCTGGGGTTGCTGCCCAGGGAATGTCAGGCTCAATTCCTGGGGAATCTTTGCATCTTCACACACCTGTGAGGCAGGTTTGGTTCCTGTTCTGGATATGTGAGAACAGCCAAAGGTACAGATGGGAGGGAGGCGGCCTGGCTTTCCTCACTAGCAGTTTAATTGGGAAAGAAACTTGGACCCAAGGTGGCCCTTCATGTTCTGTGAAAAACGCTATTTTGTCTTTCCTCAAAAGGAGTCTGGAAGCAGCCAGAAACTCTGCTAGGAGAACAGAGGGGCAGCTGTCACCTGAGAGAGGCCCTAGCATAAATCACATGGATGCCAGGAAAGGAGGGCAGGTTTAACTAGAACATTAGGACACTCCTGGTTTTTAGCCGTTGACAGCCTGCCAGGGAACTGGATTATGTTTCCTTTTCCTTTGCCTCCAGACACTTTCGAGCTGAAAACCCCAGGCCCTGATACTACCCTCTTCAAACAGAAATAAAGGACAACTATGAACCTCCGAAGGTGGTCTTTAAATCTCTCTGTCTGTACCTGCCTTTCCAGGGCAGCCGCTGGCTGAGCTTGTCAGCACTCCAGGCACATCCTCTCCTGGGCTGCCCAATGCCGTGACCGTTTGCTGCTAGCTGTCGGGCATATTCCCAAATCATAGTTCCTTCCAGTTAAACATGGCAGTTTAACCCATGCAATCGGCTCTTCTTCCTCCTGAAACCTCACGAAAGTGACTGCCAAAGGAAAAATAAAATGTGATGAAGCCACAGGATAGAGGAAATGAGGGAAACTAGGAAAGATGTCAACACATTCTCGGAGGATGGAAAGTAAATGAAAGAGTGGCAACTGATTTACCAGAGATGGGGAAGCTGCAGCCTCAGTGCCCACAGAGAAGGGCACCGAGGAGAAGCAAGCTGATGGCTCCAGAAGTGCAGCAGGGGGCCTGGGACATGGGCTGAGCCAGGCCATGGGTTGAAAATCTCTCTGGGTTCAGTTAGAGCCCCAGGTCCCTCCTGACACCTGCAGAGAGGGGACAACCACACTTCTCCCCTCTAACACTCCCAACTTCTCTCTTTAGAAATTGAATCTGGAAAGGCTTGGGCTATGAGGACATCATGAACCACAGATGGTGGAGGTAACACACAGGTAAAATATGGGGATCAATTACATGTCTTCCCTCCAGCTACCCTGCCCTGCTCTGCCCTGCAGATGCTGGCAGCCAGGGCCTAAACCCCTGCAGGAGAGGTGGCTTCTTCTCTGGGGAAACGGAACAGGAAATGTTTAGAGATCCTGAGGTTTGAGGACCCCCCTTAAACCTTGCAAGTTGGTAAGCCTGTCCTCGGCGTTCAGAATGTCTCATAACTTCTATTTTTATTTTTTTAAATTAATTATTTATTTTAAAAAAAATTGCCAGAAAGTTAACTTGTCTGAACTTGAACTGCAAACTGCCCTGTGGTGGGCAGCAGCTGACATTTTTGTTCCAGACTTTAGCCTTAGCTGAGCTGCTTGAAGTCTGCTTGATACACTGTGGTTCAGGGGGCAACCAGAGATGGGGTGGGAGTTTCTACACAGAATTTGGGGTTTCCTTTTTCTGACTCTCTCCTTTTTGGATTGCCCCTCACTTTGTTGCTGCCAGGAGTTTGATTATTCAAGCCAGCAAGTCTGTGGGTTTCTCGTAGTATTTTGACCTTCATGTAGCACAGACTGGGACTTGTTCTCAGGCTAGAAGCTGTACAGAATGAGAAATGACCCAGTGCTTCCTAACGTCAACTCTTCTCCAGTATCTGGCTACTTTTAGTCACTCGGTAGTGCCTTCAGGAGATTGTTTGCTGTATTTTGTTCAGGGTTTACAGTGGTCTTCTGGAGGAGGGTTGGTCTGATAAGAGCTGACAGGAAGTACATTTTGGTAGTTATTACTATTTGGTAATTTTTATTCTGCCATCACTTTTCTCCACCTTACTTTTAAATATGAGTTAACAGCTAAGGATCAGCAGAAGTTTGAAGAAAGCATCCAGCATAAAAGATGGAGAAACAAAATGAAACCAAAAAAATAGAGAAAGGTTGGGAAGGCGTTGCTCAGAGGAAACAGAGATACCACCCAGAGCAGAACAAAATGTAAAAATAAATCCTCCACAATAATATTCGTAGAAAGACAAAAATATTTCACCTGCAAAACACAAGTGGGCTACTGTTTAAAAAAATAATCCAAAAACAAGAAAGATGTAAGAAATTAAAAAATAGAATTACAAAAATATTCAATAGTGGGAAAAATCTCCCATAAAGTAAAACAAAAAGACAGACAATAAGAAAAGACAAGGATATTAGAGAATTAATCTAAGAAAGCCAACATCTGACTAATAGAAGATCTAGAAAGGGAGAAAAGAGAAGATGGAGGGAAGGATTTTATCAAAGAAATAACACAAGAAAATCTCCCTGAAATGAGGGTCATGAGTATCTAAAGTCCAGATCGGGGGCTGGCAAACAGCCCGTGGGTCAAATTCATGCTGTTACCTTTTTGTAAATAGAGTTTTACTGGAACACAGCCATGCTCATTTATTTACATATTTGTCCACAGCTGCTTTGCTACAATGATAACAGTTGAGAAGTTGTGACAAAAACTGTATGGCTCACAAAGCCTAAAATATTTGCCATCTCATATTTTACAGAAAAAGTTCGCTGATTCCTGGTCTGGATGAAAAGATCCTTGCATTGGCCAACACAATGAATATAAAAAGACCTAGATCAAGGACATTACTGTGAATTTTCAGAACACCAGGGATAAAGAGAAAATCCTAAGAGACTCCAAAGAGAAAAGAAGGTCACGTACAAAGGATCAGAAATCAGAATGGGATTGAATTTCTCAAAAGCAACAGTGAAGGTTACAAGAAGGTGGAGTGATGCCTTCAAGATACTGCAAGAGAAACAGCTTTCAATCTGGGATTCAATCCACTGTAAGGATAGGATAAGGTGTTTTCAGACAGCCATGTACAAGTACAAAAATTGTACTTTTTGTCTTCTGTGGAGCTTTTGCTTCAGCACAGTCAGGGAGTAAACCAAGGAAGAGAAAGCTATGGAGGTCTCCCTTATGGGACATACTGGCATGACAGCTATATTCCAGCCCCCTGCTCCCCCCTCCACAGCAGCCAGCCTAGGCAGGAGCAGGGAGGCTGGGGGCTGGGGGAGCGGGGGTGGCAGGAGAGTCTCCAGGGAAAGTACAGGGAACGAATGGCTTATCTATGTAGGGGGAGAAAACTTCCTTCTGCCCTCTAGGTTCTGTGGCTGGCCTAAGAATGAAACTGACATAAGACAGTTTAACAGGAGAAAAACATACAAATTTATTTAATATTTTTATGTGTACATGGTAGTCTTCAAAAGGAAAATGAAGACCCAAAGAAGCCAATAGGCCATAAAGCTTATATAATTTTTTTATACAGAGAAGGATAAATTGTGGGGATGTGACAAGACAAAGGGGCTTGGGCTTGGGACGGTCAGTTGTGGGACAGTGACCGGGGTATATGGGTGAGGGGGAGGAACTAATGAAAGATAAGGATTATTTTACTAGTTTTGTTTGCATGGGTCCATTCTGGTGGTGAGATTGTTCTTTTCTTCCTGCTATAGGAAGGGCACCTTTCTCATGGGAACTTTTACGACCTGCTTTTAGGTAGAAAGGGGGAGCTGAGAGAACCCTTTCCTGCCTCTGTTATTTCTCAAGTACCTTCAGCTCAAAATAATCAATATGCCAAAGCAGCAGATCCTGGGGTGGCATGTTCTGAATCACTCCATCTGTGTGTTGGACCAAATGGAGGAGAGCATTGAGAGTTTTCACAGACTGTTTGGGAACACTTGGCACTAGTTATTCAGTAAACTAAGCATATCACAAAAAAATGCAATTATTTCAGGAAAAACAAAAAAAAATTGTATGAGAAACAAAATGTAATTACAGTACTGATTCAGCAGTTAATAATATTAACATAATCTGACAGGTGGCCCCAGTAGTTCCCCCTCCTGTCAAGCAGCCCGGAACACCTCCTTCTCCTGGTCCCTCCAGCCCTGGGGGAGGCAGGAGCTGGAGTTACTGATCTCTGTTTGCTCTTTCAGCAATTCTAACACTTTCTAACTAATATCCTATATTAAATTTCCCTCTATTAAATTATCTGGCATAGGTTTATGGAGTCTGGTACAGAAGTCAATTAATAATGTCTAAAATTGATAAAGCAAGAAATAGCAGTGTAAGCATCATGTTAAAAGATATGGAAGTAAAAACCAGGAAAAAAAAAAAAAAGGAAGCAAAAGAGTCGAAGTGTTTACCAGTGAACTTGGGTGAGGGGGATGGGTAAGGGTAAGTGGGGTATATTAGGGGAGATGAAGAATTGGGGGTGATTATTTTTAGAAACAGGTTAATGACCTTTTTGGTTCTGAAAGACAAGGTTTTGGTATAGTTTGAAAGAGAGAGATTCTGACAAAAGGGGTTTACCTGCTATGCTGAAGCAGAATTATTGAGCCCCTCCATCCGCTCTGCCATCCTCAGTCTGTCAGTTAGGCGCGATTAAAACGGCAGTTTCTCCAAGGAGAGAGGAGATGGGGGAACCAGCCCCAAGCACCTGATGGTCCACCAGCGTGTAACCGTAGAACCAGGTCAAACAGGCCCTATACTGTTTCTAACAAGACACTGAGTTTTTCTTTTAGAGACAGAACAGTCACGCAGGCGAAGCGTGCACAGAGGAGAAAATTTTGATCTCAAATAACAACCGGAACCAAAGTTTCCCACCCCGCCCGCCACACGGAACCAAAGGAACAGGACACGACCGGAACCTGAAAGCCAAACCCTTTCAGAAGCACAGGGGCCGACGTTCCGGAAGATCTTTTGCAGAAGACCCCTTTACCGTATCTTACCATAAATGGCCACGTTCCAAAGCCCTCCAATGGAAATCTGCCCCACCAGTTCTTCTGCACACCAGCCCTCCTCCTCTAAGTCATAAATGGTTGACGGAACCCCAGATCAGAGAGACAGATTTGAGTCCTGTCTCCTGTCTCCTTGCCAGTAGACCTGGAGATAAAGCTTCTTTTCTCAAAAGCCGGTGCCATAGTATTGGCTTCTGTGCCCCTGGGGCAGTGAGCCCTTGTAAGGAGAGCGAGGGAGAGAGCTGGTTTAAAATGGGTCTCCTGTGGCAGAAACGGTCAGAGGCTCGAGGAACAGTAATGTTCATCCGACTTCCAAGGGGCATGTTTTTCTGAACTGTGATGTGATCCTCACGTGCTGTCGAGAAAAGGTGAGCTTCGCACACCAGCCTTGTATTAGAGATGTTAGGGGGATGGAAAGAGAAAGCGGCCGGGGTTCATGCGTCCACACCTGGTGAACAAGACTCAAGAGAGAGGAGCGGATGTGCCTGGAGTGGAGCTCAGAGGGAGCTCACGACAACCACCTTGAAAACCGAAGCACCCACCTCCCCTTGAAGCTCAGAAGTACTGAGGAGGGAGCTGGACCTCCTGCTGGACTCAACAAGTACCTATTGATGCCTTCTATGTGCCAGGCCCTGTCTGGAGACACAGGGTAAGTAGGACAAAGTCCGTGCCCTCATTTTATTTCTCACAAACTGATTCCAGTACCTTTGGTCTTACTACCCTCTCTTTAAAAGGTTGTCTTTCATCTAATTAACCTCACTGGCTAACTCCAGGTCACAAGCCCTCAAAGGTAAGGTCATATAAGCCAGATAGACTTCTATCAATAATGACCATTTACTGGTGCTATGTGCCAAGCATCCTGTCAGGCTCCCCATGTTATCTAAGTTAATGTAATAACCTGGGTCTATCTGACTCCACAGCCCTGTCCTGGACCATTTACCGTCACTCTCAGATACTAGCATCTTTTTATTTTTCTTTAATTTTATTTATTTTTTTATACGGCAGGTTCTTATTAGTTATCCATTTAATACATATTAGTGATACTAGCATCTTAAAAGCGTAATTTACTTTCCAAAAAAAGTACTTCAGGTCCAGCCAGTAGAGGATTACTTCAGAATCCACATCTCTAAAGGAAGGACAGTTTTTAAGCGTTCTTTCTCCCAGGGGAGTTTTTTGGTTATCCTTTAGATCAAGTATGGCTTAAATAGCATTACTGTTAAAATATTCTCTTTCAAATGTTAAGATATTCCCTTTCAAACTCTGGTCCCTTGTTTACCCAGGTCTCTAGAAAGTGCTTTTCGGGCTGGCATTAACCTTTAACATGTTAATACACAAGAGAGTACATCTTCAAACACAGACAATGGAATTCAATTCTTCACAGAGCCTCTGGGAGGTCAGATGAGGGTGGGGGTTATGTTGAATATGACAAGGTCTAATAGTCTCATGCAAAATGTCCCCATGTTTATTAGGATAGAACTTAGCCCATCTCCTGGAACTGTTGCAGAGATATCCCTGGGAGAAAAAAAAATGCTAATATCTTATTCCAATTGCCAGTAGGTTCTTTAATTCAAATAAAATGCCCCCAGTGTGCTGGATGCTTTATGAGATCCATCACAGAGATTTGCCCCAGCCCTCAAGGGATTTCCATCAAGGAAAGATAAGACACATTCAGGGGCCGTAGCGTGTCAGACAAATAATACAAAGGAGAAGGAGAAGGGCACTTGAACTTGTTTCCCTATGTCAGAGACCAAAGAGACTGAACCCTGAACGTCTCTTCTCTTTTACAGAGTCTCTTGCTGTGGGTAGAGAAAGAGAGTGGATGGAGCAGGAGTGATGCTTCCTTTCTCTTCGTGCACATGCTCATCTCAAACTCAAACCTTCAATTGTCAGCACTGACAAGGGAAGTAAAACCCACACAGGCTCTTCCAGACTTTCTTATAGCCAGTTTCCTCTTCTGCCAAAATATCTCAGGAATTTGTAAGCAAAGTCACCTCTTTTTGAGACTGTCCCTGCTCATTCTCTGCTTTGGAGGATGTTGACTAGGAAGATGGCCATGTGTGGTAAGTCTGGATGACACTGGTTTGATCAGAGTCTGCTAGAATGAGTTGTTTTTCCTGCTTTGCTTTTCTGTATTGGAGGT
This sequence comes from Eschrichtius robustus, assembly GCF_028021215.1. Classification (NCBI taxonomy): domain Eukaryota; kingdom Metazoa; phylum Chordata; class Mammalia; order Artiodactyla; family Eschrichtiidae; genus Eschrichtius; species Eschrichtius robustus. The sequence goes on from NC_090824.1 coordinate 35,654,752, forward strand.
GGTGGGTTCAGCTCTCATCTGGGTACCAGTTTACTTGGATATGTAGTCATGCTAGGTATATGTGTCAGTTAAGATTACTTTAGTAAGACTGCAAGTAATAGAGGACCCTTGTTAAAGAATATATCTTTTTTAAAAAGGTAAATTTATGATATCCATACAAATATAGAATGAACACATGCCAGTGATTTTATTTAACTCATTAATTAAAGAGGGAACCAGTAAGATATTACAACCAATTCAAAGGGTAATCTAGAGAACAGAGACATATATAAGCAATCAGGAATACTAAACTGAATTGGCTTAGTAGAGCAAAACTGTGGGAGATCAGTTGCACCTCTGCCAGACAAAATTCATTTGCATGTTTATGGACAAGAATCATTTACCTTGCTGTCAGTTCCATATAATTTACAGAGTTGTAAAATAGTTCAACAACATTGAAAATTGCAGAGACCCCATAGAATCAGACAACCGGGAAGAGTGCATTAGTCAATGCCTAACTTTCCTTTGAAGACAAGTGGTCCATTTTAAAGTCTTTCAGACTTTTTCCTTTACCCAACAGTGGCGTAAATCAGCAAGGCCTTTATTCTTCTCATGTCCCAAGAAGCCTGGAGATAAGCAGCCCTAGGCTAGTGCAGTGTTTTTTAAGGGCAATACACCAGTCTCCTTCTATCTCCTGCTTTCCATTCTTAGTTTCATCCATGTGGTTTCAAGATGGATGCTATGCCTCCAGGCAGCTCTTTCTGAATTCCAGGCAGGAAGAAGGGGGAAGAGCCCTAATCCTTCTCCTTTTGAGACTTTCTCTTCATATTTGGAAAGGGAACACCTCCTCAGGGATCATATGGCTACCCCTAGCTGTAAGGGAGACTGGGGAGGTAAGTGCTCTGGCTTTTGCATTCTGTAGCTGAGGAAAACAAGGGAAAAGGGGTACCCAGTGGTGTGGGGGCAGCCAGTCTATATCTGCCGTACTATACCTAATCCTTTATCCATAGTTTCAAATGGGGATCCTGAAAAGAGTTTCTTCACTTAATACTATACATAAACTTTTACTTAAGACTTTAAAGACATTTAATTAGTTATATGCAGCTAATTACAAATGTAATGGTAGGACTGCAAAACATTGAGCTTAAATATAAAAACTCAACCTGCTACTGGGAGGATTATGAACCAAAGTTCCAAGTTCAAAAAATTCCTCAGGCATGCAGAGTTGTTCAGAAAGAAAGGCCCAAGAAGTTGAGCTGATACATAGAAGGAATTTTTTTCCTTCATTCTTATTTTCTTTAGGAGTGAACACTGAATTTGAAAATCTGACAGAGGCTTTTGTGATGTAGGTGGCATTCGTAGCAATGGAATATTTGAAGTGTTGTGTTTGATCCAGGAGGGTTATTCTTTTATGCTTTTTGTCTTAGATTTTCTATTCTTTTCGAGAGGGAAGCAGGCTCAGACGTGTGAGGCATGTAGGTAGTGCTCTGGAAGGCCTTACCTATCATCTGAAGTACTTTGTCCTCCACTTTGGGAACATAAGAACTCAATCCCATTGACATGTGTCTCTGCAACCTTCTACATCCAAATTTCTATTCTATAATCCTGCCTCTGCCAACTATGAGTGGGTCAGGGGTACAGAGAGTTAGATCCTCCTTGGGAACTGGTTTCAGTAGCATTAGCCTAATGTCCCCAAAATGTCCCAAATGACATTTGACATTTAGATGGGATTTTAACTATGATTTACTGAGTGTTATTATTTCAATATCTAGATATCTAACCCCACGTCTTGCAGCGTCCATTCCCACCTCACTTGGGGAAGTAGTAAGAACTGTCAAACCATGGAAGTCTAGATGTGCAGCTCCTTTCTGTCTTTAAGGCTGGACCACCATCCCTGGTTGGTGTGACCTATAGGAGAAGAAAAATTCTTTTTCTCTCTATCCATCTGTCTCAGTTCATTCAGGCTGCTATAACAGAATACCATAGACTGGGTGGATTATAAACAACAGAAATTTATTTCTCACAGTTCTAGAAGCTGGGAAGTCGAAGACTGGGGCACCAGAAGATTCAGTGTCTGGTGATGGTCATCTTTTTGCTGTGTCCTCACTTGGCAGAGGAGGTGGGGGAATCTTTCTAGGGTCTCTTTTATCAGGGCATTAATCCCATTCATGAGGGCTCTATTCTCATGTTCTAATCACCTCCCCAAGGCCCCACCTCCTAATACTATCACAATGGGGGCTAGATTTCAACATATGAATTTTGTGGGGACACAAACATTGTCTATAGCACCATGTTAGGGTCATTGACTGGGGCCTTATAAATTAGACTGACAAAAGACTGATTAACAAGAGGAAGCAAACAGTAGTTTACTAGCATCTGAACTGATTGAGTACAAGTGAACACTTAGCAATGAGTAAACTCAAAGCGGTCGTTAGAACTTGGGTTTATATAGTATCTTAACAAAAGAACAGTAAAGTTTTAGTAAAGTGACAAGGCAAAGGAAAAGGACTTTGAGTTTGTAGGGTGGCAAATTGTGGGAAGGCAAATATGTGGAGAAACTAATGGAAGATAAGGGCTAGTATTAGCATGGTTTGTGTGTAGATTCCTCTGGTGATTGTGTGTAGATTGTGTGTATATTGTCTCTGGTGATTAACTTTTGTCCCTCCTGGCTGGGACGGGGTTGGGGGGGCACCTTTACAAATTCATGTCTTGTTTTTAGACAAGTGGGGGAGGACAGAGAGCTTTTCTTGTATCTGCTTCTTCTCAACGGCCTTCACTCAAGATGATCCTTATGCCGAAGTGGCATATTTAGGGGTGGCATGTTCTGCTATACTTCAGACCCATTGTGTTAGAGACCAGTGGTCTCTTCTATGGAAGATCCGTCATCTTTGTCCTTGATGCCCTTTCTGCTATGTGAGCCTCACCAGCTCCCACTTTTACTTTTCAGCTTTCTCATTTCTTCCTGTTTTTATATGGCTGTTTTCCTCGTCTCCTTTCTCCTGTGCCTTTTCTTGGCTTAGTATCAATGTCTCAGTTTTGTTTTGTTTTATAGCCCCTCTGCCTTTTCTGGTCCTTCCCCTCACTCTCAGTGAGAGAGCCCCTTCATTTCCTCACAGACTGCGATCAGGAGGGCAGTCTCCTCAGGAAGCAGACCCCCCATTCCTGGGAATTCCAGCTTTTTAGCTGCAAAACCAGGGAGCTTTCTTCACTTCAAAACATCTATAGCCACAGCAGGTGGCAGAGGCCTGCAGGGTTCCAAATGCTGCAGTTCAAAGGCTGTCTGCTGATTAGCACCCTGAAGAGACCAGGGAAAATAAACCTCAGGGCTTTTAACCTTTCTTGTAGGAGTCAAAAATACAGATTTCCATTTCCATTTGGACAAATAATGTGGGGCTAGGGAACTGTGGCTCTCTGGAAAATGTCAGCAGCAGTGTAGCAGTGGGAAAACAGGAGCTGCAGGAAGTCGCTGGGCAGCTCTCAGCGCCACAGAGCTGGGGCGGACAGTGATGGCCAAGGGTTACCTCCGAGGTGCCCAGGAGCAAACTGGGAATAAACGCGTGTTTGGGGAAAATAGGAAATCCTGACCATTCTCTATCTGAATGGGGGTAATGGAAAGAGCCCTGAACCCAAACTAAGGAGATTTGGTTCTAGTCTTGGCTTTGCCTCTGATAAGACATATGATCTTATTTTCTATGATCTCTCTGGGCCTTACTTTTTAAAAACTACTAAATCTGCAGTCTCCCAGATCGTTTCCAGATTCCAAAACATGATTCTATAATATCCTAGGGGTTTCTGTTCTCAGGGAACTATAACAACAGAACCCCGCTGAAGAGCAAGGATATGCTTTTTAAGACTGGTGCTCAAAAGGTTTGTTTAACAGGACAGGACATTGAAAATGCAGTGCAAGCATCACATTAAGGAGTAGCAGTGCTTGTAGCTGGCCTCAAAAAAGTTCTTTATTGTTAAGCCAGACTAGAATATCCCATATTGTTTCTCACGTGTCCTTGGAGAGAGAGAGTCAAAGAGTTTAAATGACTTCAGAAAAGAAACTTCAAAAGACATAAGACAGTATAAGGGGCTTCATCTCCTACCTTTTATTCCCCACCCCACCCCCAAATTTAAAAGCAGAAGCTCATCTCTCAGATAGCAAACTCGTGGCTGAAACAAAAATCATGAACCATCAAGAGTAGACACTTCCACATTAGGGAAAGGTCAGGGGACAAAAAGAGAGAGAGACCCTGACATTATGACTGTGGATTGTTAAAGCAGAGAATAGATGAAAATATGGCTTTAAACCACAAGATAAGCAACAAGTTACTCTCTTTAATCCAAACATGCTACAGTTCCTGCTAACACTAGCAATAATAATTATAATTACTAGCCAAGATTTATCGAGAGCTGGTGGCCAGATAGAACATTTAAGCGCTTTCCTCATTTGACCTTCACAGTTGCCCTCTCAGGTAGGTAATATTATTATAAATGAGGAAACCAAGGCTCAGAGAAGTTATTTGCTACATTGAGTAAGTCAAGGCATCTGTATTTGCATTCAGATCTGTAGGTGGCATTTGTAGCAATGGAATATTGGAAGCTGTGTCTGATCCAGCAGGGTTATTCTCCTCAACTGCTCTCAGCTGCTTTGCTCGGGTGTCTAATTCTTGTCGGATGCTTTGGCCTCACTCAGCACAACTGCTGCCATTGCTGTTTTAACTGATAGCGCAGCATTTCACAAACGTTTCTTCTAGAGCCCTGGGGTTCCACAGAAATGCACTGGGGTTCTGTGAGGGGGCACTTTGCCACTGGAGGTAGCTTCTAGGTGCCTTTGTGAAGTCACTGGTTTCTCCCAACCCCCATTTTAAGTTTGTGAATAGTTTATTTTTTTCCCTTTGAGTTCAAATCTTTTTTTCTTTCCCTCTCCAAATTACATTCTCATCTTTCTGATGCAGTTAGTGTCTGTTCCAGAAAGCTAAATCTGGAAGTGTTTCTGGCTAAAGCAGAAAATTTATTATATTTGTTTAATTGTAACCCAGATAGAAAACAACATGAGGATGAGATTTTTGATACGATTCCCATCCAGCCTACATCTCTAATCCCATTGTCCTAGTTTTCTGCTTAACACTGTGTGGTTGTGCAGAGCTCCCTCAGGAGGGGCAGGGCAGGGTGGGACGAAGGTCTAGGATGATTGTCTGGGCAGGATGTGGGTACTCCTGGGTTGTTGTTTACGACTCCATCAAAATATTCTCCCCAGTTCCTGGAAATTGAGGGTTTCAACAGCGTCTCTGTGGTTTTCTCCATTTTGAATGGAAATGTTTTTAGCAACAAAGGAGGAAGAAACATGCTCCTCTCACGTGTATTCCCTGAGTTACGTTTTGCATTTGAGTGTGCAAGTAGATGTGGTGTGTACTAGCCAGACTCTCAAGGGCAAACGTTTCAAACTCAAGTGTTCATAAGAAACAATTAGGGGACATAGCTGAGCAGAAGTACCCTGGGCCGGGGAAGCTATAGGGATGGGTGAGAACTGTGGAGGGCACACGGCCCTACTTAGGGGCAGCCCCTACTCCGCCCCAGGTGATAATTGTCTCCGGAAATTACAGGTTCAACATAATCATATCCTTCAGTTTTTAAAGAGGAATCAGAAATACAGAAATTTACATGAAACCTCTCAATTTTTTTATGTTGGCAGTTAATTTTACAAATTAAAAAAACACTATGTAGAGGAAAATCACTACAAAGGATAAACAAAACACAGATTTGTCCCTGTAAGCTGCCATTTTGCAGTCTCTACTCTAGAATTTTATTGAGTGAAGGTAGAACCAGGATTTGGGTAAGGAGAAGAGAAAAGCATTAGACCTTTTAAAGCTTTAGCGGGCACTGGGCGACGTTCTGCAGCACCAGCCTTCTTCCAAGGTCAGAGCTACAAGGGTGGATTGAATGTCCATAGTTCTTGAGCAGAGGCTGGCGGGCCATGCCCTGGGATGTTGTAGATAGGCTTCCACTTGAATGCGCTGACCTTTGGCTTTCTTTCAGCTTCAAAGGTCCATGATTTTATGTAACCAAGAATTAGGTGCTATGAGAGTTAAATGGAGGGACAGGTGACTTCTGTTGTCGAAATCAAGGATCATCGTTGTTGGTGCAATTGCTCCTTAAAATATCTTTAAAAAGAAGTTAAGGGAGGATTGCTGGAGACTCACCAGCCTGGAGCTCAGGTTTCTGAGAAGGAACTAATCAGAGCAAAAGAAACACAACCCAGTTGACCTAAAGATATGGCATTTAAACTGGAACTTAAGGAATAGGAAGGGTTTGGACAAAAAAGCATGGAGAGGAAAAACAGTAATCTTGGAGGAAGCAGCAGAGATGGAATATGAATACTAAGTCCAAGCAGCCTCCCGTAGTTAGATTTGATGACTTCTTTTCTTTTCTTTATATAACGTACTAGTATAGCTTCTAAGGGCTTTATCAATAATAACCCCTTTAATTCTTGTGACATTGCTGTGAGGTAGTTACAACCATTAATAATAATTATACTCATTTTACAGATGAGGAAACTGCGTTTTCTTATTTTAACATTTGTTAGGTTCAGATAATGGCAGGATACAAGACCGTGGTCCGTGAATAGATGGAAGGCAGAACGTTTTATTACTCACAGCTCCCAAAGAGAAAAGGCTGCCACACAGAGCCACAAGAGCAACAAGGGGTTACTCCAGGGGAAAGAGTGACAGCTGGAACTGTAGGAGATGGCTAATGTGTATGACAAGCAGGTGGGGTTAGCTAGGTTTCCCAGGCTTCTTGTGGATTGGATATTTTTTCATGATTCTGCAAGTGCGAGGAAGAAGGGGCCGTCCTTTGAAGTTTGGTGTCAGGCCTCTGGCAGTTGGGGTATGTATGTTATAGCCCAGGAATGTTAGAGCCCCATAAGGGAAACAGTTGGAGTGTGGGTTTAGCAAAATGCTGCAAAAGGGGATTGAGAGTTTTTTAGCCATGATCTCAAAACTGGGTCAAGACAGCACTTGTGAAATATTATATTATCCTGAGGCACAGAAACCCCACTAACTTCCCAAGGTCACCACTAGTAAGTAGCAGATGCAAGATTTAGCACCAGGCAGTGTGGTTCCAGAGTCCATGTGAGAAAAGGCTAGAAAAGTCAGTGCAGGATCTGCCCAAGGAGGCACTTGAAAACCAAACAAAGGTGCTTGGGCTTTCCTTGGTCAGATGACCACAACATCAGTGATAGAGGGACACAGTGAGAGGACAAGGACAAGCTTATAGGAGAATATACAGTGTGAGGAAGGGACCTTGGCTGTCATCCTTGCCAAACTGTTTGTCGTCTTTTATCTCCAAACAAGTCTTTTTAACCTCTTTCTTTGGGTGGTCCCTTCTTCCACTAAGATGTGCGTGGCCTTTAGTGGTCCTTTGGGGAGAGGCTGTGGCAATGTGGATGCGATTTTTGTAGGCAAGGAGTAAAGGATCTTTACTAATTTGTCAGTATCCAATATTTAAAATTCCTGTTGAGAACATCTTGAGCACATATCTGGGCAAAGACCAATTATTGGAGGGTTGGACCTCTCCTTCTGTTTTCTTTCGTGGTCTTTCTCCCTCACTGTTTTTGAACTCAAATTGGATCCATCCACTGGAAGACTACAAATGCAAGCCTCTTTAATTCCCTCTGTCTATGCTAAACTCCCATATTCATGTTGAACAAATAAAGCATTGGGTGTTAAGGAATCATCTGTCTGTTTGGTCTTTATCTTTAAAAAACTAGCTAAGAGCTGTGAGGGAGGGAGCCGTGGAGCTGAGAGAATTCCCAGAGCAGCTCTGCTTAGAGAAGCAGTTTTATGCCTTCTGTTTCCTCATCACCCTGGTGTGCTGGTTAAGCATTGGAAAGCAGAGCACTCCTTGGGCCCTGAAGGACTGCTTTCTGGCTCATTGCTCTTTCAGGTGTCTTTAAAAAGAAAGAGGAGGTGGGGGGTGGACTGCGGAAGATTCACCTGCTTAGTGCTCAGGTTTCTGAGGGGAAGCTAACCAGGGCTAGGGGAGCACAACCCAATTGACTCACAATCCCTGAGAGCACTTGTGGCATTTGTTATAATCGCTCTCCATGATGTGAATTATACATGAAATCTGCTTCTGTCAGGCGGGTGGCAGCTTAGATGAGCACAAAGTCTGAAGCCTCTCAAAGACAACCTGGGGTCCTTGCTTTCCCCCCAGCCATAGCTGATCGGGGCCAGCCCCACCTGAATCCTGGATGGGGTGACAATTTCTCCAGAGGTTCACAAACATTTTCCTTCTACAATAATAATAACTCCAAAGATTTGCTTAAGGCTTTTTAGTTCACCAAGCCTTTTGCATACTTAGTGTCATTGGAAGCTCTAACGACTTTCTAGGCAGACCCCACTCCCCATACTGAGGCTGCTCCCTCCTGCCTGTTATTCTACTTGGACCTGCCTCTAGACTTCAGCTGACCTATTCCTCCATTCCCGGTGCCCAGCAAACACAATCTCAAGCATTTGTTTGGACTATTGTGAATTGAATCCAGCCTCATAATTCTCTCCCAGTTGTCTGCCTAGTTTAATTCATTAGAGGTAAGGCAGCCATGAGTGAAACCACGCTGATTTGTTGCTTCTGTCATGGCTACTGGCCTTCTTGCATTTTATTATTAATAAAGATCTCAAACAACAGGCCATTAAAAAACGCATGTTTCTGCGATGGTGGAGTTTGAGGATAGCTGCACTGGGGAATTATTTGTATGTATGTTAAGGGGAAAACAATCTTCCAGCTGCCACTGAAGTTCATATAACCATGAGATTACCCTCTACCTTCCACCAGACACTTATTGAAGGCCTTCTGCAGTTTAGGAACTGTGTTAGACCCTGGGAATTTAAGATGAAGATAAGGATGCTCAGTGCCAAGTCTGGAGCAGGGTGGGCTAGGGGTGTCTAAGGAAGAGACCAAAAGGGAACCAGCCAATGGCAAGTGAGAGCAGGAGAACAAGTGAGGAGGGAGTCACAGAAAGAGGAATATAGATAGTAGTTAACTATATATGAATCAGACCCTTCCAGTGCCCAGAAATATATTACTATATGGTAGGAAAAATAATAAAGCTGCTGCCAGCCCTATATCAATATGGAATAACACAGAAGAATTGTCCCCAGTTTTATTGAGATATAAATGTCATGTAACATTGTGTAAGTTTAAGGTGTGCATGATGATAGGATATACATATATATTGCAAAATGATTACTACAATAAGGCTAGTTAACACATCCATCACCTTATATGGTTACTCTTTTGTGTGTGTGTGTGTGTGTGTGTGTGTGTGTGTGTGTGTGTGTATATAAAGTAACTTTTTAAATTAACTCTCTTAGCAACTTTCAAGTATACAATACTGTATTGTTAACTATAGTCATCATGCTGTACATTAGATCCCCAAAACTTATTCCTCTTATAACTGGAAATTTGTACTCTTTGACCACCTTCACTCATCCCTCACCCTCCTCCTATAAACACCAATCTACTCTCTGTGTCTATGAGTTTTGCTTTTTTAGATTCCATATGTAAGTGAGATCATACAGTATTTGCCTTTCTCCATACGACTTATTTCATTTAGCATAGTGCATTCAGAGTTTATCCATGTTGCTGCAAATGGTGGAATTTCCTTAATTTTTATGGCTGAATAATATTCCATTGTGTGTGTGTGTGTGTGTGTGTGTGTGTGTGTGTGTATTTATATCTTACAACTTCTTTATCCATTCACCTGTGACAAACGGTTAGGTTGTTTCCATGTCCTGACTATTGTAAATAATGCTGCAAAGAACATGGAAGTACAGCTATGTCTCTGAGATAATGATTTCATTTCCTTTGGATATATACCCGAAGGTGGGATTGCTGGACCATATGTAGTTCTATTTTTAATTTTTTGAGGAACCTCCTTACTATTTTCCATAGTGGCTGTACCAATTTACATTTCCACCAACAGTGCACAAGTGTTCCTTTTTCACCAGCACTTATCTCTTGTCTTTTTGATAATAGCCATTCTAACAGATGTGAGTTGATATCTCATTGTGGTTTTGATTTGCATTTCCCCAATGATTAGTAATGTTGAGCACCTTTTCATGTACTTGCTGGCCATTTGTATATCTTCTTTGGAAATTGTCTATTTGGGTCCTTTGCCCATTTTTAATTGGGTTATTTATATATATATATATATTTTTTTTTGCTTGAGTTGAATGAGTTCATTACATATTTTGGATATTAATCCCTTATCAGATATATATGGTTTGCAGATATTTTCTCCCATTCCGTAGGTTGCCTTTTCGTTTTGCTAATCATTTCATTTGCTGTGCAGAAGATTTTTAGTTTGATGTAGCTCTTTTGTTTATTTTTGCTTTTATTCCTTGTGCCTTTGGTGTTGTACCCAAGAAAATCATTGCCAAGACCAGTGTCAAGGTCACCCCCTTGTTTTCTTCTAGGAGTTTTACAGTTTCAGGTCTTACATATTAGTCTTTAATCTATTTTAAGTTAATTTTTGTGAGTGATGTAAGACAGAGGTCTAGTTTCATTCTTTTGCATGTGGATATTCAGTTTTCTCAATACTACTTATTGAAGAGATTGTATTTTCCCCATTGAGTAGTCTTGGCTCCATTGTGAAATATTAGTCAAACATATATGTGTGAGTTTATTTCAGGGCTCTTTTTTAAAATGCCATTTATACTATTTTGATTACTATGGCTTTGTAGTATAGTTTGAAATCAAGGAGTGTGATGCCTCCAGCTTTGTTCTTCTTTCTCAAGATTGCTTTGGTTATTTGCAGTCTTTTTGTGGGTCCATAAAAATTTTATTACTGTTTTTTTCTATTTATGTAAAAACTGCTATTGAAATGTTGGTGGGGATTGCATTGAATCTTTAGGTGGCTTTGGGTAGTACAGACATGTTAGCAATATTAATTTTTCTGATCCATGATCATGGGATATGTTTTCATTCATTTATACTGTCTTCAGTTTTTTTTTTTATCAGTGTCTTATAGTTTTTAGTGGATAGCTCTTTCCCCTCGGTTAAATTTATTTCTAAGTATTTTATTGTTTTTGGTGCTATTGTGAATGGGATCATTTTCTTTCTTTCTTTTTCAGATGGTTAATTTTTAGTATATGGAAACACAACTGATTTTTGGATGTTGATTTTGTATCCTGAAACTTTAATGAATTTGTTTGTTAGTTTGAACAGTTTTTTGGTGGAGTCTTTAGGATTTTCTATAGATAATATATCATCTGCAAGCAGACAGTTTGGATGTTTTTTTTTATTATTATTTTTTTCTTGCCTGATTGCTCTGGCTAGGACTCTAGCCCTATGTTGAACAAGAATGGTGAGAGTCAGCACCTTTGTCTTATTCCTGATCCTAGAGGAAAAGCTTCCAACATTTCACCCTTGAATATGATGTTCGCTGTGGGCTTGTCATGTATGACTTTTATTATGTTGTGGTGTTGAGAGGTTTTTCTTTTTTTTATCATGAATAGTTGTTGATTTTTGTCAAATACTTTTTCTGCATCTATTGAGATGATCATGTCATTTTTATTTTTCTTTCTATTAATGTGATATATTACATTTGTTGATTTGAATGTGTTGAACCATCCTTGTACTCCAGGGAAAACTTCCACTTGATGGTGCATGATCATTTTAGTGAACTGTTGAATTTGGTTTGCTAGTATTTTGTTGAGAATTTTTGCATCTATATTCACCAGGGATATTGGCCTGTAGTTTTCTTATAGTGTCATCTGGCTTTGGTAATGCTGGCTTCATAAAATGAGTTTGGGTGTACTCCCTTCTCTTTAATTTTTTGGAAGAGTTTGAGAAGGATTGGCATTAATTTTTTTTTTTTTTTTTAATGTTTGGTAGAATTCACCAGTGAAACCATCTGGTCCTGGGCTTTTCTTTGTTGGGAGATTTTTAATTACTGATTCAATCTCCTTACTTGTTATTATCTGTTCTGATTTTCTATTTCTTCAGAATTTAGTCTTGGTAGGTTATATATATTAGGAATTTATCCTTTTTTTATTCTAGGTTGTCCAATTTGTTGGCCTATGATTGTTCATAGTAGTCATTTGTGATTCTTTGTATTTCTGTCTTATCTGTTGTAATATCTCCTCTTTCATTTATAATTTTATTTACTGGAGTCCTCTCTCCTTTTCTTGGTTAGTCCAGCTAAAGGATTTTCAATTTTGTTTATCTTTTCAAAGAACCAACTTTTAGTTTTGTTAACCTATTCTATTGTTTTCATATTCTCTATTTCATTTATTTCTACTCTAATCTTTATTTTCTTCCTTCCTGCTAATTTGGGCTTAGTTTGTTCTCCTTTTTCTAGTTCCTTGAGGCATAATTTGAGATATTTCTTTTTTCATTGTAGATATTTATCAGTATAAACTTCCCTCTTAGAACTGCTTTTGCTGCTTCCCATTAAGTTTTGGTATACTCTGTTTCCATTTTTCTGAAGATATATATTTTAAAAATTTCCCTTCTGATTTAATTGTTCAGGAGTGTGTTGTTTACTTTCCATATACTCTCCCTTTATTTAAATTGAAGGCTGAAACTTGCATGCCAGGAAAATACAAGACAGGGCTCAGTGTGATCGATGCCAGTTCAGAACCTTGCTAGTTTGACTATTAGGATTTCCCAGAGCTGTGGAATCAAAAGGAAAGGAGACTATGCTTATTCTATGATATAAGCATAGTATTTCTGTAGAGAATTAAAGTTTTGGGCTATTTATCTGCACTGACATCTTCCTCATGCAGTAGATGTTCCTTGGTTTCAGTGTGTGTCATTATAAATGCATTAGGAAAGAACTGTTCTGATTTCAGGATGATCTGGACCTAGTGGGAAGATATGCTGAGACCATAACCAAGGTCAAATTGCAGTAGCTTTTTGAGTTAATATTGTTAGAAATGGATTTTTTCTAACTAAAATATGGCTTAATAATTTTCTAGAGGGGTACATGAATGGTTTCTTGATATGATACCATTTTCTGTCTCTTAATCTCATTCTTTCTCTTAAAAAAATTTTGTCTTTTTCCTGCTCTAATGTAAATATTTGTTTTATATAAAAAATTTGGAAAATACAGAAAACGAGAAAGAAAAATTCTCTATAATTCTTATACCTAGAATATATCTTGGCATATTTCCTTTTTTAAAAAAAAATTACAAGATGCTCATTCCTTTTATTGTTTGTTTGTTTATTTATTTATTTTATTTTTGGCCACATTGGGTCTTCGTTGCTGCGTGCAGGCTTCCTCTAGTTGTAGCGAGTGGGGGCTACTCTTCGTTGCGGTGCACGGGCTTCTTATTGTGGTGGCTTCTCTTGTTGTGGTGCACGGGCTCTAGGTGCGCAGGCTTCAGTAATTGTGGCACGCGGGCTCAGTAGTTATGGCTCGCAGGCTCTAGAGGGCAGGCTCAGTAGTTGTGGTGCACAGGCTTAGTTGCTCCACAGCATGTGGGATCTTCCTGGACCAGGGCTCGAACCCATGTCCCCTGCATTGGCAGGTGGATTCTTAACCACTGTGCCACCAGGGAAGTCCCTGGCATATTTCCTTTTAATCTTTTTTGGATGTATTTTCTTCAGTGTTGCTCTGATCATATGTCATATCCAAAATGGTATATACCTCTTTGGGGAAAATATCTGATTTTAAAATCATAAAAGTAAAACATGTTCTTTGTAGAAAAATTGAAAATACAAAAAAATATAAAAAGTTTCAGATTCTGGCAACATGGCAGAGTAGATGTTCAGAGAAACCCTTACCAGTGCAGAGATAAGAGAGGGGTTTGAACAGATGGAAGGTCAAAGAACACTCCCTCTCGATAAACCTGAGACTCCCTGGAAGGCAGTATACTTCGGGTAGAGGCAAAGCTAGGAAAAAACCTGCCCTGTTGGTGGGCCAGGTTTAAGGGCAAAGAAAAAACTCTCCCTATGAATTCCTAAGCCATAGCTTATACTTGAAAAGATTTTGGGCTGGAATTCATGCTATTGTTTGGCCTACGAAACCCCAATTTGAAAATTTAACTTAGAGTGGTTCTGGATTAGTTGTGTCCTCACATACTTGGCAGCAGCAAATGTAAATTATCTTAGACAAGACTTGCTTTACACTCAGACCTCAGTGAATTCCACAGATGAAGTTCCAAGGAATATGAGCTTACAGGTATAAATCACTGAACCCGTGACGAAACAAGATGCGGAGGAGAGTCAGCAGAAACCAACAACCATCAAATTAGACCATCAAATGTTGCATATGTTAAAATTATCAGTGATAGAATATTTTTTAAAAAGTATGTTCAGTGTTTAAAGACATTAAAGAGAGGTCACTGAAAGTATATGAAGGAGCAATATATTCTCAGATCTGTAAAAGAAACAAACAGAATTTCTAGAAATAAAAAATATAATGATGAAAATTAGAAAACTAATGGATTGATTAAATAGCAGATTTGATACAGTTGAGGAGAGATTTAGCAAGTTGGAAGATAGATTTAAATAAATTTCCTAGAATTTCTTGTAGGGAGACATGAAGATGGCAAATATAAGAAAATTAAGGGGCATGGATAATAGAAAGAGAAGCTCCAACATATGTTTAATCAGAGCCCCAGAAGGAAGATAGGAATTTAGTTTGAAACCCCTCCATAGATATGAAAGAATGATAGGAGGAGGGACAACATTAGAAAGTATATTAATACAATAAACTTCCATAAATTGAACTCTTTATTCAAAAGACAAAGCTTGTCACACTGAATTAAAAAAAAAAAATCCACCCAACAACTGTTTACATGAAACACACCTAAAACATAAGAACACAGAATGGTTGATAGTAAAGGCATGAGAAAAAAATGTAGGCAGACAGATAGTCACCAAAAGAAAATTGGCATAGCTATGCATATTATTGTCAGATAAAATAAGCTTTAAGGCAAAAGGGCTTTACTAGAGATGAAGAAGGGTCTAAGTATTAGTTAAAGTTTAAGAGGAAGATACAACAATTTTAACCTGGAATGCACCTAATTATAGATTGGTGATAAAACACCAAGGAGAAATGGAGCTGTAATCAAAGTAGGAGATTTTAATACACCTCTCAATATTTGATCAAGCAGATAAAAAAAGAAATCAATATAAATACAGAGGATTTGAACAATACAGACAGCAAGGCTGTTCTAATGGGCACATAAAGCACTTCACCCAACAAACAGCAAATATATATTTGTATTAAATTCTCATGGAACATTTATAAAAATTGTTTCTAGGTAGTTAAGCAAGCAACTCTTTACAAATTTAATGATTGGGTATTATTCAGATCATATTTAATGACTGCAATGCTAACAAGTTCAGAAATTAAACGCCAAAAAGATAACTTAAGAAAACTCACGTTTGTATACTGTAACACTTATTTCTAAATAATCCAAATGTCAGAAATAATGGGTACTGAAAAATATGTGCTAAAGCAAAAAGCAGTAACTATATTGAGCGCTAGCCAAATTGTTATTAAAGACTTGCATACATGAACAGATGTACAGATGTACACCTGAGATACAATCAGGAAAATGACTTCCCAAGGATATGTAGTAAAGAATTTTTATACATGATGGGAGAAAGTAATTAGGTTGTTTACCAAATTAGTGGATTGGCAACTTCACAGGGTGTGTGGTCTTAGCCTGTTTGGCCAGTCTTTGTATTTAGATCTTAAAGACAGAGTTTATACTCAGATTAGTACTTATATATAATACTATTGGTGCTATTTAGTACTGCATGGCTTCTTGTTTGGGAATTATTGGAAAATTTAGATCAGGAATAGACTGTGACAGATTGTGTTTGTTGTAAACTGCTAACAATATACAGATTGTAGGTATTGCTTACGGGACTGTTTTGCACTTAGAACTGAACAACAAAGAAATAAATACTAAGTATTAAGACGTGTGGTAGTTAGTGGTACTCAAAGGGAAATTTATAGTCTAGAATGTATGTGGTACTTAAAGGGAAATTTATAGCTTATTATGCTTGTATTAGAAAAGAACACTGAAAAAAATAAGCTTAGCATCCAAATTATGAAGTTAAAAAGAATAGAATAAACTTCCAAAAACATAGAAGAAAGAAAATAATCAACAAGAGACAAAAATTAATGACCTAGGGAAAAAAGTTACAGTACAGGTATCAAAACCAAAAGGTTTTTTTTTTTTTAAAGCATTAGGAAACTGACAAATCTCTGGCAGAATTACTTAAGGGAAAAAAAGGCAGAAGCCACAAAGAAATAATGTCAAGAATGAAGCAGAGGAGAAAACTACTGATGCAGGCAAATTTAAGAATATTACAAAGGAATATTACAAATAGCTTAATGGCAGTGAACCCAAAAGTATGAGAAATGTTCAAATTCATAGAAATTGTAAATTATTATAAAGTATAAAATAGAGGTAAAGCAGCCAAAATTCTACCACCCTTTCTTGCCTGTCTTACCCATTGCTCCATTCTTCTCATATAATAGTATTTGTTTAAATGAAAAATTAAATTCACATATAGTAATTGTTAACATTTTGGGATATTTATTTATATATATATATATTTAAAATATAATTCACTTGTATATTGGTTTTAAGTGTCAATTACACAGATACCTTCATAGATACTAGATGAAAAATGATAAAAGAAAAAGTGTAATGACAGACAGCATCTGGCTTGTTATTCTTTACCACTTAAAAAAGCTATATGAGTTTTAAAGCAGCTAATCTTATCTCAGTTTCCTTGGTAATGAAATGAACAATATGTTCTTCCTATAGCTAAGCTTTTGTGGAGAAAAGAAAACAGAGATTTTTCTAGCAGTTCTCCTGGGGCAGCATCCTGTCCACATGGAGTTTGATCATTATTAGCAAGGACTGAAACGGCATTATTATTATTTTATGATGTTATTAGACAAAATTAGCCATCACTGGGGAGTAAGGAATATGGCTCAATACCCAATTTCCTGAAACTAGAAGGTGTGGAAACAGAAAGGGAAAAATAATGAGAAACGTGGTAAAGAAAGCTGTCCTCTGACCATAGACCTCATCTGAAAACATACAGTACAACTCTTTAGTCTAAACTGTGTGAAGATGAATCCTTTGTTATCACACTTTTTATCTTCTCTTGGATGAAATAATTTTTCAAAAGTTTTTTTTTAAAGGATACATGGGTGGTATATTTTTTTTAGTGCTTGTGTATCTGGAAATGTCTTTTTGTTGTCTTCCCAAGTAAAAGACATCCTATCCAAGTTGAAAATTCTTGAGGACCTTACCCTCATTCTCATAAACTAGTATTAAGTATTTTTCTGGGTACATGTGTATATATGTAAAAGTATAGAGAAAATTCTGAAAGAGTACGTACCACATTTTCAACAGTAGTTATCTCTTAAGTAAGGAATAGGTATTTTGAGTGTGTGCGCATGCGTGTGTGTGTGCTTGTTCGAGTGTGTGTGTGTGTGTGTGTGTGTGTGTATGTGTGTGTGGTGTTGGGGGTGGGTAGTGGTCAAAGACTCTGTTAATGTCAACTGTAGGATTTTAATTTTTTTAAGCAAGGAGGGTGTGAAGCATTCCAAGTAAAATGAAAACTTAAAGCAATCTCTTGGATCATAACATTTTTCCTTCAAGATTCTGTAGACATTGTTTTATTGCCTCTAGCACTTAATTCAATACATTTCTTCAACAATTTTTGAATGCCGACTATGCATCATTGTACAGGAGACACTTTAATGAGCAAAAATGGACTTCATGGAGCTTACAGCAAACTGGAAGAGAGAGACACTAATCAAATAATCATACAAACAAACAGAAACTAACTGTGGTAAGGACTCTGAAAGGGAGACACATGATCTTTATGAGAGCATGTAACAGGGCAGCTTACCTGGTCAGGAGGTCAGAGGGGAACCCCTGAAGTAGTGACTGTGAAGCAGAGAGAGAAGAGCACTTCAGGGAGAGGGAGGTGGGCATGTAAAATTCCCTTGGTGGGAGCTAAGCACAGCGCCTGTGAGGAGCCTAGGAAAGTTGATGTGTCTGGAGAGGAGCAAGTGGACCTGGAGAGGTAGGTAGGAGCCAGTCCATGGACCGCCTTATAAACCAAGCCAAGGATTTGGCTTTTGTCCTGAGAGCCATGGGAAGCAACTGAAGGGCATAAATATGGGAGTGATCTATCAGATCTGTACTACAGAGAGGTCACTCTGGCTACTCTGTGGAGAATTGAATGCAGAGAAGCTAGGGTGAAAATAGGAAGACCAAAGAGGAGTCAATGGCAGTAGCTTGGGATCCAGATAACGACTGCATGGACTAGAGAGAGTGTAGAGATGGCGAGGAGGGTATATTTGAAAGACATTTGGGAGATAACATCTACAGGATCCCATGATCAATTGGATATCAGGGGTGAGGGAGAGTAATATGTCAAAGACAACTCCTAGTTTCTGGCTAAAGTGACTGGCACATCCATGGAGATTTCATAGGAAGAGAACCAGGTTTGGAAAGAATATCATAAGTTTTGTTTTTGATGGGTTGATGAATTCAATAATCATTTGAAATGTTTAAGTGGAGATGTTGAGTAGACAATGGTTCTGCAGATTCAAGACCAAGGAGAGGTCCAAACTGTAGATTTGATTCTGTGAATCAGGCTACAGAATCCAGGGTTTAGTGGAAGGTGAGACCCCAGTACTTCCTAGAGCATAAGGCTCTGTACTTAGACTAGACTGGAGACAGATAGGACCCAGAAATCAGAAAAGCCTCCTACACGTAGTGTGTCTACCCAAGAATGTCCCCTTGTCTGCTTTTGATGTATCCTCAGCCAGAAAACCCCTCTTCATGTTCTGTTAGGGAAGCAACCCAGGCCCATCTAGAGAGAACCAATCCCTTGGGCCATTAACTAACTTCACTCTGTTCCTTTATCATCATCTCCACTGCTCACATCATTTTGGAAATGCTTCACTTTTGCTATAGATGGGGCTGACCAAGAGAATAGGGAGGACCACCTGAATTACTCAGTCTGGGAGGCCAGGGAAGGTGATTTAAGCAAGGCCTGTGATAGGGTGGCTGCATTACAAGACCAAGCTGACCAGACTTGCAGCTAAGTTGCTGACCCAGATCCTTTACTTCACGTGGGTGTGGTAGCCTTGGATTCCTCAGGGAGGAAACCACATCTCTGGGAAGAGAGTAAAATATGAGTTCATGACTTATCATCTGGGTTGATGTCTCTCGTGACCAGGAGACAGCCATTTTGTAGTGTGACATTGGGCAGTCCCCCTGTGTGTCCTGTGGGCCAGGACCAGCTCATTTGAGTGGCTGTAACACTGGATCTGTGGTTGGTGAAGGGGAAGCTGCCTGGAAGTGCCTATTACTGCCTCTGTCTCCAGTGCCATCTTGATTAGCACCAAGAAGTGCTCTCTTTTAGGGGGATTAGAGAATCCATACTGAATGAACTGTTAGAAACATAAGACGTGGGGTCTGGACATTAATAAATGCTGACATGAATCAACACTTATATTTCTTGTCTCAGATCCTCACTCTTCTTTGCAATCCAGCTACCCCAGCTGCTGGCAGTGTTGTCATTAGCTGGAGGCTGACAGCACCCCTGGAACTGAACTTATTAAGAATAAATGAACCCTAGGTTCAGACCCCTTAGGGGTTTGGCTTTCTGAAGCTAGGCACAAATAAAAACTCAGCTGCTTAGGCTTTGCGTTATTACATTTTCTGGGTAATGTTGGTCTCTAGGGAATCTGCTTGATGCATTTCTAAGTTGTTTGTTTTGTTTCTAACGGAGAAGATCAGATTTTAAACAACCTTCAATTAACAGAGATGCCCCCTTTAAAATAGGAGTTCTGGGAAGCAAGATAACTATTTTTAAATGCCCCTTTCTCAGTCAAGGCTCTCCAAGCCTTGCCCTTCCTGGCTGCTGACTTAAGCGTGCAGCCACAACTTCTTGCTCCGGTTAGCATTTGTGGGGTCCAGCACCGCTATAGGCTAGGAAATGGTTTCTAATTTTCCTGCTGCCTCATCAGCAAAATTGACAGCTAAATTCCAATTGCTGAGGCTTTATTACTTTTGAAGATGTGAGAGGCAGAAAAAGAGCACAGCTGGGTCTCCCATCCCAGGTGGAGCATTTAGGACTGGCAGATAGAGGCAGCTTTTGACTGTTAACTGAGAACAATTTAATCTGGAGGCAATTGCCCGGAGATGAAATTTGAAACCCCCTGATGTTGGTTTCTGTGAATAACTGCCCTTCCAGGAGTACACATCAGGGTTCAGCACTTCCTCAGTTAAGTGTGATCTAAAAGCCCCAGGGAAAAAGAGTTTTAAGCAGCTCAGCTGTTGAGGTGAGGCAGATGACTGGCTTGTTGAGGGTTGGACAATTCATCCACCCGTGTATTTGCATATCTCCCACTTTCTTGGAAATGCCACATCCAAGAGGCATTAGAGCTCAGCCTGAGAAAAGGGTGGCTTAGGTGGAATGAATTGTGTGAGTTTTCGTTATGTGTAGCTGTGAGGGCAGAGTAGGCCAGCTAAAGGCTTTCTAGGCTGGGGTCTTTGTTGAGTTCTTGGGTAATTATTTTGTGGCCACATGTTCACATGTTTCTATTTTCTAAAATAAATGTTTACTTCCAAAAAGATTCCTATTACAGTACAATAGCACTTTCCCAGGAAGCACTTGCCTAACAGTCCTTTCCTTTCCACATGGATCTTTGCTCAAGTTGGTAATTTACCAAAAGAGTGTAATTATGCAATTGAAACGTCTTTAAATGCAATTGTGAGGGAAATGCCATGGAGCGTTTCAAAATAGGCCAGGTGTGAGTGTAAGTTAATGAGACTGATGTTTACATTTCTATAAAGGTGTACAAAACAAAAGCAAGATTCTGAACTCTGACTTCCATCTTCCCCAGGTTAGTTTAGGGTAATTAAGGCAGAACCCTGGACACCTGTTGCTAGAGCATTGTTCTTTCTGTTCTGTGTTGCAGACTCTCATCAAGGGTCCCCATTGCTTCTTGTTGATTTGTTTATCATCTAAGGAGGAGAGATCTCTCCTCATCTGAGGCTTGTTGATGGAGAGGACAGAAGTTTTCTTCTTGGATCCTCTCACTGAGTATGTGGTTGCTTTTAGAATCCTCTCAGCTCCTGAACTGAAGTGTTAGTTAGGGTACAAAATTTCCTAACTAAATTTTGCAGTTTTTTGTTCTTGTATTTTCCGAAGTATTTCCCAAGAAAAGGGTGGATAAGGTTACCAACTTTCTGCTATTTTATCCAGAAACATTTCCTCCATTCTTCTAATAGCAATTCTTTCTCTCATCCTGTGGCTGCTTTGAAAAAGGAGCTAGTATGGGCCTAAAAATCATCTAAGTTTCTTACTAGAATCTTAGGCATAAGAAGTTCACATGGGCATTTGACAACACTGGCGTTTCTGACATGTGGGTTAAACTAGAATGTATACATTTCAGATGACTGTTACTTATTTTTCTTCAAACCAGTAACTTTAGGACTGCACAAACTTATTCCAACAGTGATGCCATTGCTCAAAATGTCCATACATCCCCTTTTCTGGAATTGTCCCCCAAACAGGCTGGCAAATCATATAACATACAGTCTCACCTTTTTTAAAAAAATCAAAACCAGTATTGCATAGCTAGGTCACCTCCACTCACCTTTATCTATCAAATTGGATTCCAAACAACTTCTGTTTCTCAAAATCAAATCCATAAAGGGGATGAATATTTATCAGCCACTGTTAATGGAATTCTAAAGAAAATGCCATCGGCTATGAAAACAATTCCTAAAATGAAGCTCCGTGAATTTTTAAAATGGCAGTAGTATCTGACTAGTATAGAAACTCCAAGAAGACTTCTTTGGAACAAATAATTCTTGTTATGTGCGAGTTCTGATAAGTTGGTTAAAAGGAGAATCTCATTTGGTCTGGGAAGCGTGATGAGTTGGTTTAAAAAGATTGTCTCATTTGATTTGGAATATGAGATAAATGGGTCCCAGCCTTGCCAGTAAACATGGGCAAAGGGCTTAGCATCTCTAGATTTCTGATTCTTCACATTTAAAATGAAGGATTTAGATTAGAAAATCTCCAAGGACTCTTTTAGCTTCAATATTGTACAACCCATTCTTCAAACATTTATTGGGAACTACTGTAAGTGTTAGATACTGTTCTAGAAAAAATGATACAAAATCGTTGTCCTAAAAGATGTCAAAATCTAGCTAAGAATATAGATGATATACAATTTTTATGTCATCAATATCATCATATGATATGCTCTGTTATATATTATATTTTACAACTTAATATGATATTTGTTGCTGGCTACTTGTTCAGCAAGTATTTTTATTTTGTTCCTGGCAACTCTTTTCTCAGACTCCCTTGTAATTAGATGTGGCCAAGTGACTGGAGTTTGACTAGTCAGATGTGAGCAGATGTGACATATGCCACTTTTAGGCCTGGTCGATGAAACCCTCCCATGTGCGAGCCTTCTCTCTCTTTCTGCATTTATCGTCTGAATAGAGAGAATGCCACAGAGCCAGAGGAGTATGGAGCCTCAAGACGGAAAGGGCCTGGATCCCTGAATGACTGTGTGAAACACAGGGCTCCCCCATACTTCCTGCCAACCTGCATTGGACCGTGACATGAGGGAGAAATAGCATTTATTGTGTTAATCTACTCTGATTTTGGGATACGTGGTTACAATGGTTAGGTTACCATGCCCAATGTATTTACCATATGAAGGAAGAGGCCTCAAGTCCTTAGCTGATTGTGGTGAAGGCATATATATATATATGTGTGTGTGTGTGTGTGTGTTACCTATACCTTAGGGATATTTATCCTTAGGCCTTTACAAATAATAATTTATTTAGTTTTCTCATAATAACTTGTGGTTGTAGGTACTATCATCTCCCTTTTACAGGTGAGAAAACTGAAGTGATTTGCCCGAAGTTATTTGCCTAGGAGGCAGCAGAGTAGTATTCGAGGTCAGATCTGGCTACTCGAAAGTGAATGCTGTTATCCACTATGATACAGGGAGTTCACCGACTTGAATTAAACCTTTAAAACTCTGATTTTTATAACTTATTTTCATCTTACATAAATATTTAATCAAAATTGCCTTCTTGCTGCTATATGCTTAAGTGAATCTCCTAAATTAATTTAAAAGACTTAGATGATAATGTTCAACTTCCACTGATGGCAAACTAGCTTGTGGCAGAGAAAACATGGATTAAAAACAAAACAAAACTTGGTTTCAGAAGCATTGGAGAGCTTCAAAGCAGCTGGGACAGGAGGGCCACAATCCTGGAGAGAAGGGAAACTCTTAGAGGAAAGCCCGACAATCTGTGCTATTTTCCAAATGAGACATTTGCCAATTTATACGTGGCCTGGGAAGAGGGGCAGAAAGTAAGAGAAAAGACACCTGCTAAGAAGGAAAGAAGCTGAGCAGAGTTTTCAGCAGTGCTATGGTGCTTAGGAGATGATAATTGGTCTTCAAGACTACTGAGTAAGCTTGGACTTGAAGGTGCTACTGCAAAGGGAAGTGCAGAGACATGAGCCTAACAGTCTGAGTTGCTTCTCTTTGATGTGTTTGCAAAGTAGTATAAGTGGCACTGGCCCAGAAAGAAGCAAATCAGGAAACAGCAGCCAAGGGCAAGACTAAGTGGGCTCCAACTGGACCTCACCATCCACAGATAACAACAGCAATCTTTTAGGAGGGCAAGTCTGGAGGGGAGATAAAACCTGCAAGAAGGGACCAATAAGGGGGAGATCCCTATTTTTATGACTTAGTCTGAGGGCAGGCCAAAGTTTGGTACTATCTGAGGTGACAAAAACTCTGGTAAAAGACCTTTAGGACCTGTCTTTCTGTCCTAAAGAATCAGAGGACAGATTACCACAGTGACTGGAAAGTGAAATTATAATCCTGGAAAGGAGAGAGTCAGAGCCCCAAATTCTCTGTATAAACTCTGCCCAAGTTTCTGGCTGACCCCTGAACCATACACGCCTGGGACATACTCCAAGTACCTCGAGGAAGGCCAGAAGATCAGAAGTGAGATTTGAGCTGTTATGCAAGAGACAGAGTTTACAATTTGAGCAAGTCAAATTAACTGACCACTAAAACAAAGCATCACCATTCTTTGGAGGGATGTAAATAAATCTTGTTTTTTACAACACAGCATTGATAAGATCCACGATTCAATTCAACTTGACATATGAAAACCAAGAAAATGTGCCCCAGTCTTAAGAGAAAAGACAGTAAACTTAGACCAACACTGAGAAATTTAGGAGCAACCCATGGAATTAGCTCACAAGATTTAAAGGTAGACATTATGAGTATGCTCAGTGAAGGAAAATAAGCTTGTAATAAATTAAAAGAGAGGAATCTCAACAGAGAAATACTATAGAAAGCAAACTACAAAATTCTAGAATTGAAAAGTACAGTATCTGAAGTTAAAAATTCACTGAATGGGCTTCACTGAAAACATGGAAATGAGAGAGAAAAGAGTCAGTGAATGTGAGGATATATCAATAGAAGTTATTCAATATGAAGAAGAGAGAGAAAAAAGTTTGAAAAATATAAACAGAATCACAGACAACTAAGGGACAGTAACAAAAATGGTAACATCTAAATGAGTAGAATCCCAAAGAGAGAAGAGACTTAGGCATAAAAAGTATTTAAGGATAGAATGGCTGAATATTTCCCAAATTTATTGAAAGACATAAATTGAGAGACTCAAGAATCTCAGTGAACACCACACAAAATAAATGCCAAAAAGCTTTGCCTATGTGCATCAAAGGCAAATCGCTGACACCAAAGCTAAAGAGAAAATATTGAAAGCAGCCAGAGAAAAATGACATATTACATCAGAAAAAAAATGATTTGAATTATCATTCACTTCTCATCAGAAATGTTAGAGGCCAAAAGATAGTGGAATAATATCTTTTTAAAAGCTTTTTATTTTAAAGTAACTTTAGAAAATACAGAAAAGTCACAAAAATAGTACAGAGAATTTCTGTCCACCTTTCACCCGGCTTCCCCTAATGTTATCAGTGTACATAAGCATTGATAATTATCAAAGCCTAGAAACTAACATTGGTACAATTCTATTAACTAAATTACAGACCTTACTAAAATTTCACCAGTTTTTCTACTAATGTCCTTTTTTTTTCCTGGTGCAGGATCCAACTGAGAATCCCACATTGTATTTATTTGTTATGTTTCCTCTCCAACATCTGTGACAATTCTTTGGTCTCTCCTTGTCTTTTATTACCTGCATACTTTTGAAGGTTATTTGTCAGATATTTTGTGGACTGTCTCTTAGTTTGGGGTTGTCTGAAGCTTTCTGGTGATTAGAATTAGTATTTTTGGTAAGAATATCACAGAAGTGATGTTGTATTCTTCTCAGTGCATCGTATCAGGGAGTTCATGATGGTAAATGTCTCATTCCTGGTGATGTTAATTTTGATCAGTTGGGTAAGGTCACGTTTCTTCACTGGAAAGTTATTGTTTTTCCCTTTGTAATTAAAAATGTCTTGTAGGAAGTGTTTTGAGACCATGCAGCTATCCTGTTTCACTTCAGTCTTTCACTAGTATCTGTCTATGGATCTTGTCTGTGAAAATTTTTACTGTGGTTTTTGCCTAATGGTGATTTCTGGAATAATATCTTTAGGTGCTTAAACAAACAAACAAACAAACAAAAAAACCAACCTTTTGACCAGAATTTTATACCCAGTGAAAATATAAGAACAAAGGTATACAACCCAATAATAAAAAGACAACCCAATTAAAAATGGGCAAAGGATATTTCTTCAAAGAAGATATACGAATAAAAAGATGTTCAACATTTATTAGCCATTAAGGATATTCAAATCAAAGCCACAATGAGATAACACTGTATACCCACTAAGATAGCTATGATTAAAAAAAAGACAGCTAATAACAAATGTTGACAAGACTGTGGAGAATTTGGAAGCCTCATACATTGTTGGTGGGAATGTAAAATGATGCAAACAGATGCTTTGAAAAGCAGTCTAGAAGTTTTTCAAAAAGTTAAACATAGAATAACCATAAGACCCAGAAATTCCTCTTCTAGGTATATACTCAAGAGAAATGAAAACATATGTCCACACAAAAACATGTGCACAAATGTTTATAACAGCATTACTCATAATATCCAAAAGTGAAAACGGTTGAATATCCATCATCTGGTGAATGGATAAATAAGATATGGCACATTCATACAATGGAATATTATTTGGCCATAAAAAGAAATAAAATACTGCTGCATGCTACAACATGGATAAACCTTGAAAACATTGTGCTTGGTGAAAGAAGTCAGTCGCTAAAGACCATATATTACATATATTATGTAATTCCATTTTTACGAAATAGGCAAATACATAGAGAAAGAAAGTAGATTAGTGGTTTCCTAGGGCTGGAAGAAGATTGTGGAGGAGAAAGGAGGAGTGACTGCTCCTTTGAGGTTTGTTGCGGGCGAGTGATGAAAATGTTCTAAAATTGATTGTGGCAATGGTTGCACAACTCTGTGAATATATTAAAAACCATTAAATTATACACTTTTAATGAATTGTGAATTGTGTAGTATATGAATTATATATCAAAAAAACATTTTTAGGGGACTTCCCTGGTGGCACAGTGGTTGAGAATCCGCCTGCCAATGCAGGGGACATGGGCTCGAGCCCTGGTCCAGGACCATCCCACATGCCAAGGGGCAACTAAGCCCAAGCACCACAACTACAGAGCCTGCACTCTAGATCTCGCGAGCCATAACTACTGAGCCCACGTGCCTAGAGCCTGTGCTCCACAACAAGAGAAGCCACCACAATGAGAAGCCCACGCACCGCAACAAAGAGTAGCCCCCGCTCGCTGCAACTAGAGAAAGCCCGTGCACAGCAACAGAGACCCAACACAGCCATAAATAAATAAATAAATAAATAAATAAATAAATAAATAAATATAAAAAAATTATTTAAAAAAACATTTTTATAAAGGAACAAAGGTGAAATAAGAACATTTTCTGATAAAAGAAAACTAAGAGAATTTACTGTTAGAAAACTTGCACTACACATGCTGAGGGAATTTCTTCAGATTGAAAGTAAATTATACCATGTGGAAACTTGGATCTTTAGAAAGAAACGAAGAACATTTGGAATAGTTAGTATTTAGGTAAATATAGAAGATGATTTTTATTTTAAAATACAAAGAACTATTTAAAGAAAAAATAATAACTTTGTCTTATGATGTTTATAATATTTTATAATAGGTCTTAGTGCAACAAAGCAGGAGAAAAAAATTAAAGATATAAGGATTCTGTAGTTTTTACTAGAAAATGCAGAAGAATCATGATGAATAATGAACTTAGTAATGTTACTGATACAAAGTCACATGTAAAAATCAATTGTGTTTTCATGTACCAGCAACAAGCAAGTAGAAATTGAAGTTTAATAAACAATACCCTTGGGACTTCCCTGCTGGTCCAGTGGGTAAGACTCTGCACTCCCAATACAAGGGGCCCAGTTTCGATCCCTGGTCAGGGAACTAGATCCGGCACGCATGCTGCAACTGAGTTTGCATGCTGCAACTAAGAGTCCGCGTGCACAACTGAGAGTCTGCATGCCGCAACTAAGAAGCCTGCGTGCTGCAACTAAGACACAACACAGCCAAAATAAGTAAATAAATAAATATTTAAAATAAAGAGTACCGCACGTGGAACAATATACTATTTTTAAAAAACGCCCTTAATAATAGCATTATCAGTTGGATCCTCTGGGAAGTAGACAGTGAGACAGATTGAGGAGTGCAAGATGTTTGTTGTGGGGTCACATCCATGAAAGATAAAAGAAGGAGGAAGCACAATTGGGAAAGGATAGCCTCAGACCATGATATTGATCTCACAAAGTCTTGACCCGCACAATGCGGAGCACTGAAGCAAAAATTGTCTGTTAAGGGGGTCCCATATTGGGCAGATATGGCCAGAGCCAAGTATCCTTACTGTATTCAGTCATTGTCTGGGGATTTCTCAGGAATAGCCTGTTCTTAACCTCTAAAGATGAAGCATATCCTAAAGGTACTAACAGCTGGAGACTGTCAGCTATCAGAACTTCTTGCAGCTCAATAGCAAGTTCTTTTTAAAAGGGAGACCCAAGCGGTGTAGCTCAATGACTGCCACAGGCATTAAAACACATCATATAACTAGGAATAAATATAATGAAAGATGTGTAAGACCTGTACAAAGAAAACTATACAATAAAATTGAAAGAAATTAGAGAAGACTTAAATAAATGGAAGGACAAACAATGTTCATAGTTTGGAAGGTTCAATATTGTAATATCAACTTGACATCACTGATCTATAGATTCAAGACGTCCCAGTGGGTACTGTTTTTTGTGGAAGTTGACAAATTGCTTCTAGAATTCATATAAAAATTCAAAGACCCCAAAATTGTCAAGACATTCCTGAAAAAGAAGAACAAAGCCAGAGTTCTTATACTATCAGTAACTAAGATACATGGTGTTGGCAAAATCTTCTAAACAAGTGACCAATTGAACATAATAGTAAGTCTTAAAAAAACCCACACACACATAAATGTTCACCTAATTTGTAACAAATTGTTACTGAAAATAGTGGGAAAAGGATTGCTTTTCCATAAGTGATACTGGTCAAATTGGATATTTATGTGGAAACAAAATTTTTTTCCCCATATCAACACCATACAGATAAATTCCAGATGGACTGTAGTTTTCAATAGGTAAAGTAAGACAACAAGGCTTCTGGAAAATAATGGAGGATAATATCTTCATGACCTTGGAGTAGGCAAATATTTTTTAAGCAAAAGTATTAACCATGAAGAAAAAGATTGATAAATTGAACTACATAAAAATTAAGAACTTCTATTCATCACAAGACAGCAGTAAGATAGTGAAAAGGAAATAGAATGGGAAAAGATATTTGTAATACACATAGCTGACCAAGTTCTCACATCCAGAATATAGGAAGAATTCCTGTAAATCAATAAGAGAAAGACAACCAATACAGTATTGTAAATCAACTATGCGCCAATAAAAATTTAAAAATAAAATAAAAAGCAACAAAAGAGAAAGACAGACAATTCAATAGAAAAATGGGCAAAAGACTTGAATGGCTACAAAAGAGTATCTCCAAATGCCCATTAATCATATGAAAAAGTACTTGCATTAACCATGTCTTTTTATTTTCTGTACTCTGGTGTTTTGACATCTTGGGGCCTTGCTGACTCTGGAGGATCTGCCCTTCTAAAGCTTAGCTAATTCCTAGAAATAGTAAACAAACCAACCAATCCAGAGTCCACACTCCCAGCCACCGTTATCAGTGTCTCACATTCGAGGTCACCATACCTGTGCCCTAACCATCCCAGGGCCTGGGAACAACTGACAAAACCACCATAGAGGCTCTTGCTTATGTTCTCCCCAGTTCCCTCTGCCACCTGAGCAACCCTGGTGCCTCCCTGTGTGGCCTCCCTATGTGGCATGCCATGCCATGCCTGCTGTTTCTAGGGAGCTGTGAGTATAGAAACTTCTTTTTTCATGACTCTCATTTCTTGTTTATGTATCTTACCTGATTAAACCAACTCCCAGTTGCTTTTAAAACAATGCTAACCTCATTAGAGGTAAAATCTCATTAGAGGTAAATTACCTCATTAGAGGTAAAATAAAAATCATAACAAGATTCTACAATGTCCAGAATGGCTAGAATAAAAATGATTGAAAATACCAAGTATTTATAAGAATATGGAACAATGAGGATGTTCATATCCTGCAGATACTGCTGGTGGATGTACAAATTGGTATTAACTATTTTGGAAAATAACTTGGCACCATCTACTAAAATGGAAGCTGTACATACTCTGTGACCCACTGTTTGTGTTCTTAGATATATACTCAACAGAAATGCATAATATGGGTACCAAAATACATGTATGAGAATCATCACAACAACATTATTTGTAATAACCAAAAATTAGAAACAATTTCAATGTCTATCAAGAGTAGACTGGGTAAGTATCGCTATATCATGGTATATTCATACAATGAAATGCCATGAGGCAGTGAAAATGAATGTACTACAACCATACACAATGAATCTCACAAACAGTGTTGAGCAAAAGATGCTGGGCACAAAAGAATGTCTAATGTATGACTCCATTTATATGAAGTTAAAAAACAAGCAAAACTATCTGTGGTGATAGAAGTTAGGAGAATAGTTTACCGTTTGATATATTGGGGGAGAAGGGGGGATATTTGTCTGTTAATAATATTCAGTTTCCTGATCAGTGATGGTTGTTAGATGTGTGTTTACTTTATGCAAATACAAAGTTGTACGGTTAGGTTTTGTTCACTTTCTGTGTGAGTGTGCACAAAAACGTTGAAAAAATTCAATGAATTCTTTTTTTAAAAAATTTATTTATTTATTTATTTATTTTTGGCTGCATTGGGTCTTCGTTGCTGCGCGTGGGCTTTCTCTAGTTGCGGCAAGCAGGGGCTACTCTTCGTTGCCATGCGTGGGCTTCTCGTTTCAGTGGCTTCTCTTGTTGTGGAGCACGGGCTCTAGGCGCACGGGCTTCAGTAGTTGTGGCACGTGGGCTCAGTAGTTGTGGTTTGCAGGCTCTAGAGCGCAGGCTCAGTAGTTGCAGCACACGGGCTTCGTTGCTCCGCGGCATGTGGATCTTCCCGGACCAGGGCTCGAACCCGTGTCCCCTGCATTGGCAGTCAGATTCTTAACCACTGTGCCACCAGGGAAGTCCTCAATGAGAATTCTTGCACAAAGAATGATTATTACAAGGATGTAAATTGTTTTGTTATAAATACTTACAATCATTTATGAAACTATGCTTGCTCTGGCATAGGATCACACTGCTGACACCCCTGTGAAGTGGGCTTACAAGCTAAATTTCATTTTATGAGACTGTGTCCAGTGTTTTCCTGGCTGATTGTTGGTCATGAAACTATTTTGAAACTGGATGAAATTATGTTTCGGGGGTTCCCATCTTGAGATTTAGTGGCTTACTTAGAGTTGTGTTTTACTCTGTCCCCTTGGCCAAGCACCACTGACTGCTGTTACTTAGTCTTGCCAAGTCTTATTTCCTTATCAGCGAGATGGGGACAATAGTAATTGCCTTATAGGGTTGTTGGGAAGAACCAATAAAATAGTGTATGTGAAGGGCTCAACATGGTGCCTGGCACTCAGTAAGTACTCAGTAAATGTTAGCTATTATTATTTTCATTGTGCTTATGTTCTGACATGTTTTCAGATTATCATTTAGTTGTGTTTCTGTGACATGGACAGGAAATAGAGGACAGATGTCATAAAGAGGAGTTTGGGTACAACATAACCAGCCCCACTACCACTCCAGGTTAACCCACTGGACCTGAGAGATTTGATGAGGGTTCTGTCCTGGGTCAGACTAAGTTTAGTAATAGTGCTTGGGGGATGCTTCTTTGAGTAGAGGGGTCTTGGTGTTGCAATGAGAATAAGAGATGCCATTTCTGCTCGAGATTTTTGGTCTAAGCCTGCTCAAAAGATGGTCAGCACCATAGCCAAAGGGCTCAAGACCACAGCTGAATGTTAACTCAAATTAACATAGTTTGGGCACAGGACTGGACACTCCTGTATTTATTTGCTTGTCTGAAAAATACACTGCTTCTTCAAAAGATAACTGTGAGTTTAGGGAAGACACCCTAGAGCTGGGGTCAGAGCTACACTAGCATATGGATGTGGGGGTACTTGGTGTTGGCAAAGCACAGTAGGAGATCAAATAAATGTGTGAATGTTCTTACAAAGGTTAAAGAGTGTCTAAGAAAACAGGTGGGCTTCTGAGTTATCCCAGAGCCTCCCATCTTTGAACCTCTCATTTTTAGCTCGTCACTCTAAGCACTTCTGTTAGCTGGGCTCTGTTCCTGGCCTCTCATATTCCACCACAGTGCCCTAGGGATTTGCCAGCAGCCAACCTCATAAGCCAGGAGTTATTACAAGCTTCTTTATGAGATGTGCAAAGGATAGCTGTGAGTTTGTTTCGCTTAACTCAGAAAAGGTTAATGGAATCACAGACATGAAATTTCTAGGTAACAGGTGAAATCTCTAAATAACACATGAAATTCTTCACTCCGCATATACAGCCATAACCTGAGATGAGGAGGTAGAGGGGGAAGCAGTATTACTGCAGTTTTATGTTGGAGTCTCTGCTAAAGTGGCCACTGCAAGCTCCAATTCTCTCATTTCTTACATGTTAACAGGAGATGAATGTTAAAGTTCAGGGAAGAACCAACTCAGCAAAGCCTGACCATGGAAATTTATACCCAAAGCAGGGATAGATTTTTCTGACTCTCTACACCATTACCAAAGGATTTGTTTATATTAAAAAGAAAAATGTCTTTCCAATATGCTTCTGGAGATAAACTGCAAGCAAATTTTAAAACCTATAAAAGAAAAGTGTGGCTTTTTGGTTTTCCTAAAAATCTTGTTAACTGGGCATCTAGAGAAAGGAAGACCTAAAAACCTCTTCTACCATGTCACTTCTTTCTTAATACATTTTGATTCCTTCAGGCTGATTTTGCATAAAATTGGAAAAGGACCAAAAGCATCTTGTACTTTTTTGAGAGCTTACTGGGAAAGGCAGAGATCTGAAGTCAGGAGGACCTCCATTTCAATTTCTTCTCTGTCACTTATTGCCTTCTGTTTTCATCTATGAAATGAAGGTAAGAAAATAGATACACAGACAGACCAGAGGTCTTTGAGGCTCTCTCCTAGGCCCTGCTCTCTGGGCGAACTCAGCCATGTCCCCACCTTTCATTCCCACCACCGTTCAAGTGCAGCTGCCTACTTGACAGCTCTCCCTAGATGTCTCAAAGGGAACCTAAACACAACACATCCAAAATCAAACTCTTGATTCCCCTCAACTTGGTCTTCTTTCTGTCTTCCCTATCTGACAGAAGGTCCCCACTATCTACCCAGTTGTGCAAACCAGAAACCTAGGAGTCCGGTGTGATTCCTCCCATTCCCACTCGTCACCCTCCTCTCCCATTTCCACTCTATTCCAAGCACTGTAAATATTAACACCCGAGTGGCTCTTAAATCCATCCACTGCTATCCAGGCCCACTGCCACCACTCTGCTGCACTTTACATGACAGCTTCCTATCTAGTTATTCTGGATCCTCTACAGTCTCTCTTCTGTCCTGCAACCAGAGTGAGCTTTTCAAAAATGCTAATCTGGTTATGTCATTTCCTCTCCATGCCTTTCAGTGGCTTCCCATTGCTTTAGGATAAAGACCAACATCTCAACATGATTTTCAAGGACAGCATGGTTTGGCCTTTCTCTACGAGTTCAGCTTCATCCTGCCTCCCACTTTCCTTTGTTTATTGATTTCCACTCATAGGAGTCATCTTTCACGTATTTTTGTTGTTTTAACCTTTTATCTTGAAATAATTTTAGACTTATACAAAGACTGCAAAAATAGTACAAAGAATTCTTGTCTACACTTCACTCATATTCCTCAAATGTTAAATTTTACTGCATGTATCATTCACTATATTTTTCTGAATTTTTTGAGAGCATCAAAATAAATTAATATGAATGTAGTACTGTTTTCTAATTTATGAACCTTTCTCAAATTTCACTAATTATCCCATTAATTTCTTTTATAGCAAAAGAAAAAAAATGTTTTCTGCTTCAGGATCCAGGATCACACATTCCACTTAGTTTCCATGTCTCTTTCAACTCCCTAATCTGGAATAGTCCCTCGGTGTTTCTTTGTCTTTTATGACACTGACATTTTTGAAGAATCCTGCCAGTTATTTTGTGGAATGTCTCTCATTTTGGGTTGTCTGATGTTTTGTCATGATTAGATACAGGTTATACGTTTTGGGCAGGAATATCACGGAAGCAATTTTGTGTTCTTAGTGCATCATAGCAGGAGGAACATGATATCAACTATCCCATTACTGTTGATATGATGTTAATTTTGATCACTTAGTTAAAGTGATGTCTGTCAGGTTTAGCCATTGTGATACTTCCCTTTATAATTAAAAAATATCTTGTGGGGAGATACTCTGAGACTATCTAGAGTCTTGTTCCTTATCAAACTTTCATCTTCAAATATTAGAATTCATTGATGATTCTTGCCTAAAATAATTATACTATGGTGGTTGCCAAATGGTGATTCTTTCACATATTTAAAACTGTAGTGCTGGGGCTTCCCTGGTGGCCCAGTGGTTAAGACTGCACTCCCAATGCAGGGGGCCTGGGTTCGATCCCTGGTCAGGGAACTAGATCCTGCATACCACAACTAAGAGCCCTCACGCGGCAACGAAGATCCCGCGTGCCACAACTAAGACCTGGCGGAACCAAATAAATAAATAAATATTTTAAAACTGTAGTGCTTTCTCTACCCAGGGCCTTTGCACAGATATGTCTTTTACTTGGAATACTCCTCCCCTTCCTTTTCAGCTGGTTAACTCTCATTATTTCTTTAGATCTCAGATCAAATGTCATTTTCTTGCCTTCCCTCATCCTCCCCTTATACTAGCTCAGATTTCCTCATTTTTGCATTCTTATGGCATCATATAGCACTTTGTAGAACTTGTAATTTTAACTTTACACTCATTCATGTGATCATTTAATTGTCTGTTTTCCTACACTAGTTTGTAAACACAATGAGTGTTTGTCTTCATACACCGTTGTTCTCCCCATGCCTAGCACAGTTCCAAGTATGCATAGGCTATTCATTAAATTTAGTGGGTTGATGGAATTAATGAATAAATCTCATGGAGTTCTTGTGAGGATGAATCAAAATAAGATATCTCAAATTCCTAACATGTAGTAGAATCGTAGTAAGTATGGGTTTCCTCCACACCCTCCTTCCCTCACCTTGAGTTAGACATTACGTACGTAACAGGCAAGATGTCTTGTACCAAACAAAAGTTCGTCCCTGGAGGTGGCCTTCTATGTTTTAAAGGTTAATCTTCATTTGAACTGCACTAACACTTCTATGGAGGAAAATTTTTAAAGGACAAAAAGAATATAATATAAGATTACCCTTCTTTTCTTATCCCAGTGTATGTTGAAATGAGCTTTTGCTTGCCTACTTTTAGAGATTAACCCCCTCTTTTCTACCCTCTTTAAAGTGGCCCCCAGTTACTTATGAGAGCTCTGCAGACAAATGACTGACTCATACAATTGACTCACAATCGTTTCTCAAGGTCTCCTACTTGGGCTTCTTTGCTCTGCTGCCACACAGCCTTTGTGGCTCGTGACTCTTATGAGGCAGCCATCCTGCTGGGCACAACTGTCCTCCACAGGCCACCACCATTGATGTCCTCTCTCTGGCCCTGGGGGAGGAGAAACACTGCTCTCCTCTTGTCTAAACACCCCAAAACATGTGTTGGGGGGCTGCTAATTCAAGATTCAAAACCTGTTCACTCATCGACTCCCTTTACCCCCTGAAACCCAGTTGAAATTTCAGGACTTAGAGAAACACAAAACGGAATAAGCATATAATGGCAAAAAGTTTGGAAAGAGAGATCATTGGTGAGTAAGTGATTTCAGGAAATTTTCAGAAGAGGGAAAATGAAAATGTGTTGATTTGTGAGCAAAGCAGAGGAAGCCACAGGGCAAGTGGGGCTTGCAGGAGAGGTGGAAGCTGATCTTACCTGTGAAACCGTTAAGAGGTTTTGGACTCTGAGTCAATAGGTGTAGAGAGCAGTAGTGAGAGGCAACTGAAAAGAAAAGGATTGCTTGAAGATAAGAGCTGCAGAAGTCAGCCCCATACTCCCCTTCTCCTTGGCCTCCCTTTGTAAAACAATTAGTAGCTTGAATTTACTCCAAGACTAAAAAACGAATAAGTAAAAGCCAAAACCAAAAAGCAAAACAAACCCAAACTGAAAAATGTTCTCTAGAAAGAGAACAAGCAATCTGTAGAGAGCTAAGATTCTTAGTGAGTATTGCTGTCCCAGAATAAAGCATTTTTTTCTTCTGAAATTTGAGCAGTTTGTTTCTCACTGATCACCCTAAAACAAAGCCTGCCATTAAATATATCCCATCCAGATATGCAAAAGTTACAATCAGTCTTACAATTTAGGGCAGAAGTCTGTTAGGGAAATAATCATACAGTCCTATAAAGTAGCAGAAGGAAATCTTCTAGGTAAAGTATCTACCTGGAATAATCAGCCTTGTCTGTTTCTCTTGAATATGAATGAACAATATATGAAGAAGAAGAGCAGTATGTAAAAGAAGGAGCAAAACAAATATAACTGATCCTGGAGAAGCTATTTCAGGAAACAAAAGATAACTTTAAAAAGCTGAATATGTCCTCACAGAAAATTGAGAAGGCATTGTATTCAAGACAAGAACAGAATGATATAATAAACAAATAGTCAAAGAATTAACTTTTGTAAAAAATAAAATTGTTAAAAACTTTTAAATCAATAGCAAATTTTGATAGTAAAGTCAAAGCCATCTTCCTAGCTACAATGCAAAAAGATAGATGAAAAACATGAGAAAAAAAGAACATGAAAGAATGATCAATCCAGGTTCAACATATGACTAATGGTAGTTGCAGAATTTAGACTATATAATATAGGGTTGATTTTTTAAATTGTGAGTAAATTTACAAGAGTTGATGAAAGGTACAAGTCTTCAATTTGACACAGCTCTTCAAGTGTAGAGCAGTATGAAAACATAAAAAGATCCACACATAAGAGTCATCTCATCATACTTAGAAAGGTCCGAATAAAGAGAAGACCCTAAAAGCTTTCCGAGTAAAACAAACTGACAAATCAAGTAGCCTGCATTGTAACTAAAATCAGCTGGCATCAGCAACACTGGATGATAGAAGTCATGGAGCAGTGCCACAAAGTTCTTAGGGAAAATTATTTTGAACTAGGTTTAGTTTGATCTAGAATTCTGTATCCTGCCAAACTGCCAATCAAGTGGGAGGGTAAAATACATTTTTAGGCATTACAGGAATTCAGAATATTTACTTGGCAAAAT
Organism: Eschrichtius robustus; assembly: GCF_028021215.1. Taxonomy (NCBI): domain Eukaryota; kingdom Metazoa; phylum Chordata; class Mammalia; order Artiodactyla; family Eschrichtiidae; genus Eschrichtius; species Eschrichtius robustus. The sequence continues at coordinate 35,691,763 of NC_090824.1, forward strand.
AAGAGAGTTATTCTAGCAAAAACAGGGGGAAAGAAAGCCATGATTAAGGAAAGAGTGGTTCTAACCCAATAGTGTGGTGAAGGAAAGTCCCAGCATAGCAAGTGGTGCAGCAGGCCTGGAGAATGATTGGTCCACCAGGAGGGAAGGTCCTTGAAGGTGGTCCCTGGGTAAAATGGGGATTCCATGCCCTCCTACAACTGAGTGGAAGAAACCCAATTAGAAATCTTGGGAAAAACCAAATCATTTTATAACAAAGTCATGGGTCACATAGAAAGTTTAATATATTGTGAGATGATTGGAGCATTGGTTGAGTGTCAGGACAGATAATCTATTTGACCTTGACACTAATGACGTTCTTCTCCAGATGTCCCAGGGGTTATGATATTTTACCTGTAGAGAAGGAAAAGTAATTATATGCTACCATTTGCCTCTGTGGTGAATAATATTTGCGTAGTAATTATAACAAAAAAGGTATTTATTGGCTTGTTAGCTTTTAGACTCAACCTATAAACAAAGGGTGGAAGACATAATTAAGGTTATGGAATAGTATTTAAATGTTATTGTCATTAATTATGTAAAAGAAAATATACAACAGAAATATGGATAAGAATAGAAGAGAGATAGGGACAGTGAGTTAGGAGTAGTCCTTACTATTCCTCACCTTATAGTGATAGGTGGTGGTCAAGAAATACTACCAAGAATTGATGGAACAAAAAAAATAGATGTTTATGTCTATAATTTAAAATCACACCAGCTACAATAGATATTGTGAATAGTTGAGTGCTATTATTTATTCCTGATAGAAAACAGAAGGTGGTAGAAGAAGGATTCTTGTTATAGCTTCAGCTTATCACTAAGCAGTAAATAATCATGTTAATTGCTAAGAATATTGACTGGGGAATATTTTAAAATTAATGAGTACAGAAATACAGTGCCTTTTAATTACTAAACATTTTCTCTAAAGAGGAGGGACCCTCTAGAGCACTGACTTAATGTTTTTGGTGCTTGAGGCCCAAACAGAGGAAAGGGTACAAATATTCCAGGTTTCCAACTGCCCTGATTGTCTTTGGTAATCATAAAACTGCTGGAGAAATGTCCTGTTAAAAGCCAAAGAAGGCCAATTTCCAGATGCACCACTGAGCACAAGTGCGCTCGTTCTGCCAGCCGTTTGATTGCAGCAACCTCTCCGTGCTCAACTCAAGTGGCACTTGGTGGGGACAGAGGGTTAGAGGCATCAGCTCCCATCCCCAGACCCCAGGAGGCCACAGAGGCACCGTGTAGGCCTCTGGTGACCAAACTGACTTTCTCTGCTGGGCCATCACCTTAGATTCCGATGCCAGAGGATGTTTGCTTGGGGCACGGGTCTTGTACCTGGCACGCGACAGCTTCAGACCCAGGTCAGTGCTCTGTTTGCTGACTGAGGAGACAGTGGAACTAAATGAGTGGCAAGGATGGTCCTTCTTAGGCAGGTTTTCTTCTGAACTGTCCTAGAAACACGAGCCTTTGGTTATGGAGAAAAAGGCATTTCCCCACTCAGGAGGATTGCTGTGCCCTCCTGCTGACGTTGAGAAACTCTCTGTAGGAGGCTCCTTAAACTGGGACTCTTGTCAAGCATCTAAGGCCACTTTTCTGCTCAGTGATATCTTCCACTTTAAAGTGGAAATTGGATCTAATATCTATGGTTATCTCTTTCTTAAAATGGAGAGGATGAGCTCCTGTAAAATAGGGGTTTAAAAATTATTTATTAAACACAATGCAAGAGATATGCAAAAGTATGCTCAGCTAATTGACAAATGATCTCTCACTTCCTGATTGTTCCAAACAGGCTAAAAGTCTGCTATGACCACAGCCTCATGCGAAGGGATTCCCATGCACTGCTTTCTAATTATGGAAGTAGTGGCTAAGTTCTCTATATAGGGGAACCTCACTGCCACAGCTTGAACCGATTAGACTGGTAGCAAGTATCTGATGTATAGATTAGGAAATCCGTAGGCTGGCAAATGGCAGCCTATGATGTCACATGGCATGAAAGCTCTTCTAAGCAAGGACATCATGAGTCTTCCTTAGAAATTTGAACTAGAATTAGAGAGGGTTGATTAGTTTGTAGGAGGAACAGAAATGGGACAGCACACTGAGAGAAGGTGGATACAGATATCATGCTATAGAAGAGTCCGGGATAATAACCATGAGCATGCAAGTTAGGAGGTAGCTAAGAGTCACTAGAGTAGAGGCTGACTTGGTTCATGGAGAAGCAGAAACAGAGATGGAGAGGACCTGCATTAGTGTTAATGGTGGAGTTCTGAGTGAAGACTGATGAAATTCTTCAGGAAAGAACACGTCTGAACTAGGCCTCTGTATTCCCTCCAGCTAGTATGCAGCTGTTTCTGGGCTTTATGGAACCCCTTGTTTTCATGCATATCCTTATGACAGACTCCCATAATGTGAACTAACTTGAATGGGTCTCTGTTCTTGCAGCCCAAAGATCCTGGCTAAACATGCCAACCCATTTATACTGCCTTGCTAGTTGGACACGCTCTTTTGAGATAGCTTTCCGGGGGTAGCGATGAAGTAATTGAGACAGTGAAAAGATGGCCTGAAGCAAAGCAAGTCAGCATTGCCTTCTAAAGCCTAAGAGCAGAGCACCATGGCTGGTTCTTTCATGGGGGTGCAGGAACCGGCAGGGAAGGGCAGTGAGGAGAAAGTGCCGTGTGCTTGAGGATTATGGCAGACTTGATTTTCAATGTCTTCACCGCCAAGAAACCCCCATACCCCAGCCACTTTGAGTTTTCTCCATGGACACTGAATTTTGAAAAGATTTACTGTAGCAAACCAACTGTATTCATTTGGTAATAAATCATTTTCCCATTGGAATAGATATGAATCCTGTCCGTAAACTCAGAGTGCTTAAATCTTACTTTTATAATCTCTAACTTACCTACTTTGACCCTGAGTTCCCATTTCACTGAGCTGGGAGGAAGTTTAACCTGTCATTCTTGAAGCTTTCTGTCCCAAGTTGGGTAGAGTGTCGGGGACGGCACTGGTCATCTCTGCACATGATCAGCCAATTCTGAGATCTCCATGGTCCCTTGAGTCCCATCTTCCCCACCTCCCACAGCATGCTGGGGCATCAGAATCTTCACTGTGGCTGGAAGGCCAGGACCAGGGCCTCTTTTCCTGAGTGTGGCATGCAGATAGATGTCCCCTCTGAGGTCTGGCCCTTGCCTGGAGACATTGTCTTAGAAAAGAGCAGTGGTCCAAGGTCTTTCTCTTCCTCTCCTGGGCCAGTGGGGAAATCTTTGATTTGTAACTGGGGATAGCCTTCCCCTGTAGAATTCATCTAGATGATAGACTGAACAGGAAGCCCAGTACCTGTAGGAAATTTATAACTGTAACTTGAGCATTCAGACACACACACACGCACAAATGTGTATTGCATACATGCGTGTGTATGCTCATGTGGATTAAAGTCATCTCTAAAATAGTGCTTTTTCTCTCAGAATGGAACAATAATATGTTGATTGAGCACACACTGTGTCTGAGGCGATGTGGTAAGTGTGAATAAGCCAGTGGGATATCGGGAGTTTCCCTTGGTTGAGTCCCAAAGCGAAGAGGAGCCATGTGGATTAGAGACACATAAAATAAATTCTGCAAAGCAAGTCAATGAACTGTCAGCTCAGTCTCATTAACTTTAGGGAGACCCCAGATGAGGCTTTATTTCTAACATATCTGGTTGCAGGAAAAGTAAAAACTGCCAGTGTCTCCTTAAAGCCTCTTGTTGCCCCTAACTTGCTACCCACTTAATTCTGACTCAGGGCCTCTGCAGAAGCAGCTGAGTTACCTAGACTTGGGGATAAGTTTTCTGTCTGGGATCCTGGGTTTCTCTTTAGTGCCCTCCTGTCTGTCTTCCAGGGTGCATGGATGTAGCTTCCTCTTTCTGTGTTTCTCTTTGTGATCATGCTAACAGCCTTGAAATTGTAGGCCTCTCCCCTCTGGTTGGAAGGTGCTGGCTCACCAAGTCCAGCGTTTTCTAAAATATGCCTTTTGTGCCCTGTGGTGGGAGAGAGGGAAAGGCAGAGTAGAAATACCTTTCCTTTGTCCAGTGCTTCAAGTTTACTGTATCCAGAAATTTCATGCACATTGTTTCATCTGACCTCACACAGCCCTGGGGAGTGGTGGTGTCCTTATTTACAAATGTGAAAATGGGGCTCAGAGAGGTGGAGGGACTTGCTCCTGGTCACAGAGCAGAGCTGAGACTGGAAGCCAACTCCGTTTCACACTCCTGTGCTCGGCCTGGTATCCCAGCTGCTTCCCAATGACAACTAGGCATCTGATAAGCCTTTAATATGAACCCCTTCAGACCCTGCGGAAATAACAAGAAAAGTATCAGACACATCCTTTGCCCTCAAGTCGCATACGGGTTAGTTGAGTGTTCACGTCTGTCTGCTTAGGTCAAGCAAAAACACAGTCCTTGCCCTTAGGAGCTTACAGACTAAAAGGAAGTCAGTGTCAGCATCTTCTCCCTTGTAAGGTTCAGAGAACCCAGTTGGAGGCTGTTCTCCTTTGCTCACTAGCTCTAAGCAGACAGACCCAGGGAGACCCCGACTCCTCACAGAGCTTAAAGACGGTGGTGAGATGTTCTTCACCAACCATTGTCTTTTCCCGCTTTCTTCTTTTCATTTTCTCACCCCTATCAGGTGCCTGCAGCCAATCCACCCTTGGATGGCTGGGAGAGGATGGACTAAGCCGTTTGTGGCTGCTCTGGGGCACAGACATTTTTGTCACGCAGAGCACCTCAACTTCTTCCCCAGCTGTTGGCAACCTTGATTTAAATGGAGAGAAAGGAGAGGTTTGGATTGGGAGCAGGTATGAGAAAGGAAGAGGGAGAAGTGGTGGAAATGGTGCAGCGTCCACTCCTTGTCCATCCCTTTGAGCTGGGCTTGACTCCCCTGAGGTTGAACGTGGACAACACTGTGGCAGACTGGGGAAGTGGGGAGGCAAGGGCCTCACAGAAGGATTCGGGAAACACTGACGCTCTGGCCCCCACATCTGGAAACAAAATGTGTCCCAGGTTGGGAAGTAAGATGTTCTCCCTGACTCTGCACAGGACCCTGCACCAACTGGCTACCCAAGGCCAGGCAGAGAAGTCAGTCATTGGCCCAGACAGGGCATCCTGTGATGAACACAGGCAGCAGAGGCTGTGGGGGAGAAACACGGCTTAGTTATGGCTATGAACAGGGGGGCATAGGAACCCGAAAAGAACAAGGCATTAGCCAGAGATTCTGAAGCTGACAGGCTGCTCTGTGGGCAACTATGCGTATCCCGTAGTAAAAATAGTGACGGTAGCCAAGTTTCAGTATGAGTGAGGCCTTGGAACCATCGTGATGTGATCCAGGTCACATTTGGAGCACAAACACCAAGAGGCTTTGTTATAGTGGCTGAGTTTTCTGAGCAGAAACCTTATAAAGTGTGTTCAGGTATAAAATCTTGTCTCTATTAGAATTTTCTAGCTTTTTGTTCCTAGCTTTATTTTATTTATTTATTTATTTTTTACATACCTTATCCTAGTTAATATATGTTGACTCTTACCTCCTCTGTTCACAAAGATCTTTTTCTTCCTGATTTTTCTCAGCTCTGTCCACCATGCAGGCCTGACTTTCTCCAGGCAGTTTCTAATCATTCTAAGCAGGAATCACCCTCTGGACTGAGAAAACCAATTCATCAAAGCCTCCAAATAGTTCTCTCTCTGAAGTTGGTCTCAAAGACCTGCCATCTGACTCTGACCCTACTGATGGATGACCAGAGACAAGTTACTTAACCTCTGTCTTTGCCTGTGAAACACGACTGAGACTCCCGTGAGGCAACAAAGCGGCATCTCTGTAAAGTGTCTGGTGCTGTGTACGTGTTCCGGTGGTTGCAGTTTTTTTCACGGACACATCCACGCCCTCCTGACCTGTGTTCCAATCTGCTGACCTCTGCTCTTGTTCATTCTGCCTCCTTCCCCGGGCCCTGGATCCCTGTTGTGGCGTTTCCCTCCTGCAGGAATCCCCACTGTCTGCTAGGTCATTCCCATTAACATCAAACACATGCTGTAATAGCTCCCAGCTTAGGAAAAATTACCTTCTCCTGACCCTGCATTTTCCTCCTGCTGTAGCCTCATTTCTCTGCTTCTCTTTGCAGTAAAATGATTCAACGAGAGGTGTCTGTACCCACTGTCTCCACTTCTTCCAATCCTCTTGAGATCACCCAACCACTCCACAAAAACAGTCTTGTTGAGGCCACCAGTGCCCTCCCTGCTGCAAATCCAGTGAATCACTCTCAGTCCTAGTCTCCTGGTCCACCCCCTGCTCCTTGCAACCTTTGGCTCTGGGACACCACCCTTCTGATTTTCCTAATACCTCATTCGCTTGCTCTGCCTCTTTCAGATCTCTAAATATTGCCTGCTGCAGAGTGAAGTCCTTGTTTCTAATTACATTCACTCCCCAGGAAATCTCCTCCAGTCTTGCAGCTTCAAATAGCATCTATCAAAAAAAAAAAAAAAAATAGCATCTATCTGCCGTCAGTTCCTTGTATAGGTTTCCAAACTTGTGCATCTAACCACCTACTCAAATCTCTACATCTCACCTTCTCTTACTCCTCATCCACTCCATCAGCAAATCTTGTTGGTTGTATCTTCAAAATATATTCAATATTCAACTTTTCCTCACCTGCCTTTACCAACTGGTCCCAGCCGTAATGATCTCTCTCCTTGTCTACTGCAGCAGATTCCTAACTGTTCCTGCATCTACACTTGCATCCTTGTAGTGAATTACTGTGTGACAGCAAGAGGTACCCTTTTACAATCCTTTTAAAGTTTAAAACTTATTACATCATTTTCCTGCTCAAAACTCTCCAATAACTTCCTGTAGAATTTTAAGGTCCCACACAGTAGACCTCTAACTGCATCTCTGACCTCATCTCCGACCACTCTCCATCTCCATCACCCTGCTCCTACCCCACTGGCCAACTTGCTATTCTTAGAATATTCTGAGTGTGCTTCTAGCTCAGGACTGTTACCCTGCTGTTCTCTGTGCTGGACCCCCTTCTCCCAGAGAGTAGATGGCCCATTGTAATAGTTCTCTATTGGGGCAGCAGTAACAAATTACTACAAATTTAGCAGCCTAGAATAGCCTTTGCTCATTATCTCAGTTCTATAGGTCAGAAGTCTGGTGTGGTGTGGCTGGGTTCTCTGTTCAGGGTCTCCCAAAGTTGAAATCAAGGTGTCAGCTACCAGGATCTGACACAGTAGGCTGTGGGAAAGAATCTGCTTCCATGCTCATTCAGGTTGATGGCAGAATTCAGTTGCTTGTGGTTGTGGGACTGAGGTTCCCTTTTCTTTGCCTCTTAGTTCCTAGAGGCAGCCCACAGTCCTCATGTGGCCCCTCCATCTCCAAGCCAGCAACAGTGTATGTCAGGTCCTCACACTTCCTTTTCTGCTCCAGCTTTCTGCTTTGAAGGATTCATGTGATGAGTCCATATTCCTGGATAATATTCCTATTTTAAGGTCAACTGATTAGCAACCTTAATTTGTACCCGTTGTCATGTAATGCAACATAGTAATGTATTCATAAGAGTGACACCAGGAAATGGAGATAACAGGGACCAAATTTCTGCCCACCACACCCGCTCTCTCACTTCAGCCATTCAGTCAATGTCACCTAAGTATCTGGCTCCCCGATCTGTGCCCCACCACCCCATTCTGCCCTCACTCTCTCCTTCCTCTCTCTGCTCAGTTTTCCTCACAGCACTTATGGATGCCTGTATTTGGTTAGTTTACTATCTGTTTCTCTTTATGAGATTGTCAGCTATATGATGACTGGGACTTTATCTGTTTTATTTACTGCTATACATACAACACCTAGAATTGTGACTAGAACACAGTAGGTGCTCAATGAATACTTGTTGAATAAATGCAAATTAATGAATGATACTTCTCCTCCTCAACAATCCAGATTGGCTATCTTAAGTAACTAACTAGTTCTCTGTGTCTTAAAAATACCTTTCTAGAAGTTTATTGGTTATCAGCAGGTATCTGAACACCTTTTATAAACCCCACCCTGTTCTGGGCATCCCCTGGGCTATGCCGAATCTTGTGTTTGAGGAACTTTCAGTCTTTGGTGGACCCTTGAAACGTTTTAAGGATAAAATGAGACAGATAAGGGAGTGTGGCTCTAACCCCACAACTCTGATGAAATGTCACGTTCCTTTATTTTCCCTGATCAACTTCAATCTGTTTTGAGACTTCATGTTCCTAGCTGGTAGGAAATATCAGGTCTTTATTGTTTACAGATAATTCAAAAATGAAACAGACACTGATGCCAAAAACTCGGCCTCTGTGCATCAGTGCTGAATCAAATCTCAGAGACAGAGTTTTGGGTGAAGTAGAAAAGAATAGCTTTATTGCTTTGCCAGGCAAAGGGGGACACAGCGGGCTCCTGTCCCGAAAAACTGTGTGTCCCAACCTGGGAGGACGACTTGGTGAGGAGTTTTATAGCAATAGTTCAAGGGTGGGGTTGCTGATAAGATTAGGGTGTGTGCAGGGCCTGTACTTCTTTAATCTAACCACAGGTAATCTCTTGATGAGCTTCCCTGTTTCCTTTAATCTGGCCTCAAGTGGTCTTCTCTGGAATGAAGAATGCTGACATCTTCCATTTGTTGAGGGTTTTAGTTCTATAAAGAGCTTAAAGATATTGTTATGTGTATCCCTTGAGGCAGAACCAGGACCCTGTCCCAAGTCTGCACTATTGTTTCTTGGCTGCTCCTCCCTTGTTTCTGCATCCCCTCCCTTCTTTGATTAGCAACTATTAGAATCTGCCCTTTGGAACTCAGGGAAGGTCATGGAGGCTGGAGTCTGTTCCCAAAAACAAGAAATGGGGGACACGAAAAGGCTTCCATGATCAGGAGCCCCACAGGGTCCTGCTCAGTTTCAATACTTTCCACAGGGAACTTATTGTTTAGTAAGTTTGATTAGATGTATTAATAATAATCATTTTTACATGTCTTCAGTATACAAATGTGTTAAATGAGAAATACTGGAAACTATGCTTTTGGAGTATATGGTGGAGAGGGGAGGTGAGCATAGAAATTAATTCTGGGGACTGGGCACTGGGGTTGGGATTGCATATAAGCTAGATCTTGATGGATGGATAGAGCCTAAAGAGCTGGTGATAGGAAAGGCAGGCAAAGCTGGGGAGGAAGGTGTGAACAGAAGTGTGCAGAATGAAAGAAAAGGCTCCATGTAGGGAACTGAAAGGGGGGAGAAGAGCATTATGGGGCAAAAGAGGGAAAAAGAAAAAAAGAAACAGCCCCATCACACACCCAGTCCCCAAATAAATTCCAGGCTGTAGGTTGTAGATCTAAATGTCAATAGCAAAAAATAAAACTTCTACAAGATAATATAGGACCTCTGGATAGGAAAAGGCTTTTAAAACAGGACAGTAAAAATGTAATCAAAGGAAAAGTGACAAATTGTACTTCATTAGAATTAAAAACTGTTCATCAAGAGAGGTTGTTAAGAGAGTTAAAAGGCAGGCAATACAGTGAGAGAAGATATTTGCAACATACAACAAAAAAAACCCCTGCATCCAGAATATATAAATGACTTCTATAAACCATTAAGAAAATAAGAGACAACACCATGGAAAAATGGGCAAGAGATTTGAATAGGTACTTCAGAAAAGTGAATATTAAAATAAGCAATAAACATATAGAAGTTTAATAAGTCATGGGAAGTACAAATTAAAACCACAATGAAATAAAACCTCATATTCACTAGAACAGGCTAAAACCTGAGACTGATAATACCAAGTTTTGGCAAGGATATGGAGCAATCCGAATTCTCACACATTGCTGGTGGGAGTGGAAATTAGCACAAACACTTTAGAAAATAATTAGACATTATCTACTAAGGTTAAAAGTACACATACCATATGATCCAGCAATTTCACTCCTAGCTATATATCCAACAGAATTACATACACATGAGCACCAAAAAAATGTGTACAAGAGTGTTCAGAGCAGCATTATTTATGATAACCTCAAATCGGCAAGAACCCTAACTAATATCCATCAACAGTAGAATGGATAAATAAATGATGTATATTCATGTGACACAATGCTAAACAATCAAGAAAATGAATGAAATATAGACACACACACACCAACATGGATGAATGGAAACAATATAATGTTGAGTGAAAAAAAGTCAATACAGTTGACCCTTGAACAATATGGGTTTGAACTAGGCAGGTCGATTTATATGTAGATTTTTTCAATAAATATATGTACCCCACCATTTTCTATAAGGGACTTGAGCATCCACGGATTTTGTTATCTGCAGGGGCTGCTGGAACCAATCCCTCATGGTATACCCTTGGACGATTGTATATGTTTCCATCTAAGTTAGCTCAAAGCAAACTGTAACGGTGATATTCAGGGATAATGTTTTTGTGACAAAACTATAAATAAACAAAAGGAATGATTACAGAAAAGTCAAGATGGTGGTTTCCTTTGTGGAGGGAAGGGAAAGGGACTGAGAGGGGATTCTAAAGGTTCTCTTAATTTAGGTGGCAGTCACATAGACTTCACTTTGGGGGAAATCATTGAGCCACGCAGTTTTGATTTTTGTGCTTCCTATATGTATTATTGTTCACAGCCATAAAGGAAAAAGAAGTAAGCCTAGAAATACAGGTTTAGAAGTGATTGTTCAGTGTCTGGAATGCTAGGCTGGATCTGGATTGTATTCCATAGGATAGGGAGCCAGTGAAGTGCTCATTTGTTAGGTAGAAAGGTGATCTTTTCACTTGCACTATAATACTAACAGAAATCCAAATAAAAGGAAAATTTTTCTAAAATACTATCATTTTCACTTTTAAGTATTTTTTAACCCTCCTGCTAGCAAAGTGGATAAAACAAGATATAGTTTTAATTTTCAATACTTTTTAAAAAGAAATAGGTCACAAGAATGTTCCCTGTAACTAACGAGTTTTTATAATTATTGACTTTATAGTCATTTGAGTGGATTTACCTTAATTTACTTAACCATTCTCTTATTACTGCTTTAAATTCATTCTGACATTTCATTATTACAGCCAATACTTTATAAAAATCATTTCCCCATTGAATGATTGCATTAGAATATATTCTCAGAAATATTATTTTAAGGTCAAAGATTATGAATATTTTAATGAATATTGATATTTGAAAATTGCTTTCCAGAAGAATTTTTAATAGTTCATATTGCCAGCCACTGTATATGAGCAGGTTCATTCATTTAGTCATTCAGCAAATATTTAATGAGCACCTGTTATATGCAGGCACCATCTCTGCTATTGGAGAGTTTAATGTCAAATGTGAACGACACAAAAATTGACTACAATTAGGGGGCTGGGGAAGGCCGCCCAGAAGACCAGCTCTATACAGAAGATTAGGCATTAAATGTGTTGTGACTGTGTTTTAAGAGATGTGAAAATTTGTTGGTGGTTTTTGAGCAGTGGTTGATGTGAATAGAGAACCACTTTAGAAAGACTAATTTGGCTTTCAGTTGTAAGAGAGATTGACTGGGGGATTGACTGGTGCCAGGGAGAACTGTGTGAAGCTTTGGGGTAAAAAGCAATGAGGGTTCCTGAACCAGGGAGGGACTAGGGAAAGGAGAGATGTGACTATGACGCTATTTAACAAGTTGGGAGCTAATGCATAAGCCATGTAAAATGTCATACACGAATACAAAGTGTAATCAGACCATTAGCGCTGACAATTCCACACTGCAGATGGTTGATTGACTTTAGGGTCTAATTGTGACAGTCATTCGCCCTGCTCGATGCCATACACAACCTGATGGTTAGATAATCTTGTGGCCCAATTAGTGTGACTATGGGAACCTTAATATCTATATTCCTAACTTCCTGTGTATTTGAAAATATGCCCTAAATGATACTTGAAGGTAGCTTTTCGCATCCCATATATATTGTGATTTTCCCAGGATGCTACTGGCCTTACACGATAATAGACTCCGACTGTCTGATACATTTGCTTTTGCAACACCATTACAATTTATTGATGAAAATGAGCACAAGTGTCATCAAAATGCTCCCCAACAGCTTTTACCAGCTCTCCTAATAAATCAAGGACATCATAAATCAGGCAGATGTTAAACATTCTAGTTGAAGCTGCATCTCTAGGACTGAGCCCAGAGTCTCTGGGCCGGCACTGATGTGTGGCTGGGAACTGTTTATGCTCATCTTCCCTGCCAGAGCATATGGGACAGCACTAACCAAGAATTACAGACTCGGGATCCCGAAATCCAACAAAATTAATGAACCGTAAAGTTTTTACAGAGATGTGGGAAATGGAAAAAGTATAATTTAGGAAAATGGCTTGGTTTAGCAACTCTTAAGCCACTGTCTGTTCTGCTTCTTTTTATGTACAGTGGGTGCTGAGGTCAACATTCAGGCAAATGCTGTTCCAGCACTTGTACATCTCTGTAGGGCTTGCACATGTCAGTGCTAAAAGCTTCCAGACACATGCATGAGATTTTGAATGTTCAAAAGACTTTGGCTCAGCTTTAATAATTTAACGTCTTGTAAAACCAGGAGCAAGTCCTGAAAAAACTGAAATCTACATAAGTGAAACTTAGCTGTCCTATTTTCCTCTCTTCCTGTTGGCATCTGTTAATTTCTCTGATCTCTTTTTCACCTATCTTTACATAATTGATGATTTCCCTGCCCTCCTCAGTGTGTTCTATCTACTCTAAAAAGCCAACATTTATTCTCTCTCTGGTGTGCTTCTTGGAACAATGCAAACTTTGTCAAAATCTTCTAGAACAGTACACCTATCATTCATTGAGAACTTACTGTGTTCCAGGCATTGTGCTGGTTCTTTCTATATATTATTTCTAAAAGGTTGTCACCATCTTTAACCTGAGACAGTGGAGACTCGGGCTGCTTAAATAGTGTCCAAGGTCACAAATTGGTAGTGGCTTTTCTGGTATCAGACTATATCTGACTGACTCTAAAACTTTTCTTTCCATGTTGGTTTTCTACCTTTGCTCTAAAACTCAGCAAAATAACCTGAACCCAATTTTGCCCCCTCCAGAATTTGGAAAGTTTGATGATTTATCAAATTTATGTGTACATCTGTTCCTCTCATTACAGCTTCTGCCCCCAGGAGTGGTTAATGCCTTGCTGGGCTTCAAGCTGCAACTCTCCTGGTCTCTGAGGTCTGGCTGAGGGTTTTCAGAGACTAAGGAAAATTTTCTTTGCTTCAGGCTGCAGACTTTGAGCAGCTTTGCTGCTGAGTCTGGGGCCTGTCCTAGAGCTAAAAAGATCACTAACCACGTCCCCATCTGGCAGATAAATCTTGCTGTCATCATGCCTGTCGCCGACCACATCTCATATACCCAGGGCTGTGCCCTGAAGAAGGATTGCCTCTCCAGGTGACTGCTTAGGCCTGAGTCACTGCTGCATACATCACCCAGGCAAATCAGATCAAGCCAAGAATGAATTCATTGCACATGCTGAAGAGTGATTTCACCAGATGAAATACATAAAGTGTCACAGCTGATCTAGCACTCACCAGAGCGACCTCGCTGAAAGTGGTCTGGTTGCTTATTAGAAAAAAGGAAGGGCTTGGGAGAGGTGTCAGGGAACCACTAGGCAGTTACCGGCAAGTCTACTCTAAGGAGAGATCCTTACACAATGATGCATTAAAAAGTTCTCATCTCTTTATGATAACTTTCAAATACACCCAAAAGTAGAGAAAATAGTAAAATAAAGCTTCATATACCCATAAGTCAAATTCAACAATTATTAAGGTATTGCACCATGAAAAACTTACAATAATACCCCAAACCTCAGGGATCAAATCACAAAAAAATGAAGACATAATTACTAGGTTGTATGTCTTATACTATGGATTATACTTAACTGAAAGTTCATTTTCACATTTGTATTTCCTTCCTTTCATTGAAATACAGTTAAAAGTATTCCCCAATCATCTGTTATTGTTCCAGATATTTTCATATAAAAACAAGCATATATATGTATATTCAAAAAGATTTTGTTACATTTGCTTTATTTATTCCTAAAAACCCACTTTTGGGGGTCAGAAGTAGGATATCAGTTTATAGGCCTCATGTCTACCAGAGAAGAGAAGTAACAAGAGTTAAATTCAAACTCCCTATGACTGTTTCTCAACAAACAGATACCTACACTTTTGTTTAGAAATGCTTATTGAGGGCTTCCCTGGTGGCACAGTGGTTGAGAGTCTGCCTGCCAATGCAGGGGACAAGGGTTCGAGCCCTGGTCTGGGAAGATCCCACGTGCCGCGGAGCGGCTGGGCCCCTGAGCCACAATTACTGAGCCTGCGCGTCTGGAGCCTGTGCTCCGCAACAAGAGAGGCCGCGATAGTGAGAGGCCCGCGCACCGTGATGAAGAGCGGCCCCCGCTTGCCGCAACTAGAGAAAGCCCTCGCGCAGAAACGAAGACCCAACACAGCCATAAATAAATTAATTAATTAATTAAAATGCTTATTGCGCTCCTGCTATATGTCAGACTCTGCTAGGCATAGGGAATAAAAAAGGCGAAAAGGAAAAAGGCAGCATGGTTTTGGAAAGATCGTCGGCTCTTCCACAAACTAGGTGTCCAACGAATGGCCATGAACAGTATTCATAACAATAAAACTATAATTATTATATACTATCATGATAAGGTCCTGCCCGTAAGAAGGTTTCAACCTCATGGGGTTAGACAGATTCAAAATAATAGGTGCAGCAAGGTTATAAATACAGGGGTAGAATTATCTATGGGGGTGCAGTGGGGAAAATAAAGAGGGAATTAATTGTATCTAGGATGGGTGATAATTGCACTGGTGCAGTACACACACAGTAGGTGCCCTTCTAGGTAGGGGTTTGAGGTGCTGGCAGTGGTGCTGGAATGGCAGTGCAGTGGGGGGAAGAGCCTGAGTAAAGGCACAGAGATGCAAAAGTACAGAGAGTTTATGGCACTCCACATAGGCACCATGAGTGAACTGGTGGCTAGACAGGAAACCACATTGTAAACATTTTATGCCTTTGTACTCTATCCTGTCAACAGTGGGGAGCCAGTGAAGAACTGCAAACAAAGGAGTCACAGGACTCAATCTGGGAGCTGTGGGTGATGTGGGTATTCACAGTGCCTAGAATGGCAGAAACTAGTCATTGTTGAAAAAAAATTGCTAGACAAATACTGCATCTTTATAAAGCTCGGAGAAACCTGTTGTAAACGCTGAAATATGATGGTAATGAGAATCATAAGGAACATGCATCATCATTGTGTGTGATCAAGTGCTTTCTAATCTATCTTGCCTATAACCAGAGTTCAGTGCTTTCTCCCCTTCTGAATTCCTTATATCCATGAAGTCTGTC
This sequence comes from Eschrichtius robustus, assembly GCF_028021215.1. NCBI lineage: Eukaryota > Metazoa > Chordata > Mammalia > Artiodactyla > Eschrichtiidae > Eschrichtius > Eschrichtius robustus. The sequence goes on from NC_090824.1 coordinate 35,707,199, forward strand.
ATGACCTACTACCCCAGACACCAAAGCTGGACCCCCTAGAGTCAGCCTGCACTCCTCCCTCTTCTTCAGAGTACCTCTGGCCCCCTGTCCCATCAAAGATTTAGTAAATCACTAAGTCCTATTGATTTTATCACCTAAATGTTCCTCATACCTAGTTCCTTTCTTTGTTTCCACCCGCTACTGCCTTAGCACAGTCCTTATCGTCTCTCACCAGGACTAACACCGACTAAGTGGTTTCCCGGCCTCCAGTTCTAACTTCCCATCACCTCAGCTCCCAGGTTGAATCCTGTGACTCCTTTGTTTGCAATTCTTCACTGGCTCCCCACTGTTGACGGGATACAATTCAAAGGCATAAATGTTTACGATGTGGCTTCCCGTCTAACCACCATTTCACTCATGGTGCCTATTTGGAGTGCCATGAACTCTCTGTAAGGTTTAAGCCTCTATGTGGACACCAGTATGGATACTAATGTAACCTCAGTAAAGCGGGGGCCCCCATGATCCAGTCTCATTACATGGTCATGATCAAAAAACATAGTCCATCAACTAAAAAGACATTTCCAAATACCTAAGTTTTTAAAAAATTGCATTCTTGAACATTTTAAAGGGACTCATGGTCCTATGAAACATTCCTCTTTTTACAACCCTTTATCTTCCATCCAGTTTTCTCACATACTATAAATGTTCCCCACCTCTGTTCAGAGTCACCCCTGCTTAGCCCTCCCTGAGCCCTTGCTCTGGTCCTTCTATTCCTCCCTCTTCTCTAGATTCTGTGCTACAAAAGGCCAAAGGACCAGAGGGCCAGAGCAGGCAGCAATTGATCAGACGGACAAAGCCAGACACCTCTTTAGTGAGCAGAGAGAGACAACAGGCTGGAACTACATACAATTACAGTTTGGGTTTCATTATACAAAGATGAATAAGCCATCTGTGATGATAGACACCTCACTCCCGAGTGATGTGTATATCATAATCATTTCATGTTTATTTTTGTGGTGGGCAACTTTCATCTTGTGGATGGCAATGCCAACATTATAACGAGCCAGGAAAGCTTGCTTACTGGAAGAAGACTTAAGGGCAGCTTGTGTTAGGGGAACTGCCTCTGCCAGGAAGCTGGGGCTGTCCTCCTTCTCTGAATTCACACTTCAGGCTGTTTTTGGCTGGCATCACCTGCGGCATTTTAGGGAGGTGTTTTAGGATGGATCTCACGCGGGTAAGGAGCAGTAGGCAGCTGGGGCTGAGCCAGCAGACTGCCTCCGCACCGGGCACGCCTTACTGTGGGTCACGTGTCACTGTTTCCGGGCCTGCTGGCCACGCATGGGCAGCCCCTCCGGCATTGCCGATGTCTGAGTTTGCCTGGCCTTTGCCTAACCACATGCCCCAGGAGCTCCAGGGCCTTCCAGTGTTTATGTCATCTTGAGTTCAGATGCTGGGTGCATATCTGGCCTCCAACCCCACACTGCCACTCCTATCCCTGCGCTCTGAAGGGTCCTACTCCCTTGCGACCTGCTGCCCCTGCTTCTGGACTGACTGCTTAGGAGCCAAGAGATGATGAGCCAGTTAAAGACATGCTGAGGGAAGGGATTAAATTGACAACATTGGGCTGAAGAGAAGGCAACTTAGGAGAAACTGAATAGAGTGTGGTCTTTGACATTGGTGGCCCATTGGAGTTACCTAGAAAGCTAAGAAAAAAAATGCTTGGGCCCCAATTCAGTTAAATTGAAATCGTTGGGCTGGGGCCTGTGGAGGCCACCCTCCAGGGTGGCCCCCAAAGATCCTTCCCCTGGGTATTCACACCCTTTCATAATTCCCTCCCATTGAGTATGGGCAGGACTTAGTGTCTTGCTTCTAATGAATAGAATAAGGTGGAAGTGAAAGTATGTGACTTGTAGATAATGTCATAAAAGCATTGTGGCATTGCTTGACTCTCTCAGGTCACTTGCTTTGGGGAAGTCATGTCATCAGCAGCCTCATGGAAAGGCCCACGTGATGAGGAACTCTGGCTGATAGCCATGTGAGTGAGCTTGGAGGTATATCTTCCCACCCAAGGCAAGCTTCAGGTGACTGCAGCCCCAGCTTACCCCTTGATTGCAGCATCATGAGAAATGCTAAATCAGAACCATCTGGCTAAGCTGCTTCTAGATTCCTGGCCCAAGAAAACTGTGAGATAATAAATGTATGTTTTTTAAGCCACTAAGCTGGGGCATGATTTGTTACACAGCAATAGATAAGTAATACAGGGCTGAAGAAGCTGTATTTTTTACAAGTTTCCCAGGTGATTCTAAAGTGTAGCCACTGGTATCAAGGACTGAATGAATGGAGGAGACTGGGAGCTGCCTGGGAGCTGTGGAAGGGAACAGATACTGTGTATCAGTAACTGTGCTACACACTTACATCTGGTACCTTGCTGACTTCACAGTATTCTCCAGGAGTTACATAGTATCATCCCTACTTTACAGATGAGAAAACTGAGGTTTACCAAAACAAACTTGCCCAAGATAGGAAGACTTAAAACCTAGCCTTATTTAGAAGCCTGTGTTCCCTCTGCTGTGTGATGCAGCAACCCTGATCCCCCAAGAGAGAGCTTAGAATGAGAGAGATCTTGTTCCTGTAATTTTGCTACCTGTCAGTTGTTTGTACCTGGATTTGCCTTCTGCTCCAGTGGCCGTTAAGCGCTCACCAGAAGGAGTGCTGATATCATGCTCACCAGGGGTGTTATGGGCATCAGCATCTAGCAGTCAATGAATATTTGCTGGGGAAGCCAGAGGCAAGAGCAGTTTGGGAGAGAAGAGGCCAGTCCAGGCTGCGTAGCCCTACCTGCCAGGGTGGCCCAAGCGGGCCCTCTTCCTTCATCCCTTGGGGATTTGTGGGCCTGGGATCCTGGGCTATTCTCTCTGACCATTTAATGCCACCATTTAACCATGATTATTAAACCTGAAGCCCTTTCCCATTAACACCCACAATGTACCAAGGGTGATTCCCCAGGGGCCATAGGTATAACTGGGCTCCAAGACAAACACATGCTGCCTGACTCTGTCCATCTCTAACCCTGGGGAGAAAATCTGCCCTAAATTAAAGATGGTTCTGGAATGAAGTTTGGAGAGCAACTAGCCATAGAAAAATGAGAGAGCACGTCTCCTCCAGTTGGAATTTTACAGGAGAGTTTCTAAAATCCTTATTGTCACCCAAGCTGCCTAGTGTTCATCAAGCTTCAGCTACAAAGACCATTCCTAAATGAAGCACATTATCATAACTGAATAATCTTTAATTACTGATTCCAAAATGAAAAAACAGCAAAACAAAACCCAAACCCAGCTCTCAATTTATCTTCAGTGAGGATTACGTAAAGTTAATGTCTTGTGGAAATAGCTCAGTAAATTTACTCAGCAGTGGTGTCCTATAAATCTGGAAGTAAGTAGCTAAGTCAATTAGCTGCTCCAGCCTGGCTCACATCACCGTCACCTTCTATGGTGGCTCCTGGGTGAGTGTCTTTAGTGACCTGAAGCTGTCTTGTCATAATGCTCAAGCACACAGAGTCCTCCTAGGGCTTTGAAAGGTAGTGACAATCATAGGGAGATGTCATGCTCCTTTAATAACCATCCATCACTTAGGTCAGAGAGAGCAATGAAGCAAAGTGCAGCCACGCAACCAGAGGCTGGGGGCTCGATGAGAAGTGGAAATCAATGAGGTGCAAACAATATGCCTGTGAGGTCAGGCAACGTTTGCTCTCTGCTCCCACTTTGTCTCTGCCCTGCAGTCTTGATATCATTTAAAAATGTTTATTTGCAGTGAGGATATTAGTATGACATTTACAAAGTAAAAACAAAATTTTTTTAATATGGAAAAGTGTGAAGAAAAAATATAAATCACCTTTAATCCCTCTACCCATACATAACTACTTTTAATGTTTTGGAAATATTCTAATCTGTTAACAGACATATACATTTTTAAATTCTGCAAAATTTCCTTTCTTGCTTTTTAATTTAGAAACATGTCATGAACACTTCCTCCTGTCATTGAAAAGTCTTTTAATGGATGGTGGACGGTTACTATTCTATTGTAAGGCTGAGTCACAAGTTAATTAACCAGTTTTCTATTATTGGACATACAGGTTGTTTTCAGTTTTTCACTATATAAATACTACATCTGTGTGCTTTACTTTACAAAAATCTTCGTCCGTTTACTGATAATTTTCTTAAGATAGATTACAAGAACAGAATTTTCTGGGCCAGAGAACTGCACATTTTAAAGTCCCTTTAGGTGTGCTATTAAAATCACTATGCCTGTATATACAGGACCGCCATGTTTGGTTGTGCGGTTTGAATACTGCACAAAGGTGCCTAGGTGAGAGGATGAGTTGGGGCTGAAATCCAGTCTGCATTTCCCTTGCCCAGCCTTGCACCCTGCAAGTGGGGGACCACACAGAGAGAAAGAAATGCTTTTTACCTTGCCCCAAAGCTCCCCCTGATTGCTCTACAATTTACCTACAGAGGCTCTACCTGCTCAGAGGGGATTTGTCTTTTCACCTTGTCTGCCTACATAGGTGTCTTTTTGTAAATCCTACATAGGTGCTGTGTGTGCTAGGTGGGGGCTGACCAAACAGTATGATTTTTTTTAACTGATAAATTGATATCTTATTTGAATTTACATTAAATGTCTCTTTCAGTGGTTTGGATTGCCGAAAGGCTCCTTTCAAACCACCCCCACTATTTGTTCACATCTTCTTATCAAAGTGCCTTCAAATAATTGTTCTCTGGATCACAAAGTTTTCCAAATTGGGCTTTCGGTCTTATCTCAGCCACTGTGATTCTAATGCTAAGGAGGTGTGTGTTTCTTAGCAACCTCCCCTCTGGGTCTGATATCCGCTTGGGCAGAGATGGATTTGCTGTGAGGCTAATGTAGCTGAAGCTTCAGGACCCCTTCCAAAGCCCTGGGCCTAATTTGGTATGAGCAAAATTTTTTTATGGAGGGACACCCAAATTGTATAACCTTCAGAGCCTGCAAAATATGGACTCACCCCTTCTAGGAGCTATCACTTTCAGTTATTCCAGCCCCAGATTTCATCTGAGTGTCTGTTAGAACTAACTGGGATCTTTGGAAGCCATGGATATAGGAAACTGCTATTTTAAAATATTTTCTTCAAACTGGTCCGTCGTTTTAGTACCTACTCTATGCTTTCTCCAGTTATTGCCTTAAGATTATAATCATCTCTTCTATCCATCATGGTTTTAAAAATACATATAATTTAAAAACATATATTTAAATAACTTTTGACTTATCTGTCCTTTGACTGCCAGTTCAACTCCAGTAATCCTTAGCCGTACATTCCCAGCCCTGCACATCTTACTTTTTTCCAGGATCACCAAACCATCTCTGGTTAACAAAGTTGTCAGTGCTTCTTGATTATATTCATGCTGACTATGAGCCTCTTGGGAACCACAGGTAACCCCTGGGCCTACCTAAGTATGTGCACATTGCCAGACTAATTTTTTGTGGGACATCTGTTCACATTTCAGTGGTGCTGCATTTTCCAACTTTGCTTTGTAACTACAGCCTGGGATATTGAATCTGAAGGTGTTTAGTCAAACTGCCTGACATTACATTTGGTCTTAGCCCCTCTGTAGCTTAGGTAAATTACTTAAGTAGATTTTTTTTGGTTCAGTTTTTACATTTGTAAAATGGGGATGATAATAATACCTACCTCGCTAAGTCTTCTGAGAAATAATGAGTAATGCATATAAAATATTTAAAACAGAGCGTGTAACTTATGTAGTTATTATAATAATTACTATCATTTCTAAAAAAGCAACAATAGTTAGAATTGCTATTTTGGAAGAGAATAAATTAAGATGAGGTCTGTTTTGTTCATTGCTATATCCTTGATGCTCAGAATAGTGCCTGGCACTTAATAGATGCTCAATAAATGTTAGTGCTGAAATGAGTGAAAGATTGATGTATGTAGATCCAGAAGTTGCTGCATTGGAATTGAAGTGCCCCAAAGAGATTGAAGTTTCATTCAAGAGACTGAAGCAGCAGATAGATGACTGATGCAGCAATTTATGATTTAATCAGGGATTCTCAAAACTTCAAGTGGAAAAAATCAATAACTAGGACATGTTTTGCTTAAAGGAATTTGGCTGTTTCCCCTATACCCAGGAAACAACTACTGAGTGGTCCATGGTGCCAGTTCAACTGGCAAGCAATCTTGTACTGAAACCTAGCCAGCTGGAGAAGGTGGGAAGGAGTTCGGGGGGGGGGGGGGGGCGGTAATCTTCCAGGGTAGTGCTCTCAGAGGGCATTAGCACCAGAGCACCTGCCTTGAAACAGGGCTTCTGAATCTTGATTCCCCAGAATCTGGGTCCACAGACTCTGGGTAGAGGTGAGTGTTGTCTGTGAACCTCCCTTAAAATTATATGCAGGATTTGGGAAACATCTGAATATGGGCATATATATATTATTCTCGGGATCTCAGCACTTTTGGCAGTTCTCAGTTCCAAGACCCAGAAAGGGTTAAGAATCATTTGAATTTCTGCTTAAAATCAGAAAGCTAGAAGGAGAAAATGGAGGGTCCAGGGGTAGCACTTGCCATGAGTAGAAGAGGGAGAAGCAGTATTTTGTGTGACATTGCCCATCACCTCTGCCCCTCAGGTAGGGAGAAAAAGGCTGGTTTTTTCAGACCAAACTCTGCCATTCTCTCCAGATTGACACCTTTGGGTGGTTACCAAACATTAGCGAGTCTTACTATTTTTCCTGAGCCCTCAGCTTGATTCTTGGCTTCTCCGGGAATTTAGACAACATCCATGCCCTAAAAGCACCTAGCCAGCAGACAAAGAAGAATGTCCAGAATAAGCAACTGGGACCAGATGAAAAGAATGGATATGTATTTATGTTTATCTTGTGTCATAGCAGGAAATGCCTACATTCTTCTTTCCCTTAGTTGTTTCACCATAGGAGATCTGGGAGGAAAAGCTTCATGCAAAGACATTGAATTTTAGGAAGAGGTTTACCAGCTGGACAGCTGTTGACTTTGATATGAGAGTTATGAAACTCCCCTGGTCAACAGGCTGGATTTTGATAGCAATGAAACAGTCACTTTAGGGCCAACAGATATCATTCAGCTTTAAATTTAAGCCATAAATAGAAAAATGGTCCTTACAGAACAAGCTCCTGTAGCTCTAGCCTAACTGTAGGGTCCTTTGCAACCTATAGGCTCGTCCTTTTGTGTTGTCTGAGAATCTGTGGTTTGTTGGTGTGGCAGCCCAGCCACACCAGCCAGAGTGGAGCCCAGCAGCTGACCAGGGACTTCAGCTCCCATGACCAGTCCACCATTACTGTCTACCACCGCCTATGAGGTCACCACCTTCACCTTGCCCCCTGAAGTGTAGGGAGGCGGGTGCTTACTCTGAGATTGAAAGTGAACGAACACTCCTTTGATTTTGAGAGCTTTGGAATACTTCATGAAATAACTGCTATTTTCTTTTCCACTAATACTTTTTAAAAGTTATTTTTAAAAGAAAAATAAAACTATCAGACAGGACTAGCTGAAGATTTCATAGGGTTAAGTGTCCTATGTATCAGGGGGTCATGCACATTCCCATCTTGGTTGTTTTATTTAAATTCCACCCCGCCATCCAAATGAACACATTGTTAAGGTCAGGGACTTTAGACTATGTGGCCTGTTTGCTGCTATCCTGCTCCAAATAGTAGACCTTGTCTCTCAATAAAAAGCATAATTCAAATTATCCTTGGTAGTGTTGATTTCTTATGCTGTGAGGATGAAAATATGGGAAGAAGGGACACTCAGACCTGGTTCTATTTTTTTTTAATTAATAATTTATTTATTTATTTATTTATTTATTTTTGGCTGCATTGGGTCTTCATTGCTGCAAGCGGGCTTTCTCCAGTTGCAGAGAGCCGGAGCTACTCTTCGTTGCGGTGCACGGACTTCTCATTGCGATGACTTCTCTTGTTGCAGAGCACGGGCTCTAGGTGCGCCGGCTTCAGTAGTTGTGGCACACAGGCTCAGTAGTTGTGGCGCACAGGCTTAGTTGCTCCGTGGCATGTGGGATCTTCCTGGACCAGGGCTCGAACCCATGTCCCCTGCATTGGCAGGTGGATTCTTAACCACTGCACCACCAGGGAAGTCTCCTGGTTCTGTTTTTTAATGCTGTACATGTACAACTTAAGATGTAATAGAAGCTCAAACTTATCATTATTAAGTTTTGGCTCCCATTGTCTCTCTAAATTCACCCCCTGCTCCCAGAAGAAAAAAATTGGCAGATAATAGATGGTCCTATGGTCATTTTGACTCCCAACACCCTCTCAATTCAGTAACTAAAATAAATCCAGTGCATGATATTAATCAGTGCCTCCATCATCTTCATGCAGAGGTAAGACATCCCCTCATCTTTCCTTGGCAGCTGCCTGACTTTAAGGAAGGGACTGTGATTGGCTTCTGCTCTTTCTCCCACTCACCTTCTCACAGACTCCCAGACTGCTATTTTATATCCTACAAGGGATGAAGGGGCAGAGAGGAGGGAACAGATAAGGGGAGAGGAAAGCTCTGACTCTGCTCAGTGACTTATGCTCTCTGCCTGGAAGGTAATCAAACTCATTCTTTCTCCTGGGTTCTGCAGACACACTCATCACAGGGAACCTCTCACGTGCAAGTCTTGCACTGCGGGGGTGCCCATTCCCTCGGCAAGATGCTTCCCGGTAGGCCCTGGCTCACCTGTGGTCCACGCAGGGGTGTGCTGGAGCTGGCTTACACGGCCTCGCGAAAGCCGATTGTGCACATCCATTCCCGACTGTACATTCAGGAACTTCCGACTGGTAGCTGGAAATTGGTCATGATGGGAGGATTTACACTCAGGAAATTGGCAAAATGCAAAAAAAAAAAAAAAAAATCAGAGCTTATTGTTTTTTTCCCTAGAGAGCTGGATCTTAAACATTTATCAGCACACCACTGGGTCCATCTAACCCAGGCCCCTGCTACTGGAGTTCCCTTACTCTCTCCCAGGCAGTCTTCTTGAGTAGGATTTAATCAGCTCTAGTCCAGCTCTCTCCAGTGTCTATAGGTAATCCTTATCATATTTTGTCCTACCAAACTGAAAGGATTTCAGGCAGATCACAAGGTAGCAGTCAGAGCCAATTTCTCCAAAGACTCTATTCATCACACCCTCTCCCCTCTTCATACTTTGATTCCTTTTTATAGGCTTCATCTTGCTGAGGGGGTGCAAAAATCATAGAACCAGTTCAATTAATCATTTCCTTTGTAAAAACTCTGAATCTGGGGAGGCAGTCCCAGATTCGTTTTGGTATTTGATATTTCTGAGTTCTATTTAAATTCCTCTTCTTCATCCATGTGTCACCATTCTGGACTGGGTTATCATTCTAGGGCTTGCTAAATGCTGAGGAAGCGAACATAGTCCCATGTCATGAGCATTTAGAATTTGTGCTGTCCAATATAGTAGTTACTACTCTCATGTGGCTAAATTTAAACTCATTAAAAGTAAATAAAATTTAGTTCCTCCGTTGCACTAGCTACATTTTAAATGGCTTCTTTATTGGACAAAACATTTCCATCACTGCAAAAGTTGTACTCGACAATGATGATTTGGATGGACATTGCCATGGAAGTTTAAACTGGTAGGGATAAGATATGAAAATGAAGAAGAGCCCTAATTCAAAATAAATGCCAGTGTATATTAAACTAAAAGCTTGAAGTTTTGTTTGTACAGGCTACACAACATTTCACAATTAAGATGTCATCATCAGGCCCTAAAGAGGGACAAGAGATAAAATTGTATCCTCGTGTAGCCTTTGGATACAGTGACACTGAAAATGGACAGATTTCTAGGCAAATGTCATGTACATTTGCAGGTTTTGATGTGTATACTATCGACTTTGTCACTTGCTTTTAAATCATCGCTGTGTTTTTGATGCTGTCATCCATCAGCTTTTGCTAATCTGGCTGGAGGTGGAAGTTGGGATGTGGGGCTGACGAGAGGAAGCTGAGGGGGCTCAGAAGGCAGCCTGTAGGCCAAGAGCCATTGAAATCTGGTAGTGTAAATAGAGATCAAATTTTATGGGCTCCAGGAAAAAAGTCTTCCCCACAGGCTCCAGAAATTTTTCTTATTATATGGGAATTTGGAGGATTATTAGACTTGATTTGGGGACCTTGACTTTATACCCTCTTATCAGTTTATCCATAAGCCAAGAGAGTGAATTCTTATACTGTAGACTGTGGATTTTCCCCAGTCATGAGTAAGGAAAAATTGATATTCATGTTTCAGTGTACATGTATGAATGAGTATGTGTTTTGAAGTATGCCAAACTATATCTGATCTCCAGTTTTGACATCTGAGCTATGGGCCATGCCTGGGTGGTACCTCATGGCTATCACCATCAGCATTACTGTGCAGTATTTTGAGGCCCCCATTGACAGAGTTCTTGAGTGAAAAATGACTTTGGTCTTAGAAGTGGCCTTCTGAGTACAACCCGTCAAATCCAGGGCTTGAGGGGCCTTTGTGCGCTCTGACATATCTTTATAACCTGGAGTGGAGACATCAGTGAGGCAGTTTTGCTGATGTATGTAGGCTTAATGGTCTCAATATTGTCATCCTGAGTTATGAGGCTTTTCCAAGGCTGATGATGATGCAATGCCTAATGGCAGAAGAGGAAGTCAAGGTAGGGAAATGTGAGGCACTCTAGTGGTAAATCTGGGAGACCACCCCAGACATGGGAGAGCAGGGCTTGGCCTGGGAAGGCATGTTTTCCCCTGGTACACAGAGAAGCCTTTCAAGAAATATCGTTAAACCACTGAGAGCAAGAAGGGAATGGCCCAAGGATCACTTGGAAGTTGATGGATGAATGGAAGATAGTTGTATTTTTTTTCTGGGATGCAAATGTGGAATGACCAAGTTGACTGGATTTCTAGATACCACCCAACAGCAGTTGCCCCTTCCTTCTATGTTTATGTTTTGGAAGCTCAATACTTTTCTCTGCCTTTGTTTTAGAAATATAGAAAGAGAACATGGCTGCTCTTGGAGAAGACTGAAAATAAATCAGATTATATGCCTTGAAGGTTTTTTTTCTCTTGTTTAGTTTTTAAGAGAGAACATATGTCAGTATCTGCCTGGGGTGATCTTTGGACATAACTCTTCAGTCAGGTGCCTCCACGTTCCTGCTTCACCTGGGGATCAGACCAGAATTGATGCCTGTCTCTATAGCTACCACATAAAAACGGAGCCTGAGTCAGAAGACCTGATTCTGTTATAAACTCTTTCTTACCACTGGTCTCTGATTATTGAACGTATTGTCCTGGTTCCTTTTTGGGATCTTTTGCCCACTCTCTTCTCATTCTTACTGATCATCTGCTTCCAGAACTATTAGGAAAAGGACACTGCATTTGCTATGGACACAAACTTAGGCTTGATCTCCTCAGGCTAGTATTTTGGAAGTACCAAAGGGAAGAAAAATGGCCTTACCCCAAATGTTACTTTAGTCCTTAGTTACAAATATTTCTTGACACTAATTGTGGGCATTAACCTATGAAGAATATGAAAATATACAAGGCTCAATTCTATTCTTAAATAGCTTAAACTTTTAGTTAGATATATAAAACCAGAGCATATGAAAAGTTAAATGATACAAGTATTAATAACTTCAATGTATTAAATGCCTACTGTGTGCCAGGTGATTTACATGTTTTATTTTACTGTTCAAAATTACCCTAAAAAATTTTATTATTTGCATTTAACAGATGAGAACCCTGTCTTAGAGAAGATACAGAACTTTCCATAGTTCACTCAGTTAACAAGTGGTGGTGCCAGGGCCTGCCTCAAAGCCAGAGCTCTTTCCTCTGAACTATATTTCCTTTATATTTGTTGATTTTAATCAGGATAGAGATTGTAGCCATGTACAATATTGATAATTAGTAAAAAGAGTTACAAGGAATTCTGAGGAAGGAAAGTGTACTATGGCTTGGAATGGTTAGAGAATTTGGATAGAGGTGGACTGATTTTTATCTAAGATCTAAAGAATGAGTAGGATGAGTTAGAAAGAGGAAAGAGGGACCAGCCTACCTGCAGGGGGACTGGCTTGAACTCCAGCATCCTGGTGCACTTGGAGGTATAGCTTAGTTTCACCTGAATTCTAGCCGAGAGGCTCCCCAAGGCTGGAGAAGTTCTGGAGGTAGGATAGATTTATGACTGTTATCCCCATGGTTGGGTTACTACACAATGCCCAGGTCTGCTTCTGGAAGGATCTTTCTAGTTTGTTGTTCTCCGTGGCCATACTCTAGGTGAGCACTGGGAAAACGAAGTTTTTGGTGTCAGTGTTGGTAGCCTATTTCCTGTTGGTGCAAGTTCTGGGACCTGAGAATTGCCTTAGGGTTTGAATAATTGCTAGGTTTACAGTTTCTTTGGCTTTATAGTTACCTTAAAAACATTTTAGACTTTTGGTCTACCTATATGCCTCTGATCCAGAGCCAGAGACCTTAGCTATACAAAGATATTAAGCATAAGAATTGCTGCTTTGCAGCCAAGGCCTGTGCTCTGATGTCTCCCAGGTTGTTTTGGGGGCACTACCTGTAATCCTAGCCCATAATCCAATCTTGCCCACTTTAATCTTCACAACCACCTCAAGAAGCAGGTACTGTTATTATCTCAATTTCACAGATTGTGAAACTGATTCTTACAGAAGATAAGACACCAAAGAGAAAGAAGCAGAGGTTATCAGGATACTCCTTCCTCTCTTGACTGGACCAGAACCTGGCATACAGGTTCTCTAGGGCTTCCCCAGGTACACTCCACATAGCCCCTGTCATTCTTTCTCTGCAAATCTTTTGCCTGTGAACCTTCTCTTACGGCATCCCTCTTTCTCTGATCTGAGAAACCACAGAAGCCCAGACAGTGGGTGTCAGGGAGCCGACTCACAGATCCTCCTTTTTGGAAGTGGTCAGTAGTGTGTGAAGCTGCACAGAGAGCACCTGGCACCCTGTGCCTGTCTGAACCACCAAAAATAAATCCACTCTCAGCCCAGCAGTAATCAGCTCACGCCTTGAAGCATGAAATTTGATTAGCACTTTTATCTCCGCTGCATCACTTGGACTGTTACAACAGGTCATAAAATTAGAGTCCCACCCTGTCCACCCCTAGTCAGTGTGACCCAGCTGTAGGACTCGGTGACCTCCAGGGAAAGGAAACAGGGCTGGCTGCTTACAAAGTAAGGAGCTTTGTTCTTTTTCATTTCCGTGAACTTGCATATACAGACCAAGGTAATGCTGCCAGAAAAGAGAGTTCCTTTCTCAGGGAAGGCTAAGGGTTACAGAGGTTGGTTTTTGCACCTTTAGTATATCACTTAAGTGGGGGTGGGAGATGGTATAGGTATGTATCATAACATGTGACTTATTGTATTTGCAAGGCAAATTCTGTCCCAAATTATAGAAAGAGCTGCATTTACACAGTAGGAACTAGTTAAGAGGCTGTATCTGGAAATAGTAGCCTATAGTGATTTCCCAAACTGATTTGCAAATTAGAATATTCTAGGGAGATGTTAAAAACACATATTCTCAGGCCCTATCTCCTACTATTTCCATGTAAATCTATATTTCTGAGAATTCAGCCCAAGGGTGTGTACTGATCAGGTTGGACCAGTGTTCTGGGAAGCACTGATGTAAGGGGAGGCTGACTGCATCTGCCTCCATTGGAATTCCCCAAGGTTCAGACATATTAGGGCTTGTGTGCCCCAATATGAGGATGTCTTTTCAATGAACACAGAGTCACTGAAGCTTCAGTAAAGAGGGTCTATTTTAAGGATTCAACAGGGCATCCAAGGCCAGGAGAAAGAGTCCTGCTGGGCCATCTGGGGACAGGGAGTGTACATGGGAATAGAGTCAGGACAGAGATCACCCTCTTGTTCCTCAAAGGCCAAGGCCCTCCTCCTTCACTTCTCCTTGCCTGACTGCTACATGTACTTCACTCCCTGCTTGTGCAGGACCCAACCTATTCAGGTACGGCATCCACCACGCTGACTGGTTTCTGTGTTTCGTGGTCTAAATTCTTGAGAGATGAAAGGTGATTGGTCAGATTTGTCACTGGCCTGTGTCCTGGGTTTACTCTCCATCAAACTGAGTGGAGCTGAGGAAGCCAGATCAGTCAGGCTCTGTTCTGGTCAGAATATGTCCCCCCAAATCCATATGTTGAAATCTTACCCCCAAGGAGATGGTATTAGGAGGTGGGGCTTTGGGAGGTGATTAGGTCATGAGGGTGGAGCCCTCATAAATGGCATTAGTGCCCTCATAAAAGAGACTCAAGGGAGCTCCCTGGCTTCTTCTGCCATGTGAGGACACAACAAGAAGGCTGCGACCCAGAAGAGGGCCCTCACCAACCATGCTGCTACCCTGATCTTGGATTTTCAGCCTCCAGAACTATGAAAAATAAATTGTTTATAAGCCACCCAGCCTGTGGTATTTTGTTATAGCAGCGTGAACTAAGACAAGCTCCTAGATCTCCCCCTTTCAGGGTCCTGAAGATCTTCTCCATTAAGATATACAGGAAGGTGAGAATAACAGGCACATTGCCTAACATGTTTGTTATACCATCAAAGATTGACATACGCCATTTTAACAACAACAACAAAATGACTTTTATATGGACCAGAAGCAATTATGGTAGCATGACCAGCACATTCTCTTCCCGTAGTCAAGATGCTTGGGAGGTCAAGTTAGAATCAGTCTTCCTATTGCATTATTGTTCATTTGTTGATTTATTAAACGAGTATTTATTGAGCACATATTATGTTCCAGGTACTTTTTTGGGGAACTTGGTACTGTTTTATGTGCTTCTGATACTTTGGTAAACAAAACAGACAAAGATACTTGTTTTTGAGGAGCTTGCGTTTTAGGGCAAAAGTAAGAGGAACACAGACAATAAGCAATAAACATAATAAGTAAATGAATTATGTAGTACATTAGAAAGTTATTAGTTCCATGGGGGAAAAGGGGGAAATATGTCAGGGTAAAGGGGATCTGGAACACCAGGGAAATGGACTACAGCTTTAAATATGGTGGTCAGTATGGTTCAATTGAGAAGATGACGTTCCAGCAAAGATTGAAGGAGGTATAGGTAAGTGGAAGAAGAGCATTCTAGGCAGAGAGAAGAGTCTAAGCAAAGACTCTAAGGAGAGGGAATGCCAATGTCACTGGAATGCGTGAGTGAGGGCAGAGGGCAGTAACAGAGGCCATAAGAACACAGCATGTGAAGCCTTGTAGCCATTGTATAGACTTAGCATTTTACTCTGAATAAGATGGAAAGCAAGGCAAGAATGTAAGCCCAGGAATGACATGATCTGCCTTATTTTTTAAATTAATCTTTGGTTTGTTTTAAACTTTTTATTATGGAAATTTTAAACAAAAAAAAGCGGATAGAATACAATTACAATTACTGACTCGTTGTCAATCTTTTATATCTATACCCCCATTCACTTTTCCTCCTCTCTGAATTCCAGATATAATATAATATCTTTAATATCTTCATTCTGACTTCTATCATCACAGATTTATTTTGCCTGTTCTTGAATTTTTTATAGAAGATATCACACAAAATGTAGTCTTTCATGTTTGGCTATTTTAGCTCACCATTTTGTTTACAAAATTCCTTAATTGATGTAAAGTATTTCATTGTTTGGATACACCACAATTTATCAATTCTCCTGTTTTTTTATATATAATTTTTTTAATTGATTAATTAATTTATTTATTTTTGGCTGTGTTGGGTCTTCGTTGCAGTGTGTGGGCTTCTCATTGCAGTGGCTTGTCTTGTTGTGGAGCGTGGGCTCTAGGCGCCCGGGCTTCAGTAGTTGTGGCATGCAAGCTCAATACTTGTGGCTCATGGGCTCTAGAGTGCAGGCTCAGTAGTTGTGGTGCATGGGCTTAGTTGCTCTGCGGCATGTGGGATCTTCCCGGACCAGGGCTTGAACCCGCGTCCCCTGCGTTGGCAGGCAGATTCCTAAGCACTGCGCCACCAGGGAAACACTCAATTCTCCTGTTGACATTTGAGTTGTTTCCAATTTTTGGCTACTATGAACATTCTTGTGCATGTTTTAAGTGGACATATGCACTAATTTCTCTTGGATATATACCCAGGAGTATTTCATACAGGAATATAATCACTAAGGCATGGAATAGGCAGGTATATTTAGCTTTAATAGACATTTCCAATATGGTTGACCTGATTTCACTCCTTCCTGTAATGTATGAGAGTTCCAATTTCTCCACATCCTCACCAAAACTTGTATTGTCAGTTTTTAAATTTTAACCATTCTGGTGGGTATGAGAATTTGCACTTTCCCAGTGAGTAGTATTACTGAGCCCCTTTTCATATGCTTATTGGCCATTTGAGTTCATCTTTTACAAGGTGCCTGTTTGAGCATTTTTCTCATTTAAAAAAAAGGTTTGCTTATTTTCTCATTATTTTGTAGAAGTTCTTTATATATTTTGGAAATAAGATCTTTGTCAGATATTTGTATTGTCAGTATCTCCTTCCAGTCTGTAGCTTGCCAATTAACTTTCTTAATTATGTGATTTGCCCAACAGACATTCTTAATTTTAGTAAAATATAATTTATTATGTTTTTTCTTTTTTGCTTATGGCCTAGCTTTTACATTTAGGCATATAATCTACCTTGAATGATCATATGTATATAGTGTGGGGTAGAAGTCAAGGTTAATTTTTTTCATAGGGTATCTGGTTACTTCAGCATCATTTTTTTGGAAAGACAATTCTTTCTCCACTGAATTACAGTGGCTTTTTGTAAATCAAGTGATCACACATGTGTGGGTCTAGTCTGATCTCTCTATTCTTTCCATTGATTTATTTGTCTACATTACACCCATACCACACTGCCATAACTGCTGTAGCTTTATAAGTCTTGAAATCTGATAGTGTGCAGTCTTCCAACTTGGTTACTCTTCTTCAACATTGTCTTGGTTATTCTGTGTTCTTTGCATTTTCATAAATTTTAGAATCACCTTGTCAATTTAAATGATCTTGCTGTGATTTTGATTGGGAATGAACCGAACCTATAGATCGATTTGGCAAAAATTGGCATCTTAATATTTAATCTTCCATTTAATGCACATGTAATATTTATCCCCTTATTTGGATCTTTAATTTCTCTCAATATTTTGTAGGTTTTAGTGTAGAGGTTTTACACATCTTTTGTTAGATTTTTATTAGGTATTTGATTATTTTGGATGCCATTGTAAATGGTGTTTTTCATTTAGCTTTCCAACTGTTTTTTTGCCAGTATATAGAAATACAGTTAATTTTTTTGATATGTTCACTTTATATGTAGTGACCTTGTTCAATTCACTTATTAATTCTAATAATTTGAATATTCTTTAAGAATTTCAATATATACTATTGTGTCATCTGTGAATAGGAGAGTTTTACTTATTCCTTTCCAATCTTTAAGCCTTGTGTTTCTTATTCTTGCCTCACTGCACTGGCTAAGATCTTCAGTACTATGTCGAAAAGAAATGGTGTTGATGGACATCCTTATCTTATTCCTGGCCTTGGGGGAGAAATATTTCAATGTATCACCACTGAGTATGAAGTTGCAGTTTTTGGGGTTTTTTTTTTGTTTTTGAAGATACTCTTTGTCTTGTAGATATTTTAAGAACACTCCTTTCTACTCCTCGTTTAGTGGGAATTTTTTTTTTTTTAAATCAAGAATTGGTTTTGAATTTTATAAAATGATTTTTTGGCATTTATTGAAAAGGTTATGTGGTTTTTCTCATTATTCTGTTAAACCAATGAATTACACTGGTGGAATTTCAAATATTAAACCAGTTTCTCCCTTTTAAAAAAGGATTACTCTTGTTTTCTTTCTTTAAAAAAAAAAAAAAAGGATTACTCTATTATGTTGAAAAAGATTGGAAGCAAGGTGGAAGCAAGGAGAGCTGTTAGGGCATTGTTACAGTCTTTCAGGAGAGAGGGGATGTCAGTTCAGACCAGTGTGTTAGCAGTGGAGGTAGTAAGGAGTGGTCAGATTCTAGATATACTTCGAAATATAGGATTTCCAGACATATTATATGTGGAAAGTATATGAAAAACACTGGAGTCGATAATGAATTCAAGGATTTTGGGTGGGGCAACTGGAAAAATAGAGCTGCCATCAACTGAGATGGGAAAGAATGCGCGTGAAATAGCTTTCGGGCACAGATCAGGAATTAAGTTTTGTACATATTAAGTGAAAATATAAAGATTTCCTGTGGGCAGTTGCATATAATATGGGTCTAGAGTTGAGAAGAAAGGTCTGTGCTGAAGATTAAGTTCGGGAGTCACCAGAGAATAGATGGGATTTAAAACAATGATGAGAGTGGATCAAATCATCAAGGGAGTGAGTGTAGATAGATAAAAGTTCCACTTTAACATTAACAGGTTGGGGAAAAAAGAAAGAAGAACAGAGAAAGTTAAAAATGGAACCACGGAGGTGAGAGGAGAAGCAGAGAGGGTATTTCCCAGGAAGCCAGTGGGCAGTGAATCCATCAGGAAAGCATGGCAAATCATGCCAAATGCAGCTGGTAGATCACGTTAGACAGGAACTAAAAGTCATTAGACTTAGGAATATGTGGGTAACTGGTAACCTTTATAAGAGCAATTTGGGGAGCAAGAAGCTGATTGGAGTGTTTAAGAGAGAATGGGAGGAAAGTGCTTGACTAGTATACATAACACTTTTGAGGAGTTTGATACAAAAGAGAGCAAAGAGATGGAGTTGAAGCTAGTGGGGAAAGTAGGGCTAAAAGAATGTTTGTTTGTTTGTTTTAAAGATGGAGAAATAATGGCATGCTCATATGCTCATGATAATGACCCAATAGGAACAGAAAAACTGCTGATGTAAGAGAAGGAAGAGAATTGCTGGAGCGAAATCTTTGGGTAAGTGAAAGGATTGGAATCTAGTCACAAGTAGTCACATGTAGAGGGATTGGCTTTAAAAGGGGAAAAGAAATCAACAAAGACAAAAGAAATCAATGCCTTACAGAATGAAAATATTTGTGGTGGGTAAGATTGGTAAGCATATATATCCTAGGTATCTCTGGCTTTGTGAGCTTGAGAATAAAGACATAATCTCAATAAGATCCAAATCTTCGGGACTTCCCTGGTGGTCCAATGGTAAAGAATCCGCCTTCCAATGCAAAGGATGCAGGTTCGATCCCTGGTCAGGAAACTAATATCCCACATGCCACAGAACAACTAAGCCCACGTACGCCACAACTACTGAGCTCGTGCGCCTCAACAAGAGAGCCTGCGTGCCTCAAACTACAGAGCCCATGTGCCCTGGATCCCACTCGCCACAACTACAGAGCCCACGTGCCCTGGAGCCCACACACCACAACTAGAGAGAGGAGAAAACAAAAAACAAAAAACCCGCACACCACAACTAGAGAGAAGCCCAGGCACCACAACTAGAGAGAAGCCCGCTCAACACTATAGAGAGAAGCCAGCGCGATGCAACAAAGAGCCCTCTCACTGCAGTGAAAGATCCCGCCTGCCTCAATGAAGATCCAGCATGCTGCAACTAAGACCTGACACAGCCAAAAAATAAAAAATAAAAATTAAATTAAATTAAAAATAAATTAAATATTTTTTTTAAAAAAGATCCAAATCTTCATGGCTCTGAGCCTTTCTGTTTGCTGCTGGAATCTCAGCCTTTTCTAAATTTATTTTCCCCAAATAGATTTAGAAACCCAGAGGTGCTTTTTATATTTGTACACATACAAGTCCTATTTATTAATAGCTATCCCAGCTAGATGAACGTAATATCACACACTCAAACCCTGGCAGTTCTACAGAACCCAGGGCCAAAGATCCTTTATCCCCGCTTTGAAGAAATATTTCTTCTTAGTTATGCAGAGTCTCCAGAACAAGGCTGCTTGTGCAACCTCTCCCTCATAAAGCATGCACACGATTCAGGACAGATTCTAGTGTCAATTGCTGCACATCACCAAGAACCACACTAACCCTTTCTGACATCAAGCCCTATTCATAACTCAAGGCTTTTCCCCTTATGGTCAGTTAGCTCTCAACGTCCCCATGATTGCCTCCTTTAAGTGGGTTTTACTAGTTCCCCTGCTCCCCACCAAACGGCAAAGAAATAGCAAGGGGCAGGGGAAGATCTTTGTCTCCAGGCACCAGCCTATGTGGGCACCAGAAACTCACTAACAGCAAACTTCAGTGATGTGGCAGCAGATAATAGGGAGGGAGGGCACAAACACATTACATTGTCCTTGGCATCTTTTTTTTTTTCTTTTGGCCACAGGTGGAAAAGGCTCTATTTATTTACTTATTTTAATTGAATAAATTTGACATATAACATTGTGTAAATTTAAGGTTTATGTGTTACTTTGATATAATTATATATTATAATATGATTACCACTGTAGCAATATTTATCACATTACATAATTACAGTACAATATTGTCTATATTCATTATATTGTTCAGTAGATCGCTATGTCTTATTTACTACTTGTTGCACGTTTGTGTCCTTAAACAGCATCAGTCTTATCCCCCCAGCCCCATGCCCTGGTAACCACCATTTTACTCTCTGTTTTTTATGAGTTTGACTTTTTTAGATTCCACGTGTAAGTGATATCATATAGTACTTGTCTTTCTCTGTCTGACACCTCACGTAGCATAATGTGCTCAAAGTCCATTCATGTTGTCACAAATGGCAGGATACCCTCCTTTTCCTTGGCAGAATAATATTCCATTTTGTATATATGCCACATCTTTTTTATCCATTCATCCACTGATAGGCATTTACATTGTTTTCATATCTTGGCTGTTGTGAATAATGCTACAATAAACAAGGGAGTGCACATAGCTCTTCAAAATACTGTTTTCATTCCCTTTGGGTACATACCCAGAAATGGAATTGTTGGATCATATGGTAGATCTATTGTGGAATATTAATTAGTCCAACCAATACGTAAAACAATATGGAGGTATCCATGGGCATCTTATACCCTCCTCTTGTACCAAGCCCCATCTTCTGCTAAGTCCACTACCTGTGTTTTTTATAACTGAACCCCAGGATATGAGACTTCATCCCAGTGACTTCTTAATCTTTATGTCAATCATGGAATACATGGATATAGCAGGGGAGGTTGTGGCATAAAGTAACTCCTCCAACTCAGTCGATATATATAGTATCAGAACAGGAAACGTTTTACTGTGTGTAATGGTGTGAGGCTAAGATGGCTCTAACAGACAAGGGCATATGGACCATTTAAGTCTCCCTCTTTCCAGGACACTGCTTTTGGGGACATTGCCAATGGTTGCCATTATGACTTTTTTTCTAAGTGTCATGGTTGACCAGCCCACATTTAGATGGGCATACATTTTCTTTATTCATGGTAATTAAATCAAAGGCATGATGACAAAATTGTGTTGGCCAAGGTGCCAGAATTTTAGAAAGGATTTAACTTCTTGAATTCTAGAAGCTTTATGTTAATAACCCAAATGGAAGTGTTCAGTTAGACAGAAATTGATGAGGCTTGTAAAAATCAGCAGGGGAGAGGACTCAGTGTTCCTTGACACCCCTGTCTGTCTCTTGGATGATTCATGAGTCTATCAGTGAAATCCAATTGATTTGCTCTAAATGAAGTTATCAATCTCCCTTTCTCTGGCCCCAAGCATATTCATATATTATAAGTGAAATTACATGGTTGCAAAATCATAGCACTGTTGTTATTTTTCAGGGATGACCTTGAGCATAATTCTTATGGATCTGGCCTTACAGGCAACACATCTTCAGCCCCATGCCTCTGTTTTGGTTCTGCTGGTTTGTTAAGTTGTTCTAACCCGGTTGACTCCTGGAGAGGCTGGCTTCACAGAGATGCTCTATCTCTGTTCAGGCTGTTGGGGCAGCTCGGTTCCAAGAAGCCACAGACTGGAATGTCAACTGTGATAGCTTCTTTTGGTCAGGAGTCCCCCTCCTTTGTACTCTGTGTCCAGATTCTACTGGCTCAGCCTAGATAGTACCTCTTCAGCAGAGGGATTGCAGGTCACTGTGACAGCCATTTACCTAGCATTACCCAAACATGAGATTCACACAGGAGATGTCTTCCTCTGACATCCACATCCCTGGGATAGATGGTCTGAGTAGTGCACACAACTTCCTGCTATCCATAGTAGGATCATCGTTTCCAAATACACCTCCATTTGCATGGTGTGGTAGCAAAAGGCTTTGGATTAAACCAAAGTGGATGCAAATCCCAGTTTTGCCATTTACCCTGTGGCACTGGGACGATTACTTTATTCTCAATGAGCTTTAACGTCCTCATCAGTAAAAACGAGATAATGATACCTTCCTCACAGTCCTGAATGAACCTGAGCAGAATCTGGCACGTGGTACAGACTCAACAAATGTTCATTTCCTGTCCTCTGAGAGATTTTAAAGGCTAAGTTTATAGTCCCTGTGAAATTCTAATGTCAAATAACCACACATGGCAATATACCCAGATGGGACCTTGCAACTCAGTTTTTGTCTTTCCTGGGAATTGTGAACATGAAGGGCTAATTTGTCCAGTCCTGGGCATGGGTGATGATGGAGCAAAGAGCACACCTGCCAACCATAGGGCCTTGAGGTAGAGGCTGCCCCTGATCCGTCCCTATGTCTCTAGAGGGCACAGCCTGGTGCCTAACATGAAGGGGGCTTCTCCTCTGTGAATATTTATTAACTAAGTTCAGAATCATCCGGGTTCAAAATCTTAGACTCTAACGTGACGATGTTTCAATTCAAATTTACTTGTCCACACAAAGGCACAATCACAATGGTGAAATAGTCCTCTGGGTGTTTAAAATGATACCTCTTTACATGGTAATGGTGGTTTACAGTTAAAGAAGATTCACAAACACAACTCCGTTAATCCCCACCACAATCATGAGAGGCTGCCCACGATAACCTGATTCTACCAACAAGGAAAGGTAGCCTGGGCAAGGGGAAGAGATAGGACCAAGGTCTCCTGTTTAGGGTAGTGAAATGGGGCCTTGTCCCGGGTTTTATGGAGAGAAGCCATTTAAAAATGTCATGTTCTTTTATTCTTTCCATTATAGTGAGTTCTCGTTGGGTGTTGTTCCTGAAATGCTGATGGACTAGTGGTTCTCAACTGGGGTGATTTTGCCCCCCATTTGGCAACGCCCAGAGATATTTATGGTTGTCAGAACTGCAGGGTGAAGTGTTCCTGGCATCTAGTGGGTGGAGATACAGGATGCGGCTAAACATCCTACGGTGCACAGGACAGCATCCACAACAAAGAATTATCTGGCCAAAATGTCAATAGTGCCAAAGCTGAGAAACACTGCAATAAACCCAAATATGACTTTGTCAAAGGCGAGTGAGAAATGTCTTACTTTCTGAGTTTCTTTGAAGAGAGTTGTATTCTAAGCATGCACTAGTCTACTGAAAGACAAGAATGTTCGTCTTGGCAGAAGTGTTGTTTGCTTCTATAGCCTTGGGAAACTTCTTGCTTTTATGTTTTGTCTTCTTTTTGTTCATGAACTCTTGTGGGAACAAAAATCAAGACTTCAATTATTTTTGTATCTCCCCACAACACTTTACACATGGCTGTATACTCTATAGGGACCCAGTAAATATAGGTCTTTGGATAATTAAAACCTCATTATTATTATTATTATTGATAATCATAAAAGTAAGAATTTATTGAGCACTTACCATGTGCAGTTTTCTAAGCATTTCATATTTATTTCCTGATTGAATCCTTCAACTGCCCTATGAGGTATGTACTACGACTATATTTACTTTACGGATGTGGGAACTGAGGCATTGGGGAGCTAAGTAGCTTGCTCACAGCTGGAATTAGTAAGTGGTGGCACTGAGATTTGTAGCCAGGCAGTCTAGCTCAGGAGCCTGAATGTGTAACCATTCAGTCATGTGATTTCATAGGCGTAGACAACCTTCGAGGTTGTAGTCACCTTGAAAACCCTGTAGAGAAGAGAAAGGGACACGCCCCAGTGGCCTCATTTCTGGTTTGCTTTAGGCTTTTCTGAAGGGCAAGAGTGAAGCAGACAGAGATAAAGGGTAAAGATGTCCTTGGTCACAGAGTACAGTTGGGGAGAGGCCAGAGAAGAGATAGGGTAGGTAAGTAGGGACGAATTCATACGCTGTGATGAGGAATTTAGGATACGTTCTGTAGGGGATTTCAAGTCATTGATTGATTCTGATTGCGCGAGACATGATGCCATGTTAAGATCACCCTGGCAGCAGTGGGAGGATAGATGGGAAGAATAGAAATGGAAGCTAGGAGGCTACAAGGCACTGGCAAGAAACAATGAGTGTACTAAGGCATTGGCAAAGGCAAGGAGGGAGACAACCTATATGGGGGATTTGATTTGATTTTAATTTATTTCATTATTGTAGTATAGTTAATTTACAATGTTATGTTAGTTTCAGGTGTACAGCAAAGTGATTCAGTTATTTTATATATATATTCTTTTTCAGATCCTTTTCCATTATAGGTTATCACAAGATATTGAATATAGTTCCCTGTGCTATATAGTAGGTCCTTGTTGTTTATCTGTTTTACATAAAGTAATGTGTATATGTGAATCCCAAACTCCTAATTTATCCCTCTACCCCCCACCCTTTCCCCTTTGGTAACCATAAGTTTGTTTCCTATGTCTGTGAGTCTATTTCTGTTTTATAAGTGAGTTCATTTGTATCTTTTTTTTTAGATTCCATATATAAGTGATATCATATGATGTTTATCTTTTTCTGTCTGACTTCACTTAATATGATAATCCCTAGTTCCATCCATATTGCTGCAAATGGCATTATTTCATTCTTTTTTATGGCTGAGTAATATTCCATTGTATATATGTACCACATCTTCTTTATCCACTCCTCTGTCGATGGACATTTAGGTTGCTTCCATGTCTTGGCTATTGTAAATAGTGTTGCAATGAACATTGGGGTGCATGTATCTTTTCGAATTCGAGTTTTCTCCAGATTATGTGAGAATTTTAGAAGTCAGAACTAATAAGAACTAGTCGCAGTCAGATGTGAGGGTCGAGAGAGAAGGAATCTTGAAAGACTCCCAACAACAAGGTAGGTGGGAGTGACGCCCTTCCTGAGATGGGGACGCGAGAGGAGGAGCATGTTTTGTGTGTGACGATGAGTGAGGTGGGTGTCAAGGTGAAGGTGCTCAGTGGGGCAGGTGGGAGTTGAATCCACTGGTGGAGTCAGATTTCTCAGGAGAACATAGAGGAAGGAGATGCAAAGACTGAGCTCCAGGGACACATTTCAAAAGCAAGAAAGTAGCCCCCAATGTCAATACCACAGATAAGTTGTGACGTGGGGCCCAAAAGATTCTTGTTAGATTTGTCAGCAGATGGTGTTTATAACCTTGGTGAGAGATTTAGGTGGTGAGATCCGTGGCCACACTGCAGTGGGTGACAAGGTGAGATAGGGCAAGAACACTTTTTAAAAGTCTGATTGTAAGGAGAAATTACTGTTTTTTGAAACATATTCTTAAAAGATATCTGTAAATCCAAGGTTCCCAACAGGGAAATCTCTGGAATAGCTTGCTGTGATGGAGAACAGAATACTAACAAGTAGGAAACTCTGGGGTAGACAATTTCAAAAATGAACCTATATTAAGTTAGGGCAATTTTATAAAGGGAAAGACTATTTTAGAAGTGGTTTGTATGTTTCATAAACTCTAACCACTGGAGTGCTCTACCACACATTAGTAAAATGTCTGGGAATTTATTTGTATATTTTTGCAGCCTAAACATTCAATGAATGTATTTGTCAGTCGCTACTATAGTTTATGGAGGTCTGGCAGCAAAATTTCCAAATTTCAAATGAGTATCCCTTGTATTATCAGATCCTCACATATTTTATATGTTGTTTTGAGATTCACAGATTCAAATAAATTTGCTTCCCTGAGTTCATGAGAGTAAGGCTCATACTATTTTGCATAGCACAATCACAGTTCTCTTTCAATCCTAAATTCTTATAACAATCCAAAAACCAATATTTTCTTCAGACCCAGAGCGTGTGTTAATTTTTCTGGCTGGTGTTGGGTGAAATCATTTTCTAGAAGTGGTGGAGAATATCATAGAGACAAGTAGAGAAATTTCATTCTTGAAAGCTAGTTAAATCAGCTTGATTCCAACACTAAATTCTAATACCAATGATGGCAATCATTTCCCACTCTGGTGGCCATAAGAGTCTCCATTAGGAAAGCTGTTTTTGAGGTGACTTTTGAAGATTGACTGTAATTTTGATGGGAGAAAGAACAACCCAAATGGTGGGAACATGGGACTAGTGATGGGAAAAGCCCAGTGGCTGCAATGTAAAAAATTAGTTGAAGGACATTATTTTATAGTGTTTTGAAGGAAGTATTTATGAAGAAAAGTAGTGGAGATAAAACCAGAGAGAGTGATTGAGATCAGAGTTTTCAGAACAAGGATTAAGACTTTGGGAATTTGGGGAGCCAGAATCATGTAACTATTTTAGTAGTGTGGGAATAAGTTTCCTTAAAACTCTTTTTTACAAGTCTCAGCCAAATTATGAAATCTAAGTTCCCTCAGCCTGCTGAAGCAGAAGCCAAAAGCAGAATGCAAAGGGGTAGTTAAGTCCTGGTTAATAGGTGATGGGAAGAAGGATAGGACAAGGGAGCTACAGTCTGTGCTGGAGTCAGAGTGCTCAGTGGAGGTGGTGGGACCACCCAGGTAGATGTAGTCAAGCTGGGCTGCATGAGGTACATGTTTGCATTGGATCTGTTGGGGTGGGACGGTGACAGCAGCTTTCACCCTGAGCCCTGCCTGACTCTGCTATGATTTCACAGTGTTGACCAACCTTTCCTCCACTTGACCTGAATGTTCCTGGAGGAAGTGAGCTTTCCTGCTTGCATTCATCACCTCTGACTTGAACTTGGCTCCTTCTCTGGAAGCAGAATGCTGACTGATAGATTTTGGAGCATTCTCTGGGTCTCTCTTCATTCTTCTGTCTGTGTTGTATATGAATATAGGTAAATCCTCTTTTCCACTTTTATGGGGTCAGAAGAAACTGTTAAGAGGTTAAGTGTAAGTTGAGGAAAGCCAATGCATTGAATTTTGAGGTAGGTATGTATTATTTTATCTGCCTGGTTTCCCTTCCACCCTCTTTCTGGTACTCCCTTTCCTTAGGGAAATGTCCATTTTTCTATACTATGTGGCTCTGGTGGGTCTGCTACTTATGGTGCTCTGGTCCACTAAGCCACAGCTATGGGCATGTGGCCAGAATCTGGCCAATCGTAGTGCCCCATCCTTCAGGTCCCAGTGATTGGACATGTGTGAGCATGTGACTGAAACAGGACCAATCAGTGTCCTTCTCTGGAAGGATCTGCTGGGATGATGATTAGAATTTTCTGCAACCAAGATCTTTCTTCAGTCAGAGAGATTGAGGCTACCACACTGCAAAAAAACAGAGCGGAGAGGGAGAGAGAGATGATAGCTTTCCTTTGAGTTCCTGGACTTGGGTATGTTGAAACTCACTCCACTGTTCGCTCTCCACACATTTTTGTGATTGAGTTATTTTGAGTTGTGTTTTTCTCACTTCAGTTGAAAAACTAGTCTCAATTGATATAAAAATTATTTTTGGTCATTTGCTTTATTATTGGCTTCACCTTTGTGAGTGTTTTTGTCTCAGACAACCAACAAACCCTTCTAAGAGTAGAACCCTGCCCCCCACCCCCTAGTGTTCATTTCAACTTATATCCAGAGGTATCCTTATAGACGTGACACCTTTTCGGCATCTCATAGGCCTGTATGCTCAATTCTGTGGAGTTATGCATCTCTAAAGAAATCTCAAAATACTTGTTAACAATGTAGACAGGGATCCCTGCTCTTTGGGTTTAGTTTCACAACAAGGAAAATGGATTTTGAAGAGTATTTCCGAAAAACAGATGAAAATTGTGGTAATAACGTACATTAAATACTAAAAAGAAAAGTGGTTCAGAGCAAAGGCATTATTTCTGAGAGTATCATTAAAGTGTTTCATTATATAGTAAACAAGATGCAGTTTCACACCCTGTCAACTTAGGTTTAAGGTATGGCAAGTGTGTATGTGTAACTTTGCTATAGAAAATGGGATAATTTAAAACCATTACAAAGACTTGGATGTTTATATTAGAAAAAGGTTTCACTTATCTCTATCTATATCTTGTAATATATACACATATATATATATTCACTTCCTGGTCAGAAGTGTTGCTGCTCTCCAAATCCACGGATGCTCAGCCATGAGTCAGGCTGGGAGTCAGTGGTGGCAGATGGAGGGAAAAGCGAGGAAAAAGTCCCTGAAATGAGACCATCTGAACCAACCTTGCCACTCAACATGACTCTGAGGGGCGAGGTGTGGCATCAGGAGTAGCCAGGTACCTGGGATGGTACTTGGAGCCTGCAGTGGCAGCCTTGTGGTTCTAAGAGGTTCCTCTCTTTGGAGCATGACACCAGGTGGCAGCTGGGGGTACCGAAGAGCAGGGGACAGGTATGGTTTCCCCATGCAGCTAAGGGAGCTGGGGCTCAGGGCAGGGCTCTGGTTCCAGCAGAGCAACTAGGAACAAGCCCAGACTACACAGGCTGCAGCTCAGGGGCACCTGGGACTCATCCCCGAGCCACAGGCTCAGGGCAGCAAGCGAATCCAGCCCCAAGAGCAGGGTAGGCATGGAGCACCCCATGGAGCCTGTGCACCGTGTGACGTAGGAGCAACGGGGCTAAATCTGCAGGGCTGGGGTCAGTGCCAGAGCTGAGCCGACCCAGGGAAGGCAGGGACTGACCCGCCCCAGGGAGGGATTGGGCTTGGAGCCTCAGAGGGATCCTGAGGGGACGCTGAGGCTGCACCGACTCCGCATGCCCTCCCACACAAGCCTGCCATGGATGGAGATTCATGGTGTAGGGAAAGGAGTTGAGTCAGCAGAGGTAAGACTCACTATGGGGAATTTTCTCAGAATCATTTACACTAAGACATCATGTCTCCCCTACAAGACTGTGTGCTCTATTAAGACAGGGAATCTGTTCCCTGCTGTGCTTAGAACAGAGCCCAGCACCTGGTAGGTGCTTAATAAATATTTGTTGGATAAATACTCTTCAAGGAACACTGCATTAATGTCTTTGGAGTAGTGCACTGAGCTGTTGGCAGGAGTGACTGCTTTTTCCTTGTGTCACTGACCCTGAGCCACCCTCCTCTGTACCCTTGTGGGAGCCCTCACACAGGCAGAGGGAAGCCACAGAGAGGGACAGTTATCCCTGCCTGTGCTCAGAAGTGTCCCTGCAGTTCCCATTCTGCTCCTATTTCAGCCTGGCTCCTAATCCCTGACTCAGTCTCCTGTTTATGACTGCTCCCACCCCCGGAAACTGGCCTGGTCTCCCAAGCTTGGCTTTTATTCCTCCCTGAAGGAGGTGGCTCGGCCCACCTGCATCTATGTCCTGGCCCTTCAGACCACCTTCCAAGAGGATGCCTTTCCCCGGAGGTGTCCTTGGCTCTGCTGCTTTCCCCAAGGTGTCCTTGGCTCCCTTCTGCAGCAGAGATGCTCTGAGACATGGCTGTGGAATCCGGGCTGTGGAATCCGGGCCTGGTCTCCCAAGCTTGGCTTTTATTCCTCCCTGAAGGAGGTGG
Organism: Eschrichtius robustus; assembly: GCF_028021215.1. Taxonomy (NCBI): domain Eukaryota; kingdom Metazoa; phylum Chordata; class Mammalia; order Artiodactyla; family Eschrichtiidae; genus Eschrichtius; species Eschrichtius robustus. The sequence continues at coordinate 35,736,892 of NC_090824.1, forward strand.
CTCAGCCCACCTACATCTATGTCCTGGCCCTTCAGACCACCTTCCAAGAGGATGCCTTTCCCCGGAGGTGTCCTTGGCTCTGCTGCTTTCCCCAAGGTGTCCTTGGCTCCCTTCTGCAGCAGAGATGCTCTGAGACATGGCTGTGCAATCCGGGCAGTTGGGTGGCGAGGTGGTGAGAGGTCTGGGTTGTAACGTGTTCTCTGTAATTGTAACAGTTTTCCCTCCCCACTCACATCCCTCACTGGCCTCTCCTTCCCACTTTAAACTCGATGTTGCCTCTCTGACCCAGAAACCGACCTGGGAATTTGATCAGTCTGGGAATATGGAGCATCTCTCCTCTTCTCTGACCTTTCTCCTTAATGGTTTTTGCTGGCTCTGTTTACCTCTACATCTCCCTTTGTGGCTCTCTTCTCTGTCTCGTCCTCCCCTACCAAGTGTGTGTCTTAGTCTGGGTTTTCCTCAGAGGAGAGCTGAGCCAAGAGCTTGGGTGCGGGCAGCTGATTTGGGGAAGTGATTCCTGGGGAACAGGAGTAGGGACTGGAAAGTATGTGACAGGCCAGGCCAGAAGGCCACTACAGTGGGTATTCTTGAGTGAGTCACTCTTGCAGGCCACTGGGGCTCAACCCCACGGGGATGCTCTGAGGAGTCACACAGAATGTGCTCAGAAATGTCCACCTAAGTGACAGAAGGGAAGGAGCTACATCAAGTAGCTTCAGGACTGCACTTTCTTGGAGATCCAGCTGGCTCCATGCTGTTGTAGCCAAGAAGCCCTGAGGCATGTGCAACTGAGGCAGGATGCTCTCAGCTTACCCCTGTGCAAAGGTGGTCACCACAGCAACAGCAGGATGGAAAGTGGGCCAGGAAGGAGTGAGGCAAGATGCAAGACCCAGTCCTCCCGTGCACTGCGCAGATCTAGTGATGTCTCTGTTAAGTGCAACTTGTCACAGAGACTGCAGGGTGTTGGCCAACTGCCATCTCTGCAAAAGCCTTAGGACAGGAGGTTAGTGGAACATGCCATGGTTTGTGATCTTACAACTGGTCCCAAGGCCTCGATGAAATTCGTTATCCACTTTCCCCACCACATCTTCTATATTTCCTTCATCTCAGCAAACACTTTGGTGGGTCAAGGCAGCTAGTTTGTTGGGATGGCCCAGATCTTCCTTTCCAAGGCCTCTGAGTCTTTCCATGGTTGTACAAATGGCCCCATTAACAGTGATCATTGGGCACAGGAAGCCCTGAGAGATATCCCAGGAGATCCCCTGGGTTCCAGACACACTTCTTCCTGCCTCCCACTGTAGAGCAGCAGCCCAGATCCTCGTGGTCGTCAGGGCCAGCTGCCTGCCCCCCACCCCCACGCCCTCACCCCCACCGCTGCCAACGTCATAACGTCTTTTCTTTCCTGTTCGTGAATTGGCATGAGAAATCTATAATGCACAGATGGCAATCATGGCTTCTAGTAGAACTCCAACTATGTCCCCCACCTTGGGACTTGGGGCCTTTAATCTAACAGAGCCTAAGGTCATGAGACAGGAGCACAAATTCCACAGCGGACCACTGAGAGTGATGGTGGAGAGGGAACTATTTCACCTCCACCCAGGTTACACCTTTGCAAAGCTGAGTGCCAAGGCACTGTGAGATGGAGCATGAAAGTTGTTGGATACACTCAGACTCTCGCTCCCTCTGTGGTTTTGATTCTCTGTCTCCTTCCATTTCTCTTCCTCCTTCTCTATGTCCATCTCTGTCTTTCTCCCTGATCTCTGCCTCTCTCTGTCCCTGGACAGTCTGGCCTCCCTGTGAGAGGACAGATGCTGTGGCTGCTGAGGTCACTTCTGTACCCCCATGGTCTCCCCAGCTTTGCCTCACCTGGGCTGCTCCTTCCTCGGAGTGCTGGGGGTCTCTGAAAAGTGAGGGGCAGAGGGAAGCCTGTGGGTAAGGGCTGCTTATGAAGGTGGCACCCAGAAGGAGGAAAACTTCTAAAACAGAAGGCTCCACTTAGAAACTTTCCAAGGTTTAGTACTGTTGGAATTGAACTGGAAGAGCATCCCATCCTAGGCTAAACACCATTTCCGTCCTTCCTGCCCCACCCATGGGGAAGTCATGGGAACAGATGCTGAGGGAATTGATGGGAGCAGATGGGAGATGCTCCCCGCTCCTCTTCCAGGGCTGCTCTTCCTGTACTCAGTCATGGACTGCTTCCTCCCTGTAGCAGGAGCACCATACATCACCTGGACAGCCTTCCCCCTGCATGCACCGGCCCAGCAGAGCCTGAGATAGGAGCCCCGAGGTTCCATCAGCTTACCCCTTCCCGTTCTCTCCTGCTCCAGCCCCTCACCAGCCAGTGACTTGGGCGTATTTTCACTTCTGTGCCATTGTTATGTAGGCCTCGCCTCTAGGATGGCCTTTCCAATGCTTTTCCATTCTCCTTAAACCCTTACTCAATTTTTTAAAGGCTCAGTCTAAGTACCATTTCCTTCATGAAGGTCCTGGTGGAATTATTCTCCGGTATCTTATGCTCTTTTAATACTATCTCTACAATAGCACTGAATTGCTTTGTATATTATAACTCATTTAATTCTCATCACAGCCTTTGAGGTAGACTCTATTACTATACCCATTTACAGATGAGACAACCGAGGCACAGGGAGATTAAATAACTTGTCCAAGATCACATAGCAAGTAACGTTAGTTCCAAGATGATGTCTTGTCTTCATACTGGCAACACGTAGCATCATGCAATATATAGCAGGCCATGGATATGCCACTAATTGAATGATTTGAATGCTGGTACTTGCTTAGAAGAGCCAAATAAAGCCTAATTTGAGCATAAACCAAGTGGTTGACACTTTAGAACACTGAAACAGGTTCTCTTGTTTGTGAACTCTCAGGGCCTTTCAATCTTCTCTCCACCTCTTCTCTTTCCGGTCTTTTTCCAGTTTATTTTTTTCTCTTCTGGATGAAGAACATCAAACAAAATTACCAAGAGGAAGAGTTTTGCTTGGGGAAGGGAGTTGAGGTCTTTACTAGGTTAAGTGTTTGGTGAATCCATTGGATTCGTGTTCTTCATTAGGGTTGAATAAATGAGAATTGGCTTCAGGCAGGGGTGGGAGAGGGAAGCTATCCGCGTACCCAGTGAGAAATTGAGTTCAGAGAGAGGGAATGAAGTGGAGTATATTCCTTTCAGTCCCATTGATCTTTCTTTCCATCAAAGAATCTCCTGAAGGCTTCAGTTAAAGATATAGAATTATAGGAATTAGATATGTTACCCTATCTACAATGATGGCAGGATCATTTGTCAATGCAAAAAATTCAATTGTAGAGTTTCTGGAACACTACTTATGCCTGACTTGTTTCTGAGATCTTTGTCATTGGATTTGAGTCTTTTGTTTTGTTTCTTTGGACAAAGTCATTAACCCGTGTTCCACTGGGCTGAAAGAAGAAAGGAAAGGCAGTTTGACTGTCAGGGAACCCTGAGCTAAATGTAAGAGTCAGAATCCATGCCTGCCTTGTGCAATGTTAAGTGCCATACCTGCTCCCTCCTCATTTGCCTCAGCACTGCTCTGGGGAGGGGGAGATGTGGTCCGCTATGGCCCTCATTCTCAGTTTTCTAGGAAATGCATCAAAATCAAGGGCTAAGTCATAGGAGTTGGGAACGTGCTGATCTGATGACATAGGCACAAAGTAGAGGAAAAAGGTCTGTTCTCTAGTTCTGACTGTTACTAACCTAAGAGTTGGGAGAAGTCAGTGCATTAGTACTGAAAATGCTTCCTTGCTTATGAAGGAGAGGGAATGAATCAAAAGGGTTCAGGTCTCAGGACTGGGTTGCAGTGTAGATGCTGGGTCTGCAATCCAGTGCAGGCACACATTTTTCCTTACGTGTCATTTTCTCTTCAACGACTCCTTTAGTCTTTAATCCATTCCCTTTAATCCATTTAGTCTTTCTACTCTAAATTGTGTCCTCAGAATTTGGGATAGATGAAAATAATAATGATCAAGATGATGACAATACTAACCTATTAGTAATCTAATTAATTGAATTAATTTAATTAAAGAGTATGAGCTACTCTTTATCAAGTACTTAGTATGTACTAGGCACTCAAGAGTATTATTTCATTTAATGCTCAAAATAATCTTAAGAAATAGGTACAATTATCCCTATTTTAGACATTGGAAAACTGAGCCCCAAAGAGGGAGAGTGATTTGTACGGGGTCATAGCAAGTAATGGTTGAGTCATTGTGGGCTCCCAGAATTTTTTTAACTGCAAGCCTATGCTCTTAACCAGTATCTTACACTTAATAGGAAGAGAAAGTTGGTTAGCAATGATCCCCAGGTGCAGAATGCACTGGACTTTTCCATCATAATCCTCAGCCTCTCAGATAGTGCTCATGTTTGATCATCATTATCTATCTTAGAACGCTATCCTCGGTCTCCTTAAAGACATGGCTTCATCTTCTATAATCATTAATTTTATGTGTCAACTTGGCTGGACCCATATATTTGGTCAAACATTATTCTGGATGTTTCTATAAGGGTTTTTTTTTTTTAGGGTGTTTTAAAAATTAGATTAACATTTAAGTTGGTGGACATTGAGTAAAGCAGATTGCCCTCCATAATATGGGTGGGCCTCATGCAATCAGTTAAAGGTCTTAAGAGAACAAAGTGAGGTCCCTGAGCAAGAAGGAATTCTGCCATGAGATGGCCTTTGAACTTGAACTGCAGCATTGGCTCTTCCCTAGGTCTCTAGCCTGCAGCTTACTCTGCAGATTTTAGACTTGCCAGCCTTCATAATCATGTGAGCCATTTCCTTAAAATGAATCTCTCTCTCTATAGGTACACATCCTGTTGGTTCTGTTTCTCTGAAAATCCCTAATACTTCCTCCTTCTTGGACTTTTCCTTCTCTGTCTCCTTCTAGTCCTCATTCCTCCTTCTGCCCTGACTAGAGGTTTCTTCAATGTTGGATGGCAATTTCTCATTCTTTTCTCTTTATGTTTTTTCCCTCAGAGAACACACCCATTCTCACAACTTCACAAAGTATGTGAGTTACTGCAGAATCTGAGTTCTCAACTCTGACTATTTTCTTCACCCCAAGTTTGCTGCTGACTGGATCTTTATAGGAGGATGTCATCAAACCCAGCAGCTTATCATTCAGCTTTATCACTGGGCCTTCCTCCTAATCACAGATTCTTTTAACCACCCAAATTTTAAACCTTGGGCTTTCTTAAATCTTCCTTCTCCCCCTGCTTCACATCCAGCTGGCCAACCAGTATTTCAGATTGCTTTTCCTTGGGACCTTCTTTCATCTTGCTATGGTCTGAATGTTTGTGTCCCCACAAAATTCATATGTTAAAATCCTAACCCCCAAAGGTGATGGTATTAGTAGATGGGGGCCTTTGGGAGGTGATTAGGTCATGAGAGTGGGATCCTCAGTAATGGGATTTATGTTCTTACAAAAGAGATCCCACAGAGCTTCCAAACCCCTTCTGCCATGTGAGGATGCAATGAGAAGGCCGAGACCTGGAAGACACCCCCTCATTAGAATCCAACCATGCTGTCACCATGATCTCATGTTTCCGGCCTCCAGAACAGTAAGCAATCAATGTTTGCTGTTCATAAACCACCCAGTCTGTGGTATTTTGTTACAGCAGACTGAGTGGATTAAGACATATCTATCCTTTCTTTTCATTTTTACTGTTGGCACCACCTGGTCCAGGCCCATTTTTCTACCTTCTGGACCATCTCCCTGTCTTCAGATCCAGTCTTTCTACCTTACACACAAATGGCATTTTTGGTCTCCTAAGCGCTATTTTCTTCATCTTGTTTCTTCCTAGTTTGGTAGGACAGGGAGGCCAGCCCTGTCTGGAACTAGTGCTAAAGCCAGATCTGAATTGATCCTTTACTTGAGAATAAGGCCCAGCCCAGCTTCTCACCACATGCCCCCAAACTCCTGGAAGCCAAGGCCACAAGGAGCCTTATACTCAGTCAGAACCTCCTTTGTGGCCAACTGTCTCTTTTCAAAAACTGCAAACAGCCAGCAGTACCGAGGGGAACTTAGATGGGATTGGACTTGGCATCCTAGGGAGGGATATACCATGATCCAGGACTGAAACCCCACGTGATTCTTCCCACACATGAGGGCTATTTCTAGCTGTCGGCTCTTGGCCAGGTTAGACTAAGCTTGTTTACCTGGAGGCTAAACTCAGATGAAGATGTCAGAGAGGGAACAGAATTGGAGAAGCAAGTCCAGAGAAAAGATAAATCTTCTTTATTTCTGAATGTTACTGTTACCTCAAGAAGCTTCATTGGGCTCATAAAGACCCACAACCTCTGGGAAAATAGTTTACTGAAATAACTTGCCTACAAGTATCAGTACTGGAAGGGAAGCCATTATTTGGTGTGCAGGGGACATGTGATTTTTTTATTGCCTTTTAAGGATGATACAAGCACTCTTACAGCACCTTGAGATATGAAGACCTTTTACCAAATTGGGCCACGGTTATGTAATAATAATAATAGCCCATATTTTTATTATTAGTAATAATAGCCCATGTAATAATAATAATAGCCCATATTATATTATTATATAATAATAATAACCCATAATAGCACATTAAGTACTGGGTACTTAATGGTGTACTCTGCTAAGCATTTTGCATATGTTAACTCATTTGCTCCTCACAATAATCCCAAGAATTATGAACCATTATTATTTCTGTCTTACAGATATGGGAACTGAGGCATAGAGAGGTTTGTCCAAGGTGACAGCTAATAAGTAGCAGAGTCAAGATCTGAACAAGCAGTCTGGCTCCATTGCTTATAGGCCTAGGGAAGGAAGGAGATCTGATTGATTCCTATATTTGGTAGCTGAGAAGTCGCTCTAGTTAGTGCCTAATTAGACACTGGTCCAATTGGAAGAGTTTTATCATAACTAAGGAAGGAATAATTTCTCTACAATGGGAATCTAACCTTGAGACTTTTGATAGGTGATTCAGGACTTCCTAAGGTACCAAAAGGCTCTCAAATTTGGAATGGAATTAGGTCAAGACCAACTTTAATATATATCCCCGATGTCTGGTGGGGTGTGTGGGAGTGTGGGCCTCAAGGCTGCTCTCGGTCAGGTCACAGGGCAAAATAATTGAGGATGGATGGAAATTTTAAAAATCCACTTGTTGGAATTGGGAAGGATTTCTCTTTCCTTTCAATGATACTGATTGTTTGAGGGCAGATAGAGCAGAGGCATCATGAATGCTGTTTAAATTTTCTTGGTGTACAGATAACTTTAATGGATGTTCTTCAGAATCACATTAATGAGGAGAAGACCTGGAGCTGTCCAAAGGGAGTGACACCTTGTTGACAAATCTCATGTACTTCCCATGGCCCTGGGGAGCTGCTGGGGCGTGACTCGTAGGATTTCCATCTCGGTGGGACTGATCTGGCTAGAGCCTTCTCCATCATAACCTGTGCTTCCTCAGGCCACGCTAACTTTAAGAAGCACATTCGAAAGGGTAACAATTAGAGGGATAACAGAAACCACATTTGACAGTGAGTTCTCAGACAGTGGAACTGCTAAGACCCAAGTTTCTCTCTTCCCTGGCATAGCCTCTGGTGGCATCTGAGTTCTACTTGGCACCATTCAAGTTCTCCTGCAGCCACCAATGCACAGCTCAGCTCTGGACAGCTGTGAGGGTCACATTCCAGTCTCTAGGGAAGGCAAAGTCTCCACTGCCAGCCCCAAACCCCAGGCTGTGATAAGCTGTGCTAAGATGGGTTTTGGCAGCCTCTTGCTTGGAAGGAGGCCACCCTGCTCGTGTACTGCGAGCAGGGATGAAAATGGAACAGAGGAAGAGGAAAGTATGGAGGGACAGGTTTGGACCAGCTGTTCGAGGCTCAAGGGAGAAATGCCCTCTTTTCCTGTGTCTCTCTGTGCTGCTTCTCACCAACAGAGCAGCCAGAATTCGAGGCCTCAGGCAGGTTGTAAGCCTTGGGGAAGAAGCCAGCAGGGCCACTTGACCTGCTTCCAGCCCAGCTCACCAGCTGAGGAGCAGGTTAGGCTAAATGCCAAGGGCTACCCTGTATGTTTGGCATTCTGTGCATTGGAGGCATAAAGGTACTGGGCTGAGGGAGCAAAAACTGGGGACTGGAATCCAGTACGTGTCGTTAGGTTGATTCTAATTCTCTTCCTTTATGTGTGTGACAGAGACTCTCAGTAGCTGCCTTTATCTGGGAATGTATGGATTTGGGGAATTGATTCTAGGAGACTCTAGGACAGCAAGGCTTATGTTGTTCCATTCCTGGAGAAAGCCTAGGCAAATGAGGGATAGAATCAGACAGGGATGAGTGGGGGACTTTATTCTTCCTGTTGTACATTATGTCATGACAGCTTTTGTGTGATCAATACATTGTAGAATCTCTGTTAGAAAATAGAAGTCCTCCACCTCTTGGAGCCCCACATTACAAAGAAAAAGTTATAATTGGATGGCATCCCTGTAAAACATCTTTGAGCATAAATGAAAGAGGCAGGTCACCTCCAGAAGAGCAGCAGTGAGTAGCTGGTGTCCACACACCTTATCCTTGGACCTTTATCCGTTATATCTCTTTTTTTTTTTTTTCGTTATATCTCTTATATCCCATGTAAAGATATATGGATAGCCTTATTCTTATCCTCTTTCATGCAGCCTTCCCAGGACAAGTGGCAGGTGGGTCTCAAATCTCTGCTCTGACATTTGACACCATTCAAGAAGCAATCTCATTAAAGAAAAAGGCTGAGAAACTAGTTTGAGCATTTTCTGATTATAATTTAACATTATCTTGAGTAGAAATGGCAGGACTTTGTTGAAAAAACCCCTTTTGACTGATGTGTGTCTTTTCTAGCTCTGAACATTTCAGTCACTGTCTTATAAAAATGAATTTTATTGATTTGAGGCTGGGCAAAGAGAAATGATCTCCTCTTCAGTCAAAAATTGCCTCATAAAGAGTATGTGACTTTTTTTTTTCCTTTCCAGGGGTTCTTTGTATTAAAAAAAAATCTTTTCTCTCATGATTTCTCTCTTTTGATTAATTAATTAGCTATTTCAAATCTTAAAGCAAATCCAAACTTAGAGAAGCGTTGCAGATATAGTAAGAACTTTTTTCCCTAAACCATTTGAAAGCAAGTTTTGGGCATGAAAATGCCATAATAACCAAATGCTTTAGTGTATGTTTCCCAGAAACAAGGACATCCTCCTACAATATAGCCATCAAAATCAGAAAATTCACATTGATATATTACTATCCTCTAATTCTCAGACCCCAATCAAGTTTCTACATTTTCCTTAATAAAGTCCTTTATAGCAAAAGATCCAGTTCAGAATCATGTGTTGCCTTTAGTGATCTCTCTTTAGTCTCCTTCAATCTAGGACAATTTCTCAGTCTTTCCTTTGTGATCTTGATACTTCAGAAGAATACACGTCAGTTATTTTGTAGACTTTCCCTGAACTTGGGTTTGTCTGATGTTTCCTCTTGATTAGGTTCAGGTCATGCATCCTTGGTGGGCTATCACAGAAGGGCTGCTGTGTGCTTCTCATTGCATCCTATCAGGAGTGCATGACTTTGACTTGTCCTAATACTGACAATGTTCTCTGTGATCATTTGATTAAGAAGGTATCTGCCAGGCTTCTTCTGTGTAAAGTTTTACTTTTTGCCTTTGTAATTAGTAAGTATTTTACAGGTAGGAATTTTGAACCTATGTAGATATTCCATAAGCTATGTAAATAGTATGAATAGAAGCCATGAAGAAAGATGGCTATTAAGAAGAAACCCTGGACAGCTTGCTCAAGTTACTAATCTATTTCCGCATATTTGTTCCCTGTAGAAGTATATCAAAGAGCTTTTATAATGTCATGGAATTGAGGGGGCTGAGGAGTTGAGCTGTTGTTGTATTATGCTTCTCCAGCTCTTCCTCTTTTAAGCAGAATTTAGTAAACGTCAATCTTAATCTAAAATTTGAGTTGCTATTTTTGAAACAACCATAGGATACAGATGTGTGTATGCGTATGTGTGTCCATACGTTTATTTTCTAGCTTTGTCCCTGAGAGGGTCTAGGCGGAATGTACCCCAACAGCAGTAAGCATGCCTAGTGCCAATCCTAGTTTTTAAATATCATTCTCTAGTAAAAGCAGCCAATCCTCTTTGGAGAAATGGCTCCTTCTGGGCTAGGTTAGAAAAAGTACAGGATAACCCTGGAATATCTTACACTGCCAGAAAGTAAGAAAGTACTCAAAAAAGACAAGTTAAAAGGACAGAGGAGACAGCTTAAAAAAGTTTTCAGTGGCCAATTAGAACAACAAAATAAATGATGAGAGTAGAACAAGATAGATAAGATAGAATAGAATAAGATAAATATCCACGGGTCCATACTGATGTAACTAAATACTTTTATAAATAAAAAAATAATTGGAGAAGAGAAAGCTCTGACTAGAATTTCAATTAAAAATGTAGAAGGAGTGCTGGAAATTTTTAGAAATCATCATCTGGCAAACACCACAGTAATAACTGTTACAAGGAAAAGCATCAATGGATGCTAAACTTGGTGGGTCAAAATGTGTTGGGAGACAGAATACCTTGTTCCACACAATATAGTTATTAATCACACAGATTAACATTAGAGTGGAGAAGCCCGACAGACACCACCTTAAGCAAATGATCAAAGTTAACATCACCAGTAACAAGTCATATTGACATCGTATGCTTCCTGATATGATGTGCTGAGAAGAAATATTCTACAAGGTAGCTGACCGGTGCTCTTTAAAAGTGTCAAAGTCATTCAAGACAAAAAAGTACTGAGCACCTGTCCTAAATTGCAGGAGTCTAAAGAGACATGACAACTAAGTGTAGTGTGTGGTCTTGGATTAGGTCCTAGATCAGAGAAGAAAAATTCGGTTAAGTTTGAATAAGGTCTATGTATTAATAGTATGGTATCAATGTTAATTTCCTGTTTTTCATAAGTGTGCTACAGTTATGTAAAATTTTAACATTTGGGAAAGATAGATGAAGAGTCTATGGTAAATCTACATACTATATTTGCAACTTTTTTGGTAAGCCAAATTATTTCAAAATGAGAAGCTTACAGTTTTTAACAAAATAATTAAGTCACAAACGATACCTTTCTGTTAAGCTGCCCTGAAATGTCATCATAGGTAAGTCTTTCTCTGATGTTGTTCATTTTCTCCAAAGCACCTGTCTGTAAGCCTGGGAGGGGGTGGAGACAGGGCTTGGAGTCTCATTATTCAGTATATAGACTTTCATGAATTACCTGTTTTCATTTAGTACTTTGCCTTCTGTTGAACCTTGTCTCTCCAAACCTGAGAACTTTTTGGCTCAGTTCCTCCAAGGGATATATCTCTTGTCTCCTGTAGTAGGTAGAGGAGGGCTGACCATCTGATGGAGTAGGGTATGGGAAAGGACAGGGCTGCGGGATAAATGCTTCTCATGAAGACTTTTGTCCATCAGGTTGTTTCCAGCCATACTCCTCATCCCTACCTTCAAACCCAAAGCCTTTTAGGGGCTCCACAGCGCAAATCAGCTTACTTCTCACAGGCCATCTCTCTGAAGGCAGTTTGGTTTCAACTTTCTCTGGTTTGCAGTTATCACTCATCCATTCACTTTCCATCATCTTGCCTTCTGTCGTCTCCTCTCCCATTCTCGGTATCCATATGGTTTATTCCTTTATATTTCTGTACTGTCATTTTAGAGATGTTGGGAAGCAAAGGTAAATACATGCTTTTAATTTCCAGGCTTTACTGGAAGTCCTCAAAATGTTTTGGGCCAGTTTCTGAACCTATTTATCTGACCCTCATGCAAAATGGATTTGGGCGGACACTGTAACTTTAAGAATTCCTGAGATGTATATGAAGATTAGGTGCCTCTTTTGGACCCCTGCAACCCTGAGACGCTGGTATTTTAAAACGCCCTCTATTCATATGATATAGCCCAATGCAGGCTTTCACTGCAGCAAATAGTGTCTAAAATATTCAGGCAATAGATCTCAAGGTGTGTTGTAGGGGTCATTTTCTTCTGAGGGTTTGATATATGTTCTTCTTGAGGTGCAACCACTCTGGGCAAGGAGGGGGTAGGAAGTAGAGAAGGAAGATAACATGATGAAGAGCATGTGCTTTGGAGCCAGGACAATCTGGGTTCAAAACCCCCCTCAGCCATTTGCTTGCTACATATTCTTGAGTAAGTTATTTATCCCTTAACATCTTCAAGTTATTCACATATAAAATGGATATAATAATACTTCATTGGTTCATTGTGAGGATTTAATATTATAATGTATGTAAAACATAAATGGTACTTAATATTATTACTATAGCCTATTAAAATGGTTTATCTATTGGGCTTCCAAGGATGACAGAAGAAGATAGTAGGAAAAAAAATAGTCTGTGCTCATTCAAAAGCTGGGCTATGATTATCTCGCCACTTAGAACTGAGCAGAAAGCATGGACCTGATGCTGCACTTCCACAAATACTCTGATTTAGTTTTGATGTCTGAACCATTCAAGCTGCAGGAGTCACCTTACGCTCTGTGTTCTTACCTGCCAGTGATGCTGCTGTCTCCTTAGCAAACCAGAGACCTGTCAAGTCAGGCTTCTTGCTAAAAAGCTCCATTTTTGTTCTCCTTTGGAGTTTGTTCAGCAAAGAGGATCCTTGCCTTGTTCCTTTGGAAGTTAAACCCATGCGTATCTTTGGTGCAAAGTGCTGATGTCTGACCAAAGGCCTTCCTGATACTCCAGGTGGGAAGTCATGCCTGAAGGAAGCAGCTGAATGTCTAGCCTGGGCAGCTGCCTCTGAGTGGGGCCATTAGGTAAAGAGAAAAGTTGTCCAAGGTCTCCGAGAACTCTCTTTCTCTCCTTGTCATTTCCTTCTTGTGTGGTTCATAGAAGGAGGGGCTCATGAGCCCCATCCTGCACAGGGCTCTTCTGCATCACTCAGAGGTCAGGGATTGGTGGGAATCTGCTTTGAACTTTAGTGGGTTCCATCCAGGTAAGTTATAAGAGCCCATCTCAGTGCTGCCAAGAGTTGCTGTTATAACAATAAGAAAGAACAGCTGTTGCCTCCAGGACTATTGTTCCAGAAACTCATAACAGCATGAGCTTTGATTTTAATATTCTTCTATAGAGAGGCTTGGAGAAGACATTTTATAGCTGGCAAATGTTTTTAATCATAACAGGGTGTCTGTTCACCAAGAAGCCCTGCAGAAACCGAGGAGAATGCTGAATATGACCAGAAGCCTTGCAATTTCTTTGTGATAGAAAACATTTGACAGAGAGGAGAGGGCAAAGTGGGAAAGAAGTGATGGTTGTTGTCTAAGAAGGCAGAAAAGAGTACAAATAACTTTTTAAAGAACATATACTGAGAAATAAGATTGTTTTTACTCATATATAAACCATATTTTAAAACACACGTTCTTCTCTCTATCCCATAGATGAAACTTCTTCAGGGAAACTGGGGCCTGCTCACTGCACATGGGTGACTACCACAAGTTTGTCTCTTGTGAGTGTTACTTTTTAAATTGTAAGTGAAAAAATTTGCAGTCCATTAAGTAGTGCTGTTTTCAGGTCATAGAAGGTTATTTCCATACAAATGAATGTAAAGTCTGTGTGTGCAGCATAAGTAAAGGATTTGGGCTTTGGGCTTTGTGGTCTAAACACATCTTGTCACGGTTCTTTCACTGATACCCAACCTATGCGTAGGGGTCACCAAGTGGTTCAATGCATATAAGAAAGAATCCAACCCTGCTGCTCTTAGATGAATTTGAAAAATCAAACACAATTAGAGAAAGATCTTGGTAAGTCAGATGAATCCATCTTCACTGACTGTAACATTAGCCAGTCCCAAAAGGAGATGAATCTAAGAGGCATCTTAAGTAAATAGATAGCCTTGTAGAATTAAAGATGTAAGATGTTATTTTAAAAATCAAGATCCAGATTAGTGTGAGGAAGCATTAATGAAGCCAGCTGGCTGCCCAAGCAGGCTTCATGGAGTAGCCCCTAGTGAGGACAGTTTAGTCCAGCATCTGAGTCCTCAGCCTTGGGGTTTGGGAACCCACTTGTGTCAGTATACGCAGGTGCTCTAGTTCCAGAGTATGGAGGGACATTTTCCAAAATTATAAGACACTGGTTTATAAACATATTAATGCAGGACTTCTAGTAATCGGATACTTCTTACGTCTGCTTATCTGGATCACCTCCTTCCCAGTGTATTCCCTGGAGATCCTAAGTTTCCTTGGGGAACTCACAATCAGAGAAAGGGTTACCTACTCTCACAGGACCAGCCCCTGGTAGAACCTGAGAAGTTGCCCTAGTTGTCCCAGGAAAAGATACTTTTCTAGCAACTAGAAACCACAAATTGGTCAGACTACTGGTTAGACCTATTTTTAAAACACTGACCAGGACTTTTCTATTTCTCTCTTGTCTCTAGATTCCATGTAGAGCTTTCCATTGCATTTTTCATTAGCATGTCACAATTTTCCAAACTGTAGCTTATCTCAATAAGCTAAAGTCCATTTGAAGTTAGTAGTTTCCCGTGGAAATACAGAAGAGTCCTGGGGCCCTTGACGAGATTTGGGAGACACTCCAGTCTTATCTGTAAGATGTTTTCCGAACATCTCTGAGAGTGAATGACTTACAGGGGTTGAATACCTGGGGGACTAATTCCATTCATTGCATATTGATTTTTGCCATTTCTAGCTTTCAAAGATGTCATTTTCTTACTTGTTTCTGAATCCTAGTGCTAACTTTAGGGACCTCTCTGACTATTCAGAAGAATTATTTTGTAGTGCATTTCCTGGGTCATCAGGAACACCAGCTTGCTATAATTCTACTTCGTCAAGTTGCGTACATACAAAATCAGTAAGAAGGAATAAAACAATTCCATGGTTTGCCCCCTTTAGCTTCTTGATTCATAGAAGTGCAGCCTTTCAAGATCCTTCTTTTTTGACTTAAATTGGCGTCCAGGGGAATCTTTGGAATGTCTCATAAACCAGTCTATGACAGACTGGATATCATCATGGCGAAGCATCTAACCATCCCAGTGAATCAGGGGCCTGAAGGTATGTGACCACCAATATTTGGCCACTGCCTGTGTGCTTCTGTCTGGAGACTCCACGGCCTCTCTGAAAAGCTCCAATGGGTCTTCTGTTCCGAGGGCAGACAGTGGCCTGAGAAGTGAACTACTGAGATGGACCAGGGCCTGATGAAAATGTTGCAAGTGTACCTGGACACAGTTGGCTTTGCCATGTCACAAAGGCTGTGCTGAGATGCACACACTTAACCTACAAGTATGTGTATTAAGGAAAACATCGACATCCCAGAAAAGGAAGCCTCAACCTTCTTGAGCCCCTCCCTTCAGTCAGGGCTGTGTCTGCCTCTAATATATTTAGGAAAATTGTTCTGTTTCCTAGAGAAAGCCCAAGAACTTTGACCTCAAACCCCATGTAAGAATTTGATCCAGGATATTGGAAAACTTTTAAGGAAAAGCTTAAAAGCTTTTTAATTGTAAGTCTTTTACTGCTTTTCTGTATTGTGAAGGTTGAGATCAAAATTCACTGTGATTCTTGTTTAGGGAAAAATTGTTCTGTGGTAACTTAAAAAGACAACCTTTTTTAAAGAACAGTTTTAGATTTACCTGTCTCTTAGGTTCATCTTGGCTGTGACAGTTTGATAGCCTCTCCTTGATTTTTGGTGACTGTGGCATTTTTGAGGAGCACTGGCCAGGCTTTTTTTTTTTTTTTATGTCTACCTTTTTTTCAATTTAATTTTTTTTATTGAAGTCTAGTTGATTTACAATGCTGTGGCAATCTCTTCTGTACAGCAGAGTGACTCAGTTCTACACATAGAGACATTCTTTTTTAATATATTCTTTTCCATTATGGCTTATCACAAGGTACTGAATATAGTTCCCTGTGCTGTACAGTGGGACCTTCTTGTTCATCCATCCTATATGTAATAGTTTGTAGGATGCCCCTCTATTGGAATTTGTCTGATGTTTTTCTCAAGATGAGACTGGGGTTGTGGATTTTGAGGGGGAAGATCATAGAGGCAAAGCGTCATTTTTTTTTTTCACATCATATCAGCGTTATGTACTATCAACATGATTTATGACTGTTGATGTTGACCTTGATCACAGGACTGAGACAAGTTTGTCAGGTTTACCCACTGTGAAGCTGCTCTTTTTTTCCCTCTCTTTCCACACTGTCCTCTTTGGAAGGAAGTCACTGTGCATAGCCACACTTCAGGAGTAGAGAGTTATGCTTCTCCTCTTTGAGGGCAGAGTATCTACATAAATTATTTAGAATTCTTCTGCATGAGAGATTTATCTTGTCTCCTTCCCCCATTTATTAATTTATTCAATAATTTATTTGTATTAGTATGGACTCATAGATATTTATTTTATATTTGGATTATAATCTAATAATACTTATTTTATTTTATATTTTGCTTAAATTGTTCCAGTATTAGCCATTTGGGAGTTCTATCAGTTGGCTCCTATGCTCCTTTGACATACCCATCAATGTAGGTGATTTTATTTTATTTTACTTTATTAGTGCTTTCTTACTTGCTGGCACTACAAGATGCTTCAGCTCATTGTGTATATTTCTTGCCCTAGTCTTCGAATCAGTCATTTCTTCAAGAATCCCTGATTCCTTTTATTGGAGACTAGTATTAGAAGTAAACATCTAGACACTATATGTGCTCCTTGCTACTGGCGTGTCATTTCTTCTAGATCCTCTTAGTTGACAGAAATAGGTATGTGTGTATATACATATGTATGAATATTTTTATATGTAACCATCTATATCTATATTAAGCTAAACATGAGTTCATACTGATGCTGCAAACTCTAATCCATTAACGTATGGATTACTTTAGCTTCCTCCCCTTACTTATCTGTAAATTCCCACTCCAACAGTGAGATACCTGGCTCTGCTGGAAATTTTTATGCAGAGAAATCAAGGCTAACATTTTGATGAAAATTTTTCAGACATCTCTGTCTTTGTCTCTGTCCATGTTCTTGCCTTTCTGCTATATTTGTGTGTGTGTGTGTGTGTGTGTATTACTATATATATGTGTGTGTGTGTGTGTGTATTACTATATGTGTGTGTGTATGTGTGTGTATGTATATATTTTCACATAAGTGGTACATATTTTACATGTTGCTTCATAATGTGCTTTTTGCTTACATGTCAGCCACATCTTTTCATGCTAGTAAATTCTGATGTACAACTTTGTTTTTAAATGTATGTATTCCATAAATTACTAGCCCCTGATTCATGAATGCTTTGGTTGTTTCCAAATTGGTCACTGTTACAAACAATGCTATAATACAAAATCCTTCTGCACATTAACTCTGTAGGAAATATTCCTACAAGTGCAATTTATCCTATGGGGACAGGAATCTTTAAATTCTTCAAAGCTCTTCTAAGAATATATAATTTCGTTTAGACTGAACTTCCAGGAGTCAACCCCGCCCAATCTAATGGTTTATTTGGGGGCTTGGTGAGCACAGAGGGACTGCAGTGGGGACTCGGATCTGTTTTCGCCTTCGCAGTAGAAACAATGCCTTCTCTCCTGCTGGCTGCCTGGGACATCACTGCCCTTCAGTCAGCACCTGGGTCTGGGGCATTGAACTTGATTGTCCTCTAGCCTGGTCTGGCCTTACCCAGGAGCTAACTACTGAAATCTCTTGTAGGCTGTGGTCTCCCCTCTCCCACACATTCCTCTACCCCAGCATTTCTATCCATTCCACCACCCGGTCCGAATTGAGCACTGGAAGCCCTGAGTGTGTCAGCCCCTGCTTTATCCCCAGAGGGCCATTAACACATTTCTCTAAGTATCTGGGATGGGTGAGCCAGTTTGCAGATCAAGCAAGAAAGAAGAAAATTAGATTAAATCTTTACTTGAAACTTGGAACTAAACCCAGGGCAAGGCCTACTAGAAAGTGCCAGGGAGAGGCTGTGTCTGACACCCCGGTGTGCTGATGCTACTAATCTCTGACCCCTACCAACTGCTAAGCTGCTTGCTGAAAAGGGTGTAGAGACCTTTCTTAGAGGTATTTTCATTAAAGAAACTCTTAAGGATTAGAAGACTCTGAGGAAACGGTGAAATGACAGGGAGTGGGGCTGGGGACCCCTCCTGAACTCATTTATCATTTGTTGTGAGGATTGGAGAAGATAATGTAGAGCATTTGGCATATAGTAGATATTCAGTAAATAATAGCAGCTAAAAATGGCTAATATTTATTGAGGATTTATTACGCACCAGGCACTAGTCTAGGTATTTTACATATGCTAACTGATTTTATCCCTATGACAACACTGTGAATAGGATGTTATTTTTTCCTCAGTTTTATAGATGAGGAAAATGAGGTGTGAAAAGATAAAGCAATTGGCCCAAGGTCACAACAGATAGTAAGGGGAAGGACAGGATTCAAGGTTAGGCATCCATCTCCAGAGCTTGGATCTCCGTCCCAGGGCTGGTTCTCAGGAAATAGTGTTTCCTAGTGAAATGAAGGCTGCCTTTGGAATCTATAGCACACACTGCTAAATGCCTCCTCAGTATCCATTCTCTCCTTTTTCTTACTTATTGAACCCCAATATTTTTTGCAGAGTGGTGATAGCCCAATTAAAAATAAACACCGTTCCAGACTCCCTTGCAGGTAGGGTGGACATGTGATACAGTTCTGGCCACTGAGATGTAAAGCAATGGGACAGACTTAGCTGGCACTCACCTTCCCATCTTTTCCCCTCCCCCATTTAGTGTGATGCCTGGAATTTCAGGAGCCTTCTTGTGAGCAAAAGGATGAAAGCCACATTCCAAGAAGAAAGACAGAGGGAGCCTGGGATGTTGATAGCATTGTGAAACCACCCAGCAGTCCTGGAGTGCTTACATCTGACCCTTCAGGGAAAATCATCCCCTTTTTAGTGAAGCCACTCTAAGTCTAGTTTCTGTTATCTGCAGCCAAAAGCAATCATAATTGATACAAAATCCCAGCTTTACTAGTAGTTCCCTCGGATGAGGGGTGTGTGTACGATAGACCTCATTAAGCTCAGAGCCTCAGTTTACTTATTTACTCTTATTTCTCATGTTCCACAATATCTGGTAAGGCAGCTGCATAGCCCATTACCAACAAGAAAGAAAGGAAGAGGAAGTAAGGAAGGGGGGAATAAGAGAGAGAGGGAGGGAAAGAGGAAGGAAGGGAAGAACAGAGGAAGGAGGGAGGAAGGGAGGAGGGAGACAGGAGAGGCGTTACTACCAGCTGGTCATGAGCACCCATAGTGCAGAGGGTGGTACAGAATAGGACTTGTCTCTTTTCCCATCAGGCCACACAGAGTCAGCCTCCATGGATGCCTGGGAGTTTTGTGTTCCCCTGGCCTTGTCTCCATTCCTTTTTTTCTAGTCCTTTTCCCTCTCCCAGTCTCTGTTTTATCTTGCTGGTACTCCCTGTGGTCAAGCAAGGAGACCCTCAATTCTGATTCTATCCTACAGAGCAAAAGGGGGATTCCTCTCCAGTTCTCTGTGAGGGGTCAGCTCAGGGGGTTCTGAGACTGCTAAAATTGACAGTAGTAAGAGCATGGATATAGGACCTAGGCTGAATGGGTTCAAACCCCACTCTATCACTCACCAGCTGTGTGACTCTGGAGAAGTTACTTAGCCTCTCTGTACCACAGACTACTTATCTCTAAAATGAAGATAATAACAGGACCTATTTCACAGAGTTTTTGTGAGTTTATTTGTAAAACATTTAGAATAGCAGTTCTCAACTGGGGACACTTTTGTCCCCTAAGAGCAATGTCTGGAGATGTTTTTGGTTGTCACAACTACAAGAGGAGTGCTATTGGTGTTTATCTCATGGCTAGAGGTCAGGGAAGCTGCTAAACATCCTACAATGCACAGGATAGACCCACAACAAAGGATTATCCAGCCCCAGATGTCAATAGTGATATGGTTGAGAAACCCTGATTTAAAACGATGCCTTGCTCTCCCCAGGCCCTCCGACAGCATCTGAGGGAGAATGATTCCTAGAAGCAATCTGCTTGAACTGAGACCTGAAGAATAAGTCGGAGTTTTCTAGAGACTGGAATTTTCAGGGAGCTGAAAACGTGTGCACATCATGCACGTGATGGGGGTAAGTTGAGGGTGCAGACTGTGTTCAGGGACCTAGCAGTCAGTGTTGCTTTTATTGCTGAGATGTGGTCTGGGGAGGGGTGGTGGTGCGCTAGGAGGTGGACCCACCTCTGGGGCCCGCCATCACCCTGCCTTGTTCTCAGCTGTCGCCCACAGGCGCCGTCTGCCCCTCACACTCATGCCTCGAGGCTGTGCTGTGACTGGTGCTTTCAGACCTCCCACCTGCCTAGACTTCTGTGTAGCCAAAGCTGCTCTGTGCCTGCCTGGCAGCCAGCCAGCCTGAGCCCTGTTGCTGGTCCACCCGCCCCACCGCAGAGGATGCCCCAGTGTTCTGGCTTCTACGGGAAAAAAACTAATTTCTGTTGAATGGTTCCCTGGATCTGGCCTGTTTCCTCTCCTTCCTACTTGCCAGTGAGATCTAGACTCACCTCTTCTCCTCATCCGATTTGTAAGTGGGGGACAGTGGAGATGACTTACCTAATAGGTCTAGGAGACAGGTCATATGACATCCTTGTGATTCTGAGCTGCACAGAACTCGAGTGACGGCTGCAGGGAGCCAGTCTTGGGAGATGGGTGAGTGGAGGCATTAGCGATTAGCTCAGATCCAGCCTGAAGCTGTTTCCCCATTTCAGAGTTTAGGTTCCGACTGTCACTATCCAATTGGTTGTATTCTTTTTTTTTTTTTTAATATTTATTTATTATTTTTGGCTGTGTTGGGTCTTCGTTTCTGTGCGAGGGCTTTCTCTAGTTGCGGCGAGTGGGGGCCACTCTTCATCGCGGTGCGCGGGCCTCTCACTGTCGCGGCCTCTCTCGTTGCGGAGCACAGGCTCCAGACGCGCAGGCTCTGTAGTTGTGGCTCACGTATCTAGTTGCTCCACGGCATGTGGGATCTTCCCAGACCAGGGCTCGAACCCGTGTTCCCTGCATTGGCAGGCAGATTCTCAACCACTGCGCCACCAGGGAAGCCCCGCCCCCTGGTTGTATTCTTGCAGGGTCTACAGGAAAGGCCCCGGTATTAGGAATTCAACATCTAAGATCTTTAAAAAGTGAGTGAATTGGAAGCCTTATACATTGCTGGTGGGAATGTAAAATGGTACATCTGCTGAGGAAAGCATATTGGCAGTTCCTCAAAAAATGTTAAACATTTGACAAATCAATTTCACTCCAAGCTGTATACCCAAGAGAGATGAAAACATATGTTCATACAAGCACTTGTACACAAATGTTCATGGCAGCCAAATATTCATAATAGATAAAAAGGGGAAATAATCTAAATGTTCATCAACTGATGAATGGATAAACCACGTGTGATATGTCCATGTAATGGAATATCATTCAGCTACAAAAAGTAATGCAGAACTGATATATCCTAGAATGTGGATGAATCTTGAAAACATCACGCTAAGTGAATGAAGCCAGATGCAAAAGATATATTATGTGATTCCATTTATACGAAATAGTCGGAACAGGCAAATCCATAGACAGTAAGTAGATTAGTGGCTGCCAGTGGTTGGGAGAAGGGAGGGATGGGAATGACTGCTTAGTGGGTACACAGTTTCCTTTGGGACAATGAACAGTTTCCGGAATTAGATAGTGGTGATGGTTATAGAACATTGTGAATGTACTAAAAGCCACTAAGTTGTACACTTTAAAAATGGTTAGAATGGTGAATTTCACATTATATGAATTTTACCTCAAAAAAAAAAAGTGAGTGAAGTCAGCTTTCAACTTCCTGGTGAAGCACTGATGTTTCTTTTTTTTTAATTGAGGTGTAACATTATGTTCGTTTTAGGTACACAACATATTGATTTGATATTTTTATATAATGCAAAATGATCACCGCGATAAGTCTAGTTAACATCCATCACCATACATAATTATAAAAAAATTGTTTTTCTTATAGAGTGATGTTTCTGATGTCCTTATATCCTGGCACTTGTAGACCCTGAAGCCTGGTTGGCCTTGGTCCAGTTTAGAACACTCCTCCAGGAGAGGATAAGATGCAGATCTCCAATCTCAGGAGCAGGCAGTAATTTCTCCCTCATGATATTTTTTAAAATATTTATATTTTTATATTGCGTCTGCTATTCTAATGGATTTCAGTGTCTGTGCACCGTTTGCCGCCTTGACTGGGAAGCCCAGGACTTGTCCCAGGCAGGGTTCCAGCTCCCTGGGGGGGAGAAGCATCTTTCCTCTCTCACACCACCACGTTCCCCGAGCTGTGCAGTCTCTCTCCACAGCCTCTCCTGGCCCCAGAGAGGACCGTCCCATGGACATTTGTTCAGACTTTTGTATCAGGTTCTGTCCTGTTTCTGAGTAGCCAAAGGTGAACAAAGCAGAGTCCCTTCTCTCAAGGAGCTGGTGGAGGAGGCAGAGGGTGACCGAGCAAGTGCAACACCGATGTGATGGAGGAGATGCGTGAGGCAACAGATGGAGGGCTGAATGGGAGATGTGTGAGCTGGGTCTGGAGGGACGAGTAAGAGTTCTTCAGGAAGACCAAGCAAAGAGACAGGCTTTTCAAAGTCATGAGTGTGTGAAAGCCTGAAGTCTTGAGGGAAAGATTTGAAAATGGGGCAGGCAGGGAGGTGTGGGTGTTGGTGAGTAGGTGAGCAGATCAAGTTGGACAGCTGGGGGCAAGGCTTGGACTGCCTTGTTTGACAGCCCGAGTTTGGAATTTACCCTGACACCAGAAAATACTCAAGGATTTTAAGAAGGGAATTTCCATCATCAGATTTGCATTTGGAGGGGGAGATCATACTGGGAGCAAAATAGAAGCTGGATTAGAGAGAAAGTTTCAGGGGAGGTTGGCCAGGAGGCTACTGCAACAGTCCATGCAAGAGACGATGGAGCCAGATGAAGGCCATGGTCAGTGGTGATGGAAGAAGCAGGGGCAGAATGGACTGGGCTAAGATGCTGGGTAGCTGTGGCTGGTGCAGTAGGGTGCGGGTATTAGGAAGAGAGAGCAGTCCTGGGAGCTCCCAGATCTCTGGCTTGGGTAGGAGTCATTATGTGGGAAGGGACCTAGAAGAGGAGCAGATTTGGAAGAAAGATGACAAGCTGAGTTTGGAGCAGGAGAGCCTGAGAGCCTGAGGCATGTCCAAGTGGAAAGGTCACGTAGGCCATAGGGTGGGGTGGCGCTCAGGGTAGAAGGGTAGGGGGCTTCTCCCTGTGTGTCCCTGCTCGTGTGTCCGTTTCTCCCCAGGAGTTCAGTTTGGGGACCCGTGACCTGGAAGCTGCTGGTGACTGCTCCTGTCAAGATTATTCTGGTTTAAACTCTTTCTCCTGGTTGGCATGTGATTTCATGCTTTTCACTTCTCCCTTTAAATGGAAATGCAGAAAATGATCTTCGCCTTCTGGTGGGGATTGAGATTTTTTTTCCCTCTCTCAGCTCTGACACCTGCTACTGTTTCACTTGCTATTAAAGATCTGTGTGACCGAGTGGCATGCTTCAGGCGGTGCTAAATGGGTGTGTGGGAGGGGCTGGAGCAATGTCAGGAGAGGTGTTAGAATGAGACTCACAGCCACAGGGAACAGAGACCCGCAGGCTGGGGTGAGGGAGACAGAACGATGGTTTCTGAGTAAGCACCCATGGTATATGCCCCAGAATAAATGTGCCACCCCTATTGCTGCTTTATAAGGCTCCGAGGCTCTTGCCAGGCCTCCTTCCTACTTCTCACCTACTACAGTACGACTGCTGGGCGTGTCTTATTCCACCTTGCCTAAGGTCACAGAGTTCATACACAGTGGAACCAGAATGCAAAGTTGGGTGGCAGATGGCAGAGTCTGTGCCCTTTGTCTCTCCACTACAGTGCCTCTGCCACCACGAGGAAAGGTCTTATCATGGTGAGGACAAAAGGCAAACTACCTGCTGACCCAACCCGACCCTACCGGGCTCCATCCATGAGTGACTGCAGCCACCAGGAGAGAGGTATTGGGATGGGGGCGTTCTGGGCGGCCCCTTGCCCTGCCTCCCCTGGGGGCCTGCCCCCTCCTGGGATTTCCTCTTCAGTCCTGCTCAGGCCAGTGAGGGGAGAGCCACCTTCTATTCCCAGACTGTTTGCCAATTTCTTCTCTTGCAAAGAAATCCCACCTTGTGGTATTGTTGCTGTAATGGGAAAGAGGCTCATCTATTCCCGATTCTGCAATGTGGGCAGACTTTTAAAGGGTCTGTCTGTTTTCGGTTCACATATTAATCTGCTTCCTGCCACAGCTCCAAATACCTTCTGCTCCTAAATGTGGGCCATTTTACTTGAGGGGTGGAGAGTGGCAGGAAGGTAATATTTCACTTGTTACATTTTCAAATGGGGCAATGTTAACGGGACTTGTCCTATCTCGAGACAATACCTTGAAGGGATTTGGACAAGATAAAAATCCAAATCCTTTACCCTTGAAAATTCTTTGCTCGACAGAGCTAATAAGAAGCATATGTATTTGTGTGTGTGCTTGAGCGCATGCATGCCTGCATGCCTGCATGCTAAAGCTGTAGAGATCTCAAGCTACCCTCCTTGAGGCAGCAGTACTTCCTTGCTGGAGAGATAAGTAGTCTCAGTGATGCTTGCGGCTTCCTTTTTATCTGGGGACACCACAGGTCTTCAAAGGACCAAATCAGGTAGTAGGAGATCTTTCCCATGCTCTTGAGGCCGGTCGGGGGGCACATTTTTCAACATCTTCCTGTTTCCCCCAAAGAGCTCTAGGATAAGACCCTGCTGTTAATAATCCTACATCACAAGGCTTTTGCTGACATTTAATCTCCCTAGTCTGTATAATGCTGTGGTGTTATCTCATGTTTAACAAATGGAAAAACCTATTTTGGCCTCAGTGGGCAGACCAGAGTTCAGCTGTTGGGAGCCAGGAGTGGAATCCCGGAATGGACCCAGGAGTTCAGCAGCCTCCCGCCCCACCCCTTATCTGCTGCCCTAACCATTGTCCCTCTTTTTCAATCCCTACTGAGTTTGAGAAGTTGGAGTTCCAACCCAGAAAGAAAGATTTAAATGTCCTTAATTCCCTGCCCTGAAACATTGTTCATTAAAACCCTAATGTTCCAATCTTTTTTTAGATTGTGTTTCTTAATTGATCTCCTCCCTCCTCAAATGGGAACCTAGTGACTTTCAATTGCCATTATCTGAGAGGAGATGTGTTTGTGTACATAGCCAGGGGCTTGGATGTGCTTATTATTTGCAGATTGTTTTTTTGTGCCCTTCCAGGTTTTTCCTTGCCTATGTGATGCTACTTAAAATCCACTGTGTAATCTTCACACTCTGGGTCTCATTTGCTTTCAGACTTCTGGGCCTTCAGATCCATGTGTGGCCTGCCCATCTATGTATTATTCATAGACACACCTGTTCTCAAATAAGAAACCAAAAGAAAGTAATTCATTTTTTTTTTTTTATTTGGGAGAGAAGGAATCACAGCTCTGATTTGTAAACTTGCTGCCCCCTCTACTCATAAGTTATTCTGGAAACATCCCTCAAAAGCCCTCTTCTCTGCAGCAGGAGGAGGCCTGCCTCCTCTCCAAAGGGGACCCTAAGGGCCCTCTCGGGGGCCTCTGCCTGGAGACATATCTCTGTAGTCCCTGATGGTGCTCAGTTGTGTTCTCTGTGCCTGGAAGGAATGATTCAGCAGTGAGAGCAGGCCTGCATCAGTGGGAGGCATTTCATATCGATATAAGAAATTTCTAGAATTTGGAAAATGGAGCACATTGTGTCCTATGAGAGTCTTACAAGGCTTGCATTATTCTCAGACTTTCACCTTTCCTATTATTGATTAGTTTTGTTCCTAAAATTAACTTTGAAAATACTTGGAAGTAGTCTTCTGGGTTGAGGATGATTCCTAATCTCTTAATTGCTTCTTTAGTGTGTATTTGTCTTCAGGCTTCTTAGTTGTACTGGCTTGAGTAGCGCCTCATCCTATGGTATATTTTTCTCCCAGAATGAACCAGCTGCCACTCTGATTCAGAGCAACGTGGCAAATGGGTATGGCCTGAGTGGCAGAGAAACCTAGGAAAGCTCCTGACAGGAAGTTGATATTCTTTTTTTTTTTTAATATTTATTTATTTGGCCACGTCGGGTCTTAGTTGCGGCACGCAGGGTCTTTGTTGAGGCACGAGGGCTCTTCGTTGAGGCGTGCGGGTGTTTCTCTCTCTGGTTGTGGCACACGGGCTCCAGAGCGCGTGGGCTCTGTAGTTTGCGGCACGCGTACTCTCCCGTTGAGGCGCACGAGCTCAGGAGTTGTGGCACATGGGCTTAGTTGCCCTGTGGCATGTGGGATCTTAGTTAAGACCCCGCCCCCCTCCCCCCCCCCAGGAATCAAACCTGCGTCCCCTGCATTGGAAGGTGGATTCTTTACCACTGGACCGCCAGGGAAGTCCCAGAAGTTGATATTCTGAAGTTAACAAACCTACCAAGATGTTTATGATTTTGTAATACAGTTTAAATGGTTGAAAGTATGGCTCCTGGGGTTAGGACAAACTCTACCACATGTTGGTTAACTGACTTTGGACAGGTTATATAGTATCTCTAAAGCTAAGCAACCTCATCCAGAGAGAGGGAGAGAGATGGGAGGTCGGGCGCTCAGACAAAGAGAGAGAGAGGGAGAGAATAAAAGATTAAATAAGATGTTACATTGTAACATCCAATACCCTCCATAAGTGTTAAGGATTGTATTATTACTACTGAGTTTGTGAACCAAGATTTAAAAGCATGACACTGAACGGGAGATGGTCTGACATGTAGATGGATGTACAGGATAGTTTGTGTTGAAGGCAGCCATCTCCATGACAACCACAGTGCCCTCTACTTCACAGGTCCCCTGATAAATCACCCATTTTGCTTACGGTTCAATGATTCCCTGGCCTTCCAGGTGCTTTATAAATAAAGATTAAGATTAGTTTCATTCCTTTTAAATAAAAATAGTTTTTATTAGTTTTAATTATATAAGTAATACATGAATACATTCTCTTTATAAAAAATTAAACATTACAGATAAGGTCTTCTTTGACCACCATCTCCAATCGTCATCTCCACCCCAGAGGTAACTCTCACCATCAGTTTGGTGTGTCTTCTTCTACACATTTACCATGCATTAAAAAACCCATAGTATCTAGACCTATAGAGAAAAAATTATGTTGGATAATGTGCCCAGGTGTTTTCATACATGTTATCATACTGCATGTCATTCTGCAGCTTGATTGTTTTTCACTTAACAATAGGTCTTGAAGAGTTTTCCGTGTCAGTACATATAGTACTTTTTAAAAAAATCTGCTGTTATGTATATGTGTTGTATGTGTGGTATGGATGAACCACATTTTATTTAGCCAATCCCATTTTTTTTTAAACATCTTTATTGGAGTATAATTGCTTTACGGTGTGTTAGTTTCTGCTTTATAACAAAGTGAATCAGTTATACATATACATATATCCCCATATCTCCTCCCTCTTGTGTCTCCCTCCCACCCTCCCTATCCCACCCCTGTAGGTGGTCACAAAGCGCTGAGCTGATCTCCCTGTGCTATGCGGCTGCTTCCCACTAGCTATCTATTTTACATTTGGTAGTGTATATATGTCCATGCCACTCTCTCACTTTGTCGCAGCTTACACCTCCCTCTCCCCGCGTCCTCAAGTCCATTCTCTACGTCTGCATCTTTATTCCTATTCTGCCCCTAGGTTCTTCAGAGCCTTTTTTTTTTTTTTAGATTCCATATATATGTGTTAACATACAGTATTTGTTTTTCTCTTTCTGACTTACTTCAGTCTGTATGACAGACTCTAGGTCCATCCACCTCACTACAAATAACTCAATTTCGTTTCTTTTTATGGCTGAGTAATATTCCATTGTATATATGTGCCACATCTTCTTTATCCATTCATCTGTTGATGGACACTTAGGTTGCTTCCATGTCCTGGCTACTGTAAATACTGTAAATGAACATAGCCAATCCCACTTTGATGGTCATTTAAATTATTTCTGACTTGTTGCTATTGCAAACAAAGCTGCCACAAACATCCTTGGACCTGCCTTCTGAGCACATGAGTAAGTGTTTCTCTGGGGGAGATATGGATAAATAGAATCATTGGATCATAGTGTATGAACATTTTACACTGTAATAGATATTGCCAAATTATTCTGCAAAGTGTGATCATACCAGTTTACAATCTTATCTGTAGTGTATGGAAATATCTTTTCTCCTATATTCTTTTTAATTTTTTTCTAATTTATTAGGAACAAAAACCTGCCTCATGTTTGAATTTCCATTTTCCTGATTACTAGTAAAACTGAGGTTTTTGTCATGCATTTTGGGGGCCATTTATATTTTCTTTTTACTTATATCTCACATTTTTTGCTTTATAAAAATTTTTGCATTTATATTTATGTGAATTAGCATTTTATACCTTTAGAATATTTTTCTATTGAACTGTTTTTCACTTTATTTTTGATGGTAGAAGTTCTTTATATATTCTATATATTGATCCTTTGTTGCAAGTATTTTCTCCTTTTGCCCTTTAACTTTGTTTATGGTGTCTTCTTTCATACAGAAGTTCTTGTTTTTGAGGCAAATTTATCAGTCTTTTATAAGTTTTGGTTTTTGCGCCTTGTTTAGAAACAAGTTTCTATATAAACTCATGAAAAAAATCTTCCTGCATCATATTCTAATGTTTTTTCACATCTGGGTTGTTAATGAGAGGTTTTCTAAGTAAGTAATGCCTTATCTCCATTGCCGTGTATCTACAGCCTAGTAAGGGTGAGGCCCTCACTGCTCAGCACTGGCGCACAGCCCTCACTGAGGACTTGAGCAGTACCAACAGTTTCCAGCAGAGGGCAGAGTCAGAGCGGGTCTGTCTCTGTTGGGGCCCTCGGGGGTTCCCTGCCTCACCAAAGGGAATCTTTAAACTGCTCTGAAATTAGCAAATTCCAGTGAGGGGAGAATAAGTCCAGTGAAAGGAAAGAGCAGCAGCAAGGTCTGCTGCAGAGTGGGCTGCCCAGTGGGAAATAAACCAGGGCAAAGGGGAAAGTGTCCTGATAGACTCTGTGTGTTATGACTGCATAGCAGGAGAGAACAGATCAGAGTTATCCGGGATCACAGAGGGTTTTCTCCAAGGGAAGCTTCGGTGTCTGCTTAAGTATGGTCCACATGCTTGAGATGAAAGCTCAAGTTTTACAGAGGAAATGTTATTTACTGGGCAAACAACAGGCAGGATGGAAACATGCAATCCCCAAACTTATCCTTTTGATTTCATCAATAATTCAAGACCTGTCTCCTTTTGGGAAAAAAAAGAAAAAAGAAAGAAAGAAAGAAATCCAGTGGCCAGAGGCACAGCTGACTTCAGAGGGGAAACCGAGGAAATGACAGTGCTGTTGGGTACAGTTCTCTCCCTACCTCACCCCAGACACATCCTGGGCTAGCAGGTCTGTTTTCCATGGTTGCTTTGTGTAATACCATCCATGTGGGATTAACCATATCATTATGAAACCAGAAGAGCACTGGCAGTGAAATCCACAGAGCCGCATAAATATATTGATCCACATACGTTTGCA
Source organism: Eschrichtius robustus (assembly GCF_028021215.1). Classification (NCBI taxonomy): domain Eukaryota; kingdom Metazoa; phylum Chordata; class Mammalia; order Artiodactyla; family Eschrichtiidae; genus Eschrichtius; species Eschrichtius robustus. The sequence goes on from NC_090824.1 coordinate 35,766,581, forward strand.
CATCTGAATCAGTCTCTCAGCTCCTGCGCTGGGTTCTCTCGGCTTGTTCCTACTCATTGATCCTCCACCTTTTTCCACCCTGCTTTGTGCCAGGGAGGCTGCCTGTGTGAACTGAGGCCACGTGCTCCCTTGCTCATTGGTTTCTGGCTTGGATGGACCCATGAAGAGTACGTGCAAGAAGAGAGGGCTGAGTATTTCTTCCCCGGGCTCCGTCCCTGCTGGGCTGTAGTTGGCAGTGGCTTCATTCCTCTGCCGATTCCAGGTCGTCCTACAGCTACGGGAATAACTAACCACTCTCTCTTCTTCTGCTTTCATGCCTTGGGAGGTTAGAGATTTCTGGATAGCCTGGATACTTCACTATCCCATATTGGCTTCCTTTAACACTGCTCACACCCTTGGAAATAGTCTCTTCATTAATTTATCTTCAATTATCTCTTCTGAGTGTACTGTTTGATCCCTGTCCTGATCCTAATACAGAAACCTGAATCTATCTGGATTCTTCATCCTGAAATAGAGAAAGTATACAATTAAAATTTTATTGTAGTTTTGGACTCCCTTTTCCATGCGAATAATCTCCAAGCCCAGTGGTGGTTGCTGCCTGCATGACTTCCCAAGAGACAGAGCAACCGGTCATTGTAAACCTGCCTAAAAGAGCCCACTGGCCGGTTCATTTTCTGCAGTTCTCTAGGGTTTACTTATCACAGACCCCTCCCCGCAGGCTCACAAAAACATCCCACTGCTATTAATACCCTTCAGTTCTATTCTAGACTTTAAAGGCAAACAACCTGGAAGATGAAAGGATCTCAGTAACCAATTTGGATGCCTTGATGGTTTGACTGATTCATTAAGGGAGGGTTGTAGAATGTTGCTGGAGATGTAAATTGCATTTATATGCAGCCCTCCCCTTCAGGGAGAGGATTGCTGTCCTAAGCTAAATAGTCACAATGAGCTGGCACTCCAAGTAGGTGAGGCCATTTGGGTTTCATCTCCCCACCAGATGTACATGACTAAGTGGCCTGGTCCCCCACCCCGACCCTTTCCCTTCTTCCACCTGCTGGCAAAGGCAAGAATGAACAAAGCACAGAGATTGCAACAAGAGCAACGGGACTCGAATCAACATGTTAGATCACCATGAACGACTGAGAGCTGTTTGGACACCTACTTTAATTAAACACTGAGTGAGTCTTATTCACTGCAGACTGTCCTAGTTTCATCACTTGTCCTTTCCGAGTACACCTCTTCTATACTTGTAGCTAATCTACTTTTTCTCTTTCTCAATCCAGCCCTCACCCCCTTTTCAGCCCTCGTCCAGTGACCTAAGAGATGCCTTTGGTGCCTGTTCTCCTCTTGGCCGACATATCCAATCCATACCTGAGATCTGTGGACTTCATCTAAGTCTCTCTCGCTCTAGTCTGCGTTCTTTTCCCCACCTCCACTACTAGCACTTGGTCAGAATCCCCTGGACCACTCACCTAGCTTCACAGCTGGCTTATCCTTCTGCCATCTGCACTCCCCTGTCCATAACGTAGCCAGAGTGAGCTTTACAACATGTGAACCTGTCCCGATACCCTTCGGCTGAAAACCCTTCGAAGGCTTCCAATTGCTTTTAGGATGAAGACCCAAAAAAGCTTTATCAACCTGCATGGCCTGGTCTCTGCCCTCCACTCCACTCCTGTGTCATCTGATGCCACACCTCCATCTGCCATGGTCTGGGTCCCTTCCTTGGTTCTTCTTTCTGATCCTTAAACTTGCCAACCTCTATCTCATGACTCAGGTCCTTTCCCTTTGCTGTAGTGTTCTCACCACCATCAATACCTGCCTTTGCCTAGTTAACTCCTTAAGATCCAGACTCAAACAACCACCTTCCCCAGGGGAGCCTTCCTTGGCCTGAGACTAGGCCAGGTTCCCTGTTACAGTCTCCCCTGCCATGTTCACAGGCTGTAAGAAAACACTTAGTTGAGAGACTGATGCCTGTCTCTTCCACTAGAATGTACACCCTATGAGGTTGGAAGTAGCATCTGTCCCTGTGCTCATGACGTTGTGTCTGGCATATAAGACAATCTCAAAAAAGACTTACTGAAGACATGAATGGACACTATCATGCTTTTTCTTTTAATATCAGTGACTGGTGTTGGCACCTCCCCATACTGAATAAATGGAGGTCCTGGGTCTGGAGAGATGTAGGCACGATACTGACCAGAGTTGGGGGATGGGCTAGATTGTTTTCTGACAGCCAGCTACTCTTGGACTTGGAGAATATTCATATCCTTATTCTGTCTGTGTAGACACTCCCAATCTGCATCTGTCTTGTACCAGGGTTGTTTTGCCCATGCCTATCCCTACCCCCAGCCTGTGACAACCAGAGTCCCTCTTCCTGGTGGCTGGTGGCCCTGTTTATTCTTATGCTGAGAAAACTGGGCCTTCCATTCCAAGGCATGCTTCTGAGCAATAAAGCACTTAAAAGCCAGTAGGTCTCCTGGAACTCCTTTCTTCCTGCTATTATTGACAATGCAAATGAAGGATTAACTTACAGCAAGAGAAGTTTTGTTCAGAAGTTTGAGTTTTCAGAACCATCCCCAGGGTAATAAGATGGAAAGGGGAAAACTGAGCACAAGAGACCTTCCTTCTCTTTTCCCAAGTGTTGGCCAAGATTGCATCCTAACTGATATATCAGAAGTAAGGGACCCAGGGCTTGGAGAGGTAATCGTCTGTACCAGTGGTTCTCAAACTTAGCATGCATCAGGATCACTTGGAAGGCTTATTAAACCCAGTTGGCTGGGTCCCACCCCCAGAGTTTCTGATTCAGTTGGTCTAGGGTGTGGCCCAAGAATTCTCATTACTAACAAGTTCCCAAACTATGCTGATGCTTTTGGTCTCTGGGAACCACACTTGGAGAACCACTGGGCTACACTGTACTCCTTCCCCATGTACTCAAACTTTAACATGTATTCCAATCATCTGGGATCTTACTGAAGCACAGACTCTGATTGAGTAGGTTGGAGTGGAGCTTGGTGCCCATTCTGTTGCAGTGAGGACCACATGCTCAGAAATAAGCCATTGCCTTCTTGAGCCCTGGTCCTCTTTGATAGAGGTCTCTTCCTTCCTTTATGCCTTCCTGGGATATCAGGGGATATTTTGGATGACCTTAGAAAGAGGTAGGTGCCAGGGAATATCACTCTAAGCTAAGTTTTCAGCCTCATTGGCCTGGCCAACAGGAATCCAACATCTATATGCTGGAGGCAGCTTTTGAAGGAAACATGGCCTTCCTTTATCCCCCTTTGCTGATAGGTGTGAAGAGGAAATACAGTGGAAGAAATATACTCACAGAATTATGCTGCCAGGTCACACAGATGGAAAGTGCATCTCTACTGGGAGTTGGGTCTCACTGAGGCTGTAAAAGGGCGGGGAGTCAATGTGGAAAAATAAAGCTTTCCCCTTTATAACAGAACTGTGTGTTATAGCATATTATTGTGAAAATGTGAGCTCTGGGCTTAGATGTGGACCCAAAGCTTCAAATAAAATAGCATTCATAAACTGGTTGCCACAGTGCTTGGCATTAAGTGAGTGCTTAATGAATTACAGCTATTGTTATTTTTTTAATGGGAAGTATTAATTTAGTCAAATCAGAATCAATATCAAGCGGAAGATGGGCAGCTTGATAGACTATAATATAAAACAGTAGGTTGTTTGGCCACTGAGATTTCCTATTATCCACCTTGTTCAGTGCCTGGCCCATGAAGCACCTATTTGCTGAACGGAAGGAAGTAATTATACAAGTCTAGGTAAATTAGTAGATGGGAGGACTTGAGCTTATGCAAATTGTCTAAAGGAAAAGAATAATGGAAACACGTGCATTCTTGAATGTGAGGACTTTCAGGTCTTGGGTAACTTTTGTTCATCTTCTTCTGCTTATAAAATTGGTCACTACCACTACTTTACAGGGTTATTATGGGAAACATTTGACAATGTATATGAAAGTGCTTGGTTAAGAGTAAAGGATAAATTGAGTATTAGCTACTTTAATAAAGTGGAGTGACTGCCTAACAAACCCTATGGGTTGTGACAACTTCAATGCTGAAGCTGAGAGTGCAAGTTTCTAGCCCTTGGGTTTTGACATATTGGCTTTGCCTTTTCGGTTGGCTCTTGTGTGCTAAAAAATCTCTGAACTTCTTCATATTACTTGCTAAATGAAATCTGAGCCTCTTCAGAAGGCCTGAGTACAGGTGGGAGAGCAGGTAAAGCCAACTGAGAAGGGCTCACCTTGTTTGATAAGGAGCCTGTGAGCCTGGCTGGCAAGGAACAGCACTCAGATCTCCCTCCCTGGCTCTCCACAGTCTAATGCATCTCATTTATTGTTAATGCTGTTTCCACTGGCTCATTCGCAAATAGCCTGAATAAAACATCAGAGCAGGAAGGGAGGGGCAGTGCTCTCTGTCTTCCATTACTGCCTCTGCCACATTCCTTCCCTCCTTCCCTTTCCTCTGGTCCCTTCTCCCTCCATTACTCTGATTAACAATCTTTATCTAATTGGCTTGTCATGAAGCAGCCAAATAGGACTCCTGGGCTCTTGCACGGATGGCGAGGAAAATGACTCAGACAGGCCCAGCATTTGTTTTTGGGTTTTGTTTTCCTGGATGGATGGAGGAAAAAAACGAACAGGGAATTTATAATCTTAGGAGATATGGGAATAAAATAGCGGCTCTGCTCCTCCCAGGGAACTGCCTCAGCCCACAGGAGGATGGCAAAGAGTCAGCCTGGAGAAAACCATCCAAGCCCTGTGGGGTGTGAGTCCTCAGGGCCACTACTGCTACCGCAGGGGATACAAATCTGCTGGAGGCAAGCCTATGCATAACCCCGAGACGAGGCAGGTTAGGAAAAGCAGGGCCATAAAGGCACGTGGTGGGGATGACTCTCAGTCCTCACACACAGTTGCACAGGCAACACAGTTTCGGTTATTTTCCCTGGTTTAACTTGATTCCCGGCTACCCTGATTCTTAGAGCAGCCACTGCCTTGTGTTTCTTTGTAGCTTTATCACTAAAAAGTACATTCCTTAAAACATCATAATTTAGCCTTGTCAATTTTTTTTTTAATTTTATTTATTTATTTATGGCTGTGTTGGGTCTTCGTTTCTGTGCTAGGGCTTTCTCTAGTTGCAGCAAGCGGGGGCCACTCTTCATCGCGGTGCGCGGGCCTCTCACTATCGCGGCCTCTCCTGTTGCGGAGCACAGGCTCCAGACGCGCAGGCTCAGTAGTTGTGGCTCACGGGCCTAGTTGCTTCGCGGCATGTGGGATATTCCCAAACCAGGGCTCGAACCCATGTCCCCTGCATTGGCAGGCGGATTCTCAACCACTGCGCCACCAGGGAAGCCCCTAGCTTTGTCAATTTTTAAAAATTTGGGATGTCTTTTAAATCATTTTTAAGGTATAAATTCCACCTAGACTCCCTCTTAATTTTATAAATTTTCTTTTTAAGAACCTGAGCCTTTTACCCTGTAATGTTTCCCACAGTCTGGATCTTGCTGATTGCATATTCAAGGAACGGTTCAGTGTGTTCCTCTGAGCTCTGTGTTTCCTGCAAATTGATAGCTGGATCCAAAGGCTTGATTAGACTTAAGTTTGATCCCTTTGGCAAGACTATAGATAGTGGCATGTTTTTCATCAGGAGGCACATAATGTCTGCACGTCTCCCTTTTTGTGATGTGAGCAGCTGTTGACATTCAATGCCTGGATCTGTTAATTCACTAGGGGTTGCAAATGGTGATGTTCTCATTCTAACGTTTCTTTTTTCATTTATTAGTTGGAATACTTCCATAAAGAGATGTTTCCTCGCGTCTACGATTTGGTTACCCAGTGGTATAGTTCCTGAAGGAAAGGCAGGCTGGATGCTTGATTCTTTGTCGTATTTATCAGTCTTCAAGATCACAAATAGGTGCCTTTTCTCCTCTAATAGTGACCAATTAGTTTTTTCAAATAGCATTAGAAATCCATAGATTTAAACATATTTGATGAATTTAAATGTATTTGTACAATTATTATCCGTATTGAAATACAAATTGTTCCATCTTGGGCAGTGGGAGCTTCCTCAATTTGTTCTGAGTCCTGCTGGCATGACCCTAGTGGTCCTTGATACCATTCCCTGCTATCTGGTGTGACAAGATATTCCAGGCTCACCTTATATATCTCCTGCCCCAGACCTGAAATCAGTCATTCATCCAAGCATCCCTGACTTCTTTTAGTGTCATCTTTAAGAGATGCTCATTGCTACTTTACTACAACATTAGTCATTGTTTTAGTCCTTTTAGTGGACAGAGTTGAGGAATTAATGGGGGGAAAATCTATATACAGTTAATTCTGCTATAATGCTTATTTTGAAAATGCAGATTTGTTCAAATATGATTGGTATATTAAGGAACAATGTGACTCTAACACAAATTTTGCATTTGGCTGTGGCTGATTTTATACAGAAGAAATATTAGGTGAAGGCAGAAAACGTCACCCAGCTGAACCAAGCTGTATAAGAATACATGAAACAGCAAAGAAAAAAAAAAGATCAGGAATAATCTTTTCCACAATCAAAGAGAAAGCACAATCTGTATACAAAGACTAAACAGAAATCGCCAAATCCTGCAGAAGTGGCACCTTTTATTGCTATGGGAGGCTGGTTTGGTGGTTTCAAACATCACTACAATTTCCAGAGTTTTCAGCTGTCAAGCAAGGCTGCAACTGCAGATGAGAAAGAAGCAAAAGAATGTCCAGCAGTGACACAGAAGTTAACCAGAGAAGAATGCTGTACATTGGATAATATTGGGTTGGCCAAAAAGTTTGTTCTGTTAGTGAATACGTTGTTCAATAAAGTTCTTGGTGAAAATGAAAACTGTGTCTTTTATTTTTACTTAAAACCAAACGAACTTTTTGGCCAATCCAATATTTTCAGTCGTGATGAAATAGCTGTGTATTATAAATGCGTGCCTTAAAGGGCCTCCATCTCAAAGACAGAAAAACATGACCCAGGATTTAAGGCTGCAAAAGGCTGTAACTCAGGTGTTCAGCACCAATACCCAACAGAGGACAATGAGCCAGCCACCCACATCTGGTACAACTTACCATCCAATTTCAGGTAAGCCTCCTTCCACCACTTCACAGTAACTAACAAGCCTTTCAACGCCCACTTCCACAAGCAAACTTCAGGTCTTTTTCAAGGCAAAGTGCCGTATTTATAGTAGTATTTATATTATGTATTTCTGAACCATTTGACCTGTATAGAACTGAGCTACCATTTTTGCTAAATTTCTATCCTTTTAAAAAATTTGTCACTAATGAAATTTTTGAGTGTTATGCCCTTACCACCATTTTTACCATAAGCCCTGTGGCTTTTATTGCCCATTGTGGCGATTTTTAGGAACACATATGTCATACTGTAGCAGAACTGAACACATACATGCACCCACCTCAGGTATTCATACTGGTACTTCCAATTCAATTGCAAGACTATAAGGTTTTTACTCACTTATACTCACTTAACCTCATCTATAGTGTATCTGTACTCCTTTCTTTCATGCCAAAAATCCTGGTTCTCAAGGAATTAGGAGATGATAATTCCATAATTCCATAATTACTTATTTGCTTCATTCCATCTTATACACACAACAGAATAACAGTACAAAAACTACTACAACCTGTAAAATTACGGAGAACTCTCCCATAGGGGAACGCTGGACGGCAGGATAAAGACTGCTCTGGCAGCACTCACCAGCCCGAGAGGCTTGTCTGCTCACCTGCCGGGACGGGCGGGGTCTGGGAGCTGAGGCTCGGGCTTCGGTCGGATCGCAGGGAGAGGACTGGGGCTGGCGGCGTGAACACAGCCTGAAGGGGTTAGCGCACCACAGCTAGCTGGGAGGGAGTCCGGGAAAAGGACTGGAGCTGCTGAACAGGCAAGAGACTTTTTCTTGCCTCTTTGTTTCCTGGTGCGCGAGGAGAGGGGATTCAGAGCGCCGCCTAAACGAACTCCAGAGAAGGGCGCGAGCCGCGGCTATCAGCGCGGACCCCAGAGACGGGCATGAGACGCTAAGGCTGCTGCTGCCGCCACCAAGAAGCCTGTGTGCGAGCACAGGTCACTCTCCACACCGCCCCTCCCGGGAGCCGGTGCAGCCCGCCACTGCCAGGCTCCCGTGATCCAGGGACAACTTCCCCGGGAGAACTCACTGCGCGCCTCAGGCTGCTGCAACGTCACGCCGGCCTCTGCCGCCGCAGGCTCGCCCTGCCTCCTCTGTACCCCTCCCTCCCCCCGCCTGAGTGAGCCAGAGCCCCCGAAGCAGCTGCTCCTTTAACCCCGTCCTGTGTGAGCGAAGAACAGACGCCCTCAGGTGACCTACATGCAGAGGCGGGTCCAAATCCAAAGCTGAACCCCGGGAGCTGTGCGAACAAAGAAGAGAAGGGGAAATTTCTCCCAGCAGCCTCAGAAGCAGCGGATTAAAGCTCCACAAACAACTTGATGTACCTGCATCTGTTGAATACCTGAATAGACAACGAATCATCCCAAATTCAGGAGGTGGACTTTGGCAGCATGATATACTATTTTCTCCCCTTTTCCTCTTTTTGTGAGTGTATATGTGTATGCTTCTGTGTGAGATTTTGTCTGTATAGCTTTGCTTTCACCATTTGCCCAAGGGTTTGGTCCATCCGTTTTTTTTTTTTTTTTCACTTAAAAAATTTTTTTTCTTAATAAATTTTTTCTTAACAAGTTTTTTCTTTTTATTTTAAAAAATTAAAAAAATTTTTTCTTAATAAATTTTTTTCTTAATAATTTTTTTCTTATTTTTTATTTTAAAAAATTTAAAAAAAATTTATTCTTAAAAAATTTTTTCTTAATAATTTTTTCTTATTTTTTATTATAATAGCTCTATTTTATTTTATCTTACTTTATTTTATCCTCTTTCTTTCTTTCTTTCCATTTTTTCTCCCTTTTATTCTGAGCCATGTGGATGAAAGGCTCTTGGTGCTCTAGCCAGGCATCAGGGCTGTGCCTCTGAGGTGGGAGAGCCAACTTCAGGACACTGGTCCACAAGAGACCTCCCAGCTCCATGTAATACCAAATGGCGAAAATCTCTCAGAGATCTCCATCTCAACACCAAGACCCAGCTTCGCTCAACGACGAGCAAGCTACAGTGCTGGACACCCTATACCAAACAACTAGCAAGACAGGAACACAGCCCCATCCATTAGCAGAGAGGCTGCCTAAAATCATAATAAGGCCACAGACACCCCAAAACACACAACCAGACGTGGACGTGCCCACCAGAAAGACAAGATCCAGCCTCATCCACCAGAACACAGGCACTAGTCTCCTCCACCAGGAAGCCTACACAACCCACTGAACCAACCTTAGCCACTGAGGACAGATACCAAAAACAACAGGAACTACGAACCTGCAGCCTGTGAAAAGGAGACCCCAAACACAGTAAGATAAGCAAAATGAGAAGACAGAAAAACACACAGCAGATGAAGGAGCAAGGTAAAAACACACCAGACCTAACAAATGAAGAGGAAATAGGCAGTCTACCTGAAAAAGAATTCAGAATAATGACAGTAAAGATGATCCAAAATCTTGGAAATAGAATAGACAAAATGCAAGAAACATTTAACAAGGATGTCGAAGAACTAAAGAGGAACCAAGCAACGATGAAAAACACAATAAATGAAATTAAAAATACTCTAGAAAGAATCAATAGCATAATAAATGAGGCAGAAGAACGGTTAAGTGACCTAGAAGATAAAATAGTGGAAATAACTACTGCAGAGCAGAATAAAGAAAAAAGAATGAAAAGAACTGAGGACAGTCTCAGAGACCTCTGGGACAACATTAAACACACCAACATTCGAATTATAGGGGTCCCAGAAGAAGAAGAGAAAAAGAAAGGGACTGAGAAAATATTTGAAGAGATTATAGTTGAAAACTTCCCTAATATGGGAAAGGAAATAGTTATTCAAGTCCAGGAAGCACAGAGAGTCCCATACAGGATAAATCCAAGGAGAAACACGCCAAGACACATATTAATCAAACTATCAAAAATTAAATATAAAGAAAACATATTAAAAGCAGCAAGGGAAAAACAACAAATAACACACAAGGGAATCCCCATAAGGTTAACAGCTGATCTTTCAGCAGAAACTCTGCAAGCCAGAAGGGAGTGGCAGGATATACTTAAAGTGATGAAGGAGAAAAACCTACAACCAAGATTACTCTACCCAGCAAGGATCTCATTCAGATTTGATGGAGAAATTAAAACCTTTACAGACACGCAAAAGCTGAGAGAGTTCAGCACCACCAAACCAGCTTTACAACAAATGCTAAAGGAACTTCTCTAGGCAAGAAACACAAGAGAAGGAAAACACCTACAATAACAAACCCAAAACATTTAAGAAAATGGGAATAGGAACATACATATCGATAATTACCTTAAATGTAAATGGATTAAATGCTCCCACCAAAAGACACAGACTGGCTGAATGGATACCAAAACAAGACCCGTATATATGCTGTCTACAAGAGACCCACTTCAGACCTAGGGACACATACAGACTGAAAGTGAGGGGATGGAAAAAGATATTCCATGCAAATGGAAATCAAAAGAAAGGTGGAGTAACAATTCTCATATCAGACAAAATAGACTTTAAGATAAAGACTATTACAAGAGACAAAGAAGGACACTATATAATGATCAAGGGATTGATCCAAGAAGAAGGTATAACAATTGTAAATACTTATGCACCCAACATAGGAGCACCTCAATACATAAGGCAAATACTAACAGCCATAAAAGGGGAAATCGACAGTAACACAATCATAGTAGGGGACTTTAACACCCCACTTTCACCAATGGACAGATCATCCAAAATGAAAATAAATAAGGAAACACAAGCTTTAAATGATACATTAAACAAGATGGACTTAATTGATATTTATAGGACATTCCACCCAAAAACAACAGAATACACATTTTTCTCAAGTGCTCATGGAACATTCTCCAGGATAGATCATATCTTGGGTCACAAATCAAGCCTTGGTAAATTTAAGAAAATTGAAATCGTATCAAGTATCTTTTCCGACCACAACGCTATGAGACTAGATATCAATTACAGGATAAGATCTGTAAAAAATACAAACACATGGAGGCTACACAATACACTACTTAATAACGAAGTGATCACTGAAGAAATCAAAGGGGAAATCAAAAAATACCTAGAAACAAATGACAATGGAGACATGACGACCCAAAACCTATGGAATTCAGCAAAAGCAGTTCTAAGAGGGAAGTTTATAGCAATACAAGCTTACCTCAAGAAACAGGAAACATCTCGAATAAACAACCTAACCTTACACCTAAAGCAATTAGAGAAAGAAGAACAAAAAAACCCCAAAGCTAGCAGAAGGAAAGAAATCATAAAGATCAGATCAGAAATAAATGAAAAAGAAATGAAGGAAACAATAGCAAAGATCAATAAAACTAAAGGCTGGTTCTTTGAGAAGATAAACAAAATTGATAAAGCATTAGCCAGACTCATCAAGAAAAGAAGGGAGAAGACTCAAATCAATAGAATTAGAAATGAAAAAGGAAAAGTAACAACTGACACTGCAGAAATACAAACGATCATGAGAGATTACTACAAGCAACTCTATGCCAATAAAATGGACAACCACAAAGAAATGGACAAATTCTTAGAAATGCACAACCTGCTGAGACTGAACCAGGAAGAAATAGAAAATATGAACAGACCAATCACAAGCACTGAAATTGAAACTGTGATTAAAAATCTTCCAACAAACAAAAACCCAGGACCAGATGGCTTCACAGGTGAATTCTATCAAACATTTAGAGAAGAGCTAACACCTATCCTTCTCAAACTCTTCCAAAATATTGCAGAGGGAGGAACACTCCCCAACTCATTCTACGAGGCCACCATCACCCTGATACCAAAACCAGACAAAGATGTCACAAAGAAAGAAAACTACAGGCCAATATCACTGATGAACATAGATGCAAAAATCCTCAACAGAATACTAGCAAACAGAATCCAACAGCACATTAGAAGGATCATACACCATGATCAAGTGGGGTTTATTCCAGGAATGCAAGGATTCTTCAATATATGGAAATCAATCAACGTGATACACCATATTAACAAATTGAAGGAGAAAAACCATATGATCATCTCAATAGATGCAGAGAAAGCTTTTGACAAAATTCAACACTGATTTATGATAAAAGCCCTGCAGAAAGTAGGCATAGAGGGAATTTTCCTCAACATAATAAAGACCATATATGACAAACCCACAGCCAACATTGTCCTCAATGTTGAAAAACTGAAACCATTTCCACTAAGATCAGGAAAAAGACAAGTTTGCCCACTCTCACCACTATTATTCAACATAGTTTTGGAAGTGTTAGCCACAGCAATCAGAGAAGAAAAAGAGATAAAAGGAATCCAAATCAGAAAAGAAGTAAAGCTGTCACTGTTTGTAGATGACATGATACTATACATAGAGAATGCTAAAGATGCTACCAGAAAACTACTAGAGCTAATCAATGAATTTGGCAAAGTAGCAGGATACAAAATTAATGCACAGAAATCTCTTGCATTCCTATATACTAATGATGAAAAATCTGAAAGTGAAATTAAGAAAACACTCCCGTTTACCATTGCACCAAAAAGAATAAAATATCTAGGAATAAACCTACCTAAGGAGACAAAGGACCTATATGCAGAAAATTATAAGACACTGATGAAAGAAATTAAGGATGTTACAAATAGATGGAGAGCTATATCATGTTCTTAGATTGGAAGAATCAACATTGTGAAAATGACTCCACTACCCAAAGCAATCTACAGATTCAATGCAATCCCTATCAAACTACCACTGGCATTTTTCACAGAACTAGAACAAAAAATTTCACAATTTGTATGGAAACACAAAAGACCCTGAATAGCCAAAGCAATCTTGAGAAAGAAAAATGAAGCTGGAGGAATCAGGCTCCCTGACTTCAGACTATACTACAAAGCTACAGTAATCAAGACAGATTGGTACTGGCACAAAAACAGAAACATAGATCAATGGAACAGGATAGAAAGCCCAGAGATAAACCCACACACATATGGTCACCTTATCTTTGATAAAGGAGGCAAGCATATACAATGGAGAAAAGACAGCCTCTTCAATAAGTGGTGCTGGGAAAACTGGACAGCTACATGTAAAAGTATGAAATTAGAACACTCCCTAACACCACACACAAAAATAAACTCAAAGTGGATTAAAGACCTAAGTGTAAGGCCAGACACTATCAAACTCTTAGAGGAAAACATAGGCAGAACACTCTATGACATAAATCACAGCAAGATCCTTTCTGACCCAGCTCCTAGAGAAATGGAAATAAAAACAAAAATAAACAAATGGGACCTAATGAAACTTCAAAGCTTTTGCACAGCAAAGGAAACCATAAACAAGACGAAAAGACAACCCTCCGAATGGGAGAAAATATTTGCTAATGAAGCAACTGACAAAGGATTAATCTCCAAAATACACAAGCAGCTCATACAGCTCAATAACAAAAAAACAAGCAACCCAATCCAAAAATGGGCAGAAGACCTAAATAGACATTTCTCCAAAGAAGATATACAGATTGCCAACAAACACATGAAAGAATGCTCAACATCATTAATCATTAGAGAAATGCAAATCAAAACTACAACGAGATATCATCTCACACTGGTCAGACTGGCCATCATCAAAAAATCTAGAAACAATAAATGCTGGAGAGGGTGTGGAGAAAAGGGAACACTCTTGCACTGTTGGTGGGAATGTAAATTGATACAGCCACTATGGAGAACAGTATGGAGGTTCCTTAAAAAACTAAAAATAGAACTACCATTCGACCCAGCAATCCCACTACTGGGCATATACCCTGAGAAAACCATAATTCAAAAAGAGTCATGTACCGCAATGTTCATTGCAGCTCTATTTACAATCGCCAGGACATGGAAGCAACCTAAGTGTCCATCATCGGATGAATGGATAAAGAAGATGTGGCACATATATACAATGGAATATTACTCAGCCATAAAAAGAAACGAAATGGAGTTATTTGTAGTGAGGTGGATGGAGTTAGAGTCTGTCATACAGAGTGAAGTAAGTCAGAAAGAGAAAAACAAATACCATATGCTAACACATATATATGGAATCTAAGGAAAAAAAAAAAAGGTCATGAAGAACCTAGTGGAAAGACGGGAATAAAGACACAGACCTACTAAAGAATGGACTTGAGGATATGGGGAGGGGGAAGGGTAAGTTGTGACAAAGTGAGAGAGTGGCATGGACATATATACACTACCAAATGTAAAATAGATAGCTAGTGGGAAGCAACCACATAGCACAGGGAGATCAGCTCTGTGCTTTGTGACCACCTAGAGGTGTGGGATAGGGAGTGCAGGAGGGAGGGAGATGCAAGAGGGAAGAGATATGGGAACATATGTATATGTATAACTGATTCACTTTGTTATAAAGCAGAAACTAACACACCATTGTAAAGCAATTATACTCCAATAAAGATGTTAAAAAAAAAAAAAAAGACTGCTCTGGGGCCCCTTAAGACCTCCTCACGGAGCTTCTTGTACTCATTCGCCACTATTGGATTGGGCAAAACCCCTCCTAGGTTTATCTGCTGTCCTCAAGTCAGCCTGCCACACTGTCAGATCGCCCCCCCCTCCCCAGCTTCCTCTCTTCCACATGCTGGTACTTTGAAGATCTTGAAGCTATTGGTGGTCTGACCCACCTGCTTCTATGTTGGGATTTGGAGGATACCTCTTCACTTAACCTTGTTGTAAATGTTGTCGATGGATTTTTAATTTTTTGCTATTTAGCTACTCTATTTTTATGTGGTAATTCTGGGAGATTTAAAAACCATGCTGCTGTCACTGTTGTCTTCCAAGAATCCCTCCCTGGTAACCATTTTCTCATAGTTTGTCTTTGAATATGAACACTTTAAATATACAGATGTTTTCAATTTTTATTTAGTCAAATCTGTTTGATCTTCACCCATTGTTTTCAACGCTTAAAAAGTCCTTCGCCATGTAGATGTTAAATAAAAATATCTTTACAATTTCTTATGAGATTTTAAGTTTCATTTTGTATATATACCTGTCTTACCCATATCATCTATTTGAAAATTATTTTGTAAAATGCTATGGGAGGAAAATTATTTTGTAAAATGCTACTTATTAACTTAATATCTAAGTTAATTATTTTTCTCCTCCAAATCCATTTATTCAATTTGTAATTCTTCCTTTATTATAGCTCAATTGTAAATATCAAGCTCTATATCTAAGTTATTTCTTCTTGATATGTTATTTCTGTGATCATACCAAAATGCTTATTTATTTCAGATTAATATTATATTTTAATGTCTAGGCCATGTCCCTCCTCACTATTTTTTTATTAAAAAAATAGTTTAGCTGTTTTTATCCATATTTTTTCTTAATGAATTCCAGTGGAGGGAAAGTCCAAAGTCAATGTTGGGGGTAGCCCTTTGGTTCTCTGATAAGTTTCATATTAAAAAGTAGCCATGTTTCCTTGTTTGACCTCTTCCAAATGTTGTGTAATATCCCAAGAGGTGATTGTCTGTGATTGTATCTCAGGACAGGTTAACAAGGCTCATGACACCTTATTCAAGGTGGGTCAAATGAATTTGGGGGAAGGCATAGGCCTGACATTAGACCTGTTCAGTAGGATGATGGGACAGCCATTGAGCTGGAGAATACCATCTGAAAGTCAAACTTCAACCAAGCAGACAAGACTTCTTGTGCCAAGAAACTTAACCTTTCCAGCCGTGATTCAGGAAAGGGCTCAGCATTGGTTGGTCCAAGATGGAGAAGAGGGGGCATCCACAGGTAACAAGAATCCAGCACTAAGCTTCAGTTCAGAGCAAACGCTTCTTACAACCAGCAACAAATATTTGCATATAGCTGGGTAGAGCCAAGACTGTGATATGAAGCCATGGAACTGAACAAAGTTAATGGAATTATAAGAAATGCTAATCCATGATCTTGATCTCTCAAGGTTGCTGAAACCAACTGACCTGCACAACCACAAGCTGGCAGTAGCAATACAACATATTTGCATTCTGGAGTTGATTTTTTTCCTACATGGGGCTTTCAGCCCTGACCTTGTGAGGTGAGAACTGACAGCTTATAAGAGAGCTTTTGTCTCTCTTGCTAAGAAGAAAACAAAAACAAAACTAATATGCCCAATAAATGGAATGTAAAGACTCCCATCTTATAAATATACTTGGAAAAATACTCTGGAATATCTCATATAAGACCTCAGCCTAGAGCCTCAGCTGAGGTTCAGTAGATTTTATTTTATGTGCAGCCTGCTATTCAAAGGGCTAGAAGGAGTCAAATAGTAAAACTCAGCCTTCAGGAAGATGCAGAGATACTAAACAGGAACAGACAGCTCATGTTTGTTGCCTGTGAATCCTTGAGTGACACTGGTCCATTAATTTTTTTGTGTTTTTTTCTCTTTCCAGCAGTCAGAGCCTTCACTGCACCTGCAAGAAAGCATAGTCACTGATTCTGTTAACTCATTCAGTTTAGAGCCCTGAGAACTTGTAAGGATGACCACTTCCCTCTCCCTCATTTTACAGGCCTAGAGAGGAAGCCCACAGGCCTGGAGAGGTGAAGGGACTTTCCCCTGCAACTTGTCAGACCCAAACCTGCTGGGTCATTGCTGCAGAATGGCAGCTGCATTCACAGGTTTGCCTCTTCTCATTTCACAGATAGGTCAAGTAAAGCCAAAAACAGGGGGACTGTGTGGACAGATTACTAAGGGATGTTCTGGGAATTCTCCTGGTAAGAAAAGTGTCAGGCTGGCTCCTTAGAAGGACCAGATCTTACATGTGGTCGCTTTTGCCTAAACTGCCCATAAAGCCCTCCCAGAAGGTTCAGTCCTATCAATATCCACAAATAGAACAAATAAGCAGTGCATTTTAATTATCTAAAGAAAACAGTAAGGGATTATTTTAAGCTAGGAGGGCTGCCATAACACCCTAAGTAAAGTCAATACATTGCTTAGTACAAGAATTAATTAGTGTTTAAATAATAGAAATGACTATCAATTACCAAACATTATCACACATTACTTGCTGTGCAAACAACTTTTTTTGCTATTATTAATAATTCCAGGTACTGGTTTTCTGTAATTATAAGCCACAATTTTCCTTTGGATGAATAGCCAAGCAGAGTTACAGTGCAAAGTCAAGTCCCTACTCAAACCAGTAATAGTCACCTGGTGCTGTCCCCTTCTGCTGACCCTTTCTTGCTTCTCGGTCTCCATTCTTTGCTGTCAGAGAAACCTAAGAGAATCAATCGCTTAGTATTTGCTCATTATGGTCAGAACTAGCTTTGATATTAAAATCAAACATCCAAGAAAACACCTAAGGTGACATTTTCTGTTTCTGAGCATGGCTTACTTGATGAAATCATTCCACCTGTGTGAGCAGGTTTTGCTGGGTACCAGATGACAGGGGGCAACGTGACTGATTAGGAGGCCTGGGCCTGTAGTTTAGAAGATCAGAGTTCAGACCCCTACCCTTTAATAATCTCAATGCGGGATTTCAGACAAGTTATTTAAGCACCTTGAGATTTCATTCTCCCAGTTAGGAAAGGTAGACTGTGCTCCTAGCCATTTATTTCACAAGGGAATAAGTGAGGATGATAATAAGACATGTGATAGAGGGGCTTCCCTGGTGGCGCAGTGGTTGAGAATCTGCCTGCCAATGCAGGGGACGCGGGTTCGAGCCCTGGTCTGGGAAGATCCCACATACCGCGGAGCAACTCGGCCCGTGAGCCACAATTGCTGAGCCTGCACGTCTGGAGCCTGTGCTCCGCAATAAGAGAGGCCGCGATAGTGAGAGGCCCACGCACCGCGATGAAGAGTGGTCCCCGCACCGCGATGAAGAGTGGCCCCCACTTGCCACAACTAGAGAAAGCCCTCACACAGAAACGAGGACCAAAACAGCCATACATACATACATACATACATAAATAAATAAAAAAAAAGAATGTAAGCAGACAAGAATAGCATTAAAAATATAAAAAAAATTAAAAAATAAAATTAAATTAAATTAAAAAAAAAAAAAATTTAAAAAAAAAATTCAACAAAAAAAAAAAAAAAAAAAAAGACATGTGATAGATGAAGAAAAACTTTGCTCTCCTTTGCTCATTTAAAATAAGTTGTCAGTTAACTCTCAGGCTGATTATGACTGGGTCAGCCCTCTATTCTGCATGAACAGGGCCCGAGGAACAAAGGTACAGGCCCTGGCTGTTCCTCACCCTCCTTGTCGCCTCTGAAATTCACAAAGTCAGGGCCTGCCCCATTAACAGAGCTGCACTAAGCTCCCGTGTGCAGGCACCATCTTCAAATGATCCATGGATTTTCTCATTGTATCCTCTCAGCAAGCTTATGAGGGAAGCCATTTTTGCCCCCTTTTTACAAATAAAGAAACAGAGACACAAAAAGGTTAAGGCCAGAGAGCTAGCAAATGACAGAGCCTGGATATCAAGTGGGAGGACTCTTCACGCCCTGCTAACGGTCAAAAGCACAGTTGTCACTCTTGGAGTGGGCTTCTGCCCCGCAACCTGCCTCCTTTCTTGTTTCAGGAGCCCGGGTCTAACCACTTAGAAGGCAATTATCTCGCATCAAAGGGCCTTCCAAGCAGAAGCCTCTGCTTCCTCCAGGAAGCTCTCCATAGCGCTCCCCCGCACCTGGGCCCACCCGTCCTGGCTCTCAGCTCAGTGACCCCCACAGGACTAGGAGCTTCTGGAGGACAGGGACAATTTATTGGTGAGCTCCTAGGCCCTTACCTAGGGTCTACCTCTAGTAGGAAAATGTTTATATAACAAATCTCTCTTTCTGTCTCATCCACACACCCAACACACTCACACAAGGACTGATGGCTGTCAGTCACCTGAAGTCCCAGAAGGCCTCTCCAGAAGTCTGGGGTTATAATCTCTTCCCTCTGACCAAAGACCCTCTCTATACCTGCCCCAAAGGTGGCTGCAGGGGGCGGAGGAGGAGAGAATGGCTGCCCCACTCGAATTCTTCTGGGTTTACCTCCAGCATGGTGGGGGGGTTTCTGGTACCTCCTAACTCATCCCCTTCTGCACCTTCCTCCCAAGACACTTGATATCTTTTTCCAGACCCTTCCTCCAGGGGGCTGGGTAGAGTAGGCAGCAGATGGAGTCCATGAGAGTGAGAGGACGCCTCTCTCTACTCAGTTCCACTCTTTCCCGCTGCCTGTGAGCCACCTGCACCCCGCTAACCACACCACCCTATCTTAAAAGGTGACTGCAATGAAACAGGAAATAAAAAGCAGAAAGCCCATATTCTCCGGCTGATCAGTCTTTGTAATAACTGCTACAAGGTGGAACAGAAATAAATTTATGAACTATCTGAGCTGCAATTTCTGGATTTGAAAGTAATCCAGTCTTGGGGAAATGTCAGTTTCAATTGAACAGGAAAACAAACTTCAGGTAGCTGGCATTCCCCAACCTGAGCAATCGCCGAGGCCGTAAATGTGGTAATTGCTCCTCTAGAGCTTGCAAGTCCTGTGCTGGGCTGGGTGGCCGCGTGCGTTTGTGCTAGCATCCCATTCCTCTACAGACTCACGTCTCACCCCCTCTCCAGCGCCTCTCCTGGAACACCGTGGAAGGGGTATCGATATTTCAGCCAGCAGCTGGTCTACGGAACTCAGAACACAGGGGAAGAGAGCCGGCTGTGCTGTTGAAAGCAGAAGCCATCCTGGATCCCAGCAGAAGCCAGGCTGGATCCATAAGAGGCCACCAGGGAACTCAGAACACAAGGGAAGAGAGCCGGCTGTGCTGTTGAAAGCAGGAGCCATCCTGGATCCCAGCAGAAGCCAGGCTGGATCCATAAGAGGCCTCCAGGGAACTCAGAAAGTTCACCTGGGTCAATAGGAAATGAGTCAGAGGGGCTTGGCCGGCCCTGGCACTGACAGACGCTGCTTCTCACGGACTTATCAGGGTTGCCAGGGCCTGTGGGTGGAGTGGCCTGGATGACACAGTAATCTGCTGCAGGTAAGGCAAGGTTCTGCTCAAAGGCACCCACTCACCCAGAGGGACCGGGAAAAACAATGACTCACTCAAAAGGCCCTGGATCGTGCTTTTGCTCGTTTTCTGAACATCTCAGTGAGTCTCAGCATCTGTTCTTGTGGTTGGGGCTTTATTGACTCATCTACTGTGGGACTGTCTGAAATTTCTTGGGCAAAAATCTCTTTCCTTTCTTTGTTTGTAAATTAGGTAAATCTTTATGGTTCCTTATAAACTCTTTGCCTCTTTCCTCACCAGTTTTCTGCGCAATTGACCACACCCTCCTTTGTAGAGCCCTCTCATTCTTTGCTCCCAGGACACTACCCTCCCTGGATGTTTCTCCTTCTCTTGGCTGCTCTTCTCTGAGGACTCTTGTTCATTTGTCCTCGAATGCTGGCCTCTTCGAAGTTCTACCCTTCACATTCTTCTTGCTCTATACTCTCCCCCTAGGGTCCCTATCCAGACCCACGTTATGTGTGCATTATGGCCCAGCTGAGACCTCACTCAAGTTCTAGACCCCATGTTTACTGGACCACTCCCCTTGGACATCTCACAGGTGCCTCAAATTCAGTGTAACTAAGCACATCATCTTCCCCCTATATTCCCATCTCAGTGAATAGTTACCCAAGGAAGAACCACAGGAGACATTCTAAACTAATTCCTCTCTCTAAGCTACTGTGTCATGGCATTCTGTTTTCTAAGTCTCTTTTGAATCTCTCTGTTCTTCTCCATCTCCTCCCTCATCATCTTGGTTCCGCTGACCATAAGCCTTCACCTGACAGCTACAATAGTCTCCTAATACATCACTCTGCTTCTAGTGTGACTCTCTCAGCAATAGTCACAATAATACTGCATACTGAAAACTTCAACATCTCGTAAAAACAAAGAGTTATTTCTCTCATGAGTTTGTGGGGCAGCTGGGCTGGCTGTGCTTCAGGCTGCAGCAGCTGGGTTGGCTCTGCTCCATTTGTCTCCCATCTTCCTCCTGGGCCCTATGGGCCTGGGCAAAGACAGAGGTACAAGAGGACAAGTGGAAACACCCAAGGCTTCTTAATGCCTAGGCTTAGAAATGGCACATGGTTACTTCTACCACCTGCTACTGGTTAAAACAGATCATATGGCCTGGCCCAAAGTCAAGAGGTGGAGAAGCACACTCAGTTCACTGGGAGGCCATGGCAAGGGTGTGGATGCAGGAGGAAGTAAGCCCTGGGGCCAATAATGCAAACTACCACTGATCCTCTCTAATCCATTTTCCACCTGGTACCTGGATTTCTAACATGCAAATCTGATTATGTTACTCCCCATTGTCCTTGAGATAGAGTCTAAATTCATGATGTGACCCCAGCCTATCCCTCTTCTCACACCACCAATCACACTCTGCTCCTGCCATAGTGAATTATATTTATTTTCAAAATTTTCTTGAGTGCTCTTACCTCCAGGTCTTTGCACAGCTGGTTCCTCTGCCTGGAGCACTCCCTCATCCTCTTCTCAGCCCATAGCCTAGTCCGCATCCCATGCATCATCTGACTACTCCATTTGTCCTTCAGATCTCTTTAAATGTCACATCTTCCAAAACTCTCCCTAACGCCAAGATAGGGCTCTCCCTAGACACATTCCCTGGTCTCATGTACTTGTACCTGTAATAACACGTAACCACCCTAATTATAATCACCCGAGAAGAGGAACTATATCTTAGTCCTGGTGCTTAGCCACTGTGCCAGGGATATGGTAGGTACTCAATAAATAACTTTTTAATGGATGATTACTCCATGGGAATTTGTCCATGAATACAAAGTTTAATGCCCCTCTTTTAACATAAAATCAGATAAATTTAGAGTAACTCTGTATATTTGAACCAAAATTGTTCTGATCCAGTTGATGAGAGGATTAGTCTGATAAATATCTCAGATCTGAGCATAAAGCTTGCCATATTTTGAATGGAGATCTATCTATTTATACATTAGCATGTTAAAAATACAACCACTGGGAAAAAAAAAATACAACCACTGTGGAAAACAATATGGAGGTTCCTTAAAAAACTAAAAACAGAACTACCATATGACCCAGCAACCCCACTACTGGGCATATACCCTGAGAAAACCATAATTCAATAAGAGACATGTACCACAATGTTCACTGCAGCACTATTTACAATAGCCCGGACATGGAACCAACCTAAATGTCCATCGACAGATGAATGGATAAAGAAGATGTGGCACATATATACAATGGAATATTACTCAGCCATAAAAAGAAATGAAATTGAGTTATTTGTAGTGAGGTGGATGAAACTAGAGTCTGTCATACAGAGTGAAGTAATTCAGAAAGAGAAAAACAAATACCATATGCTAACACATATATATGGAATCTGAAAAAAAATTGTACTGATGAACCATTCCTGCAGGGCAGGAATAAAGATGTAGACATAGAGAATGGACTTGAGGACATGGGGTGGGAGGGGGAAGCTGGGGCGAAGTGAGAGTAACATCGACATATAAACACTGTGGAATGTAAAATAGCTAGTGGGAAGCAGCAGCATAGCACAGGGAGATCAGCTCAGTGCTTTGTGGTGACCTAGAGGGGTGGGATAAGGAGTATGGGAGGGAGGCTCAGGAGGGAGGGGATATGGGGACATATGTATGCATATGGCTGATTCACTTTGTTGTACAACAGAAACTAACACAGTATTGTGAAGCAGTTATACTCCAGTAAATATCTATTTAAAAAAATAGATAACACTTAATGTTTATATGGCAGACACTGTTGATTGCCTACCCAATAGCCATTCCGCTTCTTCTCTTTTAGCAGAGCCCCAACTCTACTTGAAGTGTCAATGTTCCCACACACACACACACACACACACAGAGGACAACTTCTGATTGATCTATGCTAATCATAGAATCCCATTCCTCTTTGCCAGAGAATACCAGTGACCTGAATGGCCAATGAAGTCCTGGGAAATGTTTCCTGTCTGATAAAAGAGAGAGTAGCAAGAGGAGAAACAGTCCTCCTCCACATGCTTGCCCTTTGTGCTTGGGATGGCATTTTGGGAAGACATGATTCTTGGAATGTGGCAGCCATCTTATCACCATGAGGGGAGACATTACTGATCTACTAAGAAAGGCAGAGCAGAAAGATGGACAGACCCTAGGTCCTTGCTGACCCTCAGTTGCTGCCCCCATGTTGGACCCACCTACCTCTAAGCTTTCTGTTACATGAAATAATTAAATGTCTTTATTGCTTAAGCCACTGGTATGTGGTTATTCTGTTATTTGCAGCTGAAACAATTCCTGACACAAATGGCTTTGAAATGTACCTCTGAGTACCCCAAATTTGTTGTTAACAAATATCAGAGACTTCACATTACTCCAATCAGGTATTTAACATAGCTTTCTCAGGGCCTGAAGTGTTTTCACAGGTGGCTTTTATTGACTGTGGTGGCTGACATGTTGGAGAATGGGATTCATTGCCATTAGGATTCTGCCACTCCTTTTGTTTTTGTTTTTTTTGTTTTGTTTTGTTTTTATTTTTATTGGGCTATAGGGGATGGGTTGGGAAATACCTCTTTAAGTTATGCCCTACTAGGGAAATGTCCATTCTGATTTTCCTGGGGCAGCTTTCAGAGCTTTTTCTTTTTCTTGGAACTGCTGCCCTTGCTGGCAGCAGCCTCTTCAGGTCCTCTGCTGAGAGGCTCCTCCTTGGAAGAGAATTTCCTCTTTTTCTTGGGGACCCTCTTGTTTCCTGACTCTTCAGGGTCACTATCTGGTTCCACTTTGGGGAAAGATTCCTTCCTCTTGGGAAGACTTCCACTGCCAGCTGTCTCTTCAAGATCACTACTGACCAGCTCCTCCTTGGAAAAAGATTTCTTTTTTTTGGGTTTGGAGGAGACAGATGGGTCTTCCATTCCATTCTCCTGAGGAGCTTCCTGGGGCTTTTGCTTTTTCTTCTTTTTGGGTCTTTCACTTGTCTCCTCACATTCCTCTGGGGTACTACTGCTGTTTTCTGAAGACGCCAGGGCAATCGCAGCCAGCCTTTTCTTTTCCTTCTTCAAGCGTTTCTTCTCCTGTTTCTCCAGCTTCCTAGTAATCTCAGCAGCCGCTTCCTCTGCCTGAACCATTGCCTCCTTCATGACATCCAGATTCTTTCGTGGAATCTCTCCAGTCTCATAGAAGGACAGCCACTCCTCAACTTGTTCTCGAAGCTTCTCCCCAAATACACTGGTAGGTACCTCAGAGAAGCAATCAATTCGTGAGGCAATACTGCATTTGTTTGCCAGGTATCGGGAGATGCGGCCTTTGTTCTTGGCAGCTGCTCGGCCAATGAAGGTAGAGTGGAAAATGAGTCCATATTTTGGGGTGTTACCCCTTGTCTTCAGGGCTCTGGAAAGTTGGTCCCTGTGCTGGGCCCAGGGAATCACTCAGACACCAGGACTGGCCATCACCCCCATAGCAGAGGCCTGTACAGGTCAGGAAGCCCTGGTCAACCATCACCGTGATCCTTTTGTTTTTTAATCAGTGTTCCAATCCTCAGTTCTTTCTTATTATATTCCCTGCCTCTTCAAAGGAACTGGCAGGGTGGAGCTACAAACTCTTTATCTGTTTCTTGAGACTGGGAATAATTTACCAGTATGGTAGGGAGAGTCTTTCCAAAGATGTCCACCTTCTAATCCTCAGAACTTATGATGATTTTACTTTACGTGGTAAAAGTGGCTTTACAGATGTGATTAATTTAAGGACCTGCAATAGGGAGATTATCCTGGGTTATATGGGTGGGTCCAATATGATCACAAGGGTCCTTAAAAGTAAAAGGGGGAAACGGAAGAAGAGCATGAGAGGGATAGGTGATCGTGGAAGAATGGGCCGAGAGATGCAATGTTGCTGGCTTTGAAGATGGAGGAAGGAGGCATGAACCCAGGGACGCAGACAGCCTCTAAAAAGGGGAAAAGGCAAGGAAAGGGATTCGCCCCTAGAGCTTCCAGAAAGAAATACAGCTCTGCCAACACTTTGCTTTTAGCTCGGTGAGACTCATTTTAGATGTCTGACCTCCAGAGGTGTAAGGTAATAAATTTATATTTAATTTGGGGTACTTTGTTACAGTATCCATAGGAAATGAAAACAACTAGTTGACCTTATTGACTGCAAAAGCACCCCTGGTTCAGACAAGTGTCTGGGTGCTGCCTGCTTGAAGGAGCAAACTATAAATCATAAACTCGCCAAAGCCAGCGGGACTTTGGAGTAGTCCTAGTTTGGGGAGTGTCAGGAGTACGTAGTTCTCCTCAGGGGAGAAGAAAACCCCCATGAGATGAAAGACGCAGCACAAGCCCACACTGGCTTGGAGTTCTAACTTCTTGTTTAACACTTTGGGAACAAGGACTTTGTATTCTGTTGACTTTTCATTGAGCTTCCCTCTCCCAACTCTCTTTTTCTTGCTAATGCCGGTGGCAGAGACCAGAGTGTATCACTTACATCCTGTGAGCAGTCCTGCTGTTAGTAAGACCCTCAGCCCAGGCTGCAGGGCGGAGAGTGTGCTCAGACTCTGGCCCGCTGGAAAGACGTAGCCCTTTCTTTTATCAACAGCAGCAAACAATTGGTCATTCATTCAGCAAACATGAATTAAGTGCCAATTCACTGCACAATGTGAGATGCTGGGGATACCATGCGGTACAAAATAGATACGGCCCCATAGACTAACGGCAAACATTTATTTCTCACAGTTCTGGAGGCTGGAAGTCCAAGATCAGTGTGCTGGCGTGGTCAGGTTCTGGTGAGGACCCTCTTCCTGACTTGCATACAGCTACCTTTTCTCTGTGTCCTTATGCAGCAGAGGGAAAGCCCTGGTCTCTTCATTCCTTATAGGGACACCAATTCCATCATGGTGTCCCTATTCCATCATGGATATAGGGCTCCATCCCCATGACCTCACCCAAAACTAATTACCTCCCAAAGATCCCACTTCCAAATGCCATCACATTGGGGATTCGGGCTTCAACATAAGAATTTGAGGGGGGACACAAACATTCAGTCCACAGTATCCCCCTAAGTTCCTCTGGGGAAGATAGATGTTAAACCAAAAGACAACAAATAAATATATAGTGTCACTTATGATAAGTGTGGTAAAGGAGGCTACTAGGATACTAAAAAAGAGAATAAAAGAGGGAACTGATTTAGATCAGGGGGCCATGAGAGGTATTTCTTAGGAAATGATACATAAACCGAGACCCAAAAGATAAGTAGGAATTTATCAGGGAAGAGAGATCCAGGCTCAAAGAGCACCATGTGCAAAGGCCCAGAGGCAAGAAGGGAGGGGGCAAGCTGCTGTGGCAGTTGTATTGTATATAAAAGAGAGCGGGGCACAAGAGGAGCTGGTGCCTTTTAAATGCCTTTGATGGTTTCAGACTAAAGTTTTGGTTTCCTTTTGTCAAGCTTTCTGAGGCATTAACTATGAATGCTCATTTACCGAAGAAAAGACAGTATAGAACAAGTCTCAGGCCCCCAAGCGCCATGATGCCAACCAGCCTGCAACCTGTCTCTCTCTAGAGGATGCAGGGCGGGGCAGGGGTGAGGGGAGGCAGCACCGCTTCTCTCCTTTCCGTCCATCTTTCTTTCTGGCCCAGCTTCTTTGCCATAACCTCTGGAGACTTTCAAAATTAGAATCATTACCTAAATAGGGAACCTGCAATGCAAATCAAATGAGAGGCTGCAGCAGGCTAATGAAGGCCAGTGACCTGGCGATCTAATGAAGATGAAGGGTTCTGTTACAGGTTAAGGACACCACCGCATCACCTGCTTAGAGCAGGAGGAGGTAAATTCAGGATTTTTAGTGCTCAGGACAAAGTCAAGTAAAAATGAAATATATATCTCTATTTCTGCTTATATCTATTTACCTATAGCTACATCTATATCTCTATGTCTCTGTATCTGTATCTATCTATATATATCCGTGTGGCAAGGGGAGCAAAATAATATTTAGTTGCCTTGACAGGAAAAGGACTCTTCTTTTTTTTTTTTTTTTTTAAAAGATTGATTGATTGATTGATTGATTGATTGATTGATTGCTATGTTGGGTCTTCGTTTCTGTGCTAGGGCTTTCTCTAGCTGCGGCAAGTGGGGGCCACTCTTCATCGCGGCGCGCGGGCCTCTCACTATCGCGGCCTCTCTCGTTGCGGAGCACAGGCTCCAGACGCGCAGGCTCAGCAGTTGTGGTTCACGGGCCCAGTTGCTCCACGGCATGTGGGATCTTCCCAGACCAGGGCTCGAACCCGTGTTCCCTGCATTAGCAGGCAGATTGTCAACCACTGCGCCACCAGGGAAGCCCCCAGGACTCTTCTTAAGTGGTCCAGGAATGGAGTTTCCCCCATTCTCATTCAAGCTTCAGGTGATGAGGTCATTAAAGGTCAGAAGATGAGACTCAAAAAGCAATATGGAAGAATATACTTTGGAATGGCTGAGCAGGTGTGTACATTCAAACTGAGGTGAAGAATTAACAGACAAATAATACAAAATAAAATATTTTGTCTTTTTATGTGTAATGAAATGTAAACATATTATGTGTATGCACTTAAAAACTTTGATAGCTGTATAAAAATGTAAAGCTAATTTACTCATTAAGAATCACTTATTGGACACCTGATATTTGCCAGGGATTATTCTATGAATAGAT
The DNA here is from genome assembly GCF_028021215.1 of Eschrichtius robustus. Lineage (NCBI taxonomy): Eukaryota > Metazoa > Chordata > Mammalia > Artiodactyla > Eschrichtiidae > Eschrichtius > Eschrichtius robustus. The sequence continues at coordinate 35,794,398 of NC_090824.1, forward strand.
CTCGTTTTTCTCCATCTTGAATGTTTGAAAAACATAAGTAGTTTCCTAATTTCACTTGATTACAAATTTTGTGACAGTTTTGGAAAGTGCTTGCCTAGCATTGGTAGACAATCAACCCATCCTTTAATGGGTTTTCATTTTAGAAACTCAGTGAGATCCAGGCTAGTAGGCTCTGTTTATGTGTTTCCCCGTTAATGCAGTGAGGTTATATTATCTTGGTTTTCTGGAATTTCATTCATTCGAGGAATGTTAATGTGTGAAGATGGGGTGTCTGAACAGCATGGTGAAGATGGCAATCAAGGTCAAAGCTCTCAGTGAGCTCTCCCAAATCAAGGAAATGTGGGGATCAATTTTCTCTATTAAACAATTTCAAGAAAGTCTTGGATGCCCAGAACTGGGAAAGATTCATTTGAAAACCACTTATTCAGGGTAAGTCAATTAAGCTTGTATTTTCTCAGCTCATCCAGTTTTGCTGGTAGCTTTTGTTGGTTCATTTTCAGGAAAATTCAGCCCCGACTTTTATTGTCAATAATTTAATAGATTTTATTTTTATATCCTTTTATCCTGGCACATCATTCTTTGTGTTCATAGATCAGTATTAGGGGGAATTTCTTTGCCAAGTAATGACCCATGTAGTCATAATAAAAGGGAAAAATTTCAAAGGTTTTTCAGAGCCAGAAAGAATTATTGCAGATACAAGTGGGTCTATAACTGTGTTGTCCAAATATCCCACCAAATTTATTAGCCATTTCCAGCTCTTTCATAATTGAGAGTAAACCTCTTGGTAATTGAAGCCAGAAAATAATCTGTTGAGTGTTAGACCTAGAAGGCATCTTGGATACCATATAATCCAATTCATGCACTTTGAAATGAGGAGACTGAGGCCAAGCTTATTGACAGTTTCCTGTCCATTCAAAATCTTCTAGGTCACGATCATTGGTTTCATAAATTACAAGCAGGATTCTTGACCCTTTCCATCAGTCTAAAATTGCTTCTTGAGAAAGGCTGAAAGAAGTTCATTTGCTTCAGACGATGCAGTCATGGTAGAATTAAGCCTAGAATTCAAGTCTCACTAGCATTCAATGAAGGATAATTTCTTATAGCCAAAAAAATCTGTAAAATGGGGATAACAGTACTTCCCCCACTGCACTGTTATGAGGGTTAAACAGAATGGAGTATGTGAAATCATTATATTTACCTAGAGTTCATTTTTCAGTAGGTAACTTGCCTAATCAAAAAGGTAGATTCCTCAAATCACCTGAGGGTGAGTTTGCAGCTGGACTTCCTAAAAGGGCTATAAGCAAGGGCTGGAACCATTAATGCTCTCTCTCCACCTCCCCTCAGACCCTCCCTTCACATCTGTTTGATTCTTCTTTATCTGCAGACAAATCTTTTCTGTTTTTCTGATCCACAGATCATGGTCACCCAATTTACGTGTGGGAGAGACTGAATCTCTCGGTTTGCATTGGGTGTCTCAGGGAAGGGACTTTATTTGGTCACAGTCACGTGCAGACCAAGTAACTGGGTGTGTTGGGGTGTGGGTGTGGAGTGGAGACAGCAGTAGGGTTACCATAAATTTGGGAAGTGTCAAGGTGTAGGTAGTTCTCCTTAAAAGAGAAGGAAACCTTCATGAGATGAAAGACACAGCCCAAGCCCACAATGGCTGGAGTTTTAAAGCTTCCTTTAACACTTTGGAGATCAGGACGTTGTACTCTATGGACTTTTCATCTTGCTTCCCCCTTCGCACCTCTTTTTTTTTCCTTGCAAGTGCAGTGCCCAGTGTATTATCACTTATATCCTGTGAGTAGTCCTCTGTGTAGTTACTAAAAACTTGTCTTAGTCAGCTCGGGCTGATATAACAAAATACCACAAACAAGGTAGCTTATATAACAGCAAAGTTCATTTCTCACAGTTCTGGAGGCTAGAAGTTGGAGATCAGAGTGCCTGCTCGGTTGGATTCTGGTGAGGGCCCTCTTCTGGGTTACAGACTGACGTCTTCTCACTGTGTCCTCACCAGGCAGTAAGGAGTGAGGGGGATCTCTGGAGTTTCCTTTATGAGGGCACAAATCCCATTCATGAGGGCTCCACTCTCATGACCTAATCATTTCCCAAAGGCCCACCTCCTCATACTATTGCCTTTGGGGTTAGGATTTCAACAAATGAATTTTGAAGGAACACAAACATTCAGTCCATAAAGGAACCTCAGTCCAAGTTGCAGAGTGCAGAGTGTGCTTGGACTCTGACCCACTGCAAAGATGTCAGCCCTTTCTTTTACCAGTAGCAACAAATGATGGCCGTTCATTCAACGAATGTTAACTAAGTGCCAACTCACTGCACAGTTTGTGATGTTGGGGATACAGTGTTGTACAAAATAGATATGGTCTTCATGTTCTTCCCCTAAATTCTTCTGGGGAGGACAGACATTAAACCAAAAGACAACAAATAAAAATATAACAACACATGATAAATATGATGAAGGAGAAAGATAGACTACTATGGGAGGATAATAGAGGGAACTAATTTACATTGGAGGGCGCAGGAAGGTACCTCTTAGGAAATGATATGTAAACTGAGATCTGAGAGATAAATAGGAATGAATAAGGGAAAGAGCTGGAGGAAGAGAGATCTAGGTCCAGGAAACAGCAAATGTTTGGGACCCATGTGCAAATGTCCTGAGGCAGGAAAGGGGTGGCTTTGGGCCCTCCTTGAGCTCCTATCACACAGGAAGTGATTCCTAGAAGTGGTGAGGAATAGTACTCAGAAGAAGAGGACTGACCAAATAGCCCTGTATGTGTTCCCTGTTGCTGTAAAATATTGTACACATGAGGGTTTTATTAGAATTTCTGCCCTTACATAGGCAGATTCATTATATAATTAACAACCTGACATGGGGACTTTTTGGAAGCTATTATACAATAAGTACTATGCAAGCAGACAGGGGCATTGTGTGGGCTTCTGCGGTGGTGGGAGAGGATGGCAGGACCCTTTAGATTCCAGGACCCAGCTCTGGACTCACCATTGGCCCTATGGGACAGAGGTGAATGGTTGCCAGTTTGTTCACCAGGTGAGTCAACAACAATTTGGTGTTTGGTCTTTCTCCTCTTTTCCCTTCATGAATGTAGAGTAATTTATTTCTAAATAGAAAATATTCTCTATAGAGCATATATTTGTGAACTTCTGTTATTAGGCTGGGATGTGAGATGAATGCTTTTGGGGTTAGGGGTAGGGAAATGACGTGATCCAGGTCCTTTGTCTCAGTTTTTCCCTCACTCAGTTTAACTTTGGAGTTCTCATACAGGGCTCAAGAGTGGAAGAGATTGCTGACAGAGCTATCCCAGGGGTGGGCAAACTACAACCCATGGGCCAAATCTGGCCTGCTACCTGTTCTTGTAAATAAAGTTTTATTGGAGCACAGTCATGCCCATTGGTTTACCTATTGTCTATTGCTGCTTTTTCACTTGACCAAATGGCCCACAAAGTCTAAATCATCTGGCCCTTTACAGGAAAAGTTCACCGAACCCTGGACTATACCACAGATTATCCATAAATTACTATGTGAATGATAATTTCACCCTAAAAAGCTAGGAACAAGAACCAAGGAAAAGTGTAAGGCCAGTGAAATTATTTTCTTTTCTTGAGAAAATAGTTCCATATTGAAAGGAAGGAAGGAAAAAGGAAGAAAGGAAGGGAAATAGAAGAGAAGAGAGAAGAAAAGAAAGGAAGGGAAAAGAAAAAAGAAAAGGCACTGATTTAGTCTGATCTAATTCTCTTATTTTACACATGAGAACATGAGGCTCAGAGAGGTAACAGGTCCTGCCCAAGATCCTAGGGCTAGTGGCCCACCCCCAGCGTCATGACTACTTCCCCTACTCAGTGAGGCCCTGTTACATGAGGTTGCTACAGTCCTTTGCTCCATTTTAGATACTCATAAAGAATTATATATTTTCTTCACTTGGGAGGTACAGGAATTAATAACACACAAACCTTGGATAGTCCAAGAGTTGCCTGATCACTAAGACCCAGGCCCCTTTCACTCTTCCACAATTAGGAAGAGGAGGCGGAAGTACGTTCAGAACTGCCTGGGGCGGGGAGGCAGTGCATGGGCTGGGCAAGTGTGAGCCCTGACACATCTGCTCTGTGGCTCCTCACATATGTCTGCTGACACTAGTCAGGCTTCCCGAACAGGGCTGATGGATCTAAATAAATAATTTCAAGTACCCTGAACACCAGCCATCTGAATGCAGTCGAGTAGAGCGCTATCGGAGCTTGCATTCAGCACATGCCACTCATCCGTTCTTATCTGCCACTGTCAGCAGCATGTCAGCAGCTGGAGGTGCTTAATCCACATTCTTCAGTCTCCCCCATTTCCTCTCAGTTCTGGGAAGGGTTAGACAAACCCCCAGTAGGGCTGGCCAACTTGCACAAGGCTAGGCCACTTGGCAGAGTGTCTGTTCTCTGAAGAGCAAGTTACGAGATGAGGTCTGGGAGCTGGGCTAATTCCCTTCTGGTCAGAAGGCTAGTGACCCAGCTGTGGGGCAGCTGCAACCCAGGCGAGTCACGTGACTTGCTGCCGTTGTCTCTGTTCCACTGCACTGCTCGTGCTGTCCTCCACGGGGGAGACGACGGCTCCGAATATTCATCCCAGCCCCTAAATGGTCACAGCCCTTTCAAGCTCCCAGATGTTGGCTTGGCCCTTTTGGTTCATGGTCCTTTCTGTCAGGTGATTTAGAAGGAAGCCCCCAGCGCTGGGTCAGAGGGCATTTGAGGCTAAGCAGCCATCCTGGTCTATACCCGAAGTCATCTGCCAAGGAAGGCCACAGCATGTGCTCTCTTTGACCTCGGGTGAGTCTGTGGCCTCATTTCTTTTTAGGGCTGCTCCTTTTCTGCCCACACCCCCAACTTCTGAGATCAGAGCAGCCCTTTGTTTAAAGGCTCCAGATGCCATTCTAGCCCCAAGCTCTCTTCACAGTATTTCCCAGCAGACTTTAAAGCTTCATGCAAAAAAGATTTGTAGGGACTTCCCTGATGGTCCAGTGGTTAAGTCTCCGCACTCCCAACGCAGCGGGCCCAGGTTTGATCCTTGGTCAGGGAACTAGATCCCGCATGCTGCAACTAAAAGATACTGCATGCTGCAATGAAGATCCCACACATGGCAACAAAGATCCCACATGCCGCAACTAAGACCCGGTGCAGCCAAATAAGTAAATAAATAATAAATATTAAAACAAACATACAAACAAAAAAAGTCAAAAAAAAAAAAAAAAGAAGAAGAAGAAGACTTGTAAAATAGGCCATACCAAGTCTAATTAATGGCCTAAAACTGTGCCTTCCCTAAGACCTCATGTTCCATCATCCTCAACGAAGATGTGGCTGCAGGATTTGGTAATATTAGGGTTCTCCAGACCCCAAATCCATTAACAAAGATCCATACAGAGCACACCCACTAGGAGTGAGGCCACCCCCACCCCATACACTCCTTATTCTCCTAAATGACTCTCAAACTCCCTACACCTCCTTCCCCATCCTTGCTCTCGACAGATGATGTCTCTGAGAAAGTGAAGTAATCAGAAGAGAATTTCCACAGATCCCCACTACTGCATCTGCCCCCACCAGCATCTCACGCATACTCTGCCTCTATGTACATTAGCTCAGATGAATATCCATCCATCTCCTTTTGTCTTTCCAAGGACACCCTTCTAGCAATCTATCTTTCTCTCTTTTACATCATCAATGTTCCCTCTCTACTGAGTCGTTCCCATGAGTAGAGAGCCATGCAGTTATTGCTCCCATATAAAAATTAAAAAGTAAAAAACACAAACAAAACCTCACCTTTTTCTTGACCCTTCTTTCCCCCACCAGCTACCATCCCATTTCTCTGCCGCAAAATTCCTTGGAGAGATGTAGGTACTAGCTGTTTTCAATTCCTCTCCTCTCATCTCTCCTAAACTCACTCCATCACACTCTTCTTTTTTTTTTCATCACACTCTTCTTGTCAAGATCACAAACGACCTCCAACTGGCTAAATCCAAAGAAAAACCAGAGTCCTCACTTTACTTGACCTATGAGCATCATTTGACATGAGTGAACCCTTTCTCTCCTTGATATGCTCTCTTCACTAAGCTTCCAGGACCTCATGCTCTCTTGATTTTCTTCCTGTCTCAATGAACCCTTCTCAGTCTCTTCTGATTCATCCTCTTCTCCCTACCTTTTCAGGGCTAGAATGCCCTGGGGCTCCAGCCTCTTCTCTTTTCTCTCTGACTTCATTTCCTTGATGATCTCGTCATGTCTTTTGGCTTTAAATACCATCTATAGATCTCCAACCCAGACCTCACTCCTGAACTCCAGACTAGCATATGCAACTGCCTGCTTGGCATCTCTACCTCAAACTTAACTTGTCCAAAATGTACTATCATTCTTCTCCTTCGAACCTGCTCCTCTGACAGCCCTAACCTTCTCAGTCAATGGCAACTCCATTTTTCTAGTTACTCAGGCCCCAAACTTTGAAGTCACCTTTGACTCCTGTCTTTCTTTTACACCCCATATCTAATTTTTTAGTGGATTCTCTTGGTTCTACTTTCAAAAAATAGTCACAAACTGATCATTTCTTACCATCTCCACTGCTACCACCCTGAGCTAAGCCACTATCATCCCACCTGGACTCTAATACCTTCCCTGCTGTTATATTCTTCCTGCTTCTATACTGTCCCCCACTACCAAAGGGGATCCTTTTGTCTTTGTAAAAGGTAAATCAGATTAGGTTTGCTCAAAACCCCACAATGGTCCCTGTGGTCCCCCAAAGAATATCCATGTCCTCATCTCTGGAACCTGTGAGAGTCGCCTTATTTGGCCAAAAAAGGTGGGCCTTTCTTGATATAATTAAGGATCTTGAGGTGGACAGAACATCCTGGATTATTTGGGTGGGCCCTAAATACAATCACACGTGTGATTCAGGGGAGGCAGAAGGAGATTTGCCAACAAACAAAAGAGAAGGCAATGTGGCCACAAGGCAGAGATTGGAGTGATGCAGCACCTGGGGCTGGAAGAGGCAAGGAACACATGATCCCCTAGAGCTCTGTGGAGCACAGCTATGCTGACGCCTTGACTTCAGCCTGGCAAACTGAATTTTTCCTTCTGATCCCTGGAACCATGAGCAAATAAATTTCTGGTGTTTTCAGTTATCAAGTTTGTGGTAATTTGCTATACTGCAGCCACAGGAGATGAATACATCCCCCATCTCTTTCAGAATGAAAGCCTATAAAATCCTTCACAATCCAGCTCCTATTAACTTCCTGACTCCACTCCCCCCACTGTCCCTACACTTACCAGCTCTGGGCACATTGGCCTTCTCCCTGTCCTTGTGTTTAAACAAACACAGTACCACCCCAGAACCCAAGGCCATCCATCTAGTTATTCCCTCAACCTGATGCTTGGGAACTTTCCTCACTTCCTTCAGTCTTTACTCAGATGAGGTCTTTCCAGACCACATCATTTAATACCTCTACCTTCTCTGCCCTTCACCTCCCACTCCTGATCCTCTGTATCCTGATCTGCTTTTTTCTTTTTCTAAGCACTCATGTCTTTCTAACCTGTAATGTAATTTACTTGTTTATTATTTACTTATCACTTATTATCCTCTTCCTCTGCTAGAATATAAGATTCACAAGGGCAGAGCTGATTGCCTATTTTGTTCTCTGCTGTGTCTCAAGCACCTGGAATAGTGCTTGACACAGGCAAGCATTTAAATAATATGTGTTGAAAGCATGAGTGGATGTCCTCAGAGTTCCTTTGGTAATCATTAGGGACACCTTTTTTTCTCCCCATCACCCACCTCCTTCCCTCCATGGCCCTCTCTATATTGGCAAAGCAAATAAACATGGTAAGACACAGAATATTCAGTTCAAGATGGCGGAGAACAACTGGCTAGGTTAGTGAAAGCAAAATGTCAACTTTCTCCTCTGACACTTGTGGCCTTTTATTCACATTAATATGCAACACTCATGACCTAACAACATTTTGATGATTAGCCTAGAGAATTGTTTATGCAGCAGGTAAAATAATTTTAGGCCATACATCTCAAATGTCCAAAACATAATTTTAAAATTTCTCTTTAACTGTCTTGAGTTCCATTCTACATGGCATCAGAAAACACAATCTCACCAATTCAGGATCAACTCAGTTACTTCAGGGTTATTTCCTTCCCCCACTTTCCTTGGCATGGGCTCTATGCCTAGGGGGCTAACATAATTTTGAGGCATCAGGAGCTGCGCTGTGGAGGTGCCTAGCCAAGCTGTTATTTCCTAAAATGTCCACCTTCTTTCTTGGTTCTCAGCAATTACAGTTCATACTAAATCTATCAAGGGCATCTTGTTCCAGTTAAGAGGCCAGATCCAAGTATCACACCTGTGCTACTCTTAGCCACAAGAGAGAACAACAGGCTGCCTCAGCTCGGCTGCCTGAGCACCTCGGTGATGTGAAAATATTCATGGAGCGTCAACATAACCCAGGTACTGAGAGGGCAGTGCCCAAGTCTGAGAGTCCTGCCTTGAGAGATTGTATTCTAGAAAGGGGAGCCAGGTCATAGACATGAAAACAAAATAAATGAAAAGGGGCGATGTGGGGTACTGTGGAGGGAGCAGGAGGTGGGGAAGGTCTTTCTAAGGCATGGAATTTGAGTTGGAACAGAATGATGAGAAGGAAGCAACCATGCAAAATTTTGGAGGAATGGATTTTCGATAGGAAGAAACAAAAGCACAAAGTCTCCAAAATAGGGATGAGTTTGGCCTTTGCGGTGGACTGAAAGAGGCTAGCATATCTAGAGTGCAGAGAAGGAAGAGAGATTGGAGAGAGTCGCAGGAGAGAGGTGGGCGTGACCAGATCAGATAGGCTATGATAAGGAGTTGACGTTTTATTCTAAGTGTAAAGAGATCCTATGAAGCCATTTCTATACCATCTTGGCATCTCTCCAACTATGGCCTATGAGAAAATGTTGGTGGACCTTGTCTCCTTCCAGAGAACCAAAGGGAATCCTGGCACATATGCTGTTGACCCCGCAGGTCCCCAAATCTTCTGGTGTTTATGTTGCCCCACCCTTGGCTTAGTTGGGAGTAGGGGCAGGACACAGAGTTCCCACTTAGGGACGTCCATCACATCTAACCATCTTGTCAGGAAAAACTGTGGAAGACTTTGCAAATAGACAAAATTGATTGCTGGTTGTCCTGTTTATACCACCCTTCTGATTCATCTTTCTTTGTCTAAAGCTATTTTACAACTCTGTCAAGATGTGGAATACTGGTAGTAAGTAATGCAAGTGATTCTTGCCCACAGAAATGCAAACTCTGTCCAGCAGAGAGGCAGTTGATTGCTGCCCTGTAGATATTGACCAGTTTGTATCTTTCTGTATTTATTTCAGCATTCCTTTTTTCTTTTTATTGAAATATAGACGATTTACAATGTTATGTTAGTTTCAAGTGTACAGTAAAGTGATTCAGTTGTATTTCAGCATTCTTGATGGTCTATATATGCGTGCTTTTTGGAGTCCTCCTCTGAACAGTTGTAACATCTTACTAGTTTCATCATTAATAATGACATATGTTCATTTTATATTTGTATAAGGGTCATTTTACCTTTTATAAAAAAATATCCTTTGGAAAACTTCACCCCTGTATTCTTCTTCCTCTGACCACTCTCTCGTTCTCTTGTTCTGAACAATCACAGGTAAGACAGAAGTAGCTGGCACTCCCTTCTGTGTACAGAGGGAACAACTGGGGCTTGGAGAAAAGAAGATTTACCTTTGGTTTCCTGACTCCTGTTCTGGTGCTCCATGTAGGAAGGAGTACCACCTCTATGAGTTCTTTAGAAAATGCATTGAAGTATTTTGGGCAAAGAGAAGAGATCTATTCCCAGAGATGTAAATGTCCTGCAATGCACAAAACAGTCCTCTAAAATGAAGATATCCTGCCCCAAATGTCAGGAGCACCCTGAGGGAGAAACATATAGGATGTTGCTCATGGATATGGGGGTCTTAATGACTGCCCCCCAAGAATCCTGCTGGGACCCATCTATTCATTTACCAAATCACTGAACTAGAGCTAGTGTAATGGTAATATTTCCCCTCTGGCATGCAAAAATGTTTATGGCCTTCAATAAAGACTTCTCTTTAAATATATTGTTTTAAACTTCAGAATCCTCCAGTAAGAATTATGTTCTCATTTTGATTAAGATTCACATTTTAATGTGGCAATAAAAACAAGTGAGATTGTCTCATTGAAAAGGATCCTATTTAGTTAATTATCAGGCCCCATGCCACAAATCACTGCGTTGGGTTTCCTGTATCCAAAGGAGTCTGCTGTTTCTCCCTCTCCTCACATGAGTCACATGAGCCTGTATTGACGAGTAGAGCTGGGGCTAGAGGTGGTGGGGAAGGGAGAGTAGGAAAGAGTTACTTTCCCTATAATGTGCAGCCCCCCAAAAGCCCAGCAGTGTATGCGTCAATTCAGGAGACAGTGTCGTGAATGGGCAGTGTCCAGATTCTAGGGTCAAATCTTGAATCCCAGCTCTGCTATCTACCAGCTCTGTGACCTCAGGCATGTTATTTAATGTTTCTAAATCTCCAGTCCCCTCCCACCCACCCCCATACAGGTTATAAGGATGCTATATCAACCTCCTGGCTTTGTTTCGAAAATTAAATTAGGTAATGGATTTGAAGAAGCTGGCACCAAAAAAGCAGGCAATAAATGTTGGCTCTTTCCCCAGTAAAGGCTGACAACCTTGAGAAGCATCCAGCATGATGTGCCTGATGCTTCCAGAGGTCATCAGAACTACAGGCAAAATATCCAGGTGACTGGGAACAGACAAGCAGGCATCAGAGGGTTAGGGATTCAGGCAAGATTCTGAGCAGCAAGGAGCAAGGTCTCAGAGGCCAAATGAGGTCAGAAGCTACACAGAGAATGAGTTATTGACACACAAGTGAAGAACAAGAGTGGGGCTTGTTATTAACCTGCTTAACTTCTGGAGGAGTGGGGGTGGGTTCTGGACCAAGACCAGGAAGGCTAGAGACTGCAGGGCTTCTTTGCCTGAGAAGGAAAGTGGGGTGGGCGGGGTCAAGGACTGCCAGGCAGAGGCAAACCAAATAAGAAGTCCCTCTGCAGGGCCCTTTGGCAGAAAGCACGGTCTGCCCTTAAGTAGACTTTGCTTTCCCAGCCTTTTCCACCCACAGTGTAAACTGGTAGCGCTGAGGGCAGTCCTGACTATCTATGATGGCAGCTGTGACGAATCAATGATTCAAACGTCAGTTCAGGGCGAGCCTTTATGCCCTGGCAATTATGTGGATGGCTTTGGAGATTTCAAATGGATTTTATCTCTGGCGTCAACTCTGAACGATTGGTAGTGGCTGCCTGGAACATTGTCTTGAGAAATATTTCGAAGGTCATATTTGGGAAGAATGCTGTGATGGATTATTTATGTCTGCCAAGGGCTTAGAAATGATGAGTAGAAGTATACTTGCTACCTTTTAGCTGAAAGTAATGCAGCCAATTCCTCCTAGCAGCTGGAGCATGCCTATGAGATGTTGGTGGAGGATTTTATTCATTCATGTATTCATTTATTCAGCATTCCCAGAATAGCCACCATGAGCAGCACTCCCGCACTGGAGAAAGTGAGGATGTGTATAGGAAGAAGTTCCAGAGACTCGCAGAGCTATTTTGCAGGCTCAAGAATGCCTTGGCTCCTCATTTAGATTCAACATCAGCAAATAACCCCTGGAAAGTAGAAATTATTATTATCATCCTAATTTTTCTGGCTAGAAAACTGAGGTTCATCTCAGTTTGGGAGGCAACTGGTTTAATAATTTCTACTGTAATAATGGTTATGTCCTCAAATATACAGTCTTTTGCATCTTTCACTGAAGGTCTGAAAAAGGACAAGATCATGTGCATATGAAGCCTTTTGCCCTCTGTGTTATTTAAGAGCAGCCTTCCTGACACATTGGCCAGCCCTCCGCCAAGCTCTGAGCATTACCTAAACTCAGGGAATGTGTATTCGGTGAATTGGCCCATATTTTATCTCCCTACAAAATGGCTATTTAAATATCCCTTGAGTATGCACTTTCTGAATCATTAAGGCCTCAGGGTGCATCAATTACACTAATTTGGGAAAGTGATCAAATTCATGCAGGACTGTTATTTTTAAAGAAAAGACATTTCAGTGTATTGATGGGGAATTGGTGTCCGGAGTATATAGATTCCCAGTTATCTCCTGTCATGGCAGGAATCCATTGGTTTCCTTTAAGAGATGGAGAACACATTATGCCTGGTATTAACAAAGATCAATTTCAGTAAAGGAAGACATTCAGAACAAGGGAATTGAACTGAGCTGGGAATAAATGACGTAATGTTTGAAGTGATAAGGGATAAGTCATGCTGGGACTCCAAGTTCTCGTATAAATGATGATTAAATGGCATTTTTGTCCCTGCCTTTTGCTAAAGGTGATATTTCTTTACTGTAAAGTATAACATGTATATTTTGGCATTGTCAGTGAAGTATGCAGTTAATAATTGGGCTTCTTAAGGATTTCAGAACTCTTCGGTTTTAATGTGAAGGGAAGGCCTTATCTTTGCTGCCAACTCATTTCTACTCTTCAAACCGAAGCAATAGTCTTTTATAAGAATTTGGCTCTGGGTGTTATCTTTCAAGAAAACGTATTCCAAACTTCAATACAGTGAATAGAGTTACAAAACCACCATGAGGATAATATGGAAGATTTGGGAAATAGAGTAAAGATAAGCTCTCTGCTAAGATGTGAGATGCAAGGAAAGAAAAAAAAAAAAAAAAGATGAGGTGAAGAGGAACAACACTGGTGCAGGATTTCTATCAGTGTCTCTAAGGAAAAAAATCAAGCTAAACCAGACCTTTTCTTTTTCCCTGTGAACAAAGTTCTTTGGGGTCCATAAAAGCTAGTTAGTTATTTAAACAGATGAGAAAATGAAAGCCCAGGGAGGTAGTGTGACTCACAGTGTCCCTTCCTTTTGGCTTTTAGGTGTGTCTTGGTAGCTAAATTTTCATTTTAAGAGGATATTTAGGAAATTTTCATTTTTAAAAGAAACACTGTTCCAATTCTTTCCATTGTGTGTGTGTGTGCGTGTGCGTGTGTGTGTGTGTGTGTGTGTGTGATGGTGGTAATTGACTTTTGAATATGTACCAAAATTGGACACCAAAAGTTCTAACTTGGAACTAAATTGGATGCTTAGTTTCTGATCCCATGTTGCTTGGGGATAGTATGGCAAGGATGCAAAAAGCACATTTTCACATAGAATCGTTCAGAGGCCAGGCAAGGACAAGAGAAACAGTTACATAAGAATATTAGTTTTGATTCATCAAGTAATAGCTCTTCCCTTCCCAGAACCCTCCCTAGACAGAGAAGACCAGGAGGTGAAAAGAGAGAAGAGTTGATCTACTTGAGCGCTGGCACTTACGACATCTCCAGCTCAGACACAGAGTTTTAGAGGAGCCAAGACCTAAATCAGGAGAAAATAACCGAGAACCTCACCTTTTTTTGGTATTTTTGTCCATTTCATCTTTTTTTCCATGCTAACCTCTAGGTAGGTACTTTTAAGGACTTATGCCAGTCTGAGGAGGTTGATTGGGAGCCAGGATTCTCAATCCCAGGGTTTTCCTTAGCAGGGAAGGGGCTGTCATCCTGACACCTGGAATTAGAGATCTAAGCGAGGCTTCATGAAGCTTTCTTCGTTGTGAGATGTTTCCAGCATGGTGGTTACCAGGAGGGGTAGGCAGTGCTTATTAATGGAGAATACACAAAAAAATGGTAGTCCAGAGGCCTGGGCTCTGATTACAGCACTGCTTTAGCAGCTCCATGTTCTCTGGCAAAATCTGTTTCCTGACATTTGGCTAATTGCCCTCAAAGTCCACAAGGACAGGTCATCTAACAGCTCAGTCCAGACCCCTCACTCCTCTCTTCCCCTCTACCTTGTCCAATAACTGCCATGGCCACACCCTGAACCAGGCCACCTCCTCCCTCTCCCTCCATCCTGCCTTAAATTTGGAATTTCCACTCTTGGCCATTTCTCTACTTCTCCCGCATATCACCAGTCCCACCAGACATGCCCTTCCATCCTTCAAGATCTCCAGTTCCTGACTCTTCTGGGCATCCCAGGCCATCAGTGCTTTCAGGCTTTCCCTCCTTTGCTACCACTATGTTTTTCATTGGTAGTCACTTCACTAAGGCTCTTCCCAATACCCTCCGCTGCCTCCTGAGCTGTCACCCCTCCACTGATAATCAGCACCCTGACAATCCCAACTCTGGGTAAATCCAACCACCCACTTCTTCAAGTCCTGCTACTTAGTGGTGCCAATGAAAGCCCAACGTGGTGTCATCCTTATGAGTTAAAGACACCAACCCCTTAGTGCCTGAAACTTTTTGGTCTGGTTCCATAATGACTCATTTAAATATTACCACTCTCCTCAATCGCTCTACCCCATCACTATTCCTAGTTTCCATCCCCTCATTTGTAGCAGATGTCTTGGCTTTCTGTTTCCTGAGAAGAACATCAGTAGGGCAGTTCTTAAACTATCCTAAAGTTTCCTGGAGTCTGAATGACCTGAACTGTGAGACCAGAGGGCAGTTCAGATGAGTGTAGCAAGAGCTAGAGGGAAGATAGGCCGAGCCATAGCAGAAGATGGGAAATCAACTGGATAGTCAAGGTGGGTTCCCATGCAAGATGTCCTGAGGCTGGGGCAGCAGGATTTGTTTAGATCCTCTTCAAGAGGATTATATCTGTGCCTCATTGAACCTCTAGTTCATTTCAAGTCTCAACTAAAGACTTTAGTGTCTTCTCTGGATGAAATTCTTCAGTTGTCCAAATCACAAATAATTTTGCTCTGAAAGGCATTTTTGGCTATAGAGCGAAAGATGCTGCATAATAAAGTTGTATTCTTTATGCTAAGTTAGGCTGAGGAAGCCCACCTCCGATATTTTGTAACTCAAATAGAGCTCTCACCCAATTATCTTCCCTTTTGTTTTCGTCATCTGACTTCCCAGCAGGTATGGAATTTTAGCCTGGAGAAAGATTTTTGGTCAGGTGTTCTGCTCAAGGCATGGAACTGTGAAGAGACTGACAGATTGGGGTATGCAGAGTTGAGTGGCCCTTTTATGGTTAGCTTCGCTGCCCCACCCTTACTTTGCTTTTACACTGCTTATTTTTGGTGGTTTACAGAATCCCTAAGCAGGGTGAAGAAAGTAATCACCCAGAGCAAAGAGCATCTGCTCATTTTACTTCTCTTGGTCATAAGATTTTGATGTCTTTTGGCTCTTCTCTAACGCAGGAAGATAATCAATAGCAAGTTATGTTTTAGGCGCAGTTCTTGGGAATCAATTGCTTATTATGGAAAAAGCTTGATGCACAGATGGGCCCCAGTGTCCCCATAGCCAACGAGAAGGGCTTTGTTCTGCATAAAATTCCTAGGCGAAATACAGTTGTTGCGTCTTTCTCTAGGCAGTGGCAAGGGCATGTGTAGTGAGAGAAAGATTATGAAGTGGATAAAAGAAAGTTTATAAACAAGTGAGTCAAAGCTTCTATCCAACCTTTAACTCAATCAGCAACCTGAAACTCCAGTTGGATCACTGGGCCTCCTTTCTTAAAGGCTGAATAAGAGCTAAGATGGGGAACAGATAATGGGGTAGTGGTCTGTGGGCAAATGGACCCATCACTAAAGGCAAGAGCTATTGGTCAGTGGGAGAGCTGCGGGCCAGGGCTTCTCTTAAGATATATTTATCTAACCATTGATTTAAGTTTCAAAAACAACAAAAAAAGACACAACCCTCTTTAATTGAGTTTATATTCTTTAATAAGCCAAAATATTTGTTACTTACAGAAGCCTGGACAAATTATTCTGGGATAAAGTTTACCAAATTTTTTTTTGTTGGTAAATATCTTTATCTGTTAAGTTAGTTGATTTGTAAGAGGTACCTTCACCTACTTCCAAAAGAGGGTTTAAGGGAAAACAACAAAAAGGTATGTGCAGTGGCATTTTCCACCTCCTACCCCCTTGGGTTTTTTTGAAGCAGAGCTGAGTTCCTTGTTCAGAGTGACCCCAAGTGACCCTTTGTCCATGGCAAGCCTAGAGGTAGTAACGGCTTCTGGGTGCCTCAGCATGCCTGCTGTTTCCCTTGACCCTGTCTGCACCTTTAAGAAGGCTCTTATCAGCATGTCCTCATTTGAATTCTGTTTCTTGCTGAGACTCTCGTTGCTACACTCTCCAACGTGCTGGTAAAATTATAATACTTAACAGCTATTCTTGGACCATATACCACCAACTTATTTAAACAAACAAAGAAACAAACCTAGCTCTGGTATGGTGATTTGCACTTACTTGATGTGACGTTTGTTGAATCTTTCATGCATGCTGCATCCCTGGGTGGTGTAGACATCATCTATCCCATCTCACAGGAAAGGAAATGGAGTCGCTGGGAGTTCAGGAATTTCTTCAAGGTCCATGACTAACTGGGGTTAGGGTGGTCAAGATTTCAGGCCTCCAGCACTCTCTTCTGGCCCAGATTGTTCTGACCCGCCAGCAGCCAAAGGGAAGTGGATCCTTTGGTTTATTATTCACTCTTCATCAGTTTCTAAAGACTTGAGAGAAATGTTCCTGCCCAAGGGCCATCCTTAGCATCACTTCCAACTTCAAAATAACAGGCTTCCTTTCAAGACCATGTGGTGATCTCCTTCCCCTTTATCTCCCCATGGAAATCCCTGCTGCTTTTACAAATCGTCAACCTTTTACATTAGGTTCTGTTTCAAAGATCTTTCAGAAATCCTGACTGGAAAGGGCAGCCTGGGTTTAGCAAAGGAAAAGAGTTTCTCATTTAATCATTTCAAGTATGCTTCTCTCTTTCTCTTGTCTTGCTCTCTACCTGTTTCCCTGTTTCTGTGTCCCTTTCTCTTTCCTCCTTTCTTCATGCCTTCCTTTCATAAGAGGCCTTGTGGGACAGTCCTTGCGTGTTGAGGCTCCCAGAAACCACTAACAGTGGGAAGCCATTGCCAGCTCTAGGCCTGTGACCAGAGCCCAGTGAGAGCTGTGGTCATGGAGGCATGACAGCTTGGCCCCTGCCGGAACTGTGGTACTGATGCAGGGAGAGAACAGGGAAGAAATACTCCAGTCTCTCTCTCTCCTCTCACCTTCTGATCTCCTGCTGGTGCTCCCCACTGAGCAAGACCAACTGTAGGCCAGAGGGCAAGGGAGCCTGGGTGATGCAGCCTGAGGGATAGCCTTTGGGCAAACGGCAGGGTAGAGATGGGCAGAGAGTGGATGGAAGCAATGTTGGGGGGCTGGGTGGGAACAAATAGAAAATAGCCAACATAGGAATGACCCTACCTATTGACAGCAGTGAGACTGGTTAGTGGGGTGAGTGAAAGGTATTTTAGTTCATTACTTTAGCCCTCCCACTGCCACCTCCAAAATAGTGTTGATTCCTTTCTTGATGAGTTTTAGGAGCAAGACCCTATGTGTCACTCTCAGGACATTTCTGTTTTCTTCACTCTCTCTGCACCTTTGCCTTGTGCCCTGTTGGCTGGAGCAATCTATGGATGACTTGACTTTTCTCTTTAGTGAAGTGGAATTGAGAGTTGCCTCTCCTTCTTTCTCCTACATTCTTCTCCTTTGCTGAGTGGTAAAGAGGAAGACCAATTTCCATGAATAGGCCCCCAAACAAGCCATGGCAGAAGACTACTCAAAAGGCAACCCTTGCTTCCATACATCTGTCAGTCACCTGATATAAGATACACTCTTACCATGAAACTAATAAAATTTAATCATCAGTACCCACCTTCCAACCTTCCTATGTGTATAGGTCCCCCATGAGGGCCTAGACATTTCATATTCATAATGTTGTGTTCTTTTTCTTGAAGAGGGCCCTCATAATTGTATAAACTTTAAGGCCCACAAGCCTGGACCTGTCCCTTCCTCTGTAACTTTGTCACTGAAGATACCTTTTCTACCCATGACTGGCCTGGCAGTGTTTGCAGAATCCAAAGCAGAGGTAATTAATATACGATAGATCTACTGACAGAGACTCCTAAGACATATGGTCCAGTCAATGGGCCTAAACAAAGGAGCAATTACAAGGTGTCACTGCATCCTAATAAAGCTGTGCCAGCGACACAGTGACACGGATGACAAAGGCAGGCTGCTGGGGACCGACCAGTCACAGGCAAAGCTCTGGTGCTCTGCAGTTTAATAAACCTCATGTGTGACAGCAGCAGGGCAGTCACCTCTTCTGCTGGCTGGCCAACTCGCAGACCTGCTTTCTGGGGAGGTGTGGTGAGGAGAGCACGGGCAGGCCTGCTCTGCTAGCCTTTCCAGAACATAACCTGGTCCAGGCTGCAGGGAAGCCAGCAGGGGCTCTGCACCTGGGCATATTTGTGGATGCCAGCCCAGGACACTGTGCCCTGGGTTGGGTCAGAGAGATGGAGCTGCGGTTCATTAGTTCCATCCCTGGCTGACACTGCCAAGCCCTGGGTTAAGTCCCGACCAGCCTGCAACGCCTCGTGCTGTTGGCTTCAAGGTGCAGATGCCTTAATGCTGATCTTTCCCTCCTCAGAAAAACCAGCCAAAGACCCATTCTAGATGAGGAACCAGCAGTAGGTATTAAAGAAAAAGCCATTAACGTTTTTTTTTGTATTGATTTATCATTTCAGTACTTACTGGGCCCTTATTTAGAGACAGAAGGAAAGAGAGAGCAGAGGGATGGAGGAGAAAGGAAGGGGGAGTGAAAAAATGCGGTGTGTATAAAAAGGATTAAGAACAAAGGCTCTGGAGGGTTTGATCCCAGCCCCTCTACCAGCCCTATGACCTTGGGCAAGAAAAATCCTCTCTGGGCCTTTAGTGTTCTAATTTTGTAGAACAGGAATAAAAATAGTACCTACTCCCTGGGGCGACTGTGAGGATTAGATGGGTTAACATGCGTAAACCCTTAGAGCTGTTCCTAGCACACAGGAAGAGCTCAGTTAACACTGACTAATGCTACTGTATGCGAACTGGCATAACATCTCGGGCCAGGAGCACCATCTTTGTCGGATAAAGCTCTGACTTTGCATACAAAGGACTAGGGCCCTGAGCTTACCAGCCACAGGGCCTTGGTGCCTTGACTTCTCCCCTCAGCGTCCTCCATTTATAAAGTAAGGATGCTGGTAATCTCTGCCTCACCAAGTTAGTTCTAAGAATCAAATGAGCTGGGCATCACGCCTGAGCTTTTATTCTCTGCTTAGGACAATGGAATGGTGGTATTATGAGGAAATCATAAAATCACTCAGACACTTCAGGTTTGCTTGCCTTATTGGCTTCTGCATGAGCCTCCGTCAGCACCCTTGTTCCATCTCCTGAGGTCAGTGTTGCCTTCATGGATGGTCAAAGCCCCTGAGAAAAGCCAGTCGTCTCTCCACAGCCCGAGGGATTCCATCCAGAAGTGAGGTCCCTTCAGCACCACCACTCCTCCCGGGGCGGGTGCTGAGGACCAGCCAGAGTTCTGGCTTCATGAGGCACTTAACACACTGGCACAGCTGGTCCATGGGCTGCCCAGGCAGCTGGGCCGTGAGGAGGGCCGGGAGTGGCATCTGTGCTCACGGCCTCGAGGACGAGGACAAGGCCGCCCTGGCGCATGCTCTGCCTGCTCCTTTCCAGCGGCAGCTCTGCTGCATGAGCTGCACTCAGAGCCACAGAGGACGGGCTTTGATGGGCAGATGTACTAGCGCTCCGTTTTAATTATGCCTCCTAGCGTTTCCCCTACTGCTTCCCTTTCTCTTTACCTGTCAGTGCTATTAGGGTCGCCCAAATACCAAATGGTGATGAGCAAATTGAACTACTGTGAATGGGGATGAATATCGGGCTGGTTGGAAAACAAAGGTCATTAGTCTTCTCTTTCTTGTGTCAGCTGAGCAGGGCTTTCTGCCCTTGCCTTGTTGGGAGCCCAGGCAGTGCCTCGGATCTGAGATTTGCTGATGTCTGGACGAAATCTAATTTCTAACATCTGGTGCAGAGAGCCCATTCGGGAAAGGCAAAGAACAACTTGTCAGGAGCTCCACTGTGAGTTCAGCAATGTGAGAAGAGAAGGGAGAGAAGAAATGCACCCAGTCGGTCCAGGTAGCTCTGAGCACATGGGAACCAGCAGGAGATGGGTCGTGTGAGGGGAGGAGGTGGGAGGAGACCACCTTCTGTAGAAATCACTCCTGATGCATCTCAGGACCAGTGTTGTGACGCAGAACTGTTCTCTGAGAAAGAGGAGGGATCTCTCAGGGACAAGAGAAGATTCTTTAAGAAGGTTCTGTTGGTGGTGATCTCTCCTGACATTTGTCTGAAAGTGTTTTTTCTTTTCCTGTATTCTCAAAAGATGTTTTCACAGGGTAGACTGTTCTCGATTCTCAGCCTTTTGGAGCTAGCATCCCTCCTCTTTCTGGCTCCTGTTGTTGCTGCTGAGGGGCTAAAATGTCCATCAGCTGTGGTTCCTAGGATCTGAGTTTCCTCTCTGGCTGTTTTTAAGACCTGCTGTTTGCCTTTGGTATGAAAGCAATTTCACTGCAGCGGTGTGTCAATATGTGGATTTCTTTTTATTATCCTGCTTGGGGTTTGTTGCAATTCCAAATCTGGAAAATTCTCAGCCTTCATTCTTCAAATATTGCCTCTTCCCATTTTCTGTGTTCTCTCTCTCAGGAGCGCCTCTTAAATCTATATTTGGCCTTCTCTCTCCTCCACACCCTCCTGGTCTCAGGCCCTTATCTATGAACATCCTAGGAGACTGGGGTTGAAGTATGTTCCTCTAGAGAAAATTTGTACTTGCTTCTGCCGTCTGCCAGGGGTGCTTTCAACATTGGACCGCTTTGAACTAATTTCTCATTAATCGATCTCAGCACTTTTCAGTATTTACGGATAGTGTGAATTCCAGCCGCAAACCTGCATGAGAACAGGCCAGTGGATACACATATTTAGGAGAGATTTTTCTTTTTCCAAGGGCCAAGGCAGAGACAGACAAGTTTGCGACCTTGTGAAGCAGAAATTTTTCCTCCTGTATCCTTTTGCTGAGGGTGTAGCATGTAGGGGGTCCCTGCCCTTCCAACTCTCTACCTCCCCAACATGGCCAGGAAGCTCAAGGCGCTAGAATGGATGACGGGGGTCAAAACCCTTGAGGGCAGTTGTTGTCTTCCGTGGCCACTTCATTTTTACATTGTGAGTCTTTCACCACTGCGCTAAGGGTTTTGAATTTTTGAAACATTTTATTCAGCCTTTTACTTTGTTGCTATGTGTTTGTTTATTTGGGAGTGGAAAGGATTTCAGGATTTCTAGTCTAGTGTAGCTCCAGAAATGGAAGTCCACGTCTCCGTATTCATAAATCCCCTCTCTGAAGAATTTACCAGCTTCTCCGTCTCTTGATCCTCCTTCTGTTCTCTGTAGGCCTGCGTGTGAGTAGTTGAAGTGATCTTTCCTCTTGGTTGAGACACACGCTCACCACAACAGGATGCAGAGAGGCAATCTCCTATAGTGTGGGAAGAAAATACTATGTTAGAACCTCTGCTTGTATATTTATCTCATACATTGCTTAGCTTCTATGTTTTGTGTATGCTTTACCATGTGCACGTTATATTAGTAGATGAGCACATGCTTACAATGTATTAATAAATATATACACGTTTTTTAACTGAGAGGGGTGTGTAATCATGAGAGTTTGGAGACTCCACTACCTTTTTAAAGCCATGGGAAGCCATTGTCTGCACTCTTAGGACTCTTATAGCTGGAGAGAAAACATCCAGAACTTTGCACACATTTGAACTCTACTTCTTCAGACCAAAAGCAAAAGGTCTGGCATATGTTATGAAAACAGACCAGGTATCCCAGGGCACTGGGGGAGGTAACGTGCTTGCTAGGCCCACGGCTGGAAGCCTGTGGCTGACTGTCAAATGGACCCATTACTAAGGCTCATTTCTGCTCTTCTGCTATAGTCCATATTTTCTCATTTCAGCATTTCTCTCTACTGCATAATATGATTTTCCACAGTTTTTGAATCACCCTATGGGCACCACAAAAGTTTAGTTTCTCTGTTTAAAGAAAAAAAATAGAATTGACATAAAAATATATATATATATATATATATCTCACTACCTACAAAAGCAATTGACACTTCATAGCCCCCGATCACCACTGTGAGTTCTCCTCCAAGTACCTTGCCGGGGGCTGTGTTTGCACTGAGCTCCCACTGCCCTTCCAGCTCCCCACGCTGCGTGTTCCTCTGCCTGTCTGTCTGCTTTCCTTGTCTGTGTTATGTTCTCAGGCCTCTGAGAATACATTTCATCCTGGCAGTGGACACAAGTGATCGGGGTTCAAGGAAACCACCTGGCTGAATGACCCCCTACATGCAACCCCCTCAGTAAAAGGAGAGAGGAGGAAAAAATTCTGTTTCACAAGGACACAAACAAGGTCATTTTTAGTCTACAAACAGGAGTTAGAGAGTCAGACCTTTCTTCCCCATTTTGAAACTGGGTTCCAGCCTTGAAGTACTTTTCTGATGATGATTCCAGGACCCTCAATTCACAACATGACCCCAAATGAGTCCTGTCACAGGAAAGTGCTCAGTCTGGGGCTATTTACTGTTTACAGTCATAGAAGATGTAGAAGGCTTAGACGATAAATATTATAAAATGTGTGTGTGTGTGTGTGTGTGTAGATTGGTATAATCCACAGATTTCATACAGTCATAGGAAAGTTTTTAGGCACAGAATTGTGATACTCTGGTTTACTAATTTGGAGGAACCATGGCACAAACGAACAAGAGATTTTGTGTTATAATGCTGTGTAACACACCATCGCCGCCATCACACAGACACACAAATTGTACACATGTCATAGCTGGGTCACTCCCCAAGTCATGCAAAGCTGAAACTGGTGCCATTGTTTCTCAGAATCTTTGAGAACTCTGGGTCCATTAGTGTGGATGGAAATAGGTTTAGACTGCACTGTGCCATCGGGCATTATTACCTCCTGTGCGGTCAAGTGAAACAAACTGGGTCTCCAAATAAGCCTGTGTTTTCCAAACTAACAGCCCTCCCTGGTTTATATTTTCTCCTTGAGGAAGATATTTTTTAAAAGTCTATTTCACAGAATCAATTTTAGTGGGCCCTTTAAAATGAGAGGTGAGCTGGAGGAAGTTCAGTTTGTTTTAACAATAACTCCAGCTTATTGAAGCAAGCACTAGCGTATCATGTCCCCATAAGGCAGTCATTAGAGGCAGGGGAAACTGGAGAAGCTTATTGCTCTGAGACAGCTAGTAAAAGAAATTGAAGACATTTTTATGGGACCTAAAGATAGTGTCAATAGGGCTTCCCTGGTGGTGCAGTGGTTAAGAATCCGCCTGCCAATGCAGGGGACACGGGCTCGAGCCCTGGTCCAGGAAGATCCCACAGGCCACAGAGCAACTAAGCCCGTGCGCCACAACTACTGAGCCTGCACTCTAGAGCCCGTGAGCCACAACTACTGAACCCATGTGCCACAACTACTGAGCCTGCACTCTGGAGCCTGTGAGCCACAACTAGTGGAGCCTGCGCGGCTAGAGCCCGTGCTCCGCAACAAGAGAAGCCACCGCAATGAGAAGCCCGCGCACCGCAAGGAAGAGTAGCCCCCACTCGCCGCAACTAGAGAAAGCCCACGCGCAGCAACGAAGACCCAACACAGCCAAAGATAAATTAATTAATTAAATAAATTTATTTTAAAAAATAGTGCCAATAAAATAAGGACAAAAGGCATTTGTAGATGGTAGGCGAGAGGAGGAAATCTTTGAGGAACTAAAAGCTTCACTCCACAAGGTGGAGAAGCTTTCAGGTAAGACGTCTATGATTCGTGTGCATATTAGTTTATTTTCTCAGTTGCTCAGTCAACCAACATTAATTGAGCACCTCCTAGGTTCCCAAATGTGGTGGGTTCTGGGGATGGTGTGCTGCACAAGACACAATCCCTGCCTCAAGGCCCTTACATATGGATGGTCGCCTAGGAAAGAGGCCTCAGCGTGCAAGGGGACGGGCTGAGTGGTAGAGAGAAACTAAGGACAGTGCTGAAGATTCTGGCATTTGTTACTGGGTGGGGGAGATGGTACTATTCACCGAGACAGTGAATACTGGGGAAAGAGGGAGTTTAAAGAGGACAGCACTGAGTTAAATTTTAGACATTTCATGTTTGCCTATGGGCTATCCAATAGACTGTTAGATGTATGTATCTGGAGCTCAGTACAAGGAGCTGGGAAGACTTAGAAATCTGGGAGTTATCAGACTATTGTTGGCAATAGAGACAATGAGATATGGATGAAATGATCCCAGGTAAAGGGTGAAGATCTCCTAGAATAGAGCCCAAGGGAACCAACCAATGTCAAAGGGATGGAATGAGCATGAAAAGCCCAGAAGCAGCATGAGGGTGAGCAGTGAAGTAGGAGACCGAGGAGAGCACGGTGCTAGAGGGACTGTGAAAGCAGAAGGATGAGGATGTGGATAGGATGTAGGTGACGAGGAGGAGGGAAAGTATACATTAGATTCAATAACAAGCAGGTCATTGGTGGCCTGGGTAAGAGCAGTTTCAGTGCTGTGATGGGAGAGTGGGTTGAGAGTGAAATGAGGGGTTGGAAAAGTGGAAACCAGGAATAGGCATAACCCTTCTCTTTCAAGATGCTACCTGTGAAGGAAAAGGGGAAATGAGGTGATAAGTGGATGAGAGAGTAATAGGACAAAACGCAATTATTTAGGAACGCAGTGATAGGAGGGACTTGAGAGGATTCAAATGCTGATGAGAAACAGCCAATGAGGAAGAAAACGTTCAAGAAATAGGTGTCAGAGGAGGTGATCATTAGAGAGGGTCCCTGACAAGGGGGCATGCCCGGGTCCAGAGCACAGAGGGAGGGACAGGCCTTAGAGAGGACGGACCTAGTGCTGGTTGACAAACAACCATGAAAACCCAGGCACATATACCACTGTTTATGCTCCCACTTTGGGAATCAACTGGGGGTCAGCTAAGTGGCTCCCCCGACCTTGGTTGGACTCACCTGTCTGAGACTCCAGGGCTGTCAGATCATCTGGATGAGTCTGTGGTGACCGGGGTGACTGAGCTCTGCTCCACATGACCCTTGGCCTCCTCCTGGGACCTGTGGGCTAGCCTCAGCTTGCCTTTCTCACGGCGAAAGCAGAGAAGCAAGGGAGCAAGCTCTGATGCCCACACCCCTTTGCAGCCTCTACCTGTCAGGTCTGCTAATACTCCTCTGGCCAAAGCGTGCCCCGTGTCTGAGCCCAGGGTCAAGTCACCCCACCCATGTGGCAAAATTGAATGGCAGAGGGCATGGGTTCAGGGCAGGATGAAGAATTTCTCAGCACAGATAAAGAGAAATACGGTTTTGACATTTTGTCAAACACAAGAAGAAAAAGAAATTTGCAAGTATCGAAGGGAGAAAAACATAGTAAAGCCCTGGCCATTTCCTGTCTTCCATTCAGGCCAAGGTGCTGCTGTATTATTTGTGTCTGGAAAGGTTAACACTCCACTTTGGTTAATGAGTAAAGCAGTCTGGGGGAGAACACTTCATGACAGGGTCAGCATTACCTTATAAAACTTAATGACAGCAAAGTCAGCTTTGTTGCTTTTGTAGAGGGAAACGCCCTCCACCACCTCAACAGAGCAAGTAGAATCTGCTCCTGGGTGAAAGAAAAAATATTCTCTCCAAATCTTGTTTATGAGAGAAGCATATTGGGCTGTGAAGGAGTTTAATTCCAGAGTGTGTATGGGGAGACAGGAATGTTTGCGAAAGGGAGGGCAAGACAGCTGTGGGATACGTCCATATTACACCTAGACAGGCAAGACAGGAGCTCCTGGATGGACGAAGTCTGGCTTCCCAGGGCCACACTGACGGGGATTCCAGGGAGCAGGAAAGTGAGTCTGCGATAGGGGGCGCTCTTGCCATCTGCTTCAAATGTCCCCAAGGTAATCACCTGTCCTTCTCCTCCTCTCTACTTGCAATCAGAACCATTCTACAAACACCTCCCTCTGCTTCAGAAGTAGGACTGAAGCACGCTGCTGTGAGTTTTATAAACAGCTGGCCGAGGCATACACGGTTATCACCCATGGAGCTTGCACTTCCATAAATCAGGGGTCTACACGTGGCACCCCCTCTTCTTTCATTTCAGTGTAGTGTGAAGTGTTCCCTGGTAGGTGCATTGAGGAAATAGAGTATCTAATTTTAACTAAACTAATTCTCAGAAAACAGACACAGGGCTTTAAAAGTTTCCTGCAAAGAAATAGCAGTAGAAAGATTTGCACAATGCAGAAATGGCCGAGCTGACCATTAGCCCATCACAAGGATGAGCTCTGAGTCAGTCACACTGCGAGGTGAAAAGAGGTGATCTGATTTCTTCCGGTGAAAAGCCAGTCAAATTTTAAAAATGGAAATGATGAAGATTATTTATAATACATATTTACATCCACTATCATTAACTATCATTAATTTGCCCCAGGTGTGTTTTTTACCTGACGTTATATGGAATGTGAGTAGGAAGGCATCGTGAGTAGTAGAGTATCCAAAAGTTAAGCATTCAGAACATAATACAACCTCTCCAATAGCCTTATCAATATTTTAGGTCAGGTGATACACAATCCAATATTTTTAAAAATGTTACATGCAATAAAGAAGCATCTTTAAGGGTTTCTTAGAAGAAGCAAAAGACCACACATCTTCTTTCTACGTTCTTCCTTCTGTGGTAAAAATGGTTGAAACAGATTTGGAAAAGAGCATAGAGCAAACTGGAATGGATTCCTTTATCAGCAAATAAAAGATGCATAGAAGACATTGTTGAAGGTTATAAGAAATGAGTATGGAACAAATCACACCGATCAGGAGGTCTGTTATGCTTCGGGGTGAAAATACAGATGTTGTCTAAGTTAATGGTACAACTAAGGTCCTTTTTTAATAATTGTGTAGAGAACTACAGTATTTTTTTTTTGTGAGTCACTAAGGGGAAGAGACACTAAAGAAAATGCATTCCCCACAGAAAATGACTTCTCGAAAATTGAGTGAATGTCACCACCAAAGGAGCAGGTGGTTTGATTGGGGAAAATAAAGAATTTGGAAGTCAGGCCACAGACTTGCCCCATGTGTGAAATTCATTCGCTTCATTTTTCCTAAACAAGCTACTGAAGCAAAAAATTAGAAGCCAGAATTTCACAGGGCAGTGCTCTCAAGGCTGAAAGTGTGCGCAAAAGTCACCTGGGGTCTTGTTAAAATGCAGATTCTGATTCAGTAGGTCTGTCCTGTCCCGAGAGTCTTCATTTCTAAAAGCTCCCAGGCGATGCTGGTGCTGCTGGTCAGTGAACCACTCTTTGAGTTGTGAGACCATAAAGAAATAGAAAATGTTAGAGGTGGTATTAGTTTATAAAAATAGGATCATTTACAATATAGGGAAAGCTTTAGATTACTTTGTGATGACATGTGGAGTGATCATGCAAATCATTTGTGCCGCAGCGAGGTTTGCTGGTTATCTTGTGGCAAAGTCCTTAAGAGCTGTCATGCATGAGGATGTGCTGCTGATGGTGCGTTTGCAAAACTGCAAATTTCTGACCTTTTAAATAATGCCAAATACCCACACACTTACAGTCAATTAACATTTGACAAAGGAGGCAAGGATATGCAACGGAGAAAAGACAATCTCTTCAGCAAGTAGCGTTGGGGAAAATTGGACAGCCACATGTAAATCAATGAAGTTAGAACACTCCCTCATAGCATACACGAAAATAAACTCAAAATAGCTTAATGACGTAAATGTAAGACATGACACCATAAAACTCCTAGAAGAGAACATAGGTAAAACATTCTCTGACATAAATCATAGCAATTTTTTTCTTAGGTTAGTCTCCCAAGGCAATAGAAATAAAAGCAAAAATAAACAAATGGGACCTAATCAAATTTATAAGCTTTTGCACAACAAAGGAAACCATAAACAAGACAAAAGGCAGCCTACAGACTGGGAGAAAATATTTGCAAACGATGTGACCAACAAGGGCTTAATTTCCAAAATATACAAAGAGCTCATACAACTCAATAACAAGAAAACAAACAACCCAATCAAAAAATGAGCAGAAGACCTCAATGGACATTTCTCCAAATAATACATACAAATGGCCAATAGGTACATGTAAATGTACTCAACATCGCTAATTATTAGAGAAATGCAAATCAAAACTACAATGAGGTATCACCTCAACCAGTCAGAATGGCCATCATCAAAAAGTCTACAAATGATAAATGCCGGAGAGGGTCTGGAGAAAAGGGAACCCTCCTACCCTGTTGGTGGGAATGTAAATTGGTGCAGCCATTATGGAAAACGGTATGGAGGTTCCTTAAAAAAACTAAAAATAGAGTTACCATGTGATCCAACAGTCCCACTCCTGGGTATATATCCAGAAAAAACTCTAATTCAGAAAGGTACATGCACCCCAATGTTCATTGCAGCACTGTTTACAATAACCAAGACATGGGAGCAACCTAAATGTCCACTGACAGATGAATGGATAAAGAAGATGTGGTAGTATATATGCGATGGAATATTACCCAGCCGTAAAAAAGAATAAAATAATGCCATTTGCAGCAACATGAACGAACCTAGAGAGTATCATACTGAGTGAAGTAAGTCAGGCAAAGACAAATATATGATATCACTTATATGTGGAATCTAAAAAATGATACAAATGAACTTATTTACAAGACAGAAACAGCCTCACAGACATAGGAAACAAAATCGTGGTTACCAAAGAGGAAAGGCAGGTGAGGAGGGATAAATTAGGAGTTTAGGGTTAGCAGATACAAACTACTATATATAAAATAAACAACAAGGTCCTACTCTATAGCACAGGGAACTATATTCAGTATCTTCTAATAAACTATAATGGAAAAGAATATGAAAAGAATATGTGTACATACGTATAACTGAATCGCTTTACTGTACACCAGAAACGAACACAACATTGTAAAGCAACTATACTTCAATTAAATAAGTAAATAAATAAATAAATAAATAAATAAATAAATAAACAAACAAACAAACAAACAAACAATGAAAATAGCTATTAACGGAATTCTACCTAACAGGTATTAAATACATACATACATACATACACACCTACATACACGCATACACCTAATCTGCCCCTTAGGGTGAAAGTGTCAACTTACCAATGAGTGAGAGAGTAACTGCTCCTCAAAAGAAACTTGTGCTATGGAGAGAGCACTGGTTTCATCATTATGTGATTTTGCTGTTGAAAATGGCATTGTACCACCTATAAAAACATCCATCTTTTCACACTAAGAAACTGAATTTTCTAGCATTTAAAAATCATTCACATAGTCAGTTTTGAACATATTTTATAAAAATATAAGAACATAGCCATATTCCACCAATGCCTCTTCTGATTCATTTGTAAGAAAATGAGGTTGATATCAGAGAATACAAAAAGATATTAGCTGAATTTCCACAAAAACCTTTGCATATTTGGTGAATATGATTGAATAATGAATACTGTGATTCAGTAAGAGAGGCCAATGTTACAAACCTATTTGGATCAATGAAGTAGCTTTTTTATCCTCTGACAGCAATTAAAACCAAGTAAGAAAACAAATCAAACTTAGAACTCGACCATTGAATGATTACCTCACAAAGTCCTAAACCAAAATTTTAAAACATAAATCATATTCAATTGCATTGTTCTCACCAAGAATATGAGTAATGTGTAAAATATTTTGGTGAGAATAAAATTTTTACCAATAATAAATAAAATAATTACTTAAAAGCTTTGTTTCTTTTTTATCTTACCCTTTTAAGATGTATAATTTTGTGTATATTTTCATGTACATAAAGCATTGGTACAGTAGTACATTTGAATAACTTTAACTAATATACATTCTGAGAGTTGTTTATTTTTTTTAACTAATGGGATATGAAATCCAAACGTGTCAAAGAACACTGATGTAAATTAACATATTTATAGACTATGAACTCAGAATGTTCATTTTCCTTCATTCATTCAATGAACATTCATTACACATAAACGTTGTCTTAATGAGTTCTTAATGATTTTATATACTAAAAGACATTTAACCTCAGAGTGATCAGATTTTGTTCACAATATGCAAAAATATGAATGGGTCATTTCCATAGAAAGAAGAAAAATGTTATCCTTTACGTTGGATTAAGCATCTGTAATGTGGATGCCCTGAGTCTGGATCATCCCTGAAGAATATTCAGTAAGCATTTATTACATCCCTAGCATGCCTGGTGAAGAAATGTGAACCAAGGAGAGGATGTGGTCCTAGAGATCTTAACGTGACTCACAGTGGGATCCCTGCAGCTGACTCACGAGGTCCAGCCTTTGGGTCTGGCACCCTTCAGAGGATCTGTGCAGAAAAGCTTAAATGCCCCATCAGGAACTTTGTCAAAATGTTGCTTCATTTTTCTGCTTATGAGCTCTATCTCTTTCTTTAGAAAAAGAGTTTCTAAAGAACTCTTATCACAAAAACAGTTTATATAAACTGCCCCTTGCAGGATCAATGCTTTGGCTTTGCTAAGATACATCCTATTGCACATAATCACTAGTTTAAAGAACTCCCAATGAGAAAACTGAATGAAGGGAGATATTTGACTCTTGTTTAAGGACAATTACTTTCTTTGTATTGGAAAGAATCTGGGGCAGAATCATGTGTCCAAGATAAAGGAATAGGTGTTCTTTTCTCTCTCTTCCTAATTCTGATACAGGGAAGAGAAATAAAAGAGCTAGTGTTGAGAAAAGGGGAGTTGAAAGACATAGGGAACTAAGTCAACAGCAGGCTTTAAATGAGGGTAGAGCTAGCAGCTGAGAGAAGCCACAAAGCTTTGCAATGTAAATCTAGTCTGAAGGCCCAGCTCCACAGGTCAGCCTTGAGGCACAATGACTCTATGGTGGAATTCATGTCAAAGTTAAAAAAAACAAAACATTTAAATCAGAATATAGATATGGGAAAAGAATAGATTTAATGACAACTAATATATTCACAGAGAAAAAAGTGTTTCTCTAAGAATAAACAGCTTTACTGTTTATTATTGTTTCAAGTCAGCAATTTTAAAAAAGTATTCTAAATAATGAATAATCATAAAGCAGAAAATAAGTGATTATAAATCTGTTACTTTGGACTTGGGCAAACACAATTTGAATCTAAGGAAAAGCATTTGCCCAGTAGATTGACAAAATGATTAAAGCACTTACTGCCACTTGGTGACAATGTACCCTAATTACAGGAAAAGAGCCTACAGATTTCTTTTTTTAATTTTAACTTTGAGATTCACTTTTCCACCCACATTTGTCCTGTCTTCTAAGGTGATACGCATTTTCAAAGCTATAAAGGTTAATTGCTTCAACAAATCATTATTGAACATCTACTTGGTATTAGCACCATTCTAGGCACTGGGGATACAGAGGTGAAATAGAGAACTAATGGCTATGCTCTCATGGTCTTTAAATTCTGGTGAGAAGATAGATAGTAAGTGAATGAATAAGATAATTTTTGACATTGCTAAGTACCGTATGAAAACAAAACAGAGGAATGTGGTCAGGAGTGACTGGGAGAAGTGCTCAGGGAATGCCTCTTTGAGGAGCTGACATTTGAACATGAAGACAAAATGGAATTCAGCCTTGCAAAGATCTGACCCAAGAGTGTTCCAGACACAGGGAACAGCAAATAAGCCCTAAAGTGAGAGCAACTGTTTGTAGTGAGCCAAAGAGAAATCGGCGATAGGTTATTTCAGAGAGAGAGGCAGGACCTAGATTATGCAAGGCCATAAACAGGTAATTTGAATGTTATACAAAGTACAATAGGAAGTTGTGAGAAACTGAAAAATAAGAGGACAAGTTTTGCTGATCTTCTCTTCGAAAGTTGGAGTATCTTTTCCCCTCTTTGAAACCTGGACTGGCCTTGTGACTCGCTTTGACCCCAGAGTGTAGCAGAAGTGATGTGGTATTGGGTTGGCCAAAAATTTCCTTCAATTTTTAAGTAAAAATAAAAGACACATTTTTCATTTTCACCAAGAACTTTATTGAACAACGTATTCACTGTTTTGTTCCACTACCTTCTGCCATTTTTCAGGCAATTTCATAATTCCATCTTCCCAAAACTTTTTATCATTTTGAGAAAAGAACTGTTCCAGGTGCCTTTTACAGTCTTCCAGGGAACTGAAATTTTTTCCATTAAGAGAATTTTGTAGAGACCAAAATCAATGGAAATCTGAAGGTGCAATGTCTGGTGAATACAACTGATGAATCAGAACTTCCCAGCCAAGCTGTAACAGTTTTTGCCTCGTCATCAAAGAAACATGCGGTCTTGCATTATCCTGATGGAAGATCATGTGTTTTCTGTTGACTAATTCCGGAGACTTTTCATCAAGTGCTGCTTTCAGTTGGTCTAACTGAGAGCAGTACTTGTTGGAATCAATCATTTGGCTTTCGGAAGGAGCTCATAATAGAGGACTCCCTTCCAATCCCACCATGTACACAACATCACCTTCTTTGGATGAAGACTGGCCTTTGATGTGGTTGGTGATGGTTCATTTCACTTGCCCCATGACAGTATCCACTTTTCATCACCCGTGACAATTTGTTTTAAAAACGGAATGTTTTCATTACGTTTCAGTAGAGAATCACATGCAGAAATACCGTCAAGAAGGTTTTTTTTGCTTAACTTATGTGGAACACAAACATCAAAGCGATTCACATAACCAAACTGGTGCAAATGATTTTCAATGCTTGATTTGGATATTTTGAGTATGTCGGCTATCTCCCGCATGGTATAATGTTGATTGTTCTCAATTAATGTCTCGATCTGATCGCTATTAACTTCAACTGGTCTACCTGACCATGGAGCATCGTCCAGTGAGAAATCTCCAGCACGAAACTTTGCGAACCACTTTTGACATGTTCAGTCAGTCACAGCACCTTCTCCATACACTGCACAAATCTTTTTTTTTGCATTTCAGTTGCATTTTTACCTTTCTTGAAATAATAAAGCATAATATGCCAAAAATGTTGCTTTTTTTTTCTTCCATCTTCAATATTAAAATGGCTACACAAAAATTCGCCCATTTTGATGGTTTTTTTTAAATGCATGCTGATATGGCAGCTGTCACAATACAGTCTAACAAAATTGTTTTGAATGAAGTTAAAGACAACTAAGCGCTACGTGAGCCACCATATGGAGAAAACCGAACAAACATTTTGGCCAACCCAATATTTCAAAAGGCTCAGCCTCAAGAGGTCTAATGGCTTCCACCTTCATCTTCTTGGAACACTTCTGCCACCATGTACAAAACCCAGACTGGACTATTAAGTGGTAAATGACCATAGGGAGAACAAGGTTTGGCCAATAACCCAGATGTGTGAATAAGGGGGGATTGAGACTTATGGAGTTGCCAGGCAATTCTAACAGAAGAACTGCCCAGTTTAAAAAAAAAAAAATGAACAAAAGACATAAATGGACACGTCACAAAGAAAAGTATCCAACAGCAACATGAAGAAGTGTTCAACATTCTTAGTCATCAAGGCAATACAAATGAAAAACCCAATGAGATTTCCACCAGAATGGCTAAAATTAAGAAGATTGACCACTCAAAATGATGGTGAAGATTTGGAGCAACTGAACTCTCAAACATCATTGGTGGGAGTTCAAAATGGTTCAATCACTTGGAAAACTGTTTCATAGTTTCCAATTATACACCTATCCTATGACACAGAAATTCTACTATGTATTTACCCAAGAGAAATTAAAACATATGTCTACAAAAAGATTTGTATAAGAATGCCCATGCAACTTTATTCACAACAGCTCCAAATTGGCAACCCAAATGTCCATCAACAGGAGAATGGATAAACAAACTGTAGATTATTCATACAATAATATATTCTGTAATAAAAAGAGAGAAACTACTGATTCATCAACAACATGGATGATCTCAAAGGCATTATGATGAGAGGAGGGGATTCTGGACTCTCCACTTAAGCATTCGGGGGACTTAAACAATGTGACCCTTGACACCTTGAATTACCTCATCTCTTGAATTAGCGTATCTCTTAATCACCAGTGATAAGCTGCACATTGCTTGTGGTAGAACATTTATCTTTCCCCTAGGTGGTATTCAGTCTTCAGAAACCAAGGTACTAATGAGCTGACCCAACAGTACTGGATGTTGGAGAAGAACCCACAAACCATGTTATCTGGAAAAGCCCAGATTCTTCCACGTTTGTTTGAAGATGGCCATGAACTCACCAGGGGACCTTGTTAGCACACATCTCTGAGAACAGAATGAGGGTCTCAACAGCAGGCTGACTCACCCCATCTTTCCTGGTAAGGTCCCCCTTCCCTGCCACACCACATGGGGGATGTATCTGGAGGCAGCTGAACTGGAGGAACTTTGCCTCTTCTTCCATAAACCTTGTTCACAGAATGTCCTCTCTGGAGCGAGATGGGAAACTCCCATATCCTCCCTCCTTTGGTATGACAGGCACCATTCCCTTCACAGATCCCACCTAAGATTCCACAAGATTCCTCCTAAAACTTGGGTTCATTTGAAGTTACCTCAGCAACCTAGAGTCACAAGTGCTGAAAAGCAGAGTCCTGACATCGTTAATAATTACAACCTGCTCCCCAGCCATTCAATCCAACCCAACCCGAAACATCTCTTGCCTGTGCCCTGGGCTACATCTTCTGTGCTTGGGGTGGAATCTGTCCACTGTGTATTCCCTCTGCCCCTGCCCCCTGAATTATCTCTGGTCGTATCCTGCAGTGACCTCACAACTCCTCCCTATAACGGCCTTCTCTCCTCCACCTGTGCGGAAAACGTTAGGAATAGCCTCCACGCAAGGCCTGGCCTTGGGGACTCTGGGTCTGAAACTGACATCTCTTTCTTCTGTCTCTATTCTGTTGTCTCTGGATCTGATTCCACTTGAACGGTTTCCAGCCTCCTCCTTGGCAGCATGGTTTATATTTAGGTTTGGCTGCAAATGGGCAGACAGATGTGCAGAACCATCTCTCCCCTGGGGGGTGGGCCCTGCTTTATCTTCCTGACATTCCCTCTAGGTTGGAGGCGGGTGTGTGCTCTCCCAGAGGAAAGTGTCATCTTAGGGGCCAGGAAGCAAGAGAATCACGGTGAGAGGTCAGGGGAGTGATTGGTAGCTAAAGGAAAGGGTAGAGAGACTAGAAAAAGGGAAAGTAGGAGAAGCATTAGGGACTGCCTGAGCACAGCTGCTGATCTAAGAAAAAAGGAAAAAATTTCTTGTGTCTTTGGAACTTGGGTTGTCATACAGATTCAATCAATCAATCATTTGAACTTAACCAAATATCCACTATGTATCTAGCATAGTCCTTGCCAATAGAGAAAATACGTCCAGTAGGGAAAACACATTTAAATAAAAAATTATGAAACAGGAAAGAATAGTAGTTGAGTAAACTTCTCTGGAAGCTCAGAGCCAGCCTGAAGGGGGAAAAGGGAAGGTACACCAGAAACTGAAGCTAGAGCTGGGACGAGGGGTCAGTGTATGAAAAGCACTGTGTGCTGTATCAAGGGGGTTAGACTTTACCTCATAGGGAAAAAGGCATGAAGTAAAAGTTTGTAAGCAAAGGAGTGACATGAACAGATGTGCATTAGAAAGATGAGTCTTTGACA
The DNA here is from genome assembly GCF_028021215.1 of Eschrichtius robustus. NCBI lineage: Eukaryota > Metazoa > Chordata > Mammalia > Artiodactyla > Eschrichtiidae > Eschrichtius > Eschrichtius robustus. Next base: position 35,830,151 of record NC_090824.1, read on the forward strand.
GTATGGCTTGGAGGACAAGAGGAGTTCAAGGCAGGGAACTACTTAAGATACTCCAGCATGCCACAGAGGAAAGCATCTGTTTTAGACTAAGACGGGGCAGTGAGCTGGGACTGGAGGGAATAGATTCTTGAGGTTCAGTTTGGAGCGCGAATCAACATGACTCGTCCAACCGGGCATGTGAGTTGTAGGTGAGGGAGAGGAAAGGATAATTTCCAAGGTTCCACCCTTGGGTACTCCTGTAGACCCTTGTGCCACCGATTAACATCAGAAATACAGGAAGAGGAAGTGGTTGGGGACATTACAAATTCACCTTTCCCATGAGAAAATAGTTCAGGAATTCCAGAGTTATAACGCACCCCATTTTTGATGGAGGAACATGCCATATCCCACCCCCATTTCTGTCCCACTTTTCTATTAGCCCCACCCCAAGAGCAAACTGAAGAACAGGCAAATGTGAATGTTCTTTTTATCTAAAGAATTCATTCACTTAGCAGCTGAGGGGTAATACATATTCGAAGTCTCACAAGCCTTTCAAGTCATCAGTGGCCCCTTTGCCACAAGAATACCGTCCTTTTCTTTTTCCTCTCCTTCAATCTGCCACACCCCCACCCCACTGAAATCAGGGATTACAAAAGGAAAGGAAAGGAGGAATATATTGCTCAGCCCTCACGTGAGAGCGGTCAGGAAGTGTGTCTGCAAAATAGGGAGCAGGGTCTCTGTCTGGAGTCCGTTTCTCTTGGAGCAGTCAGCAGGGATGAAGCAAACATTCATTAAACTCGAGGTATGCATCTCAGGAAGGAATTCTCCTTTCTAGAGCCTTAGGGACTGTGCTCCAAAGAAGTAGTCTCCCCATCTGTACCCTGATGTTGGGGAGAAGTCACTTTCTCTCTTGGAGTCATTCCTCCTCACTCCTATGGGGTCTTTTGACCTGAACAGGCTCCCTTAGGGCCTAGGCCAGGGCTCAGGAGGTAAGAATCCAGACATGGAGAAGTCTTTTCCTCCAGACTGAGGCCTCAGTATGGCTCACGCTGACTTGTGCTAACAGCAGGGTCTCCCTACCTCCACTCCTCTCCTCACTCACACCAACACCTAACAAGGGCGTATGATAGTGCCTGGGATCAAGGAAAGAATGGATTTAGTTTTATAAATTTTATAAATATAATACTTTTGAAACATGAACTGATGATCTTTCCCCCATCTCCTCTCATCCAATGGATTCTAACCCACCCTACACTGAGGCAGCCAGGCCGTTCTGCATTTTCTTGGGAAAGAGATGTAATAGCAGAAAGCAGAAAGGGGAACAAGCAAGGACTCTTTCAGATTTTGAAATTTAAAAGCCTGAGCCCCGGGAAACAAGATGGGATTCATGTCATAGGTGAAAAATTGGGGAGAATATATTCGCCAGTTAACTAATTCCTGGGCTGGTGAGGATGGAGGGATGAGTAAGGGTAAGAAAGGATAAGGAGGTTGTGAGTTATGGGAGCATATTCATTGGTGGGTTCCTAAGAAAGGAGGAAGAGGGAGAAAACCTAGTTGAAATCTGGTTGTTCAGAGAAATGAGGGTTTTTCCCAGAACACTGAACTTTAGAGAAAGCAAAAATATGAGATAGAGATGCTTGAAGATTTCTACCAGCTTCAAGCTTCCCTTCCATTCTCAGCAAATGGACCGCACCCCCTTGACCTCTCTGGTCTGAGATCAGCTTATTTTTTGCCTGACTTTCCTCTTGCCAACCCCACCACCCAGGCAAAATAGATGATCGAAGCAGGAGGCCCAAAGTAGGAAGGAGACAGAGCTCTCTGCACCTCAGAGCTGTGTCCTTTCCCTCCCCTTCTTTCCTCACGGTCAGTTATCTCTGCGGATTGCAGGGCATATCCAGTGCTGCCTGCCCACATTGCTATTTATGACTCAAATTTCATTATTCCCATGGGTGTCCTCTCCAAAATTGACCCAGAAAATGAACTAACCATGCTGGGATGGGTGTTGCTTCTCCCCAGTGGAGCACCTGACCCTAAGTGCAGCTTCCCAGGACACCAAGGGCTTCCTTGCACCAGAAGGGGGTCTGTGACATCCCAAGAGCCCCAGGTTTTCAGGTTTTGGGCAGTTGGATTCCTAGACAACTTCTGTAAACAAATCCAAACCCAGACTGCCTGGTGCTGCACTGCCTGTTTGTTCTCCAATTAGCAAGGCCATTTCTCATCTATGATCTATGAAAAGGCAGAAACAGCAGAGGAGCAGGGTCCCCTGGTACCAGCAGATCTCAGGTGGATTAATGGTTGATGGAAGCTTGTTTTTTTTTCTCTTCTTCTGTTTGCCTGGAGCTCTTTCCTTTTCTACAAAAAGCTATCCCCTACCGCATGTCAAGATGCTGAGTAATTTGTCCCAAACTTGTTGCACAGGAGGTAGTGAACCAGATGGCACCCAACTGGCAGGATGGTGCACTTAAGAAATTAAGAAGTCATAAAATGTGGATGATATTGCACAGGCTTTGACCAGAGATTTCCATGCTAGCTCTACTTTTAATTAACAGTCTAGTATTAGGCAAATTTATTTCCCAGCCTCCATTTCTACATGTATAAAATGGGCAAAATTAATATCAAATTCAATAGGATGTGGTGAAGATCACATGAGAGAATGCTCCCAGTGTGCGTGGTCCTGTAATGTCCTCACAATTAAGAAGTTGACACGGGAGAAGCATTCTTCAGTCCAGGCATGGTCCTCTCCTCTCCTGGGGAGTCATGCACTTTCTCTGCACTGATCGGTTTCTACCATGTTATTTGTTTGAACCATGTAACTGTCCTCCTGCTGATCCAATTGACCCCTCTGTGAAATGGCACACTTTGAGGAGCTGTCAGGCATCATACACAATCACTTATCTGGGGGTGTGATTTCTTACCTGATAACCTTTCCCAACAAGACCCCAACCCCAGCTGCTCTAGAAGACAGTGACAAGGGCCTATTAGCAGCTATAGTAGTGTTCCAAGGTCCAATCATCACAGCTCACACAGGTTGGGAGCAAAAGTTCTCAGGGTTTGGAAGACAAAGTCCCTGCTTTGAAGGCAGAGGTGAATTTAAATCCGATTTCTATCAGGTAGCTGTGTGATCTTGGAAAAGTTGCTCACCTTCTTTGAGGCTCAATTTCTTAAATTTAAATCTTGGTAAAAGGATGTGGTAAGGATTAGAGATAATGTTCCCAGCCCATTGAAGCTCCTTATAACCAGGACTATTACTATTTCAGTAAGGTCGGCCTCCTCCAGCCCTTGTTCATTCTAATGGTCAGTAACACAGTTGCACAACTGTGAACAAGTTTGCACCTCTGACCACCCAACCAGCAGGTTCAAGCAACTAGGAGAAAGTAGCCAGATGGCAGCGTTCTCATCCCTGGCTGCATATGAGAATCACCTGGGGAGTTCTTAAACCCCCAGTGGCCTCACCACACCCCAGACCAATCACGTCAAAGAGCTGGGGCTGGGGGCCCAGCATCAATATTTTAATGCTCCCCAGATAACACCAACGTGCAAGCTAAAGTTAAGAATCGCTGGGCTGCTTCTCCAATGTTAATGTGCAGGTTTAGCACCTGGGGAACTTACTAAAATGCAGAACCCAATGGAGAAGGCCTGGGGTGGGGCCTGATTCTGAATCACTAGTAGTTCCCAGGTGATTCTGATGCTACTGAGTAACAAGGGCTAGAGGAAGATTTGCTCTCATTATCAAGCTGAGAGCCTATTTGATGGGAAAAGACAAGATAGAGGCTTGGGCTCCAAATGCAGAGTGGCCTGGGACTGCTTAAAACAGAGGCACACAACTTATTAGTAGTCCCTATGCGTATTATTATATTACTTATTAGTAGTCCCTATACTTATACTTACTAGTAGTTCCTAGGAGTATTATTACATTGTAACAAAGCCCAAGTTGATGGTCATAACTATGACCCCAAATCTCTGAGAAAAAGTTACATTGTGTGTAGGAGCGTTTGTTTAGGAGGACCAGGAAATGATTCATGTATTTTGGAGAATCTGGGAAGAAAAGTATGTCTTCAACTGTTAGAGGTGAACTTCAGACAAATCTTCCAATGAGAAATAATGAATGTCTTATTGATGCCAATTACTGGGCTTACCAGTAGGTTGTCACTCAAAAGGCACCTGACTGCTCAACCCTAGTTGTGAACTGAGATAGACTATGATTGTTCCCAATTTTTCACTCTCCTCTCCCTATACAAGGATATAGTTTCTCCCTTCATTGACATAGTGATTGGCCAAATGACTTTTTGGCCAATAGAGTGTGAGCATTTGCAATGTGCCACACGCCACTTCCAAGCAGAAGTTTCAAGAGCCATCACATAGTTCCTTTCCGTCTGCCATAAGACTCTATTAGGGGATGCTCCTTCATCCTGGCTCCCAGAATGAAGAAAAACATAAGCTTCCAGCTGGCATGTACAGGAGTGAAAAATAAGCATTGGTTGTTACATGACATTGAGATATTGGGGATATTTGTTACCACAGCATAACCTGGTGACAACTGACTAATATGTGAGCAATGGAGAGAGGGCTGCAGAACACAGAAAAGATGCCACTCTTCCCCACATGGGGGGTGGGGGGTTATAGTACCAAACAGAATGTGAGTGTGCCCAGGAGTGAATGTGGCTCAACATATGTAGATCCTGAAGGGATATATAATTGTCAGGACAAGGAGAGGACAGTTACCTCCTGGTAGATTTGGGGAGGTTTCTTAGAGAAAACACTCTCTCTGAAATGAAGGGAAGACATAGCAGGACAGGGGAGCATAGCGGTAGGTCCAGAAGCAATTATTATAGTGAGAGGGCTTGGGTTAAGTGTTAGACTTGAAGCCCAAATTTAGAGTTAGATTGAGGGATGGGACAGAGGGGGACAAGAAGTGGCTGAGGGCTTCGATGAAAAGAGTGACAAGTTTTTTCCCTTAAGGGGCACCAAGCCTTGGGACTTCCCTTGTGGCGCAGTGGTTAAGAATCTGCCTGCCAATGCAGGGGACATGGGTTTGAGCCCTGGTCCGGGAAGATCGCACACGCCACGGAGCAGCGAAGCCCGTGCGACACAACTACTGAAGCCCGTGTGCCTAGAGCCCACGCTCTGCAACAAGAGAAGCCACCGCAATGAGAAGCCCGCACACCGCAACGAAGAGTAGCCCCCGCTCGCCACAACTAGAGAAAAGCTCGTATGCAGCAATGAAGACCCAACAGAGCCAAAAATAAATTTTAAAAATTAAAAAAAAAAGGGACACTAAGCCTTCAAGATGCTTCTTTTATGGTCTTCAGCTGGAAGCTATATAGGACCACTTTCAACTCCTCCTCTTTACTCCCTGCCGAGAAGCACATGGGTCTGGTTGGCCAGAGTCCAGGGCATTGATATGGCTGTTTCTTGCTCTTTCTCTGGTTTCATAGTCTCTGTTGCTGTTGGGTATGGTTTGGAGGATAATGAAGTCATTTAATTCTCTAGCCTGGGACAAAGGACCAGGACCTAATCCAGCTCCCTTAAGTTCAGTCTGGGGTCCTAGAATAACAGCCCCAGCTGTCATGAAGTATCTGCTTGGCCAGCCATTGTCCTGTTCGTATATTTCCCTTGCAGACCTCACCTGCAGGGAGGAGTAATTAACGTGGGCAGGCTTCAAGTATTCCTGGGTGCTCTGGCCAAAACTCCATCTTCAGCACCACTTTAATACCAAACCTCTCTCTGGCCTCTAAGACTACCTATCTCACTCATGCCTGCTGTCCTGTGACTATCACCTGATGCCAGAGATATTTTTAGCCAGAGTCAAGTTTTAGATAATTGTGTGTGTGTGTGTGGTGTGTCTTTTAAGAGCACCATGACATGTTGTAATTATGCCAACAGAGGGCTTATTTCCTAAACCTTCCTCACCAGTTTATCAGAATCCACTGGGGAACATAAAATCTGAAAACAGGTGAACTCAGCTCAACTATTCTGGACATAAAAATAGGGAAACCGAAAAAGACATGAAGGAAAAAGTTAAACCCCACAGAAGTATAAATGGTGACAGGAAAAGGACAAGTACAAAGAAAAGAGAAAGTCTTAAAATGAGAAAATCAGCTAGGGACTTGATGACTTTAGCGTCTCCCCCTACTTCTTTCACCTCATTTGACGAAGCAGCCAATATTAGCTGGTGAGATGCTCAGGGTGAGGAGACCATGTCTTTGTGTCGCAAGCCAACAGAGAAGAGTCTCGCAAAATCATTTGCATTCCCTTCTCTGCATGTAAAATCTATTCTAAAGCTTGAGGCCATCTCTCTACTCTAGAGAAAAGGAAAGTATTTACAAAGAAGGCAGAAGAATGTCTTCACGCATGTACACAAAACAGAATGCCAATTAAAGCCCTCAGTAGGGGAGAGTTTTCTAAGCTTGTTTCTGTCAGGGAGGAAAAAAAAAAAACCTGGCCATCGACCAGCTTCCTTTAGACAAAGAACCAAATCAGAGTGCTAGGCATAAGAGACCTGAAGAGCCAGCGGTTGGAATTTAACAGCCCTGGCTTGTCCTCCACCCTGTTCCTCCACGCTTCATCATGGGGGCGTCAGATAGAATGGCTCACGGGAAGCAGAACTCTCCTGGGGCAACAGAGACCTTTGATCATTCAGGGCAGTGAGAACAGAGGACACAGTCTAATTCTGTCTCCATTCATAGAGACATCTACTTTCCCCTGGGCACTCCTCACTCCTTTTCTACTTTTCTGTTTCCCTTTTTTTCAATCATCAAAAAATAAAATCCTTTTACTTCCTCCTAATCATGGACCCTTTGTGATCAGTGGGAAGGGCTCTCCCCCAGTTAACTACTGTCTGTAAAGTGGAGTCAGTATGGGCACCATGCTGGTCGTGCATTAGGAGGAGGGATGGGGCAGGACCCAGGCTGGGAGGAAGGGAAGCATAAGGGTGGAAGTTGAGGAGAAGACCACACAAGGGGGAATGACTTGCTGGGGAGCAGTGGGGCACTAGGGTGGGAAGTCAAGAAACATGAGTCAACACTTTAAAGGCAGAAAGCTGGGCCGCCATCTCATACCAGTGGAGAGGCCATTGTCATGGCAAAGGAATATGTAATGAGGAGTCTGACCCCAATTTTTGATGTTTGGCTGCTGATAGCTTTTAAGCCTTACCCCTCATGCCCACAGCAGCTGATAAGAAAACCTGGGTACTCCCTCCTTTGGCGAGGGTGGAGATTCAAGCCCAGCCAGCTGTGCCTGCCCGGGAACACTCATCCTGGCCCTACCTCCCGACCACAACAAAAACGCTGAGCCATCTCCTTTCCTTGCTCTCAGCTATTTCAGACCTTCCTGGGTGGCCTGCCCTGCTCCCCTCAGAGACCTCAGTGGTGTAATCCAAACCTTCTCATTCCTCTTGATATGTGAGGCCACTGTCAGTCTCCACATCTGACCAAATTTTGGGTGGTCGTACATCTGCTTCTGCAGGTAACCAGAGAAGAGTAGATCTAGGAAATAATGTACTCTCATCATCCATGGTGATATCCGGTACTGATATAGTCAGGTAAAATTATTACCAAAAAAAAAAACCCCCAAAAAACCAACTTCAGAAAAGCTGGGCCAAGTTGACAAGGAGAAGGGCAAGGCCAGAGGTTGATATGGCTTACAGGGGATAGAGATGCAGTGGGTTTGAGTATTTTTAATTTCAGCTTGTTGAACAGAGTCTGTCAGCTGGGCCACTTCCACAAATCTGAGCTGTCTACAAAATCACATCTTACAAGCACATAAAACATGAGCTGGTTGCATTGCTATGGTTCTAGGACAACTGCAAACCTGCATTTCTCTCATGTGTTCTGACCCTCTTTGTTCTCTCTGCGTTTTCAGTCTCCATCTGGTTCTCTCTCTGCCTCCAATTTTTATTTTATGTGCTCATGATGTGATTACTTGTTTTGGATATGGTAGTGTGACTTGAGCTGGCATTCCCCCTCAGATTTCATCCAGAATTTGACTTTTGCTACCACACATGAGGATTTTAGGTAAACAGTATCTCTACAAACACACACATACACACTCACAAACACATATCAGGACTGGATAGCTGGCTAGTGAGAACAGAGAGCTATTGAGATACGTTCAGAATCCAAGCTTCTCAGATATCTTCCACAGATCCTGGGTGCACTGTGCAACCCTGGTGAATTTCTTTGCACCCCCTTCTTGCAGAATGAGTCCAGTTTGCAGGAGAAGAAAAAGAGGGTTGGAGCAGACTCACCTGCAACCTGGGGCTACCACAACTGGGTCGTAGATTACAAAGGAGGCCTCCCTCCAAGTCCTAGAATAAATCTTGCTGTTTGCTGCCTTTATAATCTGAACAAGTTTGGCTCCACAAGGCATTAAAGGACCCAGGAGATATGGAGAGGAAAGGAAGAAAAATGGAGTGGTCTTGCAGGTAGCAGTTCTGGTTTTCTTTAGGCTGAGAGTTCAGCCATCTCTGCATCTTCCAAAAGATCCACTGGGGAATGTTTTCAAAGGTAGCCTTCCCTTTGCTTTACTGAATGGCTATCTAGAAAAATAGCTGTCTCACTAGGCAACACTCAGCTAATCTAGATGACTCCATGTGTAGCTGCTCTTGGGGAAGTCACTTTAATAAAGCAGGGGAGAAATTCTCAGATGCTGGGCCACTGAATGGCGTTCACTGAGGCAGGAGACTCCTGTGCTCTCCTTTCTCCACATCCCCCTGCCCTATCCCTATCTCCATTGTTCAGAAGGTTCCCCGATCCATTAAAAGCATAACTGGGGTGGGAAGACTCAGCTGGGTCCAAAGCCTGAGGTTAAGTCATGTCTAACTCATGGAGTGGGCTTATTAAGCCTATTAAGAAGTGTCCTAGGAGATCATCCATTCTAGGGAACACAAGAGACAGGAACAACTAGCTTAATCCTGTAGGAAAACCTTAGTGGCTGAGGCTCTGGCTTCACCTTAGAGCTGACTGCATGATTTTATTTCCCAACGAGCCCTCTTGAACTTACGTCAGTCTGATAATATGATTAGGAACCATTTGATGACCAAGTTATGTGTCGGTCACTATACCAGGTGCATTTTTGTATATGAATATGAGCTCATTCTTAATAACATACCAAGAATGCAATTAAAAATTGTCAAAAAGTCAAAGGCGGATATTTTTGAACTAAAATGAGCAATTTATGGAGTTTCCTGAGGACTTTAGTCCAGGAGACCACCAGGAGTCTGGCTGCTGCCACACACACTCAGGAACATGGGCAAAGCTCAGACTGTGCCTGTGGATAAGCAGGGAGCTGGGTTCCTGAAATTTGCGGGAAGTCTGAGTTATCAATATGGCCTCATTGTTGTCTTGAGTGGGTCATAATTTTCAATTGCTGATCCTGAATTAATTAAGAAATCTGCAGTCTCATATTTGTTAATCATTTGGTTTAACTCATGCAGTAGTGCATTCTGGTTATTAGTATGTTCTTCTCCAATGCCTTCTTATCACCCAGTTCTTTTTCTACCTGAAAGTGGGACCAAGTCAGACAGGTGGTCTTGTCCCCATTTCAGGGGCTGGCTCCAGAGATAAAGAAATCCCAACTACAAATACCTGTGTAAACATCCAGGTGATCTGGTTTGACGAGAAAAGTTGTTTGAAGCAAAATGGGAACCAATTTTTGGCCACTAAGATCCTGAGTAAAGAGGCTCTGCTGTCAAGACTCGCAGCCCTGCCAGGCAGCACACGTTGCTGGGGAAGGACCACTGAGTCACGGAATGAAAGTTGGTGACATGAAACCAAAACCTTCCTCAGAACACACGGCCATCCCCTGTACCTGCAGAAAAGGAAAAATCACACATAGAAGAGACATCTGAACAGTTGCCCCTCACAACTCCCCCTCACTTTCTACTCATTGCCACACATTTCGTTTTCCCTCTACCCTTCACTCATTATCCTCCTGACATCTGGAGGACTCCATCCTCACTTTTTGAGCCAAATAGCCTTCTCACAAACCTTACCAGCCATCTCCTAACTAACTAGACCCAACAGTCTGTGTTTAGTCCTTGTTTGGGGTTGAATTATGTCCACCCAAAATATACTTTGAAGCCCTAATCTCTAGTACCTCAGTATGTGGCCTAATCTGCAGATAAAATTAGTTAAGATGAGGTCATACTGGAGTAGGGTGGCCCTTAATCCAATATGACTGGTGTCCTTATAAGAGAACAACATGAAGACACAGAGACACACAGGGAGAAGACTCCCATCTCTCATGTGATGATGGGGGCAGAGACAGAGATGTCCAAGGAATACCTGGGGCCACCAGGAGCTGGAAGAGACAAGGAAGGATCCTCTCCTAGAGGCTTCAGAGGGAGCATGGCTCTGCCCACATTTTGATTTTGGACTTCTAATTTCAGAACTGTGAGAGAGTAAATTTCTTTTTTAAGCCACCCAGCTTGTAGTACTTTGCTATGGCAGCTGCTACAATCCCCCCCTTGCATCTTCAACCTGTTCTATTGACCACTCCTCTATCTGAAAACTCTCCTTTGTCTTGATCTTGTTCACCCAGCATTGCCTTCCTTCTCTATTGCTCTGCTCTTTTCTCCTCGCTGGCTCATGTCCCTAGATGTCTCATCCCTAAATGTGCATGCAGGTTCCTTGTAGTTCTGCCCGCAAACTCTGTTCTTTTTGTGAGAAGCCTCTCCTTAGGTTTCAGCTATCACACTCATGGAGATCACTTTCCAATTGAGATCATTCATTTATTGAGCGCCTACTGTGTGTTAAGCATAGAGTTAGATATTACAGATATAGAAGAAAATAACACAGCTATAGGACTAGTGAAATAGTCTTAATTTCCTGTCCTCTAGCTCCATATTACCTACATCTCTATCTAGCACCTCAACCCTGATTCAGCCTCCCCAAACTGTTCCTGCACTTGGTTTACTATTTTGGTTAATTGCTCCATCAGTCTTCTAGTTCCCCAGGCTGGTGACCTCGGCTTCATCTTTGCTCCTTTTCCCACAACAATCAATCAATTATCATGTCCCCTAGATTCTGACATTACCTTGTCCCCCCATATCCACCCTTGTTTAAACCCACATTAATCCTCATCTAGAATAGTCTGGCAACTTCCTCTCCAGTCTCCCTACCCATCTCTCTCACTTCTGAGTCATCTTATGAGAATAATTACTCTTCCTCAAGCACAGCCGTGACTAGACATCCTTTTACCAAACCCTCAATGGCTCCCCACTTACAGACTAAGTACAAATTGCTCACCCTTGCTTCTAAGGTCTTTTATGGCAAAGCCCTGATCTACCTTAACCCCCAACTCTTCCCTACTGTACCTTACACATCAATCAAATTAGATCACTCCTGGTACATTTCCATTTTCACTTTTCTGCTCACGTATTCCCTTTACCTAGAAGTTCTAGAAAGCTTTTCCCCCCATGTCTCTAGCCCTACCTGATGAAACCTTATCCATCATCCTTCAAAGGGCTACCTTGAACATCACCACCTTCACATGGCACTTCCACCAGGTGGGTTCCCTACTGTCTCTGACTTCCTGTTACCCATGGTTTGTACCTCTCTTGAGTTTGATGGTTGAATCATTTGCATCTTTGCCTTGTCCCCACAGCTGGACTCTGTCCTACCCACCATGATAGATACAGTCCTCAGATATATGGAGAATGTATCAGGAATGGACAGTATGAGTTTATTGAATTGGTGACACTCTAGGAGTGATAACACCCTGGGACACAATGATATCCCTAAAATATTTTCATTAAAACATGGAAAAGGACTTGACATGGATCTGAGATGCCATAGTGACCTGTCCTTTGAGATTTAGTGGAATATGAAAGGAAAGGGAAATGAAATTAAAAAAAAAAAAAATGTGTGTCCCCATAGGAGACTGACATCTTCACAGCATAAAATCCTAAAAATAAGAGCCAATATTTACATATTGCTTACTATGAGCCAGACACTGTTCTAAACATTCTGCATGTGTGTATTCATTTAATCATCACAAAACCTATTTTATTTTATTTTATTTTTTTAAACATCTTTATTGGAGTATACTTGCTTTACATTGTTGTGTTAGTTTCTGCTGTATAACAAAGTGAATCAGCTATAAATATACATATATCCCCATATCTCCTCTCTCTCGTGTCTCCCTCCCACCTTCCCTATCCCACCCCTCTAGGTGGTCACAAAGCACCGAGCTGATCTCCCTGTGCTATGCGGCTGTTTCCCACTAGCTATCTATTTTACATTTGGTAGTGTATATATGTCCATGCCACTCTCTCACTTTGTCCCAGCTTACCCTTCCGCCTCCCCGTGTCCTCAAGTCCATTCTCTATGTCTGCATCTTTATTCCTGTCCTGCCCCTAGGTTCTTCAAACCTTTGTTTTTTTTTTAGATTCCATATATATGTGTTAACATATGGTATTTGTTTTTCTCTTTCTGACTTACTTCACTCTGTATGACAGACTCTAGGTCCATCCACCTCACTACAAATAACTCAATTTCATTTCTTTTTATGACTGAGTAACATTCCATTGTATATGTGCCACATCTTCTTTATCCATTCATCTGTTGATGGACACTTAGGTTGCTTCCATGTCTTGGCTATTGTAAATAGAGCTACAGTGAACATTGCGGTACATGACTCTTTTTGAATTACGGTTTTCTCAGGGTATATGCCCAGTAGTGGGATTGCTGGGTCATATGGTAGTCCTATTTTTAGTTTTTTAAGGAACCTCCATACTGTTCTCCATAGTGGCTGTATCAATTTACATTCCCACCAACAGTGCAAGAGGGTTCCCTTTTCTCCACACCCTCACCAGCAATTACTGTTTGTAGATTTTTTGATGATGGCCATTCTGACTGGTGTGAGGTGATACCTCATTGTAGTTTTGATTTGCATTTCTCTAATGATTAGTGATGTTGAGCATCCTTTCATGTGTTTGTTGGCAATCTGTATATCTTCTTTGGAGAAATGTCTATTTAGATCTTCTGCCTACTTTTGGATTGGGTTGTTTCTTTTTTTGATATTGAGCTGCATGAGCTGCTTGTGTATTTTGGAGATTAATCCTTTGTCAGTTGCTTCATTTGCAAATATTTTCTTCCATTGAGGGTTGTCTTTTCATCTTGTTTATGGTTTCCTTTGCTGTGCAAAAGCTTTTCAGTTTCATTAGGTCCCATTTGTTTATTTTTGCTTTTATTTCCATTTCTCTAGGAGGTGGGTCAAAAAGGATCTTGCTGTGACTTATGTCAAGGTGTGTTCTTCCTACGTTTTCCTCTAAGAGTTTCATAGTGTCTGGCCTTACATTTAGGTCTTTAATCCATTTTGAGTTTACTTTTGTGTATGGTGTGAGGAAGTGTTCTAATTTCATTCTGTTACACGTAGCTGTCCAGTTTTCCCAGCACCACTTATTGAAGAGGCTCTCTTTTCTCCATTGTATATTCTTGCCTCCTTTATCAAAGATAAGGTGACCATATGTGCATGGGTTTATCTCTGGGCTTTCTATCCTGTTCCATTGATCTATATTTCTGTTTTTGTGCCAATACCATATTGTCTTGATTACTGTAGCTTTGTAGTATATAGTCTGAAGTCAGGGAGCCTGATTCCTCCAACTCTGTTTTTCTTTCTCAAGATTGTTTTGGCTATTCAGGGTCTTTTGTGTTTCCATACAAATTGTGAAATTTTTTGTTCTAGCTCTCTGAAAAATGCCATTGGTAGTTTGATAGGGATTGCATTGAGTCTGTAGATTGCTTTGGCTAGAATAGTCATTTTCACAATGTTGATTCTTCCAATACAAGAACAAGGTATATCTCTCCATCTGTTTGCATCATCTTTAATTTCTTTCATCAGTGTCTTATAGTTTTCTGCACACAGGTGTTCTGTCTCCCTAGGTAGGTTTATTCCTAGGTATTTTATTCTTTTTGTTGCAATGGTAAATGGGAGTGTTTCCTTAATTTCTCTTTCAGATTTTTCATCATTAATGTATAGGAATGCAGGAGATTTCTGTGCATTAACTTTGTATCCTGCAACTTTACCAAATTCATTGATCAGCTCTAGTAGTTTTCTGGTGGCATCTTTAGGATTCTCTATGTATAGTATCATGTCATCTGCAAACGGTGACAGTTTTACTTCTCCTTTTCCAATTTGTATTCCTTTTATTTCTTTTTCTTCTCTGATTACAGTGGCTAGGACTTCCAAAACTAGGTTGAATAAGAGTGGTGAGAGTAGACATCCTTGTCTCGTTCCTGATCTTAGAGGAAATGCTTTCAGTTCTTCAACATTGAGAATGATGTCTGCTGTGGGTTTTTCATATATGGCCTTTATTATGTTGAGGTAAGTTCCCTCTATGCCCACTTTCTGGAGAGTTTTTATCATAAATGGGTGTTGAATTTTGTCAAAAGCTTTTTCTGCATCTATTGAGATGATCATATGGTTTTTCTTCTTCAATTTGTTAATATGGTGTATCACATTGATTGATTTGTGTATATTGAAGAATCCTTGCATTCCTGGGGTAAACCCCACTTGATCATGGTGTATGATCCTTTTAATGTGTTGTTGGATTCTGTTTGCTAGTATTTTGTTGAGGATTTTTTGCATCTATGTTCATCAGTGATATTGGCCTGTAGTTTTCCTTTTTTGTGACATCTTTGTCTGGTTTTGGTATCAGGGTGATGGTGGCCTCATAGAATGAGTTTGGGAGTGTTCCTCCCTCTGCTATATTTTGGAAGAGTTTGAGAAGGGTAGGTGTTAGCTCTTCTCTAAATGTTTGATAGAATTCGCCTGTGAAGCCATTTGGTCCTGGGCTTTTGTTTGTTGGAAGATTTTTAATCACAGTTTCAATTTCAGTGCTTGTGATTGGTCTGTTTATATTTTCTATTTCTTCCTGGTTCAGTCTCGGAAGGTTGTGCTTTTGTAAGAATTTGTCCATTTCTTTGTGGTTGTCCATTTTATTGGCATAGAGTTGCTTGTAGTAAGCCCTTATGATTCTTTGTATTTCTGCAGAGTCAGTTATTACTTCTCCTTTTTCGTTTCTAATTCTATTGATTTGAGTCTTCTTCCTTTTTTTCTTGATGAGTCTGGCTAGTGGTTTAACAATTTTGTTTATCTTCTCAAAGAACCAGCTTTTAGTTTTATTGATCTTTGCTATCATTTCCTTCATTTCCTTTTCATTTATTTCTGATCTGATCTTTATGATTTCTTTCCTTCTGCTAACTTTGGGGTTTTTTGTTCTTCTTTCTCTAATTGCTTTAGGTGTAAGGTTAGGTTGTTTATTTGAGATTTTTCTTGTTTCTTGACGTAGGATTGTGTTGCTATAAACTTCCTTCTTAGAACTGCTTTTGCTGCATCCCATAGGTTTTTGGGTTGTCATTTGTTTCTAGGCATTTTTTGATTTCCTCCTTGATTTCTTCAGTGATCTCTTGGTTATTTAGTAGCATACTGTTTAGCCTCCATGTGCTTGTATTTTTTTACAGATTTTTTCCTGTAATTGATATCTAGTCTCATAGCATTGTGGTCGGAAAAGATACTTGATGTGATTTCAGCTTTATTAAATTTACCAAGGCTTGATCTATCCTGGAGAATGTTCCATGAGCACTTGAGAAGAAAGCGTATTCTGTTGTTTTTGGATGGAATGTCCTATAAATATCAATTAAGTCCATCTTGTTTAATGTGTCATTTAAAGCTTGTGTTTCCTTATTTATTTTCATTTTGGATGATCTGTCCATTGGTGAAAGTGGGGTGTTAAAGTCCCCTAATATGATTGTGTTACTGTCGATTTCCCCTTTTATGGCTGTTAGCATTTGCCTTTTGTATTGAGGTGCTCCTATGTTGGGTGCATAAATGTTTACAATTGTTATATCTTCTTCTTGGATTGATCCCTTGATCATTATGTAGTGTCCTTCTTTGTCTCTTGTAATAGTCTTTATTTTAAAGTCTATTTTGTCTGAAATGAGAATTGCTACTCCAGCTTTCTTTTGATTTCCATTTGCATGGAATATCTTTTTCCATCCCCTCACTTTCAGTCTGTGTGTGTCCCTAGGTCTGAAGTGGGACTCTTGTAGACAGCATATATATGGGTCTTGTTTTGGTATCCATTCAGCCAGTCTATGTCTTTTGGTTGGAGCATTTAATCCATTTACCTTTAAGGTAATTATCAATATGTATGTTCCTATTACCATTTTATTAATTGTTTTGGGTTAGTTTTTGTAGGTCTTTTCCTTCACTTGTGTTTCCTGCCTAGAGAAGTTCCTTTAGCATTTGTTGTAAAGCTCGTTTGGTGGTTCTGAATTCTCTTAACTTTTGTTTGTCTGTAAAGGTTTTAGTTTCTCCGTCGAATCTGAATGAGATCCTTGCTGGGAGGAGTAATCTTGGTTGTAGGTTCTTCCCTTTCATCACTTTAAGTATTCCTGCCACTCCCTTCTGGCTTGCAGAGTTTCTGCTGAAAGATCAGCTGTTAACCTTATGGGGGTTCCCTTGTATGTTATTTGTTGTTTTTCCCTTGCTGCTTTTAATATTTTTTTCTTTGTATTTAATTTTTGATAGCTTGATTAATATGTGTCTTGGCGTGTTTCTCCTTGGATTTATCCTGTATGGGACTCTCTGCACTTCCTGGACTTGACTATTTCCTTTCCCATTTTAGGGAAGTTTTCAACTATAATCTCTTCAAATATTTTCTCAGTCCCTTTCTTTTTCTCTTCTTCTTCTGGGACCCCTATAATTCGAATGTTGGTGCGTTTAATGTTGTCCCAGAGGTCTCTGAGACTGTCCTCAGTTCTTTTCATTCTTTTTTCTTTATTCTGCTCTGCAGTAGTTATTTCCACTATTTTATCTTCCAGGTCACTTATCCGTTCTCTGCCTCGGTTATTCTGCTATTGATTCCTTCTAGAGAATTTTTAATTTCATATACTGTGTTCATCACGGTTTGTTTGCTCTTTAGTTCTTCTAGGTCCTTGTTAAACGTTTCTTGTATTTTCTCCATTCTATTTCCAATATTTTGGATCATCTTTACTATCATTATTCTGAATTCTTTTTCAGGTAGACTGCCTATTTCCTCTTCGTTTGTTTGGTCTGGTGGGTTTTTACCTTGCTCCTTCATCTGCTGCATATTTCTCTGTCTTTGTATTTTGCTTAACTTACTGTGTTTGGGGTCTCCGTTTCGCAGGCTGCAGGTTTGTAGTTCCCGTTGTTTTTGGTGTCTGCCCCCAGTGGGTAAGGTTGGTTCAGTGGGTTGTATAGGCTTCCTGGTGGAGGGGACTGGTGCCTGTGTTATGGTGGGTGGGGCTGGATCTTGTCTTTCTCATGGGCAGGGCTGCGTCTGGTGGTGTGTTTTGGGGTGTCTGTGAACTTTTAGTATGATTTTAGGTAGCCTCTCTGCTAATGGGTGCAGTTGTGTTCCTGCCTTACTAGTAGTTTGGCATGGGGTGTCCAGCACTGGAGCTTGCTGGCCACTGGGTGGAGCTGGGTCTTAGCATTGAGACAGAGGTCTCTGGGAGAGCTCTCGCCGATTGATATTTCATGGGACCAGGAGGTCTCTGGTGGTCCAATGTCCTGAACTCTGCTCTCCCACCTTGGAGGGTCAAGCCTGACAGCAGGCTGGAGCACCAGGACCCTGTCAGCCACACGGCTCGGGCAGCTGTCCTGTATGAAGTCACCTGAGGGTTAGGCATCCTGTCGGGGGCTCCTCTCCTTGGGTCCCAGAGACCCCTGAGGGGCAGCCTCCTTTCAGGGGCTTCCCGGTCAGATGCAGTCGCCTGAGGGCCGGGCGTTGGGTCTGAGTCATGCAGGGCGCTCGGCGCTCGCCTTCTCTGCTCCAGAGCGCAGCGTCAGGGGGTTTGGCTGGCGTCTGAGGCCTAGGTTGCGGCTTCCACCCAGGTTTACATCTGGGCCCCAGGTTTACGACTTCAAGATTCTCCAAACAGCTGTGTGATTGAGCCATCTAATCTCAGTCAGCCTGCCCCAAGTGAAGAAGAGATGAGCCTTCCTTACCACACCTTTTTTTCTTTTCCTCTGTTCTCAGTCTAGTTCCACTTGCTCATAGGGGGCCACGTTCAGAGACCTCGCCCCCTGCACTTCAGACCAGAGTTTAAACCTATTTTATTGATGAGGAAACTAAGCACAAAAAGGTTAAGCATCTTGCCCAAGCTCACAGCTAATTAGTGATAGAGTTGAACCCAAGCAGACTGGTTTCCCAGTGCATGCTTGATGGGCTATATCGATACACCCCCGCATGTAAACCAGTGTCCCTGGAGTCTCCTGGGAGCCATACATCACACCCAGCAACCCTGGAGAGTCACTCCCCATGTGTGGGGATGCTTCGTGGGCCTCTCTAAACCTGGAAGTTGTGCCACAGTCTCTGACCAGAGAATGGGTGACAGTAGGAATGGCCATTCAGGTAGTATGTGAAGGGTGTGGGGCTTATGCTCTGAAGAAGTATGCTCCACCATGTCTTGAAGTTAAGGTGGCTGCCTTAGCTGGCTCTATCTCCCCCAATACCACCTGGCCCTCCCCTTCCCAGCCCCAACTCTGGGGGCACGATGAGTGCTGGGATGTGACATTGTGCTGAAACCATACACCTAGATGTCTGGCCCGGCACCGACTCTGGTTCCCCACCTGTTGTCTCCTCTCCTTAGAAGGTCCATGCTAGAAGATGACTGATGGGAGGGCAGAGTGTACAGATGCCAAGGCTAGGCAGGCAGTTTGGCAGTAGGAAGCAGGCCTGCTCTACTCCCTGCTGGAATCACACAGGCTAGTGTGGGTTGAGCTCCCATTTTGTGCCAGGCACTATTCTACAGACTTTTTATGTATTAACTTATTAATCTTCATAACTACTGTTCTTTTTTTTTTTCTCATTTTACATATGAGAAGCCTAGGGCACAAGAAGGTATGGTCATTTTTACGAGGTCACACAGCTAGTTACTGGAAGACCCAGGATTTCAATTCATCCAGAGCCCTTTTCCTTAACCACTAACCTTCACTGAATGCCTCATACCCCACAACCAAAAAAGAAAAAAAAAAAAAAAAAAAAGGGCTGTGGTTGTGGACGGCCTCATAGAATCAGTTAAGGAGCTTTCCAAAACACCAGGGGCTGAGCACCATCCCGCAGAAATTCTGATCTCCTTGTTCCAGTGTTGTATCTGAAAACCAATATTTTTTTATAGCTCTCCCACTGGATTCTAATGCTTTTGATTTGGGGAGGCTTCAGCATCCATGTAAAATGCATTCATTCTTTATTTCCACCATCCAGTCATCAAATGTCATATATGCCAACATATTAGAAAACCTCCAAGCATACAGCTGAAAGGAATCCTGCCAAATTTTGACCAGCTTGGACACATGAGCTTTTAGACATATAGATAATATAATCAAAACATCCATTTATATTTAACTTATGAATTTAGTCACACATATATGTACATTGAAAATGATGCATTTCACAGAGTAGGAAATTAATTTAGAAACCTTGCTTTTTCCATTCTCATATCCCACCAAACAACTTTATTTGAACTTCTTACATGCATCTACAGCATTTTTGTCTTCACATCTTGGAAGTCACATTTGGTGGCATTTGTACAGGTTTCTGGTACACATCACCTGCATGGCTGTGCGCTGATTGTAGTATACCAATTTTTCAATACGGGTATCACATGGTCACTGGAAACTTTATCTCATGCCACCAAAAAATGCTTTAGCACAACATCAGGACATGAGGTTGAGCATATGTGTTGTGGGTAAGGCTGGTAGTCAGCTGGTAGACAAGGCTTACCCCTCACTCCATTCTGACTGATCTGTACCTCGCACTGAACAGTTATTAGATATTTCAAATATTACTCCTGCTTGATTTTTACAACCTACCAACCCCTTGCCATATTGTCCCTGAAAGTGAGTCTTAGAAAGACTTATTTAAAAAGACAACCACACTTGCAACTGTGAGGTTACACACTCAGCAATAATAAATGGAACTTAGACTTATAAATATTAGCTCAATAATAATGGAGCTAAAATTGTGAGATTTCATGCTCAGCAATTTAAAGCTTAAACGCCATTATATTTTCTGCTTCTTGTTTCTTTTTCTTAACTGATCAGAGGTGACCTCTACGATGTTAGTTGGGCAATTTCTCAGTATTTTAGTTTCAAAATAAGGTAACCGATGACTGTGTGGTCTGATGTGAAACATTGTGTAAGGGTTCCGTTACAAGGTGACTGACTCTCTTCCAAAAGGTACTTCAGAGGGAGGGGGCATCTCACTTCTTCTCCAAGCACAGACAGTTTCTATTGAACACCAAATGACAAGTCAGGCGCTGTTACTTGTATTTCTACACCCATTGGGTCCAGCAACGTCGCTCCTTGAATGGTTTCAAGTTTCTTTTCTCTCTTTCAATGTCCGTAAACTCAGGTGACAGAGGCAGGAGAGCTCTCCTCTTCCTCCCTCACACCTCCTCCTGCCGCCTCCCCACCCGGGCACCCACCTCTCTGCCAGCTCCCAGGCCTCAGCGGGACTGTGGTGCAGCCCAGCAGCATCTGGAAGGCACCTGTGTTTGAACAGGGATGAGACAGACCTCCTTAAGCTACTTATTCTAAGTTGGGGATTCTTCCTCCTAGTCAATTGATACTGAAAATAATTACTTCTTAGAATCTTTGAAAACCAAATGTGTAAAGAGAAATTAAAATCTAATTAAATGGATATAGGCAATTCTGTCTGAGCTGACAACCCTTAAGCCACCGCAGTTTGTCAAAGGTTACATTATCTCCCTGTCCCTGGGCGCTTCAGGCTCCGCTTGGCTCTGCGCCTGGCACTCCCTCTCCAATACCCTTTCGTCTGCCCTGTCTTGGGCCCCGGCATCCTCTTTGTTCTCAGGCAGAGACGCTGGCTAAAGAGTCCATCTGTCAGCGGGGTTGTTGAAGAGCCTCTTGCAGAGGACGGGGTCTCCCAGATCTTAAAGCTCCAAACCACTGTTTCTCAACAGGGGTGCTTCTGGCTTTGTGGCAGGACAGTTCCTTACTGTGCCTCTCTGGCAGGGCTGGGGGTGCAATATCAGCCCCAGTTGAGACCCACCACTTGAGCCAACTCTATTCAGCCACCAGCAATCAGCTGGCAGCCGAAAACCATAAGCCTTTGACCCTCCCAGCTCCTCAATGACAATCTCTTAGACCAGTGTTACCCCAATCTGTGCACACGTTACCAGTCTGCAGTGAAGTCCCTGAGTTAAGAGGCTAGAAGTTTTTATAGCAATCTGACATTACCACAACATTTTTATTGCATTTTACAGATTGGAAAATCAGTCTGCAGTGGGTTGGAGGGGAAAAAAGTGGGCCATCACCACTCCTGACTTGGGAAGTTCTGTCTTTGACCCTTCTTGCCTATTCTGGACCCTGTTCCCATCAGATCCAACTTCTCCACGCTTGAGACCAGGGGCTTCGCCTTCATGCTTGAATGTAGTTTTTCTGACTTTCTTTGAAACGTGGTTCTTTCATGGAGAACATGCCACATTCTTCCATGGAGGCATTTTGGGTTGCAAGAAACAGAGGCTCATTCACATCACCTGGAGAAAATACAGGGTGGAGTGGTCACTGCAAAGCTTCTCACACACAGAGAGAGGCTGGATTGTATCTGCAAGGATTGGTAGGATCCGAGGGAGATGAGATCCAGGCTGCTCTCTCAGCCTCCCTCCTAGGTCACCTGATTCCTCCCGGTGTCTCTCCGCTCTGTCCTCTCTCTCTCTCTCTCTCTCTCTCTCTCTCCCCACTGCTGCTACCCCATCTGGGTGCTCACGGCTTCTGCTCCTTCTCCACTCTGCCCTGCACTGGCCCATCATGGCCTTTTCCGACCTCATGACTCACTGTACCTGCCTACAGCCCAGGCTCAGTCATCCTCTAGTTTGAGGTAACATGAGAGGGAATCTGATGGGCTCCGGTCACCTTTTCCTGCCAGGCCAGTCTGAGCAGTCTCATGGAGTGGTTGTGCTTAGGTCACTGCCCTCTTTCAGGCCTGTTGGTTTCCTCCTAAGAGGGAGGAGAGCAGAGTCACTTGGTAAAAAGCAGACCCTGTAAGCAGCAGGGGCTGTGGAAGGAGCAGTTTCCCTAGGAGGTATTCTGGGTTCTGTCTGTCCAAAACACTCTTGCTTCTTCTTCTATTACCCAAACCGGGTGATACCAGACAGTCTGGCTGACTCCTGACCAACCTCGGTCCTTGTGAGGGCACCTGCTGGTGGGTACTGGACGACTGCAGGGTTATCACCTATAAGAGTGTGTGGCCCCATGAAATGCACATTCGTGGACATTTCTCCCTTGGAATCATCCCAGCTCCAGTACTGAGCTGGTGGAAGGAGAGTGCTGGAGATCGCTGGAGGCACTTCCCACTACCCAGCTCCGTGAAGCAGAGAGCTCCGCGGGAGTTCATTGGTTTTTGGCTGTTGAAATCACAGCAGAGTCATTCATTGTCAAAGCTCTTTGACAGCATAACAGTTATTACTCCCTGGACGCCTCCCCATTTCCTTCTGAGCCATTTCATTTTCTCAGTCTTGTCGGAATTGAGTATTTGCATCAACATGTCAGTGCCCCCTTGTCATAAGGGCATAGTGTTATTGTTCTCACACCACTGTGAGGAGGTTGTGCTGCAGAAGCTGCCACGCACGCACACCAGTTCGCTGGCTGAACCCCCTGGAGGGCTCAAGGGCCTCACTTAGCGGGATACCTGGCTGGAGAGGCTGTTCTGCCCCCAAGGGCCCTCTCCAGCGGTCAGGAGCAGTACCCAGTGTGGGTGCTCCTGTCCCGATGACCAGGCATGACCAGGATGAGGTTAGACCTCATCCCTTGCCCTTCTCTGAGTCAGGGACAAAACTCCAGTGGTGGGCAGGATGCTAGTTAACAAGCCCGGGGTCTCCTCCACACTGTTAAGGCTCATTCCGGCCCCCAGGGGGTGCTCAACGGCTCCCTCACTCCCTTTCCAATGGAGAGGGCAAGGCTGCTTCTAGCCCCTAGCGATAAGACTGAGGATCAAGATTGGACTTGGAGCGTAGAGGTAAAAGAAGGACCCTTGTCCTGTGTTTGGTCTGGGCTCCAGGGACCTGCAGAAGCTTTGTGTACTGCACAAGTGTTCTTTGGGGTGACCTCGGTGGCCTTATCCTCCGTGCATAGACCCAGAGGTCCTCTCTTAGGGACCTCAAGGGCAGGCATGCCTCGTCCTCTCTTTCTCGGTATCTTTTCACCTTAGAGACAGTGAGTAGCCGCTTCTTGGCCCACTTCCCCTCGCCTGGCTTAGAACAAGTCGAAAACTAGATTACTTTTGCCATCTCTTGGACCAGTACCTTTCATTCTAGCCCTTCCCCTTCTAGAAGGAAGCTAGTCCCGGGACCATCTGTTACCATCCCCCCAAATCGTCTCCTAATGCAATTCAGTGCCTGACCTTCAAATAATGCCCTACACTTTCCCTGATTATCTTTACACAGCAGTAAAATGAGTACCAAAACATGGCTGGAGAGAATGCTTTTGCTATATATTGTCAACTCAGAATGAGGCCATCTAGGTAGATTCTCTAAAATTGCAAGGAGGAGAGAAGTAAGGGGCCTGCGGACCCAGGGGGCCCTATTACATGACATTTAATCTTAGTGTCAAAACCATGGGGTGTACACTGGAGGCCTCACACAGCTCTCCTGAGGGCTTAGTAAAGCATCTGGGGTCAAGAGCTGGTGACTGAAAGCAGTGGCTCTGTAGTACTGTTTCCTAGCCCAGACAGCTGCTATTTAGCATCAGACTAACAGAGATAGGAAGGTCATAGTTCTCTGCAAGGGAACTACCCCCAAGGACAGGATCTAGTCAAGGACACTAGGGCCAGGTAATCTGTTACCCCTGGGCAGCATATAGCAGTGACTAATTACCCCTATGGTTATGAATGCATTTATAAATCTGATATTAACACCCAATACATTATTTATGACCCCAAATATGAATAATTCAGTGTGTCCACATTTAGAGGTTTCTGCTTAAAAACCAGCTTTGCCCTGGGTCTTGGCTCTTGCCATTGACACCGGAAGGAGTGGGAGGGAAGCAGCTCAGCTCTTGCTCCGAGCCCAGGGGAGCTCGGCTGCTCACTGTGGGGAGTGTTTCAGCCCAGGCCGCACCCCCGACCCGGGGCACTCGCTCAGCACCCTCTTTTGGTTTACTCACCCACGTAATGAAGATAGATGGGCTCAAAGATCTCTAAGGCTCATTCCAGACCTGAGATTGTGAGAAAGAGAAAAAGAACTAAAGAAAGTGGTAGGAACAGATGTAGTATTCATGATCCAGAACGGTTGCACTTGACTGCTCTAATCCTAGAGTGAGCTGTGCCAAGGTTATTGGTTCTAGCTAGGACTTGCCAGGGTCCCAGGCACAGAGCTGGGGCTGCTTGATGTCTTACTTAGTTCCCTAGGTGTGTCCATGCTTGCACGGTGCAGCTCTTTGTCCCTCCTGTCCGAAAGCTACTTAAGGTCAGAGACTTATTTATCTTTATCTATTGCAGCACTGAGCAGAGTGCCCAGCATGTAGGGGGGTCCTTCTATGTGAATGTTAAATGAAAGAATTAATAAGGCAGGGATGTAGATTTGCACCAACTCCTTTGCCCAATTTAGTCCATCTCCATGGCGAGGAAGGAGAAATTTGCCTTGGGTTTTTCCAGAAGTTCAGACCTCTGTCCTTTGCTCCAATAGAGGCATTCTATCCCTTTTACTCTTTCAAGCCAGGGAGAAGTATGGAAAAAAAAAATAACCCTGCCCATCTGCAAAACTCTTTCATCTTTTGCCTGTGGTTGGAGTCAAGCTGATTTCCATTCTGCCTAAGACTTGCCTTAGCTATTGAAATAGGAGGCAGGGAGTAGCTTAGGCAGCAGCAGGAAACTGCCAGCATCTTGGCCTTGGGCAGGTCAGTTCCCCAAGCCCGTTTGTTTATCTCCACAATGAAAGGGTCAGACTCAAAGATTTGTCAGGCCATTTTCAACCCAAAATTCTTTACGAAAAATGGGAGAGGAGAGAGGCAGTGGACCTGCCTCAAGGAACCCTGGGTTTAGTGGCACTCACTGTGAAAAGTGAAGTTGTTCATGATGGATTAGATGGTGAAAGAATAATGCCACAAGCCCCGGACCCTGTGAGTCCATTCCTCCGCCCCATGGCCAGAGCCGCAGCCATAAACCTCAGGTTTGGGCTGATGTCTGCAAGCCGAGCAAGTGGCTGCTAAATCACACCTGCTCGGGTACAAATAACCCCATGGGCATTTCTGTGGGGAGGGGGAGGGGGCTGAGGGTGCCCCAGTGCACGGACCTGTAAGCTCTGGACGAGGGACAGCATTTAAGAGTGGTGGGAGTTAGAGCCGGAAGTCGCCCATTTTAGCCCAATGTCCCTAAGCTCACCTGTTCTTAGATCACGTAGGGGAGACTGGGAATCATTCTGTTTTCAAAGATATGAGCCAGTAGAGGCTCAGTGACCTCTTTTGAGAGCCTGTTCTGGCTTTTGATCATGGGCACTGTTTTCTTCTAATTGAAATCTCACTCGACGAGGCCCGTTTCTTCTTCTTTAATCTTCAGAGTTGATGGCAAAGTCCTGCCCATGGTTAGAAACCAGCCTTCCTAATGGGGTCTCCTCTTTCTCCAGGAGAAAACACCCTTATAACTTTAGGGTTAGAGAAGCTGTTCTCCTGTTTTTCATGTCTCTTCTGCACCATTTTCAATTGCTGCACCTTCTTTTCAAAATGCAGTGATCCAAGATTCAAGGTAGTGGCCCCTCCCATAGACATAGGTGTGTTTTCTGTTACCCTGCCTCCAAACTGCATGTTTGCTTTTAAGTAACAACAATTTCTAACTTAATTCAGTTGCTGCTCATTGCGATTCTCCCCAGAAATGCCTGTTTTTACTGTATGGTGCTCAGCTCATTTACATATGGGCTGAGTACCATACAATACAGCACACATCATCATATCTAATGATGCTGAGAAAGAGCAGACAACAACGATTGGGATGATCATAATGAAAATGAAAAAGGAATGAAGATGACCTAGCGTTGGTGGCAGTGAGTGGGATTCCTGGGATGCCCGAATGCCTGCAGAGCAGCCCCTCAGCCTGAATGCTCTAGTCCCACGAAGCTTTAGATGGTTTTAGGCAACTGCCAGCACTCAGCATCGTCCTGTGACAATTCGTTTGGTCACAATTATCTCTAATCTCCTGGGGCGTTAATGCTTATTGTTAAGCCTTAACACATTCTGATCTTATTCAAACACTTAGGACTTTCTTGCTGGTCTCAGATGCAGAGAGAAAAGCCAGAGAGGATGAGAGTGGGTGGAAACCTCACTGAGGGCTCTGCTGTCCACGAGAAGGAGACCTCTGCAGCGGGAGCCGCCCCTGAAAGGGCTTCCAGGGCTCGTGGCCGGCTTTAACTGTGTTAACTGTGTTAAACTGTGTTAACTGCGTTAACTGTGGCGGTCAAGGAAGCCCACACCCAAGACTCAGCCCGCCCGGGCCCCTCTCCAGGCCTCAGTCTCCCCACGTGTGAAAAGGAGAAGACTGTCCCTGCCCCACAAGTTTCTCCTCCGTGGGTGGTTGGGCGTGTGGGCCGCTGGTGGCTTTTGTGAAAGATATTTTTGACGTCTTCTGGCGTCTCTTTTCCTTTAATTCAGTAAATGTTTACTGACCACCAGCCAGGCACTTTGCAAGGCACCAAGGGGAACCCAAAGACAAAGTTTCACCCCAAGGCACTGACAGATTGTGGGGAAGGAGGGAGTGGAAGGTAAGAGCACAGAGAAACACAAAGAAGAAGGACTCTGTTGTGAGTCCGGAACAAAGAAAGCTGCGCGGTAACAGGAGAAGAAGGTTGGCTTTGATTCGACTGAGGTGGCATTTAAATTGCACCTTAAAACAGAACTTCTTTTTTTATTATAGATGTTTTCAAGCATACACGAAAGCAGAGAGAAAAGTATAATGGATTTCCATGGGCACATCACCCTGCCTCAAACCGCGAACATACTTTCACGGAAGACCCCACCCACTTCCCAGGACAACTCCCACTGGATCCTTTCCATTCAGATCCCAGAAAGCGTATTATTTCATAGGAATGTACATCAATAAAGACTCTTTATTTTAACACAGGCCCAATACAATTATTATATTTAAAACAATTTCCTTAATATCATCAAATATTCAATCAGTACCCAATTGTCTCATAAATATTTTTACAGTTGGTTTGTTCAAATCAGGATACATGCTAGTTTGATAGGTCTCTTAAGTGTTATCTTTTTTTTTCTTGCAATTGGGTGTTGTTGTGGAAAAAGCTAGATCATTTGTCCTACAGAATTTCCCAAAGTCTGGATTTTGCTGATTGCATTTCTAGAACATTTAATGTTCTTCTGCCCCCTGTACATTGTATAAATTGGCAGTTCAATCTAGAGCTTCATCTGACTTGGGTTCAATGTTTTTGGCAAGACTTCTTTTTAAGTGAGGTTGGGCACTTCCATCAGGAAGGTCATAAAGCCTGATGAGCTCTTTCTGTGATGTCAGCAGATGCTAACAATCGTCACCTAGACACAACGGCTCCATGTGGGTGATAGTGATGGTGATTGACACAGATGGTTGCTTTGTAATTATTTTATAACCTGAGCATGTGTCTCATGAATTTCCAGTGCGTGTGTTCTATGGCTTTAGAAAAAAAGAATATGGGCATTTTCATAGGCAGTAGGGCTTTGTGAAGGGCAGTGACCGGTCAAATCCACAGGATAAAGCAGAGTGCCTAGCAGATTGAAGCTGGGCCTTAACAGCTAAAATCTTAGTTTCTAAGTACGTGGTGGTATAATTGAGGCCCACACCCATGAGCCTACCCTTTGGGGAACTTACTGTTGTAGAGTAGAGGCTTCAACCTCCCACCAGGGTCATTTTAGAGGTTGCCAAGCAGCCCTAGTCAGGAGATATGTGAGAGAGCCCTTACTGCCTATGTTTATAACACATGAGAGTTTTTCTTAGCGTGGAGGTTTCCAGCAGTTAATTAGGTGGGAGTGAACCTCAGCCAGGGAAGTCTGCACATTTTGTCCAGTTAATATGTGGTCCTGGTGAGACTCCCAAATATAAGAGAGGGAGGGGTTTTGTGGCGTCATCTACCTAAATTCAAATCCTAGAGTCACCTCTTACAAGCTGCGACACTGTAGGCAAATTACTTCACCTTTTCAAGCCTCAGTTTCCTCAACTGTGAAATGGGGGTAATAATAGTACCTAACTCCTAGTGTTGTTTTGATGATGAAATGGGTTGATGTTTGCAAATCAGCAGGCACATAATAAGGAACCCGTAAATGTTGGCTGTGATTATCATGCAGTACATGATTCGTCTGACATTTGCTTCCTGAGCCTCAGAATAACAAGTCTTGTGTGGAGTCTTAATAAATATTAATTGATGAAGCTAGCATTAGAAATTGCTGGTTTCTTAGATTTCTGAAAGGACTTGGCTATGACATCAATGTGGGTCAAATGGTTTCTTTTTTTTTCTTCCCCCTTTCATTTTTTCTAGTAAGGAGACTTTGTATATTCGGGAAACTGGTGAACTTTCTGAGAGTCTGAGCAGGAAATAAATTATGGTGATCACACTGATTGCCAGCCTGCTCCTTGGACCCTTTGGCAGACCCTGCCAATGCTCCCATGGGAATTGTAAAGTCATTAGAAACAAAGATATAATTAACATCCAAAATAGGCAGGGATACAAATTATCAAACTTTGTGATCTACAAATGACCAAGAGGCTAAAATCACTGAAGAGAAAATTAAAACAGCAAAAGCCAAATTTTTCCAACTCAGCCTTTACTTTGGTTTAATGAAAGCCTGGCTTGAAGTTCGCTGATGAGGATGGGGGCATGATGGGCTTAGAGCATCTCTAAAATGAGGTCTCTCTTTCAGTTTAGATATGATTTCCAAATGAGACATTTTCCAGGAGTCTCTTAACATCGCTGTGTAGTCAGTGGTCCATCAAGAAATATGTACTGAGCACCTAGACTTACATTCTAATGGTAGAGACAAATAAATGAGCAATTGTAATAGGAGGAGAGACGATATAACTTAAAGAGAACTCAGCCTAATTAA
This sequence comes from Eschrichtius robustus, assembly GCF_028021215.1. Classification (NCBI taxonomy): domain Eukaryota; kingdom Metazoa; phylum Chordata; class Mammalia; order Artiodactyla; family Eschrichtiidae; genus Eschrichtius; species Eschrichtius robustus. Next base: position 35,859,197 of record NC_090824.1, read on the forward strand.
TAATGTTCAAAAGGCAGTCCATGGGTTACTAATCAGGGATTTAATAAGGACCAAAAATGGGTACCATTTCTACCCCTGCTGCCATTGCTGTAGTCTAGTTTCTCACCACTTTGTGCCTAGACTCTTATAAGGGTCTCCCAACTCTGCACAAATAGCAGATTCCCCTTTCCAGAAAACCACTTTTATCAAGTCGCATCCCTACTCAAAAACTTTCTGGAACTTTCCACACTGACAAGGTAAAGTTTGAATTCTTTAACCCTGGATCTTGAAACTTAAGTACAAATTCGCAAGTAGATAAGGAAGGCGGGAGTGGGGAAGTGACTTCATTGCACAGGTTTGTTGCAGGGAGTGGTTGGGGAAGAAACAACACCAAATGAGACAGATGGGCTCAGTGACCTTCTTTCTTGTTCTGTCCTCTCCTGGTGAGCTCTTGGCATCCTCTGAGCTTATGCACCTGCCCCTGAGAGCCTGCAGGGACCTGAGCTGTACTAGATGTCCCAGCACTGAGGCTGGCCAGATTCTCTTTCATGTCAGCGCTCACAGATCAGATGAATATCAAAATGACACGGAGCCTACATATCAGTTACAAGCAATCATGTGACCCCAGTTAATGAATGTCATCCAGGGATTGAAATGACCACTGATCCTAAAGAACCAAAGGAAAGAAATTTTAACCCAAGTAGGTTGAATTTGTCCTAAGCAAGAAGTACATTACAACCCCTCAATTCCAATGGTTTTTCCACATTTTATGTCAGCTCTCCAAACATAAATATTGACTATTAGAGCACTTATCACATTGCATTTTAATTACCTGTCTCCTTGCTACCTTCCTCCACAAGACTGTGGAGTCTTCTTTAGGAATCATCTTTTATTTCTCTTTTAAACAAAACACCTGGCATAAAATATGGTACACAATAGGCACTCAATAAATGGTAAGTGAATTCTGTCCCATTGTCTTACAAAGCCATTTCTGAGAACCTTAGGTCATGGCAGTTTGTCTTTTCTCTGAAGTCTCAGAGCATGATCTGTCCTATTTATGTATTTTTTCATTTTTACAACTTTTAAATGAGTTCTAAAAATTCATTGGAATATTCTCTGTTCATAGAAAAAATATTATAAATGTCACTGCATAAGCTAGCCCACAAATCCTATTTTTGAACCATCAAATTCAACTCAGCAAACATTTATTGAACACTTGCTCTGGGCAGGGCTCTGGGATAGGCACTGACAAAACAGAGAGTAGGCTTTGTCTTCAAGAAGCTTATGATCCAAGACAACAAATTAATGATGATAGCACAGTATGGCAAATACGGCCATACTTGCTCTGGTGGTAGGCATGAAGGCTTCACAGAGGCGAGGGCCAGGCAGAAGGCCGCTGCATAGCCCAGGTGAGGAATAGAGAAGATTGGACAAGAGACAGCCCCAGCTTCTCTGAGTTTTTCTGTTTACTTCAATTGCCTTTTCCTTCACTTCTGTGCTTCCATATTTGCCAAAAGAAGGGACAGTGGACCATGGGGTCCAGTGATGTGAGGGTGTCTGTACTGGGGTGTAGACACAGACATTTGCAAGTCTGCTGTTTATTAGTGGAGACCCTTCCAGTGTGTCTTATCTCCTGCTAACACTCTTAGCCACTTGAGGGTAAATGCTGCATCTTATGCGTCTCTGTACCACTCTCCCACCCTAGCACAGTGCTCTGCATGTGTCCAAACCAATGAGGATTCATGAATTCAGATGCGTTGATTAATCCATATATTTTGCCTAGAATATACACTTTTGTGGGGAGGATCAGTGTCAAGCTCACTGCTGACATGTTGTATAAACACAAACATTAATTAAAACTACACAGTATTAACAATTCTAGTCTAACAGATGACATGGCATGAAAACAGGACACAGAGTACAGCCTAGACTGGGGCCTGAGCCTCACCTTGGCCCTGATACAATCCTGCTGCCCAGAGTGGGCTTAGTTAATTTCTTTAAGATTCAGAGTAGGCTTCTGGCTCCCCTCTACCCGAGTAACAGCTCCGTGAACCTTCAGAGTAACAAAAAGGTAACTGTCAAGTTCACTGATCACACATGGCTAATGACCACAGTGTTTTTCCTTTTTTAAATTCAGTGAGAAGAGAATTCCCTAATATACTACACGGGATTCATAATTGCCAGAGATTTCAAAGATGGCAAGTCGAACTGAAAATCATTGACTCTTTGAGGATTTAGGAAGCACTTTGGGATCCTGCCCACCCCAGTGCCCCCATTAAGAATCCAGTTTTCATTGTTTTGTGGGAGGGTGTGGCATAGCTGCCCCCCCTAGAGAATCCTGCAACTGAAACCTCTGTGATGGGGGTGTGTACTGGGTGATGCGGGCGTGTACTGGGTGTTGGAATGAACCAGTACATCTGCAGTAAACTGGTCAATCTTGCAGTTATTCATTTAACCAACATTTATTGACCAACAATGCGTTTTAGGCACGAAGGTGCAAATCAAAGAAATAATGGGGACTTCCCCGGAGGTTCAGTGGTTAAGACTCCACGCTTCCACTGAAGGGGGCGCAGGTTCCATCCTGGTTGGGGAACTGAGATCCCGCATTCCACGTGGCTAATGAATGAATGAATGAACGAATAAATAAAGAGTCAAACAACCCTGGATTGATTCTAGGTCCCCCTTTGTAACCAGGGGTAAGTTGCTTAATCTTTTTGAGCCTCAGTTACTTCTCCATAAAATGGGGACAGTAGAACACCCCCTGTGGGTTGTGATTAGGATTAATGAAGGGCCTCACCCAGCTCACAGGTGTTCAGAAGGTGAGTTCTCTTCCTCTTCCTTGCAGGGATCTTAAAATCCACATGCAAATACAAACATCAAATAACTAGAGAACCACCTAACAGCAGAGTATAATGCTGCATTAATTTATAGCAAACTGCTCAGCATCAAACAAGGGAGCCTGCGGCTGTCTGGAGAGGAACTGCTCAAGGTAATTTTTCAAAAATCCATTCTAAACAAGTGTTGACATGAACTCATCTTTAGCTGAGCTTTAGCTTTGTGGCACTTAAAAAATCCGTAATATTAAAAGTAAATTGGTTATAAAGCAAACACTAACATACCATTGTAAAGCAATTATACTCCAATAAAGATGTTAAAAAATAAAAATAAAAAATAAAAGTAAATGAAATACTACGTATGACTAGGCATTGGAGGTGTTTAGGGAGCAATTTCACAGTTGACGATTCAAGCCTTCCTGTCTGATGAAAATTCATATTTCCCCGGGGTTGGAGGAGGAGACGAGGACACAGGCAACGGGACCTGAATCGGGAAGGTGAGGAGTTGGACGAGGGGCTCAGAGATGCACCTGCCACTGCGGGAAGATGGATGTCATTTTCTGAGGCTTTAATTGGCGAAGTGAACAGACACTCTTGGTTACAGAATCCGGGTCAAGAAATGTGGGTTATCCTCCCACATTTGCAGTCCTGCTGGTAACTCAGATCTGGAGGTGCAAAGTGGTCGTGTGGCTCTCCAGGATTTGGGGGTCTCCCACTTGTGCCCCCACCCCCTGCCATGTTGCAGCCCCCTTTCCTACCACCACTGGTTCCCATCGCCTCCCCTTTGGTGTCTTTTGGGATCATTATTAAATGTGTGGGATGCTTTGGCAAATACGTCAGAAGATGGAGCTGCTGATTATCAGCAGGAGATGAACGTGGAGCTACTTCTCCAGCAGCAGAGAGGAATTCAGGCCAAGCTTTCCACATGCTCTGGTCTATCCATCTATGGGATGGGACTTGGCAGAAACAAGAGTCCAGGGCCATTCTGGGTTATCAGGGGGACATTGGACACTGGACTTGGTCCTCATCCAAGGGACAGAGTTGAGCTGGGCTGTGTGTCAGCCATTCTGAGGAGAGAGCCAGAAACCCGAAGTCTGGGGCAGAGTAGATCAGATACCAGAAGGGCCTGGCTTGGAGCCAGAGAAGGACAGAACCAAACTGTATGAACGAAGCCAAGTTGGTAATGAGCAGGGGCCTGATCACACAGGGGACTTCAGGCTGGAGGAGCTTTGACAAATCTCACAAATTGCTGTTGACCAGCTGCAGGAACTTTCCCTCTAATGGTGTCTTAAAGGCAGTGAGCAGCTCTCAGCCCTGCAGGAGGCACGGGCTCAGAGCAATCCCACCCAGTCCTTAGGACTGAACAGTCTTCGAGGGCTTAGGGCTTTAGAATTCACAAAGCATTTCATATATACTGTAGTATCCCAGCCTTATGAAAACCCATTATTAGCCCCTACTTTACAGCTGGGGGATAATGAAGGTGAGAGGCTTGCCCAAGGTCACCCAGACTTTCAGCTATGGAGCCTGGTCTTGGACCTACCCCTTCCTTCATATCCCATCTTGAGTCTATGACTTTGGCTGAATCCTCACCATGTTCCTTTCAATCTGTGTGGAAAGCTGGAACTACTTATTCCTCTTGGTTCCCAGGCTGAGTGACAGCCTTATTGAGTGGTGGCCCATTAATTAGCCATTACCCTATTTCTGTCCCATCCAGATCTGAGAGCCCACAGCGTCCATGAAGACACGATAGAACCCATTTTGGCCACTCACCATCCACCAAGGCTGTGACAACTGCAGGTGGGAACCTCATCGTGCCTCTCCACATATCCAAACCTCATTTTCTTTACTCTATTCGAGTGTTCTTCAGAATAGCTGTTCATTTTCTGTGTAAAATCATGTAGCTCTTCAAGAAATCATGGCACGAGTTTTAATAACTCTCCTATTATTCAATAATCACCTGTATGAATCTCAACAAATATAGGTAGCAAGCGATCTTCACTTAATTAATATAAAGCAACCAGTCCCATTAAATTCAAATGTTGCAATGGACATGGTTGGTTAGCTAAATAGAAGTTCCATTTGTAAGTACATTCTTCTTTGGGATTGTCCTGGACTTGAAAATATTTTTTATTAACTAGCTGGTATTTAACAGAAAGTCACTGTTTGCTGTGCATCGTCAATTTCATCCCCTAGGAGTAAGACCCAGAGCTGCCTTGGAACAGCTGTGTGCGTGGGTGGAGAAGTTTTTCTGGATAGTTCTCTGAGACACACCACGTTCTCTCCCCTTACTCCCTAATTCTCATCTCACTTCTACATCCCCCTACCTAGCATTTTAATGAGGTTTCTTCTAATCGAGCTGTAGTTTTGCAAGCTGTTCCTTAATTTCTGTCTTTGGAGTTGGCTCTTATTCCAAAATATTTCATTATTTGCTGATACCCAACCGGGCACAGGTACTAACATAGTGAGAGAATTGGAATCATGAGAGAAGTGGAGGAGTAAAGGAGTGGAATGACTCTGAACGAGGCTGTTCTTCTTGCACCTTCATTGTTAGAATGATAAAAACACTTGCCAGCAACCTGTCCCATCTGTATCAGTCAGGAGTTCTTTAACTGAAGTGACAGAAACTCACTCAAAAAATAATTGAAGCAGATAAATAACATTTATTGCCTCATATCAGTGAGTCCAAGGGAATTCAGGCATGGCTGGATCCAGGTATTTAAACAATATCATCAGGACTCTTTCTCTCTCTATGTATATCTCTGTATTAGTTTCCGAGGGCTGCTCTAATAAAGTACCACAAACTTGGTGGCTTAAAACAACAGAAATCTTTGCACAGCAATGTGAATGTACTTAATGTTATTTTTAAATGGTTAGAATAACAAATTTTGTGTTATGCATACTTTACCACAGTTAAAAACAAACAAAATTTTAAAACTCAGAGATTTATGCTGTCACAGTTCTAGAGGCTAGAAGTTCAAAATCAAGGTACCACCAGCACACAGGAGGTGCTTGATAGAAGGAGCAGGAAGGGAATGAGTATACCATGCCTTCCTCCTCAGGTCGCTACCTTTGAGGGGAAGAGAAGAGATGAGAATTAAGTCAGAGAGAGATGAGATTAAATATCTAACCAGACTGGACTAAGTCATGATGAATTGAAATGACCAGGACACAATGAGAGCTCCCTAAGTGATAGGCAAGGGGAAGTCTGCAAAACTTGACAGCGTGACTGGGGCCTCAGTATCACTCAGGGTCCCAGCGGGAAGCAGATGGTTAAAAACAAACAAACAAACAAACAAAAACAACAACAAAAATCGAGTTGCCAGCAGAGCCATGCTCTGTCTGAAGGATTTAGGGGAGGATCCTACCTTGCCTCTTCCAGCTTGTGGTGGGTGCCAGCAGTCCCTGGCCTTCCTTGCCTTGTAGATGCATCACTTCTATCTCTGTTTCTATTGTCACATGGCATCTTCTTATCTTTTAAAAAGAAAAAGGAACACCAGTCACTGGGACCCACTCTGATCCAGCATGACCTTGTCTTAACTAATTACGTCTACAGTGACTCTATTTCCAAATAAGACTATTCCAGGTGGACATGAATTTTACTATTCAACCAGCACTATCTCTTAGCTCCATTTGATTGTTTTCTTCATTTGCATTCAGGCTCCCAAGCAGTAGCAATATAACTGGAGGAAACCCCAATAACCCCAGAAAAAGGGAGATGTCTCCACCCACCCCCAGCATTTGATTGGCTCCACTTGGATCAGGTGCTCAACCCTGGACCAATCATGTTAAGACAATGGGAGATTCAGACCACTCCTGAGGCGGGCAGGCAGGGCCATGTGACTGACACATAGTCTTTCCAGAATCTTATGGAGACACAGGACAGACACAAAGAGCAGATGTCCCCTACATTATTTCTCTTTTTATACAATTTTCTATAAACAATTAAGTTTCTGGTATTAAAGAAAAGAACCTATATCATTTTAAACTACTATTTCCATCTGCAGAACTTGATCAACTGAACATGATGGCTTTGATTTAGAAGCCATTAAATTAGGAGTTTCTTGAACGCTAGGAATGGAGACACATATATTCAACCAAGATTTATAGCAAGACTATAATTTATGAAAATCCTCAACTCCTTTTCATTCATGAAATTGAGTCAGAAATTTGGAGGAAGAGACCCTTAAATGGCCCAAAAATGTGGCTTGTGGCATTCAGATACTTTTAGAACTATGGGGTATTCTGAGCATGAGTCATTTGTTAAATAAAGACCTAAAGTGGATTTCAAAATCCCTCCCTCCACTCGCACCTGGCTGAATTCCATTTTGTAGCTTTTCTATTGTCATTAAGAGGTCATAGAAGATTCATTGACAGAAGTACCACCTTCAACCTGAACTTGCCGGAACAAACTCACAGTCACAGCTGGATCTGCCCAACTTCTTCTCCATACACCTCCCTCCCTCTTATCTGTGACATGTAAGTAGAAGATCACCCGTTACTCCCCTTGACCTGAAGGGCAAGGTCAAAGGCTTTACTGGAAGAGATTCTGTCATCCAGGGTGGGGAGAGTAAACTAGATTTCATCCCCTCTAGGGTATAAAATTTGCGGCACAAGGCTAGCAATGTTTTCTGGCAACTTGCACCTTGAATGACTTTTCTAAATGCTTGTCTATCTCAATGAGAAAGATTTACCCAGACAGACGTGACAGCTGTCACTTCATTAATTTGCTTAGTCAGCACATGGGTAGCACAAGCCCATCGGTTACATCTGGCAGAATTTGAGCGTCTCTGTGGAGCCTCCATTTGCCTGGCCCTGCTTATGCAGCAGTTAACAACCTGCTTTTCCAGAACCCTGACATGTGAATGATGGTTTGGACTTAAGCACCACACAAACACTTAAAGTCTCCATTCCCTGCCCCTGCCTCACCTCACACAATAGGGAAGAGGGTTATGAAATAGCCTTTTCTTGCCACATCTGAGCTGACAATGGTGTTGACAGTTCCCAAACTAATTTAGGGGCAAGATCCTCAGCAATAGCAAAGCAGCCAACAGAGGGTGTCAAACTATGGTGCCTGAAATACCTGGAGAGACCGGGCAGTCCCATGAACAGAGGTCTGAAAGCAAGGGAAGGAGAAAAGGAGACTGAAGGATCAGGGAATAAATAAAGATCATTAATGTCACCAAGGGAGTGAAGGAAAGACAAACTGCCACTGGCAATGTAGGTAACTGGGTGACTAACTCATCCTGGTTTGCCTGGCACTTTCCCAGTTTTAAAACTAAAAGTCTCATATCCTGGGAACAACCTCATTCCTGGGAAAACCAGGATGGTTGGTCACCCTCAGCAGATATAACATGGGCTTTAATTATGTAGGGCAGGTGGGGGAAGAGCCTGAAATGAACTCTGGTATCACTTTGGGGCCAAGTAGATTTAAAATGTGAAAACTGCCACTTTGACTCTGCAGCTGCAGTCCCAGGAGGCAGATCCCACAGCATGCCATGGGTGTGACCAGACTTCTCAATCTTGAAGGGCAGCATCTGTGGTGAATGTCACTCTTCCTACTTCTCTGAAGTCCCATTAAAAGGCCATAGACATTTTATTCTCAGGACTTCCCTGGTGGTCCAATGGTTAAGACTCCACCCTTCCAGTGCAGGAGGCGTGGGTTTGATCCCTGGTTGGGGAATTAAGATCCCATATGCTATGTGCCATGGCCAAAAAAATTTTTTTAATTAAAAAAAAAAAACAAAAAGCAAAAACCATTGTGTTCTCAACACATCAAGCTCCCAGCACACTCCAAGTACATATTGGGTGGCCAATATATATTGCCGACTGGTTGGACCAGTATTTTTTATGGCATATCTACCTGGCTTTTTCATTCTTTACTTAGATTTTCATAAAAAATCTAGTTGACAAAGGGGTACCCCTAAGTCAGAGAGGCTATAAGGCTAAAGCTAAAAGCAAGTCCCAGAATAATGGTAGGAGTTGGAATCAGAATGCTTCCCCTGGAGTCAGACCCGCATGCCTGCAAAGGGAGGGTCTGGCCTTCAAAGGTTCCTCAGGCACAGACAGCCACGTCCCCAGGAAGTTGGCCCACACTTCCCACAGCCCAGGTCTGGCTTCCACATCTTCTCGTTCCTCTCTCTGCTGTGTTGCAGACCTCAGACTGCCCTGCAGCTGGTCTCGGCATGGCCTGCTTGGACCAGGCATCTCACATTACCACAGCTTCTTCCACCCTCTGCTGCTGCAGGACTCGGCTCAGACGTTGCCATCCCTCCTACCCACTGGTCCTTGATGTTGGCCTTCTGGCCAGGCGCTGACAGCTTCCCTTGGCCCAGCAACACTCAGCCCAGAGCACACACAGGGTGACTGCTTTGCCAACAGAGAGGCTCTCCTGTGGCTCCCACCCTCCCGGCTGCCCATCTTACAAACGTGGAATGAGACCATATGTCAAGATACACTTTCAGGAGCAAAAGGCAACACATAGGTCCGAGTTTTCCTACTGTGCCCATCTCTCAATGTCACATAGATTCACACACTCATTAACTTATTTTTTAAAATATTAATGAGAAATCAGCACATGCCAGGCACTAATGCAGACACTAGGAATACAGCAGAGAAGAAGACAAGCAAGGCTTTTGCTCATGGAGCTTATGTCCTCGAGAGGGAGAGAAAGATAATAAATGAGAATGTAAACAAATGAACGATGACATTTCGGAAAGTAATAAGCACTGTGAAGACAATAAAAAAAGGGGTGTAACCTTCCTAGGAAGGGGGCTTGGCTCACTTTACCTTTAGGGTCCTTCACACAGGAAGGGTACAGTCTAACAATGCCTCAAAGAGCCCCGCACTGCCCCCTGCTGGCCAGCATCAGCAGGGCATGCCAGGCTTTCCTGGGGTTGCTTTGGTTTCTCCACTAGTAGCTGTGTCTGTTTTGCCTGCCACCCCCTCCCCTGGCCATTTGCGTAAGAGCAGTCTTAGTACTGTTCAAGGGGGTGGGGGCTCTAGGAACAGAGCTTCTCTTGGTGAGTTCCCTCTTGAGGTGTTCCCTGTCAATACAGGTCTCTGGAGGCCATATAGCCTGCAGCTTGGGAGTGTGGGCTTTGGCGTCAGCCAACCTGCATTCCCTTCCTTTGTCCCCATCTGTCTGGCCAACTGGCACTGATCCTTCAATACCCGACTCAAGTGTCTGCCCTGGAAAGCCTTTCCTGGCCCCTGCAACGTGAGTCCCCAGCAGCACGAGCCTGTGAATGTCACATGGGCATAGTCAAGTCTCATTAATTTGATACTGAGCAGAGTGTCTGAGGCACAGATGGGACTCAATACACTTTATTGAGTACATGCTTGAATAAACGAATGAATCTGGAGTTCGGCTGGCAAGCCTGGATCTGATAAAGTTGGTTCTCCAGCTCATTGCAGAACCCAGAAGTCCACAATGAAAAGCAAAATAAACATATTTTCCCACAAATCGCATCATGCACAATCAAAAAGTTGGAAAAGCATCTCTCGGGTGGTTCATAGGGGTTCTCCCAGAGGCAAGAAGCACAACTGTTTTCATCAGAGCCACACAAGCACCCGCTTGGTGGACTGCTTTGAAGCATCTATTGATCTTTAAGAAAAGTATAACTTTAAGAAAAATGCTGCTTCCAGCTCCTTGTCTCGTTCCCTGAATTCCCTCCACGTATTTCCAGCTGTGATGTGAAACTCAACTGTGTGCTCAGCCCCAGTGATTGTAACTCCCTAGCTCACCACTGGGTTGGTTGGAGAAAGCTGTCTTCACAGTTCTCTCTGGACAAGATGTCAATCTCTGACAGATTGGAATTAAAGGTTGTCCAAGCAGCTCAGACCTCCCTGGGTTGGCTGGAGTAGAGGCATGATGAAGGTTCACCCCAAGCCCTGACTCAAGGCCAAGGCTTGGGGCATCTCCTGTGGGCTGCTGCCTGTTGTTTGAGGAATAATGGAAATGGCAGAGCAGCATCAACTCTTGCTAAATGCTCTTTGTTGTGGATAATAAGAGACCGTCTCAAATCTCTGGTATTGAAGGATGATAATACTCTTTCAGAAAACTTCTCTCTCTTATCTTGGCCTGGGAACCCTAAGAGAAAGTCATTATCGAGGTTACAGTGTGCTGAAATGTAACCTCTCTATTCCCTTCAAGGTTAAGGAAATTGATTTTCTGCTCAAACCCCATTCCGTTTAATAGCAAGATGCCTCTAATATGATGATAAGAGCTCTTGACCTGCTGAACAGGCTGGGGCAAGTCATGGACATTGAGTCTTCATTTTCTAGTTGGAATAATCCTCCCACTCATTAGCCTCTCACTGATTTTCTAGTTGGAATAACCTTCCCCTATAAAAACTGACAACCCCGTACCCTGGTGCCTCTCGCCTTCCAAGATGACCCACACTCTGTCTGTGGAGCGTGTTTCTCCCTGAACAAAACTTCTTTCACTTAAAAAAAAAAAAAGAGTCCACACTTTCAGTGGAACCCACAGCATGGTTGTGAGGTTCAGCTATGAAGTCATATGTGAACACAATTTGTAAACTGTAAAACACTACAAATATGAGAAATTATTATAATGGGCCACCTGTAAATAACCAATTTTGAAGAAAATGATACTGAATATCATTTAATATCTCTTTAATGTCTCATAAAACATTTTAGAACCTCTTGATGGTTCAGTGATATAATTTTGAATTTTGCTTGTTATAGTCATAGGCAGAATTCCTAAACTCCTGAGCACAGAAGACGCTCAGGACAGCTTGCAAGTGGTAATAGTAGATCTCACCACAAGATGGCACTATTGATGACAGTTCTTGGCCTTAATTAATACAGACCTGACATTTGAGGGGCCCAGGTCAAGAGTACAGAGGAGGCCTGCATGCCACATGTTTTAATTATTTAAAAGTTAAATCAATCTAATACCCAAAGTAAATAAAATGTTTCCTATTTTTAAAAACATATCTTCTCAATGAAATGGAAGGCCAAGTGCAAATTTAGAATTCTGAGATCCTCCACGTTCTGGGGAGAAACAGCATGGTTCAGGGAAGGTGGGCATCCAGGCTCCCTCCCTCAGCTCCATCCTGCACTTGAAGACCCTGCACACTCATCCACACCCCTGTGCCCCCCACCCTCGGAGGCCAGACTGGAGGAGAGGCCTCTGCCAGCTCTGGAAAGAAGCTCAGAATTGTTGGGAAGACACTTACGAGGCCCTGGGGACTCACAGCCTGTTTGGAACAGAGGTCAGCTGACTTGCCCGTAAAGGGTCACTTAGTAAATATTTTAGGCTTTGTGGGCCATACAGTCTCTGTCACAACTGTTCAACTTTGCCACTGTATCACAAAAGCAGGTGTAGACAATGCAAAAATGAATGGGTGTGGTTCTGTGCCAATAAAACTTAATTGACAAAAATAGGTAGCAAATTGAATTTGTCCCCAAGGCATAGTTTAAAGACCCCTGGTCTAGAAGCTGGGGCTGGGGTAGCCAAATAAAACACAGGACATCACGTACCACAGTGTTCATTGCAGCTCTGTTTACAATCACCAGAACATGGAAGCAACCTAAGTGTCCACTGACAGATGAATGGATAAAGAAGATGTGGCACATATATACAATGGAATATTACTCAGCCATAAAAAGAAACGAAATTGAGTTATTCGTAATGAGGTAGACGGACCTAGAGACTGTCATACAGAGTGAAGTAAGTCAGAAAGAGAAAAACAAATACCATATGCTAACACATATATATGGAATCTAAAAAAAAAAAAAAAAGGTTCTGAAGAACCTAGGGGCAGGACAGGAATAAAGATGCAGATGTAGAGAATGGACTTGAGGACACGGGGAGGGGGAAAGGTAAGCTGGGAAGAAGTGAGAGAGCGGCATGGACATATATACACTACCAAATGTAAAATAGCTGTGGGAAGCAGCCGCATAGCACAGGGAGATCAGCTTGGTGCTTTGTGACCACCTAGAGGGGTGGGATAGGGAGGGTGGGAGGGAGACGCAAGAGGGAGGGGATATGGGGACATATGTATACGTATAGCTGATTCACTTTATGTTACAGCAGAAACTAACACACCATTGAAAAGCAATTATACTCCAATGAAGATGTTAAAAAAAAACAACAAAAAAACACAGGACATCCAGTCAAACATGAATTCCAGATAAACAACGAGTAGTTTTTTTTAGTGCATGTCCCAAATATTGCATGGGACGTATTTACACTAAAAAAATGAATAGATGTTTATCTGAAATTCAAATTTAACTGTGAATCGTATATTTTTATTTGCTAAATCTGGCCACCCTAGCTGGGACAGGAGCTCTGGGCAGGACTGTCCCATTGGGCCCAGGGGCTCCTTACCCCACAGGGAGGGCCACAGTTAGAGGGGGGGCCAGACTGTAGCCTCTAAAGCACAGGTCTCAGGCCACTCTTTCCTGGGTGGGAAGTACTGGTTTCTTAAGTGACAATTTTTATGCTCTCAAAGAATAGATAGAATGTGTATATTTTGCAATTTAAATAGCTGATTTTGTATAGTTTGGACATTTAAGTTTTAAACAAGTATTTATTGAGTTCCTGCTCTATGCTAGGCACTGAGGGAAAGCCTAATCCCTGCCTTCATGGGGCTTATACAGGAAGCAGACATCATACCAATTCACGTATAAATAAATGGATAATTACAAATTGGAAGGGCTATGGAAATGAGGATAACAAGGGAGATAAATAAATTGGGAGGCAAATCAGGGCCCATCTGAGGAGTGACGTTGGGTCTGAGATATAAAGGGGGAGAAGTGGGGTGCCGGAGTGGAGACCCTGAGTTGGTACCTGAGAGAGGCCAGAGGAGTGAGGTGAGGAGAGTGGGAGGGGTGGGGCCGGAGGGAGCAGGCTTTGCTGCCAGGGCCCTGTGAGCAGCTTGCATTTACTTACAGTGTAGCAGAAAGCCCCCACAGGCTTTCACTCTTGCTGTTTCGTTTTAAGCTCACTCTTGCTGTTTCTTCCTGCAGAGAGGATGAGGGAAAGAGGAAGATCGGGGAGGCTTAGCTTGGGGCTGCAGTGGTTCTGGAAAGAGGATGGTGAGAATTGCACAGCTTTGAGAAGCCCGTGCAGGTGGTGGATGGGGAAGGGAAGAGAGAGGGGAATGTCAAGACCGTCTCCTGCTGGGTTTCTGGTTTTGCTGAGATGAGGAAAAGTGGAGGAGATGCAGGAGTGGGAAGAAGATGGACATCACCATCGTTGGCATACAAAGTCGGGGATGTTTTTGATCCTTCCAGGTGGACAAATCAATTGAGAAGGTAGATATACTTGTCTGCAGCTCAGAAGAGAGGTCAGGCTAGAAATGGAAGGGGTTGGTCGGCGGCCCGTGGAAGGCATTTATAACCAAGACAATAGCTGGGACATTCTTGGTAGAAAGAGAAAGGGGCCTGGGACAGATCTCTGAGGCACTTCAATGTTTGGAGGAAGATAGACAGCAAAGGAGAGAAACAAAAAGAGGGTGAGGCCATAGAAGCCAAACGAAGGGAAGTTACAAAAAGTTCTCTTTCTGACAATTACCAAAAGCATCATTTCTCCTTTAGCACTTGTGGGGCCCCCTCCTTATCATGTCCTCTGTTACCTCATCTCTTTGCTACATTTATGATGATAGAAAGATGAAGCAGATGAAACACATACATAAACAACTATATACAGTCACTCTCATTAGTATTTGCACAGTAGGTGCTCACCATTGAAGAAGTGAGTAAAAAGATGAACGGGTGACTTTAAATGAGTGAACAAATATTGTCATCCCCCTCCCTTATGATTAGGAAATAGATTTCGAACCTTCCAGAATTTTCCTTAACGCAATGGCAACCAGTGAAGGAAGAGGCTCTCTGAACAAATCCAACATGCGTTGGCATTTCCCAGCCTGGGGTGGTTGTCCACCCATCAGACCTTGGTCAAACACACTGGGCCCGGGAGACTGAGGAAGTCAGTGTCTGTGCTAAGTCACCAGGGTGAGGGGCGCTGTGCATTGTTCAGAATCCCTGCAGGGAAACCATGGAGTTTCCACAGTTCATATTAGTGACATTTCTCATTCCTAGTTAATAACCTTATGTTTTGACCTGTATCAATGTGAAATGCTAACAAAGTCATGAGGAAATTAAAATCCCTTGATGTGGCTTGGAGGCTGCCTGCGTGGATCCTGTCCAGGTGACAAAAGGTCTGCTAGACCCTGGAAAGAAAGAAAGGAAGGAAAATGTCACAGAGGAAGTAGCCATGTGGTGAAATGCCAACGTACAAGAGTTTATCTAGACCAAAGAAGTACCCTTTACATCAAAGAGTTCCAAGCCAAGGGTCACTAACAGGGCTGAGCACCAGCTAATACAAGTAAAATGGAAATGGATGATTAAAAGAAGACCTGAGCTCTGATTGCTATATTGGAACAAAATTCGGTGTGTGGTAGGACTTTACCTTTATTTAGCACTTTACATTTTTCAAAATGCTTTTTCATATATATCACCTTATTTGAATTTTCCAGAAACCTGGCAAGGTAGGCATGGCAGGGACTAATATTCCCATCTGGCAGATGAACAGGGGGGAGAAAGGCTCAGAGAAATTAAGCAACTTGCCTGAGATCACACAGCAACCAGGCCAGGTGGTGGTGAGGACCCAGGTCTCCTGAGTATGGTACATTGATCACTGCAGGACAGTGTCCTCCAGAACAATATCAGGCCGCAAAATGAGATCTATACAAAGCCTCAGTGAATCCATAAAAAGTTTTCTGTCCAACAGTTAGCAGACTCCTGTGGCTGCCGCACGTCTGTGTCCTGCAACGTTAGGAGTCTGCAGAAATAGAAGCCATCAGTTAAGACATGGCAATAGAATTCTAAAATAGGTGTCATATGGCAAGTTCACATCAGATGACTATTCCTGGAAGGCATGAAGTAAGGCAGCATCAATATCAATTTGTTGCTCCTGACTGTTGCCGTCCATTCCTGAGACGCCAGTCTGCTCCGCAGTGCGGCTCCCTCGTTGCTCGTGAAGTGGCACGTAGTCAATAATGCCTCACCTGCTTCTAATCATTTGCTCCTGTCTCCCTGTTTCTTTTTCTTTTTTTAAATAAATTTATTTATTTATTTCATTTATTTTTGGCTGCGTTGGGTCTTCGTTGCTGCGCGCGGGCTTTCTCTAGTTGCGGCGAGCGGGGGCTACTCTTCGTTGCGGTGCGCGCGCTTCTCATTGCGGTGGCTTCTCTTGTTGTGGAGCACGGGCTCTAGGTGCGCGGGCTTCAGTAGTTGTGGCTCGCGGGCTTCAGTATTGTGGCACACAGGCTTAGTTGCTCCGCGGCACGTGGGATCTTCCTGGACCAGGTCTCGAACCCGTGTCCCCTGCATTGGCGGATGGATTCTTAACCACTGCTCCACCAAGGAAGCCCTCTCCCTGTTTATTTTATGGAAACCTGCAGAAGAGTTAACCAGTGAGCTTCAGAAAGTCAACCTGACTCAAGCGTCACGGGGCCAAGCTTTGGTGTAGACAGGATGGGAAAAAGAGGAAGAGGCCAAGGCCCGGCTAAGAATTCTGGCCGACACAGGGCCCTGAGGTCTAGATTCCAAAATCCTCCAAGACAAGGATTCACTCTCGAGGGCAAAGAGTGAGCTTGGACCTCACTCTTCTGTGTATCCCCTGCACCTGACATAGTCATACTGACGGCACACATTACAGCGAAATTGAATTCCTCTGAATGGATTTAAAAGGGACAAAGCGGGGAATGCGCTTACTCAGAAAGACACAGCTTCTCCTACAAACCCATAAGGAACAGACAGACAACTCATGGAAAACAGGCAAAATAACTGAACAGGCACTTCACAAAACGAATATCTAAATGACCAGTAAGCCTATGAGTAGGCGCTCAACATGGTAGTATCAGGGAAATGCTAATTAAAACCCCCTGAGCTGCCACCACAGGCCTATTGGAGTGGCTAACATGAAGGGGACTGACCACACCAGAGCATGTGGGGTCACCAGGAGTCTCACACTCTATTAACTGGTTTAATTCATGCACGTTGGAAAACCATTTTACAGCACCTACTAGAGCTGAACATATCCAGCTCCCATGGCCCAGGGTAGATGCTAATCAGCAGAATGTCATACACGTGTGTTCACCAAAAGACGTGAACCAGAATGCTCTTAACAGCATTTTTATAATAGCCCCAAACTGGAAATTACCCAAATACCCATCAGCAGTGGACCAGAGGAAGAACGGTGTATTGGCATAATTGAATATTATACAGCAAGGAGAAAGAACCGACTGCAAGGACATGGTCGAATCTTATCAACACAGTGTTTAGCAAACAAAGCTGGCCACCAAAGGGTGCATTCTGGAGGCTTACATTTACATAAAGTTCAAAAATGGGCAAAAGTGCTCTAGAGTGTTCGTGGCCAGTCTGTTCAGCCTGGCAAGAGTAGTAACTGTGAAGAGGGCTCCGGGGGCGCTGGTCAGGTTCTGTTTCTCCTTCTGGGTGTCACTGACATGAGCGTGTTCAGTTTGTGAACATTCTGTGAGCTGTACACTTATGATTTATGCATGATTCTGAATATCTTTTATACTTCCATAAAAGCATGTTTAAGCCAAAGAAGAAACAACTAAAGGAAAAAAGGAGCACACTTCACCAGCATTCCTAATTCTGCTTCTTCTGTGGCTGCTGTCATCCAACGTAGTGCAGAAAAATGTTCTCTCCCTCTATTATGCCCCATTGCACAGCCTTTCTTGGTAGGTTGTCTCTTTCTCCTTCTCCTTTATTTACTTTTCAACTTAGATTTTAGCTCTTTAGGGAGACCCGGTGAGAAGCAATTTTCCAGACTGGCATGGTGTTAGGAACCTGGGTCCATGGAGGAAGACAGGGTCACCCTGCACTCTTTGGTGGTAGATTGAATCATAGGAGCGAGAGGCAGGGTTAAATCCCGGAGGCCTTGCATGGGATGCTGCATAAGAGCTGCCAGCATCAGGCACTGTCAAATTTACATCTTAGACAGGTATCTGGAGCAGCAGTTGTGTGGAGGTGAAGAGGGACAGAAGTAGAGCCAGAGAGGTAGGTTAGGAGCCAGGGAGGTAGGTTAGGTTCAAGCAAGAAATAATGTATGTGTTGAAAACGAAGCTTCATTGTTTCCTCCCATTCTCTCCGCCTTATCTGCATATAGATGATAATAATATAGTGGCAGATGCAACTGCCAGGAAAGGATGGAGATGAGGATGGAGGCAAGTGGCTGGGGTCAGATGGGAAGAGGATGTAGCCAAGGGGAAGAGAGGAATGCAGACATCAGTAATTAACCGGGGCCGGGGATTTAACCTAGCAAAGCATCCAGTTAAAAGCTTCAAAGAGTTTTGTTCCTTCTGTGATTACTAAAGCCAGCTTTGATAATTTCAAAATCACATTTTGTTTTTCTGGAGAAGTTTGGTCTTTATTCTTTAAGCAAACATTGATTTATTTTCTCTTTTCTGGGAAAAGACTCCTCTAGTTTAACAGCTCTGGCTAAAACAACCCTTTTTGTGCTCCCAAGCCTCAGTAGCCTGTTTGTGGGAAGATAAAATGTTAGTTTCCTGCAGCTGCAAAGACAGGTAAATAGGAGGTACAGAATAAACTGCCACACCCACCGGCAGGTTGGGAGCCATCAGAAACCGGAGCTGGGACTTGTTTTTTTTTTTTTAACATCTTTATTGGAGTATAATTGCTTTACAATGGCATGTTAGTTTCTGCTTTATAACAAAGTGAATCAGTTATACATATACATATGTTCCCATATCTCTTCCCTCTTGCATCTCCCTCCCTCCCACCCTCCCTATCCCACCCCTCTAGGTCGTCACAAAGCACCGAGCTGATCTCCCTGTGCTATGCGGTTGCTTCCCACTAGCTATCTATTTTACGTTTGGTAGTGTATATATGTCCATGACACTCTCTCACCCTGTCACATCTCACCCCTCCCCCTCCCCATATCCTCAAGTCCATTCTCTAGTAGGTCTGTCTTTATTCCCGTCTTGCCACTAGGTTCTTCATGACTTTTTTTTTTTTTCCTTAGATTCCATATATATGTGTTAGCATATGGTATTTGTTTTTCTCTTTCTGACTTACTTCACTCTGTATGACAGACTCTAACTCCATCCACCTCACTACAAATAGCTCAATTTCGTTTCTTTTTATGGCTGAGTAATATTCCATTGTATATATGTGCCATCTTTATAAATAGTCCGAGGCAGGAGCAGGAACATCGCACTCAGAAAAACCACTCCACCCCTACAGTCTTTAGAAATCCTTGTTTGGATAACCTGAGTTCGTACATCAAGGTCAAAACCCAGAGCTTGAAGATGTGGCAGAATCAAATGGCCTTTATCTGCAACTGCAAACGGTAGGACTTCTTAGTGTGGGAGGTCGGGAGAGTGCTTTCTTGGGGCTTGAGATCCCAGTTTGGGGAAACTCCTGTGAGAAAAGGGAAAAGGAGGGCGGAGCTGAGGGGGTCCCTTGGGCTGATTACGGAGGAGTGCAGCTGACTTCTCCGCTTCCTCCAAGCAGGGCTGGCCTGGAGGCTGTGAGTAAATCCCCTCTCGGAGGCTGGTGAACCTGCCAGAGAGGCCCAGGCTGCCCCTGGAATCGGGACAGCATCTCAGTCACGTATTGCTCTTCATGTGTTTTAAAGATATTTCTTCCCCCGGGCTTCTGGCTTGGATGTATATTTGGCAGCAAAGGCATGTTCGATTAGCACTGGAGGAAGGGCCCTGCTGCCTCATGGGATGGGTCCCTGCTGCTCTCCGGCAGCGAGTGGAAGCGGGGCTGGGACTCCCCACTCCAGCCACCAGGATTCTGCAGAAGGGAGCCACAGGGATCCTAGGGAGTCCCCTCGCTGTCAGAATTCGAGCAGCTTCTCCCTCCCTGTTGACTAGAGTCCCTGCTGTGTGCTGGGCACTGTGATAGGCTCCAGACAAACATGATTAAGATCCTCTCTTGCTTTTGCCTTCACAGAACTCGTGGGGCAGACAGACAGACACATCAAAACCACATTCTAACATGATGGGGTAAGCACATTAATGGAGGTATTGCAAGGTATATGGAAAATAGATATTTGTACAGAATACAAATGCAGGCTGTGTTCATCCTACTGGGAGAAGGAGGGCTGGGCAGGGCAGCAGGGAAAGCCTCTCATGAACTCTTTATTTGTTGAATTAATACATTGATTAATTTCAAATTAAGAGGTAACATTTGAGCTGGGTCTTGAACTATAGGTAGGAGTTCTCCAGCTCAAGAAGGGATGGCACCCCAAGCAGGAGAAAACCTGAGCAAAAGGACACAGCTAAGGTATAAGGCAGTGCCTCCCGTATGGGATGCCCACATGCTCGGACACCTACTGCTGTAGGTCAAGACACACTCAAAGCCCCAGAATAAGCATGGTGTATCTTCCAATGATGTTTATTTTGCTTAAATATTGGGTAGATTAAGATATATAAGAAGAGATTAAAGTGATTTTTAAATGAATATTATTCAATAGAAGGTAAAATTGGCATCAGTTTTTAAGATGAAGCATTAGCCCTCCAAGAACTATTGTGTGTGGGGTTCTCTCTTCTGCTACAGATGCAGATCCTGGGGTTTTGGTCTCTCTCATCTGTCGTTCAGGGTACACTGGGGTGAAGGAGGGGAAGCCTGGGGTACACACAAGCGGGGGCTGGGATGTGGTGTGAGGGGGGATGGCAGAGGACAGCAGGGTGCATCGCTGAGAGCTTCACAGAACACGCAAGTGGTTTGGGTTGTCCTCGTAGGTAGTGGAGAGCCCCCGGCAGCCTGCCTGGAAGGGGTGGATACGCTGTTGAGGCTGCACCGTGACCCTTACTCCGCAGCCGTGCGTCTGGGCAGCACAGCTAATGCACAGTGCCCACCTACTGCTCATTCCCCTGCCCAGAACCTTCTGGGGCTCCTCGTGGCTGCTGGGTCATTTCCAAGCTGCGTGCAAACCCCTGCTGCAACATGGAAAAGAGATCACAAGGCGCCAGGCTAGAGGCGGGAGAGGGTGAGAGCCCTGGTGAGTTGTCGGAGGCCACACTCAGGAAGCACAGGGGTAGCCGATGGTGTCTGAGATCCTCCGTATTCTCTAACCTGCCGCGGCGACCTCCATCGCTCTCACACCCCTGCCTACCTCTCCATCAAGCTGAACGACTCACATTCCTCACGCTTTCCTGCAAAGACAGTTTTTGCTCCTTCCATTCCTTCCTCTAGGAACGTCCCCTGACCCATCTCCTGCTGCTGGAGGGGTGCTTTTCGCTCAAGTAATGCAGGGGGGCCTTACCCTGAGGGTCACTGCGGGCAGGCCCTGCGCCGTGTGCTTTACATAATGTCTACCCTCTGTCCCCGTGAGGAGTAGTAGCTCCTTTTTTTGCAGATGAGGGAACTGAGCATCACAAGGGAGCCTGGACCCCCGGGTGAGTGGACTAGGATGGCCTGAGGGGGCACCTTGCCCGGAGCTTGCAGAGGAAGTGGCGCCGATCCGTCTCCTCTGCACTCCTCCGCCCCACGGCCTCCGTCCACCGGTCACCGGGCCCTGTGGGTTCCTCCCCTACCCTCCTGTCCCCACCCCCCACTGCCATCCGCGGTCAGGGCCCCCGTCAGGTCCCTGCCTCCCACCCCCAGCGCCGCTGCCCAGAAACCCATCCTCTGCAGTGTGGTCCGGGCGGTGATTCTGAAACGGAGAGCTCAACAGGTCGTGTCTCTGCTTACAGTCTGTCTGTGCTTACCGCTTATTCAACCCCAAAAACGAACTGAGCATCCACTCTGTGCTGCGGGGGATGCAGCAGTGAGCAAAACAAAGCCACCCTCATGGAGTTCAGCCCCTTCTAGTGCCGCCTAAGAGGTCTGCCAGCGTCAGGGCCTGCCTTATTGTGCCCACCCCGCCTCCCGGCATTGCCCACCTCCGTCACGCCGAACCACCTATGGTCTCACAGACACAGCTGGCTCCTTCTCGCCTCCAGGCCTGTCTGCATGCCCTTCCCCTGCATGGGACATCCTTTCCCCACCCATCATCCTGCCACTTGGCTGCTGGCTCCTTTTCTTCCTCCCAGTCTCAGCCTCAAGGTCACCTCCTCCAGAGAGCCTTCCTTCACTGCCAAAGGTATGAGGTGCCCCTACTATGGACATCCACAGTCCCTTGTGTTTTCTTGACTCTCCTCCAAGGCAGAGACCATGCTTTATTTATTTTCTGTAACTCTGTAACTCTGCTCAAGGCACAGCACAGTATCTGGGGCCTCTGTACTGCTTGTTGGTTACGTGAATATCGAAGCAGCCAGTCCCGTCTGCCACGTCACATGCGGTGAGACCTCCCCAGGTGTGAACACCCTTAGGGAGCCTGTCCTGGGCATCGAAGCTTCTTAGGGGCCAGTGGGGAAAAGAAACGGAGCAGAGAGACCGTGAAAATGGATGCTAGGCTGTCCTCCTGCCTTCTCCTGATTCTCGTCTCCCCCCTGTCTCCAAACCGCAGTGTGAATCCAAATTCATCGTGAATCCAACCCAGGAGCGCCTGGCTCATTTCGGCATCTGGGTGATGGGAATGGAGGTTTTTTTACTTGCCGGGCCATTAGGACTCATCCTTTCTGTCAGCTTTTTATGGAGTTTTCACAGGAATTTGTATCCTGGGGGAAAGTTTCTGGGGTCTCTCCTAAAGATGGGCTCTAGGAGATGGATGGGAATGAGAGAGGGCGGGGCTGCACGGAGTCAGGTTGGGAGGCCAGTGCCCTTCAGTCTTTTCATCCTGCTAAACATTTTTCGGGTCTGCTGGGTTTGGACACCTATCAGCAAGGCTATTTTAAAGCACATAAAACCTGAAAGTAAATAGAGTAGGGCTGGGACAGAGGAAGCCTGGTTTGGCAAGGACTGGTCCTCACAAGTTAACGTTATGTTGTCACTGTTGGGCCCTGCAGCTGGGAGGGCACTGTGGAAAGTCAAGGGTGGGGAGGAGTCAGGGCCACACCCTCATTCTCCTCCCTCCTCGCTGGAGGGGATGCTCAGATTACACACCCAGGGACCTTCTCCTGGTTCTTCCTGGAATCTGCAAGACAGGGGTGCAGGGAGAAGAGCCCTAGGAAGCAGCTAATTTCAGTGTAAGGGGGAGATGCTAACACCCGACTTACCCCCAGCCCCGCTCCAACCCAGAGCCCTACCAGCACCTGCAAACAGATGGCCTCTCCCTAACCCAGCTGGCCAACACCCAGTAGTAGGAAGCTCCTGGCCCTCTGCCTCATTCTCAGCCCACACCCTGAACCACTCTTCCCCTCCTGTCCTGCAGTCCTGTTCCTGGTCATCCTGGAACCTGACCTCTGACCTCACACCCTGTATCTGGCTCTGCTCTTGTCCTGTATATCTGACCTTTGATACCGCACATCTGGTCCTGGCCTTTTCTCCCCTCACTGAAGATACTTTGCATTAGTGTCCCACACCATATGCTTTAGAAGGCAAGAAATACACCTCAGACACCTGGGAGAGCAGGCGTCTGGCCAGCCGCCCTGTAAATCCTGGCTCCGCTGTGAGCCAGATTACCATGGTGAGTTCCTGAGCCTCCCCAAGCCTTGGCTTTTTTTTTTTTTTTTTTAAAGTATAGTTGATTTACAACCTTGGCTTCTTTGTTTGTAAAATGGGGAACGTAATAAGATTGCTGAGAGAATCACTGAGCTAATTTACATGTAAGTGCTTAGCAGAGCACTCACACATGTTAGATAAAATAACTTCAGCTCCCACAACCCTACTGCCCTTCATGAGTGAGAAATGGATGCTTACCACACATAACACCCCAAAATACAAACTAAAAGTGTTTAGAATAATGGTGCCTTTCTCTGACTTGAGCACCTGAGTTCAGAAAAGGGAACCAGAGCTCCAAGGGGAGTCCGTGGATTGAGCTGACACAGGGTGGCTGAGGGGCAGGCAGGGGTTTCAGGAGCAGGAGTTCCTAGCGGGAGAGGTTGGAGAGTGGGTGTCTATAGGCAGGGGTCCTGGGGCAGGGGCCCAAGGGGTAGGTCCATAGCTTCCCAGAGGAACCCAGCACACAGGAGAGTGTAGAATCAGCTACGGTTTGCACCCCTCAACGCATCAGGGCTGCAAAGGCTGCAGGAGGGCCAGGAGCCGAAGGACCACTGCATACCTGAGGAAGCCTGTGAGCATCATTTAGGGCTAAGCGAACAGCACTTTTCGGGTGTGAAATGTGTCCTGCTTGTGAAGCATGTCCTGGCAAACCCAGGGGAGGTAGGAGGGCACTTTCAGTGGCACCTGCCAGGGTGAAGCAGGCCCAGGTACTGTTCTCTTCCCTTTTACTGAAGTTCGGGCTTGGTTCTAGGGCAGCGAATGCCTCTTCTATAGGTCCATGACCTCCCTGCTCCTTTCTGAGACTCCTGTCTTCCCCTTGACCACCAAGCTCAGCAATGATGGAAATGCCAGGACCCTCCATAGGTCTCCAGGGAGGACAGGCCCACTCATCCCAGAGAGGCAAATCGTTAGTGTCATCTCATTAAACTGAAAACTGCTGCTGACTCAGGCTGGCGCTTCGAAGGAGGGCTGCCTCTCACCTCTGCGTGACCTCCCCTGGGAGCTCCACCAGGTGGGATGAAATCGCTCAGGCAGCAAGGGGACTGAGATGAGGGTGTCGGTTGGGATAAAATTTTGACTGCTCCCACAGAGACACCAAGTACAGTGGTTTAAGCAAGGTAGAAGTATTTCTCTTGCCCTCAAGAGTCTGGGGCCAGAGTGGAGGCTCCACCGTCTGGGGGGCCCAACCTCCTCTCTCCTATTGCTCCACTATTCCTAGGGTGCTGCACTCACCCCCCTGGCCGAAGAGGACTTCCCACTTGGCCAGTGGGTTGCAGGGCTGGGAAGTACAGCTGCACCCATCATGGTGTGGGTATCCCTTTGGCCAGGATTTAGTCACGTGATCCTTCCAAAAAAGGCTGGAAAACCTTGTTTTATCAGGGGCAGTCACGTGCTCAGCTAAAATTTGGAGGCTCTCTGCAGGAGAAAACAGATGTGACAGTCTCTTTGACAATGACCAATTCAGAGCCCTGCCCACGGGACTGCACAGGTACAAACACAGAGCCATACAAAGCAATGCACAACAAAGCAAACACCATCCAAACATTTACTCAAGGAACATTTGTTGGGGAGTTACAGGCATTGAGGAAACAGAGGTAAAAGCACCGGCTTTTCCCCCAGGGGGCTCACAGACATAGTGAAGAAAAAAAATCATCTAATGTACTTCCTGCTATAAAGGAAACATTTGTTAATGCGTTAACACATACTTCTCATGCCCTTGCACCAATTCTAGAGACAGCACAATAAAGACTCAGGCTCTGCCCTCAAGTTGCTGACTCTTTAGAAGGGGAGACAGACCCCTAGTGGGAAAACTGCAGTGTGGGTGTCAGGGCTGTGACTGTGATTAAGAGGAGGGAGCCCCCAGCATGGCCAGGAGGTCTCAGCAGGACCAAAGAGCCTTGGCAAGGCTTTGGCACCAGACGAGCCCCCAGAACCTTGGCCCAGCCCTGGGGAACAGCCCCTAAACGACTGGAACTGAGTTTCTCACAAGCTCGGGTGAAAGGATGATCAGAGTTGGATTTAAGCTGATGTTTTAAAGAACACAGAAACAAGCTATTTCTGGCACCCTGGGTTATGCATTAAGCTCTGTCTCCACCACAGTTTAGCTCCAGGAAGCTACAAGGTCTGGAGGCAGAGCCTGGGAAGATGCCCAGGGGCAGAGGTGGATTCGGAGTATCCTGAGGGCTAACAGCAATTCCTTTGCCTCCCATGCCTTCCAGCACCCCTCCATCTTATTCCAATCAGCCAAGATTTTGATGGCTGTTGGGCAGTGGTGAAGTCAACCCTGGGTAGCCTGAGCTGCTCACTCCTTTTTGAAACTCCCGCAAGGACAGAGTCCACAGTGCCCCAGATGACTTGTCCTAGGTTTTGTTATCTCAATGGCCAACCCAAATCACTGTTACTGGAATTAAAATTCATTTTCTTTTACTTGGGCTTTGAAGGGCTAGGACGACAATGGTTTATCAGCCTAAATCGTGAGAAGATGCTTTCTGAGCTGTGAAGACCCGTAAAAATAGGAAGTGGTTTTACTTTTATCGTATGTAAGATCACATAGCAGGTGAGGTGGAAGTTAAATTTTACTGAATAACCAGTCTGTGTCAGGAACAGTGCTAAGCACATTACATGTGTTACCTCCCTGCAAAGCGACCACTATTCTGCCAGGTAAGCATTATTTTTCTCATTTTACAGGTGAGACACTGAAGCACAGAGAGGTCCAGTAACTCCCATGGTCACACAGCTAGTCTGTGGCCGAGCCAGGACAGGAACTCAAGTCTGGGTGACCCTTTCCTCTCTTCTACAATCCTAGAAGATTGTAGTTAGGTCATCCATGAACTTGTCCTCTCTGGGTTAAACTCCAATTTATTTAAATTTTTATTCCTTTTATGATGGGCACTTCATCTTACAGAGTATTTGACAGTTTTTGAGGATCAAGAGCTGTTGTTGATGGCTACAAAGAGATGGAGTTGTTTTAGGGGCTTAGTGTATTGTAACCTCTGAGCAGAGTTTTATCTTGAGATCCCACTAGTACTGGGGTCTTACAACAATTGTAGCCAGTTTAAGCTGGTAGGGTCACATGAGAGGCACTTAAAACAAGAGTGAAGACATACTGTGAATTTTATGTGTCATGATAAGAAGTGGTTGAATGTCCTTTGAAAGACTTAAAATGACATTAACATAGAGTTACATGACGATAGTAGAGATGGTGGCAGCGGAGAAAAAATTTTATCCATCCGTCACTCTGTTCATTCATCCAGAT
This sequence comes from Eschrichtius robustus, assembly GCF_028021215.1. Taxonomy (NCBI): domain Eukaryota; kingdom Metazoa; phylum Chordata; class Mammalia; order Artiodactyla; family Eschrichtiidae; genus Eschrichtius; species Eschrichtius robustus. The sequence continues at coordinate 35,885,840 of NC_090824.1, forward strand.
GTCAGATTATCACTGTGTTGGAGACTGGAGCTAGGCACGTCGGAAGACACAAAGTATATGTGTGTGTGTGTGTGTGTGTGTGTGTGTGTGTGTGTGTGTGCGTGTGTGTGTGTTTATGTTATGCTTGGGGAAGAGGGAATTATTGCATATATTTGTTATAGTTAATTTTATTTTTTTTTTGGGCCATGCTCTGCAGCCTGCGGGATCCTTGTTCCCTGACCAGGGACCAAACCCGGGCCCTCGGCAGTGAGAGAACAGAGTTCCAACCACTGGACCACCAGGGAATTCCCTGTTATGGTTAATTTCTCCTCCTCACCTTCATTAGGCCAACTTTATCCTATGCTTCTTATTTGTCTAATCATGAGAAAAACATCAGACAAATTCCAATAAAGGAGCATCCTGCAATATATCTGACCACTACTCCAAAAAAATACCAAGGCTGTCAAAAACAAAGAAAGTCTGAGAAACTACCACAGTCAAGAGGAGCCTAGGAGACGTGATAACTAAATGTAACATGGCATCCTGGATAGATCCTAGAAGAGGAAAAGGACATTGGGTAATAACTAAGGCAATCTGAATAAACTATGGACTTCAGTTAATAATAATGTTCTTTTTCTAAATCACTCCTCAGTTCCAGTTAGGTAATATTGTCATTCCTCATCAAGGGTGGGCCCCAAATGTTGAGATGAAGAGAGATTCTGAGGTCACAGGTGGTTAGCAAATGTGCATGAACCCACAGAGGAGGCCTCGGCCCTGCTTGGCCTCCAACTCTTATTTCAGCCTTAGACCCAGCATCTCTCAGAGGAGCAGGGCATGAACCCTCGGGCAAGCGAGAATCTAGGGTGCTTGACCAGACTAGGATTTCCCACAGGACCCAAGCCCATCCCAGACCAATTGTTTTAGGCCATTTCTTAAGACAAGCCCTTCACCTCTCATTAGCCACCTCTCAAATGGCCATAGATTTTACTTGACAAGATTTAAAAACAATCCCCTTCACCTTGTTTAACTCTCGCCTTAATTAGCAGAGAGAGAAATGACGTTATTGGAAGCAACCTCTCTGTAGCACACTTCCCTCTGTTTGGCAAATTAAAAGCATTTGGATGAAACTCTTTTGTGGTCCCAATCAATAGCTCAAGCCATAATTATTCAGTGGTGCTTGCAGTTTTCTCTGCTGACAGCCGGCTCGGTGTGCTGATCTGTAATTGTTTCATATGCTTATGCAGCTTTCTCTTCCCATGATTGGGGTCTGCAGCAGATTAATCGAAAGCATCTTTGGGGAAACTGCAGGATGGACTTGCCCGCATCTGAACCCTCTCAGGCCTCTCCATGTCTTTAGGAGTCAGGTGGGGCTTTTTGTTTTTCTTGTTGTTACCTACCTGATGCAAAGCCAAGCGGAACTTTTGGGAGACCAAAAAAACTCCCACTTTATAGGATAATCATGTAGTATCAGGCTTTAGATTGTGGATAATGGTTATGTGCCGAGGGACAGTAAAATAATCAAATGTTATTAGATTTCACTAATTTCAGAATTACTGATAATTTGGATGGGATGTTGATTAATGCTCAAGCAGATCTTTTCCTAAAGGAAAATGTAAACAAAACGGCAGGGGTCGATGTTTAAGATATTTCAGAGGATTAATTCTTTTCAACATCACCTGTCTTTTAAAAGTGTGCAGTCACATGCAAACAGCCGATTTATTCATTCCAAATCCTTCCGGAGTCTACTAGTTGAGACACTAAACTCCAACCCTGTATCTCTGTATTTCTCTAGACAGTTTACTTAGTTTTCTTTCTTAGTTGTTTTTGTTTTGTTTTGTTTTTCTGTAAAGTAGAAATATGACTTAACTTCACAGGGGTACCATAAAAATAAATGAAATAAGAGATATGACAATGACTTTTAAGTATAAAAAATGCCATGGTCAGTTGATTATTTCACACATTAAAAAGAGTATTTTAAATACTGAGGTTACTTTCCTTTTTAATGTTGTGACTATTTAGGCTTACTCCATGTTCTTGAAAGTGATCAAATCAATTCTTTTAAGACAGTACAGACTAGATTTGGCTGTATTCCAACTCATGAACAGTTACATCTAAAAAGACTGTCTTTTTACATGAAAGGGAACATAAAACCAATGGTCTCTATGTGAACCCAAGCCTAGGTACCTCTCACCAGTTAGACTGATTATTAAGTGTTACAAGACACTGCCTTAGACCAAAGGCATTGAGACTCTTCTAGAACATCCTAAGAGTGATGTCATGCATGACTGCCCATTGGGTTCAGTGCTGAGAAGCATCCAAACTAATGGGTGCACCTCTTAGGAGGCTGAGCTTTCTGAGGATCCAGTCATTTTTCTGTAGGAGAAAATGTCCTGAAGACTGAGCAGGGCCCTGGGCCCATTAAGCCATGGAATCTCTTCCGAATCCTTTTGAAAGTATCTGGGGTTCACCTCAGTTATCAACACCCTCACCTGGTTTTTAATAAATGCTCACATGCTTGTGGTCCCGTAAAAAATTAAGCTGCCAGGAGCCTAAACTGATCCTACCCATGGGTGACGTCCCTGCATGCTGATCTGAGCCCCCTCTAAGTGCTGAACATGCACTTCACCAACCCTTGGAAGAGCCACATCAGTGCACCTTGACATCATCCGTTGGTTTCCTCAAGAACTGCAGCACCTTAACTGGGGTTCAGGAAGAACCTGCCTTATACCAAATCCCAGAGGCATTCCAGCCTCTGTGCAGGAAGACCTATCTGAGTCTACAGAGATCATTCATTATCATCCTTACTGTGTTTTCATTTTCTCATGTTCAACCTCCGTCCACCACCACCCATTCATCACATTTAAAAAAATTCAGGGGCTTCCCTGGTGGCGCAGTGGTTGAGAATCTGCCTGCCAATGCAGGGGACACAGGTTCGAGCCCTGGTCTGGGAAGATCCCACATGCCGCGGAGCAACTAGGCCCGTGAGCCACAACTACTGAGCCTGCGCGTCTGGAGCCTGTGCTCCGCAACAAGAGAGGCTGCGATAGTGAGAGGCCCGCGCACAGCGATGAAGAGTGGCCCCCGCTTGCCACAGCTAGAGAAAGCCCTTGCACAGAAATGAAGACCCAACGCAACCAAAAAAAAAAAATAATAAATAAATAAATAAGTATATATATATTAAAAAAAAAAAATTAAATGTGAACAATATTGAATATCTTCTCTGAGTCACTCTCTCCTTATGTCACATGAGAAATTAAAGCAAACCTGTCAAAAGTCTCTGGAAACATAGACTGGGTTGGGAATAACTGTCTCTTTAAATGAAAGAGAACATTGAAAGTTGATGGTTCCAGTCTGAGCACGAGCAATACTTTATCCTGGAAGAATTATTAGAAAGAAAGGGACATATATTTCTGTTGACACTGTATATTAAGTGAACTTTCTAAACCCTCTTTTGTCTGTATTAAATAAATATGCTCAGAGTTTCCTACCATGTCCTTTATTTCTTCTGGTTTTAAATAAAAGGGATTAAGACTCCTAATTAAGACACTGGAGGAAGGCCTGATCAGTTTTGCCAGTGCAAATTAGTTCAGAGGCCCAGAACTGCTCCTTTCTGTTTGCTGGTATGGGAGGGTTTGTTTGCTTTAACATGATTGAGGAAATGAAATATCCCTAAGACAAAGAACCAGTATTGCATTTCTGGAGAGTGGCTGGAGGGAAATTGGAAACTAATGCACATTAGCAGTGGATCCAAAATACAACCAGAAGGAGACATGTTATTTAGAAGGAAAGTGATGTGACTAGACTAATCCTTTGACATAGATTGTACTTTCTTCTTCCTTTATTTTTTTAAAGGAACATAAATGAAATAGAATCTAATTTTCTAACAAGGTCCCATGAGCTTGGGACGTTATCTTTCCTTCCTTGAGTACAGGCCAGTTTCTATATGCATTAATTATTACTATTCACAACATCTCTATGAAATAGTTATTATTACCCCTGTTTTACAGATAAGGAATCTCATTTTCCAAAGGCAGATACTGACCTAAAGCCAAATAGTCTTGAGACTCTTGGTTATTGTTTATGGTTCCATCAACTCCGAGCCATTTGGTAAGCTTGAAGAGAAGAAAGGTCTCAGTCACGGAAAGTAACGGCTTGTCCAATCCTAGTGTTGCATTGGGTTGGGTTCCTATTCAGTGGATCTGGTCAGGCCAGAATAATTCCCCAAGGGCAATGGAAAAGTGGGCAAGAGGCAAAGCTATAAAGGGTCATCAGTTGAAGTCAAACAACAAAAATGGCCCCAAATGGCCTTCTCTTGTCCCAGTTTGGTCTTGCCTTCTGTATCAGAGCTTACTTTCTCCTCCTCCCTCTCTCCTGGTGTGCACGATTCTGCACTTACCTACTCAAGACTTTCTGCTCAACTTCTATTCTCAACAGTTTCAGTAGTTTGTTTTTTATCTACATATTTAATAAAAATTCAAATTCTTGTGTTGTCTGAGGGAAGGGGATATGAGGTCTTCTCTGTGGTTGTCTGCTGCATGTGTGGGGTACTAGCACCTGTGTCATGGGATTCTCTCTTATCCCTCAAGAGTTGATCCCATTTTATGTCTGAGATGGCCAATCAGACTTTGAGAAAGAAGAGGATGAAAGATGGATTGCTTTAATTTTTGTCAAGCTAGGCATTATAATGCAGAGCAAACCCAAATCACCCAGTTCCTACTACCTGGGACCTCTATGACTGATGAGCCAAAAATGCAATACACACATTTGTGTGTGTGTGTGTGTGTGTGTGTGGGGGGGTGTGTGTGTGTGTTTATATGGCATATGAGACGCCAGGAACGTTAAGGCCTAGGTATCCATAGGTAACTCATAATGGATTAGAAATGGGTGGTGGCTACGAGCGGGCAAAGTGGTTTTGAAAAATCCATCCATAACTGTGGGGTCCAGGAGTCCTGGAGGAAACACTCACGGAATCATAGATGCACTGATTTCTTTGATTATCTTGTGATGTCTGGCAAAGTATCAGGCCAGGGTTGATAGTCTTCCAGGTATGAATTGTTTTAAGAGTACCCAGGATTTGCTTTAATCAGGTGTAGTGAGACACACAAACATGGAAATGAGTGTCATGGAGGAAGAAGTTCTTCTTACTCACAGATCCCTAGAAGTGGGAAGTGTGGTATGCCATGCAGGAGGACCACATGGGGAAGCACCAGGGTTGGTCAGGAGGAGCAAGGGAAAAACATGGCAAGGGCCTCTATGTGGTTCCTCTAGAAGGAATGGGTGAGGCAGAGTAAGCAGGCTTATGGTTGCCTAGTCTGAATAATTTCTCTAGGCTTTGGGGTGTTGAGGCTGTCTCTAATTCGGTGGTACCTGGCCCTGGGGTGATTAGGGCAGGACAGTAGTGGCCCTGAGTGTGAGAGCTGAACAAAGATGGTGGTTCAGGGTATGGGCTCTGGATTGATTGGTTTGCATATGAAAGGTGCACTCACAGGTGAGTTGCTCACTATCTCTAGGAACTGGCTAGTCCTGGGAGGGACAATCCCTCCTGGGTCAGCAAGACCCCAAGATGTCCAAGCACCAAAATACAAGAAAAATAAAAAACACAGTAATATAATACATGCATGTAGAGTTGTACCTCCTGCAATTATGAAAGGCAGAGGAAGGGCTACAGGGGTATTTGTCTCATGTATGTTGGGGGGACCTTGACAATAATTCTTCATTGTCCAAAAAGGTTAATGGCAGAGGGGAAAATGCTACTTTGTTGTTTATTTTTTTGTAAGAGTACAATTCAGTAGTTTTTAGTATATCCACAATTTGTGTAACCATCACCAATATCTAATTCAAGAATATTTTCATCACCCCCCCAAAAGGAACACCTTACCCATTAATAGTCACTCCTCACTCTCCCTCCCCCCAGCACCTGGCAACCACTGATCTACCTTCTGTCTCTATGAGTTTGCCTATTTTGGACATTTTATGTAAATGGAATCACACAATATACGATTTTTTTGTGTCTGGTTTCTTTCACTTAGCGTAATGTTTTCAAGGTTCATCCACATTATAGCATGTGTCAGTACTTCATTCCTTTTTGATATATTCCTAATGATATTCTGTTGTATGATATACCACATTTTGTTTCTCCATTCATCAACTGAAGGACATTGGGTTGTTTTTACTTTTTTGTTATTTTGAATAATGCTGCTATGAACATTCGTGTACAAGTTTGTATATGGATGTATATTTTCATTTCTCTTGGATATATTCCTAGGAGTAGAGTTGTTGCATATATGCTAATTCTGTGTTTAACTTTCTGAAGAACTGCCAAACTGTTTTCCAAAGTGGCTGCAGGAGTGATGTATAAGTCTTCCAATTCTACCATATCATTGTAGACATTTGTAATTGTCCATCTTTTTGATAATAGCCATCATAGTGGGTGTGAAGTATTTCATTGTGGTTTTGACATGCATTTCCCTAATGACTAATGATGTTGACCATCTTTTCATGTGAAAGCTCTATTTAATATGCTTTTTCTTTAATGCACAAAGAATGTATAGTAACTAAGGAAAAACTAAAAAATAAACCAAAAAGACAATAAAAATCATCCTTAATTTTAGAACTCAGAAATAATTATTAATAATACTTTTAAATATATTCTTTTCAGATTTTTTTCCTAAGAAAGACTATTTTAAAAATCATTCCATATGTACTATTTTCTAATTTATCCTTTTTCATTTAACATACATTGTGAACTTTGTTCCATGTTAATACCTGTTTTCTATAATATCATTTTTAATGGTTGCATATTATTCCCCTGCATTCTTTTACCAGGATTTATTTACCCAATCCACTATTTTGGAGGGTCTGGATTGTTTTTAATTTTGTGCTTAGACAACTTGGCAAATAACATCCTTGTACTCAAATCTTTGGACAAATAAGTTATTCGTTCTTCAGTATAAATTTCCAGAAGTGGAATCTCTGAGTCAAACAGCATGCAAAATACCAATGCTAAACTTGTGTGTCATCGAATTGCCAAACTCTGTGCTTCGCTGAGTCCCAATTTCTAGTTCCACTTCAAACTTGAGACCAAGGACATGTCTGGCCAGCTCTGTTGATTAGAGAATGGAATAAACAAAGCCAGGGCTGTGGGTGTGCTCTCTGCCTGATGAGACTTGAGTACTCTTTTCAGCCAGTTTATGAATGTCCATCCTTGATCATGAGTCAGCAGAAGGAGGGAATGTTGCCATATTAGGGCATTTCCTTCAGGTCTCACTCAAACATCACTTCCTGGAGGAGCCCCCCTCCCTCACCTGCTAAGACAGGCCAGGGGGGTCTTTGCCTACCTTGGCTGTGAGCCAGAAGCTCTCTGAGGGCAGGCACGGTGTCTAACTTGCTCAATCTTTTCTCCCCAGCACCTGCATAGCACCAGGAAAATTCATGTGTGCTGAATGACTGAATAAAAAAATGAATTAATACCACTGAGAGAAAAGAAACGAAGCAAGCCTTAGTCATGTTGAGCTGGACATAAAGGGAAGCGCAGCTATGACTGATGACTGCAAATAGAGACAATATAGTGGCCGAGTGTGCCATCTCTCTGCCAGCCAAGAAGGAAACGGAGGGAGCTCACACAATTGCGTGTCCACTGTGTGCTCTGCATACATCGTTGTATTTAGCCCTCATCACAGTAACACCTATAGAGTAGGTCTTATTACCCCCATTTTAGAGATGAGATCACTGAGAGCCAGAGAAATTCTGTTCTTCTCCCAAGATCTCACACCCATTAAACGAAGAGTCGGCACCACACACCAGATCTGCCTGCCTGCAGAGCCCCTCCCTTTTCCACTATAACGTCACATTCCATTTATTCCAGAAAACTGAGAACCAAACCTGACCAGGCGTGATCTGAACAAAGCTATAAGACCTTATATATGTCTCCAAATGCAACCAACATTGTCCCAAAATGACTCCATGGAGATGCCAAACTAGCGATGGCCTGATCAGTCTCAAAGGCCCTTGCCCTGGGAGGCCAGTTCCACTGATGCTCCTGTCCGAGGGGCACTTATTTAGGACACGGGTCACAGTGACTCCCAGAGCTGATGGCAGGGGTAAAGCGCAGGCCGCCCGACCACCTCACAGCAGTCAGGAAAGCAATATATCTGCCCGTTAATTCTAAGAGCCGCTTTCCTTTCATGTAGATTTGTGACTCTCCTGGGCCCTGTAGGCACGCTTAAACAATGAAAGGAGATAAACCACTCAGTCAAAGAGACATTTTTAACGTCACCACCGTAGCATTGACTTTTTCCACTTCAAACATTCTGCTGGCGTAATTTGCTGCAGGGCCGCAAAGTACACCAGAAAAGTTCTCACCCTTCCGCAGGTCCGCCAGGGGAAGTCAGTCCCAGCTTCCCACGTCCAGTCTCATAGCAAGACCACTGAGTGAGTTCGAGCCTAGCAGAGCCAGGCCAAAGTGGCCCACTTTGGAATCAGCTAGGAGATCTTCCCCCCTTTAAATGGAGATAAGTGTTTCCTGCCCAACCACAGAGCAAAGGTGAACTTGGCCAAGATGCGGTCAGGCCTGAGGTGGGCCATCACTGCCCCCTCCCCAAGAGGGGCATGAGGCCAGGCTGGCTTTCCTTTTGAGTTCCAGAGTCTCAGATCCATAATTACTTTTTTTGAAATTTGGGGGCATGTACACTAACCCAGTTTATTGACAGGTTTTCAAGGAGTTATGAGCAGAGTCCCAAGAGTTGGAGGTAGGGGTTGATGAGACCCACGTCCCTCAGTCTGGCAAGGCTCTTTGCAGTCTGATCTGAGACCAGAATCGGGGCTGAATGCAACTGGGTGGGACTGGAAGAGAGAGTTGCAGAGATCTGCCGAGCACCTTTCCCTCATATGATCAGTGCTTTGTAATTTTGGCAGCTTCAGGATCCTAAAATGCTGAGTCTCTTCCTCAAGAGCAGAAAGGAAAAATGGAGGGAAACCAAACTGAGAGGTTTAAGGAAAGCATGGTTTTTAATGGATTGATTTTCTGCTGCCTCCAGTCCCTTCAATAGAATGCATTTCTATGAACCATCACACACAAGTGCTCATAGAGAACAATTATAGTAATGACAACATAAACCTCCCTGATAGAGGCAAGGCGTAGCTCCCGAAACACCTTAAGTAAGCTGGGGAAAGAGTAGGAAACAAATGATGAACTCTTTAGGGCACTTGTAATTATGAGAAGAGAAATTATTCTTATTTGTCTTTAGGATTTAGAGATACACAGACAGCCACCATCTTCGCTCTGTCATCTCCAAACTTTTTGATTATTCATCCTACCTATAAAAATGTTTAAGCCTACATCCCCAATATGTTATATGTGATATGCATGCCCTACCATACTCATTTGTTATGTACATTTTACAATATACAGAATAAATTGAAATTAACATAGAATCAGATAGAAATCAATAGACATAGCTGTTATAATATTTTCTTCCTTCATCTCAAAGGATCATCTAGGTACATACCATTTTGGAGACTTTTGCTGTAAATGTCACAGAGTCTGTATTGCTTTGCTAGGGCTGCCCTGGCAAGATACCACAGACTTGTTGGCTTAATCAACAGAAATTTGTTTTCTCACAGTTCTGATGGCTGAAAGTCCAAGGTCAAGGTGTCAGCAGGTGATTTCCTCTGAGACCTCTCTCCTTGGCCTGCAGATGGCCGCCTTCTTGCTGCCTCTTCACATGGTGGGCCCTCTGTGCACGCACATCCCTGCTGCCTTTCTGTGTGTCCAAATTCCCTCTTTTTATAAGGATGACGCCAGTCAGATTGGATTAGGGCCCACCCTAAAAGCCTCATTTTAGCTTAGTCACCTGTTTAAAGGTCCTAGTTCCAAATACAGCCACATTCTCAGGCACTGGGGTTAGGGCTTCACATATGAATTTTGGCAGGACACAACTCAACTCATAACAGAGTCTCTTCCAGATAATAGTCCAGTGATCTCCACAGGAAAAAGGAAAGCATGATGTCTGACACTGGGACCGAGGGGAGGGCTCTTGGGGGCTGTTCTCAAGCCATTAGCTAACCACTTGCTTCCTGGCCCCCTAGGGATAACGTTGCCCCTGTGGTATAACTGTAGGACCACCTTTCCCAGATACCAAGTTTGGTCCCTCTAATATCAGGTAGTGTCAGGCAATTGGCTGACTTCCCAGAAGTGACAGATCACTTGCTCCCCAACCTCACAAAGGGGAAATGCAAGGGAACCCTCAAGAGTTTTGAACAGGGCTGGACTGTCCTCCCGCAGACTCTACCAGCTGTGGAAGCACTAGCCAGGACACTGGAGAGTCTGATATTGGCGATCCAGTGATGAGTTAGTCCACAAAACTCCTTCCAACATGGTGAGAGGGTAGGGGTCATATGCAGGGCTGGTCCTTGGCAATACTTTCAAGGAGTGTCCTTTTATGTACTCTCTTCCCTCTTTGAACATCCTCTGCCCTCACATCTTTCAGGGCTATCACTATAGCTCATGGAACTCCCCAGTTCATATCCCTAAGTTTATTCCTATTTTTTTAAGAGGTGAAAGTGGAGTGGGGAAAAACCAATCCAAAGCGATGAATCTCTAATGTTAGGATTTTGGACATTGGAATTGTAGGTTAGGAAATATTTGAGGACAGCAGAAACTTTCTCTTTTTTTTTTATAAATTTATTTATTTATTTATTTATTTATTTATTTATGGCTGTGTTGGGTCTTCGTTTCTGTGAGAGGGCTTTCTCTAGTTGCGGCGAGCAGGGGCCACTCTTCATCGCGGTGTGTGGGCCTCTCACTATCGCGGCCTCTCTTGCTGCGGAGCACAGGCTCCAGACGCGCAGGCTCAGTAGTTGTGGCGCACGGGCTTAGTTGCTCCGTGGCATGTGGGATCTTCCCAGACCAGGGCTCGAACCCATGTCCCCTGCATTGGCAGGCAGATTCTCAACCACTGCACCACCAGGGAAGCCCAGCAGAAACTTTCTTGACCTTTCAAATCACCCCTTGGTGAGAGATATTGATTCTGGCTGTTCCTATCATTAAAAAGCTACTGTTTCCTCTGTGCAATAGCTCTTGTCCATTGCTTCCAAAAGGGACTTCAGTGAGAAGGGTTAGAACCTGACTCCAGATGGTACTGATTCCAAGCTAGGAAGCAAGTTGGAGCAGTGACCTCCTGGATGGGAGGGGATGGATGGGGGAGTCACAAGGGAACAGATAAAGGGACGATAGGGCTTAACAGGAGGTTAAGACAAAGCATCTGGGATTCTACCACTTGGGTCTGCTGCTTCCTACTGGCTATTTACTCTATGCCTCAGTTTCCTCATTTTAAAATTGAGATAATTCTAGTGTCTGAAATGAGAGAATACCAGTAAAGTGCTTACCACAGTGCCTGACATATAAGTACCAACAAACGGCAGCTGCTCCCATTAATATGCTTTTGCCAAATCAGAATACCTAAAATAAGGCAAGTACACAGCAAGCTCATCCCTCTTCAAAAGTGATGGGACCCGTGGGATGAAGGACCTCTGGTAACGATTTTTTCCTACCACAGAATATAAATATGTGAGGTTAGGATTTTGAATTATCTACTGCAGGGTAGCAGAGGCTTTTCAGGGCAAGATGGGAGCAAGAGTTAACAGGCAAATGCTTATTTTTAACTCCTAGCACTACTGTGAAGAGATGAGGTGAACTCTGTCCAAGGACTTTAGCACTGGGACGTGATGGTGATAATGAGAGGGAAAATTGGCCAGAAAAAATTTTAACCTTGAAATCAAAGCCCAGACCCACAAGCCTTAAGCTTTTGGGGATCATAAACCCCTCAGAGACTCTGAAAGCTAGGTGTGCTCTTCCCAGAAAAACCTCACCGGCAATAAAACTCCACGTAGAATTCCAGAGTGACCCTGGACCCCTTGAAGCCCATCCATGGATCCTGAGGGAGTCTGACCCCAGATTAAGAATCTCTTGTAGGAGAAAGAAAAGCCTGCAGACTGACAGAGCTGATGTCAGGAAAGATCTGGAAACAAATGCATCAGGGTCAGATGCTGAGTCAGGCCACCAGATTCCTGAGGAAGCCCTCTGGGGAACTGCCAGGCCCTGCCATGAAGTTTGCATTCAAAAGTGATCCCCTCTGTGGATACAGAGTTACATGAACACTTAAACCAATGGTGTGTACAGGGCCCTGAGGACCAAGGTGGGCAGTGGGCTGTAGACAGGAAGGAGGGGACAACAGGGAAAGGGCTGAGCAGGACATGGCATCCATCCCCCTTTGGTGGAAAAACCTTCTTCTGTGACCCCAGGAGGGCAGGAGAGGGGGGGACAGAGCAAACATGAGCGGTGACAGGAGCGGACCTTACTGAGCCTCCCTCCTCAGCCCCACTGCTGTCACTGCTCTGTACAGATGTGGGGTTCCCAAGAATCACCCTGGATCGCTTGCTCTCTCCCACCCTACTTCCTGGTTACCTTTCAAGTCCATCTCCTTTGTGCCTCTGAACGACGCCACAGCCCTCATCACTCACTGCCATCGCTCTACCAGACTCCTAGGGTCTCCCTGCCACCCCCCCACCGCCCTGTCCTCTTTTCTTTACGCCCCACACTGCAGCCAGCATGCTCTTCCTCAAGGGAAGATCTGATTGTGCCCTCAGAATAACACGCCGCCTCCTGAATACAGCCTTCTGCATACAGCCGTGATGGCCTGGTCCCCAACCACCCACAGGCGCCTGTGTCTGAGCACCTTATGGTCCAGCCTCTTCTCAGACCTCCCAGGACCTTAGCCATGTCCCCCAAACCCCCATGCCTGCCTCGCCAGCTCCCACTCGGCCTTCAGGTCTCCGGGGGACATCCCTCGTTTCTTCCTTTAGGAAGTCTTCCTACCCTCCCCTCCTCCCCCGACATCTCTCACCACAACCTCAGACTCCAACCAGCAGCACTATTGATTTTGTGGTCCCCTCACAGTGGCTCCAGGCCACCTCTTCCTCCTGCCTCAGTGGCTGGTGATGGGCCCAGACAGAGCTGCTTCCAATGCCTTCCCTAGCCTCCAGGGGCTTGTCATGCCCTCCACGTGCCCTCAGCCCCTGGATCTCTCCCAGCAGAGGTCTTGCCTCACCTCCTACGTGCTCTTTCTGGGCTGGGCCTGTGCCTTGGGCTGTCTTGTATAGTCTCGGGTTCCTGCAAGGACGAATGGATTCATGTACTGATACACTTAAAACGGTGCCTGGAAAACAGTAAGCACAAGAATTGGCTATTATTATTGCTTCTGATGTTATCATCATGCTCATCATTATAATCATTTACAGCTATAGTCTCAGCACCTGACATGTGGTAGCATGCAACAAATTTTTGTTAAGGGAATGAATGGACGATAAAACTGTGTAAGTGTATCATTGTAGTCATCTTTGTGCTTTTTATTTTTGTTTAAATGCTTTTTTAAAGAATCACTTTATGCTCTTCAAAATACACTAGGATAAGGAATCTGGACCCGGCAAACCTTGAAACTGAAGTACAGAGAGGCTGGTCCATAGTTACACAAAAACTGCCAGCTGAGTCTGGGGACAGAACACAATGGATCCAGGTCCTTGCTGCCCTCTCCCCCTTCAGAACTAACTTTCTAGGAGAGTTTGGGGCGGGGTGGGGGGGGTGGCCCACCCTCCAGAACTCCTCCTCTCCTGACCCTGCTTTCTCCAGCTCGGGCTGCCGCACAGAGAGGAAGGGGGAGGGGGTGGAGCACATACAATCGGTTGAGATTTCATTTACTTGCGTTCATTTGCGTCACTTAATTATTGCGGTCTTGGGCCGTTTCTAATAAATGTGTTTTCCTAACCCACAGCCTCTGGGCTATCCTTCTCACCATATCTATTATGACTGAAAGGCTTCTTGGGAACAGAGCGACCTTCTCCTCCGAGCTGCGAGCTAAGTAGGGCACGCTAAAGAGCTTTCTGCCATCCGCAAGAGGGATGTGGCGTGCAAGTCCCCTGTGCTCTGGTGACCAAGGCTTGTCATTTCACTGGCTGTCACCTGCCGGAACAATGGGCCTGGGGGCTTATATACAACAGTGCACCCAGCTGCAGCCCAGCGAGGAGTCAAACCACAGCCTCAGGAAGGGGCAGGAGCCTGCTTATGGCTTTAAATATTTAAGCAACTGGAAAAGCTCATCCATCTTGATCTGTTGGCTTCTCCAGGGGAATGTGAAGGCGCCGAGATTACATTAAGCAAAACAGCCCCACCCCGGGGACAATTTAGATCCTAGGTGTTTTGCACCAACATTCCTATTCAAAGAGAATTCAGTGCCTGTACAGGGTTTTACTTCCCTCTGCTCAATACTTTGAGTTAAAATTCTTCTTTTCTTTCCTGCCCTCCAAAATAGATCACACTGGGCAGCAGAAGCTGGGTATTTAATTGCAAACTCCACAAACAAATGAGCAGCTGCCTCTGTACTGACAAATGCATGTCTTTTGTCTTTCCAGACGCTTCAAAAAAAAAAATGCACAGTGAACAGAGAACTGTATGCTTTTTGGGAAACAGATTTACCTTCTTAATTATATTTTTACTTGCCCTCGGATTAAAATTAGTTTGCCTTGCCTGAGCTGACACCAGCTTGAGTGGAGAGAGATGGTTGGAGAGAGACCTAGGGAGGGAAAACGAATCTGATAGGAAACATCTGCTGCTGGGATTCTGTGAGGAGGGCGTCTCTGAGGACCTGCCCCAAAGAGCTGAGAGTTACCCGAGGTCACCACCGCTCCCCCACTCACACAAAAGGTACTTCCAGGGTAGGTAGCAAAGATGTCACTCATCAGTTTTCAGGGGGAATTGTCCTGGCTCCCTGGGGACAGGTGTCTCTCCAAACTCACACATCCTCAGGATTAGTCTGTCAGTGGAGAAATGGAAATCTGGGCCCTGGTCTCCATGCTTGGACAAGGATAGAGACTCGACATTCTGCTCTAAATAAGAAACAGACACCGAGGTTGGTGCTGGCTTCACAAGCCCTCCCATCCCTGGTGCTGGCAAAAGAGGAAAACTGTAGGTCAAAGACAGATCTCGTCACAGCAAGCCCCAAAATCCTCACGCAGCAGACAATACACTCAGCAAAGAGAGGTGCGGTGCGCTACCTCCAGCCTGTCACTTTCCAAACTGTGGGCTGATTTTAGAAGCTCTAGCAGGGGCGCTTCCCTGGTAGGGCAGTGGTTAAGAATCCACCTGCCAATGCAGGGGACATGGATTTGAGTCCTGGTCCGGGAAGATCCCACATGCCGCGGTGCGACTAAGCCCGTGCGCCACAACTACTGAGACTGCGCTCTAGAGCCCGTGAGCCACAACTACTGAGCCGGCACGCCTAGAGCCCATGCTCCACAACAAGGGAAGCCACCGCAATGAGAAGCCCGCGCACCACAACTAAGACCCAAAGCAGCCAAAAATAAATAAATAAATTAATTAATTAATTTTTAAAAAAAGAAGCTCTAGCAGGTAGAGACACTATAGGTGTTTCTGGGTCTGCAAAACTCAACATGGGAAGCTTCTTATGAAATCTGAGCGACAAATAACTTCCATTGCATTAAACCACTGATATTTTGGGGTCTGTCTTTTACAGTAGCTAGCTGTAGCTTAAATAATGCATCTTCATATTTATGAGGTGACAGTGACAGATTTTCCTCGGTTACAGTTTCCTCCTCCCTTCCTATGACCCATATTGTGAATCCAAAAAGATACCTTCTTGGTAAATAGAAATTAGTTCACTGGTTTTGGAAAACAGACAAGATACTGAAAGAGAAGGTTATTCCTTCCAAGAATATGCTGAGAAAAGGAAGGCAGGTAAAAAGAATCTTGAAAGAGATTTTAAGCTTCTTAGTTGGTAAGTAAGAGTGATTCTACAGGGTTTCCCTGGTGGAGCAGTGGTTAAGAATCCGCCTGCCAATGCAGGGGACACAGGTTCGAGACTTGGTCCAGGAAGATCCCACACGCCGTGAAGCAACTAAGCCTGTGCACCACAACTACTGAGCCTGTGCTCTAGAGCCTGCAAGCCACAAGTACTGAGCCCGTGCTCCGCAACAAAAGAAGCCACCACAACGAGAAACCTGCACACCGCAGCGAAGAGTAGTCCCCGCTCGCCGCAACTAGAGAAAGCCCACGCACAACGAAGACCCAATGCAGCCAAAAATAAATAAATAAATTTTTTTTTTTTAAAAAGGGTGGTTTTATAAACCATTTCTTTATGATGCTCCCAGTATACTTGGAAGGTGATGAGTGGTGGGAAGTGACATTCCCATGTTATAAAGGAGAAAGTGAATGCTTAACTTTGCTGAGAAATCCATCAAATCAAGGCTGCTGGTTTCGTGACTCCCATTCCACTGGTGAATGAGCTTTTGCAAATAAGACTAGTGATATTACCATATCAAAGGAGGTGGGTACAAGGCTCTCCTCCACTGTGATCACACAAGGAGAAAGCTCACACTGGAATCACCACTTTCCCCACAATCCTTTCCCAATTTACGTTCTAATTAGATAAATTCCAGTGTAGGTGAGATAACAGAGAATGAAGCCTCAGCTCCACGCCAGAAGACGTTGTAAAGAAATGGGGTGAGGGGAATAGAAAAGGAAGAAAAGAGGTGGACAGAAAGAATGCTTCTTTCTCTTGCACAAACCATCCCTTGAGAGATCATCACGAGGTCCAGGGGCACTGGACGCTCAGCTCTCTGTGCAAACGAGTCTTTAGTGGGTACCTTCCATCCCTATATCTGCTGAGATTCAGACGGGGTGCGAGTAGTGAGTTGGGAGGGTACATCCCAGGCTGTTTGTTGGCATATTTTACCTACATTATCCTACCCAGTCTCTGCTGTGCCCCTCACAGCCAGTCACAGCACTGCCCAATAGAGATTGCACAATGATGGCAACGTTCTTTAATTCTGTCCAGTATGGTAGCCACTAGCCACATATGACTATTGAACACTTGAAATGTGACTAGTGCAACTAAGGAATGACATTTTTTATTTTGCTTAATTTTAGTTAATTTAAGATTAAACCACCACATGTGGCTAGTGGCTACCATACTGGACAGCAATGTGGATTAAGGTGTTGTGAGGGTACCAGTGGCACTATAGCTCATGAGGAGGAAGGCCAAGCCCATCAATGGGAACTGCAAATATTCTTGGTAAAACTCATCTAAAACACATTGTTGGAAAATAAAGTTTCTGGAGGAAAGCTCAACTCATAAGGAAATTCTACAGACAATTCTTGTGTCCCTCTCTGTTTCTCTTATTGGTCCATCTTGGATTGCTAAGAAATAGCGGGTCTGGGAAAGTATGCAAACATGGATCTTGAGCCCTACAGGCTGGCACAGGAATTAGCATTATTTAATCTTTACCAACAACCCTATGAGGTAGCTACTATCTCTATTTTTCAGATGAGCAAACTGGAGAGTTTGAAAAATTTGCCAAAGACACTCAGCTAGTACGTGGCAGAGCAGAGATTTTTACCCAGATCTATCTGTTTCCAGCATATTCTCAACCATATGCATAAATGTTCCATAATTCAAGCCACAAATGTGCTTTTCTCCTCCAGTTTCTTGCACACAAAACATCTGGCCCCCCTGATTGTTTTCTTTCATTTCCCCTTCATCACTGGTTTGATGCTAAGTAAAAGAAGTTTCTGGCACCACTGAATATTAATACCCAGCATTTGCATTGCACTTTACAGTTTATAAAACATCCTGACATTCATTATTTCATGTGATCTCCCCATGAGACATATGAGAAATTATTATCATTTCCTTTGTTACAGGGGGAAAATGGAAGCTCAGAGAAGCTAAGTGACCCCACAGCTAGACAGAGGTGAACTCAGGGCTAGGCTCCAGCCCTTCAGACTGGGAGGTCCCAGCTCTGCCCCTGCTCAAAGCTGTGCCTCAGGCCCAAGTATGCGTCAGAGAGACTCTGGGGTAGGCGGTCTTAGCCTTCACAGAATAATAATGACCCCTTCACAGAATAATGTTTTTAAATACATAAAATCAAATACACGAGGTTTCAAAGGAAACCAATATTATTGAAATAGAAAAATGTTTTTAATCATGTGTGTGATACAGTGTTATACATGTGCTTCTTTATTAACCAGTTCTAGTAGCTGGTCTAATAACTTTTACAATTTCAAAGCAGTAATTGGTATAAATGATATTTTAAAGTATGTGCAACAACAGTGATATCGTATGAAAATATCTTTGATTTCTGAGAGTAATGACACAGATACTGCTTATGCCATTGAGGGTTTGTTGCTCACATTTATCATTGAAGAAAATAACTTTAAAGATTAGTGACAACAAAGATTAATTTTTTTCCATCTCAGTACACAGAATCTTTTAATTCTATCCATGAATTCTCTGGGACCACACACTTAGGACTTATCAATGTGGGAATTCAAAATCCTCAGACTGGATCCTCCTTTCCAATGTAGACAAATGGTCCACCTGTAGGATGCATCGAATCATATCCCTAACCTCCCTCCTATAAGATCAAGGAGGAAATCTGAGATTGCTGGCTTGGATTAAGCAAGGAGAATCAGAAACATTTTAGTGGCCATGATGGTCAACTTGGGAGCTCAACTTCAGTATGTTCTTACTATATACTAGTACCTGGGGGTCAGAGTTTTCTATGTGCTCCGTGATAATGACCACGAGCCTCCCAACCATCCATCTTATATCCATGTGGCATCTTCCTGCCCATGGCTCAAGGAAGTATGTCCAAGTATATCCTCAGATAGTCAGAGGCTCATGGTTACTTCTTTTATTTTCATTTTAAGCCTTCACTTCCATAACTGATTCTTACAATCTCATTTTGATAGTTCGGAGAATAGTATGAATACCTCTGCTTTATAAATGGAAGAAATGAGATACAAAATGATTGAGTGACTGATCACATAGTTTCACTGCAGGACTCCCAACTCTCAAAATGCTATTCACTCTTTAGAAATTCGAGGTGGAGAGGGCAGACACATGGGAAATGAGGCCAGGTAAATCAGGCCGGCTGGTGTGCATTTCACAAGAATGTGCTCCAAGTTCCCAGAGTAAACACTTGAAAGCGAGAAAAGAGAGAAAGGTGACCCTGAAGATTCGTCATCTCAAATTTCAAAAATCACACTGCAGATGGTGGCGTGCCCAGACCTTGCAGCGGCTCTTGGCTAAAAGGCGATGTTGGAAGTCACTAAGCTCTCCCGGACAGATTTATAGTCATTTCTTGATGTACTCAAGCAGAGTGACTGGTTGTCCCAAAACATTCCAGAAATCACATAGAAGAACAAATAGGGAAATGGCCTTTATATGAACTCACCTTTGAGTAAATCACTTGATTATTTTTCTAAAATATCATATAATGGATGAGAAAATCACTGAAAGCCTGTTTTACCTTTCATCGTTAGTCTTAGCCCATTAACTGAATGATAAACAAGGATTTAATTAAAAGCCAGTGTCAGATTTAAAACTCATGACACACACCAGAAATAAGCTCAGTAGTTGAAAGGATCACAGTATAGAGTAGCAGGGGGAATTCTGAGACAGTTATTAAACTGGAAACTCATTCGCAACAGTGGAGAAACCCCCAATACTTGATTTTAACCTGTCAAGGATCCTTACTTTGCTTTTCATCTAGTGAGGGATTTGGAGGTTCTCAAGTATTTGAAGCAATCTATCATGCCCTGTCCTTTTACTTCTCTCTCTGGGCATTTAGTAAAGAAAGTCTGGAGCTAAAATATGGACATATATTTTGTATGTGATGTAAATAAAAACCAAAATGTCTTTTCCAAGCTTGGTATACAACTGTTACTAGTGTCACTTCTGAAATTTCTTCAGGATTAAAGTGACATAGGGGCTTTTTGGAATTCAACAGGAGTTCAACCTGCTTCCAAGCTTTAACCACAACAAAAGTAATACTTCGTACCCACAAGAGGTGCAAGGGAGGTGGGATGGGAGAAATACCGAGGATTTACTCAGTGGCCTGGGAGGTACTTGTCATACTTGCCAAAGTGCAGAAGGGACAAAACTGTATGGAAATTCTTCCTCCTGGGCTAGTGGGAACAGAGGTGGACACTTGTGCCACATGGATGTAAGATGGATGGTTAAGATGCTCATGGTCATTATCATGGGGCATGTAGAAAACTCAGTGACTCCCAGGTACTAGCATGGAGTAAGAATATACTGAAGTTGAGTTCCCAAGTTGATCATCATGGCCATTAAAACGTTTCTGATTCTCCCTGCTTAATCTAAGCCAGCAATCTCTTCCTGGGTGAGAGGTTTAGAGAAGTGAGTAGAGAAAGTGGAAATGGAGCTGGTTATGAAAGTCCATCCTATAGTTTGCGCATGTCGAGTACGCGAGGGCGACCACCACTAACCCCCAGCACCCCCCAGAGCAGACATCAGACACAGCCCCAAATCCCCTCTACACACAGGCTCCACCAGTCAGAATTGGTGTAAGAGATAGAATCCCACATACTGTTTCAGCCTTTGCCCATCTGGTTGCATTTTTTTTATTGTTGTTCTTGCTGTTTCTCATTTTCAGTCTCCTATGTGGTAAATGGTGAAGTACCCAGTGGATTACACTCCACGCTCTCTGGTGGTCTAGTGGTTAGGATTCAGTGCTGTCTCCCACCCCACAATGGATTACACTCACATGCACCATCATATACTTAGTATAGCGGTTATAACTCGACCATGCTCACTACCATGCAGGAAAGCACATCCAAATACAGGTAAATGTCAGGGACAATATTCTAAAAATAACATGGAAACATTTTATTTTTTTAAAGGAAACAATCAGCAAATTTCCTTTAAGTATTCTAAGTAAGCGATTTCTTGCCATACTCCTTCACAGCTGTGGGTCTTTCTATCTCCGTGAATCACTGCCAAAGACATGGGGAAGCAGCTTCAGGTCCAGGATAAGATACTCCAGCCCTTATCCTGCAAAGCTGATGGTGCTGGTCAAAGTCAGCCTCACATCCAGCCCACAGCTTAGCAGTGTTGCTCTGTCCCTTTTGACCTGTTACCTGTAGGCAAACCTTGAGACCCTGTGGCTGAGAGGCACTGAAGGACGTAGGGGGCAGATTTGTCTGCCAATGCTTCCTCATGACATGCTTCAAAGGGTCCTGGGATTATAATAAAGAGAAGCCGGGACCTGCCAACCTCTCCCAGCCTGCATGCCCTCCCTGGAACACACACACACACACACACACACACACACACACACACACACACACACACACACACACACTGTCCACCCCGAATCCCCACAGCCCACACTGGGGCCCATTAGCACTGGGCACAAAGAAGTCTCCAGTGAAAGCCAAAGAGACAGCAAAGAGAAGTTTGAAATCATTGGATGGCTTTACAGCTCAGTGTATAACCACAGCCTCTTCCAGGCAGGCAACTCTCTTCCCTCATTTGCTGTTTATCCTGAGGAATCTGAAGTTTAATGAGGTTCAGGCAAGAAAGTCTTATAAAACCACAGCTGCCCAGTGAATCCTCTATGCTGGGCAGGTGGGCAGGGCCAGGAGCTTAATCACAGGCATCACCAGAGCCCCTGCAAAGGGGGAGGCTATATAAGATAAACCCAGCATCCCCATTGGTCTTTGTTTCCTTTCAGTGATCCCCGATGGCCTCCTCAGTTTCCTCTGCAGGTGAGCAGGGAAGGTTCCTGACTATTTCAGCTCATCACCAAACTCAGTCATCAGCAAAGTCAGTTCTGGGATCACAGCATTTCAGGGCGGTGTTCGCACAGTGAGGTCAGCTGCACTCTAGCCAGAACTTAACAGAGCATCCCAGAGGAAGAGCCCTAGAAGCTGAGAAGGAATATTCATTAATTAGAAATGCAGGAATAGGATTTTCACCTTCCTAGCAGGCCACACGGGGCTGCAGCCCTTACAGGATAATTGAAGAAATCTTGTTTCAACAGCTCCCTGGGAAAGAGGCCTGGCCTTGGCGAGACACTGGGCCTCAGTCTTCTCCTTCAGCCCAGCGGTGAGAGGAATTAATGCCCGCGTTGATGCCATACTTGGGGCCCACCCGGGTGTGTCACCGCGTGGTTTATTTCCTGGTGAAACGGACGCCAAGTAAAACCGGAGATGGTAAATACAGAGGTGCATTCGGCTGGTTGAATCGGGGGTCCAGACCCTACTGACTGGGCAGTGCCCCAGCTCAGGTAGCTGTCAGAGTTCATTTCGTGCTTGTCTGGGAGTTGAGGGCTTTGTTGTTGTTGTTCCTAGAAAAAGGGAGGAGTTGGGGGCCAGGAGATTAAAGGGAAAGGAAGCCGAAGGGAAGGTTTGATACCCATTCCTGCTGAGTCTTTGTACTTAGAACATAGGGCAAACCTGGCAGACCAAGGGACCCTTGGGATTATGAGAGTCATTTTTTTTTTTTTTTTGCAAGAAAAATAAAATAAGGAGAGCAGGGACAGCCAGAGAGGGCCCTGTGGTGCAGCTGCAGAGCTGAAGGAAGTCCGGGCTTTCGCCCACCCACAGGCCGGGAGTAACACCTCCACCGCCCCCCGCAGATGACTCACACTGCCCTCTCAAAATCCATCTTCCAAAACACTTATTTTCATAATGCTGACAAAGTACATTGGAGACCCAGCTAAAAAAGAAACTTTAATGTCTGCGACTAATCTTTGATAATGACTGTGATATGAATATTTATTGAAAATACAATTAAAAGAAAAACCTGGCAAGCTATTAAATGCAAGTCCCTCAAATGGCACCTTTTAAGAGAGGCTGATACGCATCCGTGACCAGCAGCTTCCGGCTCCATCAATCAAGTGGGCGTCCGGGCTGACTACGGGAAACTCTACCAGCTTTCCAGTCCTGGGATCTACTGAACTGTCACATCGGCTGACACTGGTACCCACGTCCCATCCCAGTATAGTCCCCCAAAGACATCAACCTCACTTTTCTTAATATTCCAAGAATTTCTATGACTGGCTTTAGAATGAGTGGAGCATTAAAGGCAATAGTAAACTTTTCCCTGCTACATCTATTTCGTTCTTGGTGTAAACTGGTCTGCATCTGATCCCTTCATGACCGCTCCCACCACCACCTTTTTTCTCCAGATCACCTTGACTGTCTCTTTCCCTTCTCAGCCGCCTGTCACTTCTCTTCTTACTCTCCCCTAACTCCTTAAACTGTTCTTATTTTGGCCACTACCTGGATGAGATTATACCTTGGCAGGGAGAATATCATGGCCTGCTGTGTTTGTTTCACAATTCCAGAGCCAAAGCACGTGGTTTCTTGTGTCTAAAATGATGAAGCGCCAATGTTATTATGGGTCGAATCTAAAAAGTGCTTTGGGCACATTATTCATTTGACAAATTCGGTGTCCAAGTAAAAGGTACTTGACCCTGGAGATTCTAGGAACCGCAAGATGATAGTTACGTCTCATGGATGCCCCAGTCAAAGGATGCCCTTGCTCTGTCCTGTTGGTTAGAGTAAAACGTTAAGGAGGAAAATACAGACTGTATCATTTTTGAGTACTAATAAGTAAGTGCTTGTCCTTGGCCAAGTGCAGACAGCAGAACTTAGCATAATGCTGACCTCTGGACTTTTAGCTACCAAAAAGTTTAAAAAAGCTAACAAGTCAAAGAGATGAGCCAGAACATTCTTTGCAAAACTGGGAAAGACTTAACAGAGGGTAACAAGAGATTTGCAGAAGACTAGTAAATAGACAATGTTTTTATTGAAACCGTCATGGTGGAGAAATAAGTGGAAGATATGAAGAAGAAAAGGAGGATGTGTGGTGGGAAAAGGAGACCACTGAGGACCAAAAAAGAAGCTTACACCGGAACCAGGGGCAAAGGAGAAGGAGCAGCTGGAGAGAAAAGAGAAGCAGAATTGTCGAGGTAAAAAAACAGGGAGCCCATATTTGAGCCCAGCTCTCTTCCCAATGCCACCCTTCCTCTCCCCCTCTTCTGCCTTTAGAATCATTCAGGTTCCCAGACACTGGTGCTGATTCACAGCTCTAAGCTTTGCTCACACTCCAGGTCTGCAACGCCCCTTTCCTCTGTCTGCCTGGAGAACTCCTACACATCCTTTGAAGACTCACCACTCTGCCACTTTCTCTGATCGGCACTCTCTAAACAACCAGCCATCACAGAAAAGTTTCGGTAATATCACTTCTTTATAGTGAGAACATGCACCATCTATAAGCCATGTCACTTTGCACTGGGTATTTGGTTACATGGGTTTTTGTTACCAGATCATAATCTTCAGGATGAGAACTGTGTCCAATTACTCTTTACATTCCAGATACTTAGTGCAGTTTGTAACATATAATCGGTCTCGATAAATATTTATAGAACAGTTAAGAACCCATTACTGAGTATTAGAAATCATAGGCCTCAAGAGACTGATTTTTAAAACATTTGTATGTCTTCATTGATGGATAGAATTTGGATAAATTTAGAGTAGGGGTCAGCAAGCTATGGCCTATAAAGCAAATCTGGCCCACCACCTGGATTTTTTTAAGAGTTATTTTGATGTATAATTCTCATACTATACAATGCACCTATTTCAAGTGTATGATTCAGTGGTTTCTAGTATATTCACAAAGTTGTGCAACCATCACCACAATTTAATTTTAGAACATTTTCATCCTGCATTGAAGAAATTTCATTATCTGCCAATCCCCTTTCCCTTACCTTATCCACCCCCGCCCCCAGCCCAACTTATGCAACCACTAATCTGCTTTCTAATTTGCCTATCCTGGACATTTCATGTAACTGGAATCTACAATTTATAGCTTTTTACGCCTAGCTTCTTTCACTTAATATGTTTTGAATATCCATCCATATTATAGCATTTATCAGTATTTCATTCCTTTATATGGCCAAATAATATTCCACTGTTATGGATATGTCACATTTTGTTTATTCATTCAATTGAAGGATATTTGGGTTTTCCACCTCTTGACTATTAAGAATAATGCTGCTCTGAATATTTGTGTACAAGTATTTGTGGGATATATGTTTTTATTCCTTTTGAGTGTATACCTAAAAGTGAAATTGCTGGGTCATGTGTAACTGCATGTTTAATTATTTGGGATACTGACAGACTCTTCCAAAGTGGCTACCTTATTTTACTTTTTTACCAGCAATGGATGAGGATTACAATTTCTCCACATCCTCATCATTTCTTGTTATTACCTGACTTTTGATTCTAGCCCTCTTATTGGATATGAAGTGGTATGTCATTGTGCTTTTGATTTGCATTTCCCTAATGCCTAATGATGTTGATCATCTTTTCACAAGCTTATTGGCTATTTGTATAACTTCTTTGGAGAAATGTTTATCAAATCCTTTGCCCATTTTTTAATTGGATTACTCTCTTTTTGTTGTTGAGTTGGAAGAGATCTTTATACAGTTGACCCTTGAACAACATGAGTTTGAACTGCGCAGGACCACTTATACATGGATATTTTTTCACTAAATACATACCATGGTACTATACAATCTGTGGTTGGTTGAATCCACAGATACAGTACTGTGGAAACGAGGACTAACTAAAGTTATACGTGGATTTTCGACTGTGAGGAGGGTCGTTACCCTTAATCCTTGCACTGTTCAAGGGTCAAGTGTATATCCCAGATACAAGTCCCTTATCAGTTAGGTGATTTGCAAATATATTCTCCCATTCAGTGGGTTTTCTTTTCAGATTCTTGATAGTATCCTTTGAAGCATGAAGCTTTTAATTTTGATAATGTCTAATTTATCTATTTTTTCTTTTGTTGCTCTTGCTTTTAGTGTCATATCTAAGAATCTATTGCCAAATCTGAGGTCATAGATTTACTCTTATGTTTTCTTCTAAGAGCTTTGTAGTCTTAGCTCTTACATTTAGGCTTTGACCCATTTTGAGTTAATTTTTATATATGGTATGAGATAAGGGTACAGCTTCCCCCTTTTGCAGGTAGCTATCCAGTTGTCCCAGCATCATTTGTTTAAGACACTTCTTTCCCCATTGGATGGTCTTGGCACCTTTGTAGAAAATCAGTTGCCCCTCAATTCTATTCCATTGATCTATTTGTCTATCCTTATGCCAGCAGAACACTGTCTTGATTATTGTAGGTTTGTAGTAAGTTTTTAAATCAGAAAGTGTGAGTCTACTTCTCCAACTTAGTTCTTTTTCCTCAAGATTGTTTTGACTCCTCTGGGTCCCTTGCATTTTCGTATGAATTTTAAGATCAGCCTGTCAATTTCTGAAAAAAAAAAAAAAGCCAGCTGGGTTTTGATAGACCGCGTTGAATCTGTAGATCAGTTTGAGGAGTATAACCATCTTAATAATATTTAGTCTTTCAGTTCATGAATATGGAACGTCTTTTTATTTAGATCTTCTTAAAAATTTCTAACAATATTTTGTAACTTTCAGCATACAAGACTTACACTTCTTTATTAAGTGTATTCCTAAGTATTTTTTGATGTTGTTGCAAATGAAATTGCTTTCAAAATATCATTGCTAGTGTATATAAATACAATTTATTTTTGTATATTGATCTTTTAGCCTACAGTATTCATTTATTAATTCTAATAGATTTTAATAGATTTTTAAGATAGTCTATATGCAAATATCATATGTCTGTTTATAATATATCACTTGAAAATAGAGCTAGTTTTACTTCTTCCTTTTCAATCTGGATGTCTTTTATGTAATTTTTCTTGCTTAACTGTCCTGGCTGAACCCTACAGTATGATACTGAATAGATGGTCAGTGCAGATTTCCTACTCTTATTCCTGATCTTAAGGGGAAGGCATTCTGTCTTTCACCATTAAGTATGATATTAGCTGTGGGTATTTTGAAGATGCCCTTTATCAGATTAAGGAAGTTCCCTTCTGCTCTTAGTTTGTTGGGCATTTTTATCCCCGCCACCTGTTTTCGTAAATAAGGTTTTTTTGGAACCTTTCTTTTGGAACCTTCACTCACTTATACATTTTCTTTGGCTGCTTTTGCCCTGTTAGTAATAGAGTTCAGCAGTTGTGACAGAAACCATATGACCCACAAAGCCTAAAATATTTACTATCTAGTCCTTTATAGAAAAGCTTTAGTGACCACTGATTTAGAAGAAAAAAAGCAGGGGATGGGGAAGCATGCCTGCTGGGGAAAGGGCATTAGTAAATGTTGCAGAGGATATAAAATGGAAGAGAAAGAGGGGGGTCAGATTATGGAGGCTGAGAAAGCCTGGCACAAAAGAGAGAAATAAATGAGCCACTACAGGACATTCAGAAGACCTTAGCCTTGAAGGGAGTGATATTAGGAAAATGTAAAGCAAGGGGAAGCTTGAAGAAAAGGGCAGCCCCAGGAGGATGTGGAAATAATCCAGGTGGAGGTGACTGGGGCCTGGACTGGAAAGGGAAGAGGAGACTGAGTGACCTTTTAAGAGCCCTGCAGGTGGTGCTGGGAAAGAGTGCCAGGGGAGGCGTCGATACTTCTAGTTTTGAGTCTTGACTCAGGCCCCCTCTTGGGCAGGTCCTTTCATCAACTTGACCTCAACTTCGTCATGAAGAAAAATGAGGGGGTTGAATTCCATAACTATGAAGGTCTCTCCACCTTTACTTTCCACAATTTTATGCTTTAATTTCAAGGAAAATGAGGAAGTGTTTCCTACTTCTCCCTTTTATCTTACCCTGGAAGGCAGGCTTGATATTTTCCCTCACATCTTCATTTTAAGGCTAGTACACACTACACAGTCCCTTTCAGCTACTTTGTAAGTTTGATTGTAAAGGCTGTGCCTGTGCTGACACATGGTTCTCAAACTTCATTGTAGATCAGAAGCCCCTGGAAAGCTTGTGAAAACACAGGTTGCTGAGCCCCACCCCCAGAGTCTCGGAATTAGTAGGTCTGGGGTGGGACCCAGGAATGTGCATTTCTAACAAGTCCCCAGGTGCTTGCTGTTGTTGAGACCACTCTCTAAGACCACTGGGCGAAGGCAAACATGCTTCCTCCTTATCCAACCCATTGTCAAAATATGAGAGTCAAATATTCTCTCTTTTTCTCGGCCTTTTGCTATCCAGCCACATCTTCCCTCACCAACACACTGTTTCATGTATGTAGGATTCCTGGGACTCTTCTTGATGTCCACCCAGGCCAAGTAATCTGCAGAGAACCCCAGAGCTATGGCACTTCCTGAGACCTATTTCCTATATAATAGGTCACTTACTGGGGGAGTCACTTACCCTCCATTGACCGTTTGGGAAATGAAGGTAATTCAACATCACAGACCACCATAAGAATTGACCATCAAGAGTTTGCCAAGTGCCCTAGAGGGTGCCTGATGAAAGATGGCACGAAGAATGGCAGCGTACCGAACGTGAAAGAACCCTGATTGAAGACTGTGCACCGAGTGAGGAAATAGGCTCATAAAATCCCTCCTGACAAACATGTAAGGTACAAAAGTTGACATTTACAGCTATCTGGGAACAAGGATTGCATACTTCTGCTCTGAGGCATTAGCAATATATATTTCAAGACATCGTTTAAAAACCTTTTTACATTTTCCAATAATGGACTGAAAAGAAGTCTGTTCTTCTTTTGGGACTGGCTTCTTTTCCCAGCTGCTGGCGGGGTTCACACCCCAAGGCTTCTAATTTCAACTTCTTTAGAGCACATCACAACCAACAGGCACATCCCAGCTCGTAACTCCTCACCCTGCTGAGCTCTGGCCTCCCACCACCAGCGTCTCTGATTGTGGCACTCCTGTCTTATTCTGTCCAACAGATGCCTGAAGAAAGGAGAGGCAAAGTTGACTGTATACTTACTGAGAATGAAAGACCAGGCTAAGTACTTGATGTGCATTATCTCATCCAGTCCTTAAAACCTTAATAGGTGGGCATAGATCCTATGTTATCCCCATTTTATAGAAGAGGAAACCAAAACTTAGGGTAGGTAGCAATGTGTCCTTAGACATATAACTAGTGAGGCAGGAACACTGGAAATCTGACACTCCGGAGCCTGGGTTCTTAACTACCCACTCTACCACGCTGGTGGGAAAGATAGATACAAGATAGACAGATGTGGGAAAGAGAGAGAGAGAGCGAGAGATGATTGACTTTAAACTCCATTGTTACAGAGTCGGAAATTCAACATCCAGTAAGAAACTCATGCAGAGCCTACCACCCTTGCTGTATTTCCTGTCATGGGCAACACCTTTCATCAGCTACTAAATGGTTACTCCACGAGGGCAGTGATCATGTCTTCTTGTGTCCCCACAGTCTAGTTCCATGTTGGGCACACAGTAAGAGCAAGAAAATATTTAGTGACTGACAGAGAAGCCAAAACACCCTATCAGAAGGAGATACTTTCCCAGCCCCTTGTCTGATTGTGTGTAAAGACCTATATAGGCTCATGGGTCAGTTAGAGGTTAGAACCCACCAACTGTTTATTAACAGAAATTATTTATTCAGAATAAATGTAATATAAGGAGTTGTTAACTAGGTAGAAAGTTGTTATCTAGGCATCTGAAAGAAAGAGAGAATTCTATGAGGTAGCCACTGCAGAGAGCACCCCACCCCCAAACCCACCCCAGCCCAGGTGCCTCACTGGCTGGAATGACCTTGATAGGAATGAGAAACCAGCAGGAAGTATGTAAGATGCACGTCCCTTCTGCCTCATCCAGCATTGCAGTCTCCCTATAGCACCCCCTATTGGAAAGCCTAACAAAGAGCCATCTGGCAAAGCAGAAATATTCTTTGCAGAGTCCCAGCTCCAGGAAATATTATACAGAAGGGTGGGTTAGGAGTGAGAGACAGTGGCTTAATAGCTGGAACAGCTCGTGAGAGCGGTGGTTAGGGAATGTATACTTGTAACATTTGCTAAAACAGGAAGTTAATTGGGATATTTCTCTTAGCCTATAATTGTTAGCTTATGCCTTTGCATTTCCCTTCAGCATCTCTTCCCAGTGGTGACTCAGAACCAACTATTCTGTAATGTTTGCCAGACAAACCCTACAGAGATTGGCTGTTTCCATCCAGACTTGACGCAAATTCCAGGAGCTGCCAAAGGGAAGACGTGGAGCCTTGAGTTATGAATAAACTCTTTTTCAGGAACAGCTAACAGAGAGATTTAAGCACTCTCCTCCGAACTGAAGTTGTTTTTTGTTTGTTTGTTTGTTTTTTCCTACAACATCATAACTCTTTAGTAAAACAACCATATTGGGTATTTAACTTCTGTACCCACTAACAAAAAATACTATTTGATTCTTCTGTTGAGGACTCCTAGAACAGGCAAAATGTGTGAACAGGTAAATTCCAGGCGCTTCTTAAATTGAGCTTGCCCTCTTCCTGTATGAGATACAAGTCTTATCTAGAGGTTTCTTGAAACCTGAATCCCTGAGTGCAGGTTTTTGTGCATATAGATTCTTCATCCCATTCTCCAAAATGTTTCTGGTTTTTTTTGCTAGTTTATCCCTGCCCCTTTCCTCAGTCAAACTCAACAGTGAAAATCAATGTGTCTTTTATATCAGGTCCTGCTTTTGTTTAAAAGTAAACTATATCTCAAGCCCTGAAAAACACAGTTCTCTTGCTACTTGTTCTTTGCTTCATTCTATGTATTCTTTTTTTTTTTTTTATTTCTGTCTCCAGCGTTTTCTGGTGGGATCACACATGTTTTTCACCACATCCCCCCCTATGGTGGGTGTCCAGCCTACGCTTTCTACAAGCTTTCCTTCCACAGAGTATTGCACACCAGGCTATAAATACCATCATTTGCATAGGCTACATCTGGGCTGACACTCTGCAGAGTCAAAAATCCAAAAAGAAAATATACCTTGGAGAGCTTTTCATCACTGAAAGGGAAGCCCTGACCCAGTGAAACCTGGATTCCTCTAGAATAGTAATATGTATACAAGATGCTGTTTGCATAAAACATTTTGTAAAAATAATAAAGACGGATTATGGGAGCTATCCTTTGCTGTAGTGCAAAGCCAATTTAAGCAATAAAATACATGGTGTGGTCACATGGAGGCATACACTCTGCATGTCATGATTGCAGACTTTATGCTCCTAGGGTCTGATCTGAATGATTATGAAATAGGAGAAGAACTGCTCCCCCAAAGGATGCTGGGGAGAACAAAACAATGTGTTCACTTTTCAACAGGAAAGGATTGTTTTAAAAATGAAACTTAATGTTGTTGAGGATGTGGTAGGATATGTACTGACTGGCGTATAATCTCACAGTGGTTCTGATAAACAATTTGGAACTATATATCAAGAGACTTAAAAGTGTTAACATACTTTGTCCCAGTGATTCCAATTTCATGAATCTATCCTAAGAAACAATCAGCAGTGTTATTAAAGGTTTATGTAAAGGAATGTTCATGAAAATTTACTTATAATAGTAAAAAAAAATTATAAGTAGCCTAAATAAAGAAAAGGTCAAATAAACCATGGCACATTCATATGTTGGAATATTATTTAGTCCTTAAAACTCATGTTATTGAGGAAAATTTAGTAACATAAAAAGGTGCTCGTGATGTAATAATATATTTAAAAAGCAGCAGGACACAGAACTGTATATGTATATGTGTATATGTATATGTGGCTTGAACCTGATGTTGCGAGAAATGAATATAATATACATGTGAGTGTGTGCATCTCCCAAATGTTTGGTGGATTTTACTCTCTTGCTAGGCTCTACTGTAATTTCACGATTATTTTTTAAATGAGAAAAAGGTTGTTTTAGAAGTGTATCTAAATTACCTGATTATAGAAAATGATACTAGCATATTTATCATATTCTTTAAAAATATGACCTTAGTTGAGTTAGCAAGAACAATTGTCACAGTCAGCTTTCCATTTCTTTCCTTACGCATAAAGTCCACTGAATTGTGAACTTTAAAAACATCCCTAGGGACTTCCCTGGTGGTCCAGTGGGTTAAACTCCGCACTCCCAATGCAGGGGTCTGGGTTCGATCCCTGGTTGGGGAACTACATCCTGCATGCATGCTGCAACTAAGAGTCTGCATGCCGCAACTAAAAAGTCCCGAGTGCCACAACTAAGACCCGGTGCAGCCAAAATAAATGAATAAATAAATATATTTTTTAAATTAATTAATTAATTAATTTAAAAATCTCCATTTTTCTTGTTTTCCAAGGCTGATAGATTATGACCAGATAAAGTTCCAGTGTCAGCAGCTAGGACAGCCTGCTGGGAGTTGGCTGTAAATAGGCTGTCCTGAGACACACCCCAGAAATGTTTGAAAACTATGAGAAAGAATTGGTTTAATTTTTTTTAATTGAAAGATGAAATTATGTGTGGTAAAACACATTCCTTTCGAAGAAAGTTACTAAAAAAACAAAAGCTATTATGTTTTCTCTCAAACCTTTCAGAGTAAATTGGCTGTTTGAAAAGAAACCTTCTCTGGTGGGGAAGAAGGAATTATTTTCTAATAAGTTGCTTAAATGTTTTAATAACTATGGTGTGGGTACTTTAGTTTTCCAGAGTTCTTCTATATATGTCTTCTGATCATCAAGATCATCAATCCAATGAGGTAGCCAGAACAGGTATTATAATTCCAAATTGTGGAAATTAAGTCAGAAGGATGATGACATTTGCCCAAAGAATACAAAGATTGCCTCTGAAGACATTTAGCCCGTTGTTGCCGAAGGCTTCTGCTCAGTTCCCAGGCCAATCAGAACCTAGTATTACGTTCAGAGCCCGCTCCCCAGAAAGGACTCAGTTTAAGACCCAGTATGCCTGAGGTGCGTGTCCAAGGAGCTGGAGCCTTTTCCCTGACCCACATCAAAAACCACCCCCATCACCATGTTCTCCACTGGGCTGGATCTCAACTGGGACTTGAACCCTACCTTCCCTGGGACACTTGCTGCCTACCTACCCTAGACTGGCCCCCTTCCCTGAGGACTGAACTGCACACCATTTGGCTTGGAGTTTCCTGGCTCTGACCCCTCCCTACCTCACACACACACACAATCACCACCATCACTGCCTCCACCATTCAGACTGTCTTATTTGGAAGCTGAGTCCCGACAGCTTGTCACCAGGTCACAAATCCATTTAGTTGCCAGAGCTATAACAGAATCAAGATATTTGTCCAGATTCCTTTGGTCTTGTTCCTTCCTCTCTCCCTCCCTCTTTGCCTCCTTCTTTTTGATTGTTATTTTGTTGTTCTTGAACCTCACGTGCCTCCCTTCAAGGCACATTTTCATTATTTGTCCATTTTATTGTCCATTGTCTAGTTTATTGATGGATTCAGACTTAGTCCCGAAGTCACCCTCTTTGTCCTCCCCCACAAGGCAATTATGATATGTTTAATGTATTTCTTCTTGATTATAAGGGGTATAACAAGATGTAAATTGTTGATTTGTAGGCATATATTTTAATTGACGTAAACAGTTTGGCATTATAGACCTCATTCCATTCACTTTTTTTCATACAGTATGTTTTTATGATCCATTCATGTAGCTAGGTGTTCATCAAATCCAGTGCTTCTAGCTGCTGCACCCACGGTTATAAACCCATGACATTTATCCGTCCTCTCCCACGTTCACCACTATCTAACTGCCAAGAAAAGCAGATGCGCATAGAACCCACTCTGCCTTACTCACTGCTGAACCCCATCATCCTGCTGGTGTGTACTGCTGTAAGCCTGAGCTTGTCTAAAAAAAGTGCATGCTAAAGTATGTCAAGGTTAGGTCCTAGACCACCAGACTACGTGGCCCTAAATTTCTCCTGTCTCCCAGTCCTTACTAAGACAAGCTTAGTTCTGGACATGTCTCCAGATGGCATGTTAGACTCTGTAAGTTTATAACAGGGATCAGCAAACTTTTCATAAAAGGACAAAGAATAAATATTTCAGGCTTTTGCAACTATTCAACTATGCTATCTTAGCATGAAAGCAGCCATAGACAATATACAAATAAATAGATGAGGCTGTTTCAATAAGACTTTATTTACAAAAAGAGACAGTGAGCTAGATTTGACCTTGAGATGGATTTGGCCGTGAGTCGGCTTTGGCCATGGGCTGTAGTTTGCCAATCCTGTTTTATAGCCACTGGTCTCATGGAAGAGAAATGCAATTGGTTAATTCTGGGAATGCTGGTTGTTTTGCTGCCATATTACTTGCCTCAAATTACTAGATTGTCTACTGGTGAGAGGTTGTAGATGTGCCGTAATTTATTCAACCACTCTTCTCTTTATAGGCACTTAGTTGTTTCCAATATTTTGCAAATGTAAACGATGCTGCAATAAATAAACTTGTACATAGGCATTTTTGTATCATTGGAGGTATATCTTCAGGGGAGGTTCCTAGAAGTAGGATTGCTGACCCCAAAATAAGTGCTTATATTGTTTCATTAGGTATTGCCAAATTTCCCTCCAGAAGGGTTAGTATATTGTTTTTTAATATTCTGTGTGACAAGATAGGAAGTATACATAAATCACTTTTGCTGCATGCCAAAGTATAATGGCAGCCTTGAGAAAAGCACTTGTGCAAATATTTAAGTTGTGAGCTAAACTATCTACATATTTCATGAAATACCAGTTTTTATTTGAAAAAATCGACTGACATACCAAAAATGTTTATTCAGACTTGGGAATTTGGCAGATATTTCCTCAAACATTAACAAATTGAGCCTGGGGTGGGGGGAAATGACAGTATGTGTTGCCAATGATAAAGTCTGAGGTTTCAAGCAAAAATTAGAATTTTTAAAAGCTTGTACCCACCACTGTGAGTTTCCCAACACTTAAAGAATCTTGGGATGATATTTACTAATGTGATTTTTTGATATTGCCTAATGAAATATGTCAATATTTGCAAAATCTACATAACAGTGAACCAACATATTCTAAATACCCAGTGCATGATGCTATAAAATCACACACAGGTAATAAAACCACTCAAAGAGCAAGGCAGAACAAAGGATATAGTTTCACATCCCACATGGCAAACAGCCTTTAAGAAACTACCACTTGTCAAGTTCTGGTGTAATATTGAGGAAGAATATCCACAATTATTTGCAAAAGCTATTAAACAATACCTCCTTTTTCCAACTACATTTTTATGTGAAGCCAGATTTTCTTCATACACGTCAGCCAAACCAAAATATCACAACAGATTGAATGAAGAAGCAGATAGGAGAAATCAACTGTCTTCTTGTAAGCCAGGCATTAAAAACATGTAAAATAATGCCACTCTCCTCATTATTTTTTTTATTTTGTAAGTATAGGGGTTTTTTTTAATAAATTTATTTATTTATTTTTTGGCTGCATTGGGTCTTCGTTGCGCGCGGGCTTGCTCTAGTTGCGGCGAGCGGGGGCTCCTCTTGGTTGCGGTGCAGGGGCTTCTCACTGCAGCGGCTTCTCGTTGCAGAGCACGGGCTCTAGGCGTGTGGGCTTCAGTAGCTGTGGCACACAGTCTCAGTAGTTGTGGCGCGTGGGCTCAGTAGTTGTGGTGCGCAGGCTTAGCTGCTCCGCGGCATGTGGGATCTTCCCGGACCAGGGCTCGAACCCGTGTCCCCTGCACTGGCAGGCAGGTTCTTAACTACTGCGTCACCAGGGAAGCCCTAGGTTTTCTTTTGAGAATGTATTTTACTTACGTTAACATGGAATGCTTTTATTATCATTACTTTTGTTTGTTTTATTGTGCTGAAATATGGATAACAAAATTTGCCATTTTAACAATTTTTAGGCATGCAATTCAGTGGCACTAGTTACATCACCCCAAATAGAAACTCTGTACCCATTAAATAATAACTCTCCATTCCCCACTTCCCCCAGACGCTGGTAACCTGTAAACTGCTTTCTGTCTCTACAAATTTGCCTATTTTAGATGTTTCATATAGTAGAATTATACAATATTATACTTACTGTGTCTGGTTTATTTCAC
The DNA here is from genome assembly GCF_028021215.1 of Eschrichtius robustus. NCBI lineage: Eukaryota > Metazoa > Chordata > Mammalia > Artiodactyla > Eschrichtiidae > Eschrichtius > Eschrichtius robustus. The sequence goes on from NC_090824.1 coordinate 35,921,659, forward strand.
TTAACATAATGGTTTCCAGGTTCATCCATCTTGTAGAGTATATCAGAACTTCATTCCTTTTTATGGTTGAATAATATTCCTTTGTTTGTACATATCACATTTTGTTTATCCATTCACTTGTTGATGGATATTTGGGTTGTTTTCATCTTTTGGTTATTGTGAAAAGTTCTGCAATGAACTTTAGTGTATAAGTATCTGTTTGAATCCTTGCTTTCAATTCTTTTGCGTATATACCTAGGAGTGGAATTGCTGGGTCATATGGTAATTCTAAGTTTAGTTTTTGAGGTATTATTGTTATTTTTAACGAATCAAAAAACAACTTTTTTATTTCCACTTTAATTTCTAATGCAATAAACACTGTTAGATATAACCCACATAAACCAAGGTATTTGGGGCCCTCAATAATTTTTACTGGTGTAAAGAGATCCTGAGACCAAGAAGTTTTGAGAAGCACTGCTACACAGCAATGAAAGTTAGCAGATTACAGTTTTGCCAGCAACATGGATGAATCTCACTAATATAATATTGAGTGAAGTGCTTGTAATAAAGCTCAAACAGCCAAAACAAAACTGTATCATTTCCAGATGCATACATAAATGGTAAAACTGTGAAGAAAAGGCTACATGGGACTAAACAAAATCAGGGCAGTGATTGCGTCTGGCAGTAACGGAGGGGTGCAGTCAGGCAAAGACATATGGAAGGATTTGGGGCTCCTAATAATATTTTATTTTATTACCTGGGTGATGATTATATGGATGTTCATTTTACCAAAAGCTATTCTTAACATTTTTTTTTTTAAGACCAGAGGTCTTTTTTAAAAAAAAATATTTATTTTATTTATTTGGTTGCACCGGGTTGCGGCATGCGAACTCTTAGTTGTGACATGCATGCGGGATCTAGTTTCCTGACCAGGGATCGAACCCGGGGCCCCTGCATTGGGAGCGCAGAGTGTTAACCACTGCGCCACCAGGGAAGTCCATATTCTTAACTTTTTTGGTTTTGTGTATTTTTTATTGTGGGTGTGTTCACAATTTAAAATAGGTTAATAAAAAGAAAATGATTTGGAGAATGGCAACACTTGAGGCAGGCAACAACCCAGAAGAAAGATAATAGTGCCTGAAGTAGGGCCATTTCCATGGTAATGGAAAGAAAGTCATGGGGAATAGAATTATCATGACTGGCTTTGACCATTGCCTGGGATTGGGGGCGGGGCCCACCTTCCCTATGCACCTTAAGACTCTATACCTGACTAAAAACTGAGGAGCTGATCCCAAGAAAGAGATGGAGATGTGGCAATTAAGTCAGCAACCAATAATGTCTGCCGTACTACCAGAATTAATTAGTCACATTCTCTCTGCACCATCCTCTCTTACTGAACTCAATTTATTTCCTTGATTTCATGTCAATATCTAAAGTTAACTAATGTTTATTTACTTGGTTTTTGTACATGTGATGGAATGCAAGTTCCTTGACGGCTTGGTCTATATCTCCCTTCTTCTCAATGAACCCTCCACACTTACACAGTGCTAGCACCCAATCAACACCAAGGAGACCTTCAGAGATCCTAAGCACTTTGACTTTTGGAGATCCCATTCCACTCCACATCAAATCAAGTGTGTTAAAGTGTACATATTAACCACATTTAATGCAACTGGTGGGTTTTTTTTGAAGATTTGTGTGATCTTTACAGTTTTTACACTTTTGAACTTTGTTTGTAAAAGACTTTGAAGTGAACCATAAAAAAAAAAGAGATTATGGTATATCTTCAATGGAGATCTATATGTTATCTAATGCACATCCTTCCACATTATCTGATTTATAGGGTTTGCACCTCTCATCGTCTTTGAACTATTTTACAACTCTGTAAATTACAGACAACTGATAGCAATGCAAATCATTCTTGTCTATAAACATGAAAATATATTTTGTCCAGTAAAGGGACAATTGATTTTCCTTCCCCCTCTCACTATGGAAAAAGCCAGTTTTGCGTTTATTTGTAAATTCAAGTAAATGTCTAGATGAGTCTCTTTGTAATCTCTTTTGAATCAGATATAATATCTTACTGGATCTCTTATTAATTAATGAGTTAAATAACATTATTGACATGTGTTCATTTTATATTTGTATGAGAATCATGTTTTTACCTTTTTAAAAAAATTATTCTTTATCAGCTTTAGAGATCTTCCATCAATGTGCCCAATGGATTCACCTGACAGAGCAAGAAAAATTGTACTGCCAGAGACATGCATCCCATGGGCAGCTGAAACCCTGGTATGTCAATTCCTGACACAGTGATGAACCTGATGTATAATAGAACCTTATTGACTTTCAGTTTCTCTGTTGTTTTTTTCGTCCTCTCTACCAATTTTGTGTTTTGTTTTGCTTTGCTTCATTTGTTTGTTTTATTTATAGCTGAGAAGTTATTCCCCAGTGGTGGTGGCAATGATTGGGAATTTGGTTTTGTAGTCTGATCATTTAATGATCTCTGTAAATGAATTAATGAATTATAGAAATCTATTTTCTATTAAGAAAAAGGGTGACACAGAATCTGGTTGGTTAGTCTTATTTGTTTTTCTATTTGTCTATTTTGAGCTCAAAGAATTTTGTGCCCACCAGGAAGGAGAGCAGCTCTTTGATATCTGGATCAGTAGTGAATTTTTATGTTTTTTGTCTCTCATATCTCCTAACCTGTAGCTAAAATTGTAGAATTGAAGCTTTAAGCTATCTTTGTGTCTGTATATCTCTGTGTCTGTAACTCAGGGCTTTACTTCTTATAGTATAAAGTGTGAAATGGTTTCCTACCTTGAGAGGGTATTAATAAATTAGATTATCAAGTATCTTAAAGAAGCTCTATTCTAATTGACTTCAAGAGATAAATAAGCGTCTATATAAATCAAATATTCCTAAAACTTTAATAAAATGAGATTTAATTTCTAATGCTTTAAATGTGCTACACTAAAAATAATTCTTCAGAAACTCAGAAACATTTTAAGAATCCAAGTTACATAATTAAGATAAATCTTTGGCAAATATGACTGGTTTGATATGTTTGGTCTAATAGAACAGTTATGTCTTCTCTGATATAGCAGAGTTGAGTATAATAGAACCATACATTTTATTTTACTTAGGTTTACTTTTTCCTATAGTTATACAAGTTACCGATCAAATAAACTAACATTACTCTTACGTAATGTAAATTGGTATTCAAGATTGTCATAACTTCAATTCAAGAATAATTATGTTTGTAGCATGCCAGCTTAAAGATAATTTCCAGGATTCCTAGGTGGCTTAAAACTTTGAACTGGCATTAGATTCAGTTAATTAGTAGATATTCATTGAATATCTAGATAATTTCTAAGATAGAATATTGAAACACAATTAATATGCTCTGGAGGGGATATGTCTATGGATCATGTTAATGAATATGTTCATTTTTGCTACTTCAAGAACATATAAGAGAGAAGGCTTCTATGTATGGTTATAGAAAAGTGTATTCATGAGCTTCTCTAGTCTGCTGTAATGCTGGTGAATGGTAAAGTTCTCAATTACCCACCCCCTCACCTAATTTTCTCTATGAATGAGAAGTTAGTTGTTTTGGTTAAAGGTTATAGTTAATATAAGTGGTTGCAATTACCCTTAGGAGCAATAATAACAGAGAAACCCAACTACATGTATGTTTTGATTTTTTCAAAGAAAAAGAGTGGTTTTATCCTAAAGCAGTAGTCCTCAATTTTGTTGGTCTCCAGATCATTTTACACTTGGGACTTGTTCAGGACCTCAAAGGGCTTCTGTGCATGTAGCTTATAACTATCAATATCGTATTAGAAATTAAAACTGAGAATTTAAAAAATACTGGTCTATTATTAAATTTGAGGATAGCAGTAATAAACAAATTGCATGTTTACATAAATAGCATCTCAGAATTATAAGAAAATTTGTTTTAATCTTGTGGGCCCTCTGAGATCTGTTGTAATGCAAAGTGTCAGTTTGTTTCAGAATATGAAAGAGGATGATAAAAGAAAAAACTCAGAATATGAATTCTATTTGCCTTTGTTGATAAAAACTGAGTCTGAAAAAGAAGTTACGAAATGTGTTAAAATCTCAGCAAAGTTCAGTCTATTTTGATGGGTTTGCTTCCCTGGTTTACTGCTCAGTGTCTTTGTTTACAATATAAATGATGATCCTTTACTTTTTGTGTAAATTGCTTAGAGAGAAAAGATCCTGTGTCTTACCAGAATAATTTTCTGTGTTTTATTTGGACTTTATTACGTCCTTGATTATTTAAAGAAACAAAAGAACAAAGGTTCCTCATTTATAAAAAAAGTAAGGTTCTTTCCAGTTGCATTGCTGTCGATGTGTAGTTTTAAATATTTTATTATCATTTTGATTAACTAGGTAATCAAATATTGTTTCTCAGGCATCCATGAGCCTATCTTAATGATAGGCTGTCTGAACTCCTTTGAAACTTATTTTAATTGTTCCCTCCCAGAATGGGAAAAAAACCAAAACTGTCAGGATATTTTTTTATACCTAAAACCATCTTTAAGTTTCCCAGAGAGCCCCTGGAAAAACTCACAAAGTTATTTTTTCTTTTACTTTATAAAAAGAGAAGTACTAGAAGTAATTAGGTTTGTTTGATGTGTGACTATTTTAAGAGTTTCATGGGAAGCACTGTCAACAGAGATACAGCCTGCCATAGGTTAAATTTGTGTTAAGTGAAATAGTATTCATACAATACACTTGAGAAAGTGTATACTTTATGGGAAGTCCCTGGAAATTTGTCAGTATTCGTGCTTTCTATAATATGCTTTCACCTTAGGGGAAACACTGATTAAAACTCTTGAGAAATGGTTCCTTTCAAGTTTTCCTATACTTTATTACTGTCCCGGAGATGCTTTACCTGATCATATTAAACCACAGCAGTATGGTATTATCAGTCATAAATTCAGTTATTATTTGAAATACTTAGCCAAAACCTTACTTCTTTAATTTGAATCTAGAGGCTTCTAGGACAATGGTTCTCGGTCAAAAATATACATCAGACTTACCCACGGAATATGGGTGTATAAATGAGAATATAAATACCCATTTATATATTTTATAAAAATTTTTTTCAAAATCCAGACTTAGTTACTCTCTTTACTTGATATGCTTGGTATACTGTGTATATGTCTCAGAAGTGTTAATTATATGTTATATCTCAAGATTTTTTTCTTTATAGAAATCATATTCATACATTTCTATAAACCAAAAGTAGCATTTACTGACTTCTTTGGAGATAAGTTTAATCAATATCCTTAGCGATGCTTTGTCTAAATTTTTAAAGTTACTTAATTATCTTTGTTTTGCATGTCTTCAGACATTTTAAGTTTCAAAATTATCAGTAAAAAATTAAAGACAGCCATTCTCAGTCTTTGTTATCTACAGATGGTTTTCATTTTACTCTGATGCTTCCCTGAAGTGATGCTGTACGACACAGGCCAAAATTCATACATCGAGTAAAGAAGGACAGTGTCAGAATCTTATTGAAAAGGACTTTACCAGGTACTTCAAACTACTGACATTTCAAAGAATAGACTCTTGGGTGCAGTCTTCTGAGGTGACATCCCTTAGACAACTCTCAGATGGTTCTAGTGGGCTAAGATTTCCACAACTCTTTTCCAGTTGAGAAGCAGACAGCTTCATGCAACTGCTAACCCAAGATCCAGCAGAACAAGAATTAATTATAGTACTGAATAAACTGATAAGGGAAAATTTATTGGCTACCTGGAATATTGTTGATTTTTTAAAATTGTTCCATTTCCTTAATCTATAAGAAAGCCATTTCTCTTTCTTCTTACACTTCTGTAACCCACAACAATTTAGTAAACTCTGCCTTTGTAAACTGAAATGAAACATATTTTAAATGATATCTGATTCTCACTGGGTCTGCAGAACTCAGAAACTCTTAATCTCCTCACTTTTCATAGCAATATAGTTATTTCACAGTTTCCGTAAGAATCAGTCCTCCTTTTTACCAGAATATAATTGGACAAATTGATTGTGCAATAAAGGCCTTATCTGAAGTGCTGTATTGGAGAATGGTGTTCATTTAATCAGACATGACCGCCACTTTTTTTTTAGGAAACAAATGTTGGCTGTATTCATAGAATTAACACTTACAAAACCCTCCCAGGAAAGCTGATTCGGTTCCTGGCTGACAGGGTCCCAGCCTTTCAGGTGATTAGTAAGGTTACCTCCTAGCAGATCAAGAACTGTAGAATATTTGGGGGCCTTAAGAAGAGAGGAATTCACTTAAATTCTTAGGACCTGTGGATAAACTCTGGTGGAGAGAGTTTCTTAGGATTGGTTTCCTAGTCTCAAGACAGTAAATAATAGACGCTTTTAAATCTGTCTGAGATTCCTCATGAAAACTCCCAGAGAGTAGTTAATTTTGTGGCATTTGTTCAAGACTGTATGGCTCAAGATTTGCAAAGCAGACTTAAGGAAGCCTACATGTTAAGTGACCACGCTTACTGCATTTATGTAAACAATCAGGTCAAACCTAATTAAGGTCAGCCTTATTTTGTGATCAAGAATAATCTTTCTTTAAAATTCTACAATCACAAGGGAAGGGAGAGAGACTGTCAGAAAAAATTGTGAAAGACTTTGAAATGTACCAAAAAGTACCCCCAAAATGATTGCATGTACTCGTAGGCAATTTATATGTTATCTAGAGCACATCATTTTGGCTTATCTGATTCTATGGGATTTAAAACTTTCATTGTCTTTGAGCTATTTTACAATTTTGTAAGTTATTTTTAAAAATGATAGCAATGCAAATAATTATTGTCTGTAAACATGCAAATTAATTCTGTCTGTGGGAGGAACAACTGATCCCTTCCTTTCCTCCATTATGGAAAAAGCCAGTTTTGCATTTATTTGTAAATTCATTTCATGACCCACTTATGTCTCTGCTCTTTGAATTCTCCTTTGAACCAGTTATAGCATCTTACTGATTTCCTCATTAATTAATAAGTTAAATAAAATACTTGATGCATATTCACTTTGTATATTTATATGACAGTCACGATTTTATCTTTAAAAAAATTATCCTTTAACATGTTAAAGTCTTCCCGTTGTTCTTGTGGTGTAAACTCTATTAAATTTATTATTTATACATAACTATGAAAGAGTTGAATTGTTAACAGTTGACTGATATAATGTTAGTTTAGTAGACACTTAATTAGGCATTTATTAATTTTGAATTTACAGGAAGTTACTTCCTATCTTGGAACTAATAATTTTATTATTTTAGGTGTTAAGTATTCTTGTAGACATTTGAAAAGCTCTTAAGCCCTAAGCACTGTGCTTATGGGGTAAAAATCAATAAAATGATTGGGTAGTCACTCAATAAATATTTGTTGGATGAATAAATGAGTGAATTGCAATAATATCTACCATTTTGGTGGCACTTCTCATGTGTCATATATTCATACCTATCCTAGAAATAGGGAATACAACATGAGAAATGAATTAGGCAGGGAGAGTTGTTGGAAATAATAATAGTAATGGTTATTATTATTATTAATATTTCCACTTGATAGGTAAGGAACGGGCTAACTGAGAGTGAATAACTTGCCTGCGGCTGCACAGTTCTAAGCACCAAGAGCAATATTGAACCTGGGTCTCTGATTTCAAAGTCCATGCCTTTTCTAAATCCCAGGGTATGGTGCTGGGTCTTCTGCCTACTCTCCTGAAGGAATCCGGTCAAGGTGATTCAAAGCTTCCCTTTTTGGTTCATCTACCCCCGAGCCCCATATTCTTGGACTTGGCTAAGGAGACATCTTACTGGAAAGCACAGTGCTGCTGGGCATTGGATTTCAGTTCTGCAAACAAGGGACAACCCTGGCCCTGCCGGAAGCTGTGTACTCTCAAGCAAGTTACTCAATCTCTCTGTTAAAATAAGAATATTAATAATATCTAACCCTAAGAGTTGTTGTGAAGGAAAATGAGATAATGCATACAGTGGTCTTGACACAGTTCCTGGCACAGAGTAAGTGCTCAATAAGCGGTAGTCATGGCAACATCTTCCTCGATTTCTCCTCCTCAGTGGATCAGGCATTCTCTGAACCGCAGCAATCAGAGTGGTGACAGCATTGGGAAGGAGGAATTGGTGGTGGGAAGATACAATTTGCATAAGCATTTACATATTAAGAAAACTCTTTTATTGCACAATGGAACTAGTCTTTTGAAGCAAAGCTGTACAATCTAGTGACAATTTAAACAAATGCAAATCGGAAAGTTACAAGGAAGATTACAGAAGGAAACAGGAGGAGTCCAGCCTCAATGGGTCTCAATCCCAGAGGCCCTGAGCCAAGCAGGCTCCAAAATGAGCCTTAACTCCTGCCTGTGCTGAGCGGGAATCCTTCCCCAGGCTCAGCAGTAACTGAAATGAGGCAGGGGCGGAGATCACAGGGCGTGGGGGCCGGACCTACACCAAGCCCCAAACTCCAGTCTGGGTCCCAGTCTCTGTTCCTGAAGAAGTTATTTGTCAGCAAATGGAGTGAAACTGTAAGGGGCTTGTGTTGGTGAAAAAATGATCCCGTCTCTAGTGTGGCCAAGTCCTGAAATAAAGCTCAACTGACTTCGGTTGCTTTTGTCCGTCCCTTCGGTCTTAGTTGCTGTGTCTGCATCCAGGGCAGCTCTGGGTTAGTGCTGACCTCCTAAGGTGGGAAAGGACCCTTCACTCACTGCTGAGGGAGTGGGATCCTGACCAGGGGTATCATCGAGCTGGCCTTGCTATACTTAGTAATTGTGTCTGAAAAGAGTTTGAGGCTGTGCAGGGAGAGCTGGGGAGACAGAGAGCTGCCATCCCACAGGTACAGAGCAGGCCGACCTATCACAACCACACCGCAGCTGCAGCGTGGCCTGGAGGAGGCGCCTGGGCTTTGTTTGCTGTCAGTAGAACGGGGTTCACACCCAGCTCTGTTCTTGCCCAGCAGAGTGACTTAATTTACTTAAGATCTCTAAACCTGTTTCTTCATCTCTAAATTAAGGGTAATTATAAATATCCCATAAGGTTGTTGTAGGGATTAAATGAGGTAAGTAAATGGAGATTAAACACACTTGACTCCCAGAGTGTTTTGATATGAAATGAGATAACGTATGAAAACCCCAGGCACTAACTGGAAGCTGGGTTAGTCTGAGGGAGGGCAATAAATCACCTACTCTCCCCTGCATGATCTGAGCCAACTGACATCTAGAAATAGATGTCAGAAAAATGGAGATCAAAACATTAGCTTTGCAGCCATTACACCTGCAGCCAAATGGGCTTCATAACACTTTACCTGTGGTTCAGCAGAGACAGGAAGTGTCACTCAGGGCTGTTTCCTTAAGGAAGCATGAGGATGGGGAGTTAAGTTCTTTTGACAATCATACATGGTACTAAAGTGTGGACTTTCCTAATCCAAACCCTAACCTTTCAACTTGTGGTCCTGAAACATTTCCATCACTCACCTATAAACTAACATCTTAGCGAGGGAAGTCTTCACAGATCAGCTTTCAGAAAAGCACAGTGCTCCGAGCCAAGGATTCCTGAGTGATCAATTTCTCTTCCCCAAAATTAAACCACATCCAGACTTTCTATTTTCATCTGCAATCCTGTAAACATCACAGCCATGTTTGAAGTACACCCTTAGCTTTTCTCTCCTCATCTATCATCACTGAGGACCAAGTGTGATACAAAGGGAAAGATGAAAAGCACACTCAAGAAGACCCAGCCTCCTTGATTCTCTTCAGTGGGTACTGAAGTCCCATCCCCAAGCCTGGCAATGGACCAGGACTAGGCTCCTTCTGGTGCAGAAGACAAAACTCCTGTCAATTAGAACCTTTTATTTAATACTAGGTTATTTCAAATCTTCTAGGCTTTCCTCAAAATGCTGATGAGCATATGAGCTCACACACACATACACACTCACACTCACGGTTCACTCTCAGCAGGTTACTTTCTTATGAAGTCTCCTACTTCATGTAGACAATATCGTTTGGAAAGTTCCTTCAGCATCACACATTTAAAGTTACAACCCACACACATCTGCATGCATCTTCTTTGCCTTTCCCTCTGCTTTAACAAAGGAGTTCCTCCTCCAATTTAAGTCAAGGTCTTCCACTATTCTTCAGATGCCATCATCTCCCTCCTTCGCAGAAATCTTTACTCTCAGTGACCCTTCTCTCTTTTGTACATGCAGTCTCTATATTTCAATTGGTTTTTCCCCCATAAGTGCTCTCCCATTAAAAAGCAAACTCCCATAGGGAACTCTACTCAACACTCTGTAATGGCCTAAATGGGAAAAGAATCTAAAAAAGAGTGGATATACGTGTATGTATTACTGATGCACTTTGCTATACACCTGAAACTAACATAACATTGTAAATCAACTATACTCACCAATAAAAATGTTTAAAAAATAAAAAAGCAAACTCTCACTCAACCCCACCTTCCTCCTCCAGCTAACACCCCACCTCTGTCCCCCCACCCCCACCATCACAGCCAAGCTTCTCAGAAGAGCTGTCTACTCTCATTGGCTGCATCTGTTCACCTCTCACTCACTCCTCTCCACCACAATCTGGCTCTCTGCTCCCCCGCCAAACAACTCACACAAAGGCTGCCAATGATCTCCAATTGTTAAATTCAGTGGGTGGTTTTCAATCCTCATCTCATTTAAGCTCTGAGTAGCATTTCATACTTTGAAGACTCCCTCGGATGTCTCAAGGCAACTGACTTCTCAGCCTAGCGTCTAGACTGGTCCTGATCTGGTAGTCTCAAGCCTAGAAGTGGTAGCATCTAACCAGCTGCACCCGCCAAAATTAATCAGGAGTCATCCACAACTCCTCTTTCTTTCCTGCCCTTTATATCTAATCCATCGACCAGTACTGCTGATTTTACCTATTGCAAGCACACACCTTCCCACTCCAAAATCAGGAAAATCTCTTGCTGCTTCTCACCACACCCCTTCCTCAGCCTGAGAAAATTCCCAAATGCCAGTCAGAATCATTGCCCCTGGTTATCTACAAACCCACACACAAAAAGACCCCTTGCCTGTTTCCCATAAATTATTTGCCATTTATGAATATGCAATTATGAAAATGTGAAGTCATCATTTTCAATTATGCTCTTTTAATTTGCAGCAATGGCAAAGGGAATGGTCTTCCGTGACCCCGATACTTGCTCCCTGCTAATCGATTACTATCTTTTATCCCTGTAATCTTGACATAATATCTATAAGGCAGAAGTGTTCTTTTCTTTTTCTTCTTTTGTTTTTCCTCCCTGTGGTTGATCTTTCCTGTGGATTTCCAGTGGCTCCTCCTGGCTAAAGTCATTGTGGATTTCCTCTCTTCTCCAAACAGATGGCTCAGTACCATTAACTTCATAGTTCTGTCTTTGAAAGATCCAATCTTTGTATTCCCTTCTCTCCTTTCCTTTACTTTTTAATAACAGAGGCATGTCAGGACAGAAATTGCTTCTGGCCTGGTACAGGCTGTGCTGTCAATGGCATGTATATTACTGAGGCGGGGGTGGCTTCACTCTGACTTGACACAAACCCAATCAGGATATGAAGCTCTGAAGATATCCGTCTTTATCTGCAGCCTCACAGTTGTTAGGAAAGTAGGAATGATATTGATGCATATATATCTCCTTGTAGTCCACACCAAAGAGACCGAGAGAGAGAGGAACCTCTGATATTTATCTCTTAAAAAAGACATGTGAGCAGCCAAATGCCGTTTGACAGGACAAATTTTTACCGTGCCTGCAAACAGCCCTGAATGTTGGTGCAGAGAACGCTAAGGCTGATCAACGTTCAACGGAGATACCAGGTCCCAAGAGCTGGGGATTAAGGGCATCATTTAATACTGAACTATGGACAAGATTTGTCTCGTTGGCCCTGTATCCAAACTGGGCATTTTATTTCCATTTCCTGGATTCTCCATGGGCTCATGTTCTTCAGGGTGAGTGGCTGTGAGCCCTTTTCATTCCCCTAAACTCTGATCTCCAGGCTGACTTTTCACACAGCAGTCAGCTGGGTTATAGAGTTGCAGAATTCTTGTGAAGATTTGCTAGTTCTCCTCCAAAAAGAAAATTGGACTCCTGAAGACCCACAGGAACATCACTGCTAATAGCAAACAACGAGAAGAGAGACCTGTCTAGAGACCTTGGTGAGAAAAAGCACTCCAAGGCGTTTTTGCAGCAGCAAACCACATGGGGAGTGGTGGGGGCAGGGGAATTTCCGCTAACACGCTTGACAGTTATTCTGTAACTTGTAGAGAAGCCCTGCTTACTTCAGCAGCATTATTTTTTTAGATAGAAGTGTCTGATTAAGAACCTCGTAGAGTGATGCTGTTTAATCGACACTGGCCACAAAGGCATCTGAGAAGCTTTATCTTCTGCCTTAAGCTCTTTACCCATCTGCCCTCCTGGGGTCCTAGTAAACTTTCTTTTCCAGGGAAGGAGTCAGCAGCTGGAGTCAGGCTGCTTGCTTCCCTCGCTTCCTGGTTTGGATACATTTTAACCTCTCATGCCTCAGTTTCCTCAACCATCGAACCATTTTCTATCTACCTTTTGTGGCAAGCCTTCATGAAATGTTAGCTCTCATGATTATCATTTTTGCAAATGCCATAGCAGCGCTGTGCTGAGGAGTTATCCTGTCTTGGTTGGGATAAAAGATGCTGGATACAGACTTTCAGTTTTACAAGATGAAAAGAGTTAAGATGGATGGTGGTGATGGTTGGACAACAATATGAATGTATTTAATACCACTGAACTGTATACTTGAAAATGGTTAAGACAGTCAATTTTATGTATGTGTATTTTACACAATAAGAAAAATAAGTAAAAAGAATGAAAACAAAAAAAAAAAAATTTTTTTTTAAAGGAGCTGGGTATGGCAGATAGAATCCTGGTTCCCCTAAAAGGCCATCATCCTGGTCCCCAGAACCTGTGAATGTTACTTTACATAATAAAAGGGATTTCACAACAGTGATTCTGTTAAGAACCTGGAGGAAGGGGGATTATCCCAGATTACCCAGGTGAATCCAGGCACAGTGGTCCTTATAAGAGAGAGGCAGGAGGGTCGGAGTCAGAGAAGAAGATGTGATGACAAAAGCAGAGGTCAGAGAGGAGAAAAACCTCTGATGCCGGCTTCGCAGATGGAGGAAGAGGGTCAGGAGCCGTGAACGCAGGGGGCTTCTGGAAGCTGGAAAAAGCAAAGAAACAGGTTCTCCCCTGGGACTCCAGCAGGAACCCAGCCCTGCAGACACCACGATTTTTAGACCAGTGAGACTTCTTCCCTCCAGAATTGTAAGATAATCAATTCATTTTATTTTAAGTTGGTGGTGATTTGTTCCAGCAGCCCTAGGAAACAAATGCACTGGGTAATGGTGGGTCCAGCAGCCCTAGGAAACAAATGCACTGGGTAATGGTGGGTGGAGACGTGGGCCCGATCAGAAGAGGAGCACAGAGGAACCTCGGCGGGGGCAGTCCCGGGCATTGTTCCATCCGGCAGAGGGCGCCTTGTGGAGGCCTCAGCCTGCGGGGAAGAGCAGCTACTCTTCATTCCCATGAAGTCTTGATGTCAGTGGAGGCACAAGCTCAAGGCCAGAGCAGGTTGAGGGCTTGGGGGCCATCCCCAGATGGAAGATGGTACGTGAGAACTGAAAGTCCTTTGACTGCGGCCTTCTCTCCCCTCAGAAAACCTCAGAGGAAGCGCCCGACGCGAGGCTGTGGCTACAGCAGCTGGTTCAGAGTTTCCACATCCTGCTCGCGAGCTCCTGCAATAAAGCAGAGACAGCTTGCGTACATGGCTTATGAGACGGTCTCCTCTTTCTAGAGTCTCTGTACTTTCTTCATTTGCCCCACAAGCCAGTTCTCCAAAATACTTAATGAATAAACAAACAAATGAACAACTAGACAAAAACAACCTGTTATCACAAAATATCGCTGTTTTTCTTAGCTTGGGGGTGTGGGGCTGGAGTGAGACAGAGACCAGGGGAAGATCCTTTTTCCTTTTCATCTCCCTAGAAAGGGCCTAACTGAGCTGTCCCCTCCCACATTCACACACCCGCAGGTGTCCTTGGGCCCAGGACAAGGAAGGTGTTTCAGAGCCCTGCGCTGCTGCTGTAGTTGGTGTGGCCACAAAAGCTCCCAGAACATTCGAAATCCAAGGGAGCAGTTGCTAATAACCCATCATCAGTGTTGCCTTTGCCAACGGCCAAAGGAAAACAAACCTTTAATTGAGCAAGATCTGGCATCAATCAGTGATGTGACTTTAGTCAGGCAAAAACGGCAGATTCCTGAGTCGGACATCCAGCTGTGAGAATTGTTCTCTTCTGGGGCAGAGAATGCAAAATGTGGATATATGGCATCTCTTACCCAGCCCAGGACCATAACTCATTGTGAAAAAATCCTCTCTGTCTGTTTTTAAATCTTCCTGAGTTTATGTTGTATTCTAGCAAGGCTTAACTAACTTATTTTGTAACTCTAAACCCCTTCACAGAAGTGTTGTGATTTATTATACATTGATGATAGTTTGTTTCTAAGAGACAGTTGGAGATGATTTAATTAGCAGAGAGAAAGAGGAGTCTGAAGTTAACAGTAGCAGGTCGGAGAATTCTGGCAAGATGGTGGTGGTGTGGCAGCACAGGTTTGGGACCTTCTTGAATCCCCACAGAAAAACAAACAGAGCCACTAAGTAGCAAAACCAACAAACCTGGCCATGAACATTTATGACAAAACTGGCTGACGAGCTATCCCCATAAACCCCAACAGTAGCAAGCCCCGGGTGCTCTCAGCACCTGTGCGAAAGCAGAGGGAAGCCACGAGGCATCTGTGGGCCTAGAACAGGAAAACCCCACATAGCTGACAGGTGGGACCACTTGCGGGCCTGTGGGGAACAGCCGGTGCTGGGAGGGGCTTTGCCCAATCCAGCTGGGGGTTGCGGAGCACGAGGGATCTGCAGCCAGCTCTGAACTATGACCTTTCCAAGCTGACTAGCCAGGGCTCTCTCTTAGGATGAGATCTCACATCAAGGAAATTGCTGGGAGTGGAATCGAAACTGAGCAGGATGGTGCTTTAGACTGCCTGCCCACAAAAGCAGGTAAAAATCCATCTGTAGACGTTTATGCCCATGACCCTCCCTCCCTCCTTCTTCGGCTAGCAGGCTGGTTCCGCTGCTCTGAGGTCACTGTTTTGTTGCCCTATCTGCATACAATTCTGCACTTGTCACTCTTTCAGACAGCTTTGCCACCACCCTCTGGCTTCATGCATAATTTCAATCAATTAGTCCTACTACTGCACTCTGGAGCCATCAAGTCTCCTCCTTCCTCCATGTGACAGGTTTTGCATAGTTGGCAACAGCTCTCACAGGCCCTCTAAAAGCATCTCTCTTTGAGGCCAGGCATTTCCAGTTTCTTCAAAAGCACCTTCTGGAATGTGGCTTCCAGAATCCTCAGTCCTGGCCCCTGCCTCTGGGCTTCTTGCAGTTCAGTTCATGGTATGGCAGGAAAAACACCAGTCCTACAGCCAAAGAGCTTGTATTTAAGTTCTGGAACCCCCGCCTCCTGGCTAGCCTATTACCCCCTCTGGGGCTCAGTTTTCTCATCTGCTATATGAGGATAATGTTAAATCATAGACTTATTTTGAGGCACAGTGAGATAATAAACGGAGCTACTTGGAGAACTCTAGCACATGGACGAAATATACAGAAATGCTTAGGCATTATTTCTCCAAGTTGGTAATCGTTGGCACCCCAAGTTGTGTTCCAGAAAGAGATCATTCCAGAAGTGATCTGTTTAGAAGAGGATGCGATGGGACTGTCTTCTCCCTCACTCTAGTCTCCAGGCTTCTCTTAACGCAGTTTAAGACCTGGCACACTGTTAGTCCTCATGGAGCTGGCAGTGAGCTCAATGAGAGCCCCTCCCCTGATGTGAAGTTTCGTATCATCCTTCATATTACACAGCACCCTGATGAGGAGAGTTGCTGTCAAGCCATACAGAGGGCCTTCTATGTGGAATTAGATCAGTCCATCATTCCGTCCCCAACTT
The DNA here is from genome assembly GCF_028021215.1 of Eschrichtius robustus. Lineage (NCBI taxonomy): Eukaryota > Metazoa > Chordata > Mammalia > Artiodactyla > Eschrichtiidae > Eschrichtius > Eschrichtius robustus. Next base: position 35,937,736 of record NC_090824.1, read on the forward strand.
GATTCCAAGGAATATTTTTTCTGGGGGAGGGAATGTGTAATAGGGAAGAAACTTTGTATTCTATTACAAGTTAATCACTAAAGGCATGTTGCCTATAAGCTTAAATTATGCATAATGGCCCATCTCTGGGAATCAGGTAATGAGCGTTAAGCTAAAATACCTTTGTTTAACTCAGAGGAAACATCCCGACCAGGCCCAAGTGTGAATGAGGGCAGGAAGGAAAAAATTAACACATCCCCTCTGGAGGCTGAACAAAGCCAGGAAATGTTTGACCTTACTCCCTCCCCTTTTAGTATAAAAGAAACCTGAATTCTAACTCAGGCAAGATGATTCTTTAGGACACAAGTCCACCATCTTCTCTGCTGACTTTCCGTATGAAGTCACTATTCCTTTCCCCAGCAACTTGTCTCTTGATTTATTGGCCTGTCGTGTGGCGAGCAGTACAAGCTTTGACTTGATAACAAATGTCCAGAAATCTCTGCAACTTTCTTATTTAGAAACATTACAGTCCTATGTGCCCAATCTTCATCTTCCTCAGTATCCTTCTATCAATCTTTAACCCAAGAACCAATCTAAAATTTTAAGTTCTTTTTATCTTCTGCCTATCTCCTCTGGATAACAAACTCCACATGTCAAATGTGGGATATATACATCCTTTTTCTTGATTTAGCTTTGCCTTTTAAGTTTCATGGGGTATCCCCTACCAGCATGTCAAGGTTTGTTACACAGGTCCACCATGTGGCCCATGGATTAAGGATTGTTTCCTTAATCACTGCTCCAAAATTCAGCCATCTTTAAAAGGTGGCAATAAAGTTTTAGAAAATGCATGGGAGTCACTGTTTTAATGAAAGGGTACTTAAAAAAACAAGAGGCAAAACATGTTATTCACTTTGGTTAAATAAACAGAACCTCCTGGGAGCCTGGCTACTTGGTTTCCAAGGCCAGAATCGGCGGGCCAAGTCCCATGTGGTGCCAGGTACCCTGAATTGCCAGACAAGAACAAAGAACAGATGAACAGTCACATGAGGACTAGTGTGGAAAATCAAAACATTTACAGTCTACTGGGTCCATTTATCCTTTCACATATACATATATCCAGATATATGATTGTCCTTATACCCAACAAGGGCACTAACCTCACACACCTTCTTGGTAAAAGGGTGACAATTTATTGGTGTGGAAAAATACCATCCAATCACAGTAAGGCAAGGAATAGGATCTCACCACATAAGGCTTCAAAAAGAAAAGAAGATGGTGACTAATGTTGAGCTCTTGGTTAACAGTCTCATTGGTGAAAGTCCCCAAGTGATATTGATGGAACATCTATCAAACCACCATTGGTATTTGAGCAGCTAAGCAGATCAGAGACCCTTGTGTGATACTTACATCCATGTGGCTAGATCCTGGACTTAACTGGGTGTATCTTAACACAGAATGCGTTTATGAAATGTCCCAGACAAGATGGATGGAGTTTCACTGTCTCAGTCCCTCCCCTCCTTGGTGTCCCTTATGCTGTTGGTACTTTGTAGTTTATGATTTCAGAGAACTGCCTTTCAACTGCTTGATCTGCAGCTTATCACCAAATGAGGTTGCAAACTCTGTGAATTCAAGAACCAGGTCTTCAGATTTCTTTCTTTGTCTCCCCACTCAGCTCTTAATCCTATGCCTTTCATAAAGCAAACACCCAATAGACATTTCCTAACTAAATGGCCTAAGGTGGCCTTGGAGATATTGGCATGGTGTCAGTCCTGAATTGCATGGCACTGCATGAAAAGAACTGTTAAGAGGGGCTGGGGTTTGGACTCTTTCCTATAAAACCATCTCTCCCCGTACTTATTGCAGACCCTGTGATTTATTCATCCTTTTTTCTACCTTGGCTGTTTTTTTTTTAATCATGCCATTAGGATTTTGTTACTCATTCAGGTAGTAAGTTGAAGAAAAAAACCTTTCTAAATTGCTAGCATTCCGGTCGTGGGTTTGAGGCCCAATATTGCTCCTGTGCAAGAAAAGGTCAAGTGTGGTTGCTCACCTGAGAAGCAGAGCAGGGTAAGCCATTCGCCCCCAATCAGAGATGGTCCCACAAAGTGCAGAAAAGGCTGCTTTTGATCTGTGGCAGCCTACAACCTGGTCATTGCCTGAGGTCTGAGTCTTGATATTTTTCCCCCATTTTCCAAGTGTCTGCTTATTTAAATTTCATAATTATCTGGTTATAAACTCCTAGAGATTTCAAGGAAGAAAACAGCAGGTCAGCTTGAAGTTAAAGAAGATAAATGAACATAGGCCAGGGGAATAAGAGCCAATTCCCACTGAAGACTCAGCTAGCCTTATGTCATGGGGACACCAGACTGATTGCATAAGGTAGCTGGCTCTATACCAAAATTGGACACATCTGGAAATGACCATTTTGCAGTTTGCTTGGCCTCTTCCCAATGGCGAGACCTCATTGTCCTGCCTTATGCAAACCATAAACTCACACATTTCTGGCCAAAGGGGACAATTTACTTGGCCTGGCACGTCCCTGAGGATGACATGACTTGCTGTTAGCTGGTCACCAAGCATATATACAGACCTCAAACACACAAGGAACATGCTAGAGGGGGAGACAGGGTCATCACCCACAGTCACTATCCCTTAGTGTGCCTTTGGCCAAATACAGTATGACAACAGAGATATTGCCTCACCCCGAGTCCCTCTTAAGGCTGGCTAGCAGCTCCGCAATGGTCCATATCAGGACTATCTCTACACAGTTAACAGACAGCGGTCATTGGTTGAGTCGACCAGGGATTGACCTCAAAGATCCCAAGTCTAGAGCCTGGAACAAGGATGTGAGTGATGTTTCTGTCCTTCCTCCCCATCATACGCAGGGAATTTGGAAGGTCACTTTCATCAGATCCACAGTGCCAACCATCCCCTTAGTGGAGACTGAGTCCAATGGGCTCCTGGCACACACCCTGGCAGACAGATTTGTTAAAAATATGAGAAAACAAACAGGCAAAAGAAATCAAACCAAATAAACAAAACCAAAAGGACAGACCTCTTTTCCAGCTGACTGGGCATTCCCCAGGCCTGCGTCCAGGTAGTGCTCTCCTCCACCAAAGCCTGGCCCCGAGCCTGGGCCCAGTCCTTGCTGGAGGACTGTCCATGTCCCAACCCACCTCTGTCATGAAATATATCACTTCTCTCTACTCTAAACCACCTCCTGGTAAAAGCAAGAAAATCAAGGGGCGGGCTTCCCTGGTGGCGCAGTGGTTGAGAATCTGCCTGCCAATGCAGGGGACACGGGTTCGAGCCCTGGTCTGGGAAGATCCCACATGCCGCGGAGCAACTGGGCCCGTGAGCCACAACTACTGAGCCTGCGCATCTGGAGCCTGTGCTCCGCAACAAGAGAGGCCGCGACAGTGAGAGGCCCGTGCACCGCGATGAAGAGTGGCCCCCGCTCACCGCAACTAGAGAAAGCCCTCGCACAGAAACGAAGACCCAACACAGCCAAAAATAAATAAATAAATTTTTTAAAAAAATTAAAAAAAATAAAAAAGAAAATCACGGGGTACAATTAGTACCCAATCCAATTAGGATGATGATCCAAACACCACTGAGTGGGCAAATCCAAGACAGAGGAAAGAACATTGGTCTCAAGGTTTCAAGACACCAGCAATGTGAGCTGCCCTAGTGGGTAGAGCGCAGGTGAAAGGCCTTCAGATGAAGTCCCACTTCGTTCCTGTTGAACTTGATTGTGGTTCTAGCTCAGAAACATTCTGCCTGGTAGAGTGGTGGTCATCTGACATTTCAGGGTTTGGGGGATAGTCATAGTCAAGGCAGTGACATGGTTTCTGTGATTTTCCTTTGGGGAAGGAAATGGTGTAAGGGAATGGACCAGAGAAGAATCATTTGGCTGCATAGAAACCATGCGTGCAAATTTAAATAAAGGGACATTTACTCAAAAGATTCAGATTAAGTGGAATCCAAGAAGAAGGTGATCAACTAGACACTGGAGCCAGGACCATTCTGAGGGCATCTGCAGGAGTGCCTAGACCTTCACCTCAGTGCCTGTCCATTGACAACATTCTGCTCCCTGATCCCTCCCTCTTCATTTTCCAAGAAAGGGAATCTCATTGGCTTCTGACCAACCTTTTTTTTTATTGAAGCATAGTTGATTTACAATGTTTCCGGTGTACAACAAAGTGATTCAGTTTCATATATATATATATATATATATATATAGTCTTTTTCAGATTCTTTTCAGTTGTAAGTTATTACAAGATATTAGTAGAGTTCCCTGCACTATACACTGGGTCCTTGTTGTTTATCTATTTTATATATAGTAGTGTGTATACTTTAATCCCAAAATCCTAATTTATCCCTCCCCCCTTCTTTCCCCTGTGGTAACCATACATTTGTTTTCTACGTCTGTGAGTCTATTTCTGTTTTTAAAATAAGTTTATTTGTATCATTTTTTTTAGATTCTACATATAAGTGATATTATATGATATTTGTCTTTTTCTGTCTGATTTACTTCACTTAGTATGATAATCTCTAGGTCCATCCATGTTGCTGCAAATGGCATTATTTCATTCTTTTTTATGGCTGAGTAATATTCCATTGTATGTATGTACCACATCTTCTTTATCCATTCATCTGTCAGTGGACATTTATGTTGCTTCCATGTCTTGGCTGTTGTGAATAGTGCTGCTATGAACATTGGACTGACCAAGCTTCTTAGTCAACTGCCATCAGGGCAGGAGGGGAAGATACAGAGTAGAAGGACTTGGCTGGGTGGGGGTCATGTATTCCTTTAAGAAGGGGTTGTAGAGGCAGGAGAGGACTGATGAACAATTCTGCTGCAGAAGACCCCCTATTTACCTCTTTAGTGATGAGAAAAGATTCTTATTTGCATCACATCAATCTGAACCAGAAGGGTAGACCTGGAGCAGGGGAATCCCTCCCAACCTGGTCATCAAAGCAGATTGAAGTAAGACCAGGTGCCTTCAGGTCAGTAAGTACGTAGAACATCTGGGAAAGCTGGAATGGAGACTAGAGGAAAAGGGCAAGAAGACATGCACATTGCAGATTAATTAAATGTCTTTAAAGAACAGACTTCCTTGCCCTCCCTCAGACCCTGTCTCAACTGTGTTCCCACCCAGAGGAATGGTTAATTGGCGGGAGATCAGTGCATTTACATAGACTCACTCTAATTTACCAGAGAGGCAGGAAGAGCCAGGCAGAAGTGGCTGGTTGACACACTATTATGCAATCATCTGGAAATCTAATTTGTGGAACCAGGAGCCATCTGTTTCACGGGTAATGTGCCAAGGTACATGCCAACATCAGAACAAGCTTTCTGCTGTTGGTAACTAATTGCATCTATGGGACCAGCACAGCTTGAGATTCAACTTACGTAACGTGATCTTCCACCAAATTATTATTGCTGCTTGGGTTTTTCTCTGAGTCGGTAAACGTAGTACAAGTTTTCTGACACGGCAGCAGAACGATGGAGAGGCTGGGGTAGCCCTGTGCCCCCAAAATGTGGTAGGTCAGCAGGTATGAGGGGGAACCCCATTCTTGGAGCCGTGCAGGGGACTGTGGTTCTGCTATGGCCCGTTTTCCCTCCTGAGAAACAGGGAAGCCTGACTCAGGATGAAGCTGGGAAATGAGGTCAGAGCCTAGAAGGGCTTACAGGTTGCTATCAGTGGTTCCTTTTACACCTTCTGAATATATTTTCTCTTTTAAGGCACCTTGTTTAGAGACTAGAGGGATTAGAATACGCAGGGGGTATGAAATCTATGTCTTCACCCCTGCCACTGCAGATGACATGGTGGCCAACAGTACAGATGGCGAGCTCCTCTGCTGTAATAAACTCCTCACAGGGAAAGACCTCTTGTTCCCTGGTATCACCCACAACAGCCAGCACGCAAAAGGAAGCAAGCTGATAGTAAGTGGGTCTCCACCCTCTTCTGCAACTCCTATCCCTCAATCCCTGTCCACCCGTAGGCAAGTTGTTCCCACAGAGCCTAGACAGACTAGATCCTAGGTTTTTGTAATGTTTAATAAATTATCATGGGATGGATGGATGGATAGATATCTAGTCTGCCTAAAGAGACTTACTCTCAAAGCCCAAGTGATGGTACTTTTTTCATTGCTATTTTTTTTTAGACTGTATCAGCGTCATCAAAAATGTGCCAAGAACACTGGGCATTGTACAGGCCTCTCAGTACCAGCTAATTCTGGCCTTCCAATGGGACTGGGGACAGATCTCTCCTCCTGGAGAGATCTCCTGACTCCTGGGCTCCTTCTAACCTCTCATTAAATCCCTATCATGCTGGATTGGCTCTGAGCTTTAGTGATAAATAAATACATGAATAAATAAATAAGACACCTCCTATTTTCCTGTCAGACCAGTACCTAGCCCGCTGCCCATATATGATGAATATTTAATGATGATCTAGTGCAAACAAGAGGAAAAACACAAGGGATTTAACCAGCAGGAGGGAGTATGCTTAGCACGAAAGGAGCTAAGCTGCTAATAAAAAGCATGAATCAAAGGCACTTCGGACTCTCTGGTCGTCTGGGGATCAGTGAAGGGGTGTTGCATTAAAGCGGCTGCAGAAGGGAGCCCCCCAACAGGCAGAACGGTCATTAGGCTGGGCCCATTGTGAAAGGTAAATGAGGAATATTCGAGAAGATTGACTTGGCTTTCCAGAGATGTCTCCATTATCTATGGGAACGGAGGTTTCTAGCGATGTGGGTAATCCCACAAAACAAAATATTATAGCTAACAATTAATTATGGAATGGATTCTATGAGGCTTTTGGGGGTTTTTGTTTCTAATTTTTTTTTTTTTATAAATTTATTTATTTATTTATTTATTTTTAGCTGCACTGGATCTTCGTTGCTGCGCACGGGCTTTCTCTAGTTGCATTGAGTGGGGGCTACTGTTCATTGTGGTGCACAGGCTTCTCGTTGCGGTGGCTTCTCTTGTTGTGGAGCACCGGCTCTAGGCACGTGGGCTTCAGTAGTTGCAGCACGCAGGCTCAGTAGTTGTGGCACACAGGCTTAGTTGCTCCGCGGCATGTGGGATCTTCCCGGACCAGGGCTCGAACCCGTGTCCCCTGCACTGGCAGGCGGATTCTTAACCACTGCGCCACCAGGGAAGCCCTGTTTTTAATTTTTTAATTTTTGAAAAAGTGGTTATAGACTACCTTTCTGATTGTATTTTGCTTGGATGACTAGGAAAATAAATTCTATGCCCCAGGTGCCATAAGCCACACATAAGCTGGGTGACACATGGCAGTGGAAGGAACGTTGGCTTAGGATTCATGGTTCACTGTGATGACAGAGGTGTCATCTGCCCAGGGGTGTGCTGGTAATAACAACTGGCTCTACAGTAAAAGCCCTGGTCTTTAGTGTTTGCCACTTTTAGTGATGAAAACCCTCTCCCCACGGCTGATTCCAAGGCACCAGCATATCACTGAACGTGAAGCTGGGAAGAGAATCTGCCCCAGCATACCACTGTGTCCTCCAGAACAGGCTGGATTCAGGGGACAGAAGCCAGAAGACCCACCAGCAGTGCTGGGGGCTGGAATCTTACATTTTTGTATATCTGGTATCATGATTACATTTAAAACTTACTTTTAATAAAAATTGGTATATAAAAAAAACGATGTTAAGGAACACCTAAAGTGTATGACTTAGTCCACCACCTTGAAAAAATATTTGTCAGTAAAGTTCTCAGATTGACATAGCATTGATTTCTAAAGGCTTTTAATGACATTTAATATGTAGTAGAAATTACAGGGCTGAACTATTTACAGTAGCCAAGACATGGAAACAACCTAAATGTCCATTGATGAATGGATAAAGAAGATGTGGTATATATATACAATGGAATATTACTCAGCCATAAAAAAAATGAAATAATGCCACTTGCAGCAACATGGATGGACCTAGAGATTATCACACTAAGTGAAGTAAGTCAGAAAGAGAAAGACAAATACCATATCACTTATATGTGGAATCTAAAATATGACACAAATGAACATATCTACGAAACAGAGACAGACTCAGACATAGAGAACAGACTTGTGGTTGCCAAGGGGGAGGGAGTGTTGGGGAGGGAAGGATTGGGAGTTTGGGATTAGCAGATGCAAACTGGAGAATGGATAACAACAAGGTCCTACTCTATAGCATAGGGAACTATATTCAGTATCCTGTGATAAACCATAATGGAAAAGAATATGAAAAAGAATATTTACATATTAAAAAAAAGAAATTACAGTGTTGAAAAATTGCACTAAAGAGATCTATCATTAACTCTAAATTTACCTTAAAAGCTTAGGAGATTTTAAGAACAATAAGAATTTTTTCAGAATCTCTTAATTTATATTTTATTCTCAATTTTATCAAGTTTTTTTAAAAAACTATGCCTTTTCTTATAGATGTCTCTGAGAGTCCCTGATATTATTTGCTTTTGTACAAATGGGAAAGGTAAAGAGGCATTTTCCCCTCCAGAAGTCAGCTACTAGTAAAACTCTAAACAACAAAGCAGAATTGTCCATGCCTTTATACTGATGACAAATTGGAATTATAATGGAGTGATCAGAGTTCAGGCATATAAAATTGGAGTTGGGCGGCCACTGAGGATCTGGTCTCAGACATGTCTCTGCACGAACCTGAACTTTCTTTGAACTGTACCAGACCCAAGGACACCACCAGCCATCTTCAGAACACCTTCCAGCTGCATCCTTATTGTCTCAAGGTCTCCCCTTGTAACTATGCAACCATTCTGGACCCCAACCAATCCTGACTTAATAAGCACCCTTACTTCTTGCCAGATCCAATTATAATTCTTGATAAACAACTCATGTAACTAACCGTAACCTTGCAGTTTTTACTTTTATAAGCCTCCCCCATTTTGTAGTTGAGCAGACCACAGTTCAGGTGCTTCTTGAATCTGTGTCTCCAGGGCTGCAGTCCTAACAAACCCCAAATAAACACCTTTTTATTTCAATCAGGTCTCCTTTTCTGAAATTTTGGTTAACGCTCTTCTATAACTATTCTATATTTTTGATCTGGAAAGGTTTCTTCCAGCTCTAGAATTCTGTGAGTCTCCATTTCTATTTAAAGGCCCTAGAAATGTCCTTTTGATGGGGTCCTAGCTGAATGAGTTTACTTTGGAGACCCTGTCCTTCAGCGATGAGTGGATTTTCTCCAGCGAGTTCTGCTGGGGGCTGTGGTAACAAGTGCATAGTGAGCTCAAGATATATCAACAAGCCCCTGGCGGACCTTCTCCCTGGGAACACCTGAAAGCTTTTCCCTCTTCCAACCAGACAGTCATCTTGTGAGGTGGGAAGAAGTGGTAAGAGAAATGGAAATGAACTATCAGGCTAATGCTCTTTTTCCTACATCAGGAAATATAGATGCAAGTCTCCGGGAGCTAATCTCTGGGACAAAGTAGAATCTGGCGAAGTGAAGCAAGTCTCCAGGGTCAATGCCCCGATGACTCATCTCCCCACTTCTGAGCTATAAGAACTGTAAAACTTCCTGGGCCAGATGTGGCTGGGAAATTGCTCTCAAGTGTGGGTTCCATTGCCCCTCTCTCTCTCCCTGAATCTGTCTTTTGTCTGTTCACTCATCACTGTCCAACCACAACTCCTAGGAAAAGTCAGATGCTCAAGTCCCTAAAATCTGGTGCCACTTGCATTTCCACACATCCACCTTTATTAGGTTCTGGGAAAGGAAACCACTTTAGATCTTTGTTCAGAAGTCATATGTTTCCAATATAGTTTTATGTAGTGAAATTTTACCTTAAGCTGGTATTTATCTAACTCATTTTTTCTAAAGGAGCAAAGTCTGCTGCAAAAAAGCAGAGTTAGCTGATTCTCATCTAGTGATGGTTGCTAGGAAACCAAACTAGAATCACATAAGCTCTGACTTCCCTGTCTTGGGAACTCCTGGAGAATTAATGTAGGCACAGTTCATTCAATGATGAATCAGCACTACCCAGTGATATCTTTTCTCTCTTACTGTTAAATTGTTATTTAAATAATTAACTTTTATCTACAGTTTGTCTTAGCTTCCCAGTTAGTCTTTAAACTCTCAGAAAATAAGTCTCCTTGCATGTATACCTTTGAATCCCTTCTCCCAAGTGCTGGTAACCAGAGCTTAACCAATATGCACTGATTGTATTTTGAAGTGAGGTGATCACATGGGAGAAATGACCCTGGTTGGAGAAAGAAGTCTGAGGTAAGTTCTACTGATCATTAAATGCATTCTTACAGCAATTTTCTTACTTTGGCTTATATTTCTGCTTTTTGCTCTTAAATTTGAGGCCACAGAAGGGAAAACTTGCTGGAATATTCAAGAATTGTTATGGAAATTGGTGCAATTTCTTTGCAGAATAATTTGGCAAGATCTGTCAAAGCTGCAGATGCACACACGCTATAACCCACGAGTCCATTGCTAGATGTATAAAATCCTCACACAGCAGAAGAAATTCACCAAAAAAAAAAAGTTCACCTCAACACTGTCCGTAATAGTTTAAAAAATGAAAAAAACTTAAATGTCCATCGGAAAAAAAAAGATAGAACTGGGGCTACATCCATACAACAGCATCGTATTAATGCTCTACTGGTAATACTATACTACCATTCGCTACGACACAACGCTCTATCACACTGCGCCACACTACATGACAGTTAAATGAGCCGGAGTCACATATGTCAACATGGTAAATCATTGAGCAAAATAAATCTATTTGCAGATAAATGCATACCATACAATACCATATATATAAAGTTTAAAATATGTCAAACCAAATTGTATATGAATACATTATACAGTAATATACAAATATTTATAGGAATAAAATCACTAAATTCAGTACTGTGGTTACCTTTGGGAAGGGGGAAAGAAGGATGGGTCAGAAAAGTCTACCCAATTTTTTTCTGGAATGTTTTATTTATGAAAATATATGTTTGAAGAAAGCATAGCAAAATTTATGACTGGGTGAAGCTGAGAGTTAAGAGCCTGGAGGGTTATCCTCCAATCTATTTTTAATATTTGATATATTGCATTTTGTTTTCAGACACTTGTTTTAGGATGATGAAAGACCTAAGATTCCTTTGCTGGGGCAAGTCAGCATTGCACAAAGCTGGGGCAAGAGAAGGTACTAAGGTGTTTTCAGTTTAGGGAATTACAGCTTCATTCCAAGTTCTATGTACACATTAGAAAGTTCACATGAATTAGGTCTTTTAAATACTGGCAATAAAGCAAAGGAAGGTCAGACAATGAGGCATGATTTCTTTTTATATGTAGCAAATAATAAATCTTTGTTTTACTTTGTTTGAAGAATAGTTAATTATAAAAGCAGTACAGGATGGTGGTGTGCTGAATTGGGCGATCGGGATTGACATGTATACACTGATGTGTATAAAATTGATGACTGATTAAAAAAAAAAAAGAAAAAGCAGTACATCACTTTGACAGCTAGCAATGCCTAGAGCAACAGTTCTGAAGCTGTAATGAGCATAATAATGCAGATTCCCAAGTCTCACCCCTCACCCCACCGATGCTACTTCAGTATCCCAGGTCTGGAGCCTGTCATTTCCACTTGTATCAATCCCTTCAGCCGGTCAGTGAACAGGGCGACCACAGAGTAAACTGGGACTCTCCCAGGCAGGCTGTCCCACCCCCTGAACCAGAGAACATTAGTGATTCTGATCATAACAACACGTTGCAAGCATTGTAGGGTCATAGTAATATTAGCAAATAAATTGCTTCTTGACAATCCAAATCTCTAAAATTATCACATCCAGCATTCATTCATTCACCAGATATTTGTTGAACGTCTGTATGTGCACAGTACATTTTTGTCTTCCTTACTTGTACTCTATGTTAATTTCTTGACATATATATATGTAAATTTTTACATAAGTGCATAAATGTGGTTGGCTGGTTCATCATCTTTGCTTTCTGGTTGTTTTTTTTTCCCAAAGTTGAACTGATGTACGAGGAATGTCTTCTTTTTTTAAGTGGAGTCTTTTTTTGTCCTTTTTTTTTGTTTACCCCTCCCATTCTTCTTTTTTTCCATCCATATCAGCCACCCCTCACCCAGATAATCCATGTTAACAACTTAATATGTACCTCTCCATATGCCGCTTTATGCCCATATGATCTTATACAGACATATAAGATCTATGTTTAGACATACACCTAAACATAGCCCATCGACAGGCATGGATGTCTCAGCACAGTAAAAGATACAGTCTCCCTCCACCAGGAGCTTATCATCTTTGGGGGAGACAATGCACATAAACGAAAATATCAAGACAAAAGAGTGGTACAGTACAATGAAAAATAGATAGAAAAGGTCTATCATCTCATATGTTGTAGGCTTATGAGAGGCAAAAAATAGAAAGTGTAAGCACTCATTGTCATTGCCACCATGTCATGGACCACTCAGATCAGAATTAGCTTAATATTTGGATTCTGTGTGTGCAAGAGACGTGTTCTCCCAGGTCAAGAAGGAAATATCTCACCTTCAGAGGACAGAGCTGAGGGGAGAGTCCCTCCCCAAGGTGGAGCTCCCAGACCCAGGAACATCTTGGGGCTGGAACAAGGTGAAGGTCAGGCAAGCAAAAGCATGTGTTTAACTTAGCAAATGCCATGGTGATATTTGCAGGCACAATCATGCAAATGTTATTTGCTGCGAGAAATGCATTTCCAAAGCAGATGCTTCCCACCATCTCTCCACTTGCCTGCCTCGAAATGAAGCAATTCCTTTCTCAGCCTCCCAGGAGGGTGTAGTATGTCGGGGGCCTGGGATTGAGACTTGGCAGCCAACATAAAGGAACAGCTAAAATCCTCCTCTTGGCTGGTGAGGCGGGCTTCTGCCCTGGGGGTGGCAGAGCTTGAACTTGCAGGCTTCAGAGGACACGAGTCAAACCCCACCTTCCAGGTCAGCCCTGTGTCCTGACTGAGAAGGCAAGTGAGGCTTTGGGGTGAAGCTGACCACCTTAGTGAACCCAGAATTAGAGCCTAAGGTGAGCATGCGGGGAACAAAAAGCCTAGAAAATAAATGACACAAACCAACAAACTAGGAAAAGCAGCTGGGATGGATGAGACAAAAGAAGACTGCTTCTATTTGAGGATCTTTAGTTCTCCCTGTTTACCGGGCAGCATCACTTACCCAGACGGTTAGAAATTTTTTCAGTCCTCTTGACGGAACAGGAATGGTGGGTCCCAGGGCTTCCCAGTCCTTGACTGGTCCAGTATCAGATGGAAAGATAAAGAAATCGGCTAAGCAAAGAAACCTACAGCACAACATTTACTGCTACCAAGGTTAGCCCCATATCCACTCAACAGGGATTCTAGGAACTCACTCAAATCCTCTGAGAAGTACTTCTTGCAATAGTGTCCAGTAAGGTGATATAATTTACAACCCGCTGCACTTGGAATTGAATATCTAGAAAGAAGGCATACAGTACAGTGGAATGAAAATGAGACATTTTCAGTGGCTCATGTTCCAGATCCTCCACTTGCCCATGGGGTGACCCTGGGTCACCTTAACATCCCTGAGCCTCTGTTTCTTCATCTGTAGAATGAAGACGTTAACATCTTCCCACTTACTTCACCTGACTGACGTGATGATCATGCGTGGTGATGACCGCTAAAGCATTTTGAAATAGTAAAGGTTATAGAATGATAAGGTCCTTATGGCACTGTATCAAATCTTCTGCTACTGAAGATTTGAGAGAAGCCTGCGCAGCCTCAGGAGAGATGTATAACAGGGGAACATTTAGTGAAGACACCAAGGCAGCGCCTAATTACCTGCTAAACGGGGCGCAGAAGAAAGAGCCTTCATCATTCAGAGAAGCAAGTGATGACTCTGGTCTACAAGATACAGTTTTAGAGAGAGGTTGAGAGTTAAGTCAGTCCTCGAGACTTTAAATAACTGGGCAGTTCAAGAACCCAGGTGATCATAAAGCATACAGATGACTTTATCAGAGAGTAGAAAAAAGTCATCTGCACCCCCAAGTTGGAGGGTGTCTGTGAAGCTGAACCCAAGTATCCCCCTTACTGAGGGGCCTCTAGGTGTACTCTACTTATTCTCAGCCACGACCTACCTTTGAGATAAGAGACAAGGCCAGCAGAGAGCCCTCACCCCTTCATTTTCTCACATGACTTTCACTAGATTTTTCCTATGCAGGCCCAATGTTATGAAAGATATTTTTATAATTTTAAAAAATCAAGCAGTCATTCATCTACCTCCAATCTGCTGTGTAACAGGACAAGGTGTAAATGACAAAGAAGCAAGTGTAATTATTTTTCCCTGCTCATTATTCATTCATAATATAAATGTCTGCCAATCAACTTTTCCTATTAGCATGAGATAACCAGTGTTACCGTGCCAAGCTAATAATATAATTCGAGCCAAAAGGCAAAGGAATTGAACATTTTGTTAGCATATGCATTATTATCTGTATAAATGTACAATTTCCTGAAGACTTTATGAAATATTGAAAATAGTTCAAATATCTCTAATGAGACCTGGAAATCCAGATCTCTAGGTCGGCAATCACTTTTCTGGAAGGTAATTTATAATATCAACCTATCAACAATAGGAAGGTTGGAAAAAATTGCCTTGACTCCCTTAGAGCATGATGCTTGAACACTCAGCTGTGGGGAGTTCTTCACTCAAAGTGGCCCAGAAAGTGTGCCCCTTAGTTGTGCGGGACTGTTTAATCTCCCTTCCTGGTCATTATCCTGACCCCTCCTTTCTCCCATACTCTCCAGCCAGGAGCGTTAATTGTCTCTCCATCCCAGCCTCAGGCAGGGGTACATGCTAAGCTTCTTCCAGACCAAGAAGTACAAGGCATGGGCTAAACCGTCTCTAGTCCACTCATTCAGTGGGCTGACTCGCCCAGGACCACACAGCTAGCAGGGAGCTGAGCTGAGCCTGGCATCCAGCTTCCTGCCTCCTAATCCATTTCTCTTTCCAGTACCCTGGAAGGCAGAAATGTTAATATCTTGGTGTAAAATAAACCTAAACCTCAGAAATGCTACCAGGGCTTTCTTAAAGCAGTGCTGTGATAACAGACATTTCGGGGGCCTAAGGAGGAATATTGGAAAAGAAAATTTAGAGAAAGAGTGTATTGAAACATCACCAATAAAGATCAAGAATGAAGGCACTCTGACTTCCAAAGACTAGTACCAATGCACCAGGCAGGAAGACCCTAGAAAAGAGAAGAATTATTCACTGGTGGAAATGTCCCTTGAGCAATGTTCGGATCTGCTAGGTGGTCTCTGAGCAGACTGTCCGCTGGGAGGGATTACCATACAGATGGCGGGTATGGGTCACCCTGGATACTAACATCTGGTTTCCAGTGTCCTGATTCTTCTTTGAGATCAGTAGGAATTCTTTGCCCCAGGCCCACCCCCCAACCCCTGCAAATAACTGATAACAGACCTTCTGAATCCACAGCGCCAAGACCCAGACCTGGGACTGAAGGTCCCCCTGAGGTACAAACCCAGCCCGAGGCTGGGCCCAGAGCAGCCTCCCAGCTGCTGCCCTTGGGTCCCCTTATCTGCACTGGGGGGTCCTTAGCACCGAGGACTCTGGAGAGAGCAGAGGATAGGGATGTGAGCTTTGACATCAGAACCTGGTACTGCTGTGTAACTGGGGCAAGGAGTTCAGCCTCTCTTAGTGTCATTTTCCTCATCTAAGTGTTGGCAGTGGTAATAATAATAAGACCTTCTTCAGAGGGTCACCGTGAGGATTAAATGGTGCTTAACACAGCAGCTGGCACACTGTAAGTGCTCCATAAATGTTACCTGTTGCTATTAATACCCAGCATGCTTCCACCGTGTTGCTTTGGCAAGGACACTGCCTTGTGCTTTGCACGATTCAAAGACAGTTTTCCCCTCTTAACAATCTGTCCTTCAGCACCCTGGCCAGAGACTCCAGGGTCCCCCGTGATGCTGTTTTACTAGACTTTACCAGATGGGATCAGAGGACACCCTGCCTGCGCCGTGGTCTTCAGCCCACATCACCAGCCCGTGGGTTTGCCTGTCTCTCAGAACAAGTGCACCCTCTGTCTCTGCGATTCTTCCAAAAAAAGGAAACCTTTGATGGCCAATGGGGAGCCCTTGATTCTAACCTCTGTTCTGGCCAAATCCCAGGGTGGTGGAGAACTGTCTGCTTAATTCAGTGGGGACACAAGATCTAACCAGAGGAGAAGTGTGATTGAGGACTGCCCCAGCCTCTCAAGTCTCTTCCCTCACCTCTCCCAAAGAAAATTCAAGTTGGAAAGCATTGGTTTAGTATCACAAAGCTGGCTTAATGAAGGCTCTTGAAGACAACCGAGGTAGTTGTGACTTCTGATAGGAAGGGGAGTTGAAAAAAATCCCCCCTGCGCATTATTCCAAGTTGTTTTCTTGAAGTTTCCAGAGCAGTCAAGCAATTATTTCTTTGTGAAATCCAGGAAAAGCTAGAGAGATACCACTCCCTGGGAAAAAAGGACTCACAGAAAAGCAGGGATGAGATGAGCCAAATGCATAAAGATTACAATTGGAAGGGAGATTATAGCTGACGTGTATTCTATAGATGAGGAAACTAAGACTTAGAAAATCAAGGTACATTTCCCCAGATCACAACAGTCAGAGGACAGACGTGAAATAATAACAGAAGTAATATGGCCGCTAGTGCTTATTATAGAGCTTCCCATGTTTCAGGCTTTAGGGGACTTTGAGCTTGTGATTCAGCCTCTCTGAGCCTCAGTTTCCCCATCTGTGAAATGGGGATAGTTATAGTGCCTACCTCAACTTTATAGGGTTATTTTAAGGATTAAATGAGTTCTCCTTGTAAAGATCTCAGAACAGTACCAAGCACACAGTAAGCACCGTCTGTGTAAGTTCTGACTACTACTATTATCACAAAAATGATTGTCATTGTTAACTTTTTAGGTTGATATCAGGGAGAAGTGAAGATGTTGCCTCTCACAAGAAGGGCAAATCCCGTGGCTGATTCAAAGACAAAGGCAATGCCTTCATCAGCCAAAATAAGTGTGGTTAACACCTCTGGCAAGAAAGCAGCTGTGACCCTCCACAGGAGGGCAGGAATGTCACCTGCCAAGAAAACAGGGGCTCCAGCCAAGCCATGGCCACCCCACAGCCAATCCAGGCAGAGCAGAAGTCCCACCCAGCAGAAGGGGCGGCAGCCAAGGAGATGACGAACATGAGGAGGGCCAACACAGAGCCTGTGAAGAGGAGAATGAGGAGGAGGAAAGGTATGACAGCGACTCGGGGGAGGGTGGGCAGTGAGCAGAGAGCTGCAGCTGCAGCAGGAGCAACAGAGACGAGATCTCCTGCTGGGAAAGCTGCCCATAGGACAGAGGACTGGAGGGGTCTGGAGGGTGAGGGGTCCAACAAAGATGGCCAAGAAAATGAGCTCCAGAGAAAATTCAGGCAATCGATATGAGAGTTTACCTATGTCCGTGAATTTCTATGGAGTTACCTCATTTATTAAGGCATGGGTTTTTTCTTTGTTTTGTTTTGCTTTCCAGCAGACATCTCTGCAGAACTTTTTCTTGGTATCTGCTTCAGCAGCCTGGTTTGGGATCCATTGAAGTGTTTAAACTGGTTAAATACTGGGTGGGGGTTAAGGGGTCCCTGAGCACATGCAGCATTCTGTATCTGAGGCTTGGGGAGCCCTCAGGTTTCAGGGTTGGGCCTGGCTGGGTACCTCCTTTTCAGTCTTCAAGCCAAAGAGGATGCTCTCATAAGGTAGGTCAGCAAGCCCCTTGTGTCAAAGTTCTGTCCTAGACCCTCTCCTCTGATCCCTCAAAGCCACCTGGTCACCTGGCAGGGACCGCAGTCAATCGCTTCCCTACCGAACGCAGAGGCTGTGACCTTGAAGCGGGGCTGGGCTGGCCCAGGGACACCCTCCCTGCTCTTCATCCAGACCGCAGGGCCGGCTAGGTGGCATTTTAAGGCAAAAAGCCCCGGGCTCCTGAATATAGGAGGGTTCCCTTAACACCTCTCCATATAGGTTTACGTGTCTGGTGTCTGCATAGCCACAAAACCCCGTGTCCACAGGGACCAGCCATTGACATCTATCAACTGGTGTCTGGATCTTAGGTCTTTTCCTGAACCTGACTGATTGGGAATGGTGTGGGGAGGCTGTATTTATTTACCAAGGGGCTTTTAGTACGTGAAAGCGGATCTTTTCAAATAGGCTGGAAACAATTAGACTTAGGGGGATAAATACAAGCACAGTTTGTTCTGTAGTAGCTTCAACACACAGGCTGCTATTGTCTTCTGCCTTCTCCCCTGGGCTCCCCTCCTCCTTCGGTTTCCTCTCCATTCGTTCCCTTGATGATCCCATCAACTCCTGTACCTGCAACCATCACCTGCAGACACACGATGCCAAATGCACAGTCTAGCTCCTCTTTTCCCCTGACCTCGGTTCCATGCTTCTGAACTTCTCCTGAAGTGCTGCCAGCTTCTCAAACTCAATAATCCAGAACCAAATTCACCTTCTGCGCCTCTGAAGCCTGCTACTCCTTCTGAGCCCCCTTCCTCGTACGCTATCTCTCTATCTCTATCGGACTCTGAGCTGTGAAATTGGAGTCCTCTGGTCTCTCCCTCCCCAGCCCCCAATATTCAGTGAGCTTCCAAATTCTGCCACTTCTACTCTCCTGTTTCTGTCCTCTCCTTTCTGCTCCCCTCATCACTGCCACTTCCCTAACTGTGATTTTCACTTCTTCTTACTAAACTACTGCAACAGCCTTCTCACTAGTCTCCCAGCCTCAGCTACTCCTTGCGTCCACCCCAGTCCTTTCCAGACTCTGTTATCAGATTAATCATCCAAAACATCGTGTTTGTTTATATCACCCCTTCAACTGGGAGAGGGGAGAGAGGAGGGGAGGAAAGATTGTTTCCTCCAGTCATTTTCTCCAGAATAAAATGCTAATTCCTTGACCCTCAAAAAGACAAAGAAGGGTGTGGAATGAGTTTTCCCTCATGAGCCAACTCCACCTGACGCGGGCTGACTGAGCAGAGTACAGAGTGGAAAAGGACCCGGAGGCTGTATCCAGAGTTAACGGAAAAGATGCCCAGGATCAGTTGGTCGCGTCTTTCATGAGCACTGTAATCGGGCAATGGGACATCCATGCCTTCTAAGGGCCACCCCACTTCTAGGCCTCCCATCCTTTGGCCCACCATCATGTTTTGAACATTAGAGCTCTCCAATCTCTTACTAAAAAAAAAAAAAAAAAAAAAAACAAACAGGACACAGCACTGTTCCCCAAACCTACTGTCTAGGCACCTACTCCTGTGCTTTATTCACGCTGTCATTCCTCCTCCCTGTCGCCATTAAACTACACTTCTGGGCTTCCCTGGTGACGCAGTGGTTGAGAGTCTGCCTGCCAGTGCAGGGGACGTGGGTTCGAGCCCTGGTCTGGGAAGATCCCACATGCCGCGGAGCAACTGGGCCCGTGAGCCACAACTACTGAGCCTGTGTGTCTGGAGCCTGTGCTCCGCAACAAGAGAGGCCGCGATAGTGAGAGGCCCACGCACCGCGATGAAGAGTGGCGCCCGCTCGCCACAACTAGAGAAAGCCCTGGCACAGAAACGAAGACCCAACACAGCCAAAAAATTAATTAATTAATTAATTTAAAAAAACCAAAAAAACAAAAAACTACACTTCTGTAAATCCAACCTATTTCTCAAGGCCCTACTCAAATCCCATCTTCTCCCTAAAAACATCCTTACTTTCCCCTGAACAATATCTCCCTTAAACTCTTCAATTTGTAGCTCCTCTCTGATGTCACACCTTCCTTTCTATAAGCAGCTTGACAGTAGGAGTCATATGGCTTGTCCAGTATTTTGCACGTGATAGACAAATATTTGTCAGTTGAATGAATGGATATTCACATGCAATATGTGTCTCTAATAAGGACACTGTCCACCAGTTATTTTTCAATTAGGTTAATAATGCAAGTATCACAATTGAGTCATTGGCTAATTATTAGCAATCAAAGCTATAACAGAGATGCAAGCTGAGTTCCGACTCACCTGCCCTTCCCTTTATTCAAAGCCCTGGGAACTTTATTATTGAACACTCCAGTCTTTTCTCTTGCCAGGCTTCCTAAGAGCACATGTGTGGAAGATAATTGAACCTCTCCAGGGCCCGTGTTCTACTGAGGCAGACAGCGAAGGCTTGGAGAGTGTCTTGGCAGCGTGATGCCATTTAGGGAATGTATGCGGATAGCCTGCTGTTCAGTTTACCCCCTGCAAGTTCACGTTCACTGTTCTCCGTCTGGCTTTCACAGGCTCAAAAATTAGTTGACTCAGAGCGCCCCCAAATTAAAAGTAAAAAAGTACATACCCTAAGTACACTAAAAAGACAGTGGTGGATAGTGATCCTTGAGCCCTGATTTAAGAATGGGTCACCTGTTTGGTGTCACCTGTGTGGGACCCAGAGTGGGTAAAGCCCAGTGGTCCCCTAACCTGATTGAGCATCAAAATCCACTGGGGAGATCTTTTTTTCTAAAAATACGTGGAGATTACTGGGCCCCATCCTATGAGTCCTATGAGTTTCTCATTTAGCTTGGTCCAGGATGAGAGTTTGAAATACATATTTTAGAAAAATCTTCCCAGGCAATTCTGATGTGCAGATATGTTTGGAAGCCAGTGGTATGGAGGGGGGGAACGTGTAGAAAACAGGGTCCTTGTAAAGACTGAGGGAGCACCGCGCTTGCCCACCTGGCCTTGGAGCCTGTGCATGAGGTGCCTCCTGGTCCAGCAGGGCTGGGGAGGGTCTCTTCCAGGCGGGTTCTCACCAGGAGACATTGTTAAACAAGTAGATTTCCAGGCCCAGGCCCCTTCATTCTGAGGTAGATCCAGGAATTTAATCTAACAAGCCCTCCACGGAAAACTAATGCACATGGGGGAGGGGGCTTCCCTGCCTTTACAGACTTGGGTCCAAGCCTAGCTTTGGGGTTGCCCCCTACCAGCATTGTGAGCCTTTAGGGATGTCCCCAAGTGCCCCCTCCCCCTGCTTCAGCACAGAGAATAGCCTTCCTAACTGACCCACCACGATCCGCAGAAATGGCTACGGTGTCTTGGTTTTTGACACCCACAGCTACAGGGAGAGTCTTCTGTTCTGAAATGTACAAGAACTTCCTTGCCTAAAGGGAGAAAAACTTGGACCAGCAGCAAGTCTCTCTCACTCTCATCAACAACTACCAGCCCACAGGCGTCAAGACCACCAAGGTGGTGAGGATAAGATTGCAAAGGATAAACGGCTCTTCCTCCTCTGTCTCAAAGGCCAGATCAATGCTCCACCTCTATGGCCTTCTCTCTGTAAGGTCTCTCCTTACTCTGAACTTCTTGAGAATGATCTGTCTTCTTTTTAGAGACTTTGCGTTACCCTTAATAATGGCAAGGATTCAGCCACGTAGAGCTCCACTTTAGGCAAAACCAGGCCTATTTTGCCTGATATGCCCAGCCCCTCCGCCATGCCTCACCCTGACCCAGGCCTGCTGTGGACCCGCAGTCACGGGGTCCTCCCCACTGTGAGCAACAAATATTCCATAAGCCCCCATCTCAAGAGGCTCACAGGGGAGTCACAGGAGGCAAGAAAGTCACCAATGGGGTTGCAGTGGGCCATCTGGTAGAAGGAGGTATGCACAGCGTCGTGCAAGTTGAGGGATCACATGGGTCAAAATTGCCCTGTGCTCCCACCCCCAGCCCTGGGCAACTGAGAGGTCCTGGGCCCCATCTCCTCTCCTTCCAAGTGACACTGACTTAAAGGCCTTGATACAACTCTGGGCTCCCACTCCCTCCTGGTTTGCCTTCAAACCAGGCAAACTGGGTTCAAATCCCAGCTCTGGCACTTAGGAACGGCATGACTTGCTGCCAAAGTGGGAACGTTAGCACCTGTGTCACATGTGTGGGGAAAATACAAATGAGATAATGCATGCATGATGACCATTCTGAAAGGCCGACTTATGACTCTAACGGTGAGAATTCCAGGCTTGGGGGAGAGAAGAGCAGGGCTTTGGCAGGCTTTTGAGAAAGCAGAAACCCTATGGCTCACCTTACATCCCAAATTGTCAAGGGCTCTGACTCCTTTCTGCCTAGGCCTGTGTTGGCGCATTAGTCTCAGCAGCAGGAGTAAGCGCCACCCCCCCCCCCAGTGAGGGCCACGTGGTGCTCCCCGTGGTGCTTTCCTGAGCCCCTTCACCAATCAAGAGCCATGATAAGCTCCTGTGCAAAAGCAGGAGCCCCCCCAACTGTAGCTCCAGGTCCTTTGGGCAGTCCTCCTGGTCCTGAAGCACTGGAGACCCAAGCTCCTCTCCACCAGCATCTATGAACCCTCCTCCTAGGTGGCTGCCAGGCCCAGGTCTGCAGACCACAGAGATGGACAGGGAGGGGATGGGGCGGGGAGGCTGCCAACAGGACTGAGGGCGTGTCTGATGGACACCTGGCCAGCAAAGAGTATTAGGCAGCATAATACAGGTGTGTCAGTTGTCATAGCAACTCCCGACCCCTTCTAATAGTCTGGCCACAGTGGGAACCAGCCCCGTTTTAGCTATCCGAAGTGGACTGGTTTCTCAGGAGTCATACCACAACGTCCTTTCCATCCCATGTCCCTGGCTGATGGACATCCTTGAAATTCCTAGTAACAATAAATTCTTCCAGGGTTGGTGGACAGATTCTGCCTTGTCTACTTATTGCTAAGAATGCATTTGGCACGACTGCTGTGTAACGAACCATCCTGAAACCTCATGGCTCAAAACAGTACGCATTGATTATTGGTTACAAGCCTACGGGTCGGCAGGGAAGTCTCCCGGCCTCGGCTGGGCTCGCTCATGCACCGACAGTCACCTCAAGGCGGGGTAGGCAGCACTCCTTATCTTGGCTGGATTTTCACATGTGTCTGGGGGTCAGCAGGTTGAAAGATGATCTATGATGTCCTCAAGCCGGGACAAATGGCGCTTGATTCCTCCATGTGGCCTCTATTCTTCTGCCAGAGAATAGCACCATCCTGGGCTGGTCTCCAAGGTGGCAGAGTTCTGAAAGGGAGAGCAGAATCATCCAGGGATTCTTGAGGCCAGGCTCTGAACTGGCATTATCATTTCTGCCACATTCTACCAGTCAAAGGAAGTTGCAGGACCAGTCCAGATTCAAGGGTAGGAAAAAATAGATTCCTTCTATTCAAGGAGAAAGATGCAAAGCCACATTTAAAACTATATATGGATGTAAGGAGGGGGAGAATTGGGGTCATTTTTGCCGACAATTTACCACAACGTGGGAAGAGTCAATGCTGTGAAACAATTTTCCTTAAAAGCCATATGCACTCACTTTGCAATACATTACCACTATTAGAACAAATTTCTAATTAGGTTAATGCCTGATGAGTGAGTGAGTGAAAGAGAGAATGAATGAATGAATTTTAGCCCCTCAGATGTGAATTAAGCACCCCCTCCCCCTGCATCCCCACCCTTGCATAGTTCAGGATTCCAGTCCCACTTGGCCAGAGCTCCACTCCTCCCTCCGGGAATCCCATCACCGGAAGGTCCCGTGATTCATGACTCAGGGTTTTCCCAAGGCCAGCAGGGTGAAGTCAGGTCATCAGGAATGCGGTCCAGGCATCGTAACCCAATGCCAGGGAGATGCCTCAAGCCACTCGGAACTCGGCAGCTTCAGGACTCCTCCCTGGGGCTCAGCAGCCCCAGAAGTTGCTGAGCCTGGAGAATGAGCACACAACGGTGTCCTTTTTTAAAAACAAGTGGCACCAGTGAGGCCAAAAAGGGAACGTAGAACATAAATATGATTTGTCCCTGGGAACACTATGCTAATGTCTGCCCCAGGGGAGAAGCTGTCCGAGTTACCAGCAGGTAGGGAACAGGGAGGCCTGGGGGGCACCCTAGAGCTTTCTGCACTCCCTGCCTCTCCCCCTGAGCCACAGAATCACAGACTCCACAGCTGTGTGGTTTCTTTTTTTTTTTTTAATTAATTTTTATTGGAGTATAATTGCTTTACAGTGTTGTGTTAGTTTCTGCTGTATAGCAAAGGAATCAGTTATATGTATACATACATCCCCCTTTTTTAGATTTCCTTCCCATTTAGGTCACCACAGAGCATTGCATAGAATTCCCTGTGCTATACAGTAGGTCCCCATTTGTTATCTATTTTATACATATTAGTGTATATATGTCAATCCCAATCTCCCAATTCATCCTCCCACCCGCTTTCCCCCCTTGGTGTCCATAAGTTTGTTCTCTACATCTGTGTCTCTACTTTTGCTTTGCAAATAAGTTCATCTGTACCATTATCTTAGATTCCACATATAAGTGATATCATACAATAGTTGTTTTTCTCTTTCTGACTTACTTCACTATGTATGACGATCTCTAGGTCTATCCATGTCTCTGCAAATGGCACTATTTTGTATACCAGGAGAAAACCATAATTCTAAAAGACACATGCACTCCATTGTTCATTGCAGCACTATTTACAATAGGCAGGACATGGAAGCAACCTAAACGTCCATCAACAGAGGAATGGATAAAGAAGATGTGGTACATATATACAATGGAATATTACTCAGCCCTCTTCCATGTCTCACTGTTGAATGGTTGTCTCCATATTCCAGACTGGGACGTAAATTGTCCCATGCTCTCCACGTGGATGTACGTTGTTGATCTTGGGAGCTCAGGGAGGCCGCATCTAAAAGATAGGACCCCCTCAGTGCACTAAACCAGGGGTTCCCACCCCACAGGCCACGGACCAGTACCAGTCCGGACCAGTACCAGGCCGCAGCCTGTTAGGAAACAGGCCGCACAGCAGGAGGTGAGCAGCGAGCCAGCAAAGCTTCATCTGCGGCTCCCCATCGCTCGCATTAGCGCCTGAACCGTCACTCCCTGCCATCCCCCGCCACGGGTCCATAGAAAAACTGTCTTCCACCAAACCAGTCACTGGTGCCCAAAAGCTTGGGGACGCCGCACTAAAAGGCAGGCCCAGGGAGCCTGCAGCCAACCACAGACCCTCATGTTTGGGAGATGCCGTCTCCTCACCCACTGTGCCCAGCCTGGCGCCTAAGGGAACCCGACAAACGGCGAACTTCTCTTGGTTTTGTATTTCACTGGTACCCTAACAGCATCCTTAGGATTTGCAAAGCTCTGAGCAGAGGCAGCTTCCCTCTTTCCTTTCTTAAAAGCCAGCAGGGGGAGCAGCAAAGCCCTGGGACCTTGTTTTAGTTTTATTTTTGACGTCTGGCTCTTGCATACATTATACATAATCCCCTCATGCCCCACATTACTGTGATCAATTTGTTCTTTTTGGAAACAAGACTGTAAAAAAAAAAAAAACAACTAAATAATTAACTCAAGGACATCTTCCAAGAAAAATACAAGAATTCAAAAGAGTAATCTTCCACTTGAATGATTTGGGCCTCTATTAATTATAACTTCCTATTCATTGTGATTAATGATTGCCAGGATGACATTTAGAACAGAAAGCTGGGAAAGAATAACAAAGGGAAAGTTGTCTTTGTGATAAGATCTAACCATGGAATCTTCTCTCCCAGGGGAAGTGGCAGGACTTCATTTCAGGATGCTTTTAGAACTAGTCCTAGCAAAGCCTGGCAGAACATGTTGGAAGGAGCAATTGTCCTCTAGAGAGACGTAAGAAATGCCCTCAACAGTTACTTACATCTGGGCTTTCTGAAGTGACTGACAGCTGTGATAACAGTGGTGACAACAGCAATAGCAAAAACAGACAATACAAATTAGGAGAGAAGTTTATTTTTTAAATAAATTATTGCAACCAGCTTAACGACTTGATAGAAGGGAACCATCTATGAGCAGTTAATGCTCGGGAATTTCAGGTTCAGAAACTTTCCTCCATGATTTTTATTTGATCTATTTTCTTGTTCTTCAAGGGCTCAATTAACACATAATTTGGATCACCCACTAAGCCCGTTACCAAATGTGGCACATATTTCAGATGGCAGCCTATAATTTAGGAGGAAATCCTCTGCAGATACAATCATCAAGATCTTTAGGACATGCCACAGTTCCCTGGTGCCTTCTCCAGGGTGGTGAGGACCTGTGGGTAGCACAGTGCCACCGAGAATGAGATGAACCTGATCTATGTGGTATTTGGTGGTAAGTATTGCAAATAAGCAGCAGTCTGAGAGCCTGGAAGCTCAGTAGCCCTGCCCTCCACCCAATTTCCTAGAAGGAGCCAGTCTTTGCCTGGTTTCTGAGGGTCCCTCAGCTTACTACAGCCTGCTGGGGAGCCAAGACCCCAGAGGGGCCCCTGGAGGCTGCACCCCCTAGCACTGCCCCTCCAGCTCCCCACCGAGGGATTCAGTGCCTCAGGCGCCCCACCCCATCCAGCACGGGTAGCGGAGACAGGAACGGTGTTCAGGATCAGCGCGCGCTCAGACACAATTCACCCACTGCACTGCGGGCTGCGCACGACGCTACTCAAGGCTCAGGGTGAGTTCCCATCAGGGCGCTGTCCCTCCTACTCACGCCGCAGCAGCCATGTTACCTGGTACACACCCTGCTCACTGAACCAACCCGCTCCAACCTGTCAGATGTGGAGAGGGTTTCCCTTCACCACAGGCTACTCAACATATATTTTGGGCCACCTGCTAAACCTACCGTAGAACATTCCACAATTCAAAGACCCAGCCAGGAGAGGCACCACCCCCTCCCTCAGTGGATTTCCGCTAAGGGGCCCGAGGTCATTTCCTGGTTGAAGAAAACTGTCAGAACTGGCTTTCTATCATTGCACTTCCGTGTGTGTGTGTGTGTGTGTGTGTGTGTGTGTGTGTGTGTGTTAGTGGTGACCGTGATGATGGTAAGGGGGCAAGAACAATAAGGTGTCTCTCAGGACCCTGATCTCTTCCTTCCCAAGCATCTCTGCCCCTATATAACCGGGTAGATGCAGACAGAGGCAATTCTACCAAGCATCAAATGCAAATGGGTATGTGCTGAATAACCTACTGAGAGATTAATTTGCGTTGGTTTTGCTTCAGTGGGAGTCAAAAATGAGGGACATTTTCCCTTCTCCCATCCGAGGCCTTTGTGTTGAACAGCTGGGCTCCCTAGTCTTGAGGGAGTTTCCCTGGCATTTGCCACTGAGCACTATGGCCAGCAGTTGTAACTGCCCAGGAGAGAGCCACGCATGCGCACGCGCACATTTCCTACCTTCCCCCGTCTACAGAACACCCCCATGCAGAAGCACTTGGCTGGGAAGACTGGGACGATTAAGCGTGGCTGGTGAAGGAGATGAAATGCTGGGAACAGCCTTTTCCAGAAAGAGAAATGGGTGGTTTCTTCAAAGCTGAAGTGTAGGAAAGGACAACAGTACCACAAGAGGTGGGGACTGGAGCCCCTCCACACACACAGCTCCCAGAGATGGTGGGATCTCTCTCTGAAGAGGTGCCATTATGTGGATGCCCAGGAGATGGCCATTAGGCCTGGCAACTTGGGGGCCTCAGTCAAGAGCCTACTTGGCCCAGAAGCGGTGGGCCACTCCGTCCTTTCCTCAGCAGTGACCCTAAGACCGTGGTGACCAGAGACCCTGCCCCAGAAGATCATGCTCTGCCTGAATCTCCTAAGGTTCCCACAAGACTCCAAGGGAGGGGCGGGGCTAACCCTTAACCCATCTTGACTTCTTACCACTTATAAGTGGGAGCTCAGAGGCAGATGCCATTTTCTTCAGAACAAATCATGGGGTGTGACAGCCCTTATCCCCAAATGTGGTGGAGAAACTAGGAGAGATGTGATATTTAACTTCACTGCCCCCCATGGAGACCTGAGAACAGCCAACATGTCCTGTTCCACAGTGACACAGGACCAGCTCCATGTCCTTATTTATTTCCCAGTCCTAGGCAGCAAGTGAAAAGCAGACTCTACCTTCTTGAACCCTCTGCCTTCCCTCCCCACTCCTTGTTGCCCACTCAGATGGGCCTCCCCTGGGCCTGGGGGGAGGCAGCTGGAGCAGTACAGGAATCACAGGGACAGGGAAGCATTTGGGCTTTAACTCCTTTCTCTCATCCTTCCTGCCGAGTCCCGCCCAGAGTGGGTTCTCAGTGGGTACTGTGAGTGATGAATTAGCCAATTTTTCTCTCTCCATCTTTAAAACCTAAGACAAGCTCCTTCCTCACCCTCCAGAGGCCCCACCACAGTGAGCCCCGTTTCTCTTCCCTGCAGCTCCTCTCCCCACCCTGAGCCCTTCTCTGGACTGTCTGGATTGCATTATTTACAGTTTCTCTTATGCCAGTTAATAGGAACACTGGTAGATATTTTTGATGGGGCTTGCTTGTGATTTGTTAGTTGACCATATGCTCGCTCAGGGCAAGACCACGCCTTCTACTTCACTGACCCCTCCAGCTGATACAAGTTTAAACGCATGCCTCCATCTCTAAAGCCCCCAGCCACCCACGTACACTGTGCCCTGCCCCACCCCAAGAAGATGGTGTCTGGGACCTGCAACTAAATCCTCGCTGCCTGCCCCCCTCATTCCCTTTGCCTTTTCTACTTAAGCCAAGGTTACACCACCTCCTCATCCAGGTTTGAGAGGGGTTTGGGAAATCAAAAGTGCCTTAAATCAATATTTTGTGAACAGAACCAAATTCAAGAATGGAAGCAGCCAACCAGCTTTAGACTATTAAGGCCTGACTTGCTTGGTTTGGTGGTAGAAGTAAACATTTTTCTCAGCTGGGATGGATTTATGGCCCTGCCAAGAACTTGCATGGGAAACTCGACACACCTCTGAATCTCTTTCTGCTTTTGGTTCCCCCCAGGGGCCTATGCCTTCATGTGAAGGAGATGAGGTTACCTACTTTGCCCCCAACTCAGCACTCTCTTCTGAAGCCAGGCGTCCCCTTTCCCTTTGGCTCCGTTCTCAGCTGGGAATTTCTTGCCAACCCCTTTCTGTGAACTCCAAGTGCTGAGGGAAGGGGAAGGCGACCCCAGCTTCCGGACACCCCGGCTCGCCAAAGATGGTTTTAGGGCACTTCAGATGCAGCCAGGGAAGACACCGGCTGACCAGGGATTTCAGTAATTTGATGTCCTGGAACTGACTAGCACCTCCTATGCTGAATAGCTCAGGGCCCACCCAGTATATTCTCAGATCATCAGCATTCATTCACAGCCATTTTTTACACCTGATCCATTCATGGCAATAAATTCCGGGTGACACCTTGAAGCCACCACACAGCCATGTCTTTTTAAAAGGACCCCAGGCTCCCAGCAAAGGTGTCTGCTTTCTATAGCTAATTCAACCCTACTCCCTTCTCACGCTGCTCAAGCGAAAGGGAGACAGAAGCTGTCAAACAAAAAAGAGAGAAAACCAGTTGAGGGAGGAAAGTACCCACAGGCAGGTTTCCCGTCCATCCACTGGATGCCCCAGGCTGAGCCCTGTGTGTGCAGGGTCGCTGGCTGATGCTCTTGCACCGTCCTCCCCTTTGCCTCCTCGCAGACGGCCCTGCTTGGTGAGCACTGCTTGGCCAGGCCGCCCACTTGGCCTGACTCCCTTCAGGAGACTGCTCCTCACCTGAGACGTGCATTGCTTGGGTGTCTTTGCGAGTTCACAGCTGGCCCTCGGGGGCCAGCCTTACCAGGTGGAGCCAGAGGACTTCCATCCACCTGGTCGGATGCCTGAATGTTATCTCCCGGTCACATCTGCTACCACTTCATAGTTGCTCATCTGCATTTGCTGTTCCTTGTATTCTGGTCTCAATCTGTTACAGCCATATTCCCACCACATCTGTGTAAGTCATAGCATTTGGTCTACCAAAGGGAGAGGGGGACCATCCCTCTCCCAGTTCTATGGTAATGACCCTGTCTGTGCCGTTAGCAGGTGGTCCAGCTCACCTACTCCCTGCCTCTGGGTCAGGCAGAGATCAGCTCTGACCAGTTAGAGGGCCTGTTCCTCTGGATGCAGTGATTGGTTCACTTCAGGGATAATCTGGGTGTTGGGAGAAGAAGGGTCCTTCTCCTTCTGCATCGTGAGAACTAAAGACCTTCCTTGCAAGTCTAAGGCTCCTAAGTGGGGCAGGGTGTGAGGTGGGGGAGATTTGCCACCCCGCAGAGAGCCGCACTGAGAATAAAACCTGGACTGAGCAAGGCAGAGCAGAGGGTTGGAGGAAAAGTGGGATCCTGAAGATGCCATATGAGCATCTAAAACAAGAGCCTTTCCTGGGCACGCTGGTTACACGAGCCAATACATTGCTTTTACACTGAAGCTAACAGAAGATGGAATTTCATCACTCACAACCGCTGCCTCGCTAATGTGTCTTCAGACCCTGGAGTCGTTTCTGTATTATTCAAAGGTCCTTCAGTTACAAGTAACAGAAATTCAGTTCAAGTTAATTTATGCCAAAAAGGGAGGAAAATAGTAAACGCCTGGAGAGGATTTGGGAATAGACAACCAACAAGGACCCACTGTATAGCACAGGGAACTATATTCAATATCTTAGAATAACCTATAATGGAAAAGAATCTGAAAAAGAATATATAGGTATATTATATATATAACTGAATCACTTTACATCTGAAACTGGCACAATATTGTAAATTAATTCTACTTCAATTTTAAATGGTTAAAAAATAATACAATCGTAAATGAGAGCAAAAAAAGAAAGAAAGGATTTGGGTACAACTGGCCTGGGGGACAACAGCACTGGGACATTCTTTCTTAGATGCCATCTCTGCTTCTCTCTGCAAATCCCCAGAAGGCAGATTCTGTGGCCGCCCCACTTTTGAACTTCGGCCCTCACAGCCCTGTGAAGAACAGTCTCAGGGAAGGACTCTGATTGTCCTGCCCTGTGTGTCCCTGGACCCGTCCTGGCAGCTGGGGATGAGGGGCTGTGATGGGTCTGTCCTGGGTCACAGGCTCACCCCCGCCACAGGCAGAGAGAAGGTCTGTCACTACAAGAAGGTACAGGGAAGGAAGAGGCAGTGAAAACAAAGCCACCTTGACGTCCTCCTGCAGGAGGACCCCTGATAAATCCCACTCAGATACCCCTCACCTGGCAGTTGCCTCGGCCCTGCACTGCAGGCTCAAATGGGTCATTTCATTAACCTGGCAATAAAGCACCCCTACCATTTATGTGACGGAACTTTCTGGACCACACTTGAGTGGTAAAGTAGGATTTACTCTGTGCTTTAAAGCCATGAAAATGTTTATTTGCAGGTGAATTTTCTTCTGTTATTTGACAGTTTCTCTTACAGGGGAGATGAGGAAATGAGAGCGTGTCTCCAGACGTCTGTCTACTGCTGAGCCACACGGGAAACCAGCAAGCATGGTGATCTACAGCCCGGACACACCTCTCCTCTAAGACCTGGCTCCGCCCACCCACCTGGATGATTTCCTGCCTTTCAGCTTTCAGAATGCTGGTGTGCCCATGAGTGCACGTGGGTGCCTGGTGCCATGTGTGTTCCCAGACGAGGAGGGGTGTGGAAGGACAGTGAAGTGCTGGCAGATCAAGGCAGGCAGCAGGAGAAAGGCACACAAAACCGCTTCTCCTCTCTGTGTACGTTGACCTATTTGTCACACACTGAGAAGAGCTGGGAACACGGTGGAAGGCTCTTATTTGTAAATATCACTCATATTTTAGATGGATTTTATAATGTCAGGAAGCGGGGGCCCAAAACCTACCAGATAATCTCCTTCCAATGAGTTGTGGGTGATCTTGCTGGCTAGAATACTGAAACACTGGACATGCTTCTGTCAAGGGAACACAGAAATCATGATGGATGAGGGCTGAAATATATATATGTCAGAGAGGGCAACACAAAAATTATTTATAATTACTATATGGTTTAGTGAATTAATATATTAATAGTACCAAAATAAAATTTCAATTCCTCAAGTCATTTACAATAATATTTAGTAATTGTCAGTGTTCCAAGTAAAGTAGTTATTAATTCTTTTGCTGAATCATGTGGTAGTTAACTTTAATTGGCCTTAAAAAAATTTATATCTCCTTGTAACTTAAACATTCCAATTATTTACAAGAATTTTTTTTGTGATCCAAGTCTATTAAAAACAATTTAATAATCAGACTTTAAATATGTTCTTATTCTAATCCCAAAACTATTGTAAATACTTTTCTTAACAATATCCAAGTCTTTATATTAACTGGTTATTCCTGTTGATATGAAAAACATTCCAGTTTGCTCTTGATAACAGCTGATGATATCAAAAAAATAGGCCAGATAATGTTAATAAATAATACATAAATATTTGTAAAGTATAGCAATCTGTTGGCATACATGCAATAACTAAAGGCGGACACTAGAGGGAGGTAGACAGAGAGGGTAAGAAGGAAGGAAAAAGATGGGATATAAAGATGTTGTACTTGAATGAAGAGTTTGACCCCTTTGGTGTTCATTTCCTGGAGGCCTTGTCCAGGAACCTAATTAGAAATGTGATGTGTGATTCATGTAACACGAATTTACTTTATTTGGAAAGAGGCCCGAGCAAGTCAGGCTTGTCTCAGAAGAAAGAAATCTCATTATCACGCTCCCTCTCCTCATTCCACTCCCCACCCAATACCTGCATAATGCATTCCAGTTTTCAAAATGATTTCATATACATTATCTTATTTGGGAGGCAATGTGGTGTAGCAGAAAGAAAATTAGACTTGAGTCAGGGAACCTAAATTGTAGTCTTGTCCCTTCCCCTAGATGCCGGTGACCTTGGATAAGGTAGTTAACCTGTCTGGGCAGAAGCTTCCTCATATGTAACATGCCAGTGTTAACACAGATGACCTCTAAGATCCTTTCAATTCTAAAACTCTATAATTTTACGACAGCCTGTTTAAGAAAGAGAGAGCATATGTGTATGTGTGTGTGTGTGTGTGTGTACCTAAGAATGTGTGTGTCCCACCTCAAATGTGAATTTTTTCAAATAAAAATACTATTCTGCCTTCACTGAAAGCATTTTCTCCTTTTGCCTTGGAGGAATAATGCAAATATCAGGGAACTCCCAAGTAGTGAAACAGCCCCTCCGGGATTCAGCAAGCACCAAGATTGGGTTACAAAACCTAATGTGTATATGAAATGTTTCCATCAACTTATAAAATAGAATCCCAATAAAAGCAGTGGCTTTTTATTATTATTTAGATTTAGATCATCCCCTGCAGTGCTGAAAACCCAAAGGCAACCTCCTGAGTATAGTAAGATCTTGGAATGAAATGGAAACTGAAAGTAGCAAGGGAAATAGATGCATTAGACATCATCCAACCTAAAGGGCAATTTTTGTTTTGTTTTCTTGTGTTTCTTAAGCCCAGCAAACAGCACAAATGCTGAAAGCTCATTAGAATTTTAAAGAATTCTTAACTTGCTAATCAATTCTAACTTTTAGAATTTCTGAATTATTTTTTTGGCTTAACTCTGGCTCCTCTGTGTCATTTTCATTAAGTTAGCGCAAAGCAATTGTCATCCCCAGCCTGGAAGAAATCCTTTAACTCTCTTGTCTGAGAGTGGATGAATGCATGTCCTGCTTCTCATCTGTGTCTCTCAGTTCCCAAACTTCTGGCTCAAGGGGGAAAAAAAAACGGAGACGATAGGAGAGTTAGGAATGTGCATCCAGGAGTCTGGCTCAGGGATGAGAGGGGTTCTGTTTCATGGACTATCAGGTCGAGACTTGGGAAGCAGACCAGGAAGCTCAGAGAGCACAGGCTGGGAGAGACCATTCCATGGTTCCCCAGAACAAGGATGTAAGCTGGCCAAGGTGAGCTCCAAAGGCAGCTCCCTGGGTCAGTGCAACCCTATCTGGGAAGCAGAGAAAGCCAGCAAGGTTGCGCAGAGGGCCTCTGGATTCTCAGGCACTGTGCCTATACAAGGAATAAATTGAAAGCACCGGCACATCCTCCTTTCCTGAAAGGAGGACTAGCAGGTACAAACATGAGAAGCACCGGAAAGCATTTCAATCCGATCCCTGAGCCTCTTCCTCCAGACCAGTTCCAACGTAAGGGAAATATTTCATTCAACAGCATTTATTAAGCTCCTCCTGTCACAGTTCTAGGCACTAGGGATCAGTGAACAAGTCTGACAAAAATCTCTGCTCTTATGAGCTTATGTCCTTATGAGGGGAAAGAATCTAAATATATGAAATAAATACATGATCTAGTCGGTTAGATGCTGGTGGCAGCTGTTATGGAAAAAAATAAAGTAAGGTAAGGAGGATAAGAAGTATTGGGAATCAGGGAAGAACTGTTTACAATTTGAAGAGTAGTCAGGGGAGCCTCACTAAAAAGATGACATTTCAGCAAATATTCTAAAAAGGTGAGGGAGAGAGCCTTGCAGGTATGTAGAGGAAGACAAGACATTCCAGGCAGACAGCCAGTGCAAAGGTCCTGAGGCAGCAGCAGCATGTTCCAGGGATAGAAATGCAGCTGAACCAAAGTGAATGAGGGGTAGGTATAAGGAGGTGAGGTCAGAGAAGTAATCATCTCCAAAAGGGCATTTGATGCCATTGTGAGGACTTTGCTTTTTACTTTGCATGAAATAAGGAACGATTGCAGGGTTTTGAGCAGAGGAGTGATGTAATCTGATATATATAATATTTTAATAGGATTGCTTTGCATTGAGATTAGCCTGAAAGACACATATAATTCAATGTTAAATGTGACTTTCCATCTGAATGCCCTCCCAAATGGGGCGACCTCCTAAAATCCCTCATGCTAATGTTACAGCTGCACCTACAACATCCCGCTCTCAGAGGGGTCCTCTGTGCCGAGGTGATCCCGCCACGAGGTGAAGGGGGTTGGCTCCGTTCCTCCTTGGCTGGAGCCACTGCGAGATGGTGTAGAAACACCCGTGGTCCCTTCCCAGACACGTCCCACCTAAACAACCTTCTCCGGGTCAAGGCCAGAGCAGACAGCAGTCTCACAGAGCAGCAGGCCGTGGGAAAGCAGAGGTGGGTACTTGAACTTACAGAGGAGAACCTCCACAAACTTGATACTTCACGAAGGCCCCTTTCCCCAGACCCGGGTCTCTCTTCCCTTCTCCATCCCCATCCCATCCATGCAGCCCTCTCCTTTGGGGTCCCCAGTCCAGTCTCCTCCTCCTCTTCACAGTGGAGACTCCAGCCTCCCCACAAGAGAAGGAGCTGTTCCCCCAGATCCTTCCCATGCCCTTCAGACTGTACACCTCAGCCTGCAGCAAGATGCCCTCTCATTAGGGGTGGGGGAACTGGGGGTGGGAGGGGCATTTGGGTCAGTCACAAAAGCTGGGCAAACTCTCTGCATTTAGTGCCTCCAGGCCAGGAATGCTAATCATCTAGCAGTGGTCGTTTGAGATGGAACATCTCAAATGCCAATAATCCCAATAAGAATCACTCAAGCACTTGAGACAAGGGCCAGACCCCAGGCTGTTCCCCCCAGTGGGAGTCAAAGCTGACTCTCTCACTGGTTTGCCCGACAAGCAAGTGTGTTTGTTCAACATGAACTTTAGTTGAATATTCATTTTTCTTATGAAAACACAGTCTAGTCTCATATGAGGAAGGCTTATTCCTCCTGACAGCACGCATGCCTTTCACCTTGTCCGCACTGGCAGTAACCCCCAGCATCATGGCACTGGACCACATCTTGTATAGCACAGGTTCTGAAGCTGAGCTGCCTGGTGTGAATCCTGACCCTACCACTGATTACTAGTGTTACCTGAGTAAGCAGGTTACTTGACTCAGTTTTGTCATCTGTAAAGTGGGGAGAATAACAGCACCCACCTCGTGTGGATGTGGAAAGAGAATACATGTCAGGGCTGAGCCGGGTAGTGCTAGAGAAACTACATTCCCTCCTTGGAAAGGGCGCGGGGGCACTCCTGCTCATCCCGTCCCCCAAAGATCATAATATGTAACACAAAGTGCGCCTGTACACTGAGTGTGTATATCTTTCACATTGCCGGGTTAGTGACTGCTGCCCCAAGCCGTAACTCAATGTGAATCTAGTCACGTTGCTATTTTGTCAAAGCTCACGGGGCTTGACAAGAGCAGATGGCTGTCAGTCGTGACACGCCCCCAGAGCTGTTCCATAATCACATAACATCATTCAAGGCATTCTGGAGAATATAACGCTCTCCACAATTTTAAGGTGACGTCACTGTTGTGGTTCTTATTTCTTCTGGGGAATCATCTGAGTAAAACAAGGAGCCAATTTCACTTACTTGTGAAAGGAGGCAATCATCACCCCAAACCCTTAATTTTTTAGGCAATTTTTCAGGCAATTTTTCGACGTGCTGTTCCCCAAGACGTTTTTGCTGAACTATTACCAAATAGAAGATGTGATGGGTTTTTTATTAGTTTTTTTGAACCTCTTCTCTGAATTGTGACTTTGCTCTTTCCCTCCATTTACTTCCTTGAACCTCTCAGGTAGAGTGGTGAAATGGCATCCTTTTCTCTCAGTGAAATCAAAATGGCCATCAAGTTCAAATTCAGCAGAGATTTTCTCCATTTTAGCAGGTCAGCTGAGTGAATAGGAAACCGCCTACAAAATGTGGTATGTGTGTGTGTGTGTGTGTGTGTGTGTGTGTTGGAGGGGTGAATGACATGGGGAGGGGCATATGTATATGTGTACGTGGAATATGAGGGATGTATGTATGTTTTTGGCGTGTTTTGTTTGTGGTGTGGGTATGTATGTGTGTTGTGTTGTATGTGCGTGGTGTATATGGTGTGTGTGTGTTGCGTGTATGTGGTCTGTACGGTGTGGATAGATGCAGGTGTAGTGTGGGGAGAGCATATGTGTGTGAAGAGGGTGTGTCTGTGTTTCTGTGTGTCTGTGTGTTGGGTAAGGCAGACAGCCAGGAATGGAAAATGCTCTAAGTCAGGCCCTGACCTGGCCTTGGTCAGAGTAGTGCCCGATAATGTATTTACATACATTATCTCTAAACTGCACAAGGACTCCACAAGAGTTGTTTTCAAATGAGGACAGTGAGTGTCGGAGAGGTTAAGGGTAGGTAACTTGCCCGAGGTCACACAGCCAGTAAGTGGAGTCACTGGGACCCAAATAGGCCTGGCTAAGTCCAAAAGCGCACACTCTTGTCATGATCTCAGGTAGTACATCATATAACAGTTCAGGGGAAATTAAGTCATCAATGGATTTCATCAGTATTTCCTTGCCTTTTGTGGTTCCTTTGCCCCAAAGTTCTTTCTACCCATTGAATTTGTTCCAGTATCAGGATTTATCTGTGTGAGTGGCTTTAAGAGGAGGAAAGCAGAGCTGAGTCTTACAATCCTGGTAACTCTGGAGCCAGTAAACAATCTTAATTCTCTACTCTGGACCTCAAGAGTGAGTGCGAGATGACAAAAGGGAAATAGAAGAGACGGCTCAGAATGACCACATTCAAGGAATTGGTTGGAGGAGAGATTGGGCACAGGGCAATTACGCTTGGTCATATTTATTTGTAAACCAGTGTCATGAAACACTAGCCCCAAACAGCATGGAACGGTGAATTTATGGGAAAGAATGGGGAGGGGAAGAGGCTCAAGCTGTGATCAATAGATTGGAGACAGAATGGCTGTCAAGACAAAGAGGGATTCACTGAGGCCATTAGGCCCAGAGCCTCTCACAGGTGAAAAGCCAGAGATATCCTGGCCCCATTAACTCACTTCACACTCAAGTTCTGAGGCTTGGTTCCTAGTGGGGCCTTGAAAGAGTTGCAACTAGTGAGGGCAGAGCACTTACCAACTGCAGCTACTCCCCAGTCTCTTCTCTCCGCCACAGGATTGCCATCTGGTCCCACAGACCCTGGAACCATCCTGACCATGGGAAGACAGGTCCAGGGACAGGCATTCTGACACATGTGAGTAGACATTGGTAGAACTTGAAATATCTAGGAAGAAAGGAAAAGTAGGCATTAGATACAGCTTCAGGTCCTAAGAGGCATGAGGCATTGTGATCTGTTACTACTGAATGAAAGAACGAAACCAAGAAAGTGTTGAAAAGTATTTTGAGCTTGGTATAAAGGCAAGGTTTCATTATTTTCCCCAAAGAGATCCATGGGAGGTTGGTTCAGTTCGTTTATTCATCCCACAACTATGCACGGGTGCCTACTTGCTAAGTGTGCTTTCAGGGCTGGACACGCAATGGCAAACAAGGACTGGCCTCTGCCCTTTTGTAACTGATATGTCAGTTGGAAGAAACAGAATACAAGTAAACATATAAATGAGATAATTCCAGCTTGCGGCAAGTGCTATGAAAGCAGAGTGATGTGCAGCAGAGCCCCCGGAGGTGGAGAAGGCGAGCTCCTGCCGGTGGGCTCTGCAGTCGCTCAGTGGTGGGGTCAAACCCCAGTTCCACCACTTACTAGCATCATGGCCTTTGCCAAGCTACTCCTCCTTGCTCAACCAGGGCTAATGCCTGCTTTGCAGAGTGCTTGTGAGAGGGATAGGGTTCAGTATGTGAAGCACCAAGCCACAGGGCAAAAATGAGAGTGATGATGGGGTTCCTGGTCACAAACAACATAATTCACTCCAGTGAGTTTAAGCAGCCAAGGAGTTTAATAAAAGATAGCTCAGAAAATATGTAAGAGGGCCAGAGAATTAAGCTTGCGTTCTGGAACAGTGCACAATTGCACCTAGACTGCTCCTGTGGAAACCCTATCTCAGCAGCTCTCCTGGTTGCCCTTGGCAGTAGAATGCTACCTACCATTGGGAGCTCAACCCTGTGGCCTCCAAAAGCAGGCTGTCTTTCTACCCTTTCACCCGACTAGATTCCACACAGCACCTCCTTCCTTACATTCCAAATTTGTCTCCTGTGGATATGTCTGATCGACAGATCATAGCTTTGTCTAAAATCTGTTTCCTTGGGAGGGTAGTGACGTGTGCTTATGGTTTCAACCTAGGGAAGTGGGACTCATAAAATGGGAAACTCTTCAAGCATAGAAGGGTGATCAGCAGTGCTGGGTGCTATGTGTCTCAAGTGTCCACGTACAGAGCAAAAAACCACATGGCCGGTTTAATATAACCCATGCCCAATACTACTCCTTCTCACTCCTAAGAGAACAAACCAGCACACAGAGAGATCATCTTTGCAGGTGTAGCATCTCATCTTCTGAGGTTATTAAAGAAAGGGGGAAAGGGAAGGAGGAAAACAACGAGCTACCCTTTTACACCATCATATCAGCAAAATGTACAAGTCTGATGATACCGTGCATTGATGAACATGTGGAGAGAAGAAAATTCTCACATGTGGCTAATAGGAGTGTGGATTGATGCAGCCATTTTAGCATGGAATTCAGAAACAACCAATGAAATTGAAGAGGTTCATGCTCTATGACCTAGAAATTCACTCCTAGAGAAATTCTCAAATGTATACAGGGAGACACAGGTAAGGATGTTCATTGCAGCACTGTTTGTAATACTGGAAAATTGGAAATAACCAGAATGCACATCAACCAGAAAATGGATAAGTAAATTGTAGTTTATCAAATAATAAAATACTATTCAGCAGTCACAATAAATGAGCTATAACTACTTACGGCAACATAAATAGATAAGACATGGAAATTGAGTAAAAAAACAAGGCACAAAAGGAAAAAAGAAAAGCAAATCACAGTCTGATATCAATGAAATAAAACTTAAAAATGCAAAACAGTGCAATCACATGTTCATGGAAACACTGATGGGGAGTGTTGAAGTCACGCACGGCGTGTATTGTATACCAGTCGGGATGGTGTACCTTTCTGCGGGAGAAAGAGAAGGAAATTGGTTTCTTTGCTTGCACTAGCAAAAAATGAAAATTATACAAGATATTTCCACCACTATTTAAATGCCAAATTTAATCAAGCAACAGTAAAAACAAAATAGCATAATACTACAGCCTTCTGTTTAAAATAATAACACTGTTCTGACTCTTTTCCAATTACGTATTAAATATGATGTCTACATATATATGCTTCTGTGTATGATTAAAATGTTTCACAACTTGAAAAAGCTAAAAAACAGTGAGATTTGGAACCACTCAACTCTGAGTAAAAACTCTGACTCTTCCACTTACTAGAAAAAAATTGTAAACCTCTCTGAGTCTCATTTTCTTCATCTGGAAAATGAGGTTAATAATACTTATTAGGTTGAACCTTATGAAATTGTCTCTTTTTCAGGACAAAAGCAGTTGCATATCAGCGGTGTCACAGGTTCCACCCAGCTTTATCCAGTAGAGCTGTGGTGCAGCCTGAGGGAGCGCACATGCGTAAAGGGCCGCTGGTTCCGCACTCAGTGAACCGCTGTGCTTATGGAAAGGAGAGACATTTTTCTGGAAGGTTTGGGTGTGTCCCTCCCTAGAAGCAAAGGAGTCGCTAGATGATCCCTTGAGGTGTCCTACCTAATCCCAGGGAGCCAGGATTCTATCATGTGGGCCCAGAGTTACCCAAACCAGAGGAATACTTGCCAGTATCAACTCGTGGAGCACAGAATTTCCAGCATCTTTTCCAAAAAGAGTGTGGATTGAGGGAGGCCTTGCAAAGACAAATGAGGCTTTCTCTGGCTGGTGTCAGATGGAGAGGCCTGCAGAGACACATCTGTTTGGCTCAAGTACAGGGACCAGACTGTGATATCAAAGCCAATCAGCTTGGCCAACCTGCACAGAGGGCCCTGAATCAGCCTTCTTCCAACCTTGAACAGAGCAGCCTGGCACCTTTTCCATAGAACCAGCCTCCAAAGTGCTGAATGCATATCTTCATTACACTCAAGACTGAACAAATTGCCTAGTGAATGTTCTCAGTGGTGCCAGAAATGGCAGTGCATGGGGGTGTTTTTTCTGAAGGGTGGCAGGAGGGCAGGAAAGAGCTGAAGATGATTAATGATCAAAGCCTAGAGGAAAAGACACACCAGCCAATTTGTGCCGATTTTCTTCTGTCTGAAAATGGGGAAAACCCATGGATTATTCAAGCTTAACTGATGTTTTTGCAGCAAAGGAAATGAAAGGGGCTTAATTCACACACACACTCTCAGAGGTCCATTACCAAGCTGTCACCCGCACCAGCCAGGCCAGTAGGCTTTCCCTGGGCCCTCCTGTCTGTGGGCACATAAATCTGCTCCCAGCTGTATGTCAATGCCTGGGCAACCGGCTGGCTGGGTTGTTTAAGAGGAGAAAGTAGACTTGAGAAAGAGTTGAAAAAAATAATCTGGACAGAAAATCAACATTTTTGGTCTTTGCAATTTAACAATTAAACAATTTAATATGTTCTCCCCAAGTTGCAATTTTTCTGACCCTAGCCCTGAAATAGTATTTAAGAACTTACCCAAATTTACAGCAACTTTGGTGATCGAATTTGAAATTCTTGGGCAGATCCTTAACCTCTCTGAGTCCCAGTTTCTTCATCCATCTACCAGGGACATCTATAGAATGAGGACAATACTTTTCTCAAAGAGTCATGGTGAGGATTATGAATCATGGAAGATGCGTGAGTGACACAGACTGGATGCCCCATAAATGTTATTCTTTTCTCCCTGGCATTTATGAGAACAGGTGATTCTCACATATATGACCCATAGCACTTAATGAGTTCGGGCGGTGGGGGGGGGAAAGAGGTAGGAGAAAATGTGTAGCATGCAATAGTAACTGGGTTTTGTTAACTA
This sequence comes from Eschrichtius robustus, assembly GCF_028021215.1. Lineage (NCBI taxonomy): Eukaryota > Metazoa > Chordata > Mammalia > Artiodactyla > Eschrichtiidae > Eschrichtius > Eschrichtius robustus. Next base: position 35,979,340 of record NC_090824.1, read on the forward strand.
CCTAATTTTTCCTACTCCCAAATGAATGTAAGTGCATACTCAGAAACCAGAGAGTGTGCCCAATAAAATCAGCACACAAAGGAACTACAAAATTTTACACAAATGAGGTAGCCCTTCAAATCACATGTGAACTGTCCAAGTGGAGAGCACAAAACAAGTAAGCCTCAGAGCCCCTTCAAGACCACACTTTCTGGTAAGTGAATGCCTTTTAATTCCAGCTGTTGTTACTAAAAGAACGTTTGAAAGGGAGGGACAAAAAAACAACTATGGGGGAAGGATGTTTGCACAATGAGAAAGGTTGTCCAGGCAGCACTCAGCTGTGAATACTTGTTTCCCCAGAAGTCCTTTCACCAGCAAAGGCTGCACAGAATGAATTTGCATTCAAAGAGAACTGCCCCTCCAGCGTCTCCCAAATTGGCCAGATGGGCATTCACAGGGAATGCAAATTTACAATAAAAGCTCTAGAAAATCAATTGAGTTCTACAATGGGCATGTATTTCTTTTGTAATCAGAAGACAGTCGATCTCATAAAAAAGAAATAAAGCCAAATTGATTAAGGCTATACAATTGAGGCAGAAGTCTGTGTATATTAAAGCCTGATTTTTACAAACAGTTGTGGACAGAGAGAGTACACAGCAATCCTTCTACAAGCTCTGATGTAGGGGAGCAACCAGCAGGGTTGGTTGTTGACCAGCAGGGGCCAGCAAGGGACATGGGTGAGTATGGGACATTCACAAACCACAGAGCTAAAGAGAAGACAAATGAAGAAGATGTTTGGACCCAGAACAAAACCACCTTAACATTGTTAATAAACCTAGAGAACAGGGGAGATTAGCAGTTGTCAACAGAACTGCCATAAAGGGACAACACTTATAAGCCAAAAATATCCTCTAGGTCCTACCCTCGGCAAGGTCACTTTAATAGTTTGTAGTTTGTCCTCTAGATCAATATCACCCACCTACCAAGTTGCATGATCTCAGTCCTCTGCCTTTTTGTATCTCCTTAAGAATCTCCAAAGGGAGGGAGGACCTTTAGAAGGGATATTTGCATTTATAATCTGCCTCTCTTCCCTGTTCTAGCCTATGTCCACTCCTCCACTCCACTGGCCACTGTCACTCTGCTGGCCCTAATTAGTGACATATGCCTGGTGCACCTCAATCTACCTGGCTGCCGACCTGGATATTCTTCAAGTCCATGGCCACTGCCAGTTGTCTCTGCTCTGCTCTGTGTCATTGCAGATGACCTGCCACATTTCAAGACCACTGATGCCCTCACACTGTGCCCAGTCTACTCACCCCAAAGTCCAGATCTCCTCTGACCTTCAAACACCCTCAGAGTCCACCCCACCAGTCACTGGTCCTGAGCTTTACCCTCACAACTGCACTGCTTGCCTGTGTCCCCAGCCAGTAAGGAAAAAAATGCCCCTGTTTCCTTCCTCTGCACTTGCAGAGGGGTTCCCAAAAAAGAGTTTCTTGGACTCCCAGTCATATGGTTCTTTCAGTTTTGTCACACATTCTTCTTGCAGGAGTGTCTCCTACAGAGATTTTATGGAGACAAAGATGAAAAAATAAATGCACCGGACACTAGCGAAGCCCACAGTGCAGTGGAAGGAACAGACACTTACACAACTGACAATGGTACAAAATAAGTGTCCATTGTAGCATAAACAAAGTTGACACATCCGTACTTAAAATAAATTAATAAACAAAGAAATATATAAACAAAACCTCAGTGCCATCCTTCAATTTTCACTTGGGATCCAGTATATAATCAAATCCTGTCTTGTCAGCCTGTATTCTTATCCAGGCCACCATCAGCTCCCAACTGGTCCCCTGCTTCTGCCGCAGCCTCTGTAGCCCATCCTCAGCATGGCAGCCGGAGGGATCCCACCCAAATATGAGTCGGATCCTGTCACTGCTCTGCTCAGAGCCCTCGAATGCTCCCACCTCACACACCCTCACTCTGACTCCCACATGCCCACCTGCCCTGGGCTTCCTTCTCTTTAACTTCATCTCCTGTTGCTCAGCCCTCACCCACCTGCCAGGTCAGCTACAGCCTTGACCCTTGGCATGGGCTGCTTCCTTTTCTGGGCACTCATATCAGATGACTGCTCAGCTACTTCCCTCACTCTCTTTAGGTCTTTGTTCAGAAGTGCTGCTCTGATCACGCTATCTAAAACATCCCAGTCTCCCCAAACAGTTACTACTATCTATATTGAGTATTTGTCTTGTTTATTGTCTGTCTCTCCTATTAGAATGTCAGCCCAATAAGAGCAAGGGTTTTTATCAGTTTTTTCACTATGTGTACCCAAGTGCTTGGTAAATTATCATTGAATGAATGAGAAAAGAGGAGGAGAAGACATTGCATATGGTTCCTGAAGAATGAAGAGATAAAAGGGTTTTGATACTCACACAGCTACACATTAAATCAGGTTGTTCTCCAAGGGAAAAGGCCCAGAGGCTGTATTTACTACTCTGGTCAATTTTCCACAATCCAGAATCTGACCCTCAATCTTTTAAGTCAGAAACTCAACTTGCACCTTCTCTAAGGAATCAGGCTCAGGGTGATCAAATTATAAAAGCAGAAAAACACATTTACTTCCTTACAATTTTAAGAAAACTGTTATTTAGATGAGAAAAGTCTATGAACATAGGTAGTCAGAACATACGCTCCCCCTGGGAAGACCCTCTTAAAAAATCAACGATAATCAGAAGGCAGCTTGGTAATAATGAAATGAAATCAAGGAAAGTGAGAAGAAACAAATGTGTAATTGCCATCAAGCTTAGATGATTTGATGTACAAGTGGCCATTAGAATTCTTATGGCTGCGAGTGACAGAAAACCCAACCCAGTCGGCTTAAGCGAAAAGGGGATCTAATGGTTCATACAACAGCAAAATCCAGAAGGAGAGCTGACCTCAGGCAGGACTTAATGCAAGAGCTCAAAGGGATTCAGTTTCTCTCTCTACATCTCTTGTCCCTCCTTCCTCTTGGGTGACTCATTTCTCAGACAAATGCTTTCCACATGGTGGCAAAGTGGCTGCCTTTGGCGCCAGCCTCACATGCACAACTCCAAAACTAGGTAAGGACACAGCCTCTTTTCTAGGTTTTCTAGGAGTTCTGCCAAAGTCCTGAGACCCAAACACTGTAATCAGGGAAATGAAGCATGCTGACCAGCGTAGGCTCATCCCATACTCTATGGCCTCACTTGGGGGTAGGACCCTGCCTAAAATATGTGGCCTTAGAATGAGGTGAATCTCAAACACTAATTGAGAAACAAACACTATCAATGAAAATGAGATGAGCAGATACTAGGAGGAAAAATTTTAAATTTCCCCTGCAGCCTACAACTTAATAGTATACGCTTGCCAATGGTGTGGGGGTGCTCACAGTGGGCTGGGAATGCCTCCTGCACCCAGTCTTCACATTACGCATGCTTTTGTCAACTGGTCTAGACGTCTACCGGCCAAGACTTCCCCTTCTGTGGTTAGTGCATGGGAGTACACTCCTTTTCCTGGGGCTCCACTGCTAGCCAACCCCAGCTAACACATTCAGTCAATTACAACCAAGGCCTGCTGGTTGGGAACCCTTCATTCTATCTCCTACAGATGACTTTGCATGTCTATGCTCTAATCAAGGTAACTCAAGTCCTTTATGGAAAGAACACATTTGTACCCCATTGATAACTGGGGGCATAGTCTAAGTCAGCTTCTGCAGACACATTTTCTTTAGTCTTAAATTCCACTTAATTTTTAATATAGAATTTGTACTCTATTCTATGCTATTTTACTTGCCTTCCAGTAAAAATAGAATCTCCAGGAATATGTACCATGCCCACACACTAAGCTCTAGTAACCTGAGTCATTTTATAGACTTGGATGAAATGCCATCCCATGAAGCACGCAATCTGGCTCGCAAATGTAGACGAAACAATGAGTTAGGTCTGGGATGTTTGGGGTATGAGGCTCATGTGGGACATGCAAGTGAACCTGTCTAGTAGGCAATTGGAGAAATGGGCAGGTAACTCAGGAGAGAGGTGAGGACTGGAGATAGAAAATTAGGTATCATCAGCATGATGGGATGGTGGAGCCAAGACGGTGGGTGGGATTGCTCATGGACCACGAGGAGAGAAGAGAAAGGCCTGCAGCCCACACAGTTGAATGATGGAGAAGGAAATGGGACCAGGAGGATAGAATCAAGAATATCTGCCAAAGGCAAAGAAAATCTCAAAGACTCCAAGCAATTGCCCAAGAGAAGCAAATCAAGCTTCGACGTTGGCTATTTTGAGGGCTCCTGAGCCAGTGCAAAGCACTGCCCGATAAGGGGACTATCCTAACAAACCAGGATTGAGGGCCTGCTCTGCACAGAACTGGCAGCACTTACTCCGGTCACCATGGGGCTCTCGGCTGGCAGGGCTACTTGGCATCACCTCCAGTCCCAGTGATGCAACTGCTCTGCCACAGTGGGGCCACCTAAGCTTGCACAGGTGGGCAGAGCCCCTTATGGGAGGCAGGTCCCTGCGGGTCCTGTCTGCTGACCTCACACCATTTGTCATGTGCTCCTCACTTGCCCTGGCCGGAAGCCCAGAAAGGAGGAGGAGAAGGTCGGAGTAGGCTGCTGTCTGCATGACAGTTTGCTAGAGGGCTTGAGCTATCTCTTTAAGGATATCTATCTGCTTGTGAATTGCTGGACTGGACAGGTGACCTAAGGCTATTTTAATTCTTAGATCCTCTCCAGAGGTGACAGTCACCAGAGTGTTTATAATGGAATCTTTTGCTAACAAGGCTTCAAACTTTCCTGATGACCTAGCTTTGCACCACTAGAAGAGGAAGAACAAACATGGATTCCACTCGCGCCAAGAGCCGGCCCCATATCAGACACTCCACGCGCAGCTTCATCTCCAGAATGACCCTGCACAGCAGGCACTGTTATTATCTCGGTTTTACAGACGAGGAAACAGGGCTCAGAGAACTGGTCAGGGGAGAGCTACGTCAGACAGCGTTTTCCAGTTTTCAAGAACAACTTTAGAGTTGACAAAGCTCTTCCATATAGAATATTTCCTTTTGACTTCAGATGCTCACGCTGACGACAAGAATTAACCCATTTTGCAAATAAGAAAACTGAGACCCTGAGAGTTTAGTGATTTGTCCAAGATTTGAAGGTTGAGCCGTCAGACCTCTGAATTCAGTGTTCTTGTCACAACACTTCTTATCCATTCCAGGAGAAAGCCTGGAAGATCCAAATAGGTGATTTTCCCATAATTGACAAACAATTTCCTAAACCAGACGCCCTCTCTCTTGAAAGACTTAGTAGAAGATCTCAAAATCTGCCAAGTCCCAGAGTGAATTCTGTGAAGTAGAAGTTACAAGGGGGCATCGGTATTACAGGGGCAATGAGTCCTCTGGGTTTAACAAAGCCCATGCGACCTCCCTTTCTCATCAGCCACCTGGACCTCTGGATCTGGGGGACCCAGCAAGGTTGCCATCTCGGCTGCTTGCTGCCTGTTCTTAAACATCAAGCTTCATGAACTTGGCTCCCAGCAACACCTCTGTTCCCACCCTCACAGACCACTCTCTGTCAGCCATTCACCAACTAGCCATGGAATGCCCTGCAAGTCCCATGGGCTTTTCATTATATTCTCATTTAACTTACTTTTATTACGTGCTTCATGCTCGGATGTCCTGCTTCCCCAGCAGGAGTGCAAGGGATCTTGTCTTGCTCCTTGCAGTAACCCTGCATGAGTCCACACTTAGAGGATGTATTTTTTAATTGATCTAGCCAAAAGCCAAATTAATTTTTTTTTTTTTACTATAATACCCGTTCTTTACCAAAAATATTCTTTTTGCTGCTAAAACGAGTTGCAATAATTTGTCAGGGGGAGAGGCTGGCAATTTCCTTTACGATTCGCTTTGCCGTGGAAGTCTCCTTTCCATGCAGGCTTCTTGGCATTGTTCCACAGAGAAACACCTGGCCGGTGGTCAGTTCTGAGCTGCCTTGCTCCCTCTGGCTAAGCACTGGCCAATGGAGAATAGTAGGGTGTTTTGAACCTTAGTAATATCTTTAGCTGACCGACTGGAATAACAACAACAATAATGATACCAAGTATTTGTATCATAATTTTTCATTTTTTGAAATAGCTGTTGGATTTGGGGGCTGGAAAAGTCCTAGAGACTGAACCCAGTTCTCTCACTTACAGATGAGGAAACAGATGAAGCTCAGAGCACCTAAAATCCTGGGTGACCCTCACAACACTCCTCAGGGGTCTGCCAGCCCCCATTTCACAGATGAGGAAACTGAGACACAGACAGCGACTTGTCCCAAGTGACTCAGCCGACTCAAGGCAGAGCTGGGCCCAGACTTCCAGTTTCCTGGTCCCTGGTCTGGTGCTCTTTCCCCTTAGCTGCAGGCTCTCTCCCTTAGCCAAGGAACCATTGGAAGAGATACCAAAGAACCTGGGTCATCCGTGATATTGGATCTGACCTTGGCCCATCCCAGCCTGAAACTTTGCTTCCAAAGGCCTCCCTGATCTGAGCAGTTGTCTCTGCTCCCTTGCCTTCCCTGTCTGCCTTGAGTCATGAAGTGCGAAAACCCTGAAAACCCTAATCATCTGTTAGAGACAACTTTGAGCTGAGGGCTGAGTAGCTACTTCCCGTCACTTTAATTAATGACAAGTATGTGTCTGAAGCTCCCTATAGCAGCAATTCCCATATGTCGGAAGATGTTTTAGCTCTAAGTCAGGGGAAATGCTATGCAGCCGTGCATGGCCCTGTCTGGCTGGAGGAGGTGGTGAGGATCAGGGACTGATCAGGGTGTGGACCAGGCTAAGCCCCCAGCAACAGCTGCCCCATCAGCAGGACGGTGTGGGCGCCCCCTGGTGGAAAGTTACAAGGTGCTTCCTTTCCCTGGGGCACAAAGGGAGAGGCAGTGAGAGACAAAGCAAGTTGGACTTCAGGGACAATTCCCCAGCTTCTTCTCAGGCAAGCCCGTGTTGATAGCTGTTTCCCAGGTGCCTCCACACTGCAGCTGAAGAGCTGGGCTAATTCCGCAGCAAGTGTTTATGGTGAGCCCCACTTGCCATGGAATCAAGACAAATCCATGGTTCAGGTTTCCAGCTCAAAGAACTCACGTCTTGTTGAGAGCTCAAGACATAAAACTCTGCTCCCAGTTTTGCCTGCCTGGCTTGCAGGTCCCTGTCTTCTATCACAGCGCCCTGATTTCCCTCAAGGGCCCCCCTCACTCAGTCCATGTGGTTCCCCTGCCATCGGGGAGGGCTCTCCAACCTAGACCACCCGAGAAGCGCCTTCTGGGTCCTTTAAAACTCAGAGAAACGATCTCCTTCCTGTTCTAGAAAGCCTCTCTTTACCCTCAGAAGTAGGTGTCCACTTTCCCCTGTGACATCCTCACCTCCACCTCCGCATACTTTGTACCACAACTGCGTGTTTAAGTGTCAGCCTCCCCTTCCAGACTCTGGGCTTTTAAGAGCTGGGGTGTCTTTAATTATTTTTAAATCAGCAGCTTCTAGCACAGTGCCTGGCACATAGTAGTTGGATGAGGAGTGAGGGACAAGACTCACACCAAAACTGTAAATAATCGTGTAAGTACAAGGCGGGCAAATCAGATCCTACAGGCTTGTGGACATCTTATCAACCTCAAGCACTGCAAACCACAACATGCAGATGCATTATTGCATTTATTGGTGAGGCGAGATAAACCCCATCTGACAGGTCCCCCTACTCATATACCAGCCAGATGGTGCACAATTAAATAAGCAGCCCTGTCACACACTCCAGCGACCCCAAGGCCATGCTGTATCTGACAGTAAGAGGCTGGCGAGAGAGCTTTCACCCCTGGATCAGGACGGGGCTGGGGGAAGGGAGCCTGCAGAGGAAGAGTGTTACACATCTCCCCTTAATTTTCTCAGTTTCTCGTTTAGAAAAACAAAATACGTGCCTGAGGCAATTGAAGACCACCAAGCTATGTGGAGCTGATGCTTAAAAACAACATACTTACCTGTAAGAAACAGTTACACATTAAAACAGATTCGGAGCAATCCAGGGCATTTCTGCCCTTGTAAAATGCATGAACTCAATCAATAAACATTCTCCACAGCTTAGCAGCCCCAGGACAACCTTGCCTCAATGGAGGAATTTCACCTTCGGTGGAAAGGAAGTAAACTCAGCCATGTTCTCGAGCAAATTCCAACTGAGATACAGTTTTTCTTCTCCTTTTGTGTCCCCCCTCTAGTTTAGAGGAACTAGTGTATGGGCCAGTTCCCCAAGTTAGGATTCAGAGGAAGCTAAAGTAAGAGTTATTTCTTCATTGAGCTTCAATATTCCTCTAAATCCACTTTCTGTTGGCCCCAAGCCAAAGTCAGTTATCTTCAGATAGAAAGAAATTGTTTCGGTGTTAATATGATTTGTGTCCGGCAAACCCAGGCACCCTGCTGATTATCATCATATCCCTGCCCTTTAGTTCTTTTCAAAATGACGGTCTATTGATCCAGCCATCTCCCAGGTTTTCAAGTTCATGGAAAAGGACGTCTCCACTGTACGGTTCATTCCCACTGTTCCTTGCGTTGCAGGGGAGAAGTGTTGACTTTCATATTTCATGTACTTCCCCTGCCCCTTCAAATGAGGACCAATCACCAAGAATCTTTTGATGCCTACCAGGCACAATTCCAAGCCCAGGGCTGGCCCTCAGAGATTGCTGAGCAGAATGGAGCTGAGTGTACCTGTCTCTCCCACCCTCCATTGAGACTTTGCCCTTTAAATTCACAACTGATAGCTTGGTGGCTTCTTTCTGCAGAGGAAGCGGTATAGCAGGACATCCTGCATTCCCGATGCCTTCTCTGTTTTGTTTGAGCCTTACAACCACCCCGTGGGGCTGGGTGAGAACTGAGCTTGTTTTGAGGAGGTCTGGGAGTGACCAGAGCTGGGATTCGGCCCTGGGTGTTCTGGCTCCAAGCCCAGTACTCTTTCCTCTCTACCTTATCCTCACATCCCTCACTGCAGGCAGCAGCCCACCGCAGGCAGCGTACCCCCACCAGCGCTTACACAGCATCTTGGCCCTGCCGTTCAGGTGCTGTGGGACCTTGAGCAGGTTTTATCTGAGCCTCAGTTTCTTTATCTGATAACTGGAGCTAAGAAGGCCCAGGTTAGCATTTCTCAGGGCCACGGCACGAGTTAAACAAGATGCTGCAGATGAAGCTTCTAACACAGCGGTTATCCCTGAGTTACTGCCCAATGGCTGTTACTGTTATGATTGTTGATACTATTGTTACTCGGCTGAAACTGTTCCATTTCTGAGCCAAAACAAATCACTCAAATAGTAGGTCTTTCCTCAGTCTTGGTCTTGACGTCATCATCATTCCTGCATCCACCTTCCTTTCTTATTCTATAAACTAAAGAACCTGTCTTTTCAGACTGAAGGATTTGTAAATATTACCTGAGTTTCTAAGGTATTTGGAAAGCCTCTTCCAGGGAGAATCCTTAGAGACAGAGTGAAGAGAGAAGGATTTAGGCCAGACATCTGTCCCATGAGGAGGCCAGGCCTCTGGCCAACCAACCCTTCCCTCATGTCCCCTTGGGGAGCAGAAACTTCACTAGGGACCACTGTGTCGGGCTGGCACCCTGGTCTGGATGTGGTCCTGAAATGGCACTGCTCAGCTGCTCTCCATCCCCTCCCCATCCATCTGGGTACCATGTCCTGCTGACTCTGCCCTCCTGACTCATTTGGGCTCTCATGTCACACCCACTGCCACTACCCCAGGCCATGCACCTCTTGCATGGAAAATTAACTAGCCTCTAACTAGTCCTCTTGCCTTCAGGCTCTTAAGGAACCTAGCATTCTGAACCAGACTGACCTTCCTGGAGCCTGGCTTCATTGGTAGGTCTTCTCAGCTGACTCCCATTTTATAAAGCAAACTTCAAAGCCTGGAGCCCAGGCCATGCAGAATCTGGCCACACCCTGCCTCGCGTTACTGTCCTACATTATGGTTCCACATTACGTCCCACAATAATGCTTCCCAAACCCCCGTCCAAGGGGCAGACTCACCCAGGTGCTTTGAAAAATGGGTGTTCCCAGGCCTGACCCCAACTTACTTAGACTTCCTGGGGGTGGATACCAGGAATCTGTATTTGCAAAAGGTGTTCTAGGCAACTGAAGCTCTGCCAGGTGTAGGAAGCACTGCCCTACACAGCTGCCAGGGAGATCTGAGCCCAGGCCCACGTTCACCACACACCCTCACTCTCTCTGCTGACTGCCCGGGCTCTGCCTGCTAAATTCTCCCCACCCTTCAAGGCCCACGTCCAATACCCACTCCTCCAGGAAGTTTCTCCAGATTCTTCCAGCCAGGAGTATGCTCCCCCTCCTCTGAATGCCCGTAACATCTTGTCCCTCCCTCTCTGCCATTTTCTCTTCATTCCTTAAAGTCAGCCTCCATTGCCTCATCTCCTGGCCCCGAGACAAACTCGAGACATATCCATACCTGGCTGCTCTCCATGCGCTCTCCATCCATTTGCGGATAATAGTATTTATGTCATAGGATCGTTTTAAGGATTGAGTTTCTATGTAGAGTACTTCAAATTGTGCCAAGAAATGTAGCTCTCATAATCATCACTGCCATCATGTCATCTTCATTCATGTTCTTATGGTTATTTGTGTGCCTGCGTTTCCTCCCTCGAGTTCCTGTTGAGGGCAAGACCATATCCTCCTGTTCATCTTCCTGCCTTCCGTGGCACTTGGCACAATACCATATGCCTACAGGACATGCAATGATGCAGGATGGATGGATGACAGACTCTGATACAGCTAACTGCCTCCCCCTCACCCCTCTGTTTTCTCCCCACCTATCCCTACTACTGCAATTTGCCCTCAAAGAACTTATCACTATCAGAATTTGTAATTATGTATTTACTTTTTGCAATTATTTATCATCTGACATTTTCACCAGGCTCTAAGTTCCTTGAAGGCAGGGATTTTATTTTCAATTAATTAATTAGCAAACTCTAATTAATCCAAAATTGATTCATTAACCTACCAATGGAACTTTTTTTTTTTTTTAGTTCTCTTAATTATACTAATATAATAGATTGGGTTCTGAATACTAGAACAGTTATAGTAAATGAGTCCTACTAGTAGCTATAACTATTCAGTGACCACATGAGTCTAGATCAATGTGTAGTTAATTGGGTTATCGACTGGAGTACAAGGTAGGTGGTCAGAGTGTGGGCTCTGAAGTCAGGAGGGCTAGTTTGAGACACTCTCTCTTATTACCTGTGTGACCTATAAACAAGGGAGTGACTTTACTCTTCTCATCTGTAAAATGGAGATAAGAGTAGATCAACCTCATAGGGTTACCAGGCATGTGAAATCCTTACTCAGAAAGTTAGTTATTATGGTGATAATAATTTTGGCTTCCAAATAACCTGAGACTAGCCTAATTAAATTTTTATGGGTTAGATCCTGTGCTTCAATTTTCTTATCTATGAAATAGTGCACTGGAGTTCTTATTTTATAATAAAAATGACGATCTGTTTACAAGGGAACAATAATAATGGAAATTTAGGGCCCATCCATGTACATCCTAACCCCTGACCAGAAATATACTCACTTTATAGAAAATAAAGTCATCAAAGGTTTTACTTCCTTAAGAAAGTTTAAGCAGATTTAAATTCTTCCTCATGGAAAAACTAAAGTAAGTAATTCTAGAACCAGAATGAAGAAAAGAAGGGAATGGGTCAATTCAACCACATTCATCTGCCTGTCCTTCTAGCAGGACACTTGCCTTCCCAGAACTTTGATGACAAACACAAAACATTGTGACCCTAGTAAAATCCAGAGCTCTACACAAGCAGTCTATGTACAAAGTCACATTCAAAATCACACAATGCAGGGTCGCATGTAATTAAAAGGGAACTGCTAATCTTCACTTGTATCTCAAAAAGTACAGTAAGCTTTCTGTATCCGCAGGTTTCACATCTGAAATTTCAATCCGCGGTTGGTCGGATCTGCAGTTGTGAAAACCCGCAGCTATGAGTGCCAGCTGTATTCATTGCACTCCATCATTTTATGTAAGGGACTTGGGCATCCACGGATTTGGGGGCTCCTGGAATCAATTCCCCCATGAACACTGAGGGACAACTGTACAATAAAAGTGATTCAATTCATAACTCACCACAACATATCTCAGAAGCACCTCCTCTCTGCCCTAAGAGATGCTATTTTGGAGACACTTCAAACCCCGAATTCTTCCTCAAGCTCCAGCACCTGGCAAGGCACGCAGACCTTTCTCCTCCCGCCTCCCTACTCACTCCCTCTATTGATAGACCTAATCCCTCTACACCACCACCCTCCAACCCTTCCCACCCATCCCCCCTTTCCACATCACAAAAGATCTTGGACTGGGGCTGGCAGAAACTCTCCTTTCCTGGAGGATTGCATGGGGCTCGTAGTCAGGTTAGAGGATGAGCATTGTCTACCCAGCTCCCCCTCTTTTAGTAACTGAAAATTCTGTTTTCCTTTTCTGATTGCAGGTCACTTTAGTGGGACTGTCAACTAGGCCCTGACCAGTACATGACTCAGGTTAGGTCACCAGACCCTCCCCCTTCATCCTGGCAGCCGTGCCCCAGTGCTGCCTCTGATTGGTTCCTGCCTTCTTGACCCCTCTAGCTACCCAGACCACTGCCATTGTCCAAGCCCCATTCTTCAGTCTTCCGTAGACCCTGTGAGCTGTCAGAAATCTTTCCAACAAATGTGTCTGCTTAACTTATCCAAGTTGATTTCTGTTGTTTGCAACCAAAGAACACTAGCTAGTACCTAAAACTCACATATTAATAAACCTTGTCACCATCTCTGTTTGTGAGATTATGGCTGCAGCTCTGGACAAATGAACCTAAACTTAACTGAAGTAATTGATTGCAACTCATGGTCAAAATTAGCCTCCATTAAATTTGCCTTCTACTACCTTTGCTCATTCCCCAACAAAATCATTTGGACCTACCTAAAATTCTTGATGAAAAAAGGAATAATGGTTACTCAAACATTTTGTAAAGCCTATGTTCAAAAAAAAAAAAAAAATCTGTAAGACATCTACATTTACATTAGAAGCATTATTAAAAGGATAACGACCTATTATCTCTCTGCACTAACTTTTCCAATTAGAAAAGTAATATAGGGGCTTCCCTGGTGGCGCAGTGGTTGAGAGTCTGCTTGCCAAAATATATGAAGAATAAAATTTAAATGACCCATTAAAAAATTAAGTAAATAAAATAAAACCTATGTTCACCTTCTAGCGGCTACTTGTAGTAATAAAAACAACATGTAGCAAAAAGTCAAAATATTTAGCCTCTTTCATTTACTGACTGTGTGTCTTCAACTCAATCACCTAATCTCCCTGAACCTCATTTACCTTGTGTACGAAAATACATATAAATATACCAGGTCTTTCTACTTCTCAAGGTTGTTGTGAGACGAAAATCAAAAATCAAAAAACAACAAACAAACAAACAATGCCTTGAGAATCACTAAATTTGTGGCCCAGGCAAAAATTAAAGCCACTCGTGGGCACTATCTTCTCCTAACTGGTTCTTCCTCCTCTTAAAATCCCTGATTTAGCGACTCTTCCCACTTCTTTCTCCTCCCTCCCAGCTGCTACCATCCAGGTAAGGAAGATTGTCCTTTCTCAGCTACCATTACAGGGCTGGATACAATGCACCCTATGGATATACAAGTATCAGTGGTGTCATTCTTTTAAACTGTGAATTCCTAGTTAGTCTGTGCCCATCCCCATTTTTTTCTTTGTGAATTTGTGTACAGTATCCAACCTAGGACTGCGGCACACGGGCACGCACTCAAATGCAACCAGGAAGGAAGGCGATGGGCCCACTCATAGTGGATTCCTTGGGTTAGTGAGAACTGAAATTGCCTCAGCTCTTCGCTTTTTCTTTTTTCCTGCTAGAAGTGAAGCTGGAGGCAAATTTTCTTCACTCTGCACTCTTGAAAGTAAGGAATCATTACTCCAGTGGAACTTGATTAGCTAGGGCTCCTGACCAAAATCTGTAACTATAAATGATTGCTACTCAAATTCCTGTTAAAAAATTTTTAAACTATAGTAAGATCAGGGGAGTGTCTGGAGGAGAGCGGCGCTGTGGTGGAAACGTGAACGATGTGGAAAGCAGAGGGGCGCAGGAGGCGTGGGCTCGGGGACGGGGCAGAATGGGCGCTCGCTCAGGAGCTTGTGTTCAGAGCAAGCCCCCGGCTCCACCGCTTTTTCTCCTTCCCACTGACAAACTACTCAATGAGGGAGACGGAGCTTTTCCTCCGTGCGACCAGCAAACTGCCTTCCAGGGCAATGCAGCCTGTTAATAATAGTAATAGCTATCATTTAGAGGCTCTCCATATGTGCCAAGATGCAGCACTAAGTGCTTTTGAAGCCCTTGGTGGTAGGTACTGGGGTAGATGATCTTGTTGTTCAGATAGTAACTGCCCTTCCCCGGGGGCGGGGAGGGGATTATACTCTCCCCTGCCATTCACTGGGGCAGTGATCAGTGATACCCTCTCTCTCTCTCCCTCCGGCAGGGGCCCCTCTGTCACTCTGGCCCACAGTGAACACCCCATGGAGCAGCTGAAACCGATCCGCAGTGAACATGGAACATGAAAAAGAATAAGCTTTTGTGGCGATGGTTTAATACAGCATAACTTAGTTTCAGAAGCGGAGGCTCAGAGGGTAATTGCCCAAGATGACACCGTCAGCAGGTGGCAGCATTCCCTCTAACTGCAGAGCCCTCACTTTTCACCCCCATCCCAATGGCCTTGGCTCTCCATCGCAGCCTGACCCTGGGCAGCAAGGTCCCTGGGGCAACTGCAAAGGCAGCCTCCCACTTCTCCCCTTTGCCGGCTTCTTCATGGCACGGGTCCTGTTTGCCACCTTCCCATTCTTCAGATGCTGCTTTGGGGACTTCCAGGACCTTGCATTTCTCTTTATCCCCCAGGCACCCTGACTTGGCAGTTACAGCCCAGCCTTTACACTCAGACAGGATCTCAAAGGTGAAACCTAGGCTCTTCCTTACCAGCTGTGTGGTCGTAGGGAAGTGACTCGTCCTCTCCGAGCCCTAGTTTTTTAAGTGGAAGACTGGAATAACAACACCTCGTCATTAAATGAGTTGGCCTGAGTAAAGGAAACAGGCCAACTGCACGGCCACCTGCCCCTTATCTGAGGATCTTTCCTCGCTTGCTTGCTTGAAGAGCTGCTTGGTACCACTTGCCCCTACCCTCCTCCCTCTCTGGTCGGCCCATCCAAAGCCTCCCCTGGGCCCATAGGGGTCTCTCTCTCAACAAATTGGTCTAAAATATCCAGAAACAAGTCAGTTAGATCCATTAGCAATTATCCAACCTTCAAACTTATCCAGAATCTGCCCTCTTCTCATTACCTCCCCAGCTTCCACCCTAATCCAGATCACCGTCATCCTTCATGGGATCACTGCATCGGCCTCCTAACTGCCCCCCCGGCCCCCCTCACTCGATAGTCTGTCTCCACACAGCTCCTGCAGCAGCCTGTCACGTGGAAGGCACACCACATCCCTCCTCTACTCCCAGCCTCCCAAAGACCTGTCTCATGTCTCGCAGTGGCCTGTAGGCTTGGCATGAACTGGTCACTTGCTGTGATCTCGCCTCCCCCACTCCACACAAGCCACACTTGTCTCTCAATGCCCCGTCTCAGGGTCTTTACCCCTATTTTCCCCTCGGCTGGAAACGCTCTTGCCTCAGATATCTGCGTGCATTACTCACTCACTTTCTTCAAGGCTCTGCTCCAATGTGACTGGATCAGAGAGAGGCCTTTTCAGACAGCAGTTATTTAAAAAAAAAAAAAACACTCCAGCCCACCATCCCAAAGGCACTTTCCAGACCCTCACTCAGCTTTATTTTTCTTCACAGCATTATTGCCATATAATAATATATCCGAAATACTATATCTCTGTTTGTTTAATATGTCTCCTCTACTGGAATGGAAGAGACTTTACTGTGATATCTGCTCTATGCCCAGTGACTAAAAATACTGACTGACACATAGTAGGTATTCAATAAATTTCATTGAATGAATGATTGGATGGATAATATTGGACTCAAAGTAAAAAGTCACAGTGAGGCCATGGGAAGCAATAGTCAGCAGAGAGAAGCAGGAAAATGGAACAGACACACAGAGAAAAACAGAGATGAGAGACCATGTGTCCCAAGAGAGATGGAAGGAGAGGCAGCCGTACATGACTTCCAAGGCCATGTCCTGGGAGGCCCAGCTGTTTCCTGCCTTGGGGTATAATAACACACACACATACATCACACACACACACATACACACACCACACATCACACACACATACATACACGCACACACATACATACATACACACACACATATACTTTACTGAAATGACCCTGAGTGAGTTTCTGAGTCTTGCTGCCTAATGACCCCACGCAATGGCAGTGTATAAATACCCAACACAGAACCAGGCACACAGGTGTTCATTCATGTGGGTTCCCTTCCTCTCACCTGAAGCCCTAGCTATGAGCAGTTCCCGAGGTTGAGAACTTGCCCCCATCTTCCGTTCCCTAGAGTTTTTTTCCTGTAGAGTTACCCCTCTCACAGCCTCTGCACACCCCCCTCACCAGACTTCACCCACCTGCCTCCCCACCTTGCACAGCGTGTCCAGTCCCCCGCTCTGTCCTCTGGGCTGTCATGTTCTGCGCTGCTTCCCCTGTGAAATGGACTCCCCATCCCAATCGCCCTGACAAGAGCACCTCTGATTTTCAGTTATTCCTATTTGAAACTTAGAAGTCATCTTTTAACACCCCTGTCCTTCCCCCCTGCATCTGTCCACCAGCTTGTTCATTCTTCCCAAACACTTCCTAGAGTAACCTTTCTTTTCCATTCTCACAATGGATCTTATAGCCCTTCATCTGGAAATCCTCCTCTGACCCCAGAACAAATCAGGTCCCCATTTATGCTCTAATAGCCCCTGTATTTTGCTTTGCATTGACCATGGTTTACAACTGCATGTGTGTGATAGCACTGGATTACTGTCTCTCTCCCCCACGGACTTTACACTCCACAGGGGCAGCTCTCAATAAATGCTGTTAGATGGATGAATTGAGCTACTTTTTCTCTCTTTCTTTGTCCTCATCCCTAGCTATCATGGAAGCTTCCCGAAGGACAGAGCTCTGTTTATCACTGCCTGTATCCCCCCTCTCCCCCCCGGCCCCAGCCCAACGCTTAGCACAAAATCAAGAGCACACTAGGTGCTCCCTAAATAAGGGCGTATTGACTGGGGTGTCCCCGCCAATCATTCAGAAGTCGAGTTTGGAGAAAAGTAAATCCTCACTTCCAAGTGACCAGTCAGGCAACCAGGCCCTGCCGCCCCAGGAACCCAATAACAGGGACCGTCTGTTTCCACAGCAGCCCACCAGGCTGGCAGCGCTTCTTTCCTTGCCTCCTGATTCTGCAGTAATTAGAAACAGCAGTCATCGCTATGTCGCGTTCCCCGGAGCACCCTGCTGGATGCGCAGAACACATGTAGCTGCGAGACCACCTGCCGGGAAGAGAATAGAAGAATCATTTGCTGAACATGGCAGGGGTGATGGCCAAGGGGATGAGTCGCTGCATAGCAAATAGCCGCCCCATCTTCCCCAAAGCCCTAAATAATTTCTCCACTTGAAAAAAAAGAAGAAAATACACGATTAATTTTTCATGTAGATCATCTCACTTGGAAGCTTAGGGAAGGACTGCGCATGCTAAGAGCCAAACTTGAGATGCCACGTCGCTGGCTTACACACAGTCAGGGAGAGGGAGGAAAGGAGAAAACCCGCGGCGTTTACTTGTGGCGCTTGGTGGGCAGGGAGGGACAGAAAGGAGGGCGTCTGCTTGTTCTTTCTCTTTAAGGTCCTGCTTCGGTCCCTGGCGTGGTCACTTTCACTGTCACATTCGCCACAATAACACTGAGGGTCGTCGGACTTGTCCTCCTCTTCTACACGAGTAAACCGAAGAAACCGGGGAAATGGGACACCTCGGCCAAGGTCACCTGGCCAAGAGGAGGCCGAGCAGGATTCCGAGCCCAGCGCGCACCCGCCTCCCGCAGACCCGCCAGCCGTGCAGACTCCTGCCAGGTGTTTAGGGAACCGCTGGGTGACCATCTGTCGAATAGTGTGGCGGGCTTGCCTTCACTGCCTCCGAGTTGTCTGATCCAGATTTCCCTGCCCACGCGTTCACTGTTTACCGTCTGCCTGAGCCCCGACCAACGTGAGGCAGAGCGGACAGGAACGGAGGGAAGGCGGCTCGGACTCTCTCGCTGCACATCCCTGAATCTGATTAGGGTCCCTTCCAATGCAAAACCCAGCGCGGCTGCGGAATGTGTTACCGCAGAGAAGGGGGCTCAGAGCATCAGCTCTAAAACACGCCCGGGCTTACATTTCCTCCACACTAGCTGTGTGCCCCTGGGCAAATGGCTTAACCTCTGTGTACTCATTTCCTAGGGCTGCCAGAACAAAGTGCTGCAAATAGGGTGGCTTAAAACAACAGAACTGTGTTGGCTCACATTCCTGGGGACTAGAAGTCCAAAAGCAAGGTGTCTGCAGGGTTGGTTCCTTCTGAGGGCCCTGAGGAAGAATCTATTCCAGCCTCTCCTCAAACTTCTGGGGGTTGTCTGATATCCTTGGTGTTCCTTGACTTGTAGATGCATCACTCCAATCTCTGCCTCCATCTTCAGGTGGCCTTCTCCTGTGTGTCTCTCTTCTCTTCCTGTAAGGACAGCAGTCGTATTGGATTAAGGGCCAACCCTCCTCTAGTATGACCTCATTTTAACTAATCATATCTGCATCAAACCTATTTCCGAATGAGGTCACATTCTGAGGAACTGGGAGGTTAGGACTTCAACATATCTTTTTGAGGGGGACACAATTCATCCCGTAACTATCTCTGTGCCTCTGTTTCCCCTAAAGAAAGGGATTAATAGCATACACCTCATAGGGCAATTGTGAAGACTGGATAAATTAGTACATGGAAAGGGCTCAGAACAGTGCCTGCTTTATTGTAAGAGTAGCACAAATGTTACTTGTGATTAACAGTGTTGTCATTTTTAAACAGAATTGGTTTTTTTAAAATATTGAGTTGTGTGAGTTCTTCATATATTTTGGATATTAACCCCTTATTGGATATATCATTTGCAAATATCTTCTCCCATTCAGTAGGTTGCTTTTTCATTTTGTTGATGGTTTCCTTCATTGTGCAAAAACTTTTTAGTTTGATGTAGTCCCATTTGTTTATTGTGCTTTTTTTGTCCTTGCCTGAGGAGATTTTTCTTATTTCCTGAGGTAGTCCTGTATTGCTATGAACTTCCCTCTTAGAATTGATTTTGCTGCATCCGTAGATTTTGGAATGTTGTGTTCCAATTTTCGTTTGTCTCAAGGTATTTTTTAAATTTCCTCTTTGATTTCATCATTGACCCATTGGTTGTTTATGAGCATGCTGTTTAGCCTTCACGTGTTTGTGTTTGTTCTAAGTTTTTTTTTCTTGTAATGTGTTTCTATTTTCATACCATTGTGATCAGAGAAGATGCTTGGTGTGATTTCAGTCTTCCATGTGCACTTGAAAAATATGTGCATTCTACTGTTTTGGGGTGGAATGTTCTATATATATCTATTAAGTCAATATGATCTAATGTGTCATTTAAAGCCAACATTTCCTTATGGATTTTCTGTCTGGATGATATACCCATTGATTTAAGTGTGATGTTAAAGTCCCCTACTATAATTGTATTACTGTCAATTTCTCCTTTTACGTCTGTTAATATTTGCTTTATGTATTTAGGTGCTCCTACATTGGGTGCATAAATATTGACAAGTGTTACTTCTTGTTAATCCCTTTATGATTATGTAATGCCTTTCTTTTTTTTTTTTTAAACCGGTAATTCTACCAAACCTTTATTTTTTTTAATTTTAATTTTAATTTTTTATTTTTTTGGCCATGCCATGCAGCATGTGGGATCTTAGTTCCCTGATCAGGGATTGAACCCATGCACCCTGCAGTGGAAGCACAGAGTCTTAACCACTGGACTGCCAGGGAAGTCCTGTAATGCCTTTATTTCTTGTTACAATCTTTGTTTTAAAGTCATTTTCTCTGATACAAGTATTGCTACCCCAGCTTTCTCTTTGTTTCCATTTGGAAATATCTGGACTATGGGTCATGAAGTATCTTTTTCTGTCTCTTCACTTTCAGTTCATGTGTGTCTTTAGGTCTGAAGTGAGTCTTCTGTAGGCAGCATATATATGGGTCTTGCACATATATGGGTCTTGTTTTTTTATCTATCAATCAGCCATCCTATGTCTTCTGATTGGTGTTGTAGTCCATTTACCTTTAAAGTAAGTATTGATAGGTATGTACTTATTGCCATTTTATTATTGTTTTCTGGTGGTTTTGTAGTTCTCTTTTCCTTTCTTCTCTTGTTCTCTTCCCTTGTGGTTTGATGACTTTCTTTAGTGTTATATTTGTATTCATTTACATATTTTTTGTGTGTATCTGTTATAGGTTTTTGGCTTGTGATTACCATGAGGTTCGTATATTAAACCTATGTATATAGGAGTCTAGTTTAGGTTGATGGTCACTTAAGTTCAAGCACATTCTAAAAGCACTAAATTTTTACCCCTCCCCCCAATTTGGTATCATATTTTACATCCTTTTATTTTGTGTGTTGCTTAACTAATTATTTTAGATATAGATGATTTTACTACTTTTGCCTTTTAATCTTCATACTAGCTTAATAGGTGGTTGATCCACTACTTTACTGTATGCTTGCCTTTACCAGTGAGTTTTTTTTTTTCTTTCATAATTTTATTGTTTCTAGTTATGACCTTTCCTTTTCTGATTAAAGAAGTCCTTTTAACTTTTGTTGTAAGGTCAATTTAATGGTGATGAGTTCCTTTAGGTTTTGCTTGTCTGGGAAAATCTTTCTCTCTCCTTCAAATCTGAAAGATAACCTTGCTGGGTAGAGTATTCTTGGTTGTAATTTTTTTCCTTTCAGCACTTTGAATATATTGTGCCAGTCCCTTCTGGCCTGTAAGGTTTCTGCTGAAAAGTCAGCTGATAATCTTAAGGGGGTTTCCTTTTATGTACCTAGTTGTTTTTCTCTTCCTGCTTTTAAGATTCTCTCTTTAACTGTGGACATTTTAATTATAATGTCTTGGTGTGTGTCTCTTTGGGTTCATGTGGAAGGAGAGTAAAAAAAAATGGTGCCCTCTGGTACGTCCACCCTCAAAGAAGGAAAGTTGCATCAGATCCCTGCTCCTCCAGCACATGCCCTATAATTAGTCAATTAACCTCCTTCTCCTATGATCCAGGTGCTTTTCAAGCTGTTGCCAATGTGCTGGGACTGTGAGTGAGTGAGTTTGTGTGCGACTCCTTCAAGAACATTCTTGGTTTCCCACAGCCCTCCAGCTCTCCTGGACGTAAGCCCCTGTTGGTTTTCAAAGCCAGATGTTATGGGCGCTCATCTTTTCAGTGCACATCCCAATGTGGAAACCTCTCGCTCCTCATGGGAAACCTCCACAGTTGTGATATCCCTCCCATTTGTGGGTGGCTACACTGGGGCTGTGGGTTCTGACTAGACTGTGTCTCTGTCCCTCCTACCCATCTTGATGTGCCTTTTCTCTATGTCTTTAGTTGTAGAAAATCTGTTCTGTTCTGCTAGTTTTCAGGCCATTCTCAGAGACAGTTGTTCAATATGTAGTTGTAGTTTTGGTGTGTCCTTGGGAGGAGATAAGCTCAGGATCTTCTACTCTGCCATCTTGATCTGGACCTTCTGTCTGTTTCTTAAGCACAGCAAGCTTGTGGCCTTCCCAAGACCTCTGCACGTACTGATACCTGATGCCTAGAATGTCTTTCCCCAAGGCTTCCACATGACCATATCTTTCTCATTATTCAGATCTCTGCTCAAATGCCACTTGCCTCTCTAGAAAGACCTCCCTTGACCTCCTTATCTAATGGCTGTGCCTATCACCACCCCCAGTCACATTCTATCCCATCACCCAGTTGTCATCTCTTCACAGAGATTATCCGGTTTTATCTTGTCTGTTTATGGGCTTACTTGCTTATTTTCAATCTACTCTTCACAGAACATAAGCCTCACGATAGCAAAGACCTTATTTGTCTTATTTACCCTGATGTTCCCCATGCCCAGAGCAAAGCCTGATATATCATAGATACTAATAAATATTGGTAGAAGGAATAAATCTATGAATAAACCAATTCTGAACCTAGTATCACATGAGTGGTAGAGTCAGAAGTTTCTCTTTGCTTTGAATAATGCCGCTAGTTATCCTTTCCAATCTTGTACCACCCGCTCCAGCTTGCCAACAAGACATTGTCAGGTTCTGCTGTACTATTAGCTTCTCAGAGCCTCTTCTCAGATAAAGCTTATGTCGTTTGTAGATTTTATATCAGGCTTTTATTTTTCTATCACCCTGGTTTTACTTGTTTTACCCAATTGGCAGTAGTAGAGTTCTTCAGTTACAATTTTAAACATCACTCATAACATTTATGAGGCTCAAAGCCAAGCTAGCTTTTTCTCCTTTTTTAGTCCTGTGCAATCACACAAATTCTCCATTCCTACAGCTTATTGTCTAATTTTATTGTCACCCAAGGATGCAAGATGATTTATTTGTTTACATAGGTTCAGATTGTTCAAATATTCCTTTATCTGCTCTGGAATAGCCATTCTTTTTCTATTGCCTTAATTGTACCATATTAGACATCTTGATTTTGTTTTATGCTATGTGGCCTTCGGATATCCTTATGTGTTTAAACATTCTCACACATACTTTAATATATTGTAAGTCATTTAAACTCATAACTTGTCTATGAGCTAAGAAAGCATCATGGATTACTCTCTTGGGAAGAAAAATGGAGCTAAGTGAATTTTTCCTGCATCCTAAGATGAAGACACCCAGGCTTTGGAATGCCCTCTTCCTGCTTATCTTTCCATGTTGGGCCAATCCTAGCACTCTTCAAGAGAAAGGGAAGAGAAAGTAGAAACCCCCTCAACTATCAAAGATGTTCTGAGCAGCACAGCAGCCTGAAGTATCCAAGCACTCTCAGAAAGGATTTTGCAAAATCTTCTGATTACAAACATTAATTGGTCTCTGGTCCTCACAGCACACAGAAAAGAAAAGCAGTCTAAGGAATTACACTTCCCCAGTCTCACTGTAGCTTGCTTTCCTTAGCTGTTTCGTTTTGTTTTGTTTTTTTTCCAGTTTGGTTTCTGTGGGTTTGTTTAACGTTACCTCTCTGTGATCCACAAGTTGCTGAATAATCCATCTGTAAGATTAGGGAACTGAGCTAAGGTTGGATTACTATTAGAAAGAAATAGTCTCCCACCAAAGTCGTGAAGGTCTCCAGGACCCTCTGCTGGGCTCCTTTTATGGGTCTCTAGGAGCTGTCTTATTCTATGAATTCCTCTTCAGTCCCTGTACCTCTCTATAGCTGACAGATATGGCTATGTGGGTCTTAATCCAGAGAGCCTGGGATCTCTGAGACCTTATCAGGATGCAGAAATGGATGAGTGCCACCTCATTTCAGTAGAGAAGACCTGAGGCAGCTTAGTCGGACCTGAAATTAATTCCCGTTTTTAATGAATTGCCCAGGGAATTCCTTTTCCAATTTTCCTTCTGGTTTTATAGTTTTCTTTAGATTTCCTTCCCTTCATTGTTCTCTCCATCCCTCCTGGGTCTGGAACTGGGAAAATTGTTTCTTCTTGGGCTGAACCCTCACGGTGTATGGTCATTGGTACTGAAACTTCCCTGTGGCCCCTGAATTCCCCACTCATTTCCTTCCCAATAGGAAGCAGCAGGTTTAAAGTGGTTGCATTGTCTTCTTTCAATGTCATAAAATTCTCTTCCATGTGATTTAAGAACCTCTAGGATGCCGCGTGGGTCTCCCAGTGGACAACAGTGGTTAAACCCCAGCAAGCATACTGCTACTGTTGTTAGATTCTGGGTTTATGATGACGTGTGA
Source organism: Eschrichtius robustus (assembly GCF_028021215.1). Classification (NCBI taxonomy): domain Eukaryota; kingdom Metazoa; phylum Chordata; class Mammalia; order Artiodactyla; family Eschrichtiidae; genus Eschrichtius; species Eschrichtius robustus. The sequence goes on from NC_090824.1 coordinate 36,003,390, forward strand.
CCCCAGCAGCCAAGCCATCACCAGCTGGCTTGGTGAAATTTTCAAAGCACTTAAAAAATTCCAGCTCTCCCTACACACCACTGAGGTGTTGATTAATATGACTAACTTTAATGTAGTTGATTAAGGCCATAAAATCCATGAAGGTCTGTGTGGCTGACCCAGGGCCCTTCATTTAGCCCAAAGACAGACCATTTTTGCCGTATTGCAAGCCCTGCAGGAGGAAACAAGAAACACTTTATTCTCTGTGTCCTTGTGCCATTTGGAGGCTGCTCCCTTTGCTCCTTTCCTTCCCACTACCCCCACCTACCCCCACACCCGCCTAGAATATAAAGAATGGAAAGCATAACTTTCCTAACACTAAAGAGAAAAGTAGATATGGATGCAGTGTCTTTCATTTGAAAAGTGCCCTTCCTTGATGAATGCAAAGCCTTTTACAAAACTGCCATTTCCTAACATAGAAGAAGAGAACATTTATAAAGATGGAAGAACCTAGGCACAGAGAGAGACAAGATGGTCCAAGGTCACCTTTGGGAGCTGGGGGTAGAATAAGAAAAGGTTGTCGGACTTGCCCAGAACTGCACAGTGTGGGGCACAAGCTACCGTGATGATGGTCTCTGAACACTCACTGCTGAGCAGGCAGTGGTTGGGGGAGAGCAGTCACTGAGAGCTGGCCTCAGACCCTCCTTTGCTTTGCATTTTCTCAGGACTCTTAGGGTTGACAGGATCTTTCCCTGATCCAGGTCCACACTGTCAGTTTCCAAGAATTAGTCAGAGGCTCCTGTGTGTTAAATGAACTGCCAAGTCATCACCAAGCCTTGGCTCACAACACTGAAATCATAATTACACCAACACAGGTGACCACAGGGGTCCCAAACTAGGATGTTTGACATTTACAGATAGCAATAGCATGACTGCTTATGTAAATTATATCACAAAATGCAAAGGAGTTTAATTATTTTCTGTTGCTTTGGCAGCAACACAAAATGATTTTAAACAAAATATATAAAAAGGATTTTTTTTTTCATGTTGAGTCCTGAGAGATTTACTTTCTGGAGTAGCTATCCATTCATAAACAGTTAAAAGAGAGTTTATGTAAATATAACCTAATATTCATAATTAAAATTGAGTAAAATGTTGATTTTAAAAACTGCCTTTTTGGTATGTGTAACCAATGTGTGGTGGTGTATGTGAAATAGCTTCCGTGCTCCATTTTGTTAAAACTTTTCATCACAGTACTGTAATGAATGGTGTAAGGTGAAGGCAGTCAGTGTAGTGGTGCAAATCCAGGCTTTGGAATCAGTCTCCTGGGGGCAAGTCCCAATTCTGTCACTTACCAGTTATGGGACCCTGGGCAGTAATGTGGCCTCTTTGAACCTCAGTTTTTTCTTATGTAAAATGACAATAATCATCCTCTAATCTGTGGAGGGGAGGCTTAAATGAATAAATTGTGTGAACCTCTTAGTTCCATGCCTGCTACATAATAAGCACTTGAGAAACAGAAGTGGTTATTATGAAGAGGAATGTGACAAATTTCAAATATGTCAATGCAAAGCAAGATGGAGGGGGAGGGTGGAGGAGGAAGAATCTGGAGGGTGAAGAATCACTCACTATACTAGGCTACTACAGCTGGAGAAAGGGATATTTCACTTACAAAATGTGGACAATGCAAGAGAAAGATGGGTATTGACTCAGAAGAAAGTACCCTTCAGTAGCGTTAGAGAGACAGGCTGCCGGATTCTTTGAAGGACATAACCACAAGACCTATGGAGAAGACTCTATTGTGTAAAAGTGAGAGAGAGAAAGAAAACGTGAACAGTTGCTCAGACCACTCTAGCCTTTCACTGGTGTCACAATATTTGTGTGGCACCTTGGCTAAAGCAAAGATATGTGGCGACAGACTTTTCCACTTAGAGCTATAGGCCCCTCTGTCCTCTGGAGCTCATCCTGGAAGCCTGCTACCTGCACAAAATCACCCCGTCTTGTATGGCTGGAGCTGGATGTCTGCAGATCCTCATGTCAGAGGATTTTCTGGGATGGAACAGCATCTATTGCCCCCTCGTCTATAAGTGAGGCAGGGCAATGCACTATGGAGAAACTGAGGTGCTTGTAGGAGGTTCAGACCTCACTGGTTCTCATTTGAGCAGGTCATGGAATGCTAAATTTCCATGAGGTGGGTCCATATGTCTCAAAGGTGCCTTGATTGTTCAGTTCTTACTCCAAAAAGGACATAACTAACCTTGGCCAGAATCAACCTTTTGCATTCCCTTCCATAATAGGAACAACTTTGGCAGTGGGACCAGAATATTAGTTCATCAGCCAAGGTCATCTTGACTGAGGCAAAGCCCTCTGTGCTTCTCCCTAAGAAAGAATGGGGGCTCTCCTGGGGCATGTGGATGGCCTAACAGATCCATGACACAAGCTAGTCCTGGTCCTTAAGGACACCCTTGGTGTTAGGCTCAGCAGATGAACATGTCTCCTTGGCAGGAACAATAGCCCAGGAACCAAGTCTGTTATGTGGAACACTCTACCTATGTTTTAATTTTCCCACCTATATACAATGAGGATAATCCTAGCATATACTTCCTCGAATTATTTCAAGGATGAGCTAGTATACCTGAAGTGCTTAGAACAGTGTCTAGCATATTCAATAAGTGTCAGTAAATAAAAATGTCACTCAATAAATAGCTCTCAATAAATGTCAGTGATAATGGTGATGAAGAAGAAGGGGAGGAGGAGGAGGAAGGCTATGTCACCCAATGTCAACTAAGTCCAAATTCCCCCAGAGAATTGTCTTAGAATTTAGTAGGAGAAAAATTGTTTTCTCCAAGAGAAACCAATAAGAATATAAATTTTTTTGTCCCTGTGTTTAGGATTCTCAAAGTTAAATTTTAATCCTCAGTTACCACCGTGTTAACCCTCGTGGTTAGAATATTTGCTTTTTGTTCTTTCTTCAGTCCTGATTCTCTATTTTATTAGTCTAGTCTTTTATGTCCTTGATAGTAAGCTGTCTAGAATTCTAGTTACAAGAGTTGAGATATAAAAGATAAAATAAAAATACAGAGAAGACACTCCATAAAATTTTGCTGAATTTATTGAATTGTTGAATCTTTCCACATAAACCAGACTGTTTCTGAAAAAACAAGTAACCACAAGAGAGAGTAGTAACAGAAAAACGTACTTATTTTCTTGTTTATATATCAAAATTCTACCTATGAGAGCAATCCCATTTCTCTTATTTCCTGCAGCCATAATGCAAATCCCCCCCTTCATTGTGAGAGGGTCTGAGAATCTGTGTGAGGGCAGATGCTTCAAGAGGCTGATGGTACAAGTTACACACCATCTGTTCACCCTCTGCCTTGAGGCACGTGCCATTTCTTGTTGGAGTGGGCAACTTTAACAGCTAATTTCAGCTCTATCTCTTGTTATCCTTTCACCACTGCCCTGCCCTGCCTCATGGAGGGAGAAAAGAAGAAAAGAGAAGAAAAGAAAAGGAAAAGAGAAGAGAAGCACATCTGCATCCTCGAAGATCAAAGAGATCTCATTTGGAGCCATTCTTGAGGTTGCTATGGTGATGGACAATTCTGACCATCAGGGTGCAGGAGCCACTGGTGCTGAGGAAAGCACTGAGCTGCAGAGTTATGGACACACAGGTGCAGAGAGAGCAGCAGAGTGCCTCCTGGTTTGAGAAAATGACTGGCTTGTTCAGCCTACTCTCCACACTCCTGCAAAGCCTTTCTGATGGAAAGTCAGCCTCTTCACATTCAGCTGAAACATTATCTGTCCCTTCTCACAACTCTCAGCATGCTCTGGGGCTCTGGTGAGTCCTTTTTCCATCATGCTCTAATGGGCCCTCCAACGAACAATTTGAAGGAGTGAACAATTTGCCTCTGAGTCTTCTGAGTTCAGCTAATTCCAAGAGGAGACCAATTTCCCCTCTGATAGGTCCTTAGGGGACTGCCTTTCCTACTGCACCCCCAAAGCTATAATCTTTTGACTCTATTTCATACCAGGACTGGCTTTCACCTGTTTGGAGAGTGACAATAGGGTGTTTTAGGCAGACATGGTTCAAAGTCTAACCATTCAGAGGACATCCTCCTCCAAAGTTTTTTCTCTGTGTGCTTGCCCAGCCTTCTTTGCACGCCTCTGTTCCCTATACAATTGTGTGCTTTTCTCATTTTGAGAAATGTTTGTTAAATCCATTAGATAAAATTCACAGGGTCTAAAAACTGAGCCGACTGGTTTGTGCTAACTAAAGCGAATTGGCAAGGACAACAGTGAAGCACAAACAGCGGACAGAGACTGTCTCACACCCAAGGCTGTGGGCCTCCATGGAAAACAAGATTGGTAGAACCAACAAACATTCCCAGCCTCGTTCTCCTGACTGGCTCTCCCACAAAGTTGGGAAGGCTGAAGTCCCTTTTTCCCAGCCTCCCTTGAAGGTAGCATTGGCCATGTGACATCATCCTGGCCAATGATGTCTGCTAGGAACTTCTAAAAGCTTACTGTTTTTCCCAATAAAAAAGTACCACCTTTCTTTTCCTCCTGCCTTCTTCCTTTCTTGCATGAAGACACGATGGCTTGAGTAGCCATGTGACAACCATGAGAGAAGTGCCAAGGGATCCCTGTGGCCTTAGCCCTGGCACCATCAAACCTCTGAACCAACACCAGCAACAGCTTAGCTCCAGATTTCTTGTTCTAGAGAAAAATAATCCCAATTTTTTAAAAACCATTGCAGTCAGATTTTTCTTTTACTGGCAGCTGAATGCTTTCCTCATTGATATAGGCCCTCTCATTTCTACATTCTGACCCTTTCTCAGAATGTGTAGGGAGAAGCAGATGCCAAGGCCAATGAAGGGCTAGTTCTTGGAAATTTTAAACTCAGAGTTATCTCATTCAAATCATTTGACAATGCCTAGTGGTGTTCTGTGCATCATTTCTGTTGTTTATAAAAGTTGATTAGGTTAGGATTTTCTGAGAGCTTCAGAAATTCTGCTGTATGCTATGACAAATGGAGTGGTATCCCAATTTCTTCCAATCAAACCATTTTGAAATGGAGGAGGGGAAGAGAGATGGGAAAGATAGCACAGCAGAATGGTAAAGTTACTTAGCAGTATAATTTTCTGCAGGCATAGATGAAAGGCCCCTTCAGTAAGAAAAAATTCCTAAATGGCACAATATTGAAGAGAGAAATGGAACCTTAATTTCCTTTTTACTTTTTGTATAACAAGCCTCAATCCCCAAAACTCAATCTTGGGTCCCTTTGAGAAATTGTCCACAAAGAAGAAAATGGAAGAGGGAACAAGGATAAATCCAACCCCCAAACATGACAATGGAAGATTACAAGACACTTTTCCAAACCACTTTTATTGCATTATATTCCCCAGTGATGTTGGCAAATGTTTGGAACTCTTCGTTCCACCTCCTAGACCCTGGACCTGTAGTTCATTCGAAGGTAGAGGTCATTTCCTCCAAAGTGGCATAGAAAACAGGCCATCCAAGCACTTCCTACTTCCCTAACATTGCTTCTCCACCACATCCCCAGACTATACAAGAACAAAGTGAATCAAACTCCAATCCCCCAGGCTTCTCATCACTTTCATGCTTCTCCAAAGCTCTTCTTCAACTTTCAAGGGACTTTTTCTCTTTGAAGTTGTACAGGTTCATCAGGAAACTTTTTTTTTTCCAGATTTGCTACCCCATATCTGATCCAAGTTTCTGAGAGAAATCAGGGAAGACATAGACCACCTGCCCAAAGAGCTTAGAATGGTGCCTGGCACATAGTAGACACACAATAAAATATTTATGAAATTCATCTGGGAAAGTCATTTTGTATCAGAAGAAGATTCTACTACAAATGTTGAGTTTAGCTTTAAATTCTCGAAAGATTTTTATTTCATCATTTTCTAATTGCTTGAATGACGTTAGTATTTCACAATGGCACGATTAATTGACCAATTCTAGACCTTTGCTTAGAGGGCAAATGTGGCTTAATCACAGGAGAAGATCAGTATCTGAGCAGGGAAAATGCCCGCAGTCAGTGGGGTGCTCCCCAGCTGCCTGCCAGGGTCCGGGGGTCCTATCCCACTGGGAAATGGGGAATCGGTATGACGAGGCCCTGTTGATTTGCCAGCCAACTGTTCTAGTTAAAAAAAATAGCAATTTTCTTCTAAATGCAAATCATAGGCCCATTCACTAAATGAGTTAATTTGAATGACAATACGGTAGCAAAGAAATGCGGACTCTGCTATTTCATCCCAGACTAGACTTCTATTTCTTAAAGAAAAAGCAAGGAGGAAGGGGAGGAAAGAAGAGTGTCAAGGCAGGCAGGATCCCTGATGATGATTTGATGGCTCTCAGCTCCCAGAAATTACAATAAAAGGACAGAAAATTACAGCACCAATTTCTTCAAAATGGTCCTGTACTTCTTCAGGGACAGTCTGAGACACTGGCGTATTCATGTATACAGTCTTTGAACTAGAAAAGATATTTGAGATCTCAGCCCTCCCTCTGTTAAAAGCCATCAGGTGACTCCCAGTCCCCGTGCACCTGAATTGAAATTCAAAGTGAAAAAGGTTTCTACCACCCCCTGGATCTGGCCCTGCTCCCACCTTTGTCCCCTCCCATTTGGGGGAGGAAGCCTCACATCTGTCACATTCCCAACCACCTCAAGAGCACTCTGCCTGGGGGATATGCAGGAGGGTGCTGGGACTCTGACTTCTGTGTCTATGACAAATGATGCTCTTTCTACTCTGTGACACCCTTCAGGTGACACCCACCTACATTCTCAGAGAAAAAGGATGCCATTTCAGCTATTGTACAGAAGAGAAGAATTTTAAATGGAGCGCCTACAGGTATTTTATTATCATTCTACTTGTTAATTAATGGATTCAAGATTTTTTCATATTACTAAGCCCTGGTCTCATTCTCCCATTTCAGAGCTCAGACTAGGCTGAGTCACAGGGGGACAGCCTCAAGCATTTATTTTGAATAATGAGACTGTTCAGTGAGGGAAAGGAGAAAATTAGAGACCACAAGAGGGCAAGAGGAAGTTCTGAAGGCAGAAGTTTGGGCAGCTGTGAAGTCACGAGAATTTGCAGACATCTAGGCAGGGAAAGCTCTCATCCCCACTCCTACCCTCCACCCCTCCTTCCCTAGTATGTCAGGGTCTCCAAGACCACCCCAGGTTCAGTGTTTTGCCAGGAAGACTCAAGAGATTCAGTATTCAGTCACACTCATGGCTAAGATTTATTACAGTGAAAGGATACAAAGCAAAATCAGCAGAAGGAAACAGGCACAAGCTTCCAAAAGCCCTATCTCGGTAGTCATACAGGACACACTTAATTCCCCGGAAGCAAATCGTGACAACACGGTTGGTACCATGCTACCCAGTGAAGCTTGATAGAGAGTCAGGGACCCAGTTTTATTGGGAGCTGGTCATGTAGGCACCCTCTGCCTACCATAGCCACAAATTCCAGACTCCCAGAAGGAAAGCAGCTGTTGAGCATGAATCTCATTGTTTGCACAAACAGTTTAGGTGCAGGGAGCCACTCTCACCAGTCAGGGTGGTGGGAACCCTCCTGAGAGCCAAGTTCCCAGAGCCAAGCTTGTGAGCAGGCCTTTCAAAGACAGTAGTCACGGGCCTGCTGTGTTAGCTCTGTCCACACACCCTCCCGGGTCTGCTCTGTGTCCCCTTTGGCACTATCCCCATCAAGAGGCCCACTCAGGGGGCAGAGGCCACTGCAGGACCCCTCAGAAAAGGCCAGACTAATCTGTTCACATACATACATTTCAAGTGACCTTCTCTTCCTGGGGTGTCAGAGCTTCTGACGAGATCTCTTTGCCACACTTCACCGGCCCCAGCTTCTCCCTGCTCACCCCACTCCTCCACTCCTGAAGTCAGCCTCATTGGCTGGGTGGGTTTCATGGTCTGCCTGGCCTTTGGGGGTGAGTGTGGAAGCCCCCTGGCTACTCCCCTCTCCAGAGGAGGTAGAATTCATTCATCAGGTATTTGCTGGGCATCTCAGGACACATAAATGGGCCACAGAAATCACAGAGAGTGGGGTTGGATACTGCAAATAGCTCCAGCAGGCAGGACCCTGATTTGAGGGTAAATCACTCTGGAAATCTCACCCAGAAGCATAAGTCAGGGATGACGGAGAGAGTCCGGGGTCTGGGTTCAGATTCTGGCTCTGCTCCTTGCTAATTGTGGGGTCCCAAACTCTATGTTTGCAAAGTGGGGGTGATAAGCTCCACCTCATGTTTTTTGGGAGGATTAAATGAGATCAACATAAGTGCTAGTTCTCTTGCTTTTCATTTTTTCTTTTCTAAAGGGCTCCAAACCTTTCCTGGTTCTCTCAATAGCTAAATTCCAACATTAAAGGCATTAGAAGTCAGCTTTGTAGTATAAACAATAACCTTGCCTCACCCTCCCAGCAAGGATTACTGACCCAGACAAGGTCTGTTTGCTCAGCAGGAAAAGACTCTGAATAGAAAGTCTCCCACGGAAATCCCAGAGCCCCAGAAAGCTGGGCTGAAAGAGAAAAAGTTTAAATAAGTTGAAGGTGAGAGTTGATCATAGTCAACAAATAGTTATTATAGCCCTAGTCCTGAGATGGGTACAGTGGGGACTAAAAGAGAAGTAGGGGATGAGAGCTAGTGGTCTTTGCCCCAGGGAATCAGAGTTCTATTAAGAAGAGAAGCCTCAGACACTTGGGGTAATAAGACAGCTGTACAGAATAGAATAAAATCAAAAGCTTGGTTATAGGGAAAACTGACTCTAGAATATGCTTAAGGAATAGTTGGGAAAGGGGTGAGATGTTGGCTGGGCCTTGGAAGCAGGCAGCCTCTAAGATGGCCCCAATATCCCCCTCTCCGGGTATTCAAACCCTCGGTCATCCCCTCCCATGTGTGCTGGGCTTAATGACTTGGCTCTAATAAGCATAAGTACTGGGATGTCATTTCCGACATTAGGTTATAAAAAGACTGTACCTTCCATCTTGGGTGTTCACTCTTGACTCCTCTTTCATTTGCTCACTTGCCCACAGGGAAACCAGTTGCCATGTTATAAGATGCCCTAAGGAGAGGCTCACATGACAAGGAACTGAGGTATGCCTCTTGCCAGTGGCCAAGAAGGACCTGAACACTGCCAGTGACCATGTGAGTGAGCGTGGACATGGTCCCAACTAGTCAAGATGAGACTGCAGCCCTGGCTGATGGTTTTCAACCTTATGAGAGACCTTGAGCCAGAGGCATGTACCTAAGCCACACCTTGACTTCTGACTTACAGGAACTGAGCTAATAAATGTTGGTCATTTTAAGCCACTAAGTTTTGGGGCAATTTGTTATGCAGCAATAGATAGCTCATACAGTTGAGAAAGATGAGTAGGCTTGCAGGGGTTGGTGCCCGTGGGGGAAAAAGGAGGTAGAGGGGGAGAGGGGTAGAGACAGGCAGACACGGGGGTGGGGAATGAGTATAAGTGAATTTCAAGTGAAGCCTTTAGTGAGAAAAACTATTGAGGAGTCCAGTTCCTGGTTCAAAACCTATGTGTGATTGCATGACTTTTTAGGCCCAACCACAGTCAATTTCAAAGGCTTTGCCTGGCAGGCCTGTGCGGAGCTGCCCTCCCCACTGCAGCCCTGGTGCACAGCCCATGTCATCACAGTCTCTGGAGGGAGGTGCAGTCAAGGACTCAGGCCCCCCATCCTCACCCCACCCCTGTAGGTCATGCTCTTCGTATATTTATATTCCTAGCTCAGAGGCGCCTTCATTCCTAGGTCTCTCAATCTGAGGTCTTGGGTGGAGGTCCTCTTCAGGTGCCTGACTCTGCTGAGACCTCCTTATGGGGGGGTGGGGGGATGGCGAAGGAAGGGAAAACCCCGTCTGACTCGGGACCCAGTACTTTTCCACTCTTAGTCCTTCCCCCACTTCCCCAACCTCAGGATCCACAAAACTGAAATCTTTTGTGCTTGGAGCTCCCCTCAACAGCTACGCTGATCCACTTGACGCTGGGCTAGTGTGCCTTTCCATGGGGGAAAAGGGAGCAGGAAGAGTTGGCACCTTTTCCAGCTTTAGACTCTTGCTTATAACATTGCAGCAAGTGATTAACAGGTTCACTCTTTCATTTTTGACTTGTTGCTTTAATCAGCTACTCGGACATGTGGCAGCTCAGCGCTCTCTCTCCCAGCTCACTTGAGCTCCTGACCACTATCACAAAGGTATAGAGGGGGCAATGTTTGTGGCTGAGGCTGGACTCCAGCTGGAGAAAATGAGAAATAAGAGCTCTAGAAAAGCTCAGCTCATCACCCAAGAAGATGATTCAGAGAAGGGGACCAAAGCTCCATATAGCAATGATGAAGACAAAGTATGTTCCTTGTCATCGAACTGTCACCTTCAAGTAAGTCTCCACTTGTTTCTTAGGGCATCATCCAGTTAAGGACAAGTGCAACGTTTGCTCTCTAGGACCCTGCTGTACTGATGACTTGGCTATGCAAAATATGCTCCTTGGACCAGCAGCATTAGCATCACCTCGGAGCTTGTTAGAAATGCAGAATCTCAGGCTCCAAGCAGACCTGCTGCGTCAGGAGCCATGTGCTCACAGATTCCTAGGCACATTAAAGTGTCAGCAGCACTGGCCTAAAACAGGCTGACAGACTCACACACTGAAACACAAACAAACAAAAATAAAACCCTAAGGTTACTCAGTTAATAAAGGAAAGTTGAGAATTGGCCTTAACTAATTAATTTACTCACTTATTCAATTATTTATTTAAAAGAAAACATTTATTGAGCATCTGCACTGGACATACAAAGCTGAAAAAATGTATGGCCTTGCCCCAAAAGAATCTACAGCTGGAAGGAGTGTCAGACATGTAAACAACCAAAGAAAAAGAGGTGTAAACAGCCAAAGAAAAAGAGGTGTTACAAGTACTACTATGGATGTATTTACAGGCACAGAGGGGGCACAAAGGAGGGGACATTCCCTCCACAAAATGAATGAAGGGTCAAGAAAAGCTTGAGCTGGGTCTTGCAATATGGGTAAGTTTTTTTTTTTTTTTTTTTGGCTGCGTTTGGTCTTCGTTGCTGCACGCGGGCTTTCTCTAGTTGTGGCGAGCTGGGGCTACTCTTCGTTGCAGGCTTCTCATTGCGGTGGGTTCTCTTGTTGTGGAGCACAGGCTCTAGGGACACGGGCTTCAGTAGTTGTGGCACATGGGCTTCGTTGCTCCGCAGCATGTGGGATCCTCCCGGACCGGGGCTCGAACCCGTCTCCCCTGCATTGGCAGGCGGATTCTCAACCACTGCACCATGAGGGAAGCCCTGGGTGAGTTTTAACCAGGGTAGGGAAAGACATTCTAGGCTCAGGTTTATAACAGCTTGGCCCACTTGGCAAATAGTTTGGTGTGGCTGGGGAATGGAAATGGAAGGGGGGTTTGGCAAAAAATGATGCTGGAGCAGGATACAGGGCACACTTGTGAAGGCCTTATGTACCCACGCTAAGGAATTTGGACTTTCTCTTGTAAGGATCCGTAGACAACGTCTCAGGTTGCTTTTGCCATCAAGTAACAAAAGAAGGCCCATCTAAATGTGGCTTAAATGATAGGAAAATTTAATTTTCTCATATAATAAAAAGTCCAGCAGTAGAAAGTTTCAAGGAACTCATCAAGGTAGGGCTCTGGGTCAGCTTCCATCTGTGATCACATCCAGGTCCAAGCATCACGGCTTCAACACACGACATCCCAAAGCAAAACAAAAGGGAGTTTCTCTCACTTGTGTCTTTTCTATTAAGGAGGAACATATTTCTCAGAAACCCTTGGAAGGGCCAGTTGATCAGAACTGGGTCATATCCCTGTGCCCTAGTTGCAAGGGAATCTGGGAGGATGGATATTTGGCATTTTTGCATCCTTCCCAGGAGGTCAGCTCTGCCAGCAAGAGAGAAAGGTGTTGGGAATGGCTGATGAACGGCAACTATTAGCACACCCCACAAATGGGTGTTGAGCAGGAGAACCATGTGATAAGACGAGCACTTGGAGGGTGGCTCTGGTGGCAGCATGGCAGAAGGACTAGATGGGGAGATAGAAAGTAATAGAAGTGCAGGTTGAAGATAGATCAGTGGGAGATGGGATGGTGGACCATTAGTGGCCTCTGGAAGAGCAAATTTCTCCATGTACCCAAGTGAGATATCTCCTGAAACCCACAAAAATAGAAGAGGGGCACTTTCAGGGGCTGAGGTGCTACATGAGCTAGTGACTTCTGTGTTATTACAATCTCTGTAATCCCATCTCAACCTGCCAGATGAAGAGGCCTGGGGAAATTAGGACTACATAACACGCACTGGAATTCATTTCCCTTAAAACTATAATGACAGTTAATATTGAGCAGCTTTATGTTGGAAGGCTCAAAAAGGCTTCCTAGGTGCCAATTGATGTAAATATTTAAAAGGGTTTATAGAACTGGATTCCCCAAAAGCCTTTCAGCCCAACCTTTCACCAGCTGTCACATGTACAAGTTACCTCGAAAGGGTTTTCAAAAGCCTAAGACATAAAGCTCTGGCCTTTGAGAGCTTGTTCCTGGTTTGAGGAACAAGACGTACACGTGTGTATGGTACAAGATAACGTTCTGATTAAGGATGCTGTGGTTGGAAGGGACTAAAGCCAACGCAAATAAAGGACAGAGGATAGGAGATTGTGAAAATTCATGCCAGCCAAGGGTAGGAAATGAAGTAAAGCAGAGCCCCATGACATCACAAATCACCAAGAGCTGAGGCCCTTCTTTCCTTCTCTCAGTGGATCATGGGTGCTTATACCCATGTGTCTCTGTATTGATTCCATTCTCCTGCTTCTTTAAAAAACAAAACCAATAAAAACTAGCCTTTTCTGCTTACTGTTTCTGCACAAGGCCCAGTATGGCCACCTGGGTCTGTGTGGCCTTCCAAGTCCATCGCCTACTGCCAACTAACCACAATTTCAATATTTGGAACCAGGCCATGTTGTTAGCAGATGGTCAGCCTATGAATGGGGCTGCCCAGGGTCAGGTGTCTCTCTCTTGGTTCCAGTCAGCTGTACCTGGGGTCTCAATAAAGGTGGGAGAGAAGGGGCGAGGCCAGATGTGCCTAGTATAGTCAGCCAGGATCTGGTGCGTGTCGACACGGACACCCAGAAGGCCTAAGGCACTGGAACTAGGGGTGGAGAGTCCGTGGAGCCGGTGAGAAGACTCTGAGGTGGAGGTGGTCCCCTCTTTTCCCCATCGTCTCTATTTTGTGGATGTCCTTCCAAGATGACAGAGTCAGACCCCGGAAGCAGGAACAGGAAAAGCATGTAACTCTTCCCAGGCCACAGAGAAAAGGGAGCAGGGTCACTGGGAACCACATCACTAAGGTCATATTTTCTGAGAATTCAAGTCACTTCACCCTCTGAACCACATTCCCTCATCTTGCAAATTAGAGGTTGCACTGAATGATTTCTAAGGGTCCTTCCAGCCATGTCATTCTGTGACTGTGGGCTTTTTTCTTAAAGAGAGGGGTCAGAAAAATAAAGAAGTGAGGAGAAAATCTTCCCATCATAGAAGGAGGGCATCATTACTCATCTTTTGCAGTACAATGTTTTGTCAGCATTATCACCTCTCATTTTAGAGAATAATGTGACCTGAGAGGAATTAAGACCTTAACTCTGAGGTGTAATTAAACAAAACAAAAACAAATGACCCAGAAGGAGACCTCTGTTCCCTACTGCAGTCTGTTCTGATGGTAACGGAAGAAAAGATGCTGGAAAATCCTCTGTATGTGACATCTGAAATGATAACCTTCCATGTCACTAGGCAGAAAAAGCTGAGGGCGGCTCCAGGGTCTGGAGCCTGAGAGAACTGAGGGGCTGAGTTGCTCCCAAGTGACTCTGGAGGTTAAGGAAAGCACGAGGACTGGAAGGGCGGGCTTGCATTAAACTGATAATCAGGAGGGTTTATGGAGGGGCAGTTACTACCATGGGCCTCGGAACTTTCACTTGGACTCAATCCCTCATCCTGAAGCAGCCAGGGCCCCTGGCCGCTTCCCCTAGAAGAGGTATTGCAACCACCTGACATCTGTCAGAACCCAGCTGCCATTCGTGACAAACGCACTGGACTCTATCACATGAGAGCAAATTAACTTGACCTTTGGGAGAAAAGGGAGATATGTCACCTTCCTAACACAGGCAAATAGGCAGATGGCCCCTGTTATGAAGAATAATCTCACTGTACAGCTTTTCAAGCAGGTAGAGAAAGGCCCTAAAAAAGAGCTGGGAATGAAACACTGAGATCAGAGCAAGGGCACATGGCACAAAGTTTAACTCTCCTCAGCTTTCCACAGTGTTCTCACAAGTACCACTTTCTCGGAGTCTGATTTCTCTCCTTTCCTTCTAACCTTTCCTGGACATCTGATTAGCTTAGAAAGAGAGCCAGGGTCTTTCGTGTCATGAGACTGGATTTGGCAGGGAGGTCGGCAGTGCCATTTTAGGGCATGGGACGTAAAGGGATAGGTTTCTTTCTAAGCAGGTGTCCAGGACAGCTTCCTTGGTGGTCCTTCGTGGGAAGGATATAAGAAGGGGGGATGTGAGATCCAGATACACTCCCCCTACAGCCCTACTCATGAATGACCATCTTCCTTGGCAGAGAACAGTGGGATCCAACCCTGGTCAGGAGCCTCAGTCTTATTTCTAGACAATCTGTCCTGTCTAGGGCACTTTGTTCCCATCGACCTGGGCAGTGCTTAGCTGGCAAGAGACACATGGAAAGCAATCCCTCTGACTAGAGAGGAGCCTGCCCCAGGTGGCCTCGAGGTAGGTGCCATTTCAGTCAGCTTACACCTAGGCTTGAGGCTTTGCTGGTTCCCTTGGTGTAGCTGTATGACATCTTGGAGTGAGAAGGTGGGCTGAGGCTCCTTGGAGAGAAATTCTTCTGGCCTGATGAATGGAGAAAGGTTGCCAGCTGTCAGAACGGGGGTTAAAGGCCATGGGAACAGGAAGAGAACATCCTTCCTTCTGTCTACACAAACTCACCCAGGCTCACCTCTTCTGTGAGACCTTCTCTGACCACTTCAACCCCCATTGACCTGCCCCTTGTTTGAACTCCTAATAGAATCATTGTCTGAACACTTAAGGGATCACAGAGCTGGGAGGATGTTTCTTAGGGATCATCCAGCGCATTGAGGGTTGGGATGAGAGCATTTCACAGATGAGGAAACTGAAGCTTAGCAAGGTGAAGTGACTTACCTAAGGCTTACCAGCTAGTTAGTGGCAGAAGTGGAACTAGAACTGAGCTTTCCTGATCAAGCAAGTCCCTCTTTGTCACATAGCATATATTCCCATGGATTATCAGTGATCTTTTCATGTGTGTTTCATCTCCTGTTTTATGTCTTATATGAGGGTCTTTGAAGGGGCAAAGGAAGGCCTTATTGGCCTGAGTGGAAAGGCTTATGTAATGAGTTCCCCAATCTCAGCATGGAGCTGAAGGGAATGCCAGTGACTCAAAGCCTCCTGATTGTCTCCAAGGAAGACCAACGTGCAGCAGCCTTACTCACTGATGCCCCAAGAAGCCTCAGATAATAGGACCACAACTTCCCTCTTCACCCAGGCCTTCCCACGGGCTCCCATCTCAACATGGCTGCCTGGGGTGCCTCCTGGTCCTTATGCCAGGCTCATGTTTGGATCCAGAGTCTTGGAAAGCATGAGTTCCCCCCACACCTCATCTCCCAGTTGTGGGATGGGGAAAAACTCTCACCCTCAACATCTGGTTTATCTCCTTTCCTGGATTTTGTGGGTTATCTCTCCCCACTAAAGAAGAAAAATCTGCCCCAGCCTTCTTTTCTAGAAGAAAAGGAATTTACTAGTTTAATCCAAAGGATGCAATAATAACAGCTAATCCTTATTGAGTACCTACAGTGTGCCAAGTACTACTGTTAAGACTTGACATGTATTAACTCACTTTATCCTGCAACAACCCTGTGAGGGGGATAACATCATCATCATCTCACTTTGCAGGCAATGAAACTGAAGCTCAAGAATGTGAACTTGCCTGAGGTCACACAGCTGGTAAATGGCAGAGCTGAGATTTACATCCAGGCTGTCTGGTTCCAGAGTCCAGTGGCTTAACCATGATTCGATACTGCCATGAAACCCAATGTACAATATAAAGCAATAGTGATAGTAATAATAATAATATATTCAATACATATCTGTATGGCAGGGACCCAAATCGCTTATTCCTCCATCCCAAAAGTCTATTGGGATATTTTAGTACTTTTTTGGAATAAGGTCCTAAAGACCCCCCCGGGCCTCTGAGTACTTCTGAATCTGGCATCCAGGATCAGGTGAAGAGTTTGTTCTCACCTGGATGAGATGACAACAGCTAACATTTTCTGAGCACTTGCTGTAGGTCAGACACTATGCTTAGCACTTTACAGAAAGTGTCTTATTTCCTCTTTATCACACAACTTTATTGTATGTAACCCCCTCATTTTATGGATGGGGAAGGTGATTCTTGGAGAAGTTAAATAACTTGGCCGAGAGTGCATGGGGACTAAACGGCAGCGCCCCTGCTCTAAGCCCTGCCGCTGTATCCACCTCATCCAGAGTGGCAAGCTGAGCAGCAGCAGAACTTGACAGCCCTGAAAAGTGTTACACCCTGTAGCTTCAGGACTTCCTGTCCCTCACCAGTTCATTGATTTGCCCTATCCACCTTCTTGGCTGCTTACCCAGCAGGGCGGGCAGTGAAGTTCAGCATTGACTGTAGCTCTGACTGCACTATTGACATGTATTAACTCACTTTATCCTCCAACATCCCTGTAGGGATCAGCGAGCTGATTCTAGCTATGACTGTGACCTTGGACAGGACCACAAGCCACAAAGAGAGAACCGATTCACTGGGGATGGGTGAGGTCCAAGAGTAATTCTGCTCTGGCCATGATTCATTGCAGGTGGGCAAAGGGAAAGCAGTGATACAGGGAAGCAGTACAATGTAATGGTTGAGTGTGAGGATTCTGGAGCCAGGCTCTTTGGGTTCTAAATCACAGATCTGCTACTTAGTAGCTACGTGATTTTGAGAAGATTATTTAATCTCTCTGTGCTCTAGTGTCCTCATTCACAAAATGGAAATGATAATAGTACCTACCTCATGAGATTGTTATGAGGATAAAATTATGCAGTATTTGTAAAGCTCTTAAAATAGTATACGGCATATAGCAAGTGCCACATCATGTTTGTTAAGTAAGAATGAACAGCAGACCACACCTTAACTTAAAACTTTATACCTTATTTTTGTTGCTGTTGGGATGGAGGTGAGATGCTGTCGTCGAGGTGCAGAGTGGGGCTTATGCTGTGTGGCCATAAAGGGGAAGAGTTTAGGAAGGCCAAGCTTTCCTTCACTGATTCATCCCTCAAGTCATATTCCAAGCACCTAGGAAGCAAGATTTGTGTTTCTCATGCGTTTTCATCACCCACAGTGACTGACAGATGGAGAACAGATACATAAGAAATACAGGTTGAATGATTCTCTCCAATATTCCTTACACTCCTATAGCTCCTCTCCTAGTTTAGTCCCACGTTAAGGCTTACCTAGATGACTGCCGGTCTTTTAATTGGCTTCCTTACCTCCATCTCCTGCTGTGTCTGACAGGTGCTGAACACAGCTTCTCAACTAACCTTCCCAGGGCACACGCCACCCCAGTTGCTCAGAAACCTCTGACGACCTCTCTCTGTTCTCATCACAAGCCTCTTGGCCTAGACTTCGGGCTCCGCGCAATCTGTTCTCTGGTGACATTTCTAAAACTGTTTCCTCCAACTCTGCTTTTGGCAGCTGTGTTCCTGCCAGACTATTAGCCACCATTTCCCCACGGGTCTCCTCCACTTTCCCATGTCTGACCCTCCCCTCATCTCCATATGTTCAAATCCTGCCCTACTTTCAAGATTTACTCAAATGCTCCCTGATCCCTCCAGCCAGAAGGGGTTTTCACTTTCTCTGAATTCCATAGCACTTTGAACTTGCCTTCTATGCTTATCATAACCTGGTCTGTCTTATAGTTATTTATGAAGATAAATTATCTTCTCTTCTGCAAGAATTTAAGCTCTTCAGGGCAGGATGTGCCTAATGCATCTTTGTATCTACTATAGGGCCTAGAAGTGTCTCTCACACATGCTAAGCATCTACTATAGGGCCTAGAAATGTCTCTCACACATGCTAAGCATCTACTATAGGGCCTAGAAGTGTCTCTCACACATGCTAAGCATCTACTATAGGGCCTAGAAGTGTCTCTCACACATGCTAAGCATCTACTATAGGGCCTAGAAGTGTCTCTCACACATGCTAAGCATCTACTATAGGGCCTAGAAGTGTCTCTCACACATGCTAAGCATCTACTATAGGGCCTAGAAGTGTCTCTCACACATGCTAAGCACTGAACAATTATTTTTTAGATAGATAGATAGATGGATGGATAGATGGATGGATGGATGGATGGATGGATGGATGGATGGATGAGCAGATAAGCTCTCTTGATGCTGAAAAAATTTCCGTGGGGATTCCTTTCTCTTTACTTTTTCAGAAGACACTTTAGCCCCAGGATCCACACTCACTTAAGAGTCCTTCACTGGGACTCTAAAGTCTCAATTTTGCTTGATCTGACACGTGTGTTAGGTGGCCCTCAAATTTCAAGACGGGGCCCTGAAGGGCATAGAAGTGAGAGAGTTAATGCCTAAATCCAAGACATAAAGGAAATCCCTCTTTACTAGTCAATATTCAAACCATTTACCAGGATACTCAGGATAATTGTCCTGTGTCATTAGAGATTAGGAAATAGATGCCCCCAAAGTTGAAATTATTTATCAGTCACCGGAGGTACTGAGTTTAGAATTTACAGCTGGGGGAGGAAAAAGAGGGACACTTATTGAGTACCAACTATGTCTTATAAAAAGAAATCATCTATCCACAAAACAACCTTGTGAGATAAGCACTATTTTCCCCATTTTACAGATAAGAAAACTTAAAAAGGTAACTTGCCCAAGATCACACAGCTGGAAGTGGTGAAGCCTGGATTCACACTCAACTCTGACAACCATCCATCCTGGTTCTTTTCACAAAGCAATAATATTACATCCTTTGTTAGCCCTCATTGTGGTCTCACCCAAGTTAGAAAAGTATATGCTTCCTTGTATTTATGCCTTGAACACTCCATTGCTCTAGGTAGCCTCTTCATTTCACACCTCCATTGGACCAGTCAAGGTAATTCACTTTAATGGTGGGAACAAACCACTCTTAAAATCTCAGTGGTACAACATAATAAAGGCTAATTTCTCATTCATATTTAGTTGAGTTCAGTTGGGCAATTCTCCTCCAAGCAATCACTCAGGGATCCAAATTTCTTGCAGCTTGAGACACTGTAACCTTAACACGTAGCTTCCAATATTACTTTGGAAGAGGAAGAGGATGGGGACAGTTGCACAGGGGGTTTTATGGCCAGGCTTGGAAGTGTCATACATGATCCCATTGAACAGAACCCAGTTGCATAGCCTCAACCTAAATCTAAGCGAGAAGGGAAAATGTAGTCTTCCTATGTGTCCAGGAAAAGGAAATGGAATTGGTAGACATTAGTCAGTCTCTGACACACCCACTGTATCAATCAGGGTTTTTGCAGAAAACAGATGGCACACCTAGCTGGGACTTTGAATTTAACAAAGGTACTATTTACAGAGATGTGAATGGGGTTCAGGGAATCTATAAGGGGTTTTGAAGCATCCAGGAACTGGCAGAAACAGGAATTTTATATCTCCCCTGTCCATGAAGTTTATAGTCCAAGGGCAAGGAGAGGAAAACATGTTATTAGAGCCCCAAAGAGCTGGAGCCATGGAAGAAGGGCTTCCCGATAGAAGCTATGGTTGTAGAGGGATGCAACCACTGCCAGAACTGCAGGAAATACCCGGACCCCCTCTCTCCTCCTACCCTCAGATCTCCTGTCAAAGCCAATTGGGAGCCAGAGGGCAAGAGAGGCTAGGTGATGCAGTCCACAGTGGTCATGCTTCCAGGGTGCAGAGAATAGCAGACAATAGATCTTGAGGATAGGGAGTCACAAGAATAACCAGCATGCTAATCACTCCACCTGAGTATCTCCCCTCCCTAGGAAGTAACACTGTCCCTCAGACCCTCCCCTGTGTGCTCTCTCCCCATAGTTCTGCCTTTCCAGATTCATCTACCCCAGCTGGGCACCCTGTATCACATGCCCCGCACCCTCCCCTGTCCCCGCCACACCCTCACAAATGGGATGGGGGAGAATGCCGGATTGCCAAGAATCCTTAGTTTTTTCCAATTTGACGTGTAGAACCCAATACAGGGCTTTATAGCAAGTCATATTTCACTCTATAAGTCAGCCACTCTCTGTGAGGAGAAAGGAGAGGGTCAGGGCAGAGAGAACCCCGATTCTTTTTTTCTTTTTTTGGCTGCGTTGGGTCTTTGTTGCTGCGGGGGCTACTCTTCGTAGTGGTGCGCGGGCTTCTCATTGCGGTGGCTTCTCTTGTTGCGGAGCACAGGCTCCAGGCGCGCAGGCTTCAGTAGTTGCAGCCTGCGGGCTCAGTAGTTGCAGCACACGGGCCCTAGAGTGCGCGGGCTTCAGTAGTTGTGACACGTGGGCTCAGTAGTTGCGGCGTGCGGGCTTCAGTAGTTGTGGCGCACGGGCTTAGTTGCTCCGTGGCGTGTGGGATCTTCCTGGACCAGGGCTTGAACCTGTGTCCCCTGCATTGGCAGGCAGATTCTTAACCTCTGGCACCACCAGGGAAGTCCCGAGAACCCCGATTCTGAGAGATTTGACCCTCTAGGCCCTGAATGACTCAGTCCTTCACTGCTTCCCATGGTCACTCCCCCCTCCCCCACCCTGTCCCTGTCCTTTTCCACCTTCAGTAACCATCCCCCGCTCTGGCCCCCCAAACCTGCATCAGACCTGGCTCAGTGCTGATTGCGATGAACTGTGCAGATACGTTCACAGGAACTTGGCACTCTGGCAGGGCCTGGAGAAGCAGCTGCAGTAATTACAGTGGATTTCTGGAATGGAAACTAATGATGCAAGTTCAGATCTAAAATGCTTTTGATCCTCTTCATCATTAAAAGGCCATTAAAGGTACAACACATATATTATTGGACATCAAATCTACATTGATGTAAAAAGAAATTAGGCTGATAATTGTTCCCAAGGCCATTATCTCCAGTGAGTGGGAGCACATTGTACCCTGTGTGGTTCCACAGAAAGGCTTTCATTGACCCTGATCAGTTCAGTTGAGACAACACTGATTAAGCACATTCTATGTGCCATCTTAATCAGAGGTCTACTTCTGTGACTGCCCTGATTTAAACTGTGACTTTCAAGGACTTACACTCTGCTTTAAAAACTGAGCCCCAGGGGAAAAATAAACTCATAGGCCTTGAAAGACCATGAAAGTTCGTGGCAACAGCACTGAAAGGGACTGCATGACCTAGCGGCTCCAGCGAGAGAGGCAAAACCACAACGTGTAAAATGATAAAGAGACTACAGAACCATCTAATGGAGTGCATTGCACGTAATAGATATTCAGTCAATATTGGCTTAATTAAGAAATGAACCAATGACCTAAAAGATCTTTCTTTATAGACTGCACGTAAGGATGGGGATTAGGCCATTCTTATTGGCTTAGATCCTCACTACTTCCCCTGAACTACCTCTGAAGAAATTCTCATCCAGAAGCCTTACCACAGGCCAAGCCCTCCTCACTGAACCCCATTCCACGTTCCTAATTACCTGGCAGGGCCCCGCAGATTCAGCAACCACCCCCTTGTGTCACCATGGCACTCCTGGCCTGGCTCCTCATTGTCACTACCCTCCATCTGTCACCCAGGGTGTGAGGTTAGGTGACAACACCGCAGTCTTATTTCCAGGCTCTCTAAGATAATAGAGAGGATGAGGAAAGTATTAAGGTGGGAGAGTGGGCCACTTAAGTGGGAGTGTCTCCCACTGACGGTGGGAGACAGTGCGGAAGTAAACAGTGGTACAGAGAGTCTCAGAGAGAGAACGGGTTATTAAATATTGGGTTGGCCAAAATGTTTGTTTGGGTTTTTCCACACGATGTTATGGAAAAACCCCAACGCACTTTTTGGCCAGCCCAATGCATGGCACACGGCTCCTCATTTCTTAGCTCCTGGACAAGAATATCTTCAGAACCATGAGGGACCCAGTCACTGCCAAAAAAAGAAATAGGCAAAAGGGCTGTAACCAGTACAGGTGTGAGCTGTGACCAGAACGGGGTCTCTTGGAGCCCCTCAGTCTCAGAACTGGGGACCGAGATATGACAGTAATCTAGGGAGAAGGTGATGACTCCAAGCCCAGATGAGACCAGGGGCAGGAAGGTCATTCTTAAGGTGCAGGCTGTTCTTCCATCCAAGGCCACCTTCAGAAGATATCACCAGGGTTTAATGTTCACCAACAGGGGACTGGTTAAATAAATGATAGTACAGCTACCAATTATTGTACTGTCTATATATATTGACATGGAAAGATCACCAATAAAAGGAATACAAAATAAAAATACCAAGGGTCATAAAGGTAGTACAATATACTACTGTTTGTATAAAAAAGGAGTGAAAAGAATGCATAAGAAACCAAATAACATTGGTTTCCTGTAGGAAAAGGAAGTGAGTGGCTGGACGTCTGAGGAAGGAGGGAGAATTTTCATTTTCATATTTGGATGTGACTATTATTTATTCAAAATGTAAAATAAAGCAAAACCATTTTTAAGTGAATGGGGAAGGGAACTATCATTTATTGAAAGTATATCAGGAGCTTTGCATATATTGTCTAAGTTACTTCTCTCACTCCTATTGAAACCTACTTTTTACTTTTATATGTATTTTTGATTTATAAAAGTAATACATACTCAAGGCAGAAAATTTGAGAAACTTTAACACATATGAGAAACAAACATACAAACAAACAAAAAATCCCTAGCTGTAATCCCAACGACCTTCAGAGATAACTACTGTTAAAATTTTGGTGTAAAGCTTTTCAGTTGCATAGTTGTTTTTATAAAAATGGAATCCCAGTGTTCGTACTGTTTTGTAACTTGCTTTTCTCACTTCTCACCATAACATGAATATTTTCCCATGTCAACATTATTCTTCTATAAGATAATTTTAAGTGGATGCATGATACTGTTTAGTATGGGGATATCATTATTTAACAAATTCTCTACAAATACTGTTATAAACGTTCTTTTATATGTATTTTATTTATAGCTCTGATTATTTTATAATCCTCATTTTTTTTCCCCAGAAGAGTTAAATAACTCCTTGAATTCACATGGGTAATAAAAAGTACATCTGAGATTAGCATTCATTATGTCTGCCTCCAAAACTGGAGTTCTTTCTGCCACCTGACACTGCCTGCGTCTGCTTACTAAACAGCAGATTTTTAGAATTTGGTTGTATGGAAATGTTGTAAGTATTGTACTGCTCCAGCAGGAATACGTTTGAGCCGAACATGACAGCTTCCTAGAGGTACGGAAAGTAAAACTAGATGTTACCAGAGCTATGCAAGCCTCAGTTCTCAAAGATGAGACTTGGGGAAGTCATCTGTGCCGTGCTGTCTGTTGTCAATGCAGCAGTCACTGCCTTCTCCTAAAATCTCCTCAGCATTGCAGGAGGGAAGTCTGGAACTACATTTCTGAGGATCTTTCTTCCTTCGTGGTTCTGGGTTATATGCTGCCAGTGAGAAGCACTTATGAGAGATTAAGAGAAGTACTTTTTCTCTGGTGGCAACTGGGGGCAAATATATAGGCAGATGGCAGAACCAAGGTTTGCACTGATTTCTGGGCAAGCTTCTGCAAATCACCTGCTTGGATAGTGCAAGCAGCTGAGATTGGAAGTGGCTTGAGATTCCAGCACGTTTTGATTTCGTAACCTTTAGCAGCGTCTTCCCCAGCCTTCACTCCTCCAGCTAATCCAATGTTTGTCTAAGTCTCTAATTCCCTGTATTAAACCCTTCCTACTTGGAATAGCAAAGTAGTTTCTGTCTCCTGACCATCCATTAGCAAGACTTTAGATGAGAAACATGGTCTTTCTGAAAATCAGGAAAAATCTTTTTTTTGGACTCCCTGTCCTCCCCTAAAAGACTTATAAAGCTAGTGGGCTTGTGTGATTTTTCATTTGTCACTGTTCAGGTCACTTTTTAAAGATATGCTGCATTTTTTTCCTGACAAACATTAAAAGAGCAGCTACCACGTGTCAGGTTCCCTGGATGGTGCCGGGGATCAGAGATATATACATAGCCTGGTGGAAAAGGCAGTCAGAACAATCAATAATACAAGTCATGGTCAGTTTGGTAAGAGCCAATTGAACTAAGTCTCTTCTGTGCCCTATGAAAAGTATATGGTGTCCAGGTGTCACCTCTCTTTGGGAGCCTCCCTACCTCTATAAGCAGAATTAAGTGTATCTTCCATGGTTCTTCCAAGGTAATGTGCATGCATGTACCTCCAGCATAGCTCTTAGATATAAAAGCCAATTACAGCAATTTGGTCTGTCTCTACAAGACTAATTTCCTTGAAATAAGAGTGTGGCCTACTTACAGCATACTTATCTGGGTGCCTGTATATAGGCTCACTTAATAAAGGTTTGCTGAGTGAGTAAGCGAGTGAATCTCTGCCTCCCACAGCTAATTCAGGATTATAGGTTTTTTCATCTTAAAGTGGGAATTCTGTGCTCTGCATAAATGCAGGGGTGTAAATGGTGTTGAGCACATTAATTTCCTTAATGTTTGACCAATGAACACTTGCAAGAGTCATGAAGCGCCCCATACTTCCCTTTTTAAAAAATATAAAGTTATGTTAATGCAATTATCATAATTATTTAAAAATCATGCATGCATAAAGATAAGGATTGAAGAGACTAGATAAAAATAAAAATAGTTTATTACATAGGGATTTTTATACGTTAGACTATGAGTGAACTTGTTCTTTAATTTTGATTTCTGTTAACGTTAAACTGTTTAGCAACAAGTACTCTAAAAATTGCTTGTAACAATGGCGGCCTCAGCTGTGCAGTTTCCTCATCTGTATGTGAGGGTGGTGGATTAGACTCCCCTCTCTTTGCGGGACTCTCTTTGAGTCCCACACACTCAATCTGTCAGCAAATTCTGTTGCCTCCACCTTCAAAGCATTCCCCAGATATGACCATTTTTCTTCCACTATGACCACTCTGGCCTGATCCACTATCATCTCTCACTCAGAAAATATTAATAACAACAATAACATCAAATATAGAAGCAGCATTTGCTATGGGCTGTTACAAATATTTTAACTTATTTAATCCTCACAACAACCCTATGTTCTAAGAGTTTCATATTTATTAACTCACTTAATCCTTACAAAAACCCTACGAGGTAGGTACAATGTTTATCCCCACTGTATAGATGAGGAAACTGAGATACAGAGAGATTATGTAGTTTGCCTGAGGTCATGCAGCTAGTAGGTGGCATAGCTGGGATTTGAACCCAGGCAGTCTGGTTCCAGAGACTCTGCTCTTAATACCTAAACTCGATCACCCTTCTAGATGTATCTCCTAACTGGTCTCTGCTACTACCTCTATCCCCACAGGATATTCTCAAGGAAGCTACCAGACAGATCACTTTTTTTTTTAACTGAAGCCAGATCACGTCATTCCACTGCTCAAAACCATTCAGTAACTTTCCATGTCATTTAGGCTAAGCCCTTATGCTGGTCTGCAATGTCCTTAGTCCACCGGGTCTCCCATGACCTCTTTCACCTCTTCCTGCCACGCTCCTCTCCAGTCACACTAGCCTCCCTGCTATTCTTTGAACAGGCCAGGCATGCTCCTGCCTCAGACCCTTTGCATTTGCTGTTCCCTCTACATGGAATGCTCTTTCCTTAGTTAGCCACATTCCTCACTCTCATCTCCTTCAGCTCTTTGCTCTAATGTTACCTCCTAAGTGAGGCCTCCTCTAACTGCCCCCTCCCCGCCGTCCCCCATTTAAAATGTTAACCCTCCACCTCCACTGTAGCGCTCTTCATACCCCTCCTCTGCTTTGTCCCTTTCATAATTCTTATGATTCATGTACGGTCGTCCCTCAGTAGCTGGTGGTGGGGAGTGGTACCCGGAGCCCCCGCGTATACCAGAATCTGCAGGTGCTCAAGTCCCATAGTTGGCCTTCCATGCCCGCCGAGTCTCCTATTTGAAGATTCTTGGTGGAAGTTTCAATCTGCTGATGCGGTAACCCCCAAATGGGGAGAGCCAACTGTATATTCACTGAAAAACATCTGCCTGTAAGTGGACATGCGCAGTTCAAACACTTGTTGTTCAAGGGTCAACTGTATTTATTGTCTGCCTCCCTCCTTGAGGATAAGAATCTTTTTTTGTCTTCTGCTCTGTCTCTAAGGCTTAGAACAGTGTTTGACACATAGTATGCACTTAATAAATATTGGTTCAATGAATAGTTTCCAAGGTCCTTCCAACTGCCGCCATGTTCCTGCTCGCATTTAAAGAAACCAGTGAGCGCTGCTTTGCTGCTCACTGGGCATACACGCTGGCCGTGGGAATTGCCAACCACCGCCTTTTTGTGTGTGAGAATAAGGGGAACGAGGAAGGGGAGGATAGGGAAGGTGAGGTGAGATGTGAGGAGCTCTGGGCCATCAAGCACAGCGAGTCTCCACTAGAGCTACTAAGACCTGCCTTATTAATACTTAGCCCGGCATTATAAATCACATCAGTGTCTTAAGAATATATTTTAAGAATGAAAAAAAACCCCAATTGTTCCAACAAAGCTTATTACTTTTTTGTTGGTGGCTGCTTCCACAAAAATGCTTGGGATTGGCTTTTCTGGGCTACTTGGTATAGTCCAAGTCTGTGAATTGGAGGAGTGCTGGGTTCTAGGGGACCTCTGGTGGGTAGGACCAACTCCAGGGTAACTAATAGAATCTCAGATAGCCTGGTTTTCTTAAGAATTGTTTTTGTGTCATGACTCAGAGGAAATTGTCTTGGAATACTTGTTGGAGGGGCTCCAAATGGGCTTGGAAGGCTTGAGCCCAGGAAGCCATAAGATTGGAATAAGGGACTTAGTTAAAAAGTTGGGGAAGAGTCACCAGAAAAGAACAGTCTTGGGGCAGAATAATCAATCAACTGGGCAGGCATCTTTTCAGGGGGGCTCTTGAGGTATCCATTGGGAATGTAAAGTACCTTGGTCCGGGAAGCATGAAGCATGATGGGCTGTAGAGGATAAAGTCCTCCTGGTCCCTGGACAGCTTCTTCCAGTTTTGCAGCCTCCTTGGAAAGCCAGGAAGAAACCAGATCATCAGCCTTTGAAGCTTAGAAATCCTTCTTCCCCAGGTAGGCCATGAGGTGAGCTGATGGGGGTATTCAGCTGCTCTATGCCAGCTCACCTGGGCATATGCCCAAACAGGAGCAGCTTTGAGAGGCCAACTCTGATGGTCAAATGCCCCTCACCCCAACTTCTCTTCCTTAATTTTTAGGTCTTTCTGGCCTTTTTCCTTATTCTGCCACTGCTAGCTATATGAGTTTGAACAAGTTACTTACATTCTGTGAGCTGTAGCTTCCTCATCTATATAATAGAGTCTATTAATACCTAGCTCATGGGATTGTTGTGTGGATCAAATGAGAGGTGTGTACAGCACACAGTAGCTACTCAATAAATGAGTGGTGGCTAATGGCGATGGTGATGTCAGGCACAGAAATCAGATAGAAGGGGGCTGTTTGGCAGAAATGACC
This sequence comes from Eschrichtius robustus, assembly GCF_028021215.1. Taxonomy (NCBI): domain Eukaryota; kingdom Metazoa; phylum Chordata; class Mammalia; order Artiodactyla; family Eschrichtiidae; genus Eschrichtius; species Eschrichtius robustus. The sequence continues at coordinate 36,031,159 of NC_090824.1, forward strand.
TTAGGGTCTTCCTGGAGGCTCCCAGCCTCAGGCCACGAGCAGGTCACTTTGAGTTTAGGCTGAGTATGCGGAGGGAGAAATGCCTGTTTGTGCCATCATCACGATGCCCGCCCCCTTCCTCCTCTACCATGTGCATGCTATGCACTGCCCTGTCTCACATCCTTTCCTCTCTACCCCATTTCCCTGTGAAAGCAGCTGAAGATGCACATATTATGGGCCCTCTGAGCTCTGTCTAATTGCCAAGCTCATAAGTGCTCAGCACCGTGCTGGCAAACGAGGCAGTGGGGATGCATAATGCTTAAGCCCCGGTTATATTAATAAGGAGACATGGCCAAGTGATAAATAAGCCAACTCAAGAAGAAAAATAATGTTAGGGAGGATAATATGAACGAATAAAGAAAAGACTGAGGTAGAGAGGAGAGGGTGGAGTGGAGTTGGGTAGTAGGGGGTGGGATAAGGTGAAGAGCTCGGTTTGCTTCAGTGGGAGTCTGCAAGGACAGTGAAAGGAGCACAAGCTTAGGAGTCAGACCCAGGTTTGCATTCTGCCTCAGACACATCAGCTATGTGATCCTGGAAAAGCTGCTTAAATTCAGTTTCCTCACCTAGGAAAATGGGACTAACAAGAACATACCTCCACTAAACGGCTGTGGGAATTAAGTGTTGTAAAGAGCCCTGCAGGTTCAAGGAACACGGTAAGTGCTCAGCAAATGTTATTTTCCTCTGCATGCTCGGAATTCCCATAGCCTCACAGCCAAGCCCAGAAGAGGTGCCCTGGACCTAGCCCAGACTCTTCACCTCATCCTCATCTTGGAGCAAAGAAAGGAGCTGAGCCTCTGGGAAAGGAGGCAGGTAGGAAAGCTAGGAGCAATGGCCAGGGTTACTCCCGAGTCCAGACAAAGCCAAGACTTCTCACCCTTTCAACCAAACTGCAGTGAGCACTTACTGTACACCCAGCCCTTGGGATACAAAGATGGATAAAATGTAGACTATATCCCAAAGTAGCCAGAGGTTGGAAGGGAGAGACAGACACATAATCATGATAGCTAAGGAGGGAGTAAGGGCGTCACTCATTTATGTATCCTGATTTCAAAGAATCTGCTTTATTTTCCCTACCGTCTAATTTGATTCGGAGTTTGGAAAAAAATCCTGACAGTTTCCCCAGAGATCTGAGCAAAGTGCTGCGAAAGTGCAGAGAATAATGAATTCTGCTTAGGAGAGTCAGGAGGCATTTGATCAAGGTAATGACAATGATGAGAGTTAACGTTTATCAGTGTTCACTGAGCACTAACATTTCGGGCGCCAAGTGCTTTACGCATACTCATTCAATCCTCATAACAGCTTTATGAGGGAAATACTATTCCTATTTTACAAGGATAAAATCACACAGTTTGAAAGTGGCAGGATTTGAAGCCAGAGGATCTTATTCTAGATCCCACATTCCTAATGTCTATGCCAAATTGCCTCTCTGAATCTTGAGGAATAAATATCGTGACCATTCTGAGATCAAGGCCAGTTTGCCATCCTCCCCAACCCCGACTGGAACTACACCCAGACCAATAGAGATCCACCATTCATCTATTCATTTTATGTTCATTTAGCACCTACTCTATGTAAGGCTACGTAAGACTCAGAACTGTGGGACTTGTAGGGGGAGCAGCAACCTATGGCCCCTTTCTCCACCCATGAGATCTGTTTTGCTGTAATTTTCCGTGGCTCCAGAGCCTAGAGAGTGGAATTGGGACAGTCAACTGGGCTTCCTTCCCACCTCTGCCCCTGGTGGGCAGGAATGGTGGGACCTGAGAGGCTCAAGACGTGAAGAAGGGCTCAAAGGTTTGGAGACTCAAAGGAGCTTCCAAAGCAAGGGTTTCTTCTCTATTTCAAGGGTAGAATAATTCTCTAAATGCAATCTTACATGAAGCAGATAAAGTGGAACTGCTGTGATAGAAGTGAGCTGGGGGTTTTAGATCCCCGCTCATTTAACATTCTCTATATCTTCTCCCATCTTCTCAGGTGACTCCTGAAGCCTCTCCATGGAATGCAGTTCGAAACCCCTGTCCTAGGTAGAGCACTGGCAAAAGCTTGATGGTGCCCCCTCCTCAGCTCTGCTGGCTGTTGACGGTTGGCAGCATCTGCAGCAAGCAAATGAGGTCAGGAAGCAAGGGAGTTATCAATTACTACTGTCATTTGGAGGTTTAATGACTATTTACATGATTCTCTGCCTTACCATGTGCTCTGAATAGCCTACAACAGAGACGTAGGTTCTGGGTTGGGATCAAGGAGAGAGGGGGTCACAAAGGGTGGGCCAGGTGGGGCTGTGGGCAAGTGGGACTTGTGAGTGGAGGAGATGACAGATATTTTCTTCTTGTGGCAAATACAGGAGAGGTCAAGGTTGAGAGGAGATGGAAAAGAATTAAATCAGAGAGCCATTCAGAGTGAATGAAACCCTCACACTTGGTTTTATCGCCGATGATCAAGGACACCATCATTAAATTCTGATCACAAGGATAGCATTTACAAGGGCAGGGGCAGAGCAGATTTTGGTTCCTTTCTGTTCTGTGTACTCTTCCCCAGAATGGGGGCCCAGCACTGCTTCTATAGGTGATACATCATGCTGCCTAGAAATTACTTCATGCTGCCTAGAATTTACTTCATGCCACTATTCATTTCCCATGGGGAAGTCCGAAATATTTAGGCAGTATTACAGGCTGGTGCAGAGACAGAGCTTGAGAGTCAGAGGTGAATTTGAGTCTATGCTTTGTCACTTATAATTTGTTTGACTTGGGCAAGTTACTTATTCTTTCAGTTCCCTCCTCTGCAAAATGGGAAAAATACTAGTTTCTCTCTCATAGGGTTGTTGTAGGAATAAAAGAGTTAATACATACAAAGCACTTCAAACAACACCTGGCATATAGTGGTTACTCAATAAACGTTAGTTATTATCATCAAAGCTAAAAGGCCAAGTAACTACTAAGAGCCTCCTCTCATGTCAAAAATAGCTAGGGTCAAAACCTGGTTTGCCAGATTAAGGGCAATTCAAAACTGTATTTGTTTTTTAAACATGATAAAGGCTTATCTCTCAGTCACATCCAAGTCTACTGCAGGTTCATCAGCAGAGTGTGGGAGGTGGTTTTGTTCCATGAAGTAATTCAGAGGTCCAGGCTCATTCACCTAGGCTCCATCATTGCTTAGGAGCTGGGTTTTTTACTAATTTGCATGCAGCCTGCAGGCAAGGGATGGAAGAAAGCTTAGAGGATCGTGCAGGCTTAGACTCACACTTGGAAGATCCTTACATTCTACTGGCCAGAACCTAAGTCACATGGCCTGACTACAAAGTGCAATCTAGCTATGTGCCTTGGAAAAAGACGAGACTGTTAGGAGAGCATTGGGCCAGTCTTTGCTGCATCTTTCAACTTTTTTTTTTATACTTAATTCAGATATGCATAAAAAGTTTTCATATGGAAAATACTGAACAAAACTCGAGAGAATAGTGTAACAAACCCCCATGACCTATCACTCAGCTTAAACAGTTTTCATCTCATGGCCAATCTTGTTTCATCTATACTCCCACCCAATTCTCCCTTCCTCTTGTATTACTTTAAAGCAAATCCACGATAGTGCATCATTAAATCTATAATAATTTCAGCACAGTACATTTTCAAGCACTTACTATGTGCCAGTCACTGTGTACGCACTAGGAATACAATGATGAATAAGATACAATTTTTGCCTTTAAGGAGCTGCAGCTGAGTGAGAAGCTTATTGACTAAAGCTTATTGAGATAAGCTAGACTGAATCACAATGAGAAGAGAAAACAGAAGTCTCTAACTTGGGAGGATATATCCTCCAAAAAAATCACCCTTGAAACAGGCAAAGTGACCACAATAATTAATAAACTTATTTCCCCTGACCTCCCTGCCTCACCAGTGGTTTTCCATGAGCATCTTCCCTCTTCCTTGAGACGTTGCTCCTCCGAGAGCCACTGTAGCTTAGGAGCTCTGTAAATCACAGGGCATGAGCTCACCTGTTGGTAGAGGAGTCTGATAATGGAGTGGCTGCTGAGAGAGGCTAAAAGAGGCCCTTTCTGGCCAAGTAAGCTCCTGGGGCTTCCACTAAGCAATGACCTCAGGCTTTAACTCTGTCTTTTCCTGGAGGTGGGAAGGATAAGTGGCCTCCAGGGGTTAAGAGGCAGAATCTTATTAATCAAAAAGAAACTGAGTGTTGACAGCTCTGCTGGCTCCAAGCTCTCTCTAATCGGAGCTCAGGACACCTTCATGGGTCACTAACCTTGCCCCAGATGTCCTGCCCTAGATCATCGCCTGCACGTCAGTCACCCAGCATGCCAGGCCAAGCCAGGAAGAAAACGCCACCCGTACCTTCCACCTCCTTCAGGTCCCCCACCGTGCAGAAGGCTGGAGTAGGAAATTCAAATGCAAGTAGGCTTGGAAATTAGACAAACCATCATTAGGTAAAACATACATGCATATCAAACTTCATATTAAAACAATGTTTCCATATATAAAATTCCAACATCAACTTCAGCCACAGAATATTCATCTGCATGAGACTGTGAAGCACACCTGGGAAAACTGTTTCTGCTCAGAGGTGCAGCACAGAAGGCAAACAGAGCACAGAAGGCAAACCGAGTCACATCTAGAGCTATTCCTGCGTGGAGGGGCTGGGTGATAGCTCAAATAGCCTTTTATTATAATCCAGCATCTCCGTGTGAGCACAGCAGGCCGAGCTGGGAACAGACACTCTGCTAGGACTCACCTTCCACAGGAAGCAGGCAAGCAGAGGCCCAAAGTGAGAGTGAGCCCAAGCAGGCATCTCCAGAGCACAGGGTCGGTCTGCTGCCTATCACCTCACAGAATCTTCACTTGTCTCACTTGCCCATCTATTTCCTCCTGTTTTGGAAATGGGTAGAGAGTGAACAGAAAGAAGTATGGAATGCTAGTTCTAAAATTGTCGGGGAGAACCGGGTAGGGGAACAAGGTTAATTGAAGACCACGGTTAATAACATTTCCCCTTAGTGTGAGCCTGGACGATCAAACTTCAAATAATCAAATGTGCTAAGGGTAAATGGGGTCTGGGTCACATAGTTTGGCTCTTCACGGCAGAAGGGCAACGTTACACAGAGGCTAGAAGAACAGGCTGAAGAGTCACAGGCCTGGATTCAGGTCTTGGTCTGCTCAGCCACCCATCAGCCATTTGCTTTGTAAATAATTTATCTCAGAGCTTGCCAAAGACAAACAGGTTGTAGATGCACCACAAATGCTGTCAACTGCAAATTTTCATATAATTATAAAATACTTAAAGCAATTTTTTAAACTATTCAACATTTTATAACGGTTGAAGTTATACTTGAACACTATTCGTATGGCTCCTTGTGAGATTTCTTGAATACGGTAATTGTTATTTTGCTGTTTACTACTTTATACCTAGTACCCATTGCCAGAGAGCAATGAGTGACTCCATCATGTACACGTTTCCTGATCCTCCACTGAATATCTTTGTCAAATTTTTAATATAGATGTACTGAATTTTTTACCTAGCCCCATGTAGATGCTCCAAATCCCCTCAAATTTACCCCAGAATGCCAAACAAATATTTTTCTCTGTGTGCCATCTTGTGAAAAAGACTGGAAAGCAGTGATTTAATCTCTGAATAAATTTCCTTACATGAAAAATGGGAATAATAATAGTACATATAGGGTACTGTGAGGATGAAATAAAATATATAAAGCACTTAGAATAGTGTCTGGAACACAGTAAATGAATAATAAATGCCAGTTATTATTTTTCCTTATCTTTAGAGATGGGGATAATAATACCATCTGCACATGGCTGACGTGAATATTATGCATGTGAGATAAAGCATGTTAAGGGCTCAGTACACTGGCACATAGTAGGAGGTCAGTAAGCACAAGGTCAGTAAGTTACTCGTGCTCTAATTATTCAAATGTACATAGCTTTTTATGTTAAATTGTAACTTTCCAGTGCAGTTCATATGTGTACAACTTTCTGGTTAGACTGTAAGCTCTTTAAACTGATTTCGTTCTCTTCAGGACCTACTACAGTCCTAGAACCATAGAAGCTGCCCAAAACATGACTGGAGATTGATTCTGCAGAGCTGTAAGTCTTTACAAAGCAATTTTATGCCTACTCTTCTTACTTAATTTCTCAAAGCAACAACTAAGAGCTATCTATATTTTAAAGGTAAGAAAACTGAGGTCGAGACAAATTATGCAGCTTGCCTAAGATATCAGCAGGTTAGTTTCTGAGCTACAAGCAGTACCCAGGTCTGTTGACTCCAAGTAGAGTGTCCTTTTTACCAGATCCCATTACTGTACTGGGACTGCTGTATACAGCTGTACAGGGGAGTGCAATATTGTAGACACTGCAGATTTGTATACTTAAGTAATTTTCCTGGCAGATAGCGGTAAGAGTTTTGTTATACTAAGTATATTACAATAATTGTCTAAAGGAGTACCTTCATCAAATTTGCACAATTAGGCACCTTATAGATTAGTGGAGGGCCTAATGTACTACTACCACAACTAGATTTTCCTCTGATGATTCAAATAATATTTTAGGATATTAAGCCCTTTGGATTATCAATTTGAACCTAAAAGATACTTAGAGCAGGGGTCAACAAACTTTTTCTATAAAAGGTCAGACAGTAAATATTTTAGGCCTTGGGGGCCACACAGTCAGTCTTTGTCACAACTACTAAACTTTGCTGTTGTAGCCTTTGAAAGCAGCCATAAACAATATGTAAATGAACAGGCAGGGCTGCGTTACAATAAAACTCTGCTTAACAAAAAAAGGGCCTTAGGCTATAGCTTGCCAATTACTGACTTACAGAACTCTGGCTATTTGAATTCTCAGTGAGAATTTCTTGAAAGAGCATTACCTCAGTTAGATGGAACTTGTTGATCCTCAACAGGTATGAAGCCAGAATCTGAAACTAGAGCTATCTGATTTCAACCCCCTTCTTCTGTAACTTGAACACATGTATGTTCTCATTCTTGGTGTGGTGACCCGCCAGTATGCAGTGATCAATTTTGAGGTATGTTTGCAAACAATTTCCAGTGTTTATGGATATTACTTTAAAAATAATGGAATAGGTCAGAAGGGACTCACACTTGTTTTGAACTCTTGAATGGAAAGAACAATCAGATCTAGTCCAGAGTGGGATGTCACCGCCACTCTTGGCTTCCAAGGAAACTCTGACTCCTCAGTTCTTTTGGCCTTTGTCTCTACAAATTCCTCTTCCCTTGGCTTAGATGAAAATAAAGCCGAGTTCTATGAAAGAAGCTTTAGAAGGAAACAAAGGTAGGAAAGAAAACAAACAAAAGAGGAGTTTCCAAATTTAAACAGGTAGGTTTACAAAGCCTGTTATGTTATGTAACGTAAGAAATTAAGTTTCTTGATTGTAACTGAGATAAAGACCCAGTCAGCTGGTCTAGCAAACAGATAGGGTCTTGTTCCTCTTTGTTACCAGATTAAGCTGTCTAGGCTTCTAACCCAGGCAGCTTCAGGTTGGCACCACTTATTTCCTGGATGGAATTTCAGTCTCTACAATGTGACCATAAATCCATGACCATTTTAGAAATTTAGGGCCGGAAGGAACTTGGAGGTTAACTAACCCCTGCTACATGCTTGAGGTTCCCTTTGGCATCCAATTCTGCTTGGACATCCCCTCAAGGGCAGGGAACTGTCATCTAAATTAGCTTGTGTCATGATCAACAACACAATTTATTAGGAAGTTCTTTCGTGTGTTGAGTTAAACTTACTCTAATTGTTGCTGCTTCTGTACACTGCAGTCACATGAAACAGCGCTACCTGCTTCTTCACATAGCAGCCTCACCAATATCTAAAGATGTTACCATGGAGTGTACCAAGCACAGGATTCAAGAATCCAATACTTTCCGTCTGGAGACTTCTGTTTTTGAGGGGTAGGGTAGAAATGGGAGGGGGTGTCATAGCACTCTATTGGCAATACTGAGTTTATGGGCAACTAAATTCTCTAAGTCTTTAGTTACATCTCCAACAGGCTGAACTGAGACACAACTGACCTTCTGAATCTAAGAATAAACTACGTTTGTAAGCTGTACAGTATGTTAAGTGCTCTGGTATTCATTATCCAATGCAGCGAATCTAAGCCCTGAGTATATGCTAGATTTACCCTTTCATTTCAATTTTTAAGCAACTTTTAGGGACCCTAATTCTCTCAAACAATATAATTTACTATTATCTCAGCTTTTAGTCACTAAAACTTTTGATTAACAATGCAGAAAGAATAGTGATAACAGCTCACATTTGTTGAGCTTTGTGCCAGGCACTGGGCTAAGAGATTTTCATATGTTAACTTATTTAACACTCACAAAAACCTTATGAAGTAGTTATGTATTAGTATTATTTTCATTTAATTGATGGTTTAGTGAAGGTACAGAAAAGTTAAGCTACTTGCTCAAGGTCACAGTGCCAACAGGTAGAGGACCCAGGATTTGAACCCAAGTAGACTGACAAGAGAACTCATCCTTTAAACTACTATATCATATGGTTCCCATCATTGTCCTTTTTGAAAGCATTAATAAACTATGTGAACAAGTCGGGATAGAGCTCTATGGCAAACCAGCAGAGACTTGAGTTAATCAAACCTTTTGAATGAACAGCTGATTCTTAATACAACTACCTATGCTCATGCAGCCTCAGCTGCTCTATCTTTTCCACAATAGCAGTTACTGCCATGCTGAAATCCTAGAGACAGTATGCAGAGACACAGTGTACCATGAGTGGTTAAAAGCCAGGCAGTCTGCATTTGTATCCTGGCTCTATCACCCTCTAACTTTATCACCACAGGCAAATTACTTAAGACATCTGAGCTTCAGTTTCCCAGTCAATAAAATGATAGTACCAACCTTATTATTATGGTGATTATAAATTAACTCAGGTAAAGTATTTAGAAAAATTCCAGGTACATAGAAAGTGCTCAATAAATGTTAGCTGTTACTGTAATGCTCTTTACTCTAAAGCCAGAGATACGATTAGTCTGGTATGTCTGGTTCGAACACAGTTATTACAGTTAACTTTTTAATAATCTAGTCTAAAACCTTACTTATAACTTATCAAATTTATCAGTCTACATGTTGGTACTCTATCTTCTTCTTATTTTTAAAAATAGAAATATCTGCTCATTTGCAATCATTCAGGACCTCCTAGTTCACCATGCTTTCTTAAAGACTACCAAGAATCCCGATCTCTCTCTACACTGAGAACCACAGACTTGAAGTATACTCTGATATCTTGACATTTGGATGTAATGGAGAAAAACGGCAGGAACTCCCTAAGGCGTCATCTCAGTTTATGGCCTGTAGAGTCATCACCAGTCTGTGAACCTGACTGTAAGAAATCAAGATTGGTGGTCAGGACAGTTGAAACAGAGCCACTTTTGATCCTCAACGCCAAGTCTGAGAGGGGCCCAGGAGATGAGCTATCACAGCACAGCTGTCCTTTAGCACATTAAGTTACTTCTGAGCCCAGGATGAGAGCCAGCTGAGTAGACACTGCCCAAGAATCGGGACATACGCAGCATATGAACCTGAAAGCACTGCACAGCTGTTACCCATCTTACCAATCCTTTCCAGAGACAGAATCTTGAAGTTAGAGAACTTTCTAGATCTAGTCCAGCGGTTGTAAGCTAATGGACCGTGGACCAGAAGTAGCCACAGATGTCTTATTTGCCCTGCTTAGTGTCATATATTTTTTGAATTAGCTGCCAGTATTTAAAAATTTGAAATTTTGCATAAAAATAGATTTGGCTCATCTTGAAAAACATAGATCTGGCCACATTATGTCCTTAGCACAATAATCAGCTGAGCCTGAGTAGTAGCTACCCAGTTTAGACATGTGGAACCCAAACAGACAACGACATTTGAAAACTCTGATTAAATCGAAACAATTCATTTCACAGGTGAAGAAAATTGAGCTCTAAAACGATCTGACCTGTCCACATTAAATGGCAGAGTCAAAATTGAAGGCCAGGTATTCTCAACCCCAGTTCCGTGATTTTCAGTAAGTACTGTTGATCTTTCCTCTAGGGAATGTGAGGTACAGGGACTTACCGGCTTGTATGAACAATGACAAGGAGAAACAAAACTGAGAACTAGGTCTTCTGCCTTTGCACCCACTACCTTTCATTTTCTATGCTGGACCAGAAAATTCTTAGGGGCTGCAATCCACTACGGAAGTTAAGTCTAGCCAGAAACTCCAAGTCCCAGCATTCCTCAGACTGCTGACTACACCCACAGTTCAAACTATCTGTGCTCTCTGTACAAAGCACTGCACATTCCCAGCCTCCACCAGATGCTCTCATGCCCAGCTGGGTTATGAACAAACATGCTGCTTTCCCTTTGTTAATGGCCTTTTCTCTACCCACACAGGTAGTTAGGGAACAATGGCCTCCACGGGACACTGATGCTGGAGGAGAGGTTACAGTTACAGATGATAGGAGGTCAGTAGGAGCTCTGAACTCTCTTTCTGGCTCTCTTCCCAAAACACCAAATGGCTATGCCATGGCCTTCAATACATCGCTTTTAAAAAAAAGTGCAGGTTCTGTCCTGATTGACAAAGGATGCCCTAGCCACATTCCCCTTGAGTATAAAGACATTGATTTGTGAGAATATTTGAAATCTTTAGCTTAAAAGGCCCTGAATACACAGTATCATAGCATCATTATACCTCAGAGACAGGAATATATTACCTAAAACTGTCCAAGGGGATATCTAGTTTCCTTTTTATCTTGGAGATGCCAATGACAAAACTATAGTCTGTGTAAGTAATTAGGATAGGAACTGCAGGAAGAATGGAATAGTTAACAAAGGAACCATTCACAAGAGATCATTTTCTGTAGAAATACAAAATCAAGATTGTCTTTTATAAGAATAAGGAGAGAGTGAAGCCACCATTAAAATCCAAAAGGAGGGGTTTCAGACAGCTTCCAGGTTGGTGAAGCAGAATGCCTCCATGTGCCACTGTGCTGGGCTCCAAACTCCAAGAGGACTGAAGTTTCTTTGTTCTCGACCTCACCCTATGAATCTCTTCATCTGGCTGTTGGTTCCTGTGCTTTAATACCCTTGGTAATAAACCACTCATCTGCTGTGTGGCTGACAGGGTCTTGGTATTCCAGCCTGGTGTCAGGCCTGAGCCTCTGAAGTGGGAGAGCCGAGTTCAGGACATTGGACCACCAGAGACCTCCAGGCCCCATGTAATATCAATCAGCGAGAACTCTCCCAGAGATCTCCGTCTCAATGTTAAGACCCAGCTCCACCCAACGGTCAGCAAGTTCCAGCGCTGGACGTCCCATGCCAAACAACTAGCAAGAGAGGAACACAACCCCACCCATTAGCAGAGAGGCTGCCTAAAATCATACTAATTTCACAGACACCCCAAAACACACCACTGGACACGGCCCGGCCCACAAGAAAGACAAGATCCAGCCCCACACACCAGAACACAGGCACCAGTCCCCTCCACGAGGAAGCCTACACAAGCCACTGAACCAACCTTACCCTCTGGGGGCAGACATCAAAAACAATGGGAACTATGAACCTGCAGGCTGTGAAAAGGAGACCCCAAACACAGTAAGTTAAGCAAAATGGGAAGATAGAGAAATATGCAGCAGATGAAGGAGCAAGGTATAAACCCAACCAGACCAAACAAATGAAGAGGAAGTAGGCAGTCTACCTGAAAAAGAATTCAGAGTAATGATAGCAAAGATGACCCAGAATCTTGGAAATAGAATGGAGAAAATACAAGAAATGTTTAACAAGGACCTAGAAGAACTAAAAAGCAAACAAAAAATGATGAACAACACAATAAATGAAATTAAAAATTCTCAAGAAGGAATCAATAGCAGAATAACTGAGGCAGAAGAACGGATAAGTGACCTGGAAGATAAAATAGTGGAAATAACTACCGCAAAGCAGAATAAAGAAAAAAGAATGAAAAGAATTGAGGACAGTCTCAGAGACCTCTGGGACAACAGTAAGCGCATCAACATGCGAATTATAGGGGTCCCAGAAGAAGAAGAGAAAAAGAAAGGGTCTGAGAAAATATTTGAAGAGATTATAATTGAAAACGTCCCTAACATGGGAAAGGAAATGGTCAATTAAGTCCAGGAAGCGCAGAGAGTCCCATACAGGATAAATCCAAGGAGAAACACACCAAGACACATATTAATCAAACTATCAAAAACTAAATACAAAGAAAAAATATTAAAAGCAGCAGGGAAAAGCAACAAATAACATACAAGGGAATCCCCATAAGGTTAACAGCTGATCTTTCAGCAGAAACTCTGCAAGCCAGAAGGGAGTGGCAGGACATATTTAAAGTGATGAAAGGGAAGAACCTACAACCAAGATTACTCTACTCAGCAAGGATCTCATTCAGATTCAACAGAGAAATCAAAAGCTTTACAGACAAGCAAAAGTTAAGAGAATTCAGCACCACCAAACCAGCTTTACAACAAATGCTAAAGGAACTTCTCTAAGCAGGAAACACAAGTGAAGGAAAGGACTACAAAAAAAACCCCAAAACACAATTAAGAAAATGGCAATAGGAACATACATATTGATAATTACCTTAAATGTAAATGGATTAAATGCTCCAACCAAAAGACACAGACTGTCTGCATGGATACAAAAACAAGGCCCTTATATATGCTGTCTACAAGAGACCCATTTCAGACCTAGGGACACACACAGACTGAAAGTGAGGGGATGGAAAAAGATATTCCATGCAAATGGAAATCAAAAGAAAGCTGGAGTAGCAATTCTCATATCAGACAAAATAGACTTTAAAATAAAGACTATTATAAGAGACAAAGAAGGACACTAAATAATGATCAAGGCATCAATCCAAGAAGAAGATATAACAATTGTAAATATTTATGCACCCAACATAGGAGCACCTCAATACATAAGGCAAATGCAAATAGTCATAAAAGGGGAAATCGACAGTAACACAATCATAGTAGGGGACTTTAATACCCCACTTTCACCAATGAACAGATCATCCAAAATGAAAATAAATAAGGAAACACAAGCTTTAAATGACACATTAAACAAGATGGACTTAATTGATATTTATAGGACATTACATCCAAAAACAACAGAATACGCTTTCTTCTCAAGTGCTCATGGAACATTCTCCAGGATACATCATATCTTGGGTCACAAGTCAAGCCTTGGTAAATTTAAGAAAATTGAAATCGTATCAAGTATCTTTTCTGACCACAACGCTATGAGACTAGATATCAATTACAGGAAAAAAACTGTAAAAAAATACAAAGACGGAGGCTAAACAATACGCTACTAAATAACCAAGAGATCACTGAAGAAATCAAGGGGAAATAAAAAAATGCCTAGAAACAAATGACAATGAAAACACGATGACCCAAAACCTATGGGACGCAGCAAAAGCAGTTCTAAGAGGGAAGTTTATAGCAATACAATCCTGCCTCAAGAAACAAGAAACATATCAAATAAACAAAAAAAAAAAAGATCAGAAATAAATAAAGGAAACAACAGTAAAGATCAGTAAAACTAAAAGCTGGTTCTTTGAGAAGATAAATAAAATTGATAAACCTTTAGCCAGACTCATCAAGAAAAAAAGGGAGAAGACTCAAACCAACAGAATTAGAAAGAAAAAGGAGAAGTAACACCTGACCCTGCAGAAATACAAAGAATCATGAGGGATTACTGCAAGCAACTATATGCCAATAAAATGGACAACCTGGAAGAAATGGACAAATTCTTAGAAAAGCACAACCTTCTGAGACTGAATCAGGAAGAAATAGAAAATATAAACAGACCAATCACAAGACTGAAATTGAAACTGTGATTAAAAATCTTCCAACAAACAAAAGCCCAGGACCAGATGGCTTCACAGGCGAATTCTATCAAACATCTAGAGAAGAGCTAACACCTACCCTTCTCAAACTCTTCCAAAATATAGCAGAGGGAGGAACACTCCCAAACTCATTCTATGAGGCCACCATCACCGATACCAAAACCAGACAAAGATGTCACAAAAAAAGAAAACTACAGACCAATATCACTGATGAACATAGATGCAAAAATCCTCAACAAAATACTAGTAAACAAAATCCAACAGCACATTATAAGGATCATACACCATGATCAAGTGGGGTTTATCCCAGGAATGGAAGGATTCTTCAGTATACGCAAATCAATCATTGTGATACACCATACTAACAAACTGAAGGATAAAAACCATATGATCATCTCAGTAGATGCAGAAAAAGCTTTCAACAAAATTCAACACCCATTTATGATAAAAACTCTCCAGAAAGCATGCATAGAGGGAACTTATCTCAACATAATAAGGGCCATATATGACAAACCCACAGCCAACATCGTTCTCAATGGTGAAAAAATGAAAGCATTTCCTCTAATATCAGGAACAAGACAAGGATGCCCACTCTCATCACTATTATTCAACACAGTTTTGGATGTTTTAGCCACAGCAATTAGAGAAGAAAAAGAAATAAAAGGAATCCAAATCGGAAAAGAAGTAAAGCTGTCACTGTTTGCAGATGACATGATACTGTACATAGAGAATCCTAAAGATGCTGCCAGAAAACTACTAGAGCTAATCAATGAATTTGGTAAAATAGCAGGATATAAAATTAATGCACAGAAATCTCTTGCATTCCTATACACTAATGATGAAAAATCTGAAAGGGAAATTAAGGAAACACTGCCATTTACCATTGCAACAAAAAGAATAAAATACCTAGGAATAAACCTACCTAGGGAGACAGAACACCTGTGTGCAGAAAACTATAAGACACTGATGAAAGAAATTAAAGATGATGCAAACAGATGGAGAGATAGACCTTGTTCTTGTATTGGAAGAATCAACATTGTGAAAATGACTATTCTAGCCAAAGCAATCTACAGATTCAATGCAATCCCTATCAAACTACCACTGGCATTTTTCACAGAATTAGAACAAAAAATCTCACAATTTGTATGGAAACACAAAAGACCCCGAATAGCCAAAGCAATCTTGAGAAAGAAAAACGGAACTGGAGGAATCAGGCTCCCTGACATCAGACTGTACTACAAAGCTACAGTAATCAAGACAGTATGGTACTGGCACAAAAACAGAAAGATAGATTAATGGAACAGGACAGAAAGCCCAGAGATAAACCCATGCACATATGGTCACCTTATCTTTGATAAAGGATTCAAGAATATACAATGGAGAAAAGACAGCCTTTTCAATAAGTGGTGCTGGGAAAACTGGACAGCTACATGTAAAAGAATGAAATTACAACACTTCCTAACACCATACACGAAAATAAACTCAAAATGGATTAAAGACCTAAATGTAAGGCCAGACAGTATAAAACTTAGAGGAATACATAGGAAGAACACTCTTTGACATAAATCACAGCAAGGTTCTTTTTGACCCACTTCCTAGAGAAATGGAAATAAAAACAAAAATAAACAAATGGGACCTAATGAAACTTAAAAGCTTTTGCACAGAAAAGGAAACCATAAACAAGACAAAAAGACAACCCCCAGAATGGGAGAAAATATCTGCAAACGAAGCAACTAACAAAGGATTAATCTCCAAAATATACAAGCAGCTCACACAGCTCAATATCAAAAAAAGAAACAACCCAATCCAAAAATGGGCAGAAGATCTAAATAGACATTTCTCCAAAGAAGATATACAGATTGCCAACAAACACATGAAAGGATGCTCAACATGAGTAATCATCAGAGAAATGAAAATCAAAACTACAGTGAGGTATCACCTCACAGTGGTCAGAATGGCCACCATCAAAAAATCTACAAACAATAAATGCTAGAGAGGGTGTGGAGAAAAGGGAACCCTCTTGCACTGTTGGTGGGAATGTAAATTGATACAGCCACTATGGAGAACAGTATGGAGGTTCCTTAAACAACTAAAAATAGAACTACCATATGACCCAGCAATCCCACTACTGGGGGTATTCCCTGAGAAAACCATAATTCAAAAAGAATCATGTACCACAATGTTCATTGCAGCTCTATTTACAGTAGCCAGGACATGGAAGCAACCTAGGTATCCATTGCCAGATGAATGGGTAAAGAAGATGTGGCACATATATACAATGGAATATTACTCAGCCATAAAAAGAAATGAAATTGAGTTATTTGTAGTGAAGTGGATGGACCTAGAGTCTGTCATACAGAGTGAAGTAAGTCAGAAAGAGAAAAACAAATACCGTATGCTAACACATATATATGGAATCTAAAAAAATAAAATAAAATGGTTCTCATGAACCTAGTGGCAGGACAGGAATAAAGATGCAGACGTAGAGAATGGATTTGAGGACACAGGGATGGGGATGGGAAGGGGTAAGCTGGGACGAAATGAGAGAGCAGCATTGACATATATACACTACCAAATGTAAAACAGATAGCTAGTGGGAAGCAGCCGCATAGCACAAGGAGATCAGCTTGGTGCTTTGTGACCACCTAGAGGGGTGGGATAGGGAGGGTGGGAGGGAGACACAAGAGGGAGGGGATATGGGGATATATGTATACATATAGCTGATTTACTTTGTTATACAGCAGAAACTAACACAACATTGTAAAGCAATTATACTCTAATAAAGATGTTAAAAAATATGTAATATTAAAAAAAAAAAGAAGAATAAGGAGAGGAGAAAGCAGGTGGCAACTGAACTGGACTGCAGATGCCAAGGTTGAACAGCTGAGCAAGTACTCAGAGTCAGAGCTTCTGACTTGTATAAAGAACGAAAAGTGAATGCACTGTCGAGGGGCAAGTGCTGAAACATGCATAGTATCAATGAAAGTTGAAGCCAAAGAGCTTGCCACGGCCTGCCTCTGCCCTTCCAAGGATCCTGGAACAGCTCCCTCCATGTTTCCAAAAGGGAGACTGCCATCAGGAACCAGTAAGTATAGAGGCAAATTCTCCTTTGTGCTTCCTTCTGGGCACGGCACTTAAAAAATTCCCTAGAGTCTGTATCTGGCACAAATTAGGGTGTTAAAGCCCAGTCCCCAAATTCGTCAACCCCTAAGCCACACATCTATTCTATATGAGACTACTGATCCTGGCTATTGCACAGCCTCCCAGGAGCACAAATGAAAAATCAGGCGGTTGGTTATGGTCAAAGAGGACATGTCTATTGCACCTTAAGTAAGAGAGATTTATTCTCATTGAGGCAGAGGAGATTCTTCTAGAGGCACCATTTAGACTCCAGTACTTTTCCTGCTTACTGAATATACAATGATTACAGTCTCTCTAGCTAAAGATGATGACATTCACTCTATGAGACAGTTTTTTAGATGTGCTTTTTCTTTTTTAACTATCAAGCCCCTCGGAAGCTGAGGCCATTCATGTTCTCAACTTTCTAAAGAGGGAACCCAGGAAACAGGTTAGGCTCTATATGATAGAAAAAAAATAAAGCTCAGAGAGGGAAGCAACTAGTCTCATTCACCTGGGACACAAAGAAACCCTGGATTAGGGCTGGGAGCCCTTTGACAACAGGCATGAACTCTTTAAGTTCAGCTCAGCACTAAATCAGACTTGAGTGACAGGACCAGAAAGAACTTTTGTAACTGTTTTGTCATTAGTATGCACGATGCTGGTATCCACATTCAATGAGCCCAGGCTAATAACTTTGCTTTCTAGGTAAGGCTCTTTCACAAATGGGTCTTGTAACAAGGAAAAGACCCAAATCTTCCTAATCTAGCACTGGTCGCACAATTCAAAACCATGTAGAGTTTTACACGCAATTCAAAACCATGTAGGGTGTTAAAGTACCAGGCCCTCATGGCGAAAGTATAACAGTGGTGAAGAAATGTCAGTCCTCCCAACAAGGCAGGCTGTATAGCATGTACCTGACGATTTGCAAAAAAGTGGCTCAGAAAAGCTTTTCCGAAGGAAATGGTCAGCAGTATTCATTAGCCCTTCACACCTGCAGGTTTAACAATTTGGTTAGTTCTTCATTTTTCCTTCCTGCTTAAAGCCACTGGCTGCTTAGCTATTAAGGTCAGAATCTAAACAGAGACCCCTCCCTCCCCCACCATACTTTTTCATTTTAACTCTCTGCTTCAGAGTTTCACTTCCTGTATGACAGAGTTTAAGCACCTACTGAACAGATAGATCTTCCAATGGATAACAATGATCAACTTTTGACAAAATACAAAAAAGCTACCCAAAGCCATTGGATACTGAACAAAAAAAGCAGGCGAATTCTGGAAAGAGGCTGAAACTTAGAAGGGAAGGGTACAAGGTGAGTTTCCCATTTTTATGGCTTTTAGGCTGATAGAAAACTGCTGTGTTTCTGGTTGAAGAAACAGAGGACACCACAGAATCAGAGCAACCACAGTGCTGGAAAGTGAAGATGGAAATCTCAGAAGATAGAAAGGCAAAGAAAGAGAGCTCTAAATTCTGTGTGTAAAATCTACCCAAATCTCTAGCTGACTCCTGAACCATATATGTGTGGGGCAGGCTCCAGCTAAAGATACAATAATTGGGATTTGCACTGTTGCCCAAGATGCAGCTTACAGTTTGAGTTCAATGAAGTTAAACGCCTGCTAACACAGACAAAAACATCAGCACTCTTCAGAGGAATATAACAGAATCCACAACATTAACATTTATAACATACAATCTAAATTTACTCAACATTTGAATAACCAGAAAAATGTGATTCTTTTTCTAGAGAAGAGACAAATAGAGACCACCTTTGAGATGATTCAGATATTAGATTTAGCAGAAAAGGATTTTAAAGCATTTATTATAATGATGTTCAAAAAAGTAAAGGAAAACATGCTTGTAATGAATAAAAACAGGAAATCTCAGCAGAGGAAATAAAAACCCATGGTTACTGATGTTCTGATGACAAGTGAGATGAGAATTAGAAAATAACTCATATTCAAAAGTACCTCTGCTTAGTTGGAGATTTTTGTTTCAAACGACTTATTTGTACCAAAACTAAATTGAAAATTACTTACTGACACTAGATGGTTAGTTCTGGGAGACCTGAATGGAGAGGTAGAAAGAATATAGGGAAGTTTGGTGGGGCTATTTCACATACAGGTATTTTCATTTAGAGATGGTATGAAGAACGGGCTTTTCTGTCTAGGATTCCTGATATTTAATACCAGGCCTGCTACTGGTTCCTACATGGATCAAATTTTTCTTTCAGACGGTAAAACAATGCTATGAAATACTCCTACCAGGCATCTAAAAGAGGCAGGCTACAGAAAAGAGGAAGTGTTCTTATAAGGAGAAAAGTGATGTTTAGAGAGAAAGCAGAAAGAGCATCAAAATCTTGTCTTCCAAAGTGATTCTGATGTAGAATTACTAAAAGGAAGTATTTGGAAGAGTTAATCCCAAGTCCATTTTGGGTCTCATACTGGTTCCTCTCTCCTTTGTTCACCAAACTCTATGCAGTATGAGATGCATACTTCAGAAACAGAGCCAGGGACCTCCCTCATGGCGCAGTGGTTAAGAATCCACCTGCCAGTGCAGGGGACATGGGTTCGAGCCCTGGTCTGGGAAGATCCCACATGCCAGGAAGCAACTAAGCCCGTGCACCACAACAACTGAGCCTGCGTTCTAGAGCCCTCGAGCCACAACTACTGAGCCTGCGCGCCACAACTACTGAAACCCGTGCACCTGGAGCCTGTGCTCCGCAACAAGAGAAGCCACTGCAATGAGAAGCCTGTGTACCGCAACAAAGAGTAGCCCCCGCTCGCCACAAATAGAGACAGCCTGTGCGCAGCAATGAAGACCCAATGCTGCCAAAAGTAAATAAATAAATAAATAAATAAATAATTTTTTTTAAAAAAGGAAACAGAGCCAGTTTCCCAACCCCACAGATTCCTGGTACTCTCAAAAGCAGGACATGATAGGAAAGGGCACAAATCATTTCCTGGATAAAACAACAGGTCTCAACTCACAAAAAGTGACAATAGCCACAAGAAGAAAGAACAAGCCTGAAATTGTTAGCTTGGAAGTGGAGGGGATAGTTCCTCTGGCAGTGAGGAGTATGATTATTTGATTCAATTAAATCAAATAAACAATGTCCAAAATAATAAAATAAAATTTCCCTAAGATTGTTCTGAGCAACTCTGTAACGTGCACCAACTAAACTCAGTTTTCAGTGTTAAAATGGACCAATGACTCTCTGAGCTAAGCCACTCAATCTGAAACAGAAAAAAAAAATAAAAAAAGTAAAGCAGAAGAACTATAAAACTCTTCTTTTTATCAACATTTTCCACTATAAAGCTGGCCACATCATCATCTAATGATATAAAATTCTAGAAACTTTACAAAATTCCTGTTTTTAAAATTTATTTTTTGTTATCAAAGAGAATGTCCGGAAACACTGAGTACTAAAGAATCTGTTCATGGTATTGTTTTACAAAAGTTCCTAATGGAGTATGAATATTTTATTTTCTGTTGTATCCTTCACTTATTAATGATGAGGTGGATGAATTGGTACAATTACTCAAAAAAAAATTCCAGACAAAAACATCCATTCTCATTCTGAATCTGTTGATTGGAGTGAATTCAGTGGTTACAATACCACCACTGGCTAAGAATCAAGCTCCCCACAGGAGGGAGCCATTAGAGTCATCTCATTAGGTCACATAGGTCTCTCAGATATAGGCACCATGTTTGAAGTCTCACACAAAATGTCTGTGTCACTTAAATTACACAATGTGGCAGTGTTTGTTTCATGGGGACATAATCTTGAAAGAACCGGTAAAGTAGAAAACAACCTGTTTGTATGTTATACGTGAGTACGTTATCGGACTGTGCATGGTTTTGAGGGCACGGTAGCCCTTGTTAAAGAGGAATTCCACCAATGAAGCATCTGTCAGATCCCAGCTGCTCCTGGCGACGAGGGTGTTGACTCATTTAACCATGAGTTGTTAGGTTGGGGCCTTCTTCATCTACTGTTTGGCTCAAATGGTTTGAACTGAGTTTGGTTGTCTTTCTCGTCCATCTAAGCTTTATTTCTCAGCCTCAGGATATGTGGGGTACTTGACTGTTTCTATCTTCTCTCGAACTTTGTAGGAGGGATATAGGCCCGTCCTTCCCAGTTTTCTGTTGACACCTTTAGAATAGCCATCCCAATGATTTCCAGCCACACCAATGATATCTCCAGGTTCCATGGGGATTTCATCTGCAGTTCGAGGTTGGTGAGGATAAATGGCAATCTGGTTGTGGGCAT
The DNA here is from genome assembly GCF_028021215.1 of Eschrichtius robustus. Lineage (NCBI taxonomy): Eukaryota > Metazoa > Chordata > Mammalia > Artiodactyla > Eschrichtiidae > Eschrichtius > Eschrichtius robustus. Next base: position 36,052,456 of record NC_090824.1, read on the forward strand.
TTTGGCCTCCAAAATAGTAGATGTCATCCAAAGAATGGAAGTTTGCAGAGGCATCGGGATGCAGTGTTTGCATGATTTCATAAGCAACTCGACAGACCTTGGGAAAGTATGAAAAAAAATTGGTTAGCATGTGTAAGATCTCCTTCATAGCAATCCGAAAGCTCTTGGCCAGAGAGACTAGGACTAGACTAGGACCAGGACTGAGAGAACGAGAAGCAGTGGATTCTAGTCACAGGTTTTCAGTCCATTTGCTCTCAGATGATGGTAAAAGTCATTCTTCATTTCTGTGCTTGTATCTTTTTTTTTTAACATAAAAGATAATTACAATTAATATCTCTCAGAGAAAAAACGTATGTGTATATATAGTGCAAAGTATTTTATGAATATGAATTCATAAATTCATATTTATTAAAATATAAAATTTTAATAAAAATTTATGAAGAGCCACAGAATGTTCCATGTTGGGCACTAGTGGTACAATAATGAGTAAGACACAGTCTATGCCCTTGGTGAATTCAAGGTTCAGGATTAGAATCAGGATTATAAATACTTTACACAAATGCTGCTGCTCCCTTTCCTTCATTCAGTGTTAATAAATCACATACTCTTTTCTGCTAATTTGGACTTGGTCTCGGAACTCTTCTCAACCGAAATTCATGTAATTACTGACAATCAACTATTGCCAAATGAGCTAAAATATATCTGCCACTTCTGTTCTAAAGTGTGATGTGTGTGATGTGTAGACAGTAGCATCTAGACTGAAATAAGATGAACTAGCCTTTGGGGACGAGGCATCTACCTGATGCACTTAAGGCTACTTAAAAGATTCCTCTGTCCAAGAAATACCTACCATTCCCACTGGATGGCAGCTGGAATTCCACAATCTGAGCTTCATTCCTTGAGCTTCATACTTGGTGATAGTTAAACTATAACTATCTTAATGGAGGTATAACATTTTAAGCAATTAACAAATATATTCATTATAGAGTAAATGGGTTTCAGAAACTTTTCTAAGAATAGGTGAAGACCAAAGAGAGAATATTATCATTTTGCTTAGAAAATTCTTCCATTATACACTGTGAACACAGGACTCAACTCAGGTCAAATTTTCCTACATCTCCAGTTGTAGTTACCTCCGTTAATGAAGTTTTATTGTCCCTACACCAATACTTTTGCACATATTTAAAATGATACTAATAGTAACTGTTAATCTGCTCAGTGGAGCAATTTAGGATTACCCAGCAGTTCTTTAAAATTTTGGCATTCATGATATCAAAAACTGAATTCTTAAATGTTATGAGCAAATGGAATCTGATTAGGTTAATCATCAACTTAACTCCTTAAAAAGTCTGAATTCTAGGAAGCCGAGGGGCGGTTTTCACATGCTATATGTAATCTGTAAATGAAACTAAGTTTAGATAGTATTTTTAATTTTGCAGATAGGGACTAAAATACAAGGAGATCTGCCCAAATTCTAGTGCTAGAATTTCAACTAGACATGGAACCAAGAAAATAACTTTTCTTTCAAATTTGCTACTTCATCAACAAACTAATTTTATATTGGTACGATTGAGATCACTGGTAGAATACTGAAACTATAACAAAATGAGGCTAAAAAAGATTTGGAACTTGAACTTCAAATTCAGCCAAAGGCCCACACAGCACAAGCAAAATCAAGTTAAGCCTTTGGAAAGAAACTAAATAATTAAAACAAAGCAGCTCCAATAATAGCAAAGTACCATAACAATGATAGAGGCTAATATTTACTGAGTTTTTTCTGTCAGATGTTGTTTCTAGGTCTAATTTAATTGTCAGTAGCCCCATAAAATTTTATCATGCTCGTTTTATGGATGTCAAAGGTCAGTTAAGGAATATGCTCAAGGTTACACTACTATTAAGTGGCATATTCAGGTTTTGAACCCAGGCAGTCTGTGTATGCTTGTTAACTGCTAAGCATATTTTTTCTTGCAGATCCTATCCTCCATGTTCACATTTTAATAGCGGAAAGATATAACTTAAGGCCAAGGCTGGCCTTGGGAAAACCTGAGAGTCTTATATTCAGGGCCCCCCCCAACCCACTTTTCAATTATCCCTAGCCAGGGATGCAAGACCTTGTACTGTCTTTCGGATGACCACAATGCCCACCGTGGCAATGAACCCTAATGTGTTTCCTCCTTTCATTAATAAACTTCTCACTCTCATAAAAACAACACTGCCCTCAGTCCCACACCCTTAAGGGACGTGCTTTCTTTTGGGGTAATCCTAATAATCAGTTTATGTTTTGGTATCAAAGTTGTTGATGTATTAGGCCACTGGATAACACGTGTACTTTCTTAAGCCAAAGAAATTACGAACGGTAGAACTTTCAGACACAGAGTGGACCAGTATAAGACCCTTTCTCCTTCTCATAATAATGGCAATAGTGAGAGCAGCTGAGCTTACTGAGCACTGTTCTAATAGCTGCGCTTGCACACATGCTTCCTCTCAACTCGTTTAACTCTCACAACAACCCTATGAGTTGGTTACTGTTATTATTTATATTTTACAGCTGAAGAAACTATGCCAAAGAAAGATTAATTTCCAAAAAATAAAAAACGAATACAGGAGCTAGTAAATGACAGAAATGTAATTAGAACTCTCTGTCTCTACACCATACACTGAACTGCCTTAGGTTGTAAGGATAAGTACCTAGAACAGTGCCTGCCACAGAGTAGCCGCTCAGTAAGTACCTTCTGCATGAATACTGCTCCATGCATAATACCAGTCCAGCAGTGGAGATGCAAGTCCACTGGTGATATTTAATCCTTAAGATCCACATATAACATTCTGAGTAATTAAAAACCTTTTTCTATATTACCCATGGGGCAATTTACTGCAAAGGGCTAGAAAGACTACTGTAGTGTCAACGTTTGCATTTAATCACCCTAGGCTTCCTCTCTGGGCTTAACAAATCCAAATCACGTGACAGGTAAATGAGGTCTTTCAGTTGATGTCAATACTCAGGTTTGATACCTGACAGGTAGCATGATTGAGAGGGGTAGTCTATGGTTTGCAAAGCAGTGCCTGGCCACACATGTGTTTTTTTGTTTTTTGTTTTTTTTTTTTAAATGTTTCTTCTGATTCTTTTTTTTTTTTTTAAATTTTTTTAAAATTAATTAATTAATTTTTTTTTAAAATTTTATGGCCGTGTTGGGTCTTCGTTTCTGTGCGAGGGCTCTCTCTAGTTGCGGCAAGCGGGGGCCACTCTTCATCGCCGTGCGCGGGCCTCTCACTATCGCGGCCTCTCTTTGTTGCGGAGCACAGGCTCCAGACGCGCAGGCTCAGTAATTGTGGCTCACGGGCCCAGTTGCTCCGCGGCATGTGGGATCTTCCCAGACCAGGGCTCGAACCCGTGTCCCCTGCATTGGCAGGCAGATTCTCAACCACTGCGCCACCAGGGAAGCCCCCACACATATGTTTTATTTCATTTGTTGTTGATGTGGCACTATATCATTTTTAGAACACTACTAAGCACACAGTAATGAGTAAGAGCAAAAATCCTGCCAAAGGATAAAACATAGATATGACTGTACTTAAAAAAAAAAAAAAATTGAAAAGCGGAGGAAGGTCCATTAGTTTGAATTTTATCCCTGAGTAACAACCAGCTGAGCTTTGCATGAGCCTCCAAAGCTTTCTCAGAGCAGATGGGATCTTGGTTTTTTGTCAAAGTTGACAGGGCCAGAAGGATCTCCTAGTGTGAGAAGTTGGAAGTGGGCTCTTGTCTCACTGCGTGAGGATGGGATATCTGTGCACTTTTACTGTAAACTGCTTTGTTTTGCTATTCAATGAGAGAACAGTATCCACTGTCGTTTCATGAACCGTACCTCAGTGGAAATTCCTATCGAGAGTCATCTGTCTAGAACAAGATGAATGTAGTATCTGGTTTCTCCCTCTGGGCTTTCCAAAATCTGATTCAAAACGTGATGAGGCCAGTCGTGTTGTGTGTGGATTTGGAATGAAACAACAGACAATGCCAGGAGAATGTCATATTAAGTGCCACAAAGGGAAGTGTCTCAGGGGGAAAAAAAGAAATTTTGTCCTATGGTGATTTTAATGATTGAGAAACTACTGAACAATGTTGACTGTTCCTTAAAAAATGTTGATTACCCATAGTCTTTAAAGTGGACATCTACAAACCATTTTTGTAAATCAGATTCCAGAGTTATAAAACCTGATTCTAAAACTTGATGAACAATATTTTAAAAAAGAAAACCTTTCTGATATTTTGCCCATCTACAACTGAGTGAGCTGTCAACTGCTGGAATTGGAACTCCAATTCCTTTGCTTCAGATTTTAGATGGTTTCATTAAATATGAAAGTAACATAAATGACATAGTAGATGCTTAGGGCATAGGCAGCTTCCAGTAACACAGAACAAGATTAGAGTATTTGGTAGAATAGTTTGGAATGCGATGCACTGCATAGCTTTCAAAACTTACTTGATGCTGTTGAAAAGTGTTAATATTGCCTCTAATTTTCAGGCTAAATCCTGAAGATTGTTTTCTTCAATTTATGAGGCTTTTAGGACAAACTTGGCTATGAGAAACAGCTCTGATGAAGGAATTCAGAAAACTGAGTGCAACAATAGTAACAAAATTAGAGAGTAGAGTCATATTCTTGGCTTTTAAAAACTTTTCACTTAAGGAGAGAGAATTCCCAGACCTCACTTTGGATATAAAACCAAGAATGATTAGAAGCCCTAAGACTGAGAAGAATGGGTCCAAAACCTTATAAAGAATCCTGATTAAGATGTCATGACATTTGTGCCTACAGTTTCTCAAACATCAATCAGGCCTTGCAATTTCCTTCTAACAATACATTTCATTCTTCCAGTATTGTCTACAATAGCACATGGTCAACAGATAAACTCTTTCTCACTATTGTCATATAGCATAAAACTCCTCAAAGGGTAGTATACAGGAGACAGAAAGTTTACATGACTGAAACTTCAGGATTGTCAAAACATTATGAAGAAGATACTAAACTTTTATCCCTTCTAACCATCTCTTGAAATGAGATTATCATCAAGCAAAGTTTGAAAGTTGGTTGTCCATGTTTTATTCTGGGCTGAGATTTGGTTCTCATTGTTTTATTCTCTTATCACCCTTCTGGATGTAAGGCTTTAGTCTTCTTCTGTTTTCTGCAGGAAAGTCTGCAGATTAATTTCCCTGAAGTCAAAACATACACAAGTTTACCTGCATTTGCTAAAGCAAATACTATTACTTATCACTCACCCTTTGGGAATGAAGAGCTTTTGTTTCTGAAAATTCGTATTATATGGTGACGCTCTCTTTCAATAAGCTACATAAAATAGAGTTAAGGTGGTACCTTGACACAGGAATTAATATGCCGAATGTTACTGGTTATTATTCTTTATGAAGAATTGTTACACACATCCAATGCACACAATTACTATGTGGAACCTAAGCATCACCCATGACCATAAGCAGAGGTAATGGAGTCCTTGAACAGCATATTTCATGTTCCTTCTAAAACGTGAGATCATATAGTCTGAAATGGGGCCATGTGAAAAAAAGCTGTTAAAATAAATACTGTAGAGTCTAACAGGCAAAGATATACCTATACCTATTCCTTTATAAATAATAATAGCAGCTAACATTGCTTTTAACATATTGCTGAGTACTATTCTCAGTGCTTTACATATAATAGCTCTTTAATCCTCACAAAAACTTTATGCAGTAGGTATTATTGTTATTACCATTTTTACAAGGAGGGGGGAAAAGTCAGTGATAGGCTAAGTAATTTGTTCAAACACCACAGAGTCACTAGGTGGTCAAAGTTGGATTTAAACCCAGGTAGTCTGACTCCAGAGCCCACAATGCCTCATTCTTGTTCTCTGTCTCGTGAAGTCAATGGCTTGATACTTTGATGTCATCAGTGACGTTTTCTCAAACTCCACTGCTACTGCTGATGAGACATTTTGGGGGCATTCTTCAAACGATTCCGATTTTGGTTTATGGCAATTTTGGTTTGGTTTATGCTACGAGCCACCAACCAACTCGTTCACACCACAAAAATATTAAACTGTACCAAATGCCTTTTTACTAAGAATATTTTCAAAAAATAGTGGGGTGCGGGACTTCCCTGGTGGCGCAGTGGTTAAGAATCTGCCTGCCAATGAAGGGGACACGGGTTCAAGCCCTGGTCCGGGAAGATCTTATATGCCGTGGAGCAACTAAGCCCGTGTACCACAACTACTGAGCCCATGTGCCACAGCTACTGAAGCCTGTGTGCCTAGAGCCCATGCTCTGCAACTAGAGAAGCCACCGCAATGAGAAGCCTGTGCACTGCAACAAAGAGTAGACCCTGCTCGTCGCAACTAGAGAAAGCCCGCACGCAGCAATGAAGACCCAACGCAGGCAAAAAAAACAAAAAAACAAAAAAAAACAAAAAAAACTGGGGTGCAAGGAAGCCCAAAGATCAATCACTGAATGTGGAATTATTCCACAGTCTCAAATGCTACAGCTGTTAGTCACCAAGAAAGGAGGTGATCACATTTAGCAAACTGCTACCTACTATATAAATGTAAGGTATTTTTTACTGTTAAACTTTTATTCTGAGCCCTAACATGTTTTGAGGTATTCAAGTCTATTTTGGGACACAAAATATTGGTTTAAATGATCAGAGTTATTTTGGATGAACTTTGACTTGCCAAGAGTTTTTAGGAACAATATAATATATAATCACAAATCTTATTCCTTTGGACACAACCAGACCTCTCAGTACTACGCTTTCTTCATATAAACTGTTTCTCTGGATCTGAGGTCTGAAGAAGACACAGAGGTTGATATTATGCATAAAATGAACAAAGTAGTACGAACAATATGCTCTTCAAACCTGGACAGGTTTCCAGTATCATGAAGTGACAGAGGTCCTGATTTCTGAGTCAAAACTAGACTTATGAGGCTATGAGGATCAAAAATTCTACAGCACATCCTTGAAAAGGGGGAAAAAAAAAAAAGATTTTCTTTCCAGAATGAGCCTAATGGCATTATTAAGGAGAGCTGGACAAAGGAAAGCAAAACATAGAGCACGTCCTTGTAAGTCTCAGTGTCTACCTCCATGTAAGGTTGGTAAATGTTTAGACATGTATATATTTATTTACTTTTAGAGCTTTATAACTAGAGCAGTGGTTCTCACAAGGGTGATTTTGCCCTCCCACTCCCCCCACCCGGGACATGTGGCAATGTCTGGAGACACTGTTGGCTGTCACAACCTGAGGTGAGGGTCTACTGGCCACGGACGCTGCTAAGCATCCTATAATGCACAAGACAGCACCTCACAACAACTTATCCAGCCCCAGTTGCCAACGGTGCCAGGTTGAGAAACCCTGGACTAAAGGAATAGACTTTAGGAAGGCCTAAAATTTAGGCCTACAGAGGAGGTGGTACATCTGGGAAAGTGACTCTTGATTCAATCATTCTAACAATAAGCATTCGAAAATGTGTTATTTGCACCTGTTGATCACGTAGGCACATAGCCAGATTCTCAAAAGCACTTGAGAGGGACGAGGTAGTTACAACTCCTCCCCCCACCCCACCCCCTTCTCAAAGATAGGATCCTCACCCCATTTAGGGAGAATATCAGCTATAATGCCTTCATGTTTTCCCTCTGATGAGGACTGCTGCCATGTGACTCCTGTTCTGTGTAGCTGTCTTTGCGTCTTAAGTTGTATTCTTATGCCACATTGAAGGAACTCATACAGGCTTTGCTGGGATAAGTGTCTTTCCAACAACCATAGCACCATACCATTGTGACAGTGTGCATTGTCACATAATAAAAAACTGTGCATTTCTTTATACTCTCTGCGGTATATTCCCATGTAAATGATGTGGCTTTCCTTTTCACACTTTCTTTTCTCTGCTTCTTCTAAGCTTTCAGGCATATATTTATCTTACATGGTTTATATTTCTTTGTAATTATTCTCTGGTTATTTCATGTGGATATTTTGCTCACTAGATTCTGGACCAGGGTAAGAGCTGTATCTTCGATCTCCTTTGAAATTCCCTCTACACCTAGTATAGGTCTGAGCACAAACAATCATTTAACAGCTTGTTGAAAAAACTAACCAATAATATGCACATAAATGAGACAGTTGAATACAATCCACAATAAATCTTTCTATGCTCATATTCCACTGGGCATATAAGGCTGATTGGAGCACTCATAAAAACACAGACACCAAACCAACAACATATTAATTATCTATAACAGTAAACTCAAAGAATGATTATAATATGGTATTGCTTAAATATAATGTACAGTTTCTTGCTTGGTAGAAATGTTAAAAGAACTTGAAAGAGGGATTACATTTACTCTTTTCTTATTTTCTATAAAGCAATCAAGTGAGGCAAAATGCTGAGCATTTAAGCCTCTCAGTATCAGTGCACTGATGTGTAGAAATGGATGGACCCTGGTTACATACTGAATGTATGCAAAATCAGAAAGTATTAAGTAAACTTAATTACTTGCTGTTTCTGTTAAATGCTGTGAATAAGCCAAGTACTTTAAACAACCCCAGTAGCTGGCTTCAGTAGAGATGTATTCAACAATTGCTTGCAAACAATTAAATATTCAGTGCACTCAAAGAGCTATGTTTTCTGGAATCTTCTCATTCTTTCACAAAAGGGATCATTCCCCAATATTAAAAAAATTGTACCTGAGTCATGAAAACTAACATTTTTTAAAAAGCCAAGAACTTCCTGACCCAATATAACCAAAGAGCATTGATCACTTAAAAATGCTTACCTGGGATGAAAAAGTACACACTAGGAAGTCTGCCTGGGAGAGAAAGTGTATATCCAGGATCACACCTCGAAGTGAATTTTCTGTGTATCGATTATGTAGTCCAGCTGACCAAGAGATAGAGTTATCACTAATAAATTCATAACTGGGGTACCTGAAAAAAGAAATAAATTTATACAAACTCACTGAAATCATAGAATTCTGTCAGGAAATAGTATCCTATCATTAGGAGGTAGCCAGCTCCTTTAACCCAGAGTCCCCCTCTTTCTGACAGTAAGGAAAGCTTTAATTCTGGCATTCAATAGAGTAGCTGACAAAGCATCTTTGAATCCATTGATGGGGCAGAAACCATTCTGGGGTGTCCTGTATGTTAACAGTTATTGGCATGTCATATAAAATACACGTATGCACCAGAATGTCCCTTTCAATTCATGAAATAATTGAAAACAGAAAGCTCTTTATTTTCATTGTAATAAGTGACCTTGAAGAGGTTTTTCAACCTGCTTTCATATTTTTTTCACACAGACACATTTTCATTTTATGCATTCCTTTCCCACTTTTATACTTAAGCATGTATCTTTTTAAAAATATAATTTATACATTGTTTTTTCTTCTTCCAGTTTTATTGAGATACAGTTTTTTAAAAGATCTATTACTTTATTTGTTTTTGGTTGCATCGGGTCTTAGTTGCAGCATGCGGGATCTTCGTTGAGGCATGCGGGATCTTCGTTGAGGCATATGGGATCTTTCGTTGCGGTGCGCAGACTTCTCTCTAGTTGTGGCCTACAGGCTCCAGAGCACGTGGGCACTGTAGTTTGCAGCACGTGGGCTTTCTAGCTGAGGCACATGAGCTCAGTAGTTGTGGCGTGCAGGCCTAGTTGCCCCACGTCATGTGGGATCCCAGTTCCCTGACCAGGGATTGAACCCGCGTTCCCTGCATTGTAAGGCGGATTCTTTACCACTGGACCACCAGAGAAGTCCCGATTGAGATACTGTATAAGTTTAAGGCACAATGATCTGACTTACACACATCATGAAATGGTTACCACAATACGTTTAGTGAACTTCCATCACCTCATATACAGACAAAATTTTTAAAAAAGGAAAAAAAAATTTTCCTTGCGATGAAAACTCTTAGGATTTAGTCTCTTAACAACTTTTGGTTGCTGTGGCTAGGACTTTCAATACCACGTTGAATAAAAGTGGTGAGACTGGGCATCTTTGTCTTCTTCCTGATCTTAGAGGAAAAGCTTTCAGCTTTTCACGATTGAATATTATGTTAGCTGTTAGTCTGTGATATCTTATGGCCTTTGTTATGTTGAGGTATGTCTCCTCTACACCCACTTAGTTGAGAGTTTTATTATAAATGAATATAGAATTTTGTCAAAAGCTTTTTCTGCAACTATTGAGATGATCATATGATTTTTATCCTTTGTTTTGTTAATGTGGTGTATCACATTGATTGATTTGCAAATATTGAACTATCCTTGCATCTACTTGATCATGGTATATGATCCTTTTAATGTACCGTTGGATTCGGTTTGCTAACATTTTGTTAAGGATTTTTGTATCTCATCAGTGATATTGGCCTGTAAGTTTCTCTTACTGTGGCGTCTTTGGTTTTGGAATTGGGGTGATGTTGGCCTTGTAGAATGAGTTCAGAATTGTTCCTTCTTCAATTTTTTGGAATAGTTTGAGAAGCATAGGCATTAACTCTTCTTTAAATATTTTATAAAATTCACCTGTGAAGCCATCTGGTCCTGGACTTTTGTTTGTTGGAAGTTTTTTGATCAATCTTGATTCAACTCCATTACTGGTAATTGGTTTATTAATATTTTCTATTTCTTCCTAATTTAGTCTTGGGAGACTGAAATTTTCTAGGAATTTATCCATTTCTTCTAGGTTGTCCATTTACTCACATATAGTTGTTTGCAGTAATCCCTTTTGATCCTTTGATTTCTGTGGTGTTGGCTGTAACATCTCTTTTTTCATTTCTGATTTTATTCATTTGGGTCCGCTCTCTTTTTTCTTGATGAGTCTGGCTAAATGTTTATCAATTTGTTTATCTTTTCAAAGAAACAGCTCTTAGTTTCACTGATCTTTTCTATTGCTTTAAGTGTCTATTTCACTTATTTCTGCTCTGATGTTTATCATTTCTTTCCTTCTACTAATTTTGGGCTTTGTTCTTCTTTTTCTAGTTCCTATAGGTGTAAGGGTGGGTTGTGTGTGTATGTATAATTATTTTAAGTTGATCTCAAGTTTGAACGCATTCTAACAACTCCACAGTTTTTATTCCTGTCTTCCCCTGCCCACATTTGATGTTTTTTGATATCATATTTTACATCTTTTTGTTTTGTGTATTCCTTAACCACGTATTGTGGATATAGATAATTTACTACTTGTCTTTCAAGTTTCCTACTAGCTTTACAAGTGGTTGATCTACTACCTTTACTGTATGTTTGCTTTTACCAATGAGATTTTTCCTTTCATAATTTTCATATTTCTAGTTGTGGTCTTTTCTTTTATGCTTAGGGAAGTCCCTGTAACATTTGTTGTAAAGCCTGTTTAGTGGTGCTGAACAATTTTAGCTTTTGCTTGTCTGTAAAACTCTTGCTCTCTCTTTCAAATTCAAATGGTAGCCTTGTGGGATAAAGTATTCTTGGTTGCAGGTTTTTTCCTTTCATCACTTTGAATATATCATGCCACTCTCTTCTGTCCTGAAAAGTTTCTGCTGAAAAGTCAACTGACAATCTTATGGGAATTCCCTTGTACATAACTAGTTGCTTTTCTCTTGCTGCTTTTAAGATTCTCTCTTTATCTTTATTTTTTGTCATTTTAATTACAATGTGTCTTGGTGTAGACCTCTTTGGGTTGATCTTGTTTGGAACTTTCTGTGCTTCCTGGACCTGGATGTCTGTTTCCTTTCCCAGGTTAGGGAAATTTTTGGCTATTCTTGTTTTAAATAAGTTCCCTGCCCCTTTCTCTCTCTCTTTTCCCTATGAGATCCCTATAATGTAAATGTTGGTATGCTATTGTTGTCCCAGAGGTCGCTTAAACTGTCCTCACTTTTTAAATTCTTCTCTTTTTTTTTGTTCAGCTTGGGTGATTTCCACTACTCTGTCTTGCAGTTTGTTGATCTGTTCTTCTGTATCACTTAATCTACTGTTGATTCCTTCTAGTGTATTTTTTTAAAATTTATTTTATTTTTTATTTTATTTTATTTTTATTTTTGGCTGTGTTGGGTCTTCATTGCTGCGCGCGGGCTTTCTCTAGTTGCGGCGAGCGGGGGCCACTCTTCATTGCAGTGCGCAGGCCTCTCATTGCGGTGGCTTCTCTTATTGTGGAGCACGGGCTCCAGGGTGCGCGGGCTTCAGTAGTTGTGGCACACGGGCTCAGTAGTTGTGGCTCGCGGGCTCTAGAGCGCAGTCTCAGTAGTTGTGGCGCACGGGCCCAGTTGCTCCGCGGCAGGTGGGATCCTCCTGGACCAGGGCTCGAACCCGTGTCCCCTGCGTTGGCAGGTGGATTCGTAACCACTGCGCCACCAGGGAAGGCCTCTAGTGTATTTTTTACTTCACTTATTGCATTCTTCAGCTCTGTTTGGTTCTTCTTTACCCTTTCTAACTCTTTGTTAAGTCTGCCACTGTGTTCATCAATTCTTCTCCTGAGTTCATTCAGCATCTTTATGATCATTACCTTGAACTCTTTATTGGGTAGATTGCTCATCTCCACTTTGCTTAGCTCTTCTTCTGGGGTTTGTTCCTTCATTTGAAACACGTTCCTTTGTCACCTCATTTTGCCTAATTCTCTGTGTTTATTTGTATGTATTAGGCAAGTCAGTTATGTTTCTCGTTCTTGGAGAAGTGACCTTATGTAGGAGATGTCCTATGGGGCCCAGCTACATACTCCCCTCTGGTCACCAGAGCTATATAATCTAAGGGTGCCTTGTATGTGGGCTGAGTGGGCACTTCTGTTGTGGTGGGGTCAACTACTGTGGGCATGCTGGTAGGTAGGGCTAGTTCCCAGCCTGGTTGGCTGCCAGGCCCTGCCTCATGTGGAGGCTGCTAGCTGCTGGTAGGTGGGTCTGGGTCCTGACACAGCTGGCTACATGGCCTGGGAAGTCCCAGGGCTGGTGCCAGCCCACTGGTGGCTTGGGCTGGGTCCTGGTGTGCCTGGTTGCAGGCCCGCAAGTCCTAAGGTTGGTCTTGTGTTGCTGGTGGGCAGTGCTGGGTCCCAGCATGGCTGGCTGTGGGGTTTGGGGATCCCAGTACTGGTGCTGATCAACTAGTGGGCATGTAAGCCCCTGGTTCTAATAGGCTAGAAGGAGGACTCCAAAATGTTGTTTGCCAGTACCAGGGTCCCTGTGGTAGAATGAGCTCCCCACTGGCTGCTGCCAGTATATGTGTCCCCAGGGGGAGTCCCAGTTGCCTCCTGCTTCTCTAGGAGGCTCCAACCTGCTTTCAAATTTGGTCACTGAGCTTTTCCTTTAGAATATAAACATCATGATTAAACTTCATTTAAATTTTTAGTTTAGAATTTGTGATAACTGAGACTTGTCTCCCTTAACCCCCATAAGCACCATCTTAACAAATAACGGTGACAGAAAACCATTCTAATAAATTTATGAAAGCAAATTCCTTGTAGATGTCCACCAAGTAATATTGTGGCAGTCCTGAGAAGATATGTGTTAAAAAATATTAAAACAGGATGTCTTTAAAAAGTCTACTATATGTTCAAATGATTCTACTCTGAATTAGAGGTTTAATTATACCCTAGTATAGAGTGAATAAATTTTCTCAGTGAATGAGACAGATCAGAGTTAAGTTGTAAACATTCAGAAGTTACATGCAAAGGGGATAGTCATTGTACCTACTTTATATAATTTTTAAAGAATTAAATAAATTAAGCAATGTAAAGTGCTTAGAAGAGTATCTGACACGTAGTAAATGCTCAATAAATCATTAGTTGTGATTGTTAAACATTCTTTCCCCAGATATTCCCCTGGTTTTATCTCTTACTTCCCTCTTAGATCTCTGCTCAAATGCTGCCTTATTAGTGAGGAGTTTGGCAATCCCTATCCCTTTTACTTGCTTAATTTTTCTCCATGGCTCTTACTATCACTGAACATAATATATACTTACTGTTTATTTACTGTCTGCATTCATTCCCCACCTCCATCATCCCTAACTAGAATGTAAGCTCTATAAAGAGAGGTATTTCATCTGCTTTGTTCACTCTATTATTCTCAGCACCTAGAAGAGAATCTGGAATATAATACAAGGTCAATAAATATTTGTTGAAAGAATAATAGTTCCTATTTATAAGCCCTGAGGCAGCAGGAGTCAGCTTACATGTCTTTTTCCCACACAGTATTTCCCAAAGGTTAGGACTATGCCTTATTTTCCTTTGCATCACAGCATCTAGCACTCCACACAATGCTATGTGGATGAATACATGAACAAGTGAGTGCTACCTATGTCTGGGACGTTTTCCTAATTCCCTAACAGCTGCTTCAGATTTCTCTTCATTCCACAACCTCCAAGGCGTTTTCTCTCATAGCCTCTAGTAATGACTGTGAAGAAAAAGTCTCTGAGCACTGTTTCAGTGACTGGTATTCAGTGTTCAGATCCATTTGGCCTCATTATTTTTGACATTTTGCCCTCCTCAACTTTGAATCAGGGAGATGAAGGAAATGTCACATTTGTTCTGAAAAGAAAACCACCAAAAAACTTTTAATGTGATTCCTGTGAAGATGCAGATCCAGTCATGGGGCAGAAACAGAAACAAATAAATATGAAAAGGCTGGAGGGTGGAGGAGGGGGGAAATCGTTAAAACACACCAGCACAGGTTTTATCCTAGAATAAAGACTAACTCTGTCAGCAAGGTTTGGGTGCTCAGTGAAACAAACACAAGAGGGATCCTTTTACTGAGAAGTGACGTGAACACTATGCCCTTCCTAACTTAAAGGCCTCTTCCTGGAACCAAACCAAAAGGTCACCTAAGTTCCTCAGGCCTTACCTCTATATGCAAAAGATAGCTTGATGAAGGATACTGAGTGTTGAAAAACAGAAACAAAGTGAATAATGAGGGAAGGAGATTTTGTACTTCCAATAATGAGCATGAAACTTTCCACACAAACATGCTTCTTTCTTGTCTTACACCTACAAGTATGCCAGCAGAAGTCTTCCACTGTGAGGTTGCAGAGATTGGCAATGATTAAAAAAAATATATTTGTCTTCTTCCATCTTGCAAAAATTTATTTTTATATCACCCACAAAGGTGTTAACTTGAAATTATAAACTAACATCAAATTTTCTTTTGTGAGGTCTTTCTCCAGACTGAGGGGGATACTCCTCTTCTTGACTTCACTACCTAGTATACAACTCCTTCAGGACAATTATATAATGACACTGATTATTTGTTACCCGTATATTGCCTACCAGTTGGATACGCCCTGAGATAAGGAGCCACATATTATCTTTTATTTCTTTGTGTATTCCTATATGCCCTGTAACTGTCTAGCATATTAGATGTAGTTCAAAAAAATAGTGAAGAACTTTACCACTATTGCTGATTCTTCATTTCACATGGCAACCAAATGCTTTACAACAACTTTTAAACAAATTTCTCTTACCTCTATTCATTTAAATGAACCTAATTTTAGGAAGAGCTTGTCCAGCATTTTTGATAAAGAGCAAACTAAATATGTAAATATTTAATCTGAGAGATATTTAATGGCTTGTTTTTTCTCCTGTTTCACTCCTAACCCCAGTCTCCACAATCTTAGAATACAATGCTGGATAGACAACTTTAATAGTTCTTACTTCTTTGACTGCCAAAGATTCTGTGATTTAAACACTCTAACAGTGAATTACCTAAGAGAGAGATCTCCACATTATCAGCAGCTGTCACAGTCACTAGGATGCTGGTGCTAAAATCTCGTGAATGAACTCAGTCTTAATCTAGAGAGACCTGAGGTGTAATACTAAGCAACAAAGCATTAACTACTGGAGCCACATATATAAGCTAATCTTGACCCCTTTTACAAAGAATAAGCTAGTCAGAAAAATGGTTTCTTCTCTAACTGTACGAATACTATGCCTCATTTAAGTTTAATTCTCCATCTCTTCACCCTCTTGAAGCAGAAAAGTCTTATAATCACCTTGGATTCTATATACCTTGTTGAAAAATTAATTCATGCTTTGGTCTCCTAAAACAATAACAGAAGTTTTATGATTTGCTTAGGTATCAAAACCAATCCTGAGAGGTCAAAAGCAGAATTAATTCAGAGTGGAAAAAACATTTAAGTAAAATAATGAAGGAGAGAAACGGTATTTAAATTCCCGAGAAGATCCTTAAAATGACTTAGAAAACCAAAGAATTTCCAAAGAGGAAAAAAATATGCACAAAATGCTAGTACTACATTTATAACAGAATATGGAGAAAAATGCTGCCTAGACTACTATGGGGAGAGGAGTTACTAGCTTCTGACCACACACACACACACACACACACACACAAAAGAAAAAATCAAGTTTTACTATTCCCACAATCCAAGTAGATACTACTGCCATCTGTACTATAAGGGTTGCTTGGTGTAAAAATATCATGCTGTGCTATGGATCACAGCTGTAAAATATTCATATCCTTTTATCTAAATACTTCCAAGTCCAGAAATCTAGATTAAGGAAATAATATGGATAATTTTCAGGCATACCTCATAGCACTGGAAATCGGAAATAACCTGTCAAATATTAAGAGAATGGTCAAGCAAGCAATGGCATTTCCATTCAGTGGATATGTAGTCACTAAAAAAAGAGATTTACACTGACTTTTTTTAGCAACCTGGGAAAAGGGATCTAGTGCTATATTAAGTAAAACAAGAGTTCAAATTATATAGAATATGATCAACTACAAAAATGTACAACTACATAAATGACTGAAGGGAATATGTTGATATTTAAATAGTTGTTGCCACTGAGTAATGAGACTGTGGGTAATATTTTTTCCTTGCTTGTATACTTACCAACTCCATATTTTCTAATGAGCATGAATTATTTTGCCAATCAAGGGAAAAACTTATGATGCATTCAAGAACAAGTAAAAGAGTAAATAAAGTAATATTTTAACATTTTTTCAACTAAGCTACAAATTCAGTCTGATATTTTAAAATGAAGGACTAAGATGAACTATTTCTACTTTGTTTCTCTCTAATAGGTCTGTATATCAAACTAGAAAAATATCTGTGAAAATTTTTTCTTGTTTTATGTCCAAATGTTCATTTAATCCCTAACTCTTATACTTAAACAAGAATTATAACTATATAACTTGGCTTATATTTGGCTGATGAATTTCTTGGTCTTTTGTTTGTGTGTGCACATGCACGCCTGCATATGTGTGTGTGTGTGTGTGTGTGTGTGAGAGAGAGAGAGAGTGTCTGTGTGTATAATCAATAGAGGGAGCCTTAAAGAAAAACCAATTTATATCAGGTTAATTTAGATTCTTACGAGGTAGAAATAGGGCTTAAATGATTATCCAATGATGTGGATAAATACCTGCATTATAGTATTCATTCTAGATTTGTTTTTCTTCCCAACCCCCATTTGTGACATAAAAGAGGGATTGAGAAATAAATTAATTAAAAGTCAAAAAGGTCAAATGAGAATTGCTAACAAAATGTTTTCAAACAGATAGGACTGAAATGAACATAATTCAATACTTACTGGGCACTTACTAGAACTAGGTATAGTTTCTAAAGTGCTTATAACCTAGTGAGGGAGACAGAAGTAAGCAAGTGCTAAATACTAAGAGGAATGTACAGAGGAGGACCACTTAGTCAAGGATTCAGGGATGATTCCTGGAGTAGATGGTATTACTCTATAGTAGCACTACTCATACTGTATTGTAATTGTCCATTCCCCTACTAGATTGGGAATTCCTTGAGAGCAGAGAGTGTCTTGCTTATCATGGAATCCCCACCACCTAGCACAGTGCCTGAAATACAGGCAGGCGGGCTCAATACAGCTCAGTACAAGCTGGCAGTCCTTATTATTTCACTTACAAAACTCATCTTTTGATTCTTTGCCTTTTTAAAAAATATAATTTCCAAATTCCAGAAATTTTTATAAGATGAAAACTTATATCTTACACATGGTTTCAGTTGCCTGTGATTGTTGGTGAAGATAGTAAGAGCAAAAGGGCAAGCACCTGGTATGTTTTATTGCTAACAGTCTTGTGAGTTTGTTAGTATTATGGACTAAATGTTTGTGTCCCCCCAGAATTCATATGTTTAAGCCCTAACCCTCAATGTGATAATATTTGGAGGTGGGGCCTTTGGGAGGTACTTAGGGTTAAATAAGGTCATGAGGGTAGGACCCTCATGATGGAATTAGTGCCCTTCCTTACAAGAAGAGACACCAGAAAGCTTGCTCTCTCCCTTCCAGGCACACAAAGGTCATGTGAGTATATAATGAGATGACTGCTGCCTACAAGTCAAGAGAAGGGGTTTCAGAATGAAATCTACACCTTGCTGGCACCTCACATATGCTTTGATCATAACAGCAGTTGCACAGGTACACAGTTGTTTGAATTTAAAACCCCCAACAATCAGTAATAACATTCATTGTGACAAGAATCACAAGTCATGGGAATTAAGGATTCCTTTCAACTGAAAAGAGATGGTTCACTCTCGAGTCATTAGTTCATCTAACTTACTTTGTTTTTGCCTCCTTTAATAAAGAAGGGTCATCTGTGGCCAAATATACTCTTTTTTTATCCACTTGCATTCTGCGAGCAAGAAGCTGAAAATGTTCTTCAACGTGTACCATGTATTCCTCAATGGGGTGGAAGGCTGCTTCTGTTCCCACTTTGTCTGTGCGTCTGACATGGACTCTGCGGGGGCAGAGGGAGAAAGTCAGATTCTGTTGATAATGTTCTGATCCACTGAGTACTTTTAGGGTACTCAGCTTTATACCCCTATTCATGGTGGTGTTATGGACATTTTAAACCAATTTTTCTTTCATTTTCACCATTAGAAAAAATAAAACCAATATTTTAAAAAATTCAAACACATATATTCTAAATATATTTGCATATTAATACAAGGGGAATTAGAAAAAATAAGTTAAGTCTTTGAAGAATGCTTTCTTATAAAGAGAAAGTAATTGGCATAATCAGGAATAAATGGGAGATTCCAGAATTAGACCGCATATAAGGCAGCAAATACCAACTAGCCTTCCAGAAAAAACTGGATATAATTTTTAATATATTTGACAATAAAGGATGCCAAGATTCACAGTTGTTATTACAGAACATTAAATATATCATTTGTAATGTTTTGGTGCCAAGTTTTCTTCTTCTTCATTTTATCCTGTATTGTCACTGTAATGCCAGCTTGTTGAATTTAAAGTTGTGCAAGGAAAACACAGACCTGTATGGATTCTTCCTATAGCACAATCAAGGCAAGGCAAACCTTTTAAGAGTTCGTACTATTTTAAGTTCATGGAGCCATGCCAGCCTTTTTGTTGTAGGCACAATGAATTTCCTTTCCCTGCTTTTTACTCTATCAAACACAAGCAGATACTGATCTCATCTGTCCTATTTAAGAAAAGCTCCAAAACTGTAAAATTGGGGACACAGATTTACATTGTCCTGCACTGAATAAGGCATTGACTTCCAACAGTATTTTAATGAAAACAGGAATAATAGTCAGAGTTTGTTTTCATAAGTTAAAACACTCCTTAAATTTGCCCTTCCCACATCTCCCCTCTTCCCAAATTACTAAACCACTATTCATATGTTGGAAAAGAAAAAAGGTAGATTTGTTTCCTTTAGGTCACAATATGTGGGCATGTCTTAAGTCAAGCCTAGGGCCAGCTTTTTATTATGAATCTGGAGTGAGGATTTAACTTCACTGTAGTTACTCTGACATCTTCGTGGCTGTTCTTTCCTTTGCATTTCAGGTGATAGTCCAGATGTGAATACTATCGTATGAACACCTAACATATCATTTTTTCCTTCCCACGTTCTTCTTAGTCACTGGTTCTCTCAGGAAATTTGGAATTGTTCACTGTGCTCCATGGAGATGAGATGGGGCAGAAAGAACAATTCCACTGAATTTCAACGAAAAGTTTCATGAGAAGAAACACTATTTAAAACTCTGATTTTACCGTGTTCTTGTTTTAGCTCTACTACTTAGAACAGGGGTCAGTAACTTCTATACATATGAAGACTAAGACACAGGGAAGAAATGGGGTGGGAGATACGAAAATAAAGATAAAAACAAAGGAGAGCTATAACAAGAAGGAAAAATCAAAGGAAGAGGAAGATTTGACATAGTGGCAGAGTCCTACTAAGCAATTTTCTCAATTTTCCAAGTATTCCTGAAATTAGGCCTGGACCAATAATTTGAGAGAGGACCTTAATGGAATTTTTATGGAAGAATCAGAATGTTAGACCTGTGAAGGATATTAGAAGTCATTTGATTTAATGTAACTCTTTCATCTGACAGTTAAAGAAACTGATGTCTCTGAAGACATTTCAGGGAACAAAATGACAATATAAGGCAAAGGGAGGCTGGTTTCTTTTACATACATTTTAACCCAGTCTTTACAAAAGTAAAAGTTATTTGTGTACTCGCCTGATTTTCACTATCTATCAAAGCTCCTCCAGGGCAAGGAATCTGATTTTATTTATTCCCAATTGCACCAAACACAACAAATGAATGAATGAATGAATGAATGGATGGATGATGGGTAGACACAAAAATCTAACTGTTTAGTATTGTGTAAGTAGAAACCTTAGATACTACTATCTAACCTAGCATTTTCTTTTGTTTTGTTTTAATAAATGAAAAAAGAGTGACAATTAATGAAGGCCCAGAGTGACCAAGTAAGTTTTCCAAAGTCACATAACTTGTTAGTGGTGGAAGCTAGATTGGACCCCCAGATTCTTGAACTCTTTCATTACAGCACACTACCTAAGTGTGCAAACAACTTAGCTGTCTGCGGTACTTCAAGTTTCTATATTTGGCCAATTTTCAACGTGGTGGATACTCCATGAAAAATTAATAAGGGTAGCTTTCTGGTATGTAAAACTATAGGAAATCCAAACAAAGTTAAGCAGATGTTAAGTCCTGGTTTTGCCTTTATAAACTCTGGAACTTTGGGGAGAGATTTTCTTTCCTTAGTTTCCTCACTTGTAAAATGGTTACCTCTGCCCACATCACAGGCTTGTGTTACAGGATCAATGAGATAATGCAGTTGAAGTTATTTTGGTAATGTAACTACTATAGTGTATCGTTCTCCATCTTCCAAGATCCTGTTCAAACACTGCAGCTATGAAGCCTTTCTTGGTCCTTTCTTGGGAAATGGAAGTACATTTCCCCTCCCTCGACCTCTCATAAAACTTTTTATGCTTTCTCTCAGGGCATTTATCACATTCTACTCATATAATGCTAGTTGTGTAAGTCTCTTTTCCCATGGACTGTGATGAGTTAGAAGGAGCCATTAAAAAAAATTTAACCTCTGTCCCCCACAGTAGCAAGTATTCAATAAATATTCTGCAGATAAGTGAATGAATCAACACATGCATCAATATTAATCAATAGCTGACTTTATTACAAACAATAGAAGCTGCAGAACGCCATAGTCTAGCCTACAAATCTATTTTCAGGAATTACTTAAGCATCATCAGTCTCTCTGAAAGGTAATAATATTTTACGGTGCATTTTTTCCCACAGAACTAAAATCCTTTTTCATCCTTATGTTATCACATCATCATTTTTAGGGCAGGTATTGCCTTCCCTATTTTACAGATGGAAAAAAAATCAAAGCTCAATAATACTATTATTAAGTAACGTGGCCCAGAATTAGGGAAAAGCCAGGAATATTACTGAGGTCACTTAACTCTCAGTCTAGTATTCTTTCCATTAGGCAAAGAACATTTCCCATCATGTGAAATCTGGCATCAGGACCCAGGAAAACTCCTTACTCCCTAACTTTTTATGTATGGGTATAGGAGCACATGCTTGTGAACAAAGATGCTCTTTTGGATTTTTTTTTGCTTACAGGATTTCCTGATATATCTCCCTTAACATAAGCATGAGACTGTACATATATACATGATAACTCCCAAGTGGGCCAAGAGATAACTTTAAACAATAATTTTAACATTATCTTACATTACTAATGATATCTTTATTCTCAAAGTAGCTTTCAAAACAAAAAAGAAAACAGAACATCAAAAATGCAAAATAATCACCAGTGGCAATTAATGAAATCTAAGAATAAGGTGCAATAGAAAAGCTATAAATATGAGAGCTTCATCTCGTAGCCCTGTTAAGAGTAAGGCAGGGGTCATGTATAGCATCTAAAATACTCCCAACAAAATAAGATTTTGCTGGTTTCCCCAGGAGAGACTGTTAATTTCAGAAATATGGTTTTATATATTTGTTGAATGAATAAATGAACAAATGATTAAGGGTGACTAAATTATGATGACTCAGCTGTTCTAAATGAACAAAGGAAGAATAATCTCCCTGTGGCCTAAGGTGAACTCTGGAACCTCTGTTTTTGGGTGGGGCTATGAAAATTACACTATATCTTGTAAAGTTCACACTGTATTGTAAAGGTATGTATCCCTGCTACTACATAGCACTTTTAGGAGGAACAAATCAGGTTCTTACCCAATAACTGGATGTTTGAAGCCTAGCTTCTTGGTGGCCTCTTCTATTTCTTTTTCCAGCCAAGGTTGTGGGCGGATCAAGTATTTGACAAACTGGGACACCCACCACACTGCAGGATCACCATGGACTCGTACAAGTCGATCTGCAAGGTCTTCTGGTACAGCCAGGGGTAAATATGGAGGACGAGGATGAAGACTGTCTACAATGGGGAGCTCAACCACCTGAACATTTTTGTCCTTTACTTCACCTGAGGGAATATCAAAACATATCATCACCACATTGTATTCCTTGTACAACTACCATTTGACAAGAACTCACTCTGGGTGCTTTTATCTTCACAGAAACTCTAAAGAAGTATTATAATTTTCATTTTACAGAGGAAGTTAAGTAACTTGCCCTAGATACCAGAGTAAAAGTGACAGAGCTGAATTTCACATTCAGGTTGGTCTGCCCCTCAAGTTCATGGCCTTTTCTTTTCTATCATAATGTGCTGCCATATCAACACCTCATACCCCAGATAAGAATGGTATCCATTTTTCTAGATTCCATATATATACGTTAATATATGGTACTCTTTTTTTCTCTTTCTGACTTACTTCACTCTGTATGACAGACTCTAGGTCCATCCACATCACTACAAATGACTCAATTTCGTTCCTTTTTATGGCTGAGTAATAGAGGGGTGGGATGGGGAGGGTGGGAGGGAGGCTCAAGAGGGAGGGGATATATGTATACATATAGCTGATTCACTTTGTTGTACAGCAGAAACTAATACCACATTGTAAAGCAATTATAATCTAATAAAGATAAAAAAAAAAGAACGGTATCCAGCACTCAAAGCATCTAATCAGAGAATAACCATATCGCCAGTGGACATGGCTCCCTAGGCAAAGGTTCTGTTTTTTATAATTGTTTTTTAAAAATTTTTATTGGAGTACAGTTGATTTACAATGTTGTGTTACTTCTGCTGTTCAGAGAAGGACAAATATTGTATGATATCACTTATATGTGGAACCTATAATTGTTGTTTTTGAATTAGACATAGTGTTCTCAAAACTTCCAGCTTGCCATTATAGCAAATGGCTCTTGCATACTTTCATGACAGACCACAATGACTCTAGAGATATCTAAAGATTACAATTTTAAGACAAGCATCTCTCTCTTTTGAAGAAAAAAATTTGATCGTTCTAAAGTCTTTTTTTTTTTTCTTGGCCAAAATTAGACCTATTATATTCTCAATGATGATGAATAGAATCTGTGTTGATTGTTTACCTGGATATTTTAAATTTAAAGTTAGAACAGAGATAGAGAATTTCTGTAGATGACGATTGGTTTAAAAACCCAACTTCTATATACCATTAATGTTACTGCTGTTCTATCAACTGTATAATGCAATGAGAACAAACCAAAATGTGATAGCCAGCATCCTTAGAGTTTACATCACATACTAAAGACCACATAGTAATAACTAGAAAACACAAAGATACCGGGCAGAAAGATTTCACAAATATAAAACGTACCGACTTAAATTTTCAATAACAAAAAGTATTAACCTGAACATACAAAATAACTCCAGTTAAGATGTTGTCATTGTGCAAAATAAATTAGAATCACAGTTAATCACTGGACTGTCAAAGAAAGAATATACTTGTAGAGAACAGACCTAGAATACATTTAAAATGTATTCACCAGAATGAAACACAGTCCTTAAACTCTGTTTTTCTACATATATGAAAAGTATTTTAAAATAAATTACATGATCTGGGTATGTGATCACTCAAACCAATTGCATAGTTATTAGAAAGACAGTTGGTATAACTAAGAATTAAAAACTTCTGGTTAATATTCTCTCTCTCTCTGATATGTAAAACTCATTTCAGGAGTCTTAGAACAAAGCCCTTGAAACATGACATTTGTTGAGGTAATAAATGGGAATAAACAAATTTACTGCCAGTATTTCAGTTCGTCTAGCATGCCAGTTAAGAAAGAGTTGGACCACTTTATCAGATGAGAAACTGTAATTAAGAGTGTGTGGGGAAAGAATGAGCTGCATTTTAAATTAAGCTCTAATGGTCTCCCTAAGGCAAGGAAAATTGGGGTGCTTCCCCTGATGTGGAGATGATAAGTAGTACATGTATGAGAGAGAAAAAAATAAGGAAGAAAGGTAGCTCTTTTTTTTATAAAAAACAAAGAGGGAAAGAAAGAAAGATCCTAGCTTCTCATATATGACCATAAACAAAAGCAAAATTAGTACAGCTACCTTCTTTTTGTGATTACTTCCTGAAAAGGTTATTCTAAATGTTCCATGTAACTAGCTCCAAACTTCACTCATGTGAAAGTATTACCTTCTAATTGTCCCAAGACCTCAAACTTCTGTACAGCTAGCCCTATTGACTATTTCATTTCAGAAATGAAAACTATGCTTGTACCTTCAAGACACAGAACTCAGTTTATTTTTATTGACTCTTTTATTCATTCATTCATTCGTTCAAATATTTACTGAATACTACTATGTCAAACTCTGTACTAGGCAGAGTATAGAGTGATGACATGGTTCCTGCCTTTCAAGATTTCCAGTTCAAAAACCTCACCCAGAACTAGACTGCTTTTGGTGAAAGAACAACAAACAAAATAAAACAAACCATCATCACCAACAAACATGCTATCCAAAACATATCAATACTCAGCTGCCTAGTAAATTATTAAGAAAGGGGTATTCATATTTATAAATGAAAAAAACTGTCATAGCATGAAAGTTTAGCCTCCTCAGTAATGATACATTTCAAAATGAAAGAAAATTACATAGTACACGCTATGTTAGAAGGTCTTTTCTTTTACTTGGTTTACCACATAACATTTTTTATTCTATTGGAATACACATTCAAAAGAATTTAAATCTGGAAGAGATCCTAGAGATAATCTTATTCAGTGTTTTCTAAACTTCAGTCATTTAAGTACCACCTTTGTAATTCTCCCCATATCCATACACCATCTGTACTATTTAATGTTTTAAAAATTCACTTTTTAAAACTTAAATTGATTTATTTTATAGATGGTAACTAAAAATATAACTTCACTAAAAACAAACCATGTTATTAAACTCTATACAGATACTATTGCTTATAAAGGGCTCTGAGCTCAAGTCAGATTTATATTAAAAAAGATTATTAGTGAGGTTTTAAGGGGTGATAATTGCCTCTCCCTTTACATCTCCTATGAGTTTGAAACCAAATGAAAAGCAGAGAGAGGAATAAAAAGGCAATCAAAATATCAGCTTGATTACCAATAAAGATGAATTGGAGAACGCAGTGTTGTGTTCTGGATTGATGGTCTCACGGGTTTCCTAGTAGTTCCCACCCAGTCCTAAGCAGAGTTTGTCAACAAAGGCCTTCTATGCACGTGGTGGAGGAGGAGCGTGTCTTCTGAGAACGGGCCGCACCACGAGAGGAGCCAGAAAGGGCTTTACCTCACATGTTTGGTTCTTCCTGTTAACTCACCAGTTGCATAACACAGGACTTTCCTTCCACGTAGAGGTGAAATGAGGTAGACAGAGCAAAAAAGCACTTCTGTACTTTTCCCTTCTAAGGAATGGAATTAACTTCGCTTCTATAGAGATTTTTGAGGAATAAATGATCCACAGCATCTGCCCCCGCCTACCTCCATCCCCAGACAACTATCCAGTGTTAAAGAACTATTAAAGATATCTTGATATCAAATTGATACTGATATAATCAGAAAGGCTGAACAAGGAATAACTCTCTCAGGTATGAGATTCAATGTTCATTTTAATGTTTTATCAGAAAACCACCTGACATTATCACATATGCCACCTAAAGTCACCTCTAGTAATCTGTGGTAGGTTTCAGAATTTGGGAAACACAGATTTATTTAAACTGCCTCATTTTCCAGAAGAAACAGACTAAGAGAGGTTAAGAGAACTTCTCAACGGTAATACACCTAATGATCAGATTCTAGTGTTTACTCTACTACTTGTATTACCTTCTGCTTTCTGGAACATAAATTTTTTAAAAGCATTTAAGTATGGCCCTGTTGACCAATCAAAAGTGCCCTGCCACTCTAAGAGGACTTTAGTGTTGGTT
Source organism: Eschrichtius robustus (assembly GCF_028021215.1). NCBI lineage: Eukaryota > Metazoa > Chordata > Mammalia > Artiodactyla > Eschrichtiidae > Eschrichtius > Eschrichtius robustus. Next base: position 36,079,043 of record NC_090824.1, read on the forward strand.
TAAAAAAAAAAAAAAAAAAAAAAGCACTGCATCAACCTTCTAGCAAGAGAATGTTTCAGATGTACAAACCATACATAAGTCAGCACTATTCATCTGTAAAGAACCAGTGCAAACTAGCCCGGGCATTACACAACTGACTGCCCAGTTCAACTTGAATTGATTTGGTCATTATTAATTATCTCATATTCAAGACTACCTCTCTTGTGGATAGTCCTCTTTTATCAGGTCATTTGCTGAGGGCAGCTCTGGCAGGAGCACAGGTAGCTCTTTGAAAGGGATGATCTCCATAGCTACAGGCCAGTACCTTTAGAAGAGCCCTCTTCCCTGCTAGTCAATTCATGAGAGACCCATTTAAAAGCACTACTCTGTCATCATTTCATGTAACATTAAGTCAGAGACACCAGCCCTGCAGCTAGTCAATTAGAATTATTAGTCTTCCACAGACTCAACAGAAAGGGCTTGAGAAGCTTAATATCCACCATAAATGAATGGGTTCTGCTATAATGAAAAATGTTTCAAGGATAGAAAGATTTTGGGTCCCAGTCCATAAGATTTCTTCTGTATTTACTGTCTTGTTGTGAGAGAAGCAGCACTCAGGAGGGGGAACTCTCCTAAAAACAGAATTCATAGAGCTCAGAATTGTCAAGGCAGAGAGGTTTGGAATAGGGTTGCCAGTTGAGAAAAATCTTCAATAAGACATCACTATCTAGAACTTAAATTCACTTGGTGGGAGGAGGGGGTTATTAGTAACTTTTTGGTGATTCTGAACCAGAAGAGCTGTCTATTTTTTGGACTTCAGGACTCTTAAGATTTCCCTCAGTACCCACACAGGTCCTGGCTTCCTCCAAATAAGTACAGAGCAGTAGAATGAGGTTTTAATTCTCTACCTAAGGGTTGCCTTGAATGGTTATAGCTGCTAGGTGCCATCACATCCAATAGCCATTCCAAAGACTGTGTCAACTGCTGGGATTCATGGCCCTATTTGAGGCTGGAGCAGGGAGAGACATCAAACAAAACAAAGTAAGGCAAATGCTTATTCATACAGTACCTTGACTGTAGTGCACAGTGATTAAGAGTATGGGCTTTGGAATTATAAAAATTGGAGTTCAAATCCTCTATCACTTAACAGTTGTGTGACCTTGGATAAGTTATATTTAACTTCATCCCTGTTTCTTCATCTGGAAAATGGCATTGATAATAGCACATTTCTCATCTGTAAAATGGGGTTAATAATAGTATCTTACTCATCAAGTTATTTTGAGGATGAGATATTGCATGGAGAAAGCTGAGCACAATGCCTGACACACAGTAATTCTCAAAAAACGTTAGTTTTGTATCCCGGGATCAGTTCTGCTGAACAGTTCTCAAGAATCTGGCTATTGTTTAGTCCAGGAAGAGATTACTTGCCAAAATATCATATCTTCTGAAAAATATATCAAAATGCCCCATTTCAGTGAGCCAAAGATATACTCCCAAATATACCAGATAAGGAGATATAAGATACACACCCAAAGCAAATCTTATTCATACTGTTTACCATAGGCAATAAAAGAGTGAACAGCAACTCTGATTATCTGGAAGTTCTGATATTCTATCATCACTAACTTGACCAAAATTCTGTGGTATACTGAAAGTACAGAATAGCAGTACGTTGGCTAAACTAGTAATACTTCCTGCTCATATTACAGCAAGGAATTTCTATGATTAAATTATATCCACAAAGACTATCTGGACTCTTGGGATTTACATTTTCTTTGTCACTGTGTGGCCAAATATGACTGACTAAATTCTCACTCAACTCTCTGAGACTTGTTAGAGAAGGCAACAGTAAAAGACCAAAAGTTCACTAGCTGTGGTGAGACCTCTAGAGGCACGGGGGAGCTTTCTTGATTTTACTTGAATTATAGATGGCCGTTAAAAAAAAAAAAAAAAATCACATAAATGTGTGAGCTCTGTTCTTTTGGATTTTAACAGGACGACATTAATATTTATATCCTCATTTAATGACTGAGCTCTGTTCTCGTTTAAAATATGAAGGCAAGATATACTATTAAAAAGTGAACATCTGGGCTACTTTCCTTTTGTTTTTCAACCACTGCGGCTGATACAGATCTCTTCCTGAACTTGAATGAACAACTGTCGCCTGCCATATGAATTCCATCACTGCTCTACTTAAGCAAGGACTCAAAAGACTGTTATTACTGCCAGTTCGAAGCCGTGAACCAATTGAGTGAAAAGTTCTAAATTCAATCATATGAAACACACTGCAGTGTTAGCAACATTCTTAACAATTAGCATATCACACTGTGGAAACGACTGTGCAGCATTCTTATGAGGTGCTTCCTTCTTTTACTAGCAACAGAAATGCCTTGCAAAAGCAACCAGACTCATGGTTCACTGACCTCAACGATATTCTGACAGACTTGACTCTGGATTGAGGACTAAAAGAATAGCTAATGGAAAATATGTAATAACTTAAGTGAATTATGCAGTTCAGGATAAAGTAGGCAGGACAGTGTCAAAAGAAAAAAGACCAAAGATATTTGTTTGCTTTGTACCACTAAACAGAAGGTTTCCTGCAGTCATTCTTAATGTTTCTGAAACAAATTTAGTCATTTAACTTTTATATACATATATGTTACTTTGTTACAAGAGGTTCCAGACAGTCCACAGACAGCTTGCTCATAAAGGGGACACTGCCAATAGCTTCTTTGATCATTCAGATTACACAGGCCCTGTAACTCCATGGCTAGAGATTTTAGGGGAGTTTTTTGTTTGTTTTTTAGTAATACTTTCTCCTAACTTAGAACCTCCTACTAACCCAAAGGATCCCAAGGAATCCTTGAACAGCTTTTCTCATTGGTAAGAAACAAGAGAATGGAGGAATGGAAAGCAGTAGAAACAAAGACAAGGCTTAATTTCATCAAATTTAGTAAAGAGCCAAACCCCAACCTTTCTTTCCCCCATTCTTGTAAAAAAAAAAAAAAAAAATCACAATTCCATGCTCATATTCCTCTTATTCTTTCATCACATGTCATGTCTCCTTGAAAGAAATAGCCAGGAGGAAGGACCTCATGGTAATACCAGCCTTTCATTCCTTGAGAATCCCTGCAAGAGGTGACGGAGTGAGCAGGTGTGCTGTCAGGATCTCACTGGATAGAGCTGTCAGTTGGCATGCTGCATTTCCTTTTGCTTTGGGGGAATTTTATAGTTGCCTCTGTGGTTAGCACGTACTTGGAGAGTTAGGAATGTGATATTTCATGTTGGATTTACAGCTACTTGTAATTTTTATGCTGTTATCTTCCAATTATGTTAATCAGGAAGGCCTAATTAGGGTTCCTTGATGATAGGGTAAAGGTCCATGCTAATACCCTAAGATACAAGAATTACAACAAGAAATTCTGGATATTCCACGAGAGAAGAAAATGAAAATACAGTCATTTTGGAAGAAGGAACTAATAACAAAATAGTTAAGACTTTTGTGGGATGTGAGGAGAGAAGACAACTTAAGTGTGGCACCATGCTAAAGCACTGATAAAACAGACAAATACCTTGGCCTACTAAAATAGGGACTGGAACAACAAATCTCCCTCATACTGTATGCTAGACCAATCCATAAAGTACCAGCAGCTCCAAGAGTCACCCTGCCATCATGCCCATCTTTAGCTCTTGCTGCCACCTCAGACTGCAGAGTACGTCTTCTTTCCCAGCTGCCTCCTCCTCCACTGTGGAAGAAAAAAGATGGGCAATGGGGTACGGCTTTCCATGACAAGCCACAGCTCCTGCTGTCACTGCGGCTCCAATCTGGTATAAGTCACCTGTCCCTCCCTCGTTTCTCCTCTTCTGGGTTGTATTATATCTCTAGAAAGAGAGCTAGTACTTTACAATCTACAGCCTCTGGTGGCAGAGCTGAGAAAAATATTATAAAGACATTATTCAAAAAATGGCTATATTTTACCCATTCTGGTTTAAATGGAGAAAGAGCAGGGGATACCCATGAAGAAAGAAAAAGAACTATGAGGCAAAAGGCATGAAACCTTAATTAATGGAGCATGGAAAGGAGAGGGAGGAGGAAGATAAACATAGCAAACAGGGTAAAGAGGAGAAGTCTGAGATGGAGAGTAGTCTTTTGATTATTACTGCTTAAAAAAGATAATACTTTGTACAGATTTGATACTTCACACGATGGCTCCCATGACACTTTCCATTTATGCTTAAAACAGGGACCGCACAACCACAACCTTCTTTAGAACCTACACTAGAATTTGCAAAGGAATATGTCTATCACTCCCTTGCCAAGAAGATTCCTACCATTTCTGCAACATATTTTTCAACCTGTAGATAGTTATCTATCAATAAGCCACAAAGTCTTACCTGGTAGATCTCTAAATCAGAGGCCACCATTTATCATAATCCTATCTTCATCTCAACTGATAAGGATTCTGGCAGGGAGACGGGTCCAGAGTCTGCTCTTTCCATATGCTTTACTCCTTGTCAATCACCCATGCTATAAGCCACTCCTAACACAGCTCCTGCGTCCACCCTCTCCCCACCGCACCTCTCTATCAGCATCTTGAATTAAGAGCTAACGTTTGCTGAACACCAACTATATGTTAGGTACTACACTAAACATTTTCCATACATTATCCTAAGTAGTCTACAAAGTCTTTATGAGGTGAGTGCTCATTTTACAGACGAAGTTAACTCAGTCTGTTCAAGGCCACCCAGCTAGCATTCAGAAATAGGAGCTGAACTTAGACATTCTGATTCCAGAGTTTAAAGTCTTACTCCAACCCTACTCCATTACCTTAAAGTTTCAGAGGAAGCCAGAGTGACTCCTCCTGTAATGAAAAAGAGAGGCGGGAGGGGGCCAGGCTCCAAGTGTGAGTTTAAATAGCCAAAGGAAGAGGTAACGGAACTCCCATGTGTAAGGTACAGATCTCTCTCTACAGAGTGCACTGGATCTAGAAATTAATGCTAAGTAAAGGACATAAAAACTTCAAACAGTTATCATGTGTAACCCATATAAAGCTATTAGAAGCCATGAATTATGGCTTCACAAAACAATTTCATTCATTGTCATTTTGGGTTCACACTTGGATCCCATAAGGAACAAAAATAATAGCTAGACAGCTGACCTCAAATTTAAATTATTTGTATGAAATAATTAAGGTGCTTTTTAGTCAATTTAAAGCTCATGGTTAAGAGTTAACAATACCTTCACAATTTGATTGTAAAGAGAAAATATGAATTAGACAACCTATGACAGTCTTATTTCCTAATAATGATATAACAAGCTTTCCATGAAGAAGAAATAGCCTACTTCAGAACAAAGAATCAGGAAGCAAGGTTATTATAAAGAGATTTATTAAACTTGTAAACCATTCTCCCTATTATTTATTTACATACTTATTTTCAACTATTAAACATTAAAGCAAAACATATTCTGTAATCTAAAACACTTCTGTCCTTAAAAAATACTTTCACCTTTAATTTCTTAAGTGGTATATTTAGGGATAAATAAAAATAAACAAATTTCAGTTTATTCATAAAGACCTTAAAAAACCGACTGAAGTATCTACTCCTGTTGATATGATCCAAAATTCAGGGTGTAATAACTGATGGCATCCAAAATAAACCACAAAATAAATACAAGTATTTTGTATCTTCAGAAAAAATCTCAGTCTTGATTATTGTAATAATTAACTTTATTCATGTCAGAAGAATTTCTGAAAGATTAAAAAATATCAGAGAAAGAACTTTTAGAGGGGATACAAAGTAATTTTTAAGTCAATTCAATAGTTTACTAAGTTGAACATACATAAAAGGGGAAATCACAATTGTATTTATATATAAATAAACTTGTGCAGTTCAACTACTACCTCTCAAGAATAAAAAGAAATAGTGTTTTTTAAGAGGATGGAGATCTTCCAAATGACAAGAGGATGATTCTCTTCTATCTGAAAAGATGAAAGCTGAGAGGGGATATGTTCAAAGCCCATAAAAATCATGACAGATTTAGATAATGTGTTCAAGCTGTATCCACCAAATCTCAGAATTAGGAACCTTTCATTGGTGCTTGAAAAAAGTACTTTGAGAATAAATAAAATAAAGCCCATTTTACACAATAGGTAGAATTCTTACAGAACTCAATATCCCAAGAGAAGATAAAAGCCAAAAATGATATGTTTGGGGAAAAATGTAAATGTTCAGACCTTGACGTCATGGATGGCAACTATATCTCCCATAAAATGTCACTGAGGACTACTGTTAAATCAGAGTTCTGAACTGGATGAATCAACGATATGACCCAAAATGTCCTTCTTAGGCTTCAATGCACAGGAAACAATATATACAATATAATAAGACTATGTTACATTTTGGCTCTAAAGGATGCTTTTTCTTTGTGTACTAACAAACTATTATTTCTTTTCCTTGCAGTATGGACATAAGAGGCAGATACACCATTGAAACAAGAAAAGGATACAAGGAAGAAGAATAGAATATTACTTATGCCTGCTGATATTGCTTACTTGGTTAGAATAGATTATAAAATTCATAAAATAAAGGATACTGAGTTCTCACATTGGTACCTCATAGTTAGGTTTTGTAGAACAAAACTTGTACATGACTATTTGCTCTCACCAGTATCAAACAACCAAAAAAGGATTTACTGAGAACTGTTTTAGTCAAGGTCACTTGTTGCAAGGACTAGAAACCTGGTCAAATTAGCTCAAGTGAAAAGGACATTACTGAAAGTATATAAGGGAATTGCCAAGAAACAAAGAACAAGAAGTGCAACTGTATCTTATAGAAAATGGGAAGCCTACAATTCTTACTACCTCACTGTGGCCCCATGGTCTGGGCAGGTCAGCTACACTCTCTGCTAGCTGACTTCTCTCTTGCTCAGGGCCCATCTTGTAGCCATCAGCTTTAGTCTACAAGATTTTGCACCTTAGTCTCACCCTCAGATAAGCTAGAGTCTCTGTCTTGTAATGATACTAACATTTACTGAGACCATGTGCCGAATACTGTGCTAAATGCTTATGAATATTATTTCTCTTAATTAACAAAACTGCCCTACAGGGCAAGTACACTTATAGATGACCAGTGAAGGAGTTAGAATCCAGACCCATCGGACTCCAGAGCTGGAGGGCTCAACTATAACATTAGATTACCTGTCAACAGGTATCTAATTGGCACAGCCCAGCCTAAAGGATTAGTTTCTTAGGATCAGGTAATCACCTTGGCCTGTAGAGCTGTAAATACCTGTGTGTGCATGCATGTATGTGCATGTGTGTGTGTAGGAGGGGAGGAGTGGTTACATGATATACACAAGGCAGCAAGGACTGTATTGCCCAAATAGATGTTATTAGATGAAGTGTGAGGAGTTAATAACTGATGTATAGTAAAACCTTTGGCTTTTAGGAATTTAAAATTTTAGGAATTTCACTCTCAGAACATAGGGTAATTTTAAGAACCATCCATGTACATATCTCTATCATTGCATTTAACAAGTTGTATTATAATTATGTTTTTGTATCTGTCTCCCGCACAAGTCGGGAATGAAGACATAAACCTTAACATATTCATCCTATTGCCTCATCAACTACCACTATCCCAGGCATACAAAAGGCACAAAATTAAGTTCTTAACTGAACGACTGAACTTAATCTATAAAGCACTATAATCAACATGAATCCCACAGTCTGCTGTAGGAAATAATCACTTAGTAAGTGAGACGACCATTCAGCAACACAATCTCAACACTATAGGTAAATTTTGAGATTTGAGAATATCACCAGTTTCACTGCTTTAAGATGCAAAATAGTCAAAACTACTCAGGTACTGCCTTTATTTAAGAACTTTATCTGTCTCTTAGATAACAAATACATGAAAAGTGGTATATAAATACTTGTTAAGCTATATTTATACAACATCCCTATTCTTCTTGTTGCTTGCACAGTACTTCAGAAATATATAGGCATTCTTCCTTGGATCTACCAACCATTTAAAAAATATATACTACCTAAATAGGATAGAACAGGAAAGAAGATAATACTCTTGCTTTTGTGATTTTGTTATGATTTCACTGTACACTTTTCGAGGGAGTTGAACCTAAGTTCCTGGACCCAAAGAATTGTCTTTGAGAGTGACAAACACTATAGAATCTATATTTTAGTTATAAAATAATATCAGAATTTGTAGTTAATTTTTATATGATGTACAGAGCTTGACACAACTGGAAATTATGCTAGACATGTTTTAGGTATGTTTCATTGCTAGAACAAAGTCTGTTCCTTCATTCAGAATTTGTAAGTTTCACACTTTGTATTAACAGGAAGTAGATAATTAAATTAATTTAAAAGAGTTTCGGGCTTCCCTGGTGGCGCAGTGGTTGAGAATCTGCCTGCGAATGCAGGGGACACGGGTTCGAGCCCTGGTCTGGGAAGACCCCACATGCCGCAGAGCAACTGGGCCCGTGAGCCACAACTGCTGAGCCTGCGCGTCTGGAGCCTGTGCTCCGCAACAATAGAGGCCGCGATAGTGAGAGGCCCGCGCACCGCGATGAAGAGTGGCCCCCACTTGCCACAACTAGAGAAAGCCCTCGCACAGAAACGAAGACCCGACACAGCCATAAATAAATAAATAAAATTAAAAGAGTTTCACTTAGACTGTTTCTACACATCATAACCAAAAGTACAAAAATAAATTGAACCTTACATTTAAAACTAAGATTTTCATGTCCCTTGTTATCGCTGCTTGTGACCATTACTATCATTATAATAAAACATATTGTACTTTTTTTTTCAGTTTCAGAGAATTTTCACATATTAGTTCAGCTTATTTGCAACAGAGCTCCTTATTCTCCTTAACAAGACCTACCTTCAAGAGAAACTATCTACCAGAGCCTAACCTACTGAAGTTTTACTGAAGCCTAAGCAACCTGAGGGGAGGGAAATATCCATCTCAAGTTCACCAGAAGACAGACCTAATCATAGGACTATAGAATACTTCCTTTCCCCCATGCCACATTACTACATCAATAGAGCTGCTGAATAATAACAAAGGATTACAGCTGAAAGAACTGCCTATTAAAGGAGTCTCTAAGAAAACCTAAAAAAAAAACAAGGGAGATGAAAAAATGAGGACACTAGAGGAAAATTTAGCATCTGACACCACAGCTACAGCTAATAGTAAACACAGCCTAACTCCTAGCCAGATAAACAAAACCTCACACTAAAGGCCTATCTATTTCAGTTCAGTTTTTACCTAATACATCATGTCCAGTTTTCAACAAAAAATTGTAAGATATGCTAAAAGGCAAAAAAAGAAAATACAGACTGAAGGAACAAAGCAACCACCAGATCCAGACTCATATATGGCAGACATTTTAGAATTATCAGACCAGGAACTTAAAATAACTATGATTAATATCTCAGGATTCTAATGAAAAAAGTGGACAAGCTTCAAGAAGAGATGAGTAATATAAGCAAAGAAATGGAAACTCTAAGAAAGAATCAAAAGAAAATGCTAGAAAACACTGTAACAGAAATGAAGAATGCCTTTGATGGGCTCATCAGTAGGCTGGACATGACCAATGAAAGAATCAATGAGCTTGAACATATGACAACATAAACTTACAAAACTGATTGGAAAGAGAAAAAAAATGAAAAGGATGAAACAGAATATCCAGGAACTATGACACAATTACAAAAGGGGAACATATATGTAATGGGAATGCTAGAGGAGAAGAAAGAGAGAAGGGAAGAGAAGAAATATTTGAAGTAATAATGCCAGAGAAATTCCCAAAATTAATGACAGACACCAATCCACAGATGTAGGAAGCTCAGAGATAAATACCAAAAAAAAAAAATCTATACCATGAATGCTATACTCAAACTACAGAAAATCAAAGACAAAATCTTGAAAGAAGTCAAGGAGGTAGGGGGAAACCTTATCAATAAAGGAACAAGAATAAGAATTACATAGGCCTTCTATTCAGAAACCATGCAAGCAAGAAGGGGGTGGAATAAAATACTTAAGTTTTGAAAGAATGAAAACCCAGCTACTTAGAATTCTGTATTCAGTAAAATTGCCTTCAAAAGTCAAAAGGAATGAAGACTTTCTCAGACAAACAAAAATTGAGGGAATTTGTCACTAGCTTCAGAGAGAAGGAAAATGGTATGTCGGAAACTCATATATTCATACACATGTATACAGAAAAGAGTATTAGAGAAGGAATAAATGAAAGTAAAATTAAATCTTTTCTTTTTCTTATTCTTTATTAATCCAAGAGATAACAGTTTATTCAAAGTAATAACAGCAACAAAATATTTGGTGGTCAAGCTTATAGAAAAGTGAAATAAATGATAACAATGCTTTAACAGATGAGAGGAAGGAATTGGGAATACTCTGTTATAAGGTATTTGAAGCGCCCATGAAGTGGTGGTATACTGTTATTTGAAAGTAGACTTGTAGTAGTTATAAATGTGTATTACAATCCTTAGGGCAACTACTTAAAAGAGAAGTTGTAATTTATATGCTAAGACAGGAGAGAAAATGGGGTCATATATAATGATCAGTTAAAACCAAAGAAGGCAGATGAATAGAGGAAGATAATAAAGAAACAAGGTCAACACATAGAAAAGTCACAAGTATGGTTTATATTAATCCAACTTTATCAATAATCGCTTTAAATGTAAGTGGCCTAAATCATCTGATTAAAAGACAAGGACTGTCAGTGGATTAAAAAGCAAGACCCAACTATACGTTGTCTACTACTTTAAGTATGAAGACACAGAGACATTAGAAGTGCTAATTAATTAATTAATGCTAACATTAATCAAAAGAAAGCTGGAGTAGCTCTATGAATTTCAGACAAAGCAACAAAAATTACCAGTGATAGAGAGAGGCATTATATAATGACAGAGGGTCAATTCTCCAAGAAGACATCACTATCCTTAAAATGTATGTGCCTAATAAAAAGGTGTAAGATTATATGAGGTAAAACCTGTTAGAATTGGAAGAATAAATTCACTATTTATTTTAATTCAAGGATTATTCACAAATTCACTATTAGTTAGAGACATCAACACCACTCAATCAGTAATTGCCAGAACCAGCAGGCAGAAAACCAGTACAGATATAATTGAACAGGATAGTATCATCAATCAACTGGGTCTAATTGACATTTATGGAATACTTCATCCAATAACAGCAGAATGCACAGTCTTCTTAAGCTCACAGGGAACGTTCACCAAGTTAGATCATATTCTGGGCCATAAAACACACCTTAACAAATTTAAAAGAACAGATATCATATGAAGTATGCTCTCAGACCACAATGAAATTAAATGAGAGATCATTAACAGAAAGATAGCTAGAAAATCCTAAGATATTTGCAGATTAAACAACACACTGATAAATAACACAAAAGTCAAAGAAGAAGTCTCAGGAAATTAAAAAACTTTTTGAACTAAATGAAAATGAAAATAAAACATCAAAATTTGTGGGGTGCAGCAAGAGCAGTACTTAGGGGGAAATGTGTAGCATTAAACGCACAAATTAAAAAAGAAGAGCCAAAATCCATTATCCAACTTAGGAAACTGGAAAAAGAAGAGTAAATTAAGTCCAAAGTAAGAAGAAAAAATATCAATAAAATTGAAAGTAGGAAAAAATAGAGAAAAATTAACAAAACTAAAATAAAAGCTTATTCTTTGAAAAGATCAATGAAATGGATGAACCTCTAGTCAGGGTAACCAAGAAAAAAGGAGAGAAGACACAAATTACTAAGATCAGTAACGAAAGAGGGACCATGGCTACTGAACCTGTGGACATTCAAAGGATAATAAAGGAATATTGTGGGCAACTCTATGTCCACAAATTCAATGACTTAGATAAAATGGAGCAATTCCTTGAAAGACGCAGTCTACCAAAATTCATACAAGGAGAAATAAGTCATTTAAATAGGCCTATATTGGGGCTTCCCTGGTGGCGCAGTGGTTAAGAATCTGCCTGCCAATACAGGGGACACGGGTTCGAGCCCTGGTCTCGGAAGATCCCACGTGCCGCGGAGCAACTAGGCCCGTGTGCCACAACTACTGAGCCTGTGCTCTAGAGCCCACGAGCCACAACTACTGAAGCCCACGCACCTAGAGCCCGTGCTCCGCAACAAGAGAAGCCACCACAATGAGAAGCCTGCTCACCGCAACAAAGAGCAGCCCCTGCTCGCCACAACTAGAGAAAGCCCGTGCGCAGCAACGGAGACCCAATGCAGCCAAAAATAAATAATAAATAAATTAAAAAAAAAAAAAGGCCTATATTGACCAAAGAAATTGAATAAACAGTAACTTTCTAAAACAGAAAGCACCAAACACAGATAGTTTCACTGGTGAATAATACCAAATATTTAAGGAACAAATGATACCAATTCTTTACAATCTGTTCCAGAAAATAGAAGCAGAGTGAGCACTTCCCAACTCATTTTATGAGGATATCATTATACTAACACCAAAACCGCACGAAGACATTATAAGAAAAGAAACAGGCCAATATTTCTCATTAACATAGATGTAAAATTCTCAAGAAAACATTAGCAAATTAAATCTAACAATGTATAAAAAGAATTATACACCATGACTAAGTGGGATATACTCCAGGTTATTCAAGGTTCAACATCTGAAAATCAATTAATGTAATCCATCACATCAACATACTAAAAAAGAAAAATCATATAATATCAATAGATGCAGAAAAAGTATTCCACAAAATCCAATATCCATTCATGATTCATGATCCAACTCAATCTTTAGATTTAGCACAATCCTAATAAAAATCCCAGCAAATTACTTTCTGGATATCAACAGTGATTCTATAGTTTATATGGAAAGACAAAAGACTCAGAATATCCATCACTACTGAAGAAAAAGGCCAAAGAGGACTGATATTACCTGACTTCTAGACTAACTAAAAAGTGACAGTAATCAAGACAGTGAAAGAATAGACAAATAGATCAATGGAACACAACAAAGAGCCCATAAACAGACCCACACAAATAAAGTCAACTGATCTTTGACAAAGGAGCAGAGGCAATCCAATAGAGAAAGGACAGTCTTTTCAACAAATGGTGCTGGAACAAATGGATATCCACAGGCAAAAAAAAAAAAAAAAAATCTAGACACTAACCTTATACCTTTCACAAAAATTAACTCAACAAAGATCATAGACCTAAATGTAAAATGCAAAACAATAACACTTTCAGAAGATAAACATGGGAAAAAATCTAGGTGGCCTTTGGTTTGGCAATGAGTTTTCAGATACAACACCAAAAGTACCATCCATAAACGAAAAAACTGAAAAGCTGGACTTCATTAAAATTAAAAACTTCGACTCTGTGAAAGACATTGTTAAAAGAATAAAATGAAAAGCCACAAATGGGAGAAAATATCTGATAAAGGACTTACATCCAAAAATTTAAAAGAGCTCTTAAAACTCAACAATAAGAAAACAACCCTATTATAAAATGGGTGAAAGAGCTGAACAGAGACCTCACCAAAGAAGATATATAGATGGTGAATTAGCATATGAAATGATGTTCAACATTACAGGTCATTAGTACATTGCAAATCGAAACAGGATACCAGTACATGCCTATTCGAATGGTTAAAATATGAAACAGTGACACCACTAACGCTGGGGAGGATGTGAAGCAACAGGAACTCTCATTCATTCCTGGTGGGAATACAAAACGGTAGCGCTACTGTTACGGACTCAATGTTTGTGTCCTCCCGAAGCTGATACACTGAAGCTCCTCTAACTTCTGATGTGATGGTATTAGGGAGTAGGGCCTTTGGGAGGTAATTATGTTTAAATGAGGTAATGAGAGAGGGCCCCAATGTTGGGATTATTGCCCTTACGAAGAAGAGGAAGAGACACCAGAGTTTCCTCGCTCTATCATGTGAGGATACAGCAAGAAGGCAGCTGCCTACAAGCCAGGAAGAGGTCCCCTTAAGAAGAACCAAATTTGCTGGCACTCTCATTTTGGACTTCCCAGCCTCCAGAACTGTGAAAAATAGTGTCCTGTTTAAGCCACTCAGTCTGTGGTATTTTGTTATAGCAGCCCAAGCAGACTAAGACAGCCACTTTGGAAGACAATTTGGCAGTTTCTTACAAAGCTAAACATAGTCTTACCATACAACTCAGCAATCCCTCTCTTAGGTCTTTACCCAAATTAGTTGAAAACTTATGCCCACACAAAAACCTGCACGTGAATGTTTATACTTGCTTTATTCATTACTGCCAAAAATTGAAAGCAACAAAGATGTCCCTCACAATAGGTGAATGGATAATGTTTATCCATACAATTCAATAATATTAGCAATAAAAACAAATGCGCTGTCAAGCCACAAAAAGACATAGAGGAACCGTTTTTAAAAAAAGCAGTCAGAAAAGACTTCATAACATATGATTCCAACTATATGACATTCTAGAAAAAGCAAAATTATAAAGACAAAAATCAGTGATTGACAGAGATGGTGAGTAGAGAGAGGAGTGAATAGGTGGAACACGGGATTTTGAGGGCAATGAAACTATTCTGTATGATTATGTAATGGTAGATGCACGACATGATGCATTTAGCAAAACCCACAGAACTATACTACACAAAAACTGAACCCCAATGTAAACTACAGACCTTAGTTAATAATAATGAATCAACATTGGTTCATCAATTGTAACAAATGTACCACATCAATGCAAATGTTAACAATAGGGGAACTGGACCACGGAAGGAGAACAGGGAAGGAAAAAAGAGGGAACTCTGTACTTTCTAACAAATATTTTTGTAAACCTAAAACTGCTCTAAGAAATAAAGTCTATTAATTAAAAAATACAAGCATTCAAAAAAGACTAAAAGAATACACATACACACACATATATTTAAGTCGTATTTTTATTTTCTTTTTATATTTTCTAAACTTTATGGGTTTTTCAACAATAGGTATTCATTGCTTTATATTTAAAAAAATTACTTTAAAATAATTATGCCAAATAGAAGGAATATATTTAGCATTAAGCGAACAACAATATGATCCAGATGAAACTAAATCCAGAAAATTCTGATCTCTGACACTTTATCCAATTAACACAATCTCTAATCCTTCTTTTTCTTGTTTTATATTAATTAAAAATCATGCTACCTTCCCTTGGGATTGTTTTCTGGAGAGAACAAATGAGGAAAGTGCTTTAAAAATTAAAAACAAAGATACCACAGAAACTGTTAAAAATTATTAATGTTGAGAAAAAAATAAAGTGTTTCCTTTGACTGAAGAGGGAGCTAGGTCTGGGAAGGTTTCAATGAAACCTCTAGCCAACTAATAAAGGCTAAACTTATCACAAATTACAAGCACAAAGAGAGTGTTCTATTAAATCAAAGGCTTTTTCAGTTGAACCGGAAGCCTACGTGGAGAAACAGCTTAAATTCAATAAAGTATGAGTCATAAGTTACCTGAAACCTCTCCCCTGGAAAGAAACTTGTTCTATCTCGAAGTATTTAATTTCCACTTCAGGGCAGATGCTTTCAAGTTCACAACCTTAAGGATTTTCTGGTCAATATTGATACGAAGGCTATAATTTGATATAAGTGGAAATAACAGCTTTCTCAAAGTCCTCTTTCTTCTATGGCAAACAGAGACATAAAATTTGCCCTTATATATAACAGTTTCTTACTCTTTGCTAATTGATAGAATTTTAAGGCTTAAAAGAAATCAAAGAGATAATCAAGCCCCTTTCTCTATTTATTATCTCCAGACTGTTGTTAACAAAACAACTCTTAAAATTAACAACATTAATACTTTACTGAAATGCCTTTCATGTAATAATATGTCATATCCATTAACAGACCTCAACCATTCACTTAAGCCCATCTAAGTAGCTTGATCAGGTTCCATTAAGATAATGTACGGTTTCTTTCATTCCAGCATGCCATAGCTAAAGATTTATTTCATATTGAACTTTTTGAAAAAATGGATTCAAGAACAGGTGTCTCAGGCTAGATTCGGGACTGCATAAGTAAGCTTTGTGTTAGGGGATGATAAGAATACATTTAAAATTTTAATTGAAGAATGCCAGGCACCAGAAGCAAAAAGCATGCAATTCTAAAAAAATGCTAAATAAAGCCAGCTGCCAAAAAGGACAAGCTCACTGGTGGTTACAGCTGTTCACCATGATGCAACAATAACACGAAAGTTCTCTATTTCTTGAGGTATGTCTTATCCACTTGGTGGACTATGGCCTCTGCACATCATTTTTCTATACCCTGGGGTTAAGGTACCAAAGTGAAGGAAAAGTTACTTTTTGCATATCTACCATTTAATATTACCTACAATTACATCTCTTCTAATTAATTTAGGAGAGAGTTGACTGCATGATTCTTACTGTTCTATTTAATGGCCTCTGAGAGAATGTCAATTCTTCCATTTCGTGCCAAGAGGGAAAAATGTGTTCAAATCTCTGTTTTGAATTAGGAAATTGGGTATCGGATTGCAAATATGTGTTGTCTCTCATTCCAATGACAAAAGGGACTGTAAAATGACAAGTTAGGGAGAAAAAAAAGAGCCTGAGCTTTAACCTTCTCCTTATTTCTGGTAGTCACTAACCTAAACATAGAAAGGAGGAAAGACAGGAGAGAGCAATGGACTTTTTAAAAAAATCCACAAACTGAAGTCTTTTTCTGTATCTCTTACCTGTGGTCCCTGTTACAAAATAGCATTTGATTAATTAAACTAATTAAACATGGAGCTGAATAACAGCATATTATGTTTGACACTAAAAAAGCGATAGTTTTAAAATGCTAGTTTGCCCTTGACAAGAGATAATTTTGTCAAAATATAGCTTGCAGAACCATTTATTTCCCTGTTATTTTAAAGAATGGCATGGCTAGATAGAGGGTTCAGACTATTTTTTAGCCACAATGCAAACACTTCATTCAAACTTTCTCCAAATGATTCTTTTTTCCCCTTTTCCTTTAATCTGCTCAGCACACTAAAGACACAGGTAATTCATTTCAATGAGAGAGAACTGCAAGGCAGTCTATAAGAAATGGTATGGCAAATGCACAAATTTACAGAAGTGTTTTCTTATGCATCTGTGGCCACTCCTGATTTTACTCAATTACATAGGTAATTCCACTACTAAAATAGAGAGAAATATGTTTAAATAAATAGTTAAGGGCATATTACATTTGTTATAGTAAAATATGCATTAGTCTTTTTGTTAAACTGAAAATGCCACTGAACACACATTTTTTACATAAAATCAATTCCAAACAAAATATCTATATCAACATAAAAGATAGAAACCACAATTGCTATTTATCACTAATGTATATGTCTTTTCAGGCTAAGAAAAATGTTCAAAGAAGAAATTTCATTTAATCAAATGAGAAACATTTAATTTAAATGATCCACAGCAGACCAGGGAACAGTGATTTGTCCATATATACATTAATTACTTCAATACTAACATATTAATATTAATGATTCAGAAAAAGAAGTAGCTTAAAGCTATTATCAGATTTTTTTAATGTCACAAATATAGTCATAACATTTATTATTCATACAATGGATGCCAGTCTGCACAAACTACAAAATTAGGGAATCTTTATGCCTCCCCTGCCTTTATTTTTGGTGTTTGGAATATTGTTCAACTGACATGGAGTAATTTATCCTTTTCTCTCTTTGAGAGAAATCCCTCCATATCCAACCATTTGATTAATAATTTAACCGTCATATTCTAAATTATGTTAGCAGAAAATGCATCTCCTGATGTAGTTTAATACTTTCCTGCGTGCTTAACTTAGAAAGTACGAATCTTTCAGGGTGACATTCATTGTTTACATCCTTGCCACTATTTACAACAAAGGGCTGAGTAATAATAACAATGCCAATCCTATGTCATATCCTCAATTTAATTAAAACATTCTTAACAAGCAATTCTACATTAACTTGACTACTTTTGCCGATGTTCTTCAAAAGCATGGTTACATTTATTAATTGTTTTTCACAAATCATTGCTAATGTGTTATAAAATTATGTGTTGAATTCCTATAACTACAAAACCTATCACAAAAATTGCAATTACTCTGAATGTAAACATTGATTTTCAGTTTTACCTATTCTATGACAGTTAAGAATGAATGCAAAATGCAAGGTTTATTTAACTAAAGCACTAATATTTTCATACTTTTACAGCTGAAAAAATACCTGCACCTTCTATCAGATTTGTTTTGGAGTCCCTTGAGAAATGTAACATAATTAGCTATCAGACTGATTTTTCAGTCACATTCTACTAAAGGATGACTGAGAAGCAGATGGTTTAATGCTCTTTTCCACATAACTCAGCAAATCAGGGGCAGAAGGAAAAACAATGCCCAGGAGTTCTGATACTTTGGCACTACTCTAAGTAAGATGTAACAGGCACATAAGCATTTTTTATCACCATTCATCAAGCACTCCAAGTGTGCAGAATTCTATATCTAAGATTTCTGGTCATTTTACAACTTCTCCAAGACCAGTTCAAATGCCATTTCTTTTCATTCTTTTGGCTGGAATGACTGTACCTCCCAACCTTGGGAGGGTTTATATCTTTGGTCTCTTGTTTATATCTTTATAACATCACTAACCACGTGTTGCCTCATGAAACAGATATTTTTAAATGTTTGTGTTAATCTGCTATTTAGACTGGGAGCTTCTTGAGAACAGGAACTCTGTCTTAACCATCTACACTGAGACTGGCAAACTTGTCCTGTAAAGGGCCAGATAGTAAATATTTTACGCTTTGTAGTCCACATACATCTCTGTCACATATTCTCCTTTTTCTAAAAACAACCCTTTAAAAATGTAGCCGGCCTTATAAAACCAGGCTTTGGGGGCTATGGCTTGCTGATTCTGAGCATTAATGTTTAAAGATCAGTTTCTGAAGTCAGACTGGGGATTTATTACCTTTGGCAAATTATTGACCTATATAAAATGTGAATAATGATAGCACCTACAATATAGGTTTATTGTGAATATTAAATAAGATAACATATGCAAAGTGCTTAAGCACTGTTACCTGGTAAGGTTCACTAAATGTTAGCTATTGCTGTACATAATATTACTTTCATAATACCTGAGCTGGGAAAGTATTCAATAAATGTTTACTAAATCAAAGATATCCAAAGACACAGACATACACACGTATAGCTGAGATTTTGTATAGGAAAATGCTTTAGTCCATAAAGTACTTTTAAACTTAGCTATTTTTCAACATAGTATTTTTCAGTATAACAATAAGGCCATCATATTTTTAAAACATTTTGCAAACATTTCCATGCCTACGATCTTATGTGCACTGCATCAGAAATCTGTGAATCACATAGATTAGGCTATATTTCCTTTAGTTGATAGATTTGGAAACAGAGAGTAAAATTTTTCAAGGATCATTTTGCTTAGAGGCAATTTAATTAAAAACAAAACAAAAAAACCAAGATTTCACACTAACTGAGTGACAGTTATTGGCCTGTACTATTAGGCAAAAAGGAGACAAAATAAATCAGACAAGAATCTCAAAAAAGTCACTATAAATATAGTTAAAGAGACATGTAAACAAACTATTTAAATACAGTATATTCATAAGTGAGAACATGAGGTCAACTGGAGAGAAATATCACAAAGGAAGAGATACTAAAAGATAAACAGGAATTCATGGGGTGAAATGGAGGAAAGACATTCTAGAAAGAAGAAATATGTTCCCAGTATATAAATAAAAGTGCACAGAATTTTCAAGGAATAAATCTGTAGTTGAACTGGTGAGATCAGGAATCCAGGGCACATTTTGAGACGTGGGCAGTAGCAGAAGGGGCTTATTTATTGTATTCTAAGTAAGGAGTTAATATGTGTCTCTCTAGACACTGAGCAGCCATGGAAGTTTTTGAGAAACAAAGTCATATTTGATTTTGGAGATATCATTCTTCTGGCAGTGTGGAGAATGGATTAAAAGGGGATAAATTCTGAAAGCAGAGGGGATAGTTAGGAGACTATTAAACTAATTTTCCCATAGAGGGATTAAGCATATGAAGACAACTTAAAGATAAATATACTTCACTATGACCTAGCAACACCACTTCTAAGCACAGGTCCAGCTTTCTAATTAACATGACAAAATATTTGATGGAGGGGCTTCCCTGGTGGCGCAGTGGTTGAGAATCTGCCTGCCAATGCAGGGCACACGGGTTCGAGCTCTGGTCTGGGAAGATCCCACATGCCGCGGAGCGACTGGGCCCGTGAGCCACAACTACTGAGCCTGCGCGTCTGGAGCCTGTGCTCCGCAGCAAGAGAGGCCACGATAGTGAGAGGCCCGCGCACCGCGATGAAGAGTGGCCCCCACTTGCCACAACTAGAGAAAGCCCTCACACAGAAACGAAGACCCAACACAGCCATAAATAAAATAAATAAATTAATTAATTAAAAAAAAAAATAATTAAGCTGCCCCATGCAAATTTCCTATTAAAAAAAATTATTTCATGGAAGATAAAAACTTGAGGTGTAAGGATAGACATAAAAAGAGCAGTAGAACAGGAGAGAACAGAAATAGATCCATACATTGTCAATCAATTTTTGACAAAGGCACCAAGACAATTTGATAGTGAAAGGCCAGTTTTTCAACATGTAAGTCTGGAACAACTGGATAAACATATAGAAAACAATAAACCTCAACCCTTACCTCACACTACACACAAAAATTAATACGAGAGGGATCATAGACATAAATATAAAAGCTAAAAGTATAAGGCTTCTGGAAGAAAACATAAAACAGTATCTTTGCAACCTTAGGATAGGCAAAGATTTCTTAGGACACAAAAAGCACTAACTTTTATAGTTACAGAAAAAATCAATTAACTGGACTTTAATAAAGTTAAAATTTTTGATCTTCAAAAGATACTGTTAAGAAAATGAAAAGGCAAGCCACAGACTGAGAGAAAATATTTGTAAATCATGTTTCTGATAAAGAATCTGTATCTAGAATACACACATACACCCCTCCTATAAATTAAAAATAAAAAGACAAATAACCCAATTTTAAAAATTAGAAAAGACTTGAACAGACAAGGGTATTGGTTACATTATCAAAACTCATTGAATTATACATTTAAGATCTGTTTATTTCACCATAAATTAATTTTATCTCAAATTAATAAGTTCATGAAAAAGACCAAACAAATTTTAAAAAACTATTCACAAAGTTACAATGGTTGAAACTATATTAGTTTGTTAATTATTATTTTAGAGTAGGAGTCAGCAAACTTTTTTTGTAAAAAGCTAGATAGTAAATATTTTAGGCTTTGCAGGCCAGATGGTCTCTACTGCAACTATTCAACTCTGCCACTGTAGTATGAAAGTGGTCATAATATATTAACAACTGGATGTGGCTGTGTTCTAGTAAAACTTTATTTACAAAAACAGGTGGAGGGCTGAGTTTGGCTGAGGACCACTGTTTGCCAGCTCCCTTTTTAGAGCATAAGATTTTATTTGTAACACACCGCCATAGAGATCTCTGTAGCTTTGTCATATACCATCACCTCCCAGGTGATAATATGGGCAGTAAAAATATCTTTTACATATGGTATGATGTGGAAAAGTTTGATAAGCACTGCCCTAGAGAAACTAATACATATGAACAAGGAGACACACATAAAGATACTCAAAGATATATCTTTGTTTATAATGGCAAAAACGTGAAATAATTTAAACGTCCATCAATGAGGGAATCATGATACAAATGTATAATAAAATACAACAGGTGAATGAACTAAATGTCCACTTATTAACACATATATAATACAAATGGGTGCCTCTAAGATGGTCATTCATGACAAGCCATAAGATAATAATCTTTCCTCTGAAACAGAGATATCGCCTCACTTTTAAAATGTAGATATCATATTCTTAAAAGACTATCTAACCTTCTGAAGTCATTCCAGATACTAATGGCTAGACATTTCCAAAGGATGCATATGGATGCTCTATATATTCTAAAATCTCAATTTGGGTGACCCTATGGTTGGTACTGAATATAATCTAGAAAAAAAGGGACACAGAGTGTAATGTCTACTTTTGCCAATCCTATTATTGGGTATTCTCAACTGCATGGATCAAGACTGGCTAGAGATGGCAGCAGAAGCAGCTAATAAACCAGCCTACTCCCCAATTCCTACTGTCCAATTTCAGTGGACACAGCAAGATGGGCAGTGACAGCAGAGAAAAGAAAATACTGGTGATTTACCCTTTTTTCAACCGCTTTTTCCATTATGCCTTAAAATCCCATTGGAGTGTTCCAGGCTAGTTTATTCTTGGCCACAACCTAGACATACTACACAAATAGCTTCAAATATAATATTTAATACCCAAAAACTAGAGAGGAGAGGCGCATGCTTCAGTGCTTCAGTACTATGTTTTGGGTTGCTTAACTAAACATAATCTCTGCTGGTCTGAAAAACGTAGTTCCATCTAGTCAACAGACAGGTACCAGACGGATGGTCAGTCAAAGGCCCTCACTTTTATGTATTTCTAACATTGAAATCTTCCATTGTTAGTGTTTGGAAAAAACTTCAATGAAGCCTATCTCCACTTTTAGGCAAGTTACTTGGAAATCGCACCTTGGGTATGTTCAGATTCCTAAGCATTAATTTTGACACAGCTCAAATGGAGCAGAACCTTCACAGGAATTAATTCTTGATTCTTTTAGTATCACCTACATATTAGAGCTCCAAGACACCATGTTTTATTCCAAATCCCACTTCTCCCTCCCCAAATCATCATTTATCAGCTTGGAGAGCTAAAGAACTACCCGAAGACTGACGTTTTGTAAGGAAGGTTCCCTGATTGGGGTCAGTGATGGCTTTAGCTAAGAAGGCAACCCAGTCCCCCCAAATAAAGGGAAATAGGCCAAGTTTCCTTGACAGGAGCATAGTCTAGTCTCCAATTAGCCTAGATGCTGTGATTTTACTGGACAAACTAAATAAAACCCAAGAGAAGAAGGGGATGATCTTCAGTTGGACTGGGATTGCTGGGGAGCTAACGCTGGCTCTCAGTGAAAGGATGAGCTTAACTAAAGGGGCAGTAAAAATATCTTCACCTTGCTCCTCCATCATAATTTCCCTCTTCTCTTTTCATTTATATTTCTGAATGAGTTTCATAAAAAGCCATCAAGTACTTCTAAGTTTCATTAATGTTGGTTGTTAAAGTTTCTTAAAAGAAGCCCTGCTGAAATCCCATGACCCAATTATGCTATTTTTGTTATTTCGCTTTGTTCCCATAAAATTAAAGTGGTAATAACAACATATAGGGTGATTTAGAACATATAAAGCACTGTCAAATACAGTATCACTTTGAATCCTCATAACAACCCTGTAAGGTACATAGAACAGGTATTATGAAAGGTTGTGGGATACTAGTTAAAGTCACACAACTAATACCTTCTGATTTCATGTCAATGACATTGATCTGTCCTTGTAGACTATGCCTTTCCTCATTCTTTAAAGGCCCAGCTTATGCTCCCAATGATGCCTTTAATACCTTCAGCCAGAAACAGTTTCTCTATCTTCTGATGACCCACAAAATTCTATACCCCCGTTATGACACTTAACATATCCTATCTTTGTTACAATTACAGATCTGTGTGTCTTAATACACTCAGTGTAAGTTCCTGAAGGGCAGGGACTGGGTCTTATTTATCTTTCTATCCCCCACAGCATCTAGAAACACTCAAATTTTTACATGATGACTAGTGCACTTCCCTGCTTATGTGGGTGATCCACACATGTATAATTCCACCAAAGACCATGGCCTATTATTACTTCCTATTCCATAGAATTAGCCTATAATTTATATAAACCTGAGGAAGAGAGATAAGGAAATTCTAGATTTATATCATACCCAGAGCTCTGGCATATAAAACCAACCAAAAGGGCTAGGAGGCATTCTTAACTTTCTTTAGCATTTCAACAATTATCTTAATTATAGAATCATCCTAAATTTGAATGTGATCTACAGATTATAAACAAGTAAGACTCTTAACAAAATGCAACCAAATGACTGCATTTTGAAGAGAACATGAGAGAGAGAGAGAGAGAGGGGGCGGGGGGGGGGGGGAGAGATCAATGAACCAGGAGACTACTAGCTCATATTAGAATAAAAGATTCTTTACTTTATGAAAGGATTTCCTTTGGAATTCTTTTTTTATTCTTATCTCTATTTTTATTAAATAGATGCAGTGAAATTGAGATCATAGGTAAGAGGGATTTGCACATTATAAAATACTGTCAAATGTTATACAGTTTGCATAATGACAATCTATGCACAACTATTAATAATGTCAATAATATTATCCGACATTTATTGAGTACTCAATTTATGTCAGGTACTCTTCTATGTGTCTGACATGCATTTATCTCATTTAATACTCCCAGTAAGTCTATGAAGGAAGTACTATTATTATTCCCATTTTACTTTTTTAAGAAAAATTTTTTATTGGAGTATAGTTGATTTACAATGTTGTGTTAGTTTCAGGTGTACAGCAAAGTGAATCAGTTATACATATACATATATCCACTCTTTTTTTTTAGATTCTTTTCCCATATAGGCCATTACAGAGTATTGAGTAGAGTTCCCTGTGCTATACAGCAGGTTCTTATTAGTTATCTATTTCATATATAGTAGTGTGTATATGTCAGTCCCAATCTCCCAGTTTATCCCTCCCCCACCGCCATCCCTTGGTAACTATAAGTTTGTTTTCTACATCCGTGACTCTATTTCTGTTTTGTAAATAAGTTCATTTGTACTCTTTTTTTTTGAATTCTTTACATCAGGGGTCCCCAGACCGATACCAGTCCGGGACGTGTTGGGAACTGGGCTGCACAGCAGGAGGTGAGCAGTGGATGAGCGAGTGAAGCTTCATCTGTATTTACAGCCGCTCCCCATCACTCGCATTACCACCTGAGCTCTGCCTCCTGTCAGATCAGTGGCAGCACTAGATTCTCATAGGAGCACGAAGCCTACTGTGAACTGCGCATGCAAGGGATCTAGGTTGTGCGCTCCTTATGAGAACCTAACGCCTGATGATCCGAGGTGGAGCTGAGGCGGTGATGCTAGTCCTGGGGAGTGGCTGCAAATACAGATTATCATTAGCAGAGAGGTTTGACTGCACAGAGACCATAATAAATCAACTGCTTGCAGACTCGTCTCAAAACCCTATCAGTGAGTGGCAAGTGAAAAGACGTTCAGGGCTCCCACTGATTCTGCATTACGGTGAGTTGTATAATTATTTCATTATATATTACAATGTAACAATAATAGAAATAAAGTGCACAATAAATGTAATGCGCTTGAATCATCCTGAAACCATCCCCCTCACCACCCAGTCCGTGGAAAAACTGTCTTCCACGAAACTGGTCCCTGGTGCCAAACAGGCTGGGGACCACTGCTTTACAGAGTTCCACTAGAATGTTTAAAACATGACTTAATTTATAATAATTCAATTT
Organism: Eschrichtius robustus; assembly: GCF_028021215.1. Lineage (NCBI taxonomy): Eukaryota > Metazoa > Chordata > Mammalia > Artiodactyla > Eschrichtiidae > Eschrichtius > Eschrichtius robustus. The sequence continues at coordinate 36,104,622 of NC_090824.1, forward strand.
ACAGCAAATCTTTAAGAACACATTTATAACATAAAAGGTGTATCAGTACTTGCAAAAACACTGATAATTTCTGAGACAGGTATCAAGGTCATGTGGCCCAGACATTCCCACAGGAAATCCAGAGCACCTGGATTCTATTTCTAGCAACCTTGGATAGGTTCTAAATAGACTTAAGAGGATTTTTCAAAAACTTTTCCAGTGAAACTATTTTCACTCCACAATGACTTTGATGCTAATTATGTATTGCTACTTCCTAAATCGTATCTCTTTTTAATCTCTGAACTCATTCTGCCAGATCTTTGTCTAAAAAGAGCAAGATATATTGCTAAAAAAAATTCATTCTTATTGATAGACTATTTTCTTAAAAAAACAAAATCTACAATTTAGTAAAAGTGCCTCACACAGATTGCAGGGTAATAATTTCAGATTTGGACCAGGATGCAGGAGAGGTGGGTTTTCTTTCTTTCTTTTATTACATTTATTGTGCTCTGGTCAAGTGTTTGACATTGTGTAAATAACCCAGAAGACCTAGGTCCTGCTACCATCTGGAGTCTCCTTCAAGATAAAATAAATAGCTAAAAATTCGAACATAGAATAGTACTTCTTAAAGTTTTCCTCCAAAATGCTCCCAACAGCAGAGGAGGGTAAACTTAGACTCCTGAGGATATGAAGGCTGGACTAAACCTATGGGTTGAAGTCTGATGTTTCATCAAAATTTTCATTTTACACCATTATATATCCTGTTTGTTTTATTATCTGAAAATGATTTAGCTTACATATCAGCAAATAAAACTGATAGTCCAGAAGAATGTACCATGTTTATCCTGGCAGTTTGCAAACCTCTGACTCACTTTCCCCAGGTTTACTCATAACTCGATAGGAAAAGCATCTGTAGGATAAATACGGAAGTAAACATCTATGGTTGTGTTTAAGATGTGTGGGTACTCCGGGCAAAACTGTTGTGTGGATGAAGCTTCAGCTCCCTATTCCCATACTGTGTAACTATAACTGAGATACCATAGATATCTTTCTCTCTCCTGAAGTGGGAAGCTGAAGATAAAGGAGATATCATAGTGAAAGGTAGTTTGAGTTCTTCTGAGATACACATATATTCTAACTGGTATTTTACATTCCTGAAACAAAAATCTTCCTTTCTTTTATGGACCATGAACAGCAAAACCAGTCTTATATAGGCTGAAATAAAAGTCTTTACGTACCTGCAATGATACGTGTTTAGGTCAGTAATTCTCAAAAGAGTAGGGTGTAGGGCAGAGAGACCTATTAGAATCTTGAAGCAGGGATAGCGAGCTTTTCATCTACGCATGGTACCAATGCAGTCTTCAAATCTTCTCCATGAACCACCACCCCTTCCCCGCAAACACAGCCGGTTTTAAAAGCACTAACTATAGTGAGCTACTGTTACAGGTGGGAGTATACCTTCTATCTCAGGTGTGTTGGTATAGAAAAAAAAATTAAGGTAGCTGCAGAGAGACTCTGACTGGTGCAGAATTTTACTATGATTAAACGGTGGGTTTATTAAGCACAGAGATATTTTAGCACTTAGAGGTTATTCTCAGAAGTTATTTAATTTTACTATGATTAAATGGTAGGTTTATTAAGCACAGAGATATTTTAGCGCTTAGAGGTTATTCTCAGAAGTTATTTCTCCTCTCTGGATCTCTTTCAATTTTTCCATGTAACTTTATAATTTTAAAAGGGAAAACTATCTATGACGCTCTTATAAAGGCCTAGTTTTCATCTTAGAGAAAAAGGATAACTTTTCTATTGTTGCAGATTATAATCTAATAATGTATTCTATTATTATGTTTTTGTTTTAAAATTTGGGGACCAAACATAGCCAGTGAAAATAAACTGTATGTGAAAATCATCTTAATACCTTTTATAGCTCTTAATCATTTTCCCTTGTGATTATAGCCCTATAAAAGTGGATAGGGAGATAGGTACTGAGTATCATGAGCTTTCTTAGAATGAAACTGAGGTTCAGAAGCTATATTTAACTGCTGAAGTTCAGAAAGCTAAAAACAACAGAACTAAGGTCAGACATGGCTAAACTCAGAGACCAGTATCCCTTCCTCTTCCTCATATTACCGAAACAGAGAAATAAAGATATTTTTGCAGCACAAGAAATCTAAAATATTATATGCACTTATTTCATGTTTCTATTAATCAATCACCAAAGGCTGAAAATATTATTACTGTAAAAAATACTACATAGAAGTGTGTCCATAGCCTATCCTAATAGGTATGTCTATAGATTATCAACCATATTATTAGTTTATCAATCAGTCCATCTGAGATCAGCCATTATTAAGGATACAAGCTTGTTAGATTATTTAGATGACTCCAATAGACATCTGAGTAGTTTTGTAAATGTTACAAATACTAGTTTCACAGGAAAAAGTTAAAGTATAATTTAATTTGTGTTCAGCTTGCTGAAGATTTTCCTTTTGACCTTAGTGAGATATTTGCTTAAACGATAGAACTAACATATGATCCAGCAATCCCATCTCTGAGTAATATATCCAAAGGAAATGAAATCACTATCTTGAAGAGATATCTGCACCCCCATGTTCACTGCAGCATATTTACAATAACCCAGACATGGAAACAACTCAAGCATCCACTGATGGATGAAAGGATAAAGAAAATATTATATATATACATATATGTATATATACACACATAATGCAATATTATTCAGCCATGAGAAAGAAAGAAATCCTGCCATTTGCGACCACATGGCTAGGTCTTGAGGATATTACACAAAGTGAAGTAAGTCAGTCAGAGAAACACATGCACTGTATGATCTCCCTTGTATGTGGAATCTAAAAAAACAAACTCATAGGAACAGAGAACAGACTGGTGGTTGCCAAAGGTGAAAAGAGGTGGGGTGGGGGTGGGGGTGGGGAAGGTTGGGGGGAAAAGGGTGACGGTGGTCAAAAGGTACAGGCTTCCAATAAAAGGACATATAAGCCCTGAGGATGTAACATACAGCATGGTGACTATAGTTAATGATACTGTATTGTATATTTGAAGGTGACTAAGAGAGTAAATCTTAAAAGTTCTCATTACAAGAAAAAAGTTTGTAAGCATGTGAGGTGATGGATGTTAACTAAACTTATGACAGTAATCTTTTTGCAGCATATACATACCAAATCATTATGCTGTATACCTTAAACTAATACAATGTTTATATGTCAATTATATCTCAATAAAATTGGAAAAAAATTGCTCAACCAAGGTAGAAGACTAAATTACCTTCCTATTCTCTCTATAAAAAATGGTAATGCAAAATTGTTATCATACGGAGATTATCCAAATTTTAAATAAAATGCAGGAAAAACAGCATTACAGAAGTGCTTTAGGCAGTTAATAAAAATATAATGTTTTTTTCTGGAGTATATGAGTTTGTGGTATTTGTCAGCTTTCAAAACTTTACTGAGTGAACGCTAAAAAATATTAAAAATGAAATTTTTAATTAAGGAGTTTAATGGCTCCTAGATGACACCAAGAGCCAGCTGAAAGCAATCTGGCTTCTAACTTTGCCCAATCTCCGAAGCAAAAACAAAACAAAGAGCTCTGACACTTGAATTAAAACCTGGGTTTTAGGGAGGAACACAATCATACAACCATCTAAACGTAAACCCTATAAGTAACACGTGTTTTCAAAATGAAACATAAGTCTCTCAGTATTCAAACTTTGCAATGAACTATTTCTAGTTTCCCCAATGACTTGATGTTCTCTTGCCTCTTTTCACATGTTGTGCCCAATGACAGAAAATTCTTCTACCATATCTCTACCTGGCTGACTCCCACTCTTATTTTGGGTCTCAGCTTAAAAATCACTTCCTCCAGAAGAATCCCAAATACATGTTAGATATGTGCTTTAGAGTACTATGGACTTACCCATATCACGATAAATTTTAATTGTTCATTCAAGTTGTCTGCCTTTCCCCCTAGGCTGCCCCTGACAGCACGTAGTCCAGCATGGTGCCTAGCACATAGCAAGTGCTTTTATTAAATTACTTCTAGTTTAAGGTTGCCTCCATGTAAGGATGCCAACTAAAACTCTTTGACCAAAACCTTTTTTTCAAATGAGGTATGGAGAGAAGGTAACCATCCAATTTAGGTAATTAAATACAGCAAGTGGCAATCTACTTAAACATGCACTTAAATCAGACACCTCTAGGGCATTAAATTTTATCATATTTACGAACAGTTTCTTACTAGTCGTCATTTTCATTTAAAAGAAAGCTTTTCAATTAGATTTATCAAATTAAGTAATTCAGTTCAATTTATGACAATCAAATACAAGAGGAGGAAATGTAAAACACCCAAATGGTTTAACTGCTAATCTGAGTAAATGTGCAATTTTTAGAATGGAAAAAATTGTGGAGAAATGAGTTTAAATAGCTGAGGTTCCCTATTGCTAAATCATTTATTCAAGAGTATTTCTAGCAACTAGAAAAGCATCTTGGAAGCTGGTCGCCATATATAGCCTAAAACAGTCAAAATACTTTTAAAAACAAATGAATTTTTGTTGAAAGATTCTTCAAACTATTAAATACCAAGATTCCCATTCTGAATTATCATAAGGAATGTAGTTGGAAGAATCAGGTCTATGAACATGTAGTTAGTTCAGGTTTAGGAAACATTTTGCGATACAGAAGAATAACTGACCATTTTATCAACAACTTTAGAAGAGACAGGACATCTATAGGTGACAGGGAAACGTTATTATTAACTGGAAGCATAATTTTTAATATTTTGCTTCACTAAACCAAATTATACTACAAAGGATACGGTTTCATACACAAATATAAAAAAAATGAAGGAGAAAAAAAGCACTCAACTTACACCAAGGCATGATTTGGCTATTCAAATGATCAAATGTGCATACTAATTCCTGTACTGGTGACAGATCTGAACAGAAATCACTAAATTCCACCTGCAAGCACATCACGTCAAGTGTGTATGAACAATAATAATCTCATGGCAGTGGTGCCAAGGGAAATATCCCAAGGCTCTTTGTACAAGTCAGAACAATAACAGATTTAGTTGATTTATGGCTAACTGGAGGATTAATGTTATTAAATTTCATTCTGATTCCTCTGATTCTAGAAATAGGTTAGTTTCTCCAAAAGGTACATATATAGATAATATATATAAACAGATACAGAAGTGGATGTCAACCATACTTCTCATAAAAATGAAAGTATTCTAAGTTCAAACATAAACTTCTTCCTTCTTTTAGATATAAGATTAGCATCTAAATTATTTTAGTTATAATGAGTTCTGCAAGAATATTGAAAATAACTGCTAGTTTAATTAATTAAAGGTGTCCAATAGGCACAGTTTAATTCATTAGCATGGAGAAAAATATATGATTTTATATAATACCTGCAGTTATAAAGGAAGTATCTATTTAATTAAAATTATAATTCTATGCTACCATGATAAAATGATTTCTTTGATCAGGGATGGCAAATGACTAAGGAGAAAATACCATTGGTAACTCTTCAGTGCCTAAAATTATATGAAAGATTTGGAAAAAGTTACAGAATAGGGGGAGGAAAGAGGACAGAGATATTAAATTCGTCATCTTATTTAGTTCCCAAACATTCAGGACAGTTTCTAATCATTATTCTGCTAAGTAAGGTGTTTGACATGAGCTTACTAGGAAGGACTTAAACTGGATGTAGGTAGAGTGAATGTACTAACCAGAATTCTGTCATTTGTAAGCTGTGTGATCCTGGAAAAGCCACTTAGTATCTACCAGGCCTCAGATTCCACATAAATAAAGGAAGGATAATTTCTAGAACCTGTTTAATTGTAATGTCAAGAAATTCTGAATGTTTCAAATTCAAGCCATTGTTAATCTTCATGTTCTGTAGTTGCCACTACAGACTACAAGATGTATGAGGAAGGCTTACAATCAAACAAACCAAGTAACTAGTTGTAACATATAGGCATGGCCAACCTACACACTGAATTTGACGAGTCTAGTGAGGCTAACCTTTTACTTTTTTATTAACTGACTGCTACTCAGAAAGCTGCCTCTCCCTAGAAACAGTGAAGCATAAGAACTTTGTCCTACGCCAGCTATATGCTTCCACAATCAAAGAAACCTGAAACTGAACTAAGTTCCCAAAATGAAAAAGTTAGCCACAGTGAGACTGACAGAGTTGCTTTTCCTGTATCTTCCTAACCTTGACATCTAATCTGTACCAGCTATAAACTACAGACCAGTCAATGGAAGAGGTAACCTCAAAACTAAAACTCAGGTAGGTTCTAGATGAAGAGGTTCACTTTAAAATTTGAAGTGAGTTACAAAGAAAAAAATATGCTGATATACCAAATAAGGTTCCTAAAGAATCCTACGGAAAACAAAACTCACATCACAAGATAATACTTTAAATCCATATAGCTCATTTTACAGAGCAACTTAAAGCATTTTATAGAAATTACCCAATTGACTTTCTTGACACTTCTGTGAAGTCAAGTATTACCTGTATTTTCCAAAGAAGGCAAAAAGAAACAAAGGAACTAAAGTTATTTACTTTGCCAATGACATAGCTCTCTATTGCACATCTAGGGTTTTAACTTGTGAAAAAAGGTGCTCAGCTCCATAAGAAATTACATTAACTGAAATGCCTCAGCATTTTGAAAAATACTGGAGTTCTCACAAGATGTGAGTGCAGAGATAATGTACTGACTTACTTCGCATTTCACCTGGTCACTTAGTTCAATATCTGCCACACTGTCGGTACTCAATGAATAAGGGCTATTAAAGATAGCTAACAATTACTAGAGCTCATATATCAGGTACTGTGCTAAGTGCACTATACATATTAGTTCATTTAATCCCACCAACAACTCAAAGAGGTAAGTGAATTATTACTTTTCATTTTACTGATGAGGAAATGAAGGCCTAGGTTAAGTAACTTGCCCAAGATTACAAAATGATACAGCAAAGATTTTACAAAGGTAGCCCAACTTGGGACCTTGTTTAAAGATCGTCGTTGTAGAAAGAATAAGAGACTAGCAGTAAGAAACTCTATCTATACTCTATTCCCTCTATCACCAAGTCCTTGGAGAGAAGAGAAATTTCTTGCTGATCTTTGTATCTCTTCTCAGGCTTAGCATGGTACCTTAATCACATTATTCCTCATTAAATGTTTCCTGAATAAAATTAAAATCACATAAACAAATTAGGCTTCATTGTCCTCAACTGTAAAATGGAGATAAAGGTACCTGCACTGTCTGCCTAAGTCGTTCTCATAGTGTGGTCCCTGCACCTGGAAACTTCGTCAGAAATGCAAGTATCAGGCCCTACCCCAGGCCTACTGAATCAGAAAATAGTATTTTCTGATTCAAGGTGATTCTCACACATGCTGAAGTTTGAGAACCACCAGTCTACCTTAAAGGATAATTTGGAGGATCAAATGAGTACAATAATGTGAAAGCACCCAAAAAAGTGAAGTATATCATCATCATAATCATTAAAAGAGTAAATTATGTTCCTTGAAAAAACTTAGTGATTTTGCTAGATCCGGATAAAAATGAACATCAGTAATGGAATTATCATGAGGGAATTCCCTGGTGGTCCAGTGGTTAGGACTCTGCACTTTCACTGCAGGGGGCACGGGTTTGATCCCTGGTCGGGGAATTAAAATCCCCGCATGCTGCGTGGCACAGCAAAAAAAGAAAAAAAAAAAAAGGAAGAAATTGATCATGAAACATGTTGTGAATAAAATATTATTATTCCAGACTTTATCTGGATAATGTATAGCATTCACGGATGCAGAGAAAAAGACGACTATGAGCCATAAGGTTGTACGTAGAAATCTGATAACTTGGTTATGCAGCGGTTCCACACAGAGAGATGACAAACTACACAGGCTTCTTACCTGACCAGTGTCCAGTGGAGATGCCAGATCTGTCTGTGCAGGTCTCACTTACAGGTCTAAACACAGTTTCCCATCCTCCAGTAGCATAGCGCCAATTGTGAGATTCCAAGATGAGTGTTCGCTGGGTGCCATATGCAATCATGAAGCAGTAGACCACATGATGGAGCTGACAGCCATAGCCACAGCCTTTGTTGATATTACACACTAGCTTCTTGGCTTTGCTGCAGTCCTTGGGATTCTGTCAGTAAGGAAGAGAAACAAAGGTGAAGATAAGCTGTACTGAGAGGTTAACTTCTCTTTATAGGTGACAAATGTCAAAAATCATATAATAAGCCAGGACTAATCCAGTATATCTTATTAATTAAGCAAGGAATTCAGCTTTAAGATTATATTTCAAAGAATCCACTGACAATTTTATGTGCATACTTATGGAGGTGGCAGTGAAAAAGACCAGTTACTTTGGAAACATCACTAAACAAACATGAAATTAAGCAGTTACGTTTTAAAAAATACTCTTTCACTTCTCTATCACTCAGAACATGCAAGTATGATCTTCTCTGAACTCAAAGTTGCACACACTGAAATCTTTATGAAAGAAGCAAAATAGTTTGCTTATTCCATGTGCAGTTCAGCATTCTGAGATTATTACCTTCACTGATGAAACAAATCATCTTAAAAGAAAAACCATAATTTAACTAATAATTCCATCTATTCCAGAATTCGAGATGTCACCAACAAAATGTACTTTTTCATTATGGAAGTAAAGCCACTGAGTAAAAGGATATCTGAGTTCAACAATTAAAAAATATCAGTCCTGGGACTTTTTCAAAAAACCAGTATTGATGATACCAGTAATTTTTAAAATAAAATGTAGAGCATGTTTTATATTGGATGTATTGAGAATGTGCTATGCCAATTTTTAATCAGGAGATCCATTTTTAATATTTACATGTTTTGCTATAAGATGAATAGCAAGTGGTTAAAACATTTAATATTATCTGACAGTGGGTGCAATGGGGTTAAGCAAACGTGAAAAATTCTTTTTTCCTATTCTAAAGTTTCAATTCCACTGTAATTTGCATGGGCTGTTGCTAAATATCCCTAGGCATCTTAGTTCTTCAAATAAAAATTTGTTTTGACAAGGACTCCTTAGCCTGAGAAATTTTTCAAGCTGTTCTGTCTGCAAGGGAAGAGAAAGGATGGGTACCTTCAGGAACAGAATCTTTTCTTCCACATAGCAAGAAGCAAGGTAATCAGTTCTCAATTTATATGAGCCTTTAATAAAGCAGTTGCCAAACCACAAATCTACAACTATTTTCTAGGGATATCATCTGCTCTGTAAAGTAGAGTCCTAGAAACAAAAGCTAGGATGGTAAGGCTATAAAATGATTCTGAAAGAAACGCTGAAAAAGGAAAATGCCACACACCGTTACTTTCAAAAGAAGCATCTTTCATACTCAGGTGTGCCACTGCAGGCTGGTCCTTTCAGATCAAAGCAGAACCTATACCATCAAGAGCCTTCTGAAGAGTTAGAGCCCTTATGAACCCAAGAGAGCCCAGATAAAATTCAGCAAGACGTGGTCAATACTGTTTCCTCAATCAAGTACTAGAGTTGCTGAATTCTCTTCACTTGAGACTTTGAACTCATGGCAGACTCCTAAGGCAATAAAGATCCCCACTCCAGGTGCTACAGCCACAAAAGAGTTAAGAAGAACAGAGGGGGTGTGATGTTGGGAGACCAATTTATCATTTACTTTCTTCTAATATTATACAAGGATCTGGGAATAAAGAATATTCAAAGCTTTATTATTAATTCAATAGTTAAGAGAGCAAAGAATATCGACATTTGTCAGATTTTTCATGAACTGTAAGAAATACAGCACTTTGAATATCTCTAAAATTCATATGAATGAAAATGTCCTTCATATATTTTTCAATAAACATTTTCTTTTACAACTGCTTTTAGATGTACAGAATTATTGCAGAGTTAGTACAGAGATCCCATATACCTCACAACCCGCTTCCCATATTATTATATCTTATATTAGTCTTCACATTTTTTAAAGGAAAAAAGAGTAAAGGAACATAATAATTGAAACAGATGACCTTTAGTTTTCAAACTGTAGATTTTTTACTTAGAAGAAGACACATCTGCATTAAAAAATACACATCTACTATGTTTCTTAAGAGTTTAATTAGAACCCAGTGTTTCGAGCACAAGAACTGAGGCCTAAGAAAAAGAAGAGGGTAATTTATGAAATGAAGCGTAATTCAAGAGTCTTAATGTGTCTCAAAGTAAGCTGAAGAGAGAATATATTAAATCTTTCTGTTATGTATTGATAACACAGAGAAAGGGAAAAAAAATCTATTATGTATGGTTCTGGAATGAGAAAGGTCTACATATACAAGGTAACTAATGGAAGACTCTAAGGCAGGAAGTGATAAGAGAAAATGAATGGCTGTTTGGAATGATAACAGTTAAACAAAACACTGAAAAAGCTCAGCGCCCCAGCCCGATTTCTTACCAAAATAATATTTAAAAGTCTGCAAAATTCAAAGGATCTTGCTCATAAAAGACTCAGAAATAGGAGAGAGACAGCGAGAAACAGAAAAAGTATATGTGTTTCTAACACAAGATTAGGGTCATCAGAACAAAGATCTAGAAAAAACAAGCAGAAAGTATAAAAGGTAAACAAAGCAACAACTCAAATGGATAGGGATTTACTCTGATGGAAAGGAACCTCACAGAAAACCCCTTATCTGAGCTAAGTTTTTGTTATCCGCCACTGTTATGAAGTAGCAACAAATAAGAGATTTATGGGAGTCTATAAAAGGGAAACAGAGCCATTGTTATACATACATACATGCATATATATAATCTCCAGATTTCTTACCAAATAGACTTTGTCAATTACCACTGATCCTGATTTTATACTTTTCTGTTGATGTCTACAAAAAGCTTGAAGGTTTGTCTCATCCATAAGCAATAATATAGAGAAGGGCCTCATTACTAAAAGAAGCTTTACTTTAATCATGTTATCACTTTAACAGGGTAGCTATTTCTGATGATAAAATCTGTTTTTCATTTGCTTCCTGTGTACCTAATCACTCTCTTGTATATTTCTCTACCAGTAACGCCAAAATGCAGGCAGATAGTTTTATTCTATGTTATAATGCTTTATCTCTTTCCCCTCCCTCCCGTCTTAAGGTACTCCCTCCACTCACCTCAATCTTTCTCTCTCTCTCTCTCTCAGACACACACACACACACACACACACACACACTTGGAATATGATACACTCCAAGCAGATGTAGGCTCACTAGGAAGCACTTCTTATTCGTGAGTGGGAGATGGGGAAATACAGATTGAAAATGCTACCCCGTAATGCTCTCCCCTGGGAGAGCGTCCTACTTCTCCCTCCTTCTGCCTTGAGTATCACTCACTGATCAAGTATAGGTGAACTTTTATTCATTTAATAAATATTTATTAAGCACTTAACTTATACAAGGAAACTTGGGAGATGACAATCCAATAGAATAAGAAATTATATACATAAATAACTACAATAGACAATTTAAATGTTTTAAGACCATGGTAAACAAGGAATTAAGGAATGGAAGAGGAAAAAAAAAGTCACTTTCAGCTGGACTGGAAAGGGCTATGAATAAAACTGCATTTAAAATAAATCTTTAAGATATAATTTATTGTGTTTATGAAATGCTAAGTAAATGTACTTTTTCCATTATTCAATGGAGGCCTATATTGCAAAGAATAATTGTGAAGGGCAAGGTAAAATTACTTTATAAACTCTACGTATTATATTTATAACGTAGGATTTTTGTATACAGGGCCTTCTTAAAGTCAGACTCATCAATAGGCACATGCATTCTTGCTTCTTTCGATGATGATGTTATTTAAGCTTTAGAATAGGAGGCAAATTTGTCAAAATTACTTAAGACAACGTGTTCTAGTTGAAGAACTGCAGAGGTTTAATATTTTTTCTAATTCAAGCTCTGTTATGAATTCAATTGTGTGATTTTGCTTCAATTTGGTAATTTAAAATTGAGATAAAAATTACCTCCCTCCATAACCTCTTCCTGCTCACCCATCCTTCCATCTCAGAGACACTATGAGGCTAAAATACATGCTATGTGCTCAAAACTAATTCAAACATACTTCTCATTTATCCTCATAATCTCAAGAGAACATTACTTCACACTGGATAAATGAAATACTTTTTTGCATTTAGTGCTACAAGGTGGCCCAATCATGGGCCCTTGTAAGCTGACAATGTTACGTAACATTTTTACAGTTATAATTCTGCAGCAAAGCTGTCACCATAGGACATATAAGAAACGAGGACTTAAGATAAAATGGGGTTCTTCTGTATTGTTTCCTTTTGTTCAGCTCTTTTAAAAAATTTTAACACTATCTGAGGCATTTCTTATGATGCTGTTAGCTTCCAAGAATGACCCTATCTCAACAGAACTGAAAACTATATTTGCTCTCACTGTCCTGTAAATCAACATTGGGAAGCATATTTAAATCAATATCCCTCTAACTAACACAGTATATTAAAGGAAGCAGCAACTCTTAAACCTAAATGATTACTAATTCGCTAAAGGCACCATCAAAATGCTAAAATATCTATTTTACTTTGGTTACAAATATGAAAATAGTCACTCTTGGATATATTTCAAATAAGGAAGCCAGTTTAATTTCTACTTTGCTAAAAAAGAATTATTTGGAATCAACTAGTAAACCACAAGCATTATTATAGTACTTAGGCACTGCTAGGATTTAGAGGTTTCTACTTCCTTCACTTAGTAAATTAGTAGTAATTGTGAATTAATGATATAATATTACAAAATATAGTACTGATTCCATGGCTTTTAAATTAAATCACAGATAAAGCCTTTTGCTAGGACTGTTTAGATTTTCCATACAAATTAAAGCCTCTTCAGAGGAAAATTTTCCAGCCACAATGTAATTTCCCTCACTTATCTGCCCAGTTACTACAGACCAAAACACTGCAGAAAAAGCCTAAATCAACAACAAACAGAAAGCATTTAGTCAATATAAACTGGATATAATATCTCCAGGCATCTCTTGCAAAGAAAAAATGCTCAATAACTATTAGTTCAGAAGAACTGCATGTACAGAGACAAAGGTGATGTCAAATCCATTGGCACAAAAATACACTAATTGGTGGCAAGCCAAAATTTAGAATTCAGGTCTCTTAATCCATCGCCCAGTGCTCTTATCCGTCCCCCCGCCCCATGATGTCTTCAATACAAGATGCAGCAAGAAACACAGACTCAGAGCACTTACCGGGTCATTGTTTCCCCAGATTTATGGATGTATACTTGACAAATAAAAATTGATTATATTTAAGGTGTACGGCATGATGTTTAAAAATATGTAAACACTGAAATGATCACCACCATGGAGCTAATTAACGTATCTATCACCTCACACAGTTACGTTTTATTTTTTGGTGGGGAGAAGAGTTAAGATCAACTCTCTCAGCAAATTTCAAGTATACAATACAGTATTATTAACTACAGTCACCACGCTGCACATTAGTTCTCTAGAACTTATTCAACCCACATAACTGAACCTTCGTACCATTTGATCAACATCTCCCCCTTTCCCCCACCTTCCTGACCCTGATAACTACTGTTCTACCCTCTGCTTTTATGAATTTTTTAGATTGCACATATAAGTGAGATCATGCAGTATTTGTCTTTTTTGTGTCTTATTTCATTTACCATAATGTCCTCCAGGCTCATCCATGTTGTTGTAAATAGCAGGATTTTCTCTTTTGTTATGGCTGAATAACATTCCATTGCTGTTTGTACACACACACACACACACACACACACACACACACACACACACACATTTTCTTTATCCATTCATCCACTGATAGAACCATAAGTTGTTTCCATATCTTGGCTATTCTGAATAATGCTGCAATGAACATGCGGGTGCAGATATCTCTTCGAGATACTGATTTCATTTCCTTCAGATAATATACTCAAAAGTGGGATTGCTGGAATCATATGGTAGTTCTATGTTTAATTTTTTGAGGAACCTCTATATTGTTTTCCATAATGGCCATACCAATTTACATTTCCACCAACAGGAATGGGGACAAAGGTTTCCCTTTCTCCACATCCTCCACAACACTTATTATCTTTTGCCTTTTTTGATAATAGCCATTCTAACAATTATAAGGTGATATGTCTCTTTGTAGTTTGATTTGCGTTTCCCTAATGATTAGTGATGTTGAGCACCTTTGCATATACTTGTTGACCCTCCGTATGTCTCTTTTGAGAAACGTCAGTTTAGGTTTTAAGCCCATAATATGATCAGGTTATTTGTTTTTTTGCTATTGAGTTGAATTCCTTACATATTTCCGATGTTAACCCCTTACCAGATATCTAGTTTACAAATATTTTCTCCCATTCCATAGATTGCCTTTCGATTTTGTTGTTTCGTTTGCCGTACAGAAGTTTTCAATTTAATCTAGTTCCACTTGTTGATTTTTTATTGTTGTTTTGCTTGTGCTTTTGGTGTCATATCTAAAAAAATCAAATGTCAAGGAGCTTTCCCCCTTTGTTTTCTTCTAGTAGTTTCAGAGTTTTAGGTCTTACATTTAAGGATTAAGAATCAGAACCCTGGGGATCCTTCCAGCTCCTCTCTAATAACATTCCTTCTATAGGGAGGAGTTAAACCACAAATAGCTCCTATTTCCGATAAAGAAAGGTCACTAAAGGAATGAGCCAGGTAAGTTAAATTTTATTCTGCTCTTTGTCTCTTCTAATCATAAGACTAAACAGTTTTTAATTTGCTTGTTTAAAAAGATTTGCAACATCTAGCTTTGTGTTGGTAATGAAGAAAAGATTCATTAATAGCATGGTGAAAGCACTTCATTGTATTGGAAACAATTTGATTTTATTTCTCTAAAATTATTTTCAAAACGAAAGCAGAAAACGTAATGAAGCAAACAAAAGAATTGAAGTACTACACAGTGGTAATTAAAATAAAGATTCTGGGCATAGTTAACCATGAAAGAGAAAGTTAAAAAGCATTCTCATTTTTAAAAGCTGAGACCGGAAATCATTGTCTTTTAACATATTAAACAAGAATATTTTCATAGCAAAGTTAAAGGTAGTTTCAAGGTGTGCTTTCCACCCCTCTGGCAGAGAACAATCTGTTTTAAGTAGAAAGAACAACACAATAGCTGACCAACAAGTAGGCCACCCAGTGCTTCAGGAAATCAATTTTCCCTGTGGGTATTTTATAAAACTTCAAGAGTATAAACTTAATGGAGAAAAGATATCAAGATACATAGTTTACAGGCTATTATCCTGACGAATTGAAGCAAAAGGTAGATAGTTATTATACAGTTATAGAAGAGGAAAGCTCTTCTTGGTAAGTAAAGCCAATTAATTGGCTTACTTCAAATGCATTTTTTAAACTTCTGCTCTTTGCCTAGAAGTCTCTATTGAATGTCTGGAAGCCATTTTTTAAAAGATGGAAATTCTACAGATCCAGTAGAAAGCAACAAACAAATGTGGGGAATTTCTTCTACTAATGGTCTTTGAGACAGTATTCTGTCATCTCTGGGTATTCCAGGTAGTCTCTAAAAAAACCTCTATCTCAGGTTCAAGTACATCAGAGCAACCTTGGTAATACTGTCTGCTTCCATAAGGGCCACAAAGGGAAGGCAGAGAAAGAATGAGATGCAGTCAAGTTTAATTCTCTCATTCAAAATCTAATGTAAACACAACTCCCTCCAAGGCTAGAGAAGAAAAGTTACGTTACCTGCGGAGCCAGATTCTGCCAATCCTACATAAATTCATAGAAGACGTATCTCCTCAAGCACCTTCAATATTTCTCCCTAAGTTTATAGCCTGATTCCCAGGTCTCAGAACCAGCTGAACTGGTCCGGTTAAAAACAGCATGCTTACAAAATTAAGGTTGAATTTCAGAAAGGCCCTCCACCCACCATCATTTTACTTAACAGGATTCATGGGGTTCTCTCCTCAAAATCAAAATATAGGCATGCTATGGCAGGCAGACACTCTCTTAAAAAAAAAGAGGGAGAGAGGAAAAGGGGGGAGGAAGTAGTAGAATGGGAAAGAGGGAGGAGGAAAGGAGAAGAAGGGAGGGAAAGCTGGAAGAGAGAAGAGAGAGAGAGGAAAGAGGGAAGAGGGAAGAGGAGGAGGGGGGTGGGGGGGTGGGCAGCAGAAGAAGAGGGGAGAAGGAGAAAGAAGGAGAAAAGTAAAAGCAAGCTCCAGAATGGTTAACTCTGACTTATACAGGATTCAAAAATAAAGTAGATAGCAGACACAAAAGAGAAACGCTGGCTGGAACTTTGTTCTTGTGCAAAGGCTGCTGCAGGTGGTTTGTTTTTTGCTTTAAATAAAAGTCAAAATAACTTACACTGTTTTGCCAGCTCTTTCATTCTGCAAAATGCCATTCTTCAAGGTAGAAATGGTACTTATAGCACTTGTCTACTCGCTGGCTTTTAAATCAAACCATCAACAATAATTAACCCAGATGTCAAATCTTGCTACTTTTTCTCCTGGGGAGAGGCTTTGCTCCACTTCTCCATGCAGCTAGCCATGCACTGAGAATCCACTATTAGCAGAGCAGAAATTTCTTTGGAATCCCTGGTTATTATTATTATTATTATTTTGATTAAAAAAAACCCAACCTGTTAAGATCACTTTTCTCACCGCCTCAGTTTAACACTGCTCTAACCAATTCATGTTATTTTCTTTACTTTTGAAAATCTTAGACTCTGCATTTTTTTGCTGTTTATTTGTAAATAACTTAAGACCCTTAATAAATTGCAAACACAGTAGAGTTACTGTGTACCTTCCACACAGCTTTCCCCAATGAGAACATCTTACTTAACCACAGTACATTATCAACATCAGGAAATGGACATTACACAACATTATTAACTATAATATAGACCTTATTTGGATTCACCAGTTTTTACATGCACTCATTTTTTTTTTTTTTTTTTTTTTTGGTATAGTACTATCAAAACATGTAGAGACTCATGTAACCACTACCATAATCAGGATATAAACTGCTGCACCAAAACAAAGAAATTCTCATACACTATCCCCTTTAGAGTCACACCCTTCCCCAAACCTTAATCCCAGGGAACCAGTGATCTCTGTTCTCCAGAACCAATGGTCTCTTTTATCACTTGACATAATGCTCTTAAGACCCATCCAAGTTATTGTGTGTATTATTGCTGGGTAGTATTCTGCTATGTGGAATGTACCACAGTTAATTCACCCATTGAAGGACATTTGGGTTGTTTTCAGGTTTTGATTATTACAAATTAAGTTGTCATGTATGTGAGTGTACAGATTTTTGTGTGGACATGAGTTTTCATTTCTCTAGGATGAGAATACAGCAGTATAACTGCTGAATCACACGGTAAGGACATGTTTAACTTTATAGCAAACTGCCAAACTATTTACCAGAATGGCTGTACCATTTTATATTCGCATGAAGAATCTATGAGAGAGCTGGTTGCTCAGCATTACTTTAGCCATTCTGATAGGTGTGTAGTGGTATCTCATTATGTTTTTAAGTTGCATTCCCCTAATAGTTTATGATTTTGAACATCTTTTCGTGTGCTTATTTGTTATCCATATTTACCCTTTGGTAAAGTTGTCTATTCAAAACTTTTACCCATTTTTTGACTGGATTGTTTCTTACTGTTGAGATTAAAGAGTTCTTAATACATTCTGGATACAGGACCTTACTTGGATGTGTGATTTGCAAAGACTTTCTCCCAGTCTATGGCCTGTCTTTTCATCTTCTTTAACAGGGTAACATTCTCAGATCAAAAAGTTTTTAATTTTGATAAAAGTCCAATTTACTTTTTTTTCTTTTATGAACCATTCTTTTGGTGTCACGTTTAAGAACTTTTAGCCTAAGTCACAAAGATTTATTCCAAAGATTTTCTTTATAGTTTTACAGTTTTACATATAGAAAGCTTTATAGTTTTACATGTCACATTTATTTTATCTGTCAGATTTACTATCCATTTTGAGTTAAATTTTAAGTAAAGTGTGAGGTTTAGGTCAAGGTTCATTTTTTGCTTATGAGATGTCCAATGATTCCAACATCATTTATTGAAAAGACTATGCTTCCTCCATTGGATTGCTTTTGTACCTCTCTTAAAAATCAATTGCCCACTCATAGGTGTATACTCAAAAGAACTGAAAACTGATACTCAAACAAATACATGTACAGGTATATCATAGCAGTACTCAAATAGCAAAAGGCAGAAACAGCCCAAATGTCCAACAGTGAATGAATGGACAAATATTGGTATATCCATACAATGGAATGTTATTCAGCCATAAAAAGGAATGAAGTACTAACACAAGCTACAACATGTATGAAACTTGAAAATATTATGCCAAGTGAAAGAAGCCAGACAGAAAAGGTCGCATGTTGTATGATTCCATTTACGTGAAATATTCAGAATAGGGAAATCCATAGAGAATGCATATTGGTGGTTTCCAGGGGCTGGGGGAAGGGGAAAATGGGGGAATGGAGAACAAATGCTTAATGGGTAAGGAGTTTTCTTTTGAGCTGATGAAATATTTGGGGACTGGATAGAGGCGGTGCTTGCACAACCTTGTGAATGCACTAAGTGCCACTGAATTGTTCACTTTAAGATGGTTAATTTGATGTTATGTAAATTTCACCTCAATGGAAAAAAAGCAAGTTAGCGAACCTATGTGGGTTTATTTTAGACTCTGTTCTGTTTCACTGATCTACATGTCTACCCCTCCTCCAACACCATACACTATCTTGATTATTTTAGCTCTATTTGTAAGTCTTAAAGGTAGAAAGTGAGATTCCTCTAACTTTATTCTTCTTTCTCAAAATTGCTTTAGCTATTTTAGTTATTTTGCCTTTCTATTTAAATTTTGAAATCAATTTGTCTATACATACAAGAAGAAAAAGACTTGCTAGAGTTCTGATGGGAATTGTGTTAAGCCTATGGATCAAATTGGGAAGAACTGGCAGCTTTTCTAGGCTGAGTCTTCCAACCCATGAACATAATATGTCCACTCATTCATTTAGGTCTTCCTTCATCAGCATTACACAAGTATTCTAAGTATTGCTTTTTCACTTTTACGAATAAGTGTAAATGGCATGATGGCATAAAATTCTGGTTTCTAATTGTTTCTTGCTAAGATGTAGAAGTATGATTAATTTTTGTGTGCTGATCATATATCCCGTGACTTTGCTAAATTCACTTAAATGTTCTACGAGTTTTATTATCGTGTGGTTGTTGTTTTTTGGTAGATTATTTGGGACTTTTCTATGCAGACAATCATGTCACTTGCAAATACAGACAATTTTCTTTCTTCCTAGTATGTATGCCATTTATTTCTTTGTCTTGCCTTACTGCCCTGCACAGAACTTCCATTACTATGTTGAACAGGAGTGGTGAGAGCACACACCCTTGCCTCATTCCCAATTTTAGGGGAAAAGCCTATGGAAATTAGTCTCTCACCATTAAGTGTGATATTACCCGTAGGTTGTTACCTGAAGATGCTTTTTTAACAGATTGAAGAATGTCCCTTCTATTCCTAGTCTGCTGAGTGTTTCATCATGAATGGATGTTGGATTTTGTCAACATTTTTTATCATATGTCAACATATTTTTTATCATTTTAATATATATATCATGACCGAGTAGGGTTATTCCAGAAAAGCAAAACTGGTTAAGTATTCAAAATTCATTCAATGTAACCACATTAACAGTTTAAAGAAGAACTACATGATCACACCAATTAATAAAGAAAAAACTTTTGACAAAATCCAACACCTATTCCTGCTTTCCTGTGCATGATTTGAACTTCATCTAGTATTCAATTTTGGTTCGTCTATAGTGTTTATTTTTGTAAAGTACATATCTTCATAGAGTATTTTAAATGGCTGCTCTGGGGATTACAATTTATATACACATAGTTTATCACAATTACTCATACCAACATTTTACTGTTTCAAGTGGAATGTAGAAACCTTGCTATAACTTATAGGTCTGTTTACTCTCTCCCCTTTTGTCTTAAAAATTAGCTTTATATCTCAGGGAAAACTGAGAATGAAAAAAAATTACACTGAAAACTATACAGACAATATTATAAATTTTGCTTTTTACCATCAAACCATTTAAAAAACTTAAGGGGAGGAAACTAGTCAGTTACCCTGTATCTACTCTTTCATTTGTACTTTTTTCATTCCTGATAGTCCATGTTTCCTTCTGTCATCACTTTCTGTCTGTCTGAAGAATTTCCTTTTTTACAGCAAGTCTGCTGGCAAAAAACTCTCTTAGTTTTCCTTCATCTGAAAATGTCTTCATTTCATCTCATATTTTCACTGGACGAAGGATTCTGGATTGATAGTTCTTT
Organism: Eschrichtius robustus; assembly: GCF_028021215.1. Taxonomy (NCBI): domain Eukaryota; kingdom Metazoa; phylum Chordata; class Mammalia; order Artiodactyla; family Eschrichtiidae; genus Eschrichtius; species Eschrichtius robustus. Next base: position 36,125,026 of record NC_090824.1, read on the forward strand.
ACTTTTGGCACTTTAAATATGTCTTACTACTTCTTTCTGGCCTCCATGTTTTCTGATTCAGATGCATTGTAGGTAATGAACTGCTTTGCTCTGGCTGCTTTAAAGAATTTTTTCTTTGTCTTTAGTTTTCAGCAAATCACTTATAAAGTGTCTGGGAATGGATTACTTTGGGTTTTTCCCTTTAGAAGTTTGCTCAACTTCCTGAATATGTTGGTTTGCCAAATTTAGGAAGTTTTCAATCACTTTGTCAATCCTTCACTCTTAATTCTCTCCGAGACTCCAAAGATACAAACATAAAAAAAATAAATAAATAAAAATTAAAAAATTGTTATTGCCCCACAGATCCCTGAGGCCCTGTTTACTTTTTAAAAAAATCTTTATTCTCTCTGTTGCTGGAGTGGATAATTTCCATTGATCTAACTTCAAGTGCAGTGATTCTTTCTTCTGTTATAGCTATTCTACTATGAGCCAGTTTTTTTTACTTAGGTTATTATATTTTTTCAGTTCTAAAATTTCTATTTGGTTTTTCCATGTATCATCTATTTCTTTACTGAGGCTTTCTATTTTTTTACTTGTTTCAAGTCTGTAATTGCTTATTGGAGCATTTTCATTATTATAGCTTCTTTAAAATCCTTGTCAGGTTATTCCAACATCTGTGTCATCTGAGTGTGGTGTCTGCTGATTATCTTTTGTCATTTGAATTACGATTTTCCTGGTTCTTGGTATGATGATGAATATTATGTTATGAGACTCTGCTTTCTATTTAAATTATCTATTTTAGTAGGCAGTCAAACTGTTTGGACTCCTAGCTCACGTTTATGAGCTGTGGCTCAAATGTCAATTTAATTGTTAATGCCTTTTCAGTGCTCTTTTGTCCTGTTCCACTTGTGGACTACCCAGAGGCCAGTCTGAAGCCTGGGTGGTATATCATACCTAAGTTCAGTTCTCAAACCTTTTTCTATATTGATTCTGATCAGTTTCATGCATGGGACATTCAGAGGTCTGCCCAGGGTTTCAAACATAGATTCTAAAAGTCCCTTTATCTAGCTCCCTCCTCTTCCACTCTAGTGGAGGGAAATGGGAACTGCCTCATTACTGCAGTGTGGCGATAGTGAACAAGGCTTTGCCCAAAGTCTCTGCAGTTGTAACACCAGTTGGGAAAGGTAGGGGTGCCCTTTTTAATTGCAGGGCAGGTACGGAGGACATGGCTATCTGCTCATTCTCTACAACTGTGACACCTGAGGGGAGCAGTGGTGAAACATTTTTCATTATGTTCACTTGGAATAGGGTAGATATAATAAATATGGGGCTTTTTCCAGCTCCGTCCACTGATATTTCTAGTTTGGAAGGTTCTCCAGCACCCCCACCCAGAATATACAGGAGGCAAAACAAACAAGCAAACAAACAAAACGCAAGAAAATTACTGTGTACAGGAATTTTTTTTTTTTCAGTTGCAATTAACAGGAAGAATAGGGTATAATGTATTTACTATATCTTATCCAGAAACAGAAGGCTGTATTTTAAGGCCAAGATATTCTCAAGCATTTAATGCATATTTAACTCATATCTATAATGCTACTTACTTACTGGCAAATGGATGACTTTGTGTTTCCAGAGGCATTTGATTGTATAAGTTCCTTTTAAAAATGGTAAGCTGGGGCTTCTCTGGTGGAACAGTGGTTAAGAATCTGCCTGCCAATGCAGGAGACACAGGTTCAAGCCCTGGTCTGGGAAGATCCCACATGCTGCGGAGCAACTAGGCCTGTGCGCCACAACTACCGAGCCTGCACTCTAGAGCCCACGAGCCACAACTACTGAGCCTGTGCGCCTCAACTACTGAAGCCCGCGCGCCTAGAGCCCGTGCTCCGCAACAAGAGAAGCCACCACAATGAGAAGCCCGCGCACCGCAACGAAGAGTAGCCCCCGCTCCCCGCAGCTAGAGAAAGCCAGTATGCAGCAACAAAGACCCAACGCAGCCATCAATCAATCAATAAAACAATGGTAAACTAATGTTTTTCAACAAGTTTAAACTTGAAAATAATATGGCACTGTATCGTCTTGTGTAAAAGGAAAACATAACATTTGTTTGAATTAAAGAACTCTAGTAGTGAACGCAAAGAGATCATTCAAAGCCTCTATAGGATGTAGGCTTTAAACACAGGAAGGATTCCTTATACATAAAAGCTTTCTCTTAGGGTTCAGCTTTATTTCCTTTTTCATGAATTATATAAATAGAAAAGGCAGGGCACTAGGTCTTTGGTTGCAAAGCCAAACATAGTATCTATCCTGCCCCTAACCCCTTACATATAATCAATCCTCTCACATGGCATACTATAACAACCCCTCCTTATTTCTGATGATACTTGCAGCTTCAAGATATGGTCTCCTCTGCTAGCCCTGATACTTCTAAACCCAGTAAGTCCAGCCACCTTTAATCACTCCAGGCAGAGAGGATTCAGACCAAAATTCAAAATAAAGCACATAAACAAACCAAAAAAACCTCCAAACAAGCAAACAGACAAAAACCCACCAACCTCAGGTAGATCTGAGCAAGAGAAGTGTCCAAAGCTGCGGGACTATTTTATTGTCAGAAGGTTAACTAGAATTCTTCCAAGAATCCTAGATAGCCTCTGATATGCATCAGCTTGGTAGAAGAAATCACAGTGTGAAGATATATAAAAATACTGAATTTGTATAGGTGATGTATTTTGTTTAATAATGAACAGTGGTTATGCCAATAAAAAGAGAATGCAGTAAAAGTGCAATTGTTATGGGAAAGACATGAAATAGTTGAGAGAAAACAGTAACAAACAATGGTGAAAATAATGACCTGTCTTTATCCATTCAGATATAGTCAGTGACCCCCCACTTCTCCATATTGAAATCTCTAGATGCTTCTTTTTCTATCTGCATCTTAATCTTTTTGGCTATTAGAGCCTCTTGTGATAGCATGACAACAATAGCCCAAATATACCAGCAGAGCTTTAATATAGAGTAAAACAGAAGAAAATTATGAACTAAAGGAAAACTGTTACTAACCCTCATTCCCTCTCTACCTCCAACATGCAAGAAATTGAAGATAGGGCTTCCCTGGTGGCGCAGTGGTTGAGAATCTGCCTGCCAATGCAGGGCACACGGGTTCGAGCCCTGGTCTGGGAAGATCCCACATGCCACGGAGCAACTAGGCCCGTGAGCCAGAACTACTGAGCCTGCGCGTCTGGAGCCTGTGCTCTGCAACAAGAGAGGCCGTGACAGTGAGAGGCCCGCGCACCGCGATGAAGAGTGGCCCCTGCTCGCCACAACTAGAGAAAGCCCTTGAACAGAAACGAAGACCCAACGCAGCCATAAATAAATAAATAAATAAATAAAGTTTAAAAAAAAAAAAAAAGAAAGAAATTGAAGATAAAGTACAATGAAAACTGATTTCATTAGCACAGATGCTTCAAATCCCCTCTTGTAGACCCTGATATTATTCAGAATAAATCAAGATTTTGTTCCAGTATTTAAGAAGGCATCATTTTGCATTTGAAAGCTTTGCCATCATTAACGTTATTCTTTACTATGTCTTAAGAGGATCATGGTGCTCTTTTTTTTTTTTTTTTATGATCCTTTTAATGTGTTGTTGGATTCTGTTTGCTAGTATTTTGTTGAGGATTTTTGCATCTATATTCATCAGTGATATTGGTCTGTAATTTTCTTTTTTTGTAGTGTCTTTGTCTGGTTTTGGTATCAGGGTGATGGTGGCCTCATAGAACGAGTTTGGGAGTGTTCCTTCCTCTGCAATTTTTTGGAAGAGTTTGAGAAGGATAGGTGTTAGCTCTTCTCTAAACGTTTGATAGAATTCACCTGTGAAGCCATCTGGTCCTGGACTTTTGTTTGTTGGAAGATTTTTAATCACAGTTTCAATTTCATTACTTGTGATTGGTCTGTTCATATTTTCTGTTTCTTCCTGGTTCAGTCTTGGAAAGTTATACCTTTCTAAAAATTTGTCCATTTCTTCCAGGTTGTCCATTTTATTGGCATAAAGTTGCTTGTAGTAGTCTCTTAGGATGCTTTGTATTTCTGTGGTGTCTGTTGTAACTTCTCCTTTTTCATTTCTGATTTTATTGATTTGAGTCCTCTCCCTATTTTTCTTGATGAGTCTGGCTAATGGCTTATCAATTAGGTTTATCTTCTCAAACAACCAGCTTTTAGTTTTATTGATCTTTGCTATTGTTTTCTTTGTTTCTATTTCATTTATTTCTGCTCTGATCTTTATGATTTCTTTCCTTCTGCTAACTTTGGGTTTTGTTTGTTCTTCTTTCTCTAGTTTCTTTAGGTGTAAGGTTAGATTGTTTACTTGAGATTTTTCTTGTTTCTTTAGGTAGGCTTGTATAGCTATAAACTTCCCTCTTAGAACTGCTTTCACTGCATCCCATAGGCTTTGGGTCGTCGTGTTTTCATTGTCATTTGGCTCTAGGTATTTTTCTATTTCCTCTTTGATTTCTTCAGTGATCTCTTGGTTATTTAGTAACGTATTGTTTAGCCTCCATGTGTTTGTCTTTTTTACGTTTTTTCCCCTGTAATTCATTTCTAATCTCCTAGCATTGTGGTCAGAAAAGATGCTTGATATGATTTCAATTTTCTTAAATTTACTGAGGCTTGATTTGTGACCCAAGATGTGACCTATCCTGGAGAATGTTCCATGCGCACTTGAGAAGAACGTGTAATCTGCTGTTTTTGGATGGAATGTCCTATATATATCAATTAAATCTATCTGGTCTATTGTGTCATTTAAAGCTTCTGTTTCCTTATTTATTTTCATTTTGGATGATCTGTCCATTGGTGTAAGTGAGGTGTTAAAGTCCCCCACTATGATTGTGTTACTGTCGATTTCCTCTTTTATAGCTGTTAGCAGTTGCCTTATGTACTGAGGTGTTCCTGTGTTGGGTGCATATATATTTATAATTGTTATATCTTCTTCTTGGATTGATCCCTTGATCATTATGTAGTGTCCTTCCTTGTCTCTTGTAACATTCTTTATTTTAAAGTCTATTTTATCTGATATGAGTATAGCTACTCCAGCTTTCTTTGGATTTCCATTTGCATGGAATATCTTTTTCCATCCCCTCACTTTCAGTCTGTATGTGTCCCTAGGTCTAAAGTGGGTCTCTTGTAGACAGCATATATATGGGTCTTGTTTTTGTATCCATTCAGCCAGTCTATGTCTTTTGGTTGGGGCATTTAATCCATTCACGTTTAAGGTAATTATCGATATGTACGTTCCTATGACCATTTTCTTAATTGTTTTGGGTTTGTTTTTGTAGGTCCTTTTCTTCTCTTGTGTTTCCCACTTAGAGAAGTTCCTTTAGCATTTGTTGTAGAGCTGGTTTGGTGGTGCTGAATTCTCTTAGCTTTTGCTTGTCTCTAAAGCTTTTGATTTCTCCATCAAATCTAAATGAGATCCTTGCCGGGTAGAGTAATCTTGGTTGTAGGTTCTTCCCTTTCATCACTTTAAGTATATCATGCCACTCCCTTCTGGCTTGCAGAGTTTCTGCTGAGAAATCAGCTGTTAACCTTATGGGAGTTCCCTTGTATGTTATTTGTCGTTTTTCCCTTGCTGCTTTCAATAATTTTTCTTTGTCTTTAATTTTTGCCACTTTGATTACTATGTGTCTCGGCGTGTTTCTCCTTGGGTTTATCCTGTATGGGACTCTCTGCGCTTCCTGGACTTGGGTGGCTATTTCCTTTCCCATGTTAGGGAAGTTTTCGACTATAATCTCTTCAAATATTTTCTCTGGTCCTTTCTCTCTCTCTTCTCCTTCTGGGACCCCTATAATGCGAATGTTGTTGCGTTTAATGTTGTCCCAGAGATCTCTTAGGGTGTCTTCATTTCTTTTCATTCTTTTTTCTTTAGTCTGTTCCGCAGCAGTGAATTCCACCATTCTGTCTTCCAGGTCACTTATCCGTTCTTCTGCCTCAGTTATTCTGCTATTGATTCCTTCTAGTGTAGTTTTCATTTCAGTTATTGTATTGGTCATCTCTGTTTGTTTGTTCTTTAATTCTTCTAGGTCTTTGTTAAACAGTTCTTGCGTCTTCTCGATCTTTGCCTACATTCTTATTCCGAGGTCCTGGATCATCTTCACTATCATTATTCTGAATTCTTTCTCTGGAAGGTTGCCTATCTCCACTTCATTTAGTTGTTTTTCTGGGTTTTTTTCTTGTTCCTTCATCTGGTACATAGCCCTCTGCCTTTTCATCTTGTCTATCTTTCTGTAACTGTGGTTTTTGGTCCACAGGCTGCAGGATTGTAGTTTTTCTTGCTTCTGCTGTCTGCCCTCTGGTGGTTGAGGCTATCTAAGAGGCTTGATGGGAGGCTCTGGTGGTGGGTAGACAACGGTGCTCTTAATAATGATTTTAAGTGAACAGATAGTGCCCAAAGTTTGTGACAAAGCAGAGAGTATATATTCCTGCGTTCTTACATAACGTTCATATCTAGTCCCATGGTCTAATGAATGGGAAAAATAACTAATTATTTGGGACAGGAGCTTCAGCAGGTGGCTGACAATGGGATATGCCCAGAGAGCTGACATCTCAAATACAGACAAGAGCTCATATATAATTGAAGGAATCAGAGGAAGAAATAAAGGAAAACAGAAGGCAAAAATATTTAAGAATTACTTCTATCACTGTTTAGGCCACAGTTGGCAAGCTTTTCCTGTAAAGGACCACACAGTAAGTATCTTTGGCTTTGCAGGCCACATTTTCTCTGGCACAATTATTTAACTTTGCCACTGTAGCCTGAAAGCAGTCATAGATGATATATAAACAAATGTGCATGGCTATGTTCCAATAAAACTTTATTTACAAAAGCAGTTGACGTGGTTTTGGCTGGAGAGCAGTAATTTGCTGACCTCTGGTTTAAGCCAGTAAAATCTGTAAAAATAGTGTGGCAAAAGGAAAACCAACATCAGATAAGATGGGTAGGAATACATGCTCCCTAAGGATATACGAAATTATATCTTGCTCTATTCTGTACTCTACTGTAACAGGGAAGAGCCAATTTTGACTCCATGTTGGATCTGTTTCTTTGACTTTAGCCTTTGCTTTTCGTTGCTTTTATTATTATAATCATACATAATGGCCTGCCTCAGGGAACCCTGCCCACCTGTGAATGGCTGCAAGAAAGAAGAAATTAACACATCCCAGCCCGAGACTGGCCATTCCAGGAGATGTCTTGCAAGACTGGTGGCCCTTTTTACTTTACTTCCTCCCTGCCTCTTCCTCTCTATTCTGCCTTTTTTACTTTACTTCCTTCTCTGATTCTATAAAAGAAACTGGCATCCAGACCCCTATAAGATGGTTTTTTGGGGGACCCTAGTCCGCCATCTTCTCGGTCTGCTGGCTTTCCGAATGAAGTCGTATTCCTCGCCTCAACACCTCGTCTCCCGATTTATTGGTCTGTCATGCGGCAGGCAGAGTGAGCTTGGACTCAGTAACACTACTTTGATAAAACTTCTGAGACCTTTTATCATTTGTGAGTCACATAGATTTAGTCCCTCAATAAACCTAAGGAGATTCTCCGATGCCCACATTACTTTCTATTTACACAAGCAGCATTATTTTCCTGATGTGTGAGCTACTAAAATCTAGACTCATCTTTCTGACGGCTAGTTTTACCTAGTGAAACTGAGTCCCCTTAAAACCAAGTTCCCCTGCCAAATGTATGATTAACTTCTCTATCCAAAACTGTATTCCTTTTTTGTCCTGCCCATGTTCCCCCTCAGGATTGAGGAGTATCAAAGAAAAGGGGAATTGAAACTGAGCAGGACCCTGTGGGGCCCTCCCGGGTCCTAATTCCCCTCTTTGTCCCCCATTTCTTGTTTGTATAAGAAGGTTTTAGTCTCCTAGGCCTTCTGAGTTCCAAAGAGCAGACTCAAAACAGTTACTAATTAGGGAAGTGAGGGAAAGCAGAAACAAAGCAGCAAGAAAAGTAATGATTGTAAAACAGAGCCATAGTTCCTCCTCAAGGGATATATACATAACAATCTGATGCATATCTTTGAGTTGTTCTGCAAAAACTAAGACCCTCACCCAGGTGGTGGATGGTGACCACAAGCACACAGACTCCAGACTAGTTGGAACCAGGAAGACTGACTAAGATTCCTGAAACCTCACCTCTGACCAATCACAAGAAAGTCCACAAGCTGCAACCATCACCCCAAATGTTGCCTTTAAAAACCCTCCCCAGAAAGCCGTTGGAGGGTTCAGGTTTTTTGAGCATGAGCTACCCATTCACACACTGCTTGGCATCCTGCAATAAACGCTGTACTTTCTTTCACCACAACCCAGCGTCACTAGTTTGGCTTTTCTGCGTGTCAGGTGAGCAGACCCAAGTTTGGTTTGGCAACACTTGTCCATAAATATACTTGGAATATTAAAGGATTTGTTCTGCTACATATAGAACAAAACTGAAAACTGGATGGGAACAACTGATATTCATTTTTTACCAGCTGGAAAGAAAGATGCATGATAGATATAATGGGCAGGTCAGGATATGTTTAACATTTCTTCTGTGAAAAAATCAGGCTTTCTACTCTCACCTCTGAGTTTTAATCTACTTAGCACATAATTCTATATTCTACCACAACTGAGTTAAACTTTTTATAATCCAGAGAGAAAATCACCTCTCATGACAACTGTTACGATTAAAGACAATAATGACTTTTAGAACACACTTTCCATAGGACTTCCATATTACCAACCTCCTATTTTCTTCAGAGTTGTTCATTCCTGAAAAAAGAAATTTATATTCTCTACTGACTTTTGCAAATTTCTGTGTATTTGCACAACTGGTAATCTCATAATGATAATGACGAAGAAAATCATCTTAAGAAGTGGAAAACACACACACACACACACACACACACACACACACACACACAGGCAGAATCCATGTCTGGAAACTTCACATTTTATGGTCCTACTCATTTAGCTATTTAAAAGTTATACCTCACTTTCCTCTATTTTAATGTAAACCCTGACAGCTTTTCTTTTCATAAAAGGCAAGTACCTGTCTAAGCTTTGACTGCCAAAGCATCCAATTCAAAGAGGGGTATTTCCAATTAACACACTGCAGCCTCAGGACTAGCTAAAGACCCACAGTGCCTCCCCCCGCCCCACCCCACCCCGACTGAGGCTCCTTTGTTTTAGAGATCTTGATTGATTTCAGTAACTGACCATTTGGGCCACTTGTTTTTTCCCTTCCCTTGGTTTAAATTCCTGCTCTTTTGTTTTAAATTCACCAATAAAGAGTGAACCCGTGAAGCCCCTAAAAATCGGAACCCCAAGCCCACACGTTCTCTCTCCACACACACACACACACACACACACACACACACACACACACACGCAGCCCGGCTGTGTGGCTCCAGGTGTGCTATGTAATTCCCAGGTCGTGTAAGTAATAAACCTTTACTTATTTCAGTTTCTTGATGATTATTGCTAACGGGTGTCTTGCAATCATAATAAGAACCACAAGGGCCAGTCCAACCACAACACTTCTTTCTAATAGGCTGAGACCAGTACAAAACAATTATTAACTAAGTACATGAAAAATCTAATCGTTCAAGGTTTCCGTAGCAAGGTCCCATTTGCTAGTGATGGGTAAATGCAAAAGAGGATGTGGCTTCACCAGCCAGTATTACAAGCAGCTCTGAAGCTTATACCCAGTCAGTCACCTTCAACAAACCACCAAGAAAAAACAAACAAACACTGGCTCTTCAAACTACTTCTTCTTCTTCTTTTTTTTAAAAAAATATTTATTTATTTATTTATTTATTTATGGCTGTGTTGGGTCTTCGTTTCTGTGCGAGGGCTTTCTCTAGTTGCGGCAAGTGGGGGCCACTCTTCATCGCAGTGCGCGGGCCTCTCACTATCGCGGCCTCTCTTGTTGCGGAGCACAGGCTCCAGACACGCAGACTCAGCAATTGTGGCTCACGGGCCTAGTCGCTCCGCGGCATGTGGGATCTTCCCAGACCAGGGCTCGAACCCGTGTTCCCTGCACTGGCAGGCAGATTCTCAACCACTGCACCACCAGGGAAGCCCCAAACTACTTCTTAAATGGTGAATATAAAGACTTGGAGTTAAGACTCTTCCTTTTCCCTCTGCCACTTACTAGGCAAGTTATACAAACCTCTCTAATCCTCAATTTACTCTCCTGCTTACTGAGTATAACAACACCTGCCTCATGAGAGTTACTTTGCATAATACCTAGCAATACAGAAAGTGATTAGAAATGGCAGCTTGCAAATATTCTTCATCCTCATAACTTCCTTTAATGCACCAGAAGAACAAGAAGAAATAACTGCTCCCTTTCACCTTCCCAATTTAAGGTCTTTAATGAGACCTTGAGATATCTGGATGTTTTACCCATCTATTTTCAGAATGACTGACCCAAACCTTGAGCCCAGTATAACACCAATGTAATGACTTGAATGCCTCAATTTTCCATAGAGAAACAAGAATCAGTGCAAACCTTTCTCAGATGGGTTTCTGAAGGGATGTGAGCTATGCAAGTCACATACACCACCCCCTGATATTTATCACAACTGGCATTTTTGGTTTAGGAAGGTCAGATTTATGATCGCATTCCACATAAAACATCCAAGCACTCAGACATCCAAGCTCTTTTAGAAAGGCTACCACAGTACCATAATGGATGTGTGAGAACTATCATGCCCATTTCCTAGGGTTAGAGCATATCTATATATATTATAATTAATTGCACAGACATGTAGTTGTATGCTTTTATGACATCACTGAGCCCTATTTATGATTTATTTGATCTTAGATTCTTAGTCAATACTCTATCCTGAGCTAAGCAATTATGGGGAGGGAGCAGGAGAAGAAAGTGTAGTGAGGCTTACTGAACAGACAGAAAAAGTCAGGGCATAGGCCACTCAGTGTTGGTCTACAGTAACCAGGACTCACACCTACAGCATAGCTGCCTTTCACAAAAGTTGTAGGCAGTCAGTTAACAGAGGCTGATAATAATAAGATGATCAATTTGAGAAAGTGCTGCATACTCCAGGGAGTGCTGGAGAGTGAAAGTGAAAGTCCTAGTCAGAGGTTAGCACTCTTTAATGGAAAGCTGCTGTTCCAATATCAAATTAAAGCAAAATTTTAATTGGAGGCAACGTAGTCTTTATTGTATCTATGTACTTGAGATGGAACCCGCCCAATCGTAACAGTCAGCATCTATCACTTTTCATCTAATTTTGCAATGTCTTTCTCTATTTCAGGCTTCTTACCGTTAGTGCTCTTGGGTAACCTTGTGTCTTTGGAGCAGGACTGAGAACCCCCTAAAGGGACTTCAGGTTCCCTCCTACTTCAATGAGAAGAGCTTTCTTGTGGGCGGAGTGGATTTACTGAGATGTACTGTAACAGGGAAGAGCTAAATGGACTCCACGTTGAATCTGTTTCTTTGACTTTAACCTTTGCTTTTCGTTGCTTTTGGTATTACAATCATACATAATGGCCTGCCTCAGGGAACACTGCCCCTCTGCTGTTCAACTCACAGGGAGACAATCTGACCCTGTCCACCTGCAAATGGCTGCAAGAAAGACGAAACTAACACATCCCCTCACCGAGGCTGGTCAGGAGATGTTTTGCAAGACAAATGGCCCTTTTAGTTTACTTCCTCACCGCATCTCCCCCTCTGATTCTATAAAAGAAACTGGCAACCAGACCCCCTAAGATGGTTTTTCGGAGACACTAGTCTGCCATCTTCTCGGTCTGCTGGCTTTCCGAATAAAGTCGTATTCCTTGTCTCTGGCTCACTGGCCTGTCGTGCAGTGAGCAGAGCGAGCTTGGACTCGGTAACAGTATGCTTCAGGGACCCTCATTTACACAGGTCCCTTCAAAGGCCCTGGGAGGAGGGGGACTTGTGTAGTGTGTTCACCTGGTCAAAATTTGCAAAATTTGTCTACACTGAGTTAAGATAGATGTCTCTTTCCACTTGAAACTCCCTCCCATCCACTTCACTTCCCCAGTGTTGGTGTCGGTATTGGGTGAAAATGAAGTGGCCTTCAACATTTCTGGGGTCCTCTTATGGGAAAATTAAGCTGGGGATTCACTTACTTTAGATTTAGAGGGATACATGTATGTGGTTCATGGTTGCTTTTGTGCACAGTTATTTTTGTGACATAAATATAGGTACAGGGCAAGAGGTCGCACTGTGATGTGAACGTGCCTCACGGTGCCCAGGATGAGAAGTATCAGGTAATAAGAGAAGTGGAGTCAGTTCTCAGTGATGCCTAGTCAACACAAAAGTTTTCTTCTATCATTAATAACCTCAAAAATGTAGCGTATACAATTTAAAATGCAGCATAAAACAATTATATGTGGCATTTTTTTTTTGATGAGAATCACATGAAACAGAATTTATATGAATTCCTTTGTATGCAGGGCACAAGCTTATAGCAGTACTATAAACACAACGTATGTATGTATGCGAAGTTGCAAATGTTATGTATCACAAATATTAATAGTTAAAAAAACTTTTTTGATCAACCATGCTAGAGAAAAATCTGATTTAACCTTCCCTTTTTCTTTATAAAAAATATTACAAAATCACTGTCAATTCACCTTAAAGAAAATATTACAAATTGTAATCAAAGAGTATGCAGCCAAGAAATGTGGGGAAACAATATTATAAAGAGTGTCAGGCAGTTAATAAAAATTTTTATTCTTCTGGAGTTTTGTGTTTGTGGTATTTGTCAACTTCATAAAATCTATAATTTGTTGGGATTTTTTTCATTAAAAATAGTTGATCCTCACTATCCACAGATTCCAAAATTGCCTACTAGCTAAAATTTATTTGTAACCTCAAAATCAATACTTGAGGTGCTTTCAGGTCACTTGTGGACAGGTGCAATACAGTGAAAACTGGGAGCCTCCTGAAGCACAAGTTCTCAGCTGAGGTCAAACAAGGTGCCACTTTACCTGCTTGTTTCAGCTCTCATATATGAACAAGTATCCTTTTTGTGGTCTATTTAGACTTAACAGTATTTCATGTTCACTTTATGGTTGAAGAACTTTTCAGATAAACATATAAAAGATTAAGACCTTAAGAGAATTACTTGGTCCATTCTACTTGAGCCTAATAGTATACCTGGGGTTGTCTTCAATAAGATTATTATAATCTTTTAGTCAGTTTAGTCTTTTTATACCATGCCATAGGGCCTTCAACTCTAAAGAGAAAATAATCTTAATTAAGACAACCACAGAACTTTGTCCCACTCAAGTCCAGTTACCCTAGTTCCTTTTTATTTTCCAGTATCTTGTGAAATTGCTTCTCCCAAGTAAAACCAAGGTATATGATAATAAATGAATGGAAATCTAAAATTGAGACCAAACTTAACTGTACTATATGATTGTAAGTCAAGCAGGATTTTCATGAGACATAATGATATTTGCTCAATTCAAAGGACTGGATAACTGCAGAAAGAAAGGCTTAGATTTAAAGTGATGCCTATTGTGGATTAGGACAAGGTTGTTTTTTTCCCCCCCCACTTCTGGAAATCAAGCTTCTTTTTTAAAAATTTAATTAATTAATTAATTAATTTTTATATAGCAGGTGACAAGGGTTTAATCTAGGCTTTTTTCTTTGTACTAGGTCTTGCATTATACCTTAAACAAATCAGCATTTTAAAAAAATGCTTGTTGGTGATAATGAGAAGTGACAATAAGTTTCATGAGAATAAGTAAAAATCTAGTAAAACTGAAAATGTTTTCAACTATACAAACCAATTGAAAGTAAATTATAAAATTATCTGAATTATTTATCAAGAATACAATAAGGTATTTAAATGACTAAAATCTCCCAAAGAGATTAAAAATGTTAAAAATATTTGCTTTTATTATATCTTTTCCCTATTATTTTCTACTTAGATACAAATTATTATCATCTTTATATAACAGCTGGCTGATGGCTAAATAAGGAGAGCCTTCTAAAATCTCCATCAATAAGTTATATGAAGTGCTTATTTTTATTTTCAATATAGGTACCAAAAGTCAAAGATTTTTTCCTTTATCCCCCTTTTTAGCTTTATTTCCTAGTATACTATTTATTTTCTAAGCCCCGTTGAAGTCTTTCAGAATCTAAGTTGTTTAAATAGTCTTTTTACAGTAGTATTTCACTTAAAGTAAAGGTATGGAAACACCAATAGATTTGAATATCAAGAAAACATGTAACGGAAAAACGTAATCACTCTAAAAAAATCTGTATAAATAGCTCAACTCTTCTGATTAAACTCTCTAATCCATTTAGTTAAACCAGTGACAAATCATTCTTTTTAAAGGAATAAAAATTCAAGTCAGAAAGCATTCCTTACAAACACGTATTTTTAATTTTGTTGGAATGTATCACATTCCCTTATTCACCTCCATCCAGAGAAGTTGAAGAGTGACTGACTGGCATCTTTAATCTCTGAAAAATCATACGTTACAAATACAGTTCTTAACTTCAAAAATGGAAAAAATGATCGTAAATACATTGAATACTTAAAGAAAAATATTCTTCTAAAATATGGCTTTTCCTATTGAGATTTTCCCCATCTCCTTTAATATTAAAAATTGCATTTTCTTTTCCAATTAAAAAAAGGCATGAAAGTAAGAATTTCTTAAATAATTAATATTTGAAACTGAAGTTAAGGTCCATGTGAAACGATGTTTTACTATAAGTCTGGAAGATTTAAAAAGCCAATATAGTTTTAAATCATTAGCATGATTTACAAGTGAAATTCTCTAAAACAGAACCACAGAAATCAGCACATAGAAGATGAAATTCACACTACTGGTGAAAACACTTGGCCACTCAAAAACCAAGAGGAAAAAAGAAACTAAAGCAAGTGGCAGGTACTTGTTACTGACGGGTTGGAGGTGGTGCTAAACTATGGCCAAATCATAGTTTAAATATAACTTTTGTGGTGTGAAAATTTAATGAATATGTGGAAATGGAAGAAACTCAGAAACCAGAGTTATTTCCATTTCAAATGAGGATGATAGTTCTGAGCCACCAGCTGTTTACAGTTCATTGAATGAGGTTCTAGTTGATAGGAGATAATTACCTCTTCCCTGCAGGAGGCAAGTGTTTCTCATTCTACAGACACCTCTGATGAATGGCCATGGGGGTATGAGACCAAGAGAGCATGCCAAGATCAGTTTCGTTTTTAACGATCTCTTGAAACACCTGATTTTCTGCTTTTTCCTATTTAAGTATAGGAAAATGTGCATCTTAAAATATACAGAATAAAGTTGCTGGCTATTATTTTGCTTTTATAAGGCACCTTAACCTTAAAAGGAAAACAGAGTGATTATACACAGAAAGTATATATACCATCAATAGTACGAGAAAAGGATGAGCGTGATCATTTCAACTTCAAGCATTTGGAGTGTTAAATTCTATTTACTAATACATTGTTTTCCCCTGATTTAAGTTTCTTTTCTATTGATGACACATTACCCCATTCATTCCAGCTCCTTCGGCTACTTGGAAACGCCTATCAATTCGATCTTCCCAAACTCTCTCAAATTTGTCTCTTCACTTCCAATGCAAACTGCCACACACCTCAGTATTTCTCAGCTTCAGTACGGTCCTCATATCCTAAACGATCTCCTTGCTTCTAGTCTCTTACAATGAATCCAGTTCAAGCAAAATACTACTTTTCAGATTAATATCACTAAAGCAGCACTCTCATCATGCCACTCTTATGTATAAAAATCTTTCAAAAGCAGGTTGTGACTCCAAAACAGAAAAAAGCTTATGGCATATTAAGCAAAAACAAAAATTCAAAAGGAAATCAATTCTATCCTTACAAATATGTAACACTGGGTAAGCATATTAATAAGAGCTAGAGGAGAACACACACAAAAAATGAAGAGAATATATTTTAAAGGTCCTGGGACTTGGAGTTTACCCTTGATTTATATTTCCCGTTTGTTGTTATAATGATGTTTACACAATAAATAAAATCGTTCAGCAACCATTTACTGCTTATGCACTATAAAGCTTAACCCGTACCCGAGGACCTCTGCAATCTGGCTCCCAAACCTACCTTTTCCAACCCTCCTTTTCGCACAACCAAAACTCCAGACAAACTAAGATATTCTATTTCTCATTGGGTTCCTGT
This sequence comes from Eschrichtius robustus, assembly GCF_028021215.1. NCBI lineage: Eukaryota > Metazoa > Chordata > Mammalia > Artiodactyla > Eschrichtiidae > Eschrichtius > Eschrichtius robustus. The sequence goes on from NC_090824.1 coordinate 36,141,198, forward strand.
ACTGTTCTTTCCCAGGTATGGATCATTACTTACATCATATGCTCCAGCCAGTATGCTCTTCTCCCTTTCTGGTGTCTATATCCTACCTAATTATCCTTTGCAGCTCAGTTCAAATAATACCTTTTCCACATAGCTATCCCTGACATGTTCCTCCAATGAGCATTTCATCTAATCTCTCACATAAATGCAGCACTTCCTATTTTGCACTGTAGTTTTTGTATGTCCGTGTGTCAGAAGTAGCCCCCTTTAGGGCAGGGACCTTCTTTTAGCTATCTTTGTATTCCACTCAAGGTGTAACATAGAGTCTTTTTGAATAAATATGTAAAATGAGTGAACAAATACTTTCAAAAAGTGAGGGCTAGGAAGACTAAAAACCAACAGCAACTCTTAGTTTTATTATGATTCTCCTTTTTTTCACTCAAGTTTATTTCTTAACCTAACCTTCTTACCTGAAGATACGTTATTCTCCGCTGGACCAGCTCTGTCAGATCTTTGGCCTCTTTTTCCCGCCAATCACCTGCTCCATCTGTTTGACTGAGGTAGTATAAATCCGTCATGATAGACCTATAAAAAGCAAACAACATTGTGGGTCTAACTTATTTGTATTTCATCACAGGATTACACAAAGTCATAAGAAGAGAGTCAAATTCTTCATAAAAATTGATGCTCACACTGATGCTGGTACCCATTTTTTATTTTCTATCAAGACTGTGAAATTCAACAGTGTAGTCTCTAGCAGCCAAGATTCATTCCTATAGGAAATCTTTACTGTTGAGAAGAACCTATTCCCCAGCCCTGGCCCCCTGCCCCAGGCCAATTATGTGCACTTATATCCCAACACAGAGCACGTCAGAGATCAGGGGAAAGTGGATACCCATAGCAAAGAAATACGTAGACTAACATAAGGGACAGAAATACATTGGTGACAGCATTTGAATATTAACTTTTTGTTCTCTCTACTGTCACCTCCTGTCCCCTCTTAAATTTCTTCTTCATACTTGGAAAAAGATCAGAGGAAAATTTTGGCACAACTGTTACACAACGGTCGAAACCAAGGCTCAGCAAACTTTTTTCAGTAAAGGGCCAGACAGTAAATATTCTAGGCTTTGTGGGCCTCTGTTGCTTTTGTAGCCCGAAAGCGGCCATAGACAATATGTTAAAAAAAAAAAAAAAAAAAATGTGTGTGTCATCCGATAAAACTTTATTCACAAAATCAGGCTATGAGCCAGATTTGGCCCTGGGGCTATAATTTGACAATTCTTGCTCTAAATTAATAAAATGATTGTTAAGATACTTTCCCATCCTGCATAGTAATTTCAATTACAACATGCTGAATTTCCTGCAAAGTAAACTAAAATACCCAGTATACTAGGGAAGAGAAACTTGATGGCTGGTGCAGATGGTTTAATTTATAATACATTAAACAAAAGCAATGACTTGCATTTACCAATAAAGAAAAGTAAAAAGCAAGACTCCTCTCTTTCTCTGACACTCCCTACCAACCTATCAGCAAAACATTTCGCCAAGTTCTGAACAAGTATCAACACTGGCATTGCTACCAACTGAGCCACCACTTTTCTCACCTGAATTGTTACAGTAACCTCTGAACAGGTCTCCCTGCTTCCACCCTTGCCAACCTCTACAGTCTATTCTCAATGTAGCAGCTAGATCCTGTCAAAATATCAGTCAAATGATGTTACTCCTTTGCTCTTATTGAACTGGTTCTTCATCTCAATCAGTCAAACCCAAAGTTACTAATTTGACCTACAAGGCCCCAGACAATATGGCCTCCCTTACCTCTTTTTTTTTTTTTTAATGGATTTATTTATTTATTTTGATTTTTCATTTTTTTTAAACATCTTTATTGGAGTATAATTGCTTTACAATGGTGTGTTAGTTTCTGCCTTATAACAAAATGAATCAGTTATACATATACATATATCCACATATCTCTTCCCTCTTGCGTCTCCATACCTCCCACCCTCCCTATCCCACCCCTCTAGGTGGTCAAAAATCACCAAGCCGATCTCCCTGTGCTATGTGGCTGCTTCCCACTAGCTATCTATTTCACATTTCGTAGTGTATATATATCCATGCCACTCTCTCACTTTGTCCCAGCTTACCCTTCCCCCTCCCCATATCCTAAAGTCCATTCTCTAGTAGGTCTGTGTCCTTCTTCCCATCTTGCTCCTAGGTTCTTCATGACCTGTTTTTTTTTCTTTATTAGATTCCATATATATGTGTTAGCAAACGGTATTTGCTTTTCTTTTTGACTTACTTCACTCAGTATGACAGACTGTAGGTCCATCCACCTCACTACAAATAACTCAATTTCGCTTCTTTTTATGGCTGAATAATATTCCATTGTACATATGTGCCACATCTTCTTTATCCATTCATCTGCTGACGGACACTTAGGTTGCTTCCATGTTCTGGCTATTGTAAATAGAACTGCAATGGACATTGTGGTACATGACTCTTTGAATTATGGTTTTCTCAGGGTATATGCCCAGTAGTGGGATTGCTGGGTCATATGGTAGTTCTATTTTTAGTTTTTTAAGGAACCTCCAGACTGTTCTCCATAGTGGCTGTATCAATTTACATTCCCACCAACAGTGCCAGAGGGTTTCCTTTTCTCCACACCCTCTCCAGTATTTACTGTATGTAGATTTTTTGATGATGGCCATTCTGACCAGTGTGAGATGATATCTCATTGTAGTTTTGATTTGCATTTCTCTAATGATTAATGATGTTGAGCATTCTTTCATGTGTTTGTTGGCCATCTGTATATCTTCTTTGGAGAAATGTCTTTTTAGGTCTTCTGCCCATTTTTGGATTGGGTTGTTTTTTTGATATTGAGCTGCATGAGCTGCTTGTAAATATTGAGGATTAATCCTTTGTCAGTTGCTTCATTTGCAAATATTTTCTCCCATTCTGAGGGTTGTCTTTTCGTGTTCTTTATGGTTTCCTTTGCTGTGCAAAAGCTTTTAAGTTTCATTAGGTCCCATTTGTTTATTTTTGTTTTTATTTCTCTAGGAGGTGGGTCAAAAAGGATCTTCTGTGATTTATGTCATGGAGTGTTTTGCCTATGTTTTCCTCTAAGAGTTTAATAGTGTCTGGCCTTACATTTAGGTCTTTAATCCACTTTGAGTTTATCTTTGTGTATGGTATTAGGGAGTGGTCTAATTTCATTCTTTTACATGTAGCTGTCCAGTTTTCCCAGCACCACTTATTGAAGAGGCTGTCCTTTCTCCACTGTATATGCTTGCCTCCTTTATCAAAGATAAGGTGACCATATGTGTGTGGGTTTATCTCTGGGCTTTCTATCCTGTTCCATTGATCCATATTTCTGTTTTTGTGCCAGTATCATACTGTCTTGATGACTGTAGCTTTGTAGTATAGTCTGAAGTCAGGGAGCCTGATTGCTCCAGCTCTGTTTTTCTTTCTCAAGATTGCTTTGGCTATTCGGGGTCTTTTGTGTTTCCATACAAATTGTGAAATTTTTTGTTCTAGTTCTGTGAAAAATTCCAGTGGTAGTTTGATAGGAATTGCACTGAATCTGTAGATTGCTTCGGGTAGTAGAGTCATTTTCACAATGTTGATTCTTCCAATCTAAGAACATGGTATATCTCTCCATCTATTTGTATCATCTTTAATTTCTTTCATCAGTATCTTATAATTTTCTGCATACAGGTCTTTTGTCTCCTTAGGTAGGTTTATTCCTAGATATTTTATTCTTTTTGTTGCAATGGTAAATGGGAGTGTTTTCTTAATTTCACTTTCAGATTTTTCATCATTAGTGTATAGGAATGCAAGAGATTTCTGTGCATTAATTTTGTTTCCTGCTACTTTACCAAATTCATTGATTAGCTGTAGTAGTTTTCTGGTAGCATCTTTAGGATTCTCTATGTATAGTATCATGTCATCTGCAAACAGTGACAGCTTTACTTCTTCTTTTCCGATTTGGATTCCCTTTATTTCTTTTTCTTCTCTGATTGCTGTGGCTAACACTTTCAAAACTATGCTGAGTAATAGTGGTGAGAGTAAGCAACCTTGTCTTGTTCCTGATCTTAGTGGAAATGGTTTCAGTTTTTCACCATTGAGGACGACATTGGCTGTGGGTTTGTCACATATGGCCTTTATTATGTTGAGGTAAGTTCCCTCTGTGCCTACTTTCTCGAGGGTTTTTATCATAAACGGGTGTTGAATTTTGTTGAAAGCTTTCTCTGCATCTATTGAGATGATCATATAGTTTTTCTCCTTCAATTTGTTAATATGGTGTTTCACATTGATTGATTTGCGTATATTGAAGAATCCTTGCATTCCTGGGATAAACCCCACTTGATCATGGTGTATGATCCTTTTAATGTGCTGTCGGATTCTGTGTGCTAGTATTTTGTTGAGGATTTTTGCATCTATGTTCATCAGTGATATTGGTCTGTAGTTTTCTTTTTTTTGTGACATCTTTCTGGTTTTGGTATCAGGGTGATGGTGGTCTCGTAGAATGAGTTTGGGAGTGTTCCTCCCTCTGCTTTATTTTGGAAGTTTGAGAAGGATGGGTGTTAGCTCTTCTCTAAATGTTTGATAGCATTCACCTGTGAAGCCATCTGGTCCTGGACTTTTGTTTGTTGGAAGATTTTTAATCACAGTTTCAATTTCAGTGCTTGTGATTGGTCTGTTCATATTTTCTATTTCTTCCTGGTTCAGTCTCGGAAGCTTGTGCATTTCTAAGAATTTGTCCATTTCTTCCAGGTTGTCCATTTTATTGGCATAGAGTTGCTTGTAGTAATCTCTCATGATCTTTTGCATTTCTGCAGTGTCAGTTGTTACTTCTCCTTTTTCATTTCTAATTCTACTGATTTGAGTCTTCCCCTTTTTTTCTTGATAAGTCTGGCTAATGGTTCATCAATTTTGTTTATCTTCACAAAGAAACAGCTTTTAGTTTTATTGTTCTTTGCTATAGTTTCCTTCATTTCTTTTTCATTTATTTCTGATCTGATCTTTATGATTTCTTTCCTTCTGCTAACTTTGGGTTTTTTTGTTCTTCTTTCTCTAATTGCTTTAGGTGTAAGGTTAGGTTGTTTGAGATGTTTCTTGTTTCTTAAGTAGGATTGTATTGCTATAAACTTCCCTCTTAGAACTGCTTTTGCTGCATCCCATGGCTTTTGGGTCGTCGTGTTTTCATTGTCATTTGTTTCTAGGCATTTTAAAATTTCCTCTTTGATTTCTTCAGTGATTTCTTGGTTATTAAGTAGTGTATTGTTTAGCCTCCATGTGTTTGTATTTTTTACAAATTTTTTCCGGCAATTGATATCTAGTCTCATAGCGTTGTGGTCAGAAAAGATACTTGATACGATTTCAATTTTCTTAAATTTACCAAGGCTTGATTTGTGACCCAAGATATGATCTATCCTGGAGAAAATTCCATGAGCACTTGAGAAGAAAGTGTAATGTGTTATTTTTGGATGGAATGTCCTATAAATGTCAATTAAGTCCATCTTGTTTAATGTGTCATTTAAAGCTTCTGTTTCCTTATTTACTTTCATTTTGGATGATCTGTCCATTGGTGAAAGTGGGGTGTTAAAGTCCCCTATGATGATTGCGTTACTGTCGATTTCCCCTTTTATGGCTGTTAGCATTTGCCTTATGTATTGAGGTGTTCCTATGTTGAGTGCATATTTACAATTGTTATATCTTCTTCTTGGATTGATCCCTTGATCATTATGTAGTGTCCTACTTTGTCTCTTATAATAGTCTTTCTTTTAAAGTCTATTTTGTCTGGTATGAGAATTACTATTCCACTTTCTTTTGATTTCCATTTGCATGGAATATCTTTTTCCATCCCCTCACTTTCAGTCTGTATGTGTCCCTAGGTCTGAAGTGGGTCTCTTGTAGACAGCATATATACAGGTCTTGTTTTGGATCCATTCAGCCAGTCTATGTCTTTTGGTTGGAGCATTTAATCCATTTACATTTAAGGTAATTAACAATATGTATGTTCCTATTGCCATTTTGTTAATTGTTTTGGGTTTGTTACTGTAGGTCTTTTCCTTCTCTTGTGTTTCCTGCCTAGAGAAGTTCCTTTAGCATTTGTTGTAAAGCCGGTTGGTGGTGCTGAATTCTCTCAGCTTTTGCTTGTTTGTAAAGGTTTTAATTTCTCCATCGAATCTGAATGAGATCCTTGCTGGGTAGAGTAATCTTGGTTGTAGGTTCTTCCTCTTCATCACTTTAAATATGTCCTGCCACTCCCTTCTGGCTTGCAGAGTTTCTGCTGAAAGATCAGCTGTTAACCTTATGGGAATTCCCTTGTATGTTATTTGTTGTTTTTCCCTTGCTGCTTTTAATATTTTTTCTTTGTATTTAATTTTTGATAGTTTGATTAATATGTGTCTTGACATGTTTCTCCTTGAATTTATCCTGTATGGGACTCTCTGTGCTTCCTGGACTTGATTAAGTATTTCCTTTCCCATATTAGGGAAGTTTTCAACTATAATGTCTTCAAATATTTTCTCAGTGCCTTTCTTTTCCTCTTCTTCTTCTTCTGGGACCCCTATAATTCGAATGTTGGTGTGTTTAATGTTGTCCCAGAGGTCTCTGAGACGGTCCTCAATTCTTTTCTTTTTTTTTTCTTTATTCTGCTCTGCAGTAGTTATTTCCACTATTTTATCTTCCAGGTCACTTATCCGTTCTTCTCCCTCAGTTATTCTGCTATTGACCCCTTCTAGAGAATTTTTAATTTCATTTATTGTGTTGTTTATCACTGTTTGTTTGCTCTTTAGTTCTTCTAGGTCCTTGTTAAACGTTTCTTGTATTTTCTCCATTCTATTTCCAAGATGTTGGATCATCTTTACTATCATTATTCTGAATTCTTTTTTAGGTAGACTGCCTATTTCCTCATCATTTGTTAGGTCTAGTGGGTTTTTACCTTGCGCCTTCGTCTGCTGTGTGTTTCTCTGTTTTCTCATTTTGCTTAACTTACTGTGTTTGGGGTCTCCTTTTCACAGGCTGCAGGTTCGTAGTTCCCGTTGTTTTTGGTGTCTGTCCCCAGTAGCTAAGGTTGGTTCAGTGAGTTGTGTAGGTTTCCTGGTGGATGGGACTAGTGCCTGTGTTGCGGTGGATGAGGCTGGATCTTGTCTTTCTGGTGGGCAGGTCCACATCTGGTGGTGTGTTTTGGGGTGTTTGTGGCCTTATTATGATTTTAGGCATCCTCTCTGCTAATGGGTGGGGTTGTGTTCCTGTCCTGCTAGTTGTTTGGCATAGGGTGTGCAGCACTGGAGCTTGCTGGTCATTGAGTGGAGCTGGGTCTTGGCGTTGAGATGGAGATCTCTGGGAGAGCTTTCGCCGTTTGATATTACGTGGAGCTGGGAGGTCTCTTGTGGACCAACGTCCTGAACTTGGCTCTCCCACCTCAGAGGCACAGCCCTGACACTGGCTGGAGCACCAAGAGCCTGTCATCCACATGACTCAGAATAAAAGGGAGAAGGAAAAGAAGGAAAGAAAGAAAGAAGATAAAATATAACAAAATTAAAAAGTTATTAAAATAAAAAATAAAAAAATGTTTTAAATAAAAAATTAAAAAACGAAGGAAAGAAAAGAGAGCAACCAAACCAAAAACACAAATCCACCAATGATAACAAGTGCTAAAAACTATACTAAAAGAAAGAAGAAAAAAAAAAAAAAAACAGACAGAACCCTAGGACAAATGGTAAAAGAAAGCTATAGAGACAAAATCACACACAGAAGCATACACATACACACTCACAAAACGAGAAAAAGGGGAAAAAATATATATATCGTTGCTCCCAAAGTCCACCTCCTCAATTTGGGATGATTCATTGTCTATTCAGGTATTCCACAGATGCAGGTTACATCAAGTTGATTGTGGGGATTTAATCCGCTGCTCCTGAGGCTGCTAGGAGAGATTTCCCTTTCTCCTCTTTGTTCGCACAGCTCCTGGGGTTCAGCTTTGGATTTGGCCCTGCCTCTGCGTGTAGGTCGCCTGAGGGCGTCTGTTCTTTGCTCAGACAGGACGGGGTTAAAGGAGTAGGTGATTCGGGGTCTCTGGCTCACTCAGGCCGGGGGAGGGAGGCGTACGGAACATGGGGCGAGCCTGCGGCAGCAGAGGCTGGCGTGACGTTGCACCAGCCTGAGGTGCGCCGTGTGTTCTCCCGGGGAAGTTGTCCCTGGATCACGGGATCCTGGCAGTGGTGGGCTGCACAGGCTCCCGGGAGGGGAGGCGTGGATAGTGACTTGTGGTTGCACACAGGCTTCTTGGTGGCTGCAGCAGCAGCCTTAGTGTCTCATGCCCGTCCCTGGTGTCCGCGCTGATAGCCGTGGCTCGCGCCCGTTTCTGGAGCTCCTTTAAGCGGCACTCTTAATCCCCTCTCCTTGCGCACCAGGAAACAAAGAGGAAAGAAAAAGTCTCTTGCCTCTTAGGCAGGTCTATACTTTTTCCTGGACTCCCTCCCGGCTAGCTGTGGCGCACTAGTCCCCTTCAGGCTGTGTTCACGCCACCAACCCCAGTCCTCTCCCTGGGATCCGACCTCCGAAGCCCGAGCCTCAGCTCCCAGCCCCGCCTGCCCCGGCGGGTGAGCAGACAAGCCTCTCGGGCTGGTGAGTGCTGCTCGGCACCGGTCCTCTGTGCGGGAATCTCTCCACTTTGCCCTCCGCACCCCTGTGGCTGCGCTCTCCTCCATGGCTCCGCAGCTCCCCGTCCTCCGCCACCCGCGAAGGGGCTTCCTAGTGTGTGGAAACCTTTCCTCCTTCACAGCTCCCTCCCACTGGTGCAGGTCCCGTCCCTATTCTTTTTGTTTCTGCTTTTTCTTTTTTCTTTTGCCCTACCCTGGTACGTGGGGAGTTTCTTGCCTTTTGGGAGGTCTGAGGTCTTCTGCCAGCGTTTAGTAGGTGTTCTGTAGGAGTTGTTCCACATGTAGATGTATTTCTGATGTATCTGTGGGGAGGAAGGTGATCTCCACGTCTTAGTCTTCCACCATCTTGAAGCTCGAAGCTCCTCCTCCTCCCTTACCTCTTTGATCTCATCTTCTACTACTGTCCTCCTTGTTTACTCTATTTCAGCCACATAGTCTTGTTACTAACCCCTGAACATGTCAGCCATGTTCCTACTTTAGGACCTTTGCATTTGCTCCTCCTTCCCCTGGAATGCTGGTTTCCGAGATACCCATCCACATGGCTCACCCAAATATCCTTCAAAATTTTGCTCATATGTCACCTTCCCCAAAAGGCTATCCAGACTATCTCACTTAAAAATTCAACACCCAGTCACCATCACATCTCTTGCTTTTCCTTCTCCTCTTTCCCTGCTTTATTTTTCTCCAAGCAATTATCATCTTCTAATATATATCATTTACTTCTTTATTTTATTATCTTTCTCTCCCTACTAGAATTTAAGCTCCATGGCAGCAGGGTATTTTTCAAACTCCCCTCCCTGCTCCCAAACCAGCATTTAGAACAGTTCTGATCACATAGAAAACGTTCAATATATATCTTTGAATAGATAACTGAATGAAAAAGTGGCAAAAAATTTTCAAGAATTTTAGATGAGATAATATTGAGAATTTTTACCTTTCACAAATCCAATTTTGTGCTAGAGAATTTCTGGGAATAATCCTTAACTAGTAATAACTCCAGCTTTACCCCTTCTCTGCACTTTATATTAACTCTTCTGTTCAGGGAATGCTTATAAGTCTGTGTTATTTGCTTGTGAAAATTATAAAGTTAGAAATTTATTTCTATTTATCAGAAAGTATACAGCTGTCCCTTGAACAACTCAGGGGTTAGGGGTGCCGAACCCCACACACAGTCGAAAATCTGCATATCACTTTTGAATCCCCAAAAACTTAACTACTAATAGCCTACTGTTGACCGGAAACCTTACTGATAACATAAACAGAATTAACACATATTTTGTATGTTATACGTACAACAATCAAAATGTTATGCACTAACAAATATCAAAGTAAGGGGTCTGGAGTACAAAAATGTGGACTCTGTTCATTGTAAATATGCAAAATTAGAAAGATTTTGAATCAGAGGAAAAAGAGCTTTGAGAGCCAGACAGATCTACCCCTCAGTTTGGGATCTAACTCTTACCAGCTTTGTGTCCTAGGAAAGTTATTTTCACATCTCTGAGACATAGTTTCTTCACTTTAAAATGAGGATTATAAAACCTTCCACACAGTTTTTAAAAAAGGATTAGTGATAATACAAACAAAGTAGTATATGTGGTGGCTGCTTGCTACAGACTGAACATCTGTGTCTCCCCCAAACGCATCCATTGAAACTTAATGCCCAGTGTGATGGTATTCAAATGTGGGGCGTGTGGGAAGTGCTTAAGTCATGAGGGTGGAGCCTTATGAATGAGATTAGTGCTCTTGTAAAACAGACCCCACAGAGCCTCTAGCCCCTTCTACCGTACAAGGGCACAGTGAGAAAGCACTGTCTATGGAGCAGAAAGAGGGCACTCATCAGACACCAAATTTGCCAGCACCTTGATCTTGAACTTCTCACCTTCCAGAATTGTGAGAAGTAAATTTCTGTTGTTTACAAGCCATGCAGTCTATGATATTTTTTTGTCATAGTAGCCCAAACAGACTAAGACATTGCTATTTATGCTAGAATGCCTCAGAGAGTTGCTTCAGAACTTTTACCTTGTGTCTGAAGAATACCTGCTAATAATTCCACAGCTAAGAGGAAAGATCCGTTGGGTATGAGGGTGACAGTAATATGTGGGACTGATAGCCAGTCAGAAAAATGACCCAATACTCAGTGCCTCATAGCACCCTGAAGAAAGGGATTGATCAGTGAGGACTCATTTAACAGATGATGAAACCAGCCCTCAACAACTGTGATTTATCTAGGAGTACACGACATAGTCTCAGTTCTCTTCTATTCCTGGTTCTTAACTAGATGATAAACCATTCAGGAGCAAAGCAATGGAAGCCCACTGGAAAAATAATTGAAGTCTTATTTACTATCATAGAAAATCATCAGAACTACAAATGATTAACAGAGAATACCTGATAATAGCCCCTTTGAATAAAACAAAACTATTAATAATATACAAATAAAAATTCAAAATCATAGCCACAGTTTAGAATATTCACCCAACTAATAATGGAACAGCTTTATACAATGCTTTGGGATAACAGGGTCGTCTGTGAAGCATTTCAGGCATTTGTTCAATGGGTCATCATTATCCATGCACAGGACACTTCACAGCTTGACTATTTCCATATTTATCCTTTTAAAATAGGACAAGAGTCTAATATGTGATGCTTTACCTGTTTTTATATGTATTATTCCCACCTAAGATTCAAAACATTTCTTTCATGAAAAAGAGTAATTTTAGTTGGAAAAACCATATCTACAACTTACTGCCTCCTTAAGAAACTAACTTACAGTCTTACACACTGAACAGAGGTTCAAGTTTTTTTCAGATTATGAAACTGAGGCCCCTATGGGCTATTATGTAGCCTATGGTATTATTTTATAGTTGCTGGGGGAAAAGTTACCACTCATGAAATTGTGTGAGTTGATCATGGAAACACAGGAGATGTCTTTCCTTATAATGGTGTTACAGGGCTAAGCTGAAGTTTATTTAAATTATTTTCTCAGTTTTATAGGCCTCTTTTCCATTACTCTCATCACACCCATTATTTTTCACATTTCACAGGTTTCATCATATCCAAACATGGTCATTTGCTTTTTCCTACCCACCAGATAGGAGTGATCACAAAACTTGTTGAAAGTCTCAAATTTAAATAGCAGTATTGTTTCTGGAGATGTAGTACAGTGGGATAAGTAACCAGTCTATCAGCAAATGCCTGTTGAAGGAATAAAGGAAATTCAATATGCTCTGCATGGCGTTACATTAAATTAAAGATACACACACACACAGACAAATAGCACTACATTCCATGACAATCAGTATATAGCCCCAAGCAGGTAAAAAACTACATTAGGTGTAACTTAGAGGGGAAAATTCTCTGAAATATATAAATTGGCATGGTTTATGCTTTCATGTTATAGTAATCAAGCCATCACTTTACCACTGGGAATGAAAGCTGATCTCTGTATATTTTAATAAATTAGAAAACATAAAAGTGAATGTTTTTACCAAGTTACATCACTACTAAGTCTTAGCAATCAATTATTTCTATTTATCCCAATATCTGTCAAGAAAGTGGAATAACCAGTCTTATAACTAGACGACCAAAGACCAAAAAAAGTACACTAATTTTTTATGATAATGCAGTCAGAGTCATAGTATAAGTCACTCTATCCCAATGGTCAACTAAAATTAAGCTTCCTTTGTAAAACTTTTTTCCTTGGCCTCCCCACTGGAGACCATGTAAGGAAGACAAGCCCAGGAAATGACTTTATATTCAACCTACAGTTGACCCTTGAACAACACCGTTTGAACTGTGCGAGTCCAGTTATACGCAAATTTTTTCAATAAATATCGGAAAAATTTTTTGAGATTTGACACAATTTAAAAAAACTCACAGATGAACTGCATAGTCTAGAAATATTGAAAAAATTAAGAAAAAGTTAGGTATATCATGAATGTATAAAATATGTGTAAACAAATGGGACCTAATGAAACTTAAAAGCTTTTGCACAGCAAAGGAAACCATAAACAAGACAAAAAGACAACCCTCTGAATGGGAGAAAATATTTGCAAATGAAGCAACTGACAAAGGATTAATCTCCAATATTTACAAGCAGCTCATGCAGGTCAATAACAAAAAAGCAAACAACCCAATCCAAAAATGGGCAGAAGACCTAAATAGACATTTCTCCAAAGAAGATATACAGGTTGCCAACAAACACATGAAAGAATGCTCAACATCATTAATCGTTAGAGAAATGCAAATCAAAACTACAGTGAGATATCATCTCACACCGGTCAGAATGGCCATCATCAAAAAATCTAGAAACAATAAATGCTGGAGACGGTGTGGAGAAAAGGGAACACTCTTGCACTGTTGGTGGGAATGTAAATTGATACAGCCTCTATGGAGAACAGTATGGAGGTTCCTTAAAAAACTAAAAATAGAACTACCATACGACCCAGCAATCCCACTACTGGGCATATACCCTGAGAAAACCATAATTCAAAAAGAATCATGTACCACAATGTTCACTGCAGCTCTATTTACAATAGCCAGGACATGGAAGCAACCTAAGTGTCCATCATCAGATGAATGGATAAAGAAGATGTGGCACATATATACAATGGAATATTACTCCGCCATAAAAAGAAACGAAACTGAGTTATTTGTAGTGAGGTGGATGGAGTTAGAGTCTGTCATACAGAGTGAAGTAAGTCAGAAAGAGAAAAACAAATACAGTATGTTAGCACATATATATGGAATCTAAGGAAAAAAAAATAGGTCATGAAGAACCTAGTGGCAAGACAGGAATAAAGACACAGACCTACTAGAGAATGGACTTGAGGATATGGGGAGGGGGAAAGGTAAGATGTGACAGAGAGAGTGGCATGGACATATATACACTACCAAACGTAAAATAGCTAGCTAGTGGGAAGCAACCGCATAGCACAGGGAGATCAGCTCTGTGCTTTGTGACCACCTAGAGGTGTGGGATAGGGAGGGCGGGAGGGAGGGAGATGCAAGAGGGAAGAGATATGGGAACATATGTACATGTATAACTGATTCACTTTGTTATAAAGCAGAAACTAAACACACCATTGTAAAGCAATTATACTCCAATACAGATGTTAAAAAAAAATATGTGTAGATACCAGTCTATCCTTACATAGGCATAAAGGCATTAAATTCTATAATTTAATATAAAATTAATAATGTGTTAGTTTTCTTACTATTTTATAACTTTGCTTGCCAAGAATTACATTACCATACAGTATGCCTTCCTCATAACTGGAGAAACTGCATATCAGCCGATCATCAGCTGATAGGTAAGTGTTTTTTTAAATTTAACAATGTTTCCAATACTGTATTATGAATATGACTGTAAAACTGTATGCCATAAAAATTTTAAAACAATTCATTTATTAGTGTATAGGCTAGGCTACCATGAAGCAATCATATTGATTACACTACCTCCTTTAAAGCAATCATTGCTGTTACAGGTATAATGCATGTATTGTTACAGCTGCACATGAATGAATTTTTTTCATGTTATCTTTTCATTTTTGCTTTCTAATGTTAGTAATACATATAATATCTTCAGTGTTTTGTATCATATAAGACAGTATAGATGTAGGTACTAACAGACAATTCATCTTGTAAACAGAGGACATAAACTTCCAGTATAATAAAGATAGCACAGTGCTGTAAATGTATTTCCTCTTTTTTATGATTTCCTTAATAACATTTCCTTTTCTCTAGCTTATTTTAAGACTACAGTATATAATACATATAACATACAAAATATGTGTTAATCGACTGTTTATGTTATCAGTTAGGTTTCTGGTTAACAGCAGGCTACTAGTAGTCAAGTTTGTGCGAAGACAAAAGTTATACGTGGATTTTTTACTGTGCAGTGGATTGGTGCCCCTAACTCCCGCATTTTTCAAGGGTCAGCTGTAGCTCTTTGCTAATCCAATAATGTTTAGACATTACCATCCTGCAAAATTTGTCACCTTTTAGCCAAAGACATGAGGATAATCAAACAGAAAGTTTCAGTTGTGGCCCATTACTGGGAAACATGGTGCCTGAAAACCATTCTACAGAGATTCTGGATTTTCAGTGACTCCATTCTCAGATCAGATCTCCTAGAGGTATCCCTCAAGCTGGTAATCTGGATGTCTTGGTTTTGACTATGAAGATACCAAAAAATCTAGGACGTGGGTCGTGAATCTAAAGGCCTGAGGTATTAAAGCCTGGGAAATACAAACCCAGGCAAAGTACCAGCAGAATAGTGCTAGTCATTTGAGGGTAGAATACACATGCCTGAAGATAAGTGATAGACTAGACCAACATCTATGACTCTAAGAGAAAGCCAGCTATGACAGGCATCAAAATCTCTTCTTCAAAAACTGGGCTACATTTATGTTCTTTGCATTTTCTGTTAATTTTTCTATTTTTATACCTTAATATTCACAGAACTTTTTTTACACGTTCTAGTCTGTCTCAATTACGCCAATGAAGAACCACAAGGAGAGTATTTTGCTTATACCTGATTCAAAATGTTGAAGAGGGAAGTTCCCCCTGAGGGCCAGCACAGAGCAGATATAATTCAAGGAAGAAAAGCCCAAGGTGAAGGAACTGACATTTATTAAAGTAAATGTGACTAAGGGAGGCTACACCACAGAGCCTAATCCATAGGTAAATATGGATCAAGGGCAATACTTCGGTTTGCTCCTGGGGCAGAAGTAAGCAGTGCAAAGGATAAAAATGTGACCAGGAGACAGATAGGCAGACAATGCTCCCACTGCCTCCCATGTTGTCTCAGGGGGAATTTTAGAATACCACCATTCTGACAGCTCACATGGGTGGAGAGGAGTCCAGAAGGGCAACAACAAAAACAGCTCATACCACCACATAAGGCAATAATTATGCTATTTGGTGGGTGATATCCCCTAGGCTTATGTTTAGGCTCCAGATCTTCCTATTGAGCACTGTGACAATCTCCCCTTACCTGTGCCTTCTTTGGAGGATCTAAGAATTTTCTATTTGTATCCTCTTACAGGACTTTCCTTGTGCAGGTCTGACTAGAGTCTACCAGAACCTACAGTGTGTCAGTGACTGTGGAAAGTGTTTTATATATTTTCCCACATTTAATCATCACAATGCTGTAATACAGCAATTATATCTCCACGTGTAGAAGAGAAAAATAAAGCTCAGAGAAGTATTTAGCAATTAAGAGAAAGGATTTTAGAATAGAACAGCTCTGCCACTTACTTGCGTAAGCTATCTAAATTCTCTAGGTCTGAGTATAACTTTATTTATAAAATGAGGAGGCTATCAATATTACTATGTTGACAAAATAAGATAATGAATGGAGAGTCTTTATCACAGTGACTGGCATGTAGGAAATCCTTAGTAAGTAGTTATTTTTAATGTCAAAATAATTCTTCAGTTTGGAAACCACACCCAAGGAGATGTAAGGTGGGGGCAGGCAAAACAGAACTAGGGCCACAAGATGAGACACACTTTTGCACCTGCAGGTTCTCCTCCCAATGCAAATTTTATTTTAGGGGAGAATGTTCCCTTACACAAGATGGAGAATCACAATCTGGCTGATAGAGACTAAGTGATAAGAAGAATAAGGACCACTTCATATGACAATGTCTCCCTTTGTCCAAGGATATTAAGAGAAATGCTCTAGTACCACTTAAAAATAACCCTGGATTCCTTAGTAGAAAAACAATCATACAAAAACATTTTGTCCAAAGGAATCAAAAGCTGGAGAACGAGTATCTACATTCCAGCTTAATGTAAGAATCAATTAAATCACACATCAAAGAAATTAAGTGTGTATGTAATGAAACAAAAAACAAAGAATAATAGATTTGAAGGTTCACAAAACTATTCAAGAGTGAAAATTTCAATTCTTGGACCTTTCAAAGACAGTTGAGTAGAGGCTACCTTATAAAGAGAGTGAAAACACAAGCTACTGGACCACAATGGTTATGACCAGCAATTCTGATCAAATAGATCCATAAGCTATTAACCTACAAATCTTGTCCTATAACCAGTCAGATATTGTACCCCTTATCTGATTTGAAGTGCTTTTGTTACATAGTCCCCTACACACAGCAGCAAAAAGCCAATCAGCTTAATTAGCCATAAGTATCATTCATCATTTTGGAAACACAGATGATCTCAGTCTTAGCAAAGCTGCTTTACATATTACTGATAATGAGATGATGCAAACCAGGCAGGAGTGATGAGATTGCTGCTTTACTAGATTGTTTCTCAATAGTTTCAGTCAACTTAATTGAGAAATAGCTCATCAGTCCTGTGAGCCCCCCTGTCCTTTAATAATTAATATAATTTAAAATAAGAAAGAAGCAACTCCAGTAACTATTTCATAAACTGGTGTTTGACACCATAAAGATGACAAAAAGAGCCAAAGCGACAATGATTAAGTAAATGTATCTCTGGACAACCAAAAAGCGTGATAAGACAAACTTTCCATGATACCCTCAGAGGTTGAGGGTCAAATCTATGAGGCTGTAAATCCAAGCACTGAGCCTACAACTAATACATAAATCATAAAACCATAATGACAAAAATAATCACTCTCAATTGCTGATTTCCCTCTTGCTATTTCAAAGAGACAGGCCAGGGTCAATTCATTATCAATGACATCAAAAGCACCAGGTAAATGTGACTGTATTACTAAGAAGTATGGTCACATACAATCATTAGAATGAAATCATCAACTGAAAAATCAAATAATACTCATGCTTGAGATCTATACAGCAGGTAATAATAATATGCTACTCTGTATTTATTTATTATACCATCAGCCCCTCTAAATTCTTAAAAATCCTTCTAAAAGACAGAATATTACTAATTAACTAGCAGTTGATCACTCAACTGTAGCAGCAGGCAGGGATCAAGCTCTACTAGATACTAGCTCTCAAGTAATAGGCTAATCAGGTCAATAGCATTTTGCTAAAAATCTCAGGTGAGCTGAATCCCAAATCAAGTATGATATTTGGCATCCAAGCTGCATTAATGACAGGTATTTTGAGTAATGAACAGTGGGAGCCACATTCTAGAAAAGAAACATGGTCCCCTCACTAAAAGGAACAGCATCAAGTGGGGAGGAAAAGAAGAGTCTTTCCCCACAGTTTACTGATAGGTCCACTAATCTATAGAGAAATGTGATTTTTTCCAAGAAACCTAGACAACCTCTATCAGTGGTAAATGCATAAAGAGAACCAGGGATTCTGTAGAGCCTTAGTTCTCAAAGACCAGCAACTTCAACATCACTTACGAATGTGTTAGAAATGGAAATTCTCAGGCCTCACTCAGACCTACTGAATCAGGAACTCTGAGGATGGGATTTAGCAACCTGTGTTTTAAGAAGCTCTCCAGGCGCTCTTGATGCCTTGCTGAAGTTTGAAAACCACTACGGTAACAACAATGACACACAAAATTTCTCAACAATTTTGGCTTCCCTACTTTCTAATTTACCTATGTGTTGAGAAGAGGCTGTTGTGAGATATGCCTCTCTTTATCAGATGATAAGTATTGAATTTCAAATATCTTCAATAATATCTATGACCACGACTTTACAAGTTAAAATGTTTGGAAACTAAATTTTTCTACTTAGTATGACAATTGAGGACATTAGCAATATTTGTGATTTACTCAACATTTAGTTTTTTATATTAGGGTTCTAGGAAATTTATTTAGAAAATAAATAAGAGTTCTGCTCCTAAAATTGACTTAGTTAAAATATACCTTCCATAATAACAGTGCAATAAACCATTCATATTTTTCACACGTATAAAAAGAAATCTAATATACACTAATAAACATATATAAAAGGATTTCTGATTTATATACTTTAAGTATGGTGTATTACCTTTCGAAGAATTAAGATGAAAGACGTGCAATTTTACTTACCACATTAAGCTATAAAGGTCTAAGAGGCAATAAAAGCTGAGTATGAAAGATGTGTAAAAAGTAAGGATACATTTTTTTTCCTTTTCAATATTAAACTGAAGTCCCAGTTTTGTCGGTAAAGCAAGTAGATAGATTGATTCCAAGAGCTCAGGGTCATCAAAAGAAAATAATATTCCGTATTCACTTTACTCTTTCTCCTCTCCTTGCAAGGAGAGTAGCACCATGGAATAAGACATAAGATCTAAACCAGTTCTCTGACTCTAACAACCTTAATAAGTTTATGATGAGGCGATGCGGGGTTTTTTTCCCTCAATTTTAACAAATTTTTAGATGCATTTAAGAAACTACGGAGCAAACAGTCCATAAAATGTAAACAAACGATTAGATGTATTTGCTAAGCAACACTATTTTTTATCATTCACATTCAATTAAAAGAAAGTCCATACTTCATTGCTTAGAATCAGAATTACACTCCAAATCAGAAACATTATGATAGTTTTATTTTTAGTGATTCATGTATAACTGAAGTCTCAAGACTACTTTTAGATACAGGAATCACTTAAATCCTCCAAAGCAAATCAAAGATGAAGTCAAGGGCACTGAGTACAAAAATCCTTCTATGTCAGGTTTTCTTCCAGTCCCACCATGCTTCCTATCAGCCCATTTCCTTCCCTATATATCCTTGACTTCTAACAGATACTCTCTGTTTTGCAGAACCCACTGTTAAAATTAACTGGAGCTTCCAGTTTTATTCAGAGGTAAATGACTTTACTCCTATAACTAGCCCTTCATACCTTTTGGGATTCTCAATTACAGGAGAATATTTTTACCTCAATTATTTAATTTTCTTTAGTTGCATAATATTCACAAATCTTTCAATGGAACAGGATTTTGTTTTTACAAAGAGGTACAAAGTAGAGGGTGAAATAATCAAAGAATGCACATACATGCTTCCCCAGCAAATAAAAAAGACATAACTTACTGAACGCTAACTAAATAATGAGTGCTTAGTACTGCAGGGTAGAGAAGAAACTGAAGTTAGAGTTCCAGTCCTCAGGAGATTACCCTTTGTCAGGGAAAAAAGCCAAATTACTACAAAAGAAACAATGATGCCCATTTATGAAAGCTGTCCTCCCAGGAAAATACAAGTCCTCAATTACTTTTGAGTCCCCCCATCTCCCTACATTGGATCAGTTACCAAGTCCTGCAGCTTCTATTTTGCATGCATTTATCCCTTTCTACTCCTACTACCAACTACCCAGGTCCAGAAGCTCATTATCACTTATTTGGACTTCTGTAAAATCTTTCTCATTTCCTGACAACAGATTTTCCTTCACACGGCTCTCAGAATGAGCTTTCTAAAATGCACCAGTAAGTCTTGTATCCAGAATAAATGAAGAATGCTTATAGCTCAATAAAAAGAAAAAAAATTCCCCCCAAATTAAGCATGTGATTTGGAAAAGACACTTTACCAAGGATGATATATGGATGGCAATTAAGCACTTTAAAAGATGCTCAATATCATTAGTAAGGAATTGCAAATTAAAACCATAATGATATACCACTACACTCCTGTTGGAATGGTAGGAGGAAAATGTAACAATTGACAATACCAAGTGCAACAAGGATACAGAGCAACTGGAAATCTTACACACTGAGAATACAAAATAATACTACCCTTTAATGTCTTACGGAATTAAACATTCACTCCATACATCAGCAGTCCCCAATTTTTTTGGCACCAGGGACCGGTTTCATGGAAGACAATTTGTCCACAGACAGGGTCAGGGGGAGGGGGGTTCAGGCGGTAACGCAAGCAATGGGGAGAGGCAGATGAAGCTTCGCTTGCTCGCCCGTCACTCACCTTGTGCTGTGCGGCCCAGTTCCTAAGGAACTGCCATACATGACCCATCAAACCCACTCCTACGTGTTAATCCAAAAGAAGTGAAAACATGTTTCCACAAAAACGTGTATGTTAACATCTATAGTAGCTTTATATATACATAATCGCCAAAAAATGGAAAACCCAAATGTGCTTCTACTGGTGAATGGATAAACTAACTGTGGTAGGTCCATACGATGGAATATTACTTAGCAATAAAAAGGAATGAACTACCCCATACACAAAACAATATGGGTGAATCTCAAATGCATTATACCAAGTAAAAGAAACCACACTCAAAAAACTACATAGTGTGATTGCATTTACATACAATTCTGGAAAAGGTAAAATTACTGGGGCAGGAGACAGATTGGGTGACTGCAAGGGACTGGTGTGGGGGTGGGGCGGTGCTGACAATAAAGAGGCAGAAGGAATTTTCTTGGGGTGGTAGCAGTGTTCTGCATCTGGATTGCAGTGGTGGTTACAAAACTATGAGCATGTGTCAAAACTCACAGAACTACAGACTAAATTATGTACATTTTACTGTAAATAAATTATGCCACAATAAAGTTGATTTAGAAAGGAAAAAAAATGAGGATCAGTGTTTCTATCAGAACAAAGTTCTAAGATAGAAAGAAACCCCTTCTGAAGAAACAAAAGCCCATAAATTACCTCTCTATAACGGATGTCTTTCTAAACCAAAAAATAATGAGTGATTCAAAGGGAAATCTGAACAAGAAAATTGACAGACTCAACCTCTAACTGATTCTTCAGAGAATACAGACTTTCAGTCCAGAGACAACTTGTACACTATGATTTGGGCAAGTGTAAAAAGAAAATGGGGATTTTTGTGTACTGTAAAAATCACCAGAGACAAACAAAAGTCTGTTTTAATTTTAATTCTTACACTTATCTTGGAAATTACCAGTAAGACAGCATATTCTACATACATACAAATCCTCTCTATTTGTACATTCATTACTTTAAAGGTTATTTCTCTAATGTTTGGTTGTCCTTTGCTCATTATTTGTATCACTGCATTCTAATCTGGCTGCCTGGAGTTAAATTACTACCCTGCGAAGTTGTATCCCAAGTTCATTATAATTTCTGCTTAAGACAGCAAAAGAAATCGACTTGGATATTTTGGGTACCTTTCCTTTTTTGTTTTCAGTGAAATATTATTATTTAACATTTACTAAAAGGTAGTGTCAAGAAACATAATGTATTTAAACCGGAATTCAACTCACAAAAAACTTAACATTGATTTACATCAACTTTTCAGGGCCCAACATTTTTCATTTGTACATGTTTTCCAATTTCTACATATAGTCACAAAATATATGCACAAAATAATTTATAAATAATTATTTTAATTTGGAAGAGACCAAACAATGAAATACTCAAGTAATTAAATCACTCAAACTTTAAAATTAAACATTCTATCAGTAGCCAAGAGCCAAAATTATCCTTTAAATACCATATAGTCTGCCCAACTCAAATCCTCTTCAGATCTACACTTTCCTATAAAACTGCAATAAGCAAAGCACACAAGCACACAGTTCCTAATAACATAACTTTGGTGCCTAGAATCAGCTTAGGGTAGAGAAGAATTAAGGACAGAATTAGTATTTGGTCTAGCGGTCTAAGTATGGCTTGATTGCAAGCTAAGCTAAAAATTTCAAAGGGACTGCCAAATCTGTGGCCTAATAAGTCAATGCCCCTTGAAATTTATGCTATCTTATTGCTGTACATTCACTAATGCTAAAATGATTCCAATAAACTGACAGATTTTATTTGTAATTTCACTTAAAACAGCAGAGCAATATTTCAAAATCACTACAATATTGCTGCTGATGTTAATATATATGAATCTGTTGGTTGTGGGTAATTCTTTTCCTCTTCACAGTGGTAGGCTGTGTTAATACAACATGTTTTCTTCTACTGTTCACTAATGAGATAGTAATTGCCATCAGAATCCTACTGGGAATACAGACTTGCATAAATAATAGGCCTAAGGACAGGTTTTACATATCTATAATGATTCTCAGATACATTTTGTTCTGCATGAACACACTGGCACCGAAATGTGTCCTTTCCTATGGAGGATAAACTCCATATTTTCAGAAATGTGCAAACAAGAGAAACAAATTTAACTAGGCAGATTTCAGGTTCTTCTTTCTAGCAACTAAATGGAAGAGCAATTAACAGAATGCTCCTTTTTATCAAAAACTTATTACCCTTTCACTAGAAACCCTAAAAAGTTGCTATTTTAAAGTTTTCAATGCTTCAGTTAGAAACATAACTGGCAGACTTAGTATGAGTTCCAATGAATGTACTGTAATGTAAAACTGTACACATCACTTCAAATATTGGTTGTATAATAAGGAAGTTTAAAGAAGATATTTTAATGCATTGTTGGCTGACACCACTATCTTCTGAGTTTATTTAGGGTATAAAGATTTCTAGAAATTCATTTAAAATAATATTTTCTGCTGATGAACTGCATTTGGCAATTATTGTCCACTGAGCCCTCAGGTACTCTACTGCTTCTAAACATGGTAAGTATCATTTACCATTCAGCAGGGAAATTAACAAAAGTTCCCATTTCCCATTCTTAGATTATAATCTTTAATAAACCCCAAAAGAAATGTAAATGTAGTACCTTTCATGATGTCCCAAATCTGACAGAAATTCATCTGCATGTCTTTGGAGTTCATTTCCTTCTAAATTCTTTAATTTCTTCAACTCACTTTGTAGAAAAAACCAGAGCTCTTTAGCTCCATTTGCAATCCTCCTCCTTAGGATTTCATGATCCTTCCCTAGACCTGCAGTCAAAGAATAGAGAGCATCAGCATTTCCAACATTTTGATGAAAGGAAATTTTCAATTGTTTGTGCTAATGTCAATATATTGAAGAGGAAAAACAATGTATCATTACCTACCATTTCTAGTTTGTTTCTTATAATTTTCAATCTGTTCTTTGGCCTTCACAAGCTGCTCTTCTAAAGCATGAACCCTTCCTGAAGCTGGGCCCTGATCAATGGGGCCTTCTGGTATTCTGTAGTTCAAGGAAGAAAATGTAAACATTTAGCTTATAAATTATGCAACAAAATACATATTTACTTTGCAAAAACATTATTTATTGGTGACTCTAGAAGTCACTGGACCATATCATATATTAGAAGTCCCAAATGAAATTTTCTCTCCAAAGCTATAGGGTAAGATGTAAACACTGGAATGAAACTGAACAAACACAGAAAAAAATAATCTAGCTCAGAGATGTATGATCTTCTAGGAATTAAGGAACCTTTAGAACTCTCTCCTAAAAACTTTCATCATACAACTTAGAATAACACCATCAGTGGCAAAGTGATCAATTCTTCATTAGTGCTGAGAATAACAAAGTTGAAGGAGAGGGTGACAAAAAGGCTTAAAAGGAGTAAGAAAGCACATAACTGAACCTGTGTCTATGTTCAAATATCAAATGCAAATTATTTCTAAATTAATTATAATATCAGATATAAATCTGTGTTCCGATTCATGAACTCATGGCCTTAGATTACTAAGCATGGGTTTTATAAAGAAGGGAAAGACAAGAATAGAAGATGAAGTATACCAGAAAAAACACCTGAAAATTAATGTTCTGTTTATGTCAGGAATGAAAAATATCAGTCCATAATACAAAATGTTGGAATATAGCAGAGGAACTCCAGGATCTCTTGCTTATATTATCAACCTGTACAGCTTCTTTCCAAACTGTACTTGTTTCTAACATATTTTGTTTTTATGTGACTTTTGGAAGTATTCTGTACACCATTATGGCCATAAAAGATATCCACATCCTAATCCTGTAACTTGTAATGCTACCTTAGGTAACAAAAGAAACCTTATATGTGTGATTAAGTTAAGGACCCTGAGATAGGGAGACAGCCCTGGATTACCCAGGTGGGCTATAATTGTAACCACAGTGTTCTTATAAGAGGGGAGTAGAAGGAAATTTTATTACAAAAGAGGAGAAGGTGATGTGGTTAATTAGTTTTGAAGATGGAGGAAGGGGTCATGAGCAAAAAATGCAAGGAAGGCATCTTTAGAAGCTGGAAAAGGCAAAGAAACAGATTCTCCCCTAGAGCTTCTCTAGTGAATGTGGCCTCACTGACACCTTGGTTTTGGCCCAGTGAAACTTAATTTCAGATGTCTGCCCTCCCAAACTGTAATAGAATAAATTTCCATTTATTCTGTTTTAAGCCACAGAGTTTATTGTATGTGTTACAGCAGCAATAGGAAACTAATACATATACATATATTTACATACATACATACATATACATATATACTTTTGAAAAAATATTAAGAAGATTAAATAATGGCTGATTTTTCTTCCAAAATCTATTTAAATGAGAAACTGCCTCTAAAAGTACGAAGCACAGTGTCTGTCAATAAAGCTTAACAGGACTATTGTATCTGGGGTCAGTCATTCTACAGATGAGCTGTAATATCAAAATGCCTGGGATATCTATTCTTACCATCACAATTCATTTTTGGGAAACAATTTCTAAATTATACTTGGCACAACTTAAACTTAGCTATCAACCTGAGGAGAAAACTAATACGAAGAGGGCAGACAGCAGAAGCAAGAAGAACTACAATCCTGCAGACTATGGAACGAAAACCACATTCCCAGAAAGACAGACAAAATAAAAAGGCAGAGGGATATGTACCCAATGAAGGAACAAAATAAAACCCCAGGAAAACAAGTAAATGAAGTGGAGATAGGCAACCTTCCAGAAAAAGAATTCAGAATAGTGATAGGGAAGAAGATCCAAGACCTCTGAAAAAGAATGGAGGCAAAGATCGAGAAGATGCAAGAAATGTTTAACGAAGACCTAGAAGAATTAAAGAACAAACACCTAGAAGAATTAAAGAACCAACAAACAGAGATGAACAATACAATAACTGAAATGAAAAATACAATAGAGGGAATCAATAGCAGAATAACTGAAGCAGAAGAACGGATGAGTGACCTGGAAGACAAAATGGTAGAATTCACTGCCATGGACCAAGATAAAGAAAAACGAATGAAAAGAAATGAAGACAGCCTAAGAGACCTCTGGGACAACAGTAAACAAACAAACATTTGTATTATAGGGGTCCCAAAAGGAGAAGAGAGAGGAAAAGGACCCGAGAAAATATTTGAAGAGATTATAGATGAAAACTTCCCTAACATGGGAAAGGAAATAGCCACCCAAGTCCAGGAAGTGCAGAGAGTCCCAGGCAGGATAAACCCAAGGAGAAACAGGCCAAGACACATAGTAATCAAACTGACAAAAATTAAAGACAAAGAAATATTATTAAAAGCAACAAGGGAAAAATGACAAATAACATAAAAGGGAACTCCCATAAGGTTAAGAGCTGATTTCTCAGCAGAAACTCTACAAGCCAGAAGGGAGTGGCACGATATATTAAAAGTGATGAAAGGGAAGAATCTACAACCAAGATTAATCTACCTAGCAAGGATCTCATTCAGATTCGATGGAGAAATCAAAAGCTTTACAGACAAGCAAAAGCTAAGAGAATTCAGCACCATCAAACCAGCTCTGCAGCAAATGCTAAAGGAACTTCTCTAAGTGGGAAACACAAGAGAAGAAAAGGACCTACAAAAAGAAATCCAAAACAATTAAGAAAATGGTAATAGGAACATATATATCGATAATTACCTTAAATGTGAATGGATTCAATGCTCTAACCAAAAGACAGAGGTTTGCTGAATGGATACAAAAACAAGACCCGTATATATGCTGTCTACAAGAGACCCACTTCAGACCTAGGGACACATACAGACCGAAAGTGAGGGGATGGAACAAGATATTCCATGCAAATGGAAATCAAAAGAAAGCTGGAGTGGCAATACTCATATCAGATAAAACAGACTTTAAATAAAGAATGTTAGAAGAGACAAGGAAGGACACTACATAATGATCAAGGGAATCAATCCAAGAAGAAGATATAACAATTATAAATATATATGCACCCAACATAGGAGCACCTCAATACATAAGGCAAATGCTAACAGCTATAAAAGAGGAAATAGACAGTAACATCGTAATAGTGGGGGACTTTAACACCTCACTTACACCAATGGAAGATCAACCAGACAGAAAATTAATAAGGAAGCACAAGCTTTAAATGACACAACAGACCAAATACATTTCATTGATATTTACAGGACATTCTATCCGAAAACAGCAGATTACACTTTCTTCTCAAATGCACATGGAACACTCTTCAGGATAGATCATATCTTGGGTCACAATTCAAGCCTCAGTAGAGTTAAGAAAACTGAAATCACATCAAGCATCTTTTCTGACCACAACGTTATGAGATTAGAATCAGTTACAGGGGAAAAAACATAAAAAACAAAAACACGTGGAGGCTAAAGAATACGTTACTAAATAACCAAGAGATCACGGAAGGAATCAAAGAGAAAATCAAAAAATACCTAGAGACAAATGACAACAAAAACACGACAATCCAAAACCTGTGGGATGAAGCAAAAGCAGTTCTAAGAGGGAAGTTTATAGCAATACAATGCTACCTCAAGAAACAATAAAAATCTCTAATAAACAATCTAATCTTACACCTAAAGGAGCTAGAGAAAGAAGAACAAACAAAACCCGAAGTTAGTAGAAGGAAAGAAATCATAAAGATCAGAGGAGAAATAAATGAAATATAAATGAAGAAAAAAATAGCAAAGATCAATAACACTAAAAGCTGGTTTTTTAAGAAGATAAACAAAATTGATAAACCGTTAGTCAGACTCATCAAGAAAAAGAGGGAGAGGACTCAAATCAATAAAATTAGAAATGAAAATGGAGACGTTACAACAGACACTGCAGAAAAACAAAAGATCATAAGAGACTACTACAAGCAACTCTATGCCAAAGACAACCTTGAAAATGGTAGTCATGAAAATGGAAAGCCTTAAGAAATGGACAAATTCTTAGAAAGGTATAACTTTCCAAAACTGAACCAGGAAGAAATAGAAAATATGAACAGACCAATCACAAGTAATGAAATTGAAACTGTGATTAAAAATCTTCCAACAAACAAAAGTCCAGGACCAGATGGCTTCACAGGTGAATACTATCAAACATTTAGAGAAGAGCTAACACCCATCCTTCTCAAACTCTTCCAAAATATTGCAGAGGAAGGAACACTCCCAAACCCATTCTACGAGGCCACCATCACCCTGATACCAAAACCAGACAGGGATACTACAAAAAAGAAATTTAGAGAACAATATTGCTGATGAATACAGACGCAAAATCCTCAACAAAATACTAGCAAACAGAATCCAACAACACATTAAAAGGGTCATACACCATGATCAAGTGAGATTTATCCGAGGGATGCAAGGATTCCTCAATATACGCAAATCAATCAATGTGATACACCATGTTAACAAATTAAAAAATGAAAACAATATGATCATCTGAATAGATGCAGAAAAAGCTTTTGATAAAATTCCACACACATTTATGATAAAAACCCTCCAGGAAGTGGGCACAGAGGGAACCTACCTCAACATCATAAAGGCCATATACGACAAACCCACAGCAAACACCATTCTCAATGGTGAAAAACTGAAAGCATTTCCTCTAAGATCAAGAACAAGACAAGGGTGTCCACTCTCGCCACTATTATTCAACATAGTTTTGGAAGTCCCAGCCACAGCAGTCAGAGAAGAAAAAGAAATAAAAGGAATACAAATTGGAAAAGAAGTAAAACTGTCACTGTTTGCAGATGACATGATACTTATACATAGATAATCCTAAAGATACCACCAGAAAACTACTAGAGCTCATCAATGAATTTGGTAAAGTTACAGGATACAAAATTAATGCATAGAAATCTCTTGCATTCCTATACACTAAGAACAAAAGATCAGGAAGAGAAATTAAGGAAACAATCCCATTCACCACTGCAACAAAAAGAATAAAATACCCAGGAGTAAACCTACCTAAGGAGGTAAAAGACCTGTACTCAGAAAACTATAAGATACTGATGAAAGAAATTAAAGATGACACAAACAGATGGAGATACATACCATATTCTTGGATTGGAAGAATCAATATTGTGAAAATGACTATACTACCCAAAGCAATCTATAGATTCAATGCCATCCCTATCAAATTATCAATGGCATTTTTTACAGAATTAGAAAAAAAAAACTTAATATTTGTATGGAGACACAAAAGACCCTGAATAGCCAAAGCAATCTTGAGGGAAAAAAACGGAGCTGGAGGAATGAGACTCCCTGACTTCAGACTATCCTACAAAGCCACAGTAATCAAGACAATATGGTACTGGCACAAAGACAGAAATATAGATCAATGGCACAGGATAGAAAGCCCAGAGATAAACCCAGGCACCTACGGTCAACTAATCTATGACAAAGGAGGCAAGGATATACAATGGAGAAAAGACAGTCTCCTCAATAAGTGGTCCTGGGAAAACTGGACAGCTACCTGTAAAAGAATTAAATTAGAACACTCCCTAACACCATACACAAAAATAAACTCAAAATGGATTAAAGACCTAAATGTAAGACCAGATACTCTAAAACTCTTAGAGCAAAACATAGGAAGAACATTCTTTGACATAAATCACAGCAAGATCTTTTTTGACCCACCTCCTAGAGTAACGGAAATAAAAACAAAAATAAACAAATGGGACCTAATGAAACTTCAAAGCTTTTGCACAGCAAAGGAAACTATAAACAAGACAAAAAGACAACCCTCAGAATGGGAGATAATATATGCAAATGAATCCACGGACAAAGGATTAATCTCCAAAATATACAAGCAGCTCATGCAGCTTAATATCAAAAAAGAAACAACCCAATCAAAAAATGGGCAGGAGACCTAAATAGACATTTCTCCAAAGAAGACACACAGATGGCCAAGAGGCACATGAAAAGCTGCTCAACATCACCAATTATTAGAGAAATGCAAATCAAAACTACAATGAGGTATCACCTCACACTGGTTAGAATGAGCATCATCAGAAAATCTACAAACAACAAATGCTGGAGAGGCTGGAGAAGAGGGAACCTTCTTGCACCGTTCGTTGGCATGCAAGTTGATACGGCCACTACGTAGAACAGTATGGACGTTCCGCAAAAAACTAAAAATAGAATTTCCATATGACCCAGCAGTCCCACTACTGGGCATATACCCAGATAAAACCATAAATTCAAAAAGACACATGGACCCCAATGTTCAATGCAGCACTATTTACAATAGCCAGGTCACGGAAGCAACCTAAATGCCCATCGACAGACGAATGGATAAAGAAGTCGTGGTACATATATACAATGGAATATTACTCAGCTATAACAAGGAACGAAATTCGGTCATTTGTAGAGACATGGATGGACCTAGAGACTGTCATACAGAGTAAGTCAGAAAGAGAAAAACAAATATCATATATTAACACATATATGTGGAATCTCGAAAAATGGTACAGGTGAACCAGTTTGCAAGGCAGAAATAGAGACACAGATGTAGAGAACAAACGTATGGACCCCAAGGGGGGAAAGTGGGGGTGGGGGTGGGGGGATGTGGTAGTGGTGGTGGTGGGATGAACTGGGAGATTGGGATTGACATATATACACTAATATGTATAAAACAGACAACTAATAAGAACCTGCTGTATAAAAAAATAAAATTAAATTCAAAAAGAAGACATATGAAATTTTTAATACCTTTTCCAGCATTTTTATATAACAGATGAAGCCAAATTAACTGTTAATTACTTGACGACTTCAGAATGCATGTTTAGTAAAGAAGCTCCTGTTACAGTTATATCAGAGTAAATAAGGTATTCTATAATTTCACATGAACTTGTATGCACTAACACTGAACGGAAGCAGGAAAGATAGCCATCCTCTAAGCATGAGTTTTCCAGGCTACATAATTTGAAGTAAAAAAGCCTTCATTTGTATACAAACAACAGAAAAATGATAAAATGAAGAGAGCTGTTAGGTGCATAATTACCCAATTTATGAGCACAAATATGTATACATTCATAAATGAGGCATTTCCTCGTATATAGTTTGTAGAACTTGGTTCTTACTTTCTGAATTAGATGGCTGGGTTTTAGGAAATAATTTCAAACAAAATAAAAGTACCACGCCTTGTAATTTATTCAATATTTTAGCAGCAAGATACCATAGGATAAGCATTTCCTTTTCCGGAATATACGTTAGTGATACAAAATTTCAGACAATAGAAAGATATGTCTAGGTCCTCCTTTTTATCTCATTTCTTCTTACATTGATGGAATAAAGTTAGGGGAAAACAGGCATGAAGAAATAGCATAAGGTCTTTTTGGCAGAGTTCCATTAAGTACTAAAGCCAATCTAATTCTAATAAAATAGAAATGAATTAGTGATTTCTAATAATTCATTAGATTATTAGTGATGCAATAATCTAATCCAACTGTGGATAAACTATAGGTAAAGAAAAGTAATAGAGAAGTCAATGCAAAAAATGTACAGAATAAGGACTATTGGAAAGGACTATTCTTTCCAAACCCCATAAAGAAAAAAGTCAATCTGCAAGAACAGTCTCTTTATCTGAATATTTAGGTAATTGAATGTTTTATTATATTCACTGTGCAAAAAGATATATAGAATGTCTTCTGGCCGAGACGAAGTAACAGAGATCAGATTTACCATTAGGCCTGAAACAACTGAAAACCCAGATAAAGCGTATGAAACAATGGTTTAATAAAACTGGAATCAGGAGAAAGATGGATGGCAAAATATGTGGTTCCTGACTTCAGTCCCCCTCAGGGAAAGGGAAACTAGCAACTATCCATAGACAAGATACCTTTCTGAAGATCCCAGAACAAAGGGGTGAGTCTGAAGCATCTCTTTTGACCACAAAATCTGAGAAAAACAGCATGAGAAGGGTAAGAGGAGTGTTTTCACTTTGACCACAGCCCCCCCACCAAGGTCAGTTCAGTGCTGCACTGAGGGGATCCCCTGGGCCTAAAGTTTCTCCTGTGGGAAAAGGGGAGCGCAAGAGGACATGAAGCTTCCCCAGCATTCCAGATACTTCCTGGGAGTGATACCGAGCGGGGTCCTGTGGAGCTCCTGGACACAAAGCTTTTCTGTGCCCCCCATTTCTTTGATGACAATCAATAGCCTTCATCAGCCTTCATGACATTCCTTGAGTTCCAACAGGCAGATTCAGGCAGTTGTTAACTAGGGATGGGAGGGGATACAAGACCAGGGATAAACAGACAGCCAAGAGAAACAACAGTGCAACCTTGGGGGCAAGGTCCTGGTTCCCTATCAAGGGATACACAAAACAATGTCTTTGAGCTGTTTTGCAGATACTGAAACCCCCTCCAGGTGGGAGAAGTTAAGATTAACAATGGTATGCTGTCCACAAGCATGCAGACCCTAGACCAGCTGGAACCTGAAGGTTGATGATGCTGACTCCTACTTACCTCACCACCAACCCATCAGAAGAATGTCCACGCGCTGATCATGCCCTCTTTAAACCATTACTATATAACTTCTCAGTATCCTCTTCAAGTTGGGCCACATAGTTTTTTAAAGCAGGAACCTGCTGTGTCCCCCTGTGCCTGGCAAAGTGATAAAGCTATCCTTTTCTACTTCATCCAAAACTCTGTCTCCGAGATTCGATTTGGCACCAGTGTACAGAGAAGCTGAGCTTTTGGCAACAGGAGGCCCACTTAAGCACTGCCTCACAGGGATTATCACGGGAATCAGTTAGAGATAGAGAAGGGGAAAGGGGCTCACAGCAATGAGTGTGCGAATCCTGGCAGACTTCATTCCTGCTAGTGGTCGGGCCTGAGCGGAGATCCCAACCAGCGACTCTGACCATTTGCAGAGCTGAGCCCGTGACCCCAGCTGGTCAGGGAACCTGGTTGGCATTTCTGCCTTATTGGGTCCCCAGCCAGAGTGCTATCTTGGTGGAGGACCAAATTCTAGTGCTCTCCCTATACAGGGAAGCAAGTCAGCGGCCCCACCCAACTGCTGGGCATAGCCTCCAACCCCACTTGAGTGGGAAGCCTGGCCTGAGATGCTAGGCAGTCACCCAGCACATCCTACAGTCCACCCAAGCAAGGAAGCAAGTCACTGGTCACACCCAACTGCTGAGCATAGCCTCCAACCCCACCCAACAGTGAAGACCGGCCAAAGATGCCAGGCAGTTGCAGGCAGCCATGCAGTACATCCTACAGCCTTCTTAGGAGGAAAGCCAGTCGGTAGCCCCACCCAACTGCCAAGCCTAGCCTACAGCCAACCTGACCAGGAAGTCTGGCCAGGGATTTAAGGCAGACACAGAGCCCATTCTACAGGCTTGCTCAAACAGGGAGCCGAGCCAGAAGCATACTGTTGAACATAGTCTCCAGCCTCACCAGGTTGCTCAGCCAGAGACCCTGGTCAGCTCTAGAGTCCATTCTACAAGCCTGTTCAGGCAGAGAGCCAAGCCAGCAGCCTTGCCCAACTGCAGAGCATGACCACTGGTTCTGTCTGACTGAGGAAGCCCAAACAGTGACCGTCAGCAACTTTGAAGCCTGGCCTCTGGTACTGACTATGTGGAGCCCAGCCTACAGTGCTGTACAGCAGCACAGCATAGCCTACAGCCCACCCAGTTGCTAAGCATAGCCTGCAGACTCACCCAGGTTGAATGCCCAGCCAGCCACCTCACCTAATCACAAAGCATAGCCTGTGGCTCCACCCAACCAGTAAGCCCAGAAACCATGGAGCATAGCCTCTAGCCCCACCCAACAGTGAGATATAGCTGGCAGCCCTACCTGGCCAAGAAGCCCAGCAAGAGACTTTGTCAAAGAGTGGAGCACAGCCAGTTGCTTTCTCAATTGCAAAACCCAGCCTGCAGGCCCACCCAATTCTGGGGCAGAGCCTGTGGTCCCAGTCTGATCAAGGAGTATGGCCTGAGTTCCCATCTGATCACAAAGTCCTGTGTATGGCTTTGACTGAATGTAGAGTCCAGCCAATGGCAACATCAAACCAGCGGGGCACAGCTTGAGGCTCTACCCAACCATGGATGAATGTGGAGCCCAGCGTGCGGCCCTGCCCATTCCCGGAATGCAACCAGCAGCACTCCCTGAACACCAGGCCAGAGAACATGGCCTGAAACCCTGCCTGAGCAGGTGACTGCAGAGCCCAGCAAATACCCCTGCCTGAACACAGATCCCAGCCAGCAGTTCTGTTTGAATGTGAAGCCCAGCCATGAGGCCTACCCAAATTCAGAAAAATGACAGCCCTCTGGCTCCCCAACCTCAGAGCACGTGCAGTAGTCCCATCCAAATAGAGACCCTGAGAGTAAGCATGCCTTGTCCAAGGCTGCTACCAGCTGCCCATCCAGAACCCCAAGCTGAGCTGACTGGTAAAGGCCTTTCCCTGCTGAAGCAAATCTGTAAAGGCTGTAAAAGCGATCACTTTCTCAAAGGAGCAGATATCCACACAAGGATAGAAGGATCATGAGGAATCAGGTAAACATAACACGATCAAAGGAAACTAATAAAGCTACAATAACTATACCTAAGGAAATGGAGATCTATCAACTGTTTAACGAAGAATTTAGAATGGCCCTCTTAAAGAAATTCAGAGAACTATGACAAAACATAGATACACAGCCAATAAAAATTAGGAAAACAGTGCATGTAACAAAACTGTAAATTCAACAAACAAACAGAAACCATAACAAAACAGAAACAGAAACAACAGGAATCCTAGACCTGAAAAATACAATGACTAAACTAAAGAATTCAACAAAAAGCTTCAATAGCAGACCTGACCAAGGAGAAGAAAGAATTAGTGAACCTGAATACAGCTCATTTGAAATTATCCAGTCAGAGGAGCAAAAAGAAAACAGAAAGAAAAAGAGTGAAGAAAGACTAAGGGAATTTATGAAATTCCACAAGCAAAACATTCTATGATTACTGAAGCCCTAGAAGGAAAAGAAAAGGAGAAAGGGGCAGAAGGCTTATTTTAAAAATAATTCCCAACTCTGGTGAGTGATCTGAACATCTAAATTCATGAAGCTCGTAAGTCCCCAAGTAGAAAATCTGATGGAGTTTTAAAAGCCTGCAGAATACAAAATCAACATACAAAATTCAATGTATTTCTACATTCTAGGAAAAAACAAAGGGAAACTGACATGTCAAAACACATTATTACCTAACCATAGCATAAAAACCATGAAAAATTAAATATGACTCAGTAAAAGAGTATAAAACCTGCAAACTGAAAATTATAAACTTTGCTTAGAAATCGACAGGCCAATTCAAAAATTCATATGGAAATGCAAACACCTAAAGCAGTCAAAACAAATCTGAAAAAGACTAAGAAAACTGAAAGACTAACATCATCTGATATCAAGACCTACAGTAAAGTTACAATAATCAAGACAGTGAGCTACTGGCATAAAGATAAACAAAGAGATCAATGAAACAAAATAGAGTCCAGGAATAGGAACCATACATATATGTAAAACTGATTTTTACAAAGTCACAAAGGTAATTCAGTGGAGAAAGGATAGCTTTTACAACAATAAAACTTCTGGAAGAAAACAAGAAATATACCTTTATGATCATCAGTTAGGCAAAGTTTTCTTACATATGACACCAAAAGCATGATACATAAAAGAAAGACACTCTTAAGACAATGGAAAGACATGACAAAGACTAGAAGAAAATATCTGCAAATCCTATATCTGTTAAAGGATTTGTGTCTAAACTATATAAAGGATCCAATCATCAGAACACAACCCAAGCAAAACAAAAACAAAACTAAAAACAAAAATGGACAAAGAGATTTGAATAGATACTCCACATACAAAAAAAAAAAAAAAAAGAATAGCAAATAAGCACATTAAAAGATGTTAAACATCATTAGTCATCAGGGAAATGCAAGAAAAGTATATACTGTGTGGCTGGCCTGGTTCATTGCTTATATTTAATGTCATGGAATATGAAACAGGGTTTCTTGTAGATAATCCTCATTCCCTATTAAAAATGACTACATGTTCAGTTTTTCTGACCTGATGTACATTTTAAAAATTATCAAATTCTCCTGAATAAGACATTTCAAGAAAATCTTCATTCAAATATGAAGTTGCCCTTCTAATACACAAACATTAAGCCCCACTCTTCAGGGAATTCAGCAGATCTGTCCAAAAATATGAAAACCAGTAAATTCCTGCTTTGCAGCCAGAATATGAAAAAACAGTGAATTTGTAGCCTAAGTGTAGTGATTATACAGCTCTCTCAGAGAAATTAAACTTTTGTCATCAGAAATATATTTAATAATTCATTTAAAACAGGTTGCCTTTCTTAAATATCAATACTTTCAATGATTTTGCCATGAATGTTGGAACAGTAAAGATATTAATTTAAGAAAAAGAACCTAGGCACAAATAAACAATATTAGGAATCAGAAGAGAATCAAAAGCACAGGTAAAGAATTTTAAAACTCATCACAAAATACTATGAATACTTTCAGGCACTTAATTTTAAAATATGGAAAAAATAAATAACTTCCAGAGGCAATTGAATTACCAAAATAGATTCAAGAAGAAACAGAAATTGAATCAGTAATCAAAAACCTATTTAATTTAAAAAACTCTAGGATCAGGCGTTTTTATACATGAGTTTCACAAATGCTCATAAGACAGCTATCTGAATTTTTTCCTAGGGAATATAAAGAGATGAAGTTCCAAAATTCCATTCCTGAAATTAGTATAAGACTGATAGAAAAATAGTGTAAAGGTCAAGAAAAGGAAAATTAAAGGCCAATTCAATTAAAAACTTATTTTTAAAATCCTAAGTGATATATTAATAAAGATAGCAATGCTTTAAAAAATACATGATGACTAGACTTTATCCCAAGAATACCTAGTTGATAAGGAGTATATAGCAAAAAATCCCTAGTGAAAATCACATTCCATGGATCAAATAATTAGAAGTATTCCTTTTAAAGTTAAGAACGACAGAAGAAATGTCTGCCATCACTGCTCTGTTCACCACTGTGCTGGAAGTCTTAGCCAAGGCAGTAAGAGAAAGTAAGACTTACAAACAAAGGAAAGGAAGAAACAACTATTGTTATTCACATATGATATGGTCTTTACTGTAGAAAATCCAATATAATCCACAAACTAATTGCATTAAGAGTTCAGGGAAATTTCTAGATACAGTATTAAGATATATAAAAATTAGTTTAACGTTCCTAAACAACAAGAACCACAAAACGCACCTTTTTTAAAAATCACATTTAAAATAGCAATAACAAAATGATAAAGTACTAAGGAATAAATCTAAACAAATAATAAGATTTGTATGAGAAAAATCATACATTTTCTGAAGAATTAACCATTCCCCAAATTGACTGGATATAATTCTTACAAAAGGATTTTTTAATTGAATGACAAGGTGATCCTAAGATTCAAATGAAAGACCAAAATCCTCAAATAGACTAGAAAATTTGCAAAATAATAAGCAGGAGGGAGGATTTGCCCAATCAGATAACTAAACATAACATTAATGTGGTACTGGCATAAGGTCAGATAAATTAATGGAACCAAAGAATACAGCACCCAGAAACAGATCCCAAAATATATGATGGAGGTATCATTCTAAATTATTAGGGAAAGATAAAGTAGTCAATAAGTGCTTGCTTAGACACCTGGCTTCCTTCTTGGCAAATGTGAAAATTAAATAATCAGACAATCAAAATTTAAATTTTAGAAGAAATTTTGTATTCTTCATGACCTTGGAAAAGAGGTGAATTTCTTAAACAAGATTTTAAAAGCCCAAACTATAAAAGGAGAGGGCTTTTAAAAAACAATGGAGAGAGGATAATGGAAAGTATCTAAATTATTACCTAGATTACATAAAGAACTCCTTCAAATCTATAAGAAAAAGACAATCTAACAGAAAAATGTACAAAATATATGAACTAGCAGTTCACAGATGAGAACTTTAATGATTAATAATCCTGAGAAGTGATCAACTTTAAAATTTTAGTTGCCAGGATATTCAAATTAAAACAGAGATAGGGGCTTCCCTGGTGGCGCAGTGGTTGAGAATCTGCCTGCCAATGCAGGGGACATGGGTTCGAGCCCTGGTCTGGGAAGATCCCACATGCCGCGGAGCAACTAAGCCCGTGAGCCACAATTACTGAGCCTGCGCGTCTGGAGCCTGTGCTCCGCAACAAGAGAGGCCGCGATAGTAAGAGGCCTGCGCACCGCGATGAAGAGTGGCCCCCACTTGCCTCAACTAGAGAAAGCCCTCCCACAGAAACGAAGACCCAACACAGCTAAAAATAAATAAATAATAAAAATAAAGGAATAAAAAAAAAAAAAAACCAAAAAACCAGAGATAGATACCATTTCTTAGCTATTAGAATGATAATAATTAAAAGTAAGACATAGAGGACTTCCCTGGTGGTCCAGTGTTAAAGAATCTGCCTTCCAATGCGGGCGACATGGGTTCAATCCCTGTTCAGGAAACTAAGATCCCACATGCTGTGGGGCAACTAAGCCTGCATGCCACAACTACTGAGCTCATGCGCCTCAACGAGAGAGCCCGCGTGCCGCAAACTACAGAGCCCACACACCCTGGAGCCCATGTGCCACAACTAGAGAGAAAAAAACCCACACGCCACAACTAGCAAGAAGTCTGGGCCACAACGAAGAGCCCGTGCGCCAACAAAAAGATCCCACACACCTCAACAAAGACCCCACATGCCGCAACTAAGACCTGATGCAGCCAAAAGTAAAAATTAAAAAATAAATAGATAAATAAATTAAATAAACAAATATAAAAAAAAAAAGACATTGAATGTTGGTGAAGATATAGAGAAATTGGAACTCTCATATGCTGTATTAGTTTGTTAGGGTTGCCATAACAAAATACCGTAAGCAGGTAGCTTAAACAAAATAAAATTATATTTCCATAGTTATGAAGGCTAAAAATCCAAAGTCAAGGTGTTGACAGGTCTGGTTTCTTCTGAGGCCCCTCTCGTTGGCTTGCAGATGGCCAACAGGCAAGTGAAAAGATACTCATCACAACTAATTATTAGAGAAGTGCAAGTCAAAACTACAATGAGGTATCACCTCACACAGGTCAGAATGGCCATCATCCAAATGTCTACAAATAATAAATGCTGGAGGGTGTGAAGAAAAGGGAATCCTCTTGCACTGTCAGTGGGAATGTAAATTGATACAGCCACTATGGAGAATAGTATGGAGGTTCCTAAAAAACTAAAAATAGAATTACCATATGACCCAGCAATCCCACTACTGGGCATATACCCAGAGAAAACCGTAATTCAAAAAGACACGTGCACCCCAATGTTCACTGCAGCACTATTTACAATAGCCAGGTCATGGAAGCAACCTAAATGTCCATTGACAGATGAATGGATAAAGAAGATGTGGTACATATACACAAGGGAATATTACTCATCCATAAAAAGAATGAAATAATGCCATTTGCAGCAACATGGATGGACCTAGAGATTCTCATATTAAGTGAAGTAAGTCAGACAGAAAAAGACAAATATATGATATCACGTATACATGGAATCTAAAAACAGTATATAAATGAACTTATTTACGAAACAGAAATAGACTCACAGACATAGAAAACAAACTTATGGTTCCCAAAGGGAAGGTGTGGGGGAGGGGGAGGGGGAGATAAATTGGGAGGTTGGGATTAACATATACACACTACTATATATAAAATAGATAAACAACAAGGACCTACTGTATAGCACAAGGAACTGTATTCAATATCTTGTAGTAACATATAATGTAAAAGAATCTGAAAAAGAATATATACATGTAAATATGTGTGTGTGTGTATATATATACACACATGTATAAAACTGAATCTCTTTGCTGTATACTTGAAACTAACACAATTTTGTAAATCAACTATACTAAATTATATATATAATTAAATTTTTTAAAAGTAAAAAAAGAATATTGCTATAAAAATATCAAGTAAAATATCTTTTATTTAGAAGAGATTAATCAACATGGCTGTTCATCATCTACCTAAACTTTTAGTCATTACTATAGAGGACTAGAACAGCTAAGATCATTTCACCCAATAAAAACAATTTTTTTAAAAAGCAATCTATAAAGAGACTGTATATTATTGGCATCCTGCCAATAAACTACTAAGACTACCATAAATTTGGACCATTTATAAATATGAACTAAACTGGCTGAAAATTGGCATTACACTCAGTAACTCAGAGATGCTCATTCTTTGTTTTTTTTTCAGTTAGAATTTTAAGTGGCCACTCACGGAACTAAAATATTCCCAGCAAAAGCACAAAAAGTAATTACATTTATTCAAGTGCCAAGCTTTGCCAAGAGCTTTGTCAAATTAGACAGATGGAAGAGACCTATCAAGAGAAAATATCATTTTATGCAAATGAACTGCTTCTTGTGGTTATACTTATTCATTTTAGCTAGTGTGTAAAAATTCGAAATGGAACCCAAGAAGGAGTAGAAGGGTCAAGCAACAACATCAGTTTTAACAGAATAATCACATGGGAAAATCTGTATTGAAATTCAGCTCTAAGGTACTATGATATCAACACAAAATAGGTCTCAGGCTCAATTCTCCAAGGAAACCTGTGACCGTGTTTATTTTGACAAGTGAAATAGAAAGTGCAAACCAGACCATTCTTTCATCATCCAGCAGCCAAAAACAGAACAATCTAGAGTGACAGTTGTCCTTGCTCACTTCAGATGTGACAACAGCACCCCTGTTAATGTAATTGCTTATTTATTTGCATATTCAGTGCACTGCTGATTTTCTTTAAATTTTATTTACTTAGAGTTTCACTGAAAATACATGAATAGAGGTTTTTTTTTTTTTTTATACAGAGGTTCTTGTTTTTTTGT
Source organism: Eschrichtius robustus (assembly GCF_028021215.1). Taxonomy (NCBI): domain Eukaryota; kingdom Metazoa; phylum Chordata; class Mammalia; order Artiodactyla; family Eschrichtiidae; genus Eschrichtius; species Eschrichtius robustus. The sequence continues at coordinate 36,181,648 of NC_090824.1, forward strand.
TTTAATTTTTTATTATTTATTTATTTATTGTGGCTGTGCTGGGTCTTCGCTGCGGCATGCGGGCTCTTGTTGTGGCGTGTGGGCTCTTTGTTGTGGCATGCGGGCTCAGTAGTTGTGGGGTGTGGGCTCAGTAGTTGTGGCGCATGGGCTTAGTAGTTGTGGTATATGGGATCTTAGTTCCCCGACCAGGTATCAAACCCAGGCCCCCTGCACTGGGAGCGTGGAGTCTTAACTGCTGGACCACCAGGGAAGTCCCTAGAGGTTTATTTCTTTCTTAAGGTACAACATTGTATACAATGAATAAGTCCAGTCCCCATGGACCCTCAATATAGGCAAACACTGTTGACAGTGTCTTATGCACTTTTCTAGAAATGTAATATATATACCTATTTATTAATAGCTACAAAATATTCACTTCATGGAGACATCATAATCTATTCAACCCTTCCCCTACTGATGGTGATTTAGGTTGTTTTTATAACCACTTATTTGATGCAAGTGCTTGTCTCTCCTCTCTGCTACGTTAAATCTGTGAGGGCACTGTTCTGTATCTAGCACCTAACACATTCTCTGACACACAGTAGTTGCTTCATAAACACTTTTGAATAAATGAACTAACAAACAAACCACTGGCTACCATAGCCAAGGGGGAAAAGAAGAATGAGGTGGGAAAGACAAGGGAAAAAAACAAAGCTCTTGTCAAGTAGTCAGCTAAAGATCAGAGAGAAGTGAAAAATAAAGCATTCGTAAAACTGAAATATGAGTAAATGGAAAATCCAATTACTTTGTCAAAAATCTAATTGACACACTTTTTTTTAAGCTCATGCTTTGCATTAAGAAATGAATACCTTTAAAGGAAGAAAATGCCCAAGATACAGGTTGTAGCAGGAAATTTAAGCATATTTTTCTAGGTTTTCTGGGTTGAAATATTATCAAGCTATTCTACTTTTAACACTTATTGGGTTTTGGAGAAATTTCTACATTTTAACAACATTTCTCAATAGTAAGAGCTAATTTTCTTCATATTCTCAAAAGGGCAAGAGTCTGGTGAGAATATCTTCTGGGCATTGGATTTACAGCAGATTACTGAATTTCTGCAGAGCTTATGGACCAAGTAGACCCCTTAAAATAAACTATTATTGCAGGGCTTCCCGGTAGTCCAGTGGTTGGGAGTCTGCCTTGCAGTGTGGGGGATGCGGGTTTGATCCCTGGTAGGGGAACTAAGATCCCACATGCCGCGGGGCAGCTGGGCCCGCACGCCGCAACTGCTGAGCCCTCGCACCTCAACTAGAGAGCCCGCCTGCCGCAGACTACAGAGCCCATGTGCTCTGGAGCCCTTGCGCCACAACAAAGAGCCTGCCTGCTGCAACTAAGACCCGAGGCAGCAAAAAACCCCACAAAAAACAGAAAAACAAACAAACAAACAAACAACTATTATTGGAAAGCTCTTCTTACAAATTAAGAAAGCAGTGAATGACTTGATTAAGAAATGGAAATACCTGGATGGTCTGCCAGTTCACACTACTGCAAATCTTTTAGATTTGCAAGGTTCAAAGGATAAAATGATAACACTGCAATTACTAGTTCAAAACGTGAAGCAGAACCCTTACAACAAAACCTTGCAAAGCACAGAGTATCTCTGGATGTCTGGCCCAGGAATGTAGTCTCAAATTCTTCTAAGCAGATGCTTCCTGTAACACAGTGGTAAGGCCTTTATATGACACACGCCCAAACTTGAATAGCTTGCTTATAACCCTATACCAGCCATTTCCTAGCGTGAGTAGAAATTTAGAACATCTCAGAAAATACTCATATCAAACTAAGAATATATTAAAATAAATAAAATTAATTTTTTGAAAATACATTTCCCAAAGAGTACTTTTGTCTCCTTTCAAATATACCTTCGATTTTTAAGAAACGCTTCAAGAAAAGGCAGAGTTGAACCACTTAAAAGTATGTGGGGAAAGGAGGAGAAAAACACAAGTAATTCTCAATGAGTTTAGGTTGTTCTCTTTTCTCCTCTCCTCCTCCAACTTTTCAGAAAAATGATTATCTTATTTATATTCCTGATATAGAGTGGATACCATATTCTGAAAACATATTTTTTTCTGTTTTTGCTGATGACTGGTTCTGTTTTTGCTTATTACACATTTATAAGGTGGGAAACTGGGCTCAGGCAAAAATTAAGTTCTTATGTTCAAAGGTTTGTTTTAAAAACATTTAAAAATTTATTAAAATATTTGTAAATTTTTACTAAAATTCTGAATAAACGATGTCTCCAAACAATATTTCAGTCTTTGGAATAGATAAGTGTACTATTATGGAAACATAACATTATTTTCCTCCACAATTCAATGATGAAAATAAACTAAGTTGAACTAGAGAAATAAGCATAAGACCCCTAACCAAACACTCAATGCTAAATTAGTCTAGATTTAAATAGATGCATACATATACTCTTTTCTCCAAAAAAAAAAAAAATATATATATATATACACATACACATATATATAGACACATCTAAAAGTAGAAACATGTATACTTATAATAGAACTCCTTCTATTTTATTTTTTAAAAATATTTATTTATTTATTTAGGCTGCGCCGGGTCTTAGTTGTGGCATGTGGACTCTTAGTTGTGGCATGTGGACTCTTAGTTGCGGCATTGTGGACTCTTAGTTGTGGCATGCGGACTTCTTAGTTGCAGCATGTGAAATCTTAAGTTGAGGCATGCATGTGGGATCTAGTTCCCCGACCAGGGGTTGAACCCAGGCCCCCGGCACTGGGAGCATGGAGTCTTACCCACTGGGCCACCAGGGAAGTCCTTAGAACTCTTTTAAGTTAAATAAATTGACAGATTGCTAGGACTGTAACATTTTTGGGTTTTTTTTTGTTTGAGCAGAGAAAGGCTTATTGCAAGTACCAAGCAAGAAGAACAGGTGGCTTGTACTCAAAAAACCCTGAACTCCAGGATTATGTTTTTAAAGTAAGGGTAGTTCTCATTAGTCCATCTGAATGCTTATCACCAAACTGCTGGTTTCCAAAGGGCTCAATTTTGCAAAGCAAGTTTTGTTGTTGCTGTTTTTTAAATTTATTCCCTACTCTTGTTGTTCTACATAAATAATGAAACTGATAATAGTACAGTAATAATAGCTATTATCATATATGGTACTCTCATTATCTTCAAGGTACTATGTTTAGCATTTAAGATAACTATTTCATTTACAACTCAGAACAATCATGAAAAAAGAGGTATCCTTATAGATATGGAAATGGATGTCCAGAGAGGTTAAGCACCTTTGTTCAAGGTTCCAAAACTAGTAAGTGGTGTAGCCAGAACTGGAATCCAGGCTTTTTATTATTCTTCCCTCCTGTTAGTTAACAGAATAAATTAAAATACATTAAGAACAAATTCACTGCGAGATGGCATAAGCTGTAAATACCCACCTCAATGTTACCAGGATTTATTTGTCCATATTGGGCAGTGATGCTAGAGCGAATTATCCTCAGCTATTTTAAGATATGTGTACAAAGTTTCCAGGCCTCCAAAGAAAACTTTTGCCCTTTACTCCAAGCCAAGCCACTCTGGGATATATAACATTCTAATAAGTGTGAATAAATCAGATTAATTCACCACCATCACTGTTAACTGCTAGTTAGGGCGGCAGTATAGAGGTTAGAACCACAGGTTTTAGAGGAAGTCAGACCTTGACCAGGGTCCTACTAGCTGTGTGGTTCTAAACAAGTTATTTAACTTTTCTAAGCTCCTGTTTCCCTATCTGTACTATGAAAATAACAATAGCACCACAAAGACTCACATTGAAGAAGAAATGCTTCAAAATAGTGGGGGCTCAATAAATGTTACCTATTAACACTTTCACTGTGTTCTATTGTGGAACAGCACAGACTACTATGGAATATCTTTATGGTACATCCCTAAAATTTTATAAAGATTATAAAGAATATGATGACAGCTTTGCCTTATGAATTAAGGTCCTGAGATAACTAGGATGACTGATCTTTTAAAAATGTAATAAAATTCTACGTATCAAAGTAAGTGTTTATACAGGACCATGCTCGGAAAACTCAATATACTAGAATATAGAAAGTCCTATGAGAAATTTTCACAAATTTTAAGCTACGATTTATTTTTTAAAAAGAATCTCTTAAGTCATCAAAGAATCGTGTAGTTTCTTATCTGGTTTCTTATTATGCTATCTTGGAGATGTTAGTTGAAAACTATTAAAAGGATAAATAAGATTTAGTAACTTCCCTAGCTATTCTGCACATCCCCACTGTAGTCTCCTAGGAAAATCTGAAGGAAGATGAAAATGAAAGAAGGGTGGCTTTTAAAAATTTCAGTCACATTAAAATACCTTATCATATAAAGAAAGGAATACAATCCTTCTCCAGAAACCAGTCTTCATAGCTGCTGTAAATGAATTAAAATCTTTGGAAAGAATTCTATATAAATTATACGCCAACACCGAGAATTCTAATTGAACACTGCTGTTGTCAAAGCAATGATTAATAAGTACATTTAATCTTTATGCATACTCACAACCAAGTAAAAACTGTGGTTTTTATTATATAGTAGATCTATAGCTAAAATCATACTGCATCCAGTTTGCATGTGCATTTGCATGGGATCATCTCTGTGTACATTTATTTAACTCAGTTAAAGAAATAATCGTTCCAAAAGGGCAAAAAAAAAAAGTCAACAGAATCTAAATGGGACACAAATTAATTTCAATTCTACTGACAAATATTAGATTCCAGATCAGCAATTAGTCAATTCATTTTACAAACTTCTTTTCCATTGTTATTAGGTAAGTTTATATTTTCTAGCCCAGATGATATTACAGTACACTGATACTTCAAGAAACATAGAAGGGCAAAGTAATTACGTTGTTTGAAAAACAAAAAGCACTTTACAAACAATAACCATCTTATCATTGCTAAAGAATTTCTGGAAGACTCAGTGAAGATATGCTACAGTATCATGTGAAAGGTAATATAACTGTAAATATTATCTGTTGCTTTGAAAGAAAAAGGAAGGGAGGTGGAGAATACCCAATACATCCACAAATAATAATTCTCCACTCAGAGAGCAGCTACCATGTCATATTCAATTCCATGAACACGGCATGGCCCAGTCCAAGTGCTGACATATAGTAAATGCTCAAGAAATACCTATCAAATGAATGATGCATTAAAGAATGACAAGAGATAGTTTCCCAACAAGTAAAAGAGAGGAATATTTTCCACAAAAGATAGAAATACATGAAATGCATTATTCCCAATGCTGATAAACCCACTCAGGTTCAAACAAAATTGCAGTAAATCATTGGATAGCAGATCCACAAGGATTATTTTAGGGGAAACGGTGATCAAGCATGCCTGCAAATTTTTAAGGTTGTATCCTGGAGGATATACTGTCCTATAACAAATTGCAATGTCCATTAGTATCATTATTAGATAGAACTAAGCTATCTGCATGAAAGAATGACATTCCTTAAACGCAAGTCCATCCTCTGGTAGAGTCCTCTTTTGCTTTCCACCAAAGGTTGAAGTTTGAAGGACCCCTTTATGTCTTTGATAATTAAGGAAGACCTCACCACTTGTGTATTCATTCTCTAAGAGAACACAATCACATCGCCTATAAGAAGCCATTGCTAAAATAAATGGGAAAAAAAAAATAGGTCATAGGTCACACCCCTCCCCCACCAAACCTGATCGTTCTTTTGTCCATAAATTATAAATGTATACTTTATTTCAAGTCACACTCATACAATCATTTTTTGTGAACTACTTTCCAGCAGAGAAACAATGTTGACACAAAACCAAAGTGAAAAATCCTCATATGTATCCAAAGGCATTCAGTGCCTGTTTTAAAAATGGAGCTGGCAAAAAACCAATTGCACATACGGCTGCAAATGCACAAAGCTGCAGAAAAGCTTTCATAATTAATCCCTTAGTTAATAAGCAACTGGGAACTTCCTGAAGAACTAGGAGTTGAGATCTAGAAGCAATGACCTTTGTTTATTCCCAGTTAAAAAAATTTTTTTTATTGTCTTGCAATAGATTTTACACCTTTTTAGTCACAACCAAGTCATGCAAAGAATTGTTTTAATCAATCTGTGACTTGCTTGCACTGTCAACCGTATCTGTAAAGTGCAATGCTACTAGATTATACATCACACACACACATACCACAAAAGCCTGCTTTAAAAATACACATTTTTCTTGGTTACATGCCAGAATAGTTTAAGAGAAAGGCAACAACTAATTTTCAGCTGAGATATTAAAGGTGGGGCCCACTTCATAAAGCGTTCTAGCCTCAAACTACACTACCTGAGAGATCAAGACCAAGGTAGCGATTCTCCTCAGCTTCCCCTCTTGTCACCAATGAAAAAATGATCACTGGTTTGCAACAACACAATCATAACAGCACTACCAAACCTTTACTAACTTAACCGTCTTTCATCCAGCAGTATCAGGCTGCTTTGCCAATGCTAAGGAAATGATACAAAACCCCAGTGAGGTAGACATTATCAACAACTGAGGGTTAATCCTTTCAAAGAAAGACGGGTTTTTCTTATATACCATCTTGCCTTGTCAAGGAACAAGGAAGTTAAAGTTAAAAGATATAATGTATTTTAAGGTTTCAGGAGTAGAATCTTACCCACTTTCATGTTCTAAAATACTTCAGTCTAAACCTGAACTAAATATCAACATTTTTTATTTGCCTTTCATCAAAGATGGTGACAAGTGATAGGCCACAGACTATTAATATCAAGTTCAAAGATAAATTTGAATTTCTTCATACTGAAATGGGGAAATTTTAAACTAATGCCACACTCATTTAAGTAACAAATGTATTCACACAACTATTCTCATGAGGGAACAATTCATCATATGCCCCAAAGACTAGGCTTTGTTTCCAAAGTATCAACAAAGTACTTCCTGTTTTCCTCCATTATTGTACAAAACTATGTGTTAAATACGTGTGTTAACAAAACATAGATAAAATAACCCAAGCTTGTAGGATATAACATTTTCCTAAGTCAACACAGAAATGCTTTTGTTTGTTTTTCCCCTCCAATGAAATTACAAATGTGTAAAATTCCCAAAATATAGCACTAACACCACTTCTCCCCACAGAGATTTTTATCAAAGCAGATGGAGTGGCAGAAGGAGGTGAAAGATTACTATCCTTTGCCCTCAGGCATATAATTCCAGCCTGAAGTATGAGATCTATTTCCAAAGAACACCAGGAGGCTAGGAAAACAATGTCTCAAGTAGGATTTCACTGAGGTACTGAACCCATGTAACTATACATGGTAGTGTCTTGAAACCTTTTGTCCGGAGTAAAAATTATAGGTTTTTACTATAAAACCGACTTCACAAAAGGACTGTAGTTCTCCCATATGCCTAATATATTCTGAACACTAATCTACATTTAGGAAATAGACAAGTGACACACTGAGTGCCATCATGCTGCCATCTAGGCATCTTTTCCGTTATTAGTATTCCCCATTGTTTGCTAAAGAGGAGAGAGAGAGACATTTCAAGGGATTCTCCCAGTGGTATCTATTCTTTGGCCCCAAGATGCAAAGATATAAGAACAATTCTATGGTTAAGTCACGGTGTTCAGATTTCAGCAAAAGCACAAACTCTGCCCCTTTCCTGTCTCTTTATATCCCATGTGACAAATGAACTGGCTTTGCTGGGTTGAAAACAGACTCACTGCAAAGTCATTTCAGATTCCAGAGTCATAGAATTAATGTTTTTCATGGTTTAAGTGACTATTAAAATAACAAATTTTCTGCCCATGAACTCATGGTCAACAAGTGATTTTTATTTTTATACAGTCATAAAGGAAAAAATGTGAACTTACAGGGACAAAATCAAGTAGGCAGAGCTCTCAAACACCAAACACACAGCTAAAGCAGATTAATCCGACCAGTGAGGTAATCCACTGGTGTGTCATGTATTTGTTTCTTTCCTCACAGAGAGGGAGGATATCTCTGAATGGATGCACAAGAAAGTGGTAGAGGCAACTGCCTATGGGAAGGGGAACTGAGAGGTTGGAGGGTGGGTTGGTGCAGGAAATAATTTGTCACTGTATACCCTTTTGTAGTATTTGACTGTTTTACCATGTCTATGAATCATCTTTTAAAAAACTGGAATCTCGTGTCAAAAATTATTAAAGTAAGTTACATATACCTTTATTACTGTGAGAGGAAAGGTCTTCATACTGAATGACTGACGGTGAACAACTCTGAGTCAATACATTCAACAAGGTCCTTGACAAACAAAGGGTGAGTATCAAAGCAAAGATCTGGGAAGTGCCATGGTGTTCTCTGTAGAATTTAAAGCCTCTGTGCCAAATTCTTATTTTCAAGCTTGTATAGACTCATCATTCCTTGTTTCTTCTATGTGCATACAGTTATATAATGCTATTAACAGACTTTGATATTGCAAGAAGAAGTTTCTAATGAAATCAGGACTCTTTTTCTAAACGATGTTCCACCATAAATAAACTCACCCAGATAATCTGTAAGAACAAGGAAGTAGTAACCATCAGTAGATTTTACGACCCTTTTTCCCTGGCAAACACTCACTACTTAAAATTGCCTGTCTTCTGCATATCATTGAAGAAAAAAACCAAAACTGAGACGGAGGGAGGAGGGGAAAAAGGAAAACAGTAAAAGAGGGGTTGGAGAAAGAAAAGAGGAGGGAAAGAAAGGAGAGAAGGAAGAAAATCTGATAATACGATCTCTGCAGGACTAAGAATCGCTGTTCAGTCAAAAGACAATTGTTAGTGCTTCTTACATGCCAGGTACTTAAGGACACAAACATGAATCAGAAACATCTACTGTCCTCAAGGAGTTCACAACCTGGTGGAAGAGTCAGACACAAATGCTGAAATATGAATTACATTACACAATAACAGTTATGACTTTGTATTTAAGAGTTTGGACTAGAGCAAGAAGAGACAACGTCTGGTGTAGCTAAGGACTTAAAAAGGGCATCCTGAAAATTAAGGAAGAGTTTGTTGGATGATGAAGGAAGGGAAAGCTATCTCAAGCAGAAGGAAGAGCATGAGGAAATGAACGGCAGTAGGAAAGAGCACACTGTATTCAGGAAATGTGGATACAATTTTATATGGCTGGAGCGTATGGCACATAGGAGAATAGAAAGTAAAAGTGAAAAGGAAGGTTTTATGGTAGAAAAAGGAACAGTGGGAAATTAAGCTAAATGAGCTACTAGGGTCAGTTTTCTTAAACCATACAAGAATATTTGTTTTAAAAGTAAATTAATTGTATAAATATTCACTAGGGCAAAGGTTGGTGTTAGTATTTTAAAGAAAAAAAACAATTCTTTTTAGAACACAAATACAGTAATTATTGATGTATAAATGGATGGTACTATATATCAGGTCCAGTGGGCTCTCTAATTAGAAATAGTTTGTTAGACTTATTTTGGTTTACATGAATTCAAAAGCAGTACAGCTGTATTTATCTTCAAATGTTATATAACTCACAGTTGTCATTAATTCAGATTGATTACTTTCCCCTCAAACAAGCAAATCAGTAATGTTACCACACAACTAATACATGGGTACATTTGCTTTTATAAATTCAGGCATGCATACACGAAGTAATTGTGCAAATCTAAGCCCCAGTAATGTTTATATTTAGCAATATTTTAACAGTCTAAGAATGCATGAGATTCAATGTTAGGACTGTACTGTCATCTTTTACGCCTAATTTGTAAAAGCTTCTAAATGTTACTTAAACTATATAATTTTATTCACAAAGTAGTAATAGCACATGTACTAAAATAGGTATGTTTGCCTAAATAAATAATTTCAGCCTATTATGTACAGACACATATACACACATAGATGTGCAATGCACACACACAGGGCCTATTATTTGTTCTCTTTGTGATACAGTGTGGCTCTATACATCATTACCCTAAAAATATCTCAATTCCATCTATTATTACTTTTATAAGAGAGGGAAAAGAGCAGTAGACAAAGAATCAGAAGACACGGACTCTTGTCCTAGTTATAAAACAAACTAAATATTTGACTTACATCATTTCTGGGCCTCACTTTTTTTTTTAATCTGTTAGTCAAAACTTTTTCCTAAATAAATATTTACTTTAATAATTTTTGTAAAAGTTAGTACATACTCTTTGAAAGGATTAAAGTGACTTAAAAGGAAGTACGAAGAGAGAAACCTCAAATAAATACTACCACATAGAAAGTTAAAATAAGCTAACTTTCACATTAAGATAATTCTAGCCATTTTCATGCCTATATCAATAGATTTGAAAGCTTTTATACAAGTTGGATTATACTGTTTGTGCTTTTAAAATATAATACACTTAATCTTACCTGAATTTAATAGAAACATGTCAGTGAAAATTCATGAATTTCTCAATTTCAAATGGATATTTTCTAAAAGATCTAAGGTTAAAAAAATGTGAAAATATTAATAGCCTGGAGTAGTGTCTTAATAAGTACATTTAAAAATTTAGACGTTATTAACTAAAACACGAGAATACTCTTATGTCCCCTCAACTCAAAATTTTGTTGGCATGTTATTTTTCACACTGTCAAACTTTATAACAAATATATCAGATTCCATAATCATAAATTGTAGAAATATCTTGTATTTCATATTAAATGGAGTCACTGCCAATTTTGTTACCGATTTGTTCTACCTTTTAATTGGCTGCATTTCATAATTAAGTGATTTTTTTTTTTCAAGAAGGACTCATGGGTACTTGGGAATGTCTGCCTGCTGCATTTATACTTACTTGAATGGTATCTTGGCTAGGAACAATATTTCTTGATCAGTTTCTTTATTTCAGAAGTATATAGCTATTGTTAAACTGATCTCCAGCACTGACTGTTCCTGAGAAGACGTCTACTAAGAGCTTCATTCAACCTTCCTCCTTTGATAGTCTTTCTGAAAACCTGGAGAAATATCAAAGTTCTATCATTTAACCTAGATATGTCAAGCAATCAAAATCACTAGGACTCAAAATATTATTTTGACTTGAGGACTCAATTGTTAACTCTTCTCAAGAAAACTTTATTATATCTTTGAATAATTTTTCTCTTCTACATTTTCCATTCTCTACTTCATGCAAGTATCTTAATGCTGGATCTTTGCCGGTCCTCCATATCTATTACATTCTGTTTTAATTTCTTGCTTTTTCATCTTCATTCTCTGTAATATGTCAAGCTTTTCTTCAATGTCAGTAATTTAATATTTAGCTACTATTTCCATCCCTTGCTATTTCCACTTTATTGTTTCAGTAATTATGTTTTAAGATACCATATAGCATGTATCTTTCTGAGGCAAGGCAGTCTGACTTCCATATGCTGAGTCCTGCTAGCTCTGAGGAAATCAGAAGCCATTATTTCCGAAGGAAACTATGATAACTAGACATGCCACGCCTCAGCCTTCATTGTTACATAACAACTTTAAAAAATCTCTTTAATAATATTTACTCTCTTTTTTTTTGCTCCTCGTATCAAGTTTTAATAAAAAATACAAGTAATCATACCTGGGTCAAAAGGGGAACAGCTTAAAATATCCATATTTTTATAAATGCATGTTAATGTTATTTCCTGTTATTTCCTATTATATATAGCTAGAACCTAACCCTGGCTATCATTTCAAATCAATCATTATTCAGGTTAGGAAGCCATAAAATTGAGAAAGAGAGGAGGAAAAAGATAGAATATCCTAAGAGTTGATGTGGGAGGGAAATGAGATAGAAGTGTTTTAAAATAAAGTAAATAAGAAAAATATGAACAAGTAGGAATATTTATTAAAATAATTCAATATTTAGTTTACATATATCCTCAAATTGTAATACATTACTACAGCCAATGGTGACATTATACGGTCTAAAAGAACAAAGTTGTCTTGAAGCTCAGAAGCTTGGGTTCTAGTCTGGGTGCAGTCATACACCTTGGGGGAAATATTCAGTAAGCCAACCAATATTCCATCTCTTCAGCTGTAAAAATGAAAGATTAAGAGAGATAACCTTTAGAGTCCTTTTCAGTTCTCAAATTCTATGAACAAGTAAGTAATGTATGGTACAAGGTATGGTAGCCATCCTACAAAATGGCCCCAATGAGCGTCACCTCCTGGTGTGCACTCTCTTGTATAGTAGAGTCATTTATAAAGTAAAAAAAGCAGTCATCAACTGGAAGTACAGACCATGGTCTTATAACGTTTTTAAACATCATTAATAACCTTAGCAGTTAAAGTCAAAGAAACATCTCCAGGCCTACTCTTTCCTAGTGATGGAATATTTGGAGAGGAGAAGGGTAGAATTCAGTAAAGAGAAGAAAGGGAAAATGGCAACCTATATGGCATGCACTTTAAACACCCATCTTCCTACAGCTACCATCAATTCTTTTTATTTATTTATTTATTTATTTATTTATTTATTTATTTATTTATTTATGGCTGTGTTGGGTCTTCGTTTCTGTGCGAGGGCTTTCTCTAGTTGTGGCAAGCGGGGGCCACTCTTCATCGCGGTGCGCGGGCCTCTCACTATCGCGGCCTCTCTTGTTGCGGAGCACAGGCTCCAGACGCGCAGGCTCAGTAATTTTGGCTCACGGGCCCAGTTGCTCCGCGGCATGTGGGATCTTCCCAGACCAGGGCTCGAACCCGTGTCCCCTGCATTGGCAGGCAGATTCTCAACCACTGCGCCACCAGGGAAGCCCCTACCATCAATTCTTGCCAATTTTCACACTTTGACGTAAAGATACATATATATATTTTTCTAAAAGTCCAAATACCATTTACAGAAAATGTCAGGGTGCTTCCCAAATAAATTAATCTCAAGAATTTTACCTTGAAGCAGTTTGGATTCAACAAAAGAAAAATAAAGAACAGGCAGAACAATCAGTGAAGAAGAAAAAGGAAACATATTAATCCTTACAGTGAATTTCTCTGGAATATTTTGGTATTAGAATTCTAAATAAATGCATTCCTAAGAACATATTGAAAAGTTACTCTGAAGGAGGCACTAGGTTTAATACTACAGGGTATAGAAAGATGAATGAAACAGCCCCTGCTTTCAAGGTAGTTACAAAGGAACAAAGGGGTTAAGATAAAACAAATCCATAAATGTTTTTAATACAATGTCTAGTAAAATACTATGAGAGATAATAGGAGACTGATTTTATGCTAGAAGGAACTGAGGAAAGGCTTTGGAGGAAGGTGATTGGACAAGAGCCTTGAAAAGTGGACAGGATTTCAGTGGACAGAAAGTATTCTCAGGGCAGCGGAGAACAGTATGAATGTATGGACATTTAGACATGCATAGATGCATTTAATATACACAGAAACTGCATTCTCTTGAGGTTTGAACCTTGAAAGCAAAATGCACCTTTTAATTTGCTTGATTCTCTAAATAGAGAAGTTTAAAATATTTAAATTAAGTCTGTTATATCTTTGCACATTAATGTAACCCATAATTCAATTCAGCATATGCTTGCTTGTTTTCACTTACTAGGCTAGTAATAATTGTTCATCTAACTTAAGATTTCTTACCTGACTACAGATAATCACTTTACAGATGACTGCCCTACAGGTGTAACACTGTAGACTATAGTTGAGATAAGTGGTCATTAAAAGAACCATTTATATAATTTATGATTTCTACAAAACTTTTTATTTCCTTTAAATGAGTAGACCAGGCAAATGCACGACATCTGATCTAAAGTAGAAGTTCTATGTATACAAATGTTATTAGAAACAAAGTAAGATAAAAACCATAACTTACCATACAGGACTATCAATAATATTAGATTAGTCAGTCTCTATACAACTGTGCTATAATGTCAGTAAAATATTTTAAAATATCGTACCACGTGGTATATGTGGTATATGTGTTTGTGTATACTGGTGTAAGTGTGTTCTAACCTACACTTTAGGAATAGTAAAATACTTTATTAGGGAATAAATACTTAAAGATGTGCTTATATTTTGTTGCTGAGAATTTTTGCACATTCATCAGAGATAGTGGTCAGTAGTGTTTTGTTTTGTTTTTGTAGAGTCCTTATCTGGCTTTGATATCAGGGTAATGCTGACCTCACAAAATGAGTTTGGGAGTATATCTTCTTCTTCAACATTTTGGCCCGTATAATTAATAAGCTGGCATTAGTAAATCCTTACATATCAATAATTGTTCTGTTTGTAAATATACTGAATTCTCCAATCAAAAGACATAAAATGACTAGATACATGTTTTTAAGCCGGCTAACATCTATTCCGCAGTCCATGGATCAAGGAGTAATTCTGATTTTCAAGTCTTATTCTTTAAGAAATACATTTTGTAAGGCTATAGCTGCCATAGATAGTGATTCCTCTGATGGATCTGGGCAAAGTCAACTGAAAACCTTCTGGAAAGGATTCACCATTCTAGACATCATTAAGAACATTCGTGATTCATGGGAAGAGGTCAAAATATCAATATTCACAGGAGTTTGGAAAAAGTTGATTCCAACCTTAATGGTAGACTTTGAGGGGTTCAGCACTTCAATGGAGGAAGTCCCTACAATGCGGTGGAAATAGCAGAAGAATTAGAATTAGAAGTGGAGCCTGAAGATGTGACTGAATTGCTGCTATCTCATGATAAAACTTGAACAGATGAGGAGTTGCTTCTTATGGATGAGCAAAGAAAGTGGTTTTTTGAGACGGAATCTACTCCTGGTGAAGATGCTATGAAGATTGTTGAGATGACAAAAAAGGATTTTGAATATTACATAAGCTCAGCTGATAAAGCAGTGGCAGAGTTTGAAAGAACTGACTCCAATTATGAAAGAAGTTCTACTGTGGGTAAAATGCTATCAAGCAGCATTGCATGCTACAGAGAAAACGTATGTGAAAGAAGAGTCAATGAATGCAGCAAACTTCACTGTTGTCTTATTTTAAGAAATTGTCACAGAGACCCCAATCTTCAGCAACCACCACCGTGATCAGTCAGCAACCATCAATATCGAGCGAAGGCCTTCCACAGCAAAAAGATTATACCTTGCTGAAGGCTCAGATGATGGTTAGCATTTTTTTAGCAATAAAGTACTTTTTAATTAAGTATAATTAAGTAATTTAATTATATACATATTTTTAGATATAATGCTATTGCATACTTAATGGACTACAGTATAGTATAAACTTTATATGCACTGGGAAACCAAAAAATTTGTGTGACTCGCTTTATTGCAATATTTGCTTTATTGTGGTGGTCTGGAATTGAACCTGCAATTCTCCGAGGTATGCCTATATATGCTGCCTAAAAGAGACTCATTTCAGTTTTAAGGACACACAAAGTCTCAAAGTGAAGGGATGGAAAAGGATATTACATCTAAAGATTTGATGCAATCCCCATCAAAATTCCAAAGACATTTCCCACAGAAATAGAAAAAACAATCCTAAAAGTCTTATGGAACCACAAGAGATCCTGAACAGCCAAAGCTATCCTCAGAAAGAAGAACAAAGTTGGAGGCATCACACTTAATGATTTCAAACTATAAGCTATAGTTATCAAAACAGTATGGTACTTGCATTAAAAACAGACACATAGATCAACGGAAAAGAATCAAGAGCCCAGAAATAAACCCTTGAATATGTCAACTAACATTTAATAAGGGAGCCAAGAATACTCAATGAGGAAAGGATAGTCTCTTCAATAAATGGTGTTGGGAAAACTGGATACCCATTGCAGAAGAATGAAACCAAACCCCTATCTTACACCACTCACAAATACTAACTCAAAACGGACTAAAGGCTTAAGAATTAAAACCATAAAACTCCTGATAAAAACAGGGGAGAAAGATCATTGACATTGGTCTTGGCAATAACTTTTTGGATATGACACCAAAAACACACGTGACAAAAGCAAAAATTAACAAGTGAGACTACATCAAACTAAAATGCTCTGCACAACAGAAATAATCAACAGAATGAAAAGGCAATCTATGGAATGGGAGAAAATACTTGCAAATCATATATCTGATAAGGGATTAATAGCCAAAAATACATAAACTCATGCAACTCAAGAGCAAAAAAAAAAATCTGATTTAAAAATGGGCAGAGGAACTGAATAGACATTTTTCCAAAGAATACATAAAAGTTCCCAACAGGTACATGAAAAACTGCTCAACATCACTAATTATCATATCAAAGAAATGAAATCAGTATCTCCAAGAGATAGCTGCACTCCCATGTTCACAATACCCAAGACATGGAACCAACCTAAGTGTCTGTCAACAGATGAATGAATAAAGAGTATGTGGTGTATATACATACAGTCAAATATTATTTAGCCATGAAAAAAGATGGAAATCCTGCCATTTACGACAACATGGATGAGCCTTGAAGGCATTATCCTAAGTCAAATAAATCAGAGGGAGAAAGAAAAATACTGTATGATCTCACTTATATATAGACTCTAAAAAAGCTGAACTCATAGTTCTGGTGGTTCCCAGAATCAGGGGTAGGGGGGATGAGGGTTGGGTCATGGATGAAGGTGGTCAAAGGGAACAAACTGACCAAATTATAAGATGAATAAGTTCTGGGGATCTAATGTACAACATGCTGACTGTGATTAACAATATTGTACTGTATACTTGAAAGTTGCTAATCGAGTAGGTCTTAAAAATCTCACACCACACACACACACACACACACACACACACACACACACACACACACACACACACAAAAGGTAACTATGTGAGGTGATGAATGTGTAACTAACCTTATTATGGTAAAAATTTCATAATATATACATATATCAAATCATCACGTTGCACACCTTAACACAATGTTATGTGTCAACTGTATGTCTGTAAAACTGGGGAAAAGCTCATATCCTAAAGGCAACAGCAATATTAAGTTCTTTAGCCAACTATATTTCCAATCAAAGGTAGTTTGTTATTAGCTAGGTAGATACTAGAAATATTATTTCACTGGTAAAATTAATTCAACATATATGAAAATGGGAACCAAGAAATGTTGTAGAAGCACTTTGTGAACAATTCTGTAAACAACATGTACGAATGTAGTAAATCCAGTAGACCACAATCTT
The DNA here is from genome assembly GCF_028021215.1 of Eschrichtius robustus. Taxonomy (NCBI): domain Eukaryota; kingdom Metazoa; phylum Chordata; class Mammalia; order Artiodactyla; family Eschrichtiidae; genus Eschrichtius; species Eschrichtius robustus. The sequence continues at coordinate 36,198,783 of NC_090824.1, forward strand.
TGGAATGACACCTTAGGCCTAGGTTTCAAACCCATATGGTGTCCAGGGGCTCATTCAGACATTCTCTGACACCTGAACAGAAGGTAGACCAAAACCTGTTATTAGAATAATGTCACAACTGCCTCAAGAGAACCTTTCACAAAAGATACTTCAAGAACAACTAAAAAGACTGAAAGCACGGACTTTGACAAAGTTACACAACAGACTGTGTGACTGTTTTTGCACCCACTTACTAACATTTGTGTGTGGCAGAATTCAATCTGAGTCTTGCCTTCACTGTAACATATTAAATGTTAGCAAAATTATGGGGGAGAGGCCTATCTTCCTCACTGACCTCTAGTTTTTGGAAGCTACCAATAACTATCAAAAAAATCAAATAATAATGACTTGGTTGGTTTGCAACAATCTCCTGTGTGCACGTGCACCCATGCATATGCATAGTACACAGTACCATCAATATTGTGGAGAAATGTACTCTTCAAAATGCTAGGAAGCCAGAGGCATATTTATCATTGAGATACACTGAAAAGACTTTTGCTTTCTTCTCAAGGATCAGCATAAGGTTTTACTGATATTAGGTTTGGCTCAAGAACTAATAGATCCCACAGTTTGTAACACATCCCCTTAAACGGACATGCACATATTGTTTTTGTACACTCTTCCAAATAGGTGACGCTGGGCCCAAATATAAAAGGATTATTATGGCATAGTAAGAAATGAACTCAGATCTGTCAAGATATTACCTTGTGTGGACAACTGAACAAGCAGTTTATGACTCCATCAGGGACTCTAAAGGGCCATAGGAAGCTACATTTAGATGTATTACATCTATTTCTACTCCATATGGTCACACCACTTCCAAGAAATTTATGTATGGTTGACCAAATAAATTTAGAACTTAAACTTACAGTATGTGATATCTTCCCACAGATTCTACGACCTACATGAAACACTGCAGTACTGATCATAGTAAACTGCTGTGTCAAATGTGCTACTTGTATTTATTTATACAGATTATAAGCTAATACTGCAGTTAAGCTCAATAAATATGAAACATAGTCCCTATAGCTTACACAGGTGCATCTATATAACTTAAAGATGTAATGATTCAAGTGGCCATTTCTCATACTGATATGTGGAAACCTCTGATCACATTTAACAATTACCAAGGGTAACTGTAATAATAACTAGGATAGTTTGTCATTATCTGTAGGCTAGTAAAACATATTGTCCTGAGAAAATATTTAACAGAAGAGGAACTTGAGAAGGTATAATAAAAAAATGACAGCATAGGCAGTGTACTGAAAATTAGATACAACTTCATAATTCCTCAGAAGATTCTATTTTTAACTTCTGCCATTGACTTACAGAAAAATCACTAAATCGTTTTAGCTTTTGTACATATCATGCGGTAAGAGATAATATTTTTTTTTTTTAAGAGATAATATTTTTGAAGTGCTACTGAATATAAATGAGAATTAACATTAAACTATACTTTTGAGTGTCCCTTTTGTCTCTATTTGCAGATACAGTATTCCATATTTATCACTCCAAACATCATACTCTCTTATGCATTTCTGATGTAAAATATCTCTTCCAAGCAACAGCTTTTGCATACATTTTAAAAGAACAAAAGGATTGTATTAAAATCAAACTTATTTTATTTGAACCAGCAACAAGAAAAGCACAGTGTGCTACTTTATACTATACCTCCTTCTAGCCATTGTAATTCATAAGCTAACTCTAACTTATTGAGTTAGTCTTTTTATATTTATATTGAGTCTTTTTATATTTATTTGCTTTCAGACAGCTTTGTCTAGAATACTGATCAAGCTAAACAACCACTGTTTCATGATTTTACCTAAATGAATTATAAATGTCAATATGACATCTCAAAAATATTTAAAAAACAAACAAAAAATCTTCCCAGTGAAATAAAAGTTCACCTAAAAGAAATGTGAGAAATAGCCCAGTGAAGTTTTTTTTTTTTTTTTTTTGTACACAGTAATAGCAGATTAAGTGTCATCTGTAAATCAAGTGACACTGAAATTGATGAATCACTATGGCCATATTTCCTGTTACTATTTATCTTCCATTATTAATAAGTGTCTGGAACAATAGTCAGCTCAGTAATACTAGAATAAAAGAATAAAGAATAAATGGTAAAAAATGTTTAATCAAGCCCCTAAACTCAAATATTCACACATTATAAAATATTTAATGCATACTCACTTTGCCTATATGACATTTATATGTGGAAGAGAAAATTCAGACACAAAGTTTAAAGTTTTTCAATTTAGTTATTTAAGATTTTAATATTTTTATTCACGTGACACCTTATTAAAGAATGGTGCATTCTTCCCTAGAGGCCTTTCTGAGTAGTTAAAATGAATAATTAAAATTCCTATATTTTAAATAAAGTTCACGATGGGCAACTATAATCCCCATATATAAAAGCACCAATTGATTAAGAAAAAAATCATATAATTCAGTCATGAGAGCCAAAATTCTAAGTAACAAAGCCTATTCTATACTCCTTTATAACCTAGTATATTATTCAACTATTTTGTCTCTATAAAGACTTACAAATTTATTGAATGTGATCATCTATCCCTATCAACTTTTTCTAGTTTCGGCTGCTAGTCCCAAAGAGGTTAATTGATTTTTTCGGGGTAAATGGTCACTCTGAAGAATATGTACATTTCATGAAATCTAATCTGTTGTGCTAAATATTTGATATAAGATAATTTTTTCTATTAAAAAAATAAAATTGTCAACTACCATTAGCTAAAAAGCTATTTATTGATGAACTACTAATAGATAGGAGTTCTTCTAGATATGCTTTTAAATATCATTTAAAACTTAACAACACTGCAAAATAGAGATTATTATTACCATTTTACAGGTGAGAAAACTGAGGGTCAGAAAGATTAAGTGACTTTTTAAAGATCATTAAGTTAGTAAGTGGTAGACTTGGAATCCAAACCCAAATCTGAGAAACCCACGCTCCTTTCATCACACCTAGTTGAGCCTTGAGATGAAACCCCAGACCTAACCAACACCTTCTGCAGCCTTGTGACAGACCCCAAATCAGAGGTACCAGCTAAGCTGCGCATGGACTCCTGATCCAGAGAAGCTGTGAGATAAGTGTGTATTGTTTTTTACCACTGTCTGTTGTACTACAATTGATAATATACCTGTTTAACAGGTTAGATATAAATAATTCGATGCATTTTGTTTTAAAATTAGTTCTAAGGAACCTAAAATAAACTAAAGAACAAATCATCAAACATGACTCCCCTTTTTACTCCACAATTTATCCAGTGCCTTTCACTAAGCTTTGCCATTTCCTTCCTGTTTATAATATTAGTGGCCTACATTTTTTGATTTAAGAACTACAAAAATTCTACTTGACTCCATTTGCTCTTCAAAATCATGTAAACAGCTCCAGAAATCTTACACTGTATTTTTTTTTCCAAATACTGAAAGTTAATTTACTCTAATTTTCTCTGCTCGGTGGTGATTCTGACATTATATATGAGTGTACCGATGCAAATGAGGAAAGCGATTATAATTCCTAAGCAGAAAGCATGATCTTACCTATATTCCACAAAGCTGGCTTTTATTAAACCATCTTTGTTGGAAATAAGAAGTGGGCAGAGCTTAGAATGAAGAGGAAAAGGAATTTTTCTCTACAGAACAGACTTCCAGCTGACTCTATAAATAAGAAAAAATGTCCACAGTCCAATCCTCTTCCCTGCCCCCTCTCTAAATACACAGACTTCCCTGTTCAATATGTCAAGACAAGCTACAGGAAATTATAAAGGAAACACTCCTATCCAAGCAGAGAGCACATCAGAATAGGAGGGTTTTCAAGGGTAGATGTGTATTCTGTTGTTTTTGAATATTCTATAAATGTCAATTAGGTTAAATTGATTGAGAAAATGCTGTTCAGGTCAGTTACAGCCTTACTGATTTTCTGCCTGCTTGATCTATCTATCACTGAAAGAGGGATGTTAAAGTCTCTAGCTAAAATAGTGGATTTATATATTTGTCCTTGCCTTACATATTTTGCCTCATGTATTTGATGCTCTGCTGTCAGGTGCATACATGCTACAAATTGGTTGTCTTCTTGGAGAACTCCTTTATCATTATGAAATGCTTCTTCTTTATCTTTGATAATTTTCCTTATTCTGAAGTCAGTTCAATGGTTAATGGGGAGGAAAGGAATCTGACAGAAGTATTATGGTCTATGTTCTAGTCTTCTGGACCCCCCCCCCCACACACACACACAACAAGCAAAGAATATTAGGACAAAAAGGATTGCGGCACTTTTATTCTGACATAGCAGTTACTTTTACGGGCACCATAGTAATGTGATTACAAATTTGGATTACGGAGGGATAAATTAGGAGTTTGGGATTAAAATATGCACACTACTATATGTAAAATAGATAACCAACAAGGACCTACTACATAGCACAGGAAACTATATTCAATATCTTGTAATAACCTATAATGGAAGAGAATGTAAAAAAAGAATATATATATTTGTATATATATATATGTATAACTGAATCACTTTGCTGTACACCTGAAACTAATGTAACATTGTAAATCAACTATATTTCAATTAAAATTTTTTAAAAAAAGAATTTGGATTAGGGAGTCAGTGTCTGGATCTGAACTCCAGATCTACCTTTTACAGTTATATAAATTTCAGCAAACTACTGAACTGTGCTTCACTGTCTACATCTATAAAATGAGGATAATATGAGTATTTAAGTCATAAGCCTGTTGTAAGGGTTGAGATAAACCGCTTAAAATATGGCCTAATACACAGTAACAGTTATTATTATTTTGCTGTCTTGCTGTTCCTGCTACTAATGTTGTTGTTGTTAGAACAATCAAGAAGCTGGGAGTAAAAGCAGAAGCTAACATCTTGGCTCTGAATCATTTCCCACTGCAATTAAACAGCCAATGAAATACACATAAAACCCTGGGTATGAAGAAGAAAATTAAGAGAACATAATAAATGTTGATGAAAACAGCATGACATCTTCAATATGCTATTCTTCTACTAATGTTCTGTCCCCATAAAAGCTAGTAATGATAATCGTGTGGAAAAATATATGTGGTCCTATGGTTCTGTGCCACATAGCCAATTGCTATACCCATGAAACAGGTGCAGTGGTTGAAAAATTTCTTGTCATGTGAGATTGTTGCTGACTCTACAAATATGAGTATGTTAATTCTATTCCCACACTTCCTCCTCTCCAAACCCATGATTACTGTGGGTCACCTGAAATGAATGGAGGAACTTTTACCTTGTGCAACACATTTTCTGGCAATTACTTCCATATAGATGATTCCCAAAGGTATCTTTCTCACTCATCCTGGCTTTTTCCCTGATCTCTAGATTAACTTTCTAACGTTCTACTGGATAGGTTCAGCAAGCACATCAAGCTCAATCTGTCTAGATCTCATCTTGATCTCTTTCTCCTAAGAGATTCACTATATTGGTCAATGAAGCAGAGATTACTCTGATAGTTAAAAACTTCCAATCCACCCAAACTCCTCCTTTCCTTTACCACACACCTGGGGATACAATGGGAGAGAAAGTTAAAAACAAATCCAAGGAAAACCTGAAGAACCAGGTCTTAAAATGGGCAAGAACCAGAACAGCTCCAGGGACGTAGGTACAGGAGCTAACGGGAATCTCTTTACAGCAGCAGTATTGGGATAACTCAAACCATTTTCAATCCAGGTAGTTTTGGTTTCAGGTAGAATGTAGCATGTAATAGCAAACCCTACTCTTGCTGTAATAATGACAACAATCAAAAAAAAAAAGAAAATAACTTGAAAATATAACCCATTTTAAAGCCATTAGAGAGGTATATTAAGTGCAGGATTAATCAAAAGTCCAGAGGACAGCATTCTATAACTAGCCATGTTCTTACTTAGGGAGCACTTCCTGATTCTAGGTAAGATGTGAGGCACAGGCTCACATCTTGAAAATTTGGAAACTACAGGGGCACTAAACACATAACCGGTTTTATCCATGGTATATTAGCTTAATTCTGGGGCTCCAAGGGAGACTAGAGAGCAATTTTAAGACAGACTAAAATTTCTCAGTCTTTGTGATATTACAAGACAAAGTTCTGTTTGAGACTTACGTTAAACTCATAGCTAGTGTTTTTATGCACTGTTTGCCATATTTAGATGCTACATAGTGTAAGAGGCCAAAGAGCAAAGCCTAAAACATCTAAAAGGCAGACTAAATTTCCCACAGTATTTTAAGTCTTCAAAGAAATCCACCAAGTTCTTAATCAAAAGCATGGAAGATTTATGCCTGAGGAACAGGGAAGAAACAGAAGTGGGCTAAGTTTTACTAAAACCATAATGCAGCCATGACCCAGCTCAATCCCTGATTGCACTGAATGAGATAATAAGCCCAGAGATAATACATCCCTAACACAGGGAAACCTCTACACTACTTTTATATAATATTTTGTCACAATATCTGACAAAAATAAAAATTACTAGACATGGAAAGAGTCAAAAAATGTGACCAATAATCAAAAGAAAAATAAAAGTTGATCAAAAGATGATCCAGGTATCATCCAGGTATTAGCAGACAATATAATAGTTATATCAGAATAACTACTTAAAGAAATTATAAAAAACATGGACAAAGTAGATGAAAAATAAAGAATTTACAAAGAAATTTGAAATTATCCAAAAAAATGGACTAGATATTCCAGAATCAAAATATATAAAAATTAGTATTGGGTGTGTTTAACATCAGAATGAATGTAGAAGAAGATAGATTAAATAAATTGGAATACAGTTCAAAAGAAAATACATAAAATGAAGTACAAAGACAAATCAGATTGCGACAGACACATAAAAGGCACGTGAGACACCATAAAAGGAAATCTGCTAATATATGTAAGTGGAGTTCCAGGAGAAAAGAGAAAGAGTAGTCCAGAAGCAGTATTTAAAGAGATAACGGCTAAGGATTTTCTAAAACTGATAAAAGACATCAAATCTCAGAATTAAGCTCAGTGAATTTCAAACTGGATAAAAACAAATAAAGTCACATCTGCGCATCATGGTCAACTTGTATAAAACCAAAGACAAAAATTAAAATGCAAAGTAGCCAAAGAAAAAGATACACTTCAATTAAAATTGCTGACTTCTAAACAAAAACTATGAAAGCTAGAAAACAACAGAATGACACATTTAAAGTGTGGTAAAAAATTACTGCCAAACTAAATTCTATGCTAGCAAAAATATCTCTCAAAACTAAATGTTTTTAAAGTCTTCGGAAAAAGAAAATCTAAAAGAGTTTATTGCCATCAAATTTGGACTACCAAAAATACTACAGGATATTCTTCAGGCTGAATGGAAATGATCAGCATGGAAGAATTAAACTGCAGGAAGGAATAAACAACATTAAAAAGAATAAATATGTAGTTAATTATAAAGGAATATGACAATTTAAATCAAAATTATAATAACATAATGTGCAGTTTATAACAGACATTGGGTTAAAATATATGACAATAAAAAGACCAAAAGTGGATGTGGGGGAGGGGTGTTAAAGATTTAAGTAGGACAAAATTCTTGCACTGCTCTTGAAATGATAAAAATATTACTTTAAGATAGACTGCAATTAAAAGGGTATACCTGATAGTATCTAGGGTAACCATTAAAAGAATATAAATGTATAACTAAAACTATTATAATTGAGAAAACAGAATAACAATTAAAAAAACTGTTTAATCCAAAAGGAAACAGCAAAGAAAAAAATAAGAGATGAGACCAAAAGGGAGGAAAAAAATAGCAATGTGGTAGACTTATACTCAGTAATTATCTTAAATGTAAATGGATAAAACAAGTGAATAAAAAGACAGAGATTAACAGACTGAGCCAAAAAAATAACAAAATCCAATCCTATTCTTATAAGAAACACTTCAAATAATTAAATCTGTTTAAATATATTTAATAAAAAACACATGAAGGTTAAAATTAAAAAGATGAAAGAAATGTCATGCAGACACTAACACAAAGAAAGTTAGTGTAGCAATACTGATACCAAATAAATTAGACTTTATAGCTAAAAAAGTATTATTAAAGACAAATGAGGTCATTAGAAAATAAGATATTCCTGAATTTGCATTCACCAAAGGAAGCAGCTTTAGATGTATCAAAGAAAAGTTGACAGAGGTGAAAAGAAATAGATCTATAACCACTGTTGGAGATTTTTAACGTGGCTTTCTCGTTAGCTGATAGAACAAGCAGACTAAAAAAATAATTCTATATGAATTTAGAAAATATTAATAACACAGTTAACCAACCTAACTTAAATGACATGTGTAGAAGAGCATATCCAACAAGAGCAGAACACACATTTCTCTTAAAACATTCACCAACGTTAAGTCATTTGCTGAGCCACTTAAAATTTCAAAGAACTTAAATGATACAGAATATAATTCTATCTGGTTGAAGAACACATTAGAAATCAAAGCCAAAAAGATAACAGAATAGTCCCACTTAGAAATTAAGCAACACACTCCTTTAACTGTGAGTTAAAGAACAACAACAACAACAAAAAATCACAAAAGAAATTTGAAAAGTTTTAATTGAATAACAATTAAAATAGGTCACTGTCAGAACTTGCAAGATGCAACTGTGCTCTCTAAACCGGTGCTTAGAGAGAAATTTACAGCTCTCCAGGCATATGTTAGAAAAAAAGCAATGCTTAAAATCAATAATATAAAATTCTTTCTGAAAAAGCTTTAAAAAGAACAGAGAAACCCAGAGACTATAAGAAAAAAAATTATAAAACTAAGAGTAGAAATCAATAAAATAGAAACAGACATACAACAGGAGAAAAAAACAACAACCAGAGATTCTTTGAAAAAGTAAATAAAATCAATAAACTCTTAGCAAGATAAAAGGAGAAAACACAAACAAATAAACAATGTCAAGAATGAAAAATGAAACAGTACTACAGATATTACAGGTCTGAAGAAGAAAAGTAAAAAGGAATTATGAACAACTTTATGCAACTTTTGAAAATCTTGATAAAATGGACAAATTTCTTGAAAAACACATTTTACCAAAACTGACATAGGAAAAAACAGAAAATGTGAATGGTCCAATTTCTATTAAGAAGATCAAATCTAGAATTTAAAGCCTTCTCACACACGTCTCCTGTCCCTACCCAAACCAAGCTCTGCCCACCCACAGCCAAAAAAAAAAAAAACACTGCAGGCCCAGACAGCATCACTGAAATTCTAACAAAGATTTAAAATAGAACGAATACCAATTTTATACAAACCCTTCCAGAGAATAAAATTTTCCTGCATAAACTTAATACCAAAACCCAAAAGACATTATAAGAAGGAAATTACAGGTAAACATGTCTTGTTAACATGGAAAAACATCCACTAGCAAATCTAATACAGCAATATATGAAAAGGTTAATACAAATTCCAGGGAGAAAGCATCTGATTGTCAGACTGAGAAGGCTAGGAATCTTGACTAAAAATCTAAGATATCCTAACATAGGGAAGGAGTATTTTCCATAAGGAAAAATAAAATATTCTTTTTATAAAAATAAATTTATTTATTTATTATTTATTTTCTGGCTGCATTGGGTCTTTTGTTGCTGTGCGGGGCCCTCTCTACTTGCGGCGAGCGGGGGCTACTCTTCATTGCAGTGCACGGGCTTCTCATTGCGGTGGCTTCTCTTGTTGTGGAGCTAGGGCTCTAGGCGCGCGGCCTTCAGTAGTTGTGGCTCACAGGCTATAGAGCACAGGCTCAGTAGTTGTGGCGCACGGGCTTAGTTGCTCCGCGGCATGCGGGATCTTCCCGGACCATGGCTCGAACCCATGTCCCCTGCATTGGCAGGTGGACTCTTAACCACTGCGCCACCAGGGAAGCCCATATATTCTTGATAGCATAAGGAATAATGGATGCAGGGTTGCAAAAGTAAAAGTAAAAAAAAAATGGAAGGTTACAGCTAGATGCTCTACACACTCCAACCCATTCACTTGCTGTAGGAATACAAGCAGTACACTCTTTATAAGCGAGATGAGCAATTATGGAGAAAACTGCCTACAGCAAATCCTCCAACCAACTAACAGGAACAAACAAATCTCCAATTTCTAATACCAGCTTCTCAAAAAAGAAGACGTAAGGTATGACCTGTGAAAGACCCTATCAGTCTCCTTTCTATCCATGTCAGTGTTTCATAATTTCGTTGCCTGAGACAAATTTTTCCACCAGAAGATTCTTGCTTCGGCTCTAATCCAACTGAGGAGACTAGTACATAGCTCAGAAAAACAGATAATCGTAAGCTAATCATACTTCCTTTGTGGTCTGTAAAATTTACAGTTTATAGCTAACATCTAATTTCCAGAAGAAATTTTTTCTTTCCTGGACCAAACAAACAAACCAACCTTATTAAAAGCCTACAAAGTCACATTTGAAGTTTTTAAAATTATGCTCCCCAAAATAAATGGAACTACAATAAGGAATTAAGAGGAAAGCTGTCAATTAAGCACTCTTTAAATGTTACAGGTTGTGCCCAGTTCTGACTTCTGTCACTGAGGTTCACTGCTCAAGGGGTTTCTGAACAAGGTTCAATAATTTTCCAGGTGTTTTCTGCTAAATTTCAACTCTGAGAGGCAGATTGGCAGGTTCAAATCCTAAAAAGAAAAGATTCTGTGAACTGATAGCAATTTCACATTACTAAAGGTTGAGACAAAACAAACATGAAAGATGAAAGGCATTCCTGTAGGGTGACAGGCTTAAAAAGTGATGATTTCTAAGTTTTTAAAAGAAAGACTACTACATGTATACTCAATGTTCTGGCAATCAACAAATAAGAAAGGGATGTTTGGGGAAAGTCAAATAAAAGCATGAAGGAAACATGGGAAAATAAGCAGATGTACCTTGGTACCAAAGCCAACAGATTAAATCATTAATTTAGGTCAGCATCACCTCGTGTCTAGATTAATACTATATTTCCCAGTTAATTTCACTCCAGTCAAGCACATGGCCCAAATCCACCTGAAAATCTAAATCTTCCTCAACCATTTTCACTACATCATTCCTCTGCTGAAAACCCAATTATGGTTCCCTATTATCTATCAACCAAGCCTACACTAAACTCTGGCTGTTCAAGACCGCCATGATTTGACCTAATCTATTCAACATTATTTCTAGAGATGAGGAGAGTGGGTTAAATATGGCTACAAATTCTTTGCAGCTCCTACCTCCATTCCCTGAATATGGAGTGTCCCTTTGACTTGCAAAGACTAACAGAATGTGGCAGAAGTGACACTGTGCAACTTCTCATGCTTGGCCTCAAGAGGACTTGCAGTTTCTGCTCTTGCCCTCTTGGAACACTACAACGTAAGAAACCTGGGCTATCCTGCTAGAGAAGCCAGGTAGAAGGGAACCAGCTGATGGCCCCAGCTAACCACTGAACATGTGTTAGGTCATCTGGACTGATCAACCACAATGGAGCCACCAGATGGCTGCAGCCACATGAGTGACCCCATACATAATTAGGAAAACAGCCCAGCTAAGGCCAACTGAAATTGAATAATCAGGAGCAAATAAATGTTTATTGGTTTAAGCCACTATGTGTTTATTTTATATATACGCATATATATAAAACATTTTATGTTATATATAAAACCCCAATTTCTTAAAAAAATTCAGTAAGAAAACAAATAACTTAATTTTTAAAATAAGCAACAAATTTGAATAGATACTTCACCAAAGAAGGTATATGAATAGCAAATAAGCACATGAAAAAAATGCTCATCCTCGTTAATCATCACGTAAATGCAAACTGAAACTATGAGATAATACTACATATCTATTAAAACATAAAGTAAAAATGCCTGACAACAGCATGTGCTAGCAAAGATGAGAGCTATAACTCTCAAGTACTGTGGGTGGGAATGCAAAATGGTACAGGTACTCTGGAAAACATTTTGCACAGCTTCTTACATAAAGTTAAAATGCACTTTACATATGACCCAGCAATTCCACTCCTAGGTATTTACCCAAGAGAAATAAAAACTCACTTACACACAAAAACTTACAGGGCAAATGTTTGTAACAGCTTTGTTCATAATTGCCAAAAAAATGGATACACTAATAACATCTTTCAACTGGTGAATACATTTAAAAACAAACAAGACTGATACATGCATACTGTGGAATACTGCTCATCATTAAAAAAAAATTTTTTAATAAAATGAACTACCAATACACAAAGTAGCACTGATGAATCACAAGTATATTATGCTAAATGAAAAAAGCCAGACTCAAAAGGCTACCTACTGCATGATTCTATTTATATAACATTCTGGAACAGGAAACAAACATAAGACAGAAAACAGATCAGTGGATGCCAGGGACAGAAGGTTAGAAGAGAATTTAACTACAAAAGGGCACAACAGAATTCTGGGGGGAGAAAGAATTCTTCTATAATTTGATGGTGGTACTGGTTACATGACTATAAGGATCTGCCAAAATTCATAGACATGTATGCTAAAAGAAGTGTATTTTACCATACAGAAATTATTCATCAATAAGGCAGAATTAAATATACATACAGATACACACGTACACACAGAGATGCATGCAGCAACCTCCCATACATCGTACTAAAACGTCTGCATCCCTCAGAGTAATGATTGTCAAATTATTTTCCTAAATTTGTAGTAGTATCAACAAAATTAGCAAACACTGGCTAGAGGGTTGGGTAACTGCTTTTAAAAATTATTGTCCTGAATCTTAAAAATTGTAGTTTCAGGCTTCTGGGTTACTTTCCAATTCTAATCCACACACCATATCTCAAAGAAATGACCTAGTTTTACAGACATCTGAATTAATCCTTTATAGTCTACCTTCTGAACATACTTTCTTATAAGAAAAAGACATAGAAAACTGAGTATGAAATATTACAATAAGGGGAAAAAAGAACACCAATGTCACTAGCGCCTCCACTGCTCTTCCTTTTATGCCAGGGGCTCTAAAATAATAATCTCTTTGAATAAAACACAAATGGCCCTACCAATAAAGTTGATGGAAAGGCCTAAAGAGGTTTTCTTCCCTAATTATTTACATATTTTCCTGAAATTATATGTGTGTGTGTGCGTGTCTGTGTGTGTGTGTGTGTGTGTATGGGCTCATTTTCTCCATCTGTACTTTCAGATTGTATTTATGATGTTACAGAATGACATACTAAATGTCTCAGCTCTTAGAAGTTGTCTCTACATTTGTAGTAGTTGAGAATTTAATTTTTTGCCAACATGAAAGATTATAAAGAAAGTGACTTCAGAGATCCAAAGATTATTTTGCAGAAGGAACAACTCATATTAAAGGCAAGCTTTCCTTCATGCAATAGAAGCAAATACTTGGCAGTCAGACAAGCCAAGTGAACTATCAATATTTAAGTTGAAATTAGGAAAAAAGTGAGCAACTTTTTATTAGCCTAAATTGTTAAGAGGCAATATGTTTTCAAGGAGTAAAATTCTCATAACGTAGAACAAGATCTTACTACAAATCATACTCCAAAATCAACTACTCTTGCTTATCTCCTACATGAGATGTTTAGTTGAGATTTCTGAATCATTTACTTCTCTCTGGTTTCTATTCAGAGAGGCGAAACCGTTCATCAGACCCCTGGCTTTCCACTCATACTGCTATGATTCAAAGTAAGCTCCATCATTTGTGAGAAGTGTGACCTAGGGAAAAATTAAATCACTTAATATCCCATTGATTCCTCATCTGTAAAATGGTTATGAAAACAGAACCAGCATCCCATAAGGAAGCTGTGGAATTCAATGAGATAATCCACGCAAAGTCCTTGGCACAGTACCTGGCACATAACAAACTCTCGATAAATGATAGCTATGATTACTAACCTCCAAATTATCAATCTTTGGTTCCCAAAACAAATGATTAAGACTCTACTGAAAGACCACCCTCTCCATGATCCTTCCTCCCTGGCTCTCCCCAAAAAGAAAATAAAATGATACACAAATTCAAGAAGTTAGCCGTCCACTTTCTAATTCCTGCGTACTCTGTATTTTGCTGAATGGTACTATTATTACTCCTACAAATGACAGGGCTGATGTTTCATTCACTGAAACAGTAAAACTCTTAATACCTAGCACAGCCTTCCACAGAACATAAAGAGATCAAAATGATATCATGGTGAAGAAAAGTTATGGAACTAAACAAAAGGAAAGAACTGAGTTCTAAATAAAGAGTGAAAGGCAGCGAGGGAAGGGAGGCTCCAAGGGTGTGTGACACTGCCAACTACATTCTTTCGTCACAGAACGCTCCTCGGCCTCCACAAAATAGCTCTCTCCCCTTCTCCTTCTCCAACTGCTCTGAAAGTTCTATGCACAACAGAACGTTTCCACTTTCGACTCCTCAATGTATTTGTTTCTCAAAAAGAAATGAATTTGTGCTCTTTTTTTCTACACTACTTCCCTTAGAGTCAATTACCACCTCTAGACGACTCTCACCTCTTCATCTTCTCAAATCTTCGACCTCTGTTTTGAGAGACAGCAAGCACTAAGTATACAGTCACCTTCATATTTAAATATGAGGAATTAGAAGATACTAGATAACTTCTAAATTCAATAACTTTGAAAACCATTTTTTAATAGACTGGCAGTAGCAATTATAATAATTCTCTAGATTCCAGATACAGTTGTTTTATTTAAGAATGAATGTCTTCATTTAATAAGTTAGAGTTAGACTAACTCAGCCTCTCAATTATTATGTGTTTGTTATAGTCCATGATGAAAATTTTAATATGTACTACTTTAAATCATACAAAGTTTATATTTATCAAAATTATCAAAATGCTGAAGATAACTTTAAACAAAATATAAGTATATTAAATGGCATAGTTTTTCTATATTAAAATTCATATGCAAAATAAGATTTGCCATTATAGAGTAACTCTCTATGTTAAATACATAGAGATAACATTAGCATAAAAAGTACCTTACTAAGATATTTAAATTTTTGCAAAAATAGCAGTTTACAGAAATCATTAAGTATTTTTTAATAGCTGACTGAAGCCCTGCACCTAAAAACAAAGTACAATGTTTCACCATTCTTCCCTCAGTTTTTTAGAACCTACCGGAGAGATTCAGCCATTCGTCTCAAGTCTTCATTTTGCTGTTTTAAGCGTTCAAGCTTTGCCAAAATCTTGGACAGTTCTCGGCTAGAGTGATCAGGGTGGTCATTATCTCGTACCAAGTGACCACCTATATAAAATAGCAAGGTCCCCCAGGCAAAAAGAATGAGCATAATCCAACGCCAGGAACCAGTCCATGGCCGCATTTTCAGACTTTCAGCTCACTCTCCTGGGTTCCTGGAACTCAAGGAATTGAAAACATCGTCACTCTGTTTCTAGCGAGTGTTCTTTCAACACATGATGCTTCAGACAAATTAGTCTCTCTGGTAGTCCTGTGGTGACTCTTTCCAAGAGATCCTCCTGGTGGTATGAGTAGGAAGCTTTATTGTCCTGTGCTTCATGGACTCTACATGCTGTGGAAAGAATAACAAATGTATTTAAATTATTTAGGATATGTAAAATAGCATATGCTGAGATTCATGGAATTAAAAGAAACATATTGGTGTTGACTAGCCAGCAGGCTGGCAAATAATGTAATTGCCTGAAGTAAGTAAAAAGCAAAAGCTTTTAGGTCTGCATATTAAATCAATGCTGTACCAGATACCTTAATTAGCTCTAAGCCTGAAAGTCCTCCAAATGCCATCATCTCTTTTCCTTCTAACAACACTGTGCAACAGCACATATACAGAGATTAAAAGATTCTATCTTTGAAGACCCACTCAAAACCAAACAAAATGTACTCAACTACATATTCTGGGCTAATGTTTCCATTACCTCAAACTGAAACATGTTCTCTGCATGAGTGAATTCATTCTTACAGAATCTCAACTCCACCCCCCTCCATCTTACTGCTCAGCTGCCATTACACCACTTAACTCTGCAGGTGACAGGCATATTGTCACTTTTAGGAAAAGTTCTAAAAGCGTCATGTATATTAGCCAAGCAAAGGTTATCGCAGCCATTAAGCGGCTGGCAACCACTCCAAACATCACAAGCAAAGGTTCATATGGATTATGGTAGATTATTCCTTTCTCAAATGTATTTAAAAATACCAACAATTGCAACAGAAGTCTAATACCAGTTAAATCGTAGTTATGGAGCATCTTAAACTACAAAATGGATATGCTTTCTCAGGCTTGGTTATTGGTTTCATTTGTCACTTCTCCATCATTAGGCTTAGAATTTCCTTTGAAAACAATTTTCTCGCCAAGGAGAAAATTTGCAGGCAAAGATATAACTTTAATACCATTTGATAATTCCAGAGCTAGATAAGAAAGGCCTTATCTCCAGGCACAGAGTTCCTTATAAAAGAGAAGAAAAGAAATAGTTTCTATATACAAAACGGAATGTGATGGGTACTTAACCACTAATTAACCAGTTATGAAAGACTAGATAGAAAAGTTGGAGAAGAGGTTTCAAAAATTAGAGCACAGGACTACTATTATCCTCCTTTTGAACCTCAAATCTCAAATGCTTTTAAATGGCCAAGTATTCAAAGACAAGAAAATCTCTTCAAAGGAGTGTCCCAGAAATTCTACTTCCTTCCCATTTATTCCTACACTATTTTCCTCATTGTTTCTGGTTTACACTGACTAAACAAAGAATGAAAAAAATTGTACTCACTGAGAATGTTAGAAAGCCAAATAAAGTAATAATCCAAAGAAAACTTGGTGTTTTGTCTTTTGTTTTAATATCTATTCTTAAGTCTAATGAGAACATTCTTTTTATTGACTCCACTGTTCATTCTGTCTCTTTCTCAAAATCCTTTCTCAAAACCCTATTTCTCTAATTTCAGGTAACCCCATCTATTCACTAAACGTAAGAATAATTAAAGTCTATTCAATATCTCAGGGATTCAACATCTCACAAGATCCAGTCATGTGAGGTCTACTTTTTATATTATATAGAAAAAATGCAGACATTCAGGGATTCTTGGTTAAAAAACAAATTAAAAAATCCACTCTGATGGTCTAAGGGATGGATTTAATTCCGTAAGTCAACAAAAGAAGTATTAACATTTGAGTTAATAATACTGTTTGTGACAACACATGCAACCCTGTAAAATGCTGTCATACCATATGCTGAACATATAATGTATCCTAGTCGACTCTAAGCTACACCAGTAAGATATTAGAAATGTTTAATCTTTCCCTTCATAGAAAAAGTTAACTTGGACAAGTGTGAAAAAAAAAAGACAAGTGTGATAAACAAAAGTACAGAGAGTTTTCTAAACAAGAATCATTTCAATAACAAATAAGAAAAAGTCTTCTGTAACATTTTACTTGGAATTATAACAAAAAAATTATCATTAATATTCAAAGCCAGCAAAAGTATAATATAATTAGAACAGAAACAAGTTTAGAGAAACATAAATTTTGTTATACCAAGTGCTTTGGGTTTTTATAAACCACCATCAAAAGTATCCAAGATATTAAATTACTATATTTTGCAGCAATATTGATAATGCATGAGTTATAAAGCAAGAAATTATTGTAGGAGCAAAACATGGTCATTTTCTTAATTAATAGCATCATTTTAACTCTGTTTTTAGAGAGAATATTTCCCCAAATTTTGTTGTTCTTAAAACAATATTTTTAAAGGGATCAACAAAAATAAGTCAAGCTGAAAACCAAGTAGTTTTCTATGTAATTTTCCTTAGCATGGTTTAAAAGAGCAGGTATAGAATTTCTTCCTTATCCATAATGAATGCCTGCTTACTTACTTACCTATCATGTTTACTGTTTATTTTTGAACCATGCCTGCTAAAATGTAAACTTCATGATTTTTGTCCATTTTGTTCACTGACGTATCCGAAGTACTTAGAGCAGTATTTACAACTTAGTAATAAATATTTTTTAATAAATAAGTGAATGAGTTGAGTGAAGGATGTCAATAATGGCATATGACATATGACATATGACACAGAACCTGAGAACTTATCAGCTTCAACTGCATTTTATGCCCCACTTAAGAAAGCAAATACAAATGTAGAATGTGAGACAGTGCTATTATAAGGAAAATAAAATCATTCAAAACTTTAGGATTTATTATTATCAACACATATTTTACAAGACAGCCTCAAATTATTAAAATAAACTGGTCTAAAAGGCCAATAAGATCAGCAATCTTACAGTTACCCTTCAGCCATGAGAAAATCATTCTCTATGTCGTATTTTCCTCATCTAGAAGATTCACTTCGCAAAAACAATGGGATAACTGAAGGAAGTACGTACAGCCTTTGATATGAAAGCCACTCAATTTATTTGTGAATGAATTTATTAGTGAAAGTACTTCAAATTTATTAGTAAAAATATTTCAACATTAACTACATGAGCTAATTTCTGACTAAAATTTATATAGTAGTATTTGCTAAGATTTCTTCTGAGTGGGTTGTTTTCTTTTCAAGTATTTACAAATTCATTCCTGTTTGAGATTCACATACTACCCTTCATCTGCAGAACAGTAAATGGATTGAAATGTGTCAGGTTTCCTTCTGCAAATGTATTTAATTAGGAATACCACTTTTTTAAAGTAATAGGTATTTAAATGATTCTTTTCTTTTGGTATTTACAGAGACTCTTTGGGTTATATTGTTTAATGTCTCTGAAACAAAAAATATATGTCAAAAATATATGTAATTTTTCAAAGTAATTTCTTGAATCTGGAATCTAAAGTACATCATCAGTAAGATCAGGAGCTTTAATGGAGTTATTATGAGGCTTACATGAACAAAGCATTTACAAGGCTTGGCACATAAGAGGTGCCCAATAAAAGGTAATTCTATTTTAATGCTGACAAAATATGCAGATTAAAAATATGGGTGCTAGAATCGGCAAAGTCTGAACTAGAGTCTTGGTTCTGCTATTATCATAGTTAGGTAACCTCACTGAGCTTCAATTTCCTTATCTGTAAAATGGATATATTACATACTACCTCTCCCACCAAATACTGGGAGAGGCTTAAATAAAATAATCTGTGGGAAGCACTTAGCACACCAGTGGCAAACTGTTATTATGTCATACATATTAATCCTGTAACATTATTTTAAGACACAATTATAATATTTTATATAATTTATATACCATATGTTATTATAGGCAGTTTCTAAAATGGCTGTCAATGATCCCTGTGTCCCATATTCGTGCTGTTGTGTAATCTCCTCCTCCAAGTGTGGGCTGGACCTAGTGACTTACTTCTTATATACAATAGAATACAGCGAAAATGATAGGATTTCACTTCTGAGATAAGGTTACAAGAGATATAAGCTACCACACTGTGAGCTGCCCTATGAAGGGGCCCGTGTGGAAAGGAACTGATTCCTGCCAACAACCATGTGAGTGAACTTGGAAATGGATCCTCCACCAGTCAAGCCTGTACCACGCCACTGTAGCTTGGTCCACATTTTAATTTCAGGTTTTTGAAAAACCCTGAGCCAGAAGATCCAGCTAAGTCATGGCCCAATTCCAGACCAAGAGATAATAAATGCTTTTTAAGCCACTTAGTCTTAGGGTAATTTGTTATGCAGCAATAGATAATACACATGTCTAGTTCCCTACTAGGCTGAGTACCTGGTCTTCAATTCATGTATTATTCTGTCTGTCCCCAGAAAGTTGTACAAAGTCTGGGGCACAGAGTAGGCATCCAAGATGCATGACAGAAATTAATCTTAATTACAGTTTCTTAATATCCTGCTAATATCTCTTACAAATACTATAAAAACTAAACCCAATTTATAGCAAATAAGAGATTTGATAAAAGTATAATTATTAGTTATATATTATACCAAAAGTCTGAAAGCATTTCTATTAATGTTTACTAAACAGACTTCTACTTCTAACCATGAAAGAATAACTGGCATTAGATTTGTCCTCACATATAAACAACTAGAAAACTCACATATTCTTTGTTTTTTTCTTGTTTCTTTACAACCCTTTAAAAATGTAAAATCCATTCTTAGCTCAAGGGCTGTAGCCCAGATCTGCTCATGAGACCAGTCTAATGACTCCAGTCACAGAATAAAGGCTATGCTAACAAGATCCATAACAAAACTTAAAAACAAGCTACAAAAATAAGCTAAAGGTGATCCAAAAGTAAATTAATGCCTATCAAAATAAACTCAACATTCTTTAAAGAAAGACAATAAAATATAGATACTCAACAATATAAAGTTCACACTGTCCAGCAACTAATCAAAACTTAAAAAGAACATGGAAAGAGATCATCCAGTGACGCAAGCACCCAAAAACCTGCTAAAGGCTAAGGATGGACTAGAATACAGAGCAAACACTCCACTCCAAGCCCCAAACCAAGAATAAGGCAGCAGTAGTCCACTACCTCAGGAGTTTTAAGTCTCTGCAAAAACAAGACAGACAAAATTTCTGCCCTCAAGAGGTAATATTCTAGTGGATTCTAATCACAAAGGGAAGTCACTAAAACAAGCCCCAGAAAAGCCTCTTCTTGCAACAACTAACATTCTGAGTAATTCAGTAGAAACCGAATATAAACTATATCACCTAATTACTTTCTTAGAAATAGTGTAATCATTCCATTAGAAGCAACAACAATAACAAAATGCAGTACCATTTACAACACTATCAAACTGACTTTTCTTATACCTAACATATAAGAAAATGACCAATAGCTACTTCTTTTAGCATCTGACTATGCGAAAATGATATTTCCAAAAATCACATTCAAGTGGCTTCACTTTAATGCTAAGGCCAAAAGATTGAACCTGTGACAACGTGCTACAGAACAAATGACTAAAAGCCTGGCGTGTTCTGCTGTGCACCATGTTCATTAGAAGATTGTCCTCTAAACTTAAAACTAATTCAGTACTTATTTAAGTAATATAAATATGTATACCCTATGCAAAGGGAAATATAGCATTATATGTCAAATATTTGCATAAACATGCCCTTTGATGAGAAACTCCACTAGCAGGAATTTATACTAAGATGCATTTTAAAACGTGAACAAAACATATCACAAGGGTATTCATTACAACGCTGTTTGCAATAGTTCCAAACTGGAAAAAACATAATTGCCCATCAATAGAAACATAGTTGAAGAAATTATGAATTACTTTTCCAGAAATATGTATTTTTTAACTATGATGCCAACAAGTAGGAAAACGTGGCCCATAACTAAGAAGAAAATCAGTCAATTTAAAACAGACCCAGAAGACAGAGATGATGATAACAGCAGATAAGGACAGTAAAACAATTACCATAAATATGTGTTAGGATTTAAAATTTAAAAAATGAATACATTGATTAAAAGAAATAAAAACTAACAAAAAGGCAACATCTATCATTTTTTTTTAAATCTAAAAATTAAGAAATTCTCTGGAAATGATTAAGAGCAAATTAGATACTGCAGAGGAAAAGTTAAGTGAATTTGAAGACAAATAGAAAATATCTTAATCACAAGAAAAAAATTACAACTATATATGGTGACATATGTTAACTAGATTTATTATAGTGATAATTTAACTATACATATATATCAAATCATTGTGTTGTACACCTGAAATTAATATATGTCAACTTAGAAAAATTACCCAAAAAGAAAATTATCTAGAAAAAAAAAAAATCTGAAGGAGGTTTGAAAAAAAGTAAATTTTTAAAGCAACCACTGTTTACAGCACTTCAGATATTATGGTGTTCGACAGCTTTCAGCACAGTCACAGCACATTACAGTAACTATCATCGTGAACTAAAAACTGTTCAGGAGCTAAAAGTCTAATAAAATTCACCCATCAACGTTAGCAAGAAAACAATTTACATTAATCAGCTTTGGAAATGTACCGGCATTCCCCATTTTAGCATTCAGCTTGAAAAAGGACTTCTCAGAACAAAACCCGTCTCAAATCTGAAGTAATGTACATTGAAAACTAGCTTAGTCACGGGCATATAAAGTATTTCTAATGTATTTTTAAATACAAATAAAACCATAATTCGGAGGAGAAGATTAGTCACGGCGGGGTGGGGGGTGGAATACATAGGTGTTAAAAAGAGTTTCAGGGGGCTTCTTATTGGAAAAAAATACAAGTTAGTGGGCAATGGAACAACATCTTTAAAAGTGCTGAAATTTTAAAAAAATGGCAAAACTACACTTCGTTATCCATTGAAAATACCTTCAAAAACAAGAGCAGGTTTCTGTAAGTTTTCATTTAACTTGGGTAAATACCTAGGATTGGGATTGCTGGGTCATATGGAAAACATGCACTTATAATAAGAAAAGGCCAAACAGTATTCCAAAGCAGCTGCATCATCCTGAATTGTTACCAGGAACAAATGAGTGTTCCTGTCGCTCTACAATTTCTCCAGCATTTGGTATTTTCAATTTTTTTAAAAGCAATTCTGATAGTTGTGTAGTGGTATCTCAATGTGGTTTCCATTTGCATTCAATTTCTCTAATAACAAATGACATTAAGCATGTGATCATCTATTCATGTGCTTATCTGCCAACCATATAGCTTCTTTGGTGAAATGTCTATTGAGATGTTTTGTCCATTTCTATATTACATTGTTTACTTTTGAGATTTAAGAGTTCTTTATATATTCTTGATACATGTCTATAATCAGATGTGTGACTTTTCAAATATTTTTCCCACTCTGTGACTTGCCTTTGCATTCTCTTAACAGTGTCTTGCATGCAGCAAAAAAAATTAATTTTTTGACAGAATATAAAAAAATTATAATGTTTTTTTAATAGATTGTGGTTTGAGTATTATATCTAAAAATTCAATGTCAATCCAAGGTCACATATATTTTCTCCTACATTTGCCTTAAGAAGTTTTAGTTTTAGGTTTCAAAGTTAAAAATACACTTGCCCAGGATTCCTGCTCCTACCTAGGTATCACCTCAAGAAAAATGAAAGCTCATGTTCCCACAAAAACTGATACACAAATGTTTACAGCAGCTTTATATATAGACAAAAATTGGAGGAAAAATCAACATGGTCTTCAACAGGTGAATGAGAACATTCATTTATCAAAACAAATGATCATGTATCAAAAACAAAGGACTACTACTCAGCAATACAAAGGAACAAGCTATTGGCCCACTCAACAAAATAGGTGAATCTTATAAAGGGCCCAGAGATAAATCCACACATATGGTCACCTTATCTTTGAGAAAAAGGGCAAGAATATACAATGGAGAAAAGAAAGCCTCTTCAATAAGTGCTGCTAGGACAGCTACATGTAAAAGAATGAAATTAGAACACTCCCTAACACCATAAACAAAAATAAACTCAAAATGAATTAAAGACCTAAATGTAAGGCCAGACACTATTAAACTCTTAGAGGAAAACATAAGCAGAACACTCTATGACACAAATCACAGCAAGATACTTTTTGACCCACCTCCTAAAGTAATGGAAATAAAAACAAAAATAAACAAATGGGATCTAATGAAACTTAAAAGCTTTTGCACAGCAAAGGAAACCATAAACAAGACGAAAAGACAACTCTCAGAATGGGAGAAAATATTTGCAAATGAAGCAACTGACAAAGGATTAATCTCCAAAATATACAAGCAGCTCATGCAGCTCAATATCAAAAAAACAAACAACTCAATCCAAGAAAGGGCAGAAGACCTAAATAGACATTTCTCCAAAGCAGATATACAGATTGCCAACAAACACATGAAAGGATCCTCAACATCACTAATCACTAGAGAAATGCAAATCAAAACTACAATGAGGTATCACCTCACACCGGTTAGAATGGCCATCATCAAAAAATCCACAAACAATAAATGCTGGAGAGGGTGTGGAGAAAAGGGAACCCTCTTGCACTGTTGGTGGGAATGTAGATTGATACAGCCACTATGGAGAATAGTATGGAGGTTCCTTAAAAACTAAAAATAGAACTACCATATGACCCAGCAATCCCACTACTGGGCATATACCCTGAGAAAACCATAATTCAAAAAGAATCATGTACCACAATGTTCACTGCAGCTCTATTTACAATAGCCAGAACATGGAAGCAACCTAAGTGTCCATCAACAGATGAACGGATAAAGAAGATGTGGCACATATATACAATGGAATATTACTCAGCCATAAAAAGAAACGAAACTGAGTTATTTGTAGTGAGGTGGATGGACCTAGAGACTGTCATACAGAGTGAAGTGAGTCAGAAAGAGAGAAACAAATACCGTATGCTAACATATATATATGGAATCTAAAAAAAAAAAAAAAAAATGGTTCTGAGGAACCTAGGGGCAGGACTGGAATAAAGATGCAGACGCAGAGAATGGACTTGAGGACACGGGGAGAGGGAAGGGCAAGCTGGGACGAAGTGAGAGAGTAGCAAGGACATACATACGCTACCAAATGTAAAACAGATAGCTAGTGGGAAGCAGCCGCATAGCACAGGGAGATCAGCTTGATGCTTTGTGTCCACCTAGAGGGGTGGGATAGGGAGGATGGGAGGGAGACGCAAGAGGGCGGAGATATGGGGATACATGTATATGTATAGCTGATTCACTTTGCTATAAAGCAGAAGCTAACACACCACTGTAAAGCAATTATACTCCAAAAAAGATGTTAAAAAAATAAATAAATAAAATAAAAGTAAAAATAGAACTACCATACTACCCCGCAATCCCACTACTTGGCATATACCCTGAGAAAACCATAATTCAAAAAGAGTCATGCACCAATGTTCACTGCAGCACTATTTACAATAGCCAGGACATGGAAGCGACCTAGGTGTCCATCGACAGATGAATGGATAAAGAAGATGTGGCACATATATACAATGGAATATTACTCAGCCATAAAAAGAAATGAAATTGAGGTATTTGTAGTGAGGTGGATGGACCTACAGACTGTCACACAGAGTGAAGTGAGTCAGAAAGAGAAAAACAAATACCGTATGCTAACACATATATATATGGAATCTAAAAAAAAAAAAATTTTTTTCTGAAGAACCTAGGGGCAGGACAGGAATAAAGATGCAGACGTAGAGAATGGACATGAGGACACGGGGAGGCGGAAGGGTAAACTGAGACAAAGTCAGGGAGTGGCACTGACATATATATACTACCAAATGTAAAATAGATAGCTAGTGAGAAGCAGTCGCATAGCACAGGGAGATCAGCTTGGTACTTTGTGACCACCCAGAGGGGTGGGATAGGGAGAGTGGGAGGGAGACGCAAGAGGGAGGGGATATAGGAATATATGTATACGTATAGCTGATTCACTTTGTTATACAGCAGAAACTAACACAACATTGTAAAGCAATTATACTCCAATGAAGATGTTAAAAAAAAAAAAAAGGGTCAATCTTAAATGCATTTTGCTAGGTGAAGAAAGCTAGAACCAAAAGATACATATTGTGTAATTCATTTATCTGACATTATGGCAAAAGGAAAACTACAGGGTGAAAAAAATAGATCAGCAGTTGCCAAGGATTGAAGCTGTAAGGAAGGGCTGATTAACCAAGGGGCTCCAGGGAAAATTTTTACACTGATGAAACAACTCTAAATGGTACTGAAGAAGGGCACATTAACTCTGTGGTATTCAACCCACAAACCCGTAATTCCAGTCTAAAAATGAGAAAAATACCAAAAAATCCCAAACTGAGGGTCATCCAACAAAATACCTGACCCAAATATACTCTTCAAAACTATCAAGGTCAAAAAAAACTGTCACAGATTAGAGAAGACTAAGGAGACATGGTATCTAGGATTAGATCTTGGAAGAGAAAAGGGACACTGTGGAGAAACTGGTGAAATCCAAATACAGTGTGTAGTTTAGTAAATAATATTGCACCCTGTTAATTTATTACTTTTGACAAATGTACCAGGCTATGTAAGATGTTAACATTAGGAGAACCTGGGCAAAAAGTATATGAAAACTCTCTGTACTTGCTTTACAAAGTTTCTGTAATTCTAAAATTATTCCAAAATAAAAAGCTTTTAAAAGATAAAGGCAAAATAAATACATTTTCAGAAAACAAATGTTGAAAGAACTTGTTGCCAACAGATACACACTACAAGATATATTTAAAGGGATGCTTTTCAGGCTTAAAGAAAATAATTGTGTGGGACTTCCCTGGCGGTACAGTGGTTAAGAATCCACCTGCCAAGTCAGGGGACACGGGTTCGAGCCCTGGTCTGGGAAGATCCCACATGCCACAGAGCAACTAAGTCCGTGCGCCACAACTACGGAGCCTGCGCCCTAGAGCCTGCGGGCCACAACTACTGAGCCTACGGGCCACAACTACTGAGCCCACGGGCCACAACTACTGAAGCCCACACGCCTAGAGCCCATGCTCCACAACAAGAGAAGCCACCGCAATGAGAAGCCCACACACCACAACGAAGAGGGGCCCCCCGCTCCCTGCAACTTGAGAAAGCCCGTGTGCAGCAATGAAGACCCAATGCAGCCAAAAATAAGTAAAATAAAAATAAATAAATTAAAAAAAAAAAAAAGAAAATAATTGTGGATAGAAAGTTGAATGTAAACAATGAACAAATGTATGAGCAGGTATAAGTAAAACTTTTTCTCATTTTCAATTTCTTTTAAAATAAATTTGATTCGAAAAACAAAATACATTTGATTCTTTAAAACTAAAATAACAAATACTATAGGGTTTGTAACAACGTCATAAGATGTATGACAGGCAGAAAAAAGGATATGGTTTTTTATTTTTTAATTTTTAAAAAATTTAAAAAAATTGATTTCTTTATTTTTGGCTGCGTTGGGTCTTCATTGCTGCGTGTGCGCTTTCTCTAGCTGCAGCGCGTGGGCTTCTCATTGCGGTGGCTTCTCTTGTCATGGAGTACGGGCTCTAGGTGCGTGGGCTTCAGTAGTTGTGGCACACGGGCTCAGTAGTAGTGGCTCGCGGGCTCTAGAGCACAGGCTCAGTAGTTGTGGCACACAGGCCTAGTTACTCTGTGGCATGTGGGATCTCCCCAGACCAGGGATCGAACCCATGTCCCCTGCATTGGCAGGCAGATTCTTAACCACTGCACCACCAGGGAAGTCCCAAGAATATGGTTTTAAAGTCCCTACGTTATACCTCAAGAAGTGTGAAAGTATTTGAAAGTTTGGCGAAATAGGTAAAAGCTTCACATCGTAAATGCTATCAATGAAATATAAAACAGATAAACAATAGAGGGAAAAAAATCAATGAAACCAAAAACAAATTCCTTGAAAAGATCAATAAAATTGATAATATTCTAGATGAACTAATCAACGGGAAAAAAAGAAGACATAAGCTGCCAATATAAGGAATGAAAGGGGAAGCATCACTATAGATGCTACAAAAGTATAATAAGGAAATATTATGAACAACTTTGGGTCAATAAATATGAAACCAGACCTGAAATGGATAAATTTCTTAAAATAAACTGCCAATGCTCAATCAAGAAGGAATCAATAACCTGAATAGCCATAAAGCCTTATATCTATTAAAGATGATGAATGTGTATTAATAAACCTTCCCACAAAGAAAACTCTAGGCCCACCTGGCTTTATGTGTGAATTCCACCAAATATTTATAGAAGACACAACAGCCACTTTATTAATGAATCAAAAATTTGAAAAAATCCAAGTGTCTAACCAACAGCTAAATGGATAAATAAACATAACACATTCATATAAATGGAATATTATTCAGTAGGAAACAGGAACAAACTACTGATTTACACAACATGGATGAATCTCTAAAACATGCCTGGCAAAAGACGTCAGGGACAAAAAAGGAATACACATTTCTATGAAGCTCTAGAACAGAGAAACTAACATATAGTGACTAAAATCAGACCACTGATTGCCAGGGAACAAGCAGACAACTGATTAAAAAGGGGAATGACAGTTACAAGAAGGTATAGATTTAAGAAAAATCATCTAAGTGTACACTTTATATATGTACATTTTATTGATGTAAGTTATGCTTCAATAAAGTTGAAAAATCATAACAGAAAATTTAAACTATCTCCATTTTGTGAATATAATTGAAAATGTCAATAACTGAAGGATGCTAATTCGTTAAATGGCTAAATTATGTGCTTGCATTTTGAGTTTCAATGAGACAGATTTTCTTCAGCAAAATCATCATTGTACATTCCTACTTTTAAAGAAAAAATCAGAAGTAATTATTCTACACATATGATCAACTTCAATCCAAATGTTAATGTGAAAATTTTATTTTTTACACATTTCAAAGGCAGTGAGAATCAACTAAAATAACTAGTAATATAATTAACAAACTACACTGAGACTGTTCTGAATCTTCTTCGTAGCCTAACTTTTTCTCAAAGCGAAAGAAAGCATCATAAATATTCAAATAATGATTCCTTAGATTATAATAAATATCTACTATAGTTTAGAGAGTTATCATCTTTAGAAGAATTTTTTAACAACTGGAAAGAATAAAAAGCAAATCATTGTTAGAGTGCTTCTTAAAGTAATTCAATGTAACAGAATAAACTGAAAATTTCAACAGAAAAATAAAATCATTTATTCAGCAAATTTAATGAATGACTACTATAATGTAGCAAAGGTTAAGCATGACTGTTATATTTTAAAGGCATCAGGTTGATAAAGAGAAATATAAATGAAACTTTTAGAGAAAAGCTATTTATCAATTACAAAGTACAAATATTTAAAGAGCCCTATGCATATATAATTCAAGTCAATTATAAATTAATATAGGTCCAAGACTATATATTTAAATATCTTCTCAACTGATCTCAGTTTATTTTCAAATTAAGTACTGTTAAAGAACTTATTTAAAATCTTTCTTACTGTCCAGCCTCCATATACAGGAAAAGGGCAGTAATAAAATTGTGTTTATTAATTTAAGAAAGAAGTAGGAAAAAGCAAGTAAAATAGTATCATAAATTAAGATGGTCCTTTCATGCTAGTTGAAATCAACTTATTTATATAAAAGCAACTGGCGAAATAACTAAACTGATATGTGGAATGAAGGGAGTAAGGCAGGGGAGGAAGGAAAGAGAGAAAGCGAGGGAAGGGAAAAGCATGGAAGGGAAAAAGAGGGAAGGGCAGGAGAGGAAAGAAAAGGAAATTTTCATATAGCCCCTACCAAGATTATAAAATTCAATTTTCATTCATGACTTACAGAGTCATCTATCATACTCTCATAGTATGCTTATCAGTAAGGTCACAGTATATACACATATGAATTTAAAATGCCAGGTATCCTGACTACATGAACACAAAATATTAATTCACTGAAACCAGCCAATATCTTAGAAATTAATCTTCCTAGTTATGAAGTACAAACACATAACCACATTTATGAGGTTTCTATCAGGAGCATCTCACTCACCTTAACTCAAGATAACACACCAGGTTGTGTTTACTGATGCAATTAATTTATACTATTCAAATGGATCCAGAAATCTGGCCTTTGCATCTGTACCTTCCACCTTAAATAAATCAATACCGCTGAAAAGTGGGAACACTAACAAATTCAAATAAAATGTATATCTTACCATTTCATCTGGTTATCAAGTATATACATAATATACACTCGATTGGCAACATGATATAGTAGAAAGAGCAACCAAATCAATCACTGGCTATAAATATATGGGCAGTTTACCAAACTACAAAATGGTCACTTCACTTAATTGTGAAGATCACATTAAATAATATAAGTAAAAGTGGTTTAGAAACTGTAACACAATTTATAAACATTGTTACTGTTATCTTTCCCTTGCCATCAGAAACTAGGTATACCAGCCTTCTGCCAGTTTTTAGAATACGTCAAGTTCTTAACCTATCATGGGGCCTTCATTCTTGCTGTTCCTTCTACCTGAGCTGAAATCCCTTTGGCTTATTCTTATAATTCAAACCTCTACTTAAATGTCACCTCTTTTCAGGGACAGTCCATGACAACATGTATCAATTATGACACGCTAGGACACACATAAGAGAAAATCCAGCTCAACATGGCTTTAAAAGTAAGGAAATCAATTTCTCAATTGACAAAAAGTTAGTTAATTCAATTGCTCCATGAAATAGTCAAAAAACTCTTTTCATCTTTCTATTCTACCTGCTTGGCATGACAGCCTCTGTCCTCGTCCTAGCTCTCTTCATGGTAACAAGTTAGCTGCCTCAATTCCAGCCACAAGTAATTATGTGTAAAAGAACAATTGGTAATCTCTTCTAGTCAGTCTCATTTTAAAGGAAACTACTGAAAGAAGTTTCCCTCAAATTTGCATATCCTATTAACAAGAGTGAGTCACCTCATCCTTTGCAAAATCAATCACTGGTAAGTGAAATGGGATTAGCATTATGGCTTAGACTAATCAGGATTTATCCCTAAGGGTAGGCGCCAAAACAAAATCGGTACCCTGAAAGCAAGAATGAATGACTATAAAACCCTACAAGAATGCTACAATATCTTGTCTTTAAAAAAAAAAAAAAAAAAAAAGCACTCACCACCCCCCATTATTCTCTATCACAATACTTAATTGGCTTATTTATTTCCTATAATAAAAGATATGTACCAACAGAGCAGGGATTTAGAGCACAGTGCCTAAAACAGAACAAGCCTTGTATTAATATTTGTAGAACAAAAAAGTGAATGCATGAATATTACACAATGTGCATATATTTATTTAATATCTATAGTCAAAATCCTAGGCAAAATAAAAATGAAGTTTTTGAAGAATTAGAACTAAGATTCAAAGTCATTTTCATGTTTATTCATTTATATTTACATGCAGAAAATGTCAAAAGTAGATGCTCAGAAAGAAATATATCCAAATATAATTTCAAATCAAAGACATTCAAGCCAACTCTTGATAACCTGCAGAGTCCTCCAATACTACATTTAACAGTTAATAAGGGCTGACAGATGTATAGCAAAAATTCCAAGTCTCATACAACAAATAATGAATAAAGAGGCACAATCTTTCTAGAGAACTCTTTCTAAATAACAATAGAGATTTAAAAATTCAGATTCAAAGAGATTTAAAAGAGTTTCTACAGAACAACAGAGATTCAAAAGTGTAATAAACATATTATGCTACTGAAAATTTTAGTGGGATATACATTTTTTAAAAACACATTTCAATCCTCATATAAGAGGCATGATGCCCTTTAAAGGCTAATCTTTACTACTGCTTGTATAAAGAATAATATACTGATATTATTGGCTAGCATTCGATTCATTAATACATGAACCAGATGGGCGGCATAGAGACAATTTATATATCCTAAAATAAGAGAAGTTTAGATAAATTATAGTGCAATCATTGGTGAGATGTCATAGCTCGGTTTAAAATGTAAAGTATGAAGACAAATACACACAATATAATGTTAGGTGAAAATGCAGGATGCAGAGGGATTTGATGATGTTGATGCATAGCATCATACCTTGGAAAAGTATATGCTGTAAGGTCAGACAGCTCTGGGTGTATATCCTAATAATACCTAAATAGAATTGGGCCAGAAAAGAATCAGCAGGCATCTTACTTTCTCTGAGCCTGAATTTTCTATCCTTGAAATGACTGTAATAATTCCTATCATATGGGCCTATCATTCTAAGTATAATGATGATAACAGCTACATTTATATAGTGCTTCCTGAATGCAAGGTACTTTTCTCTTTACTTCACAATTATAATACTATTTAATCTTCTCAACAATCTTATCAGTACTATTATCCCCATTTTACAGTGGAGGAAATTAAGGCACACTGAGATTAAATAAAGTCATAAAGTCAGTAAGTGGCAGAACCAAAATCAATGATACCTATTTTTTTTATTATTAAGAACCTGCTCACTTCAAGAATTGCAAGGGAAGCTAGAAAATCTCCTTCACACGTACTTTTTAACCCAAGGATAAGCAACTATATCACTAGGATATGTCGAGTCTAACTCAATCCAGAGATTTAAGGGCCTCAAGCTTTTCCTCCCAAATAGCACACTATTAGGAAAACTAGATAAAACAACTCCAGCTGACCTAATTTTTTTTACATTTAAAGTATAGTGAAGCAACTTTCAGTTCCAGACCAAGATGGAAAAGATGTACTTCTCCCCATCCCTCCCACTATGAACAGCTAAAAAACCCTGGCCACTTTTTTTTTTTTAACACTTAATGGTTTATTAATGTTTGTTTTATAAAAGCAACCTCAGTTTCCTCACTGGGTTACTTACACATTTCTTTACTCTTGACCACCAATAATTCTCAGGATTCTCAAAAGCTTTTACAATAAACATGTAGTTTTTTGTTCCCCATTTATAGTAAATATTGTTGACTGCAAAATTCTAAAGAAGTAAGTTGTCATTCGTCAAACAATTCGCCTGAGGTAGACAGATTTGGGATATTTCTCCTTAAGAGTCGGCCACTGAACAATGAAGTAATCAGAGAGGTGAAACAAGATGACTGTGTAAGGTGGAAAGCAAAGGCAGACCTGCTAGGGATCTAGGGACTAATGGAACAACAACACGGCAGTAAGTTCTCTGAGTTTTTGCTTCATAAATCCAAGAAGGAAGAAAGAGAATAAGAAATAGCAAAAACATGGGTAAATATAATATAGTTAACCTTCTGTTCTTGAGTTTTCTACATTATGTTTGACAGGTGAAGCAAAAAGTATACCACTGTTGTAGTTCTAAATATATGTGGAGGAAATATTTAAGACCATTATATAAGTGACAGAGGGTAATGGAACTTTAGAGGTAAACTTTCTACACTTCACTCAAATTGGTAAAACATCAATACACCAGTAGATTGTAACAAGTTATGTATTTTTAATGCAATACTTAAAGAAACTAGTAAAACATCTACACAGAGATACACTCAATAACATTTAGCAATGTAATCATTGGAGGCTTAATAGAGAGTGAGTTTTAGAGTCAACTAGAACAGTGTTTGCCCATTTCCTCCACTTTCTAGCTGTGTGACTGTGGCCAAATTATTTAACCTCTCTGTAAATTAGGTAATAACATTCATTATGGACCAATTAGAGTTAAAACACAATAACTACAATTATTATAGCTATTATTATTATATTTTGGTTGAGTTAGGCTATTAACTCTGTCTCTTTATTTACTTCTGCTAGTTTAAATGAATATTTAAAGTAGTCTTGAACCGAGATATATATGGAAAGTGCAAGTCATGGTGACTAGCATGTAGTATGGGCTTGATAAATAAAAGCTATGATTAATTATCAGTAAATAAAGGAGTTATGGTTAGCCTTTCCTTAATTCCATTGACTTTGCACCATAAAATTATAACGCCTCCTTGACATCAGTCTTGGCAGTGATTTTTTTAATTTGACATCAAAAGCAAAAAAGGCAACAGAAGCAAAAATAAACAAGTGGGACTACATCAAACTAAAAAGCTTCTGCATAGAAAAGGAAACCATTAACACAATGAAAGGGCAACCTATAAAATATTTGGAAGGCATATATCTGATAAGGGATTAGTATCCAAAATATATTGAGAACTCATACAACTCAACAGAAAAAATAAACAATCCATTTTAAAAATGGACAGAGGATCTAAATAGACATCTGTCCAAAGACAACATACAAAGGGCCAACAGGTACATGAAGAGGTGCTCAACACCACAAATCATCAGCAAAATGCAAATCAAAACCACAATGAGATATCACCTCACACATATTTTTATCAAAAAGACAAGAAATAACAAGTGCTCGTGAGGATGTGGAGAAAAGGTAACCCTTGTGTATTGTTAGCGGGAGTGCAGCCACTATGGAAAATAGTATGGCAGTTCCTCAAAAAATTAAAAACAGAACTACCATATGATCAGCAATGCCACTTCTGGGTATTTATCCAAAGGAACAAAATCAGTATTTCAAAAAGATATCTGCAGCTCCATGTTCACTAGAACATTATATTGTTCACTAGAACAACAGCCAAGATATGGAAACAATTTAAGTGTCTATCAAGGGAGAATGGATAAAGAAAATGGGATATAATATATATAATGGAATAGTATGCAACATAAAAAAAGAAGAGAATCCTTCCACTTGCAACAATATGGATGAACGTTGACAGCATTATGGTGAGTAAAACAAAACAGAAAGAAAAAGACAAATACTGTATTATCTCACTTATACGTGGAATCTAAAAAAACCCCAAACTCATAGATACAGAGAACAGATTAGTGGTTGCTAGAGGCTGGGAGTGTGGGAAGTAAGTAAACTGAGTGAAAGTGGTTAAAAATACAAACTTCCAGTTATGAGATAAAAAGTCCAAGGGAAAAAAGAAAAACTCATAACAATAAAATATTCCTGTATTTTTTAAAAAGTGAAGACAAAGTATTCTATTGTTTTATATCTGGGTAGTGCTATATAATTTATGATTTCAATTTATTCCTCAAAAAAACTATAATTATGATTTGCCACCCCTTTACAGATGAGGAACTGTAGCTCACACTAATTAAGTAATTTGCTCAAAGCATTTACAAAGCTAGTATAAGCTAAGGTCAGAGTAGAGGTCTTTTGTCTATAAATGAAATGCCCTTTCATGACACTATGCTGCCAATCAATTACAAAAACATATTCAAGGTCACATAATTAGTAACTAGAAGACACAGGATTCAAAACCAAGTAAGTTAAGCCCTCGTGCCTAAGACTTTATTATGCGGTTGATACAAATGATTAAAATATAGATAAACAGATGGATGTTCAAGTTCATTACTAAGTAAAGATACATTAAAACACATCAAATTAGACACATTAGATACACCAAATCAGCAAAGATTTATATTAAAGACTGAAAAATGAATAATATTATAATGGAATATTATACTGCCATCACCAAAAGGAATTTATTCTTGAAGAAGATATTCTATCACATAGAATGGATAGCTAGAGATTTAAGAGTATGTGGTATTTCCACACCACTGAAGTTATATGTACTGTCCAGGAAAATCTATAAAATAAAGAAGAAAAGGAAATAAGGTGATAAAAAATGATGAGTAAAGTATGTACAGTACTTAATTGTTACTAGCCTTTAAATAAACAAAATTTAAATGATAAGAGATATATGGAAAGGAATGAATAGATCCACAAGGAAAAACAAAGATAAAAACTATATAGGAACCACATTTGATAAACTACAATGAAATATATGACCTCCTGAAGTCTTTCTAGGCCTATAATTCCACACTACCCAAATAAAACCAAATCATAAATTAGGCAACATGATTAAAGAGACTGTAACATTCTCAGCTCAGGCATCTAAACCTTTGGTCTATCCAAAGCTACTGAATTAAATATGTCAAGTCAATTATTCTGGTGTCACACAAACCATTTAAAAGTGAGGGCCCAGGTATCAATACATAATCAATTTTTTAGAATAAGCTTTATGTAAAAGAGTGAAATAATCTCAACCATTTGCTGTATAGTCTTCAAAATAATCTTTTCTCAACCTCTTCTACAGAAAATAGCTAATCCAATGTTTTCTAAATTTTTTTCCATATTTGCCAATCCAAAATTTTTAGAGGAGACACCTGAAGTATCATTAATAAGAATATATTTACCAGAAAAAAAACTACAAAGTTATGAGTACTTCATTTAACAATGGCATAACAACCTAACAATAGCAATCTATGAAAAATTGTTAATATTCTAATGACAAAAATGATTTATGCTCCACCATCAATTTTGCCAGCTCCTCTAACCACCCCCAATATCCAACAAAATGTAATTTAATAACTAATTATACAAACGTTACTGTATTAAATATTTTTCCCATAAAATAGTTTCATATTTCCCATTAATCTAATAAAATTTCACCAGTATAATCAAAGTAGATCCACAATCTTCTCAATCCCTGAGTCATTTATGCTACTCCCCTTCAATTCTTGTTTATCTTAAGTTCCCCCCTACACCCCACTCTGTACACCAGCCATTAAATCTCAGTGGTGCTTTATTATTTATACTCCTTCCCCTCAGGAATATATTCTACACATTACAGAATACCCAAACACAGCAGTAACTTGGCTTAAACAAGACTGAGGTTTATTTTTTCCTCTTGTAAAAGTTGTCTAGAGATAGGTGATGTAGGAGACGGTGGTTGCAAGTATCCTCAGGGACCAAAGCTGCTAACTTTTCCACCATTCTAGGTACCTGGCTTCCATCATCAAGATCACCTCATGGCCCAAAATGTTCGCCGAAGTTCCAGTTACCATGTCTTCAATACAGGTCAAAAAGAAGAAGAGAAACTGAACAGCAAAATGGGGTCTCTTACAGCTGAATCAGTGCAAGCACACACGTAATGCTTCTACTTTTATTTCTTTTGCCAGAACTTAGTCACATAGCTGGGAAATATAGTCTTTTCTTCCAGGCATCAATGTGCCTAAGCTAAAAAAATATCAGGATTCTATTACTACAGAAGGGGAAAACAGATTTTAGAGTTGGGTAGAATCGTAGGAGCCTGCATCATGACTCGCTATCCATTTTTCAAAACTTCTAAATAACCCTTCATAGTAAGAAAAGTTTTATATCGTATCTTTAATATGGCTGATGTAAAAGATTTTCCCAATAAATGCTTTTACTTCCTTGGCCAGCTGTGGAGTGTGGCCAATCCCAAAGTGTATTACAATAGGTAAACCAAGATTGCAATTCTGAAATCTTATTGGATAGAATTTTTCATCTACCACATCTTGTGCACCAGCTAGGATAGAAAAGTTGATTTGTTCTGTATAAGTGACCTAACAGAATCTTGGAACACACTGTGTTGCCCTGACCAATTAGCAACGGAGCTCCAGTATGGTCTCTTCAGTTACAAATCCTGGATCTACGCTTACTTCACAGGCACATCTGCTACATCATCATAATATTAATCCCCTTATAGGACCATCATTTACTGAACATTTATTAAGTCTCTGTGCAAAGTGTTTTATTTATTTATTCATTCAGGCCTCATAACATCTTTCTTATGTTATTTCTGTCCTCGTTTTATAGAAGATGGTACTAGCAAACATATATGAGTGCTCACTACATGCCAGGTAGGTATAAAACACTCCCAAGTGTTTTATAGATAGGTACTATAATTATCTCTAATTTGCAGATGAGAAAGAGGAAGCAGACAAGTTAGTAACCTGCCCAAAGTCACACAGCTTATAACTAGCACAACCAGGATTCAAATCCTCACAAACTGGCTCCAGTGTTCACTCATTTAATTAGTAAACTATACTAATATCAAATATACCAGCAGAGCTTAAGTAATTCACCTAAGGTCACAAAGCCAGAAGGAGCCAAGATTCATAGCCAGATCTATTTCATTATGGAGTCCTGTTCTCAACTTCAAATGAATCAAAGCGATATGGCTTGGCTGACCAAAACCATTATTATTGAGGGATTATTACTCTTTAGTAGCAAAGTAAGAAGGGAACACGCAACCAAAATAACAAACCTAATCCATGAATTTCAATGGTAAACAATTTAGAAGGATGAAATGCAGTGCATCCATGTCACCTAGGTAACACTATGGGTAGATCCATCTCTTTCAGCAATAACAGACCAAAACAAAAAGCAGGTTTGGCAAATGGATCTAGTGACTGTCATATATCAGTTTAAATTTTCTCACAAGTGAATAGTCATTAGTATCTAAAAGATTTTGAAAAATTAGGTATCTGCATTTTATATCTGCTATCAAAAAAATTAAAGAGTAAACAATCTTTTGCTATACCAAACCTAATAGCTGTATCTAGAAGCAGTAATTTTTACAGGTATCATTAAACAGTTTTTAAGAAATAATAAAAGTAACAAAAATTCAGACATTTTGGTACCATCTGTTAGAGTTAGTGCATTTATAGTTCTCTCATCTATAATTATAACCCTGACCCTTATCCCTTGAGAGATATGTAAATCATGGCTATAAATTCCTTCAGAATTTTTTCTTAAGATTTACTTATATGCAATTCTGATGCTAGAGACAAAAATGCCTTCTTTAAGCCTGAGCACACAACATTCAAATCACAGTGCTACTACTGACTCATTTTCAAACATTCCCCTAAGAATTTCAAGTCTCTCGACTAAGAACACCATAGGAAAAAAATGACTACCAGATAGGGCACCTTGTACCTAGTATAGTAACTGAAACACTGTAAATACTAATGATGAAGAATGAACCTCATGTTGTAAACCGAATCAACCATAAGCATGAGAGTCTTTAACTCTTTCATGAGCACCTCAGATCCTTCAAAAAAAACAAAAACAAAAACACTTTAGGCTCACTGTATTGTTCTTCACCAAATAAATCCTTTTTTTTAATTCCAAACTTAATGAGACATTCTCAACTTCACACCAGTTTATGTCTACATTCTACTTCCAATTACCAATGCTTTTAAACTAATTGGAAGAATTTTAACGAAATAATGAGCAGTACTAAATTTATACTATTTCACTGTATCTCAATAGAGGGAATATAAAACAGATATTTTTTATTAGTAAAAAGTTTCTATACTAAGTAAGAGTTATGTTAACGTTTCTGTTTTTGTTTTTTTAGCTATATTGAATCATGTTTAATAGAAAAAAAGTACCATAAAACAACCAGTGCTCTTCAGTGAGGCATAAAAGTACCCAAGAGAATCAGCTTATTATAAATCATTAAGGTTACACCAACTTTAATTTAATGCATCAGTTAACTAGTAACTAGTATTAGATGAAAAGCAGCCAAAGCAGGTTTTATTTACAGGATGGGCAGGATGTATCACTTGCTAAGAATATCATTCTTCAATTTAAGTGTTAAGAGATCTCTACTTTCACCCATCAGGGAGTAGTATAATCCAGAATTAATTTCAATATGCAAGCAACTAGAAAACTGGACAGACTACATATATAACATTGGACAACAGGTAGCTCAAAAGTGATTCCAAAAAAAAGGGAAACAAAAAAGGTGAGCCCTATAATTACCTAGCATGTCTTTCTGAAAGCACTTTTGGGACTGCAGGATGCTGGAGCAGAAACCCAAATAGAAGTCAGTACATTGCTGAGTTGAAAAGACAGCTGAGGATAAGCCTCTTAGATAGACTCAGCCACCAGAAGACAGACAGCAGAAGCAAGAACTACAATCCTGCAGCCTGCGGAACCTAAACCACATTCACAGGAAGACAGACAAAATGAAAAGGCAGAGGACTATGAACGAACGAGATAAGACCCCAGAAAAACAACTAAATGAAGTGGAGATAGGCAACTTCCAGAAAAAGAATTCAGAATAATGATAGTGAAGATGATCCAGGACCTCAGAAAAAGAATGGAGGCAAAGATCGAGAGGATGCAAGAAATGTTTAACAAAGACCTAGAAGAATTAAAGAACAAACAAACAGAGATGAACAATACAACAACTGAAATGAAAACTACACTAGAATGAATCAATAGCAGAATAACTGAGGCAGAAGAACAGATGAGTGACCTGGAAGACAGAATGGTGGAATTCACTGTTGCAGAACAGAATAAAGAAAAAAGAATGAAATGAAGACAGCCTGAGAGACCTCTGGGACAACGTTAAATACACCAACATTCGCATTATAGGGGTCCCAAAAGGAAAAAAGAGAGGGTAAGGACCCAAGAAAATATTTGAAGAGATTATGGTTGAAAACTTCCCTAACATGGGAAAGGAAATAGCCACCCAAGTCCAGGAAGCGCAGAGAGTCCCAGGCAGGATAACCCCAAGGAGAAACATGCCGAGACACATAGTAATCAAACGGACAAAAATTAAAGATAAAGAAAAATTATTAAAAGCAACAAGGGAGGGGCTTCCCTGGTGGCGCAGTGGTTGAGAATCTGCCTGCCAATGCAGGGGACACGGGTTCGAGCCCTGGTCTGGGAAGATCCCACATGCTGCAGAGCAGCTGGGCCCGTGAGCCACAATTACTGAGCCTGCGCATCTGGAGCCTGTGCTCCGCAACAAGAGAGGCCGGGATAGTGAGAGGCCCGCGCACTGCGATGAAGAGTGGTCCCCACTTGCCACAACTAGAGAAAGCCCTCGCACAGAAACGAAGACCCAACACAGCCATAAATAAATAAATAAATATTTTTTTAAAAAAATGATCTTTAAAAAAAAAAAAAACGCAACAAGGGAAACATGACAAATAACATATAAGGGAACTCCCATAAGGTTAACAGCTGATTTCTCAGCAGAAACGCTACAAGTCAGAAGGGAGTAGCTCAATATATTTAAATTGATGAAAGGGAAGAACCTACAACCAAGATTACTCTACCCGGCAAGGATCTCATTCAGATTCAATGGAGAAATCAAAAGCTTTACAGACAAGAAAAAGCTAAGAGAATTCAGCACCACCAAACCAGCTCTACAACAAATGCTAAAGGAAATTCTCTAAACGGGAAACACAAGAGAAGGAAAGGACCTACAAAAACAAACCCAAAACAATTAAGAAAATGGTCATAGGAACATACATATCGATAATTACCTTAAACGTGAATGGATTAAACGCTCCAACCAAAAGACACAGGCTTGCTGAATGGATACAAAAACAAGACTCATATATATGCTGGCTACAAGAGACCCACTTCAGACGTAGGGACACGTACAGACTGAAAGTGAGGGGATGGAAAAAGATATTCCATGCAAATGGAAATCAAAACAAAGCTGGAGTAGCAAAACTCGTATCAGATAAAATAGACTTTAAAATAAAGAATGTTACAAGAGACAAGGAAGCACACTACCTAATGATCAAGGGATCAATCCAAGAGGAATATATAACAATTATAAATATATATGCACCCAAAATAGGAGCACCTCAACACATAAGGCAAATGGTAACAGCCGTAAAAAAGGAAATCGACAGTAACACATAATAGTGAGGGACTTTAACACCTCACTTACACCAAAGAACAGATCATCCAGACAGAAAATTAATAAGGAAACACAAGCTTTAAATGACACAATAGACCAGATATATTTCATTGATATTTACAGGACATTCCATCCGAAAACAGCAGACTGCACTTTCTTCTCAAGTGCTCATGGAACATTCTCCAGGATAGATCACATC
The DNA here is from genome assembly GCF_028021215.1 of Eschrichtius robustus. NCBI lineage: Eukaryota > Metazoa > Chordata > Mammalia > Artiodactyla > Eschrichtiidae > Eschrichtius > Eschrichtius robustus. Next base: position 36,239,968 of record NC_090824.1, read on the forward strand.
TTGGGTCACAAATCAAGCCTCGGTAAATTTAAGAAAATTGAAATCATATCAAGCATCTTTTCCAACCACAAAACTATGAGAACAGGAATAAATTACAGGGAAAAAAACGTAAAAAACACAAACACATGGAGGCCAAACAGTGTGCTATTAAATAACCAAGAAATCACTGAAGAAATCAAAGAGGAAATCAAAAAATACGTAGAGACAAATGACAACGAAAACATGACGATCCAAAACCTATGCAATGCAGCAAAAACAGTTCTAAGAGGGAAGTTTATAGCAATACAAGCCTACCTCAAGAAATAAGAAAAATCTCAAAAAAACAATCTAACCTTACACCTAAAGGAACTACAGAAAGAAGAACAAAGAAAACCCAAAGTTAGTAGAAGCAAAGAAATCATAAAGATCAGAGCAGAAATAAATGAAACAGAAAGAAAGAAAACAATAGCAAATATCAATAAAACTAAAAGCTGGTTCTTTAAGAAGATAAACAAAATTGATAAACCTTTAGCCAGACTCATCAGGAAAAAGAGGGACAGGACTCAAATCAATAAAATTAGAAATGAAAAAGGAGAAGTTACAATGGACACCACAGAAATACAAAGCATCCTAAGAGATTACTACAAGCAACTCCATGCCAATAAAATGGACAACCTGGAAGAAATGGACAAATTCTTAGAGGTATAACCTTCTAAGACGGAACAAGGAAGAAATAGAAAACATGAACAGATCAATCACAAGTAATGAAATTGAAACTGTGATTAAAAATCTTCCAACAAACAAAAGTCCAGAACCAGATGGCTTCAGAAGTGAATTCTATCTAACATTTAGAGAAGAGCTAACACCCATCCTTCTCAAACTCTTCCAAAAAATTGCAGGGAAGGAACACTCCCAAACTCATTCTATGAGGCCACCATCACCCTGATACCAAAACCAGACAAAGATACTACAAAAAAGAAAATTATAGACTAATATCACTGATGAATATAGATGCAAAAAGCCTCAACAAAATACTAGCAAATACAATCCAATAACACTTTAAAAGGATCATACACCATGATCAAATGGGATTTATCCCAGGGATGAAAGGATTCCCCAATCTACACAAAACAATCAATGTGATACACCATATTAACAAAATGAAGAATAAAAACCATATGATCATCTCAATAGATGCAGAAAAAGCTTTTCACAAAATCAACACCCGTTTATGATAAAAATCTCCAGAAAGTGGGCATAGAGGGAACCTACCTCAACATCATAAAGGCCATATACGACAAACCCACAGCAAACACCATTCTCAATGGTGAAACACTGAAAGCATTTCCTCTAAGATCAGGAACAAGACAAGGATGTCCACTCTCACCACTATTATTTAACATAGTTTTGGAAGTCCTAACCACAGCAATCAGAGAAGAAAAAGAAATAAAAGGAATACAAATTGGAAAAGAAGGAGAAAACTATCACTGTTTGCAGATGACATGATACTATACATAGATAATCCTAAAGATGCCACCAGAAAACAACTAGAGCTTATCAATGAATTTGGTAAAGTTACAGGATACAAAATTAATGCACAGAAATCTCTTGCATTCCTATACACTAAGAACAAAAGATCAGAAAGAGAAATAAAGGAAACAATCCCATTCACCACTGCAACAAAAATAATAAAATACCTAGGAATAAATCTACCTAGGGAGACAAAAGACCTGTACTCAGAAAACTATAAGACACTGATGAAAGAAATCAAAGATGACACAAACAGATGGAGAGATATACCATGTTCTTGGATTGGAAGAATCAATATTGTGAAAATGACTATACTACCCAAAGCAATCTACAGATTCAGTGCAATCCCTATCAGATTACCAGTGGCATTTTTTACAGAATGAGAACAAAAAAAATCTTAAAATTTGTATGGAGACACAAATGACCCCAAATAGCCAAAGCAATCTTGAGGAAAAAAAAAAACAGAGCTAGAGGAATCAGACTCCCTGACTTCAGACTATCTTACAAAGCTACAGTAATCAAGACAATATGGTACTGGCACAAAAACAGAAATATAGATCAATGGACAGGATAGAAAGCCCAGCGATAAACCCACACACATATGGTCAACTAATCTATGACAAAGGAGGCAAGGATATACAATGGAGAAAAGACAGTCTCTTCAATAAGTGGTCCTGGGGAAACTGGACAGCTACATGTAAAGGAATGAAATTAGAACACTTCCTAACACCATACACAAAAGTAAATCAAAATGGATTAAACACCTAAATGTAAGGCCAGACACTACGACACTCTTAGAGGAAAACATAGGAAGAACACTCTTTGACATAAATCACAACAAGATCCTTTTTGACCCACTTCCTAGAGTAATGGAAATAAAAACAAAAATAAACAAATGGGACCTAATGAAACTTCAAAGCTTTTGCACAGCAAAGGAAACTATAAACAAGATGAGAAGACAACTCTCAGAATGGGAGAAAATATTTGCAAACAAATCAACGGACTAAGGACTAGTCTCCAAAATATACAAACAGCTTATAAAGCTCAATATTAAAAAGACAAACAACCCAATCAAAAAATGGGCAGAAGACCTAAATAGACATTTCTCCAGATAAGACATACAGATGGCCAAGAGACATATGAAAAACTGCTCAACATCTCTAATTATTAGAGAAATGCAAACCAAAACTACAATGAGGTATCACCTCACACCAGTTAGAATGGGCATCATCAGAAAATCTACAAACAATAAATGCTGGAAAGGGTGTGGAGAAAAGGGAACCCTCTTGCACTGTTGGTGGGAATGTAAATTGATACAGCCACTATGAAGAACAGTACAGACGTTCCTTAAAAAACTAAAAATAGAATTACCATATGACCCCACAATCCCACTACTGGGCATATACCCTGAGAAAACCGTAATTCAAAAAGACACATACACCTCAATATTCACTGCAGCACTATTTACAATAGCCAGGTCGTGGAATCAACTTAAATGCCTACCGACAGACGAATGGATGAAGAAGATGTGGTACATATATACAATGGAATATTACTCAGCCATAAAAAGCAACGAATTTCGGTCATTTGTAGAGACGTGGACGGATCTAGAGACTGTCATACAGAGTGAGGTAAGTCAGAAAGAGAAAAACAAATATCGTATATTAACGCATATATGTGGAATCTAGAAAAATGGTACAGACGAACCGGTCTGCAAGGCAGAAATAGAGACACAGATGTAGAGAACAAACATATGGACCCCAATGGGGGAAAAGCAGGAGGGGTTGGTGGTGGTGGTTGTGAGATGAATTGGGAGATTGGGACTGACATATAGACACTAATATGTATAAAATAAATAACTAATAAGAACCTGCTGTATAAAAAATAAAATTCAAAAAAAAAATTTGCAGTCCTCATCTTAATTACCTGAAATATTTGAACTGATTTATATCTTCCTCCTTCATATCTCCCCTCTTTTCTTTTAATTGGCATCTATGGCCCACTCTCTCCCAGTGTTCCTCCACTTGATTCCCCACCTTTGCTTATCTCCCCTCAACTCCCTGACCTCTGAACTCTGGAGTGTGTTCTACGTAGACTCATCTCTAAGTTGAATTCACTCTCACAGCTTTCAATACCATCATATACTGATGCATCATATATTTATGATGCCAGTCTCAGCCATGACCCCCAAATTCCAAATAAAAAGAAAAAAAAGAAAAGACAGGTGAGGTCAGAGCACAGAAAGGCCAAAGTAGCAATTATTTGGTGGGGGGCGGGGCGGGGGGAGGGAAATCCTGAAGTCAGAGAGCAATGCAAAGACCAATTTTTTTAAGGGGGGGCGGGGGGTAATTTCCACTTAAATTTTACCTGAATACCAATTTGCATATGCAAGTTAAGGTTGAGCAAAAACAACTTCTGGGAAAGAATGATTGCCAGGTAATAAAAGGTGAATAATTCCCAGCTTACACAGGGCCAGGAATCATCCAAGTTCTCACAAACAAGATAAAAAGTCCTCATTGAATACTTGAGACATTCAGTAAAGACACAAGCACAGAGGTCCACCTTAGTAATAAGGCTAAGAAAGCATAAGAGTGAAGATTACTCTATACCTGCCCCAGAAAACCTTAAGAATATTAACATACACAGAAAGGGAAGAGGCAAGAAAAGAATTTTGATGCTGCTAAGTATGTCTTAGAAAAGCTCAGTCTCAAAACTGTCCCACACACGTGGTTCCATATTACCACGTGCTACTTTGTTCCGTGTGCCACTCAAAGGAGCAGCTGCCACTGCCACCACAGGAAAGGAATTTGGGATGCTGGGAAGCATTGCCATGCCCAAGAATAAAGGTAAAGAAGGTAAAAACAGGTGCAAGGGTAAGAAAGAAAATGAATCCAAAAAAGGTTGGTGTGTAAAGCGTATGAATAAGGGTATGCTCAGGTAATCAGATTGTTGGGAAATGAATGAGTAGAAGCAATGTGCTTTGATGTGTAAAGAGGCTATGCCATATCAAAAGAAAAATGAGGAAAATGGTTTAAATAAATACCTCAGATATTTTATTGGTTGGTCTGCCTGACTATCAGGATAACAAAGCTGATGTAATTTCAAAATACAATGCAGATAAAGCTATAAGTCTGAAGGCATATGGCAAGCTTCCAAAACATGCTAAAATCAATGAAAAAGATATATTTGGTGCTGGAGATGATGACACAATCCAGTTTGCTGATACTGGAGATGATGATAAAGACCATGATGATATATAAATTGAACTCACTGTTTTACATTCCAAGTTTCCAAGGTGATATGGCTTCCTTTTCCTTCAGAAAGTTAATGAGACTTCTGTGTAGCTTTGCAATTTTATCTTGGCATCCGTTTCCTAAATGAATACATGAACTCCTGATGCTCAAATACTCTTAGTAGCAGTTCTTTGGTCTTCCTGATTGTTCCCTCATTAGTTAGATAAAACTCTGACACATGTTAACAAATAACTTTAAAAAGTGAGCTTTTATAGAACCCAAGTATGTCTGATTCCAAAGTCCTATTTTCTTAAATGTAACTTCCTTAAAAAAAAAAAAAAAGTCTACATGAGTGGTATATTAGAAGATTAATGAGAAAATCCCAATATGCAAGGGTAAATGTTTAAGAGAATACTGCAATTGAAATAACAGCATCTGTCTTACAGATAAGAAAACCAGGGCAATTAAAAGGAAATAAAGGGGGAGGGTCACACAGCGAGCAAGTGTCAAACAGGAATTTCAACCCAGTTATTTGAGTCCAGATTCTACTGCAAGGAGGTCTTCCACAGCAAGTATCTTCCCATGTCTAGACCATTCATCTAAACAAAGGATCCCCTATCAATAGCTAGAATAAGAGAGAAAAATCATTGCCATCACAAGAATGCTACCATAATGAACAGTGACCTTTAGAAGAATCATTCTTCCTCAAGAGCTCTCATTTTCCACCTAAGAAGACCTTTGAAGCTCTAAATATCTTAGCAGTATGAACTTAATTTTTAAAAAATAAGGATTCCTCCAAAATTTCCCCTCATCATTCATGAATTCAACCATAGTTATTCACTGGCCCACTGCCTACCATGTGTTTGGCACTATACTGAGTACCAAGGATACAATGATGAGCAAGACAGAGACGGCCTTTCCCCACTGTTTTAGTGGACCTTAGAATCTACTGGGAAAGAAAAAATTACACAATTAATTTCTTAGGTTTCTAAATATGCTGAGCCTGTACCCAACACAGGGCTTTTGAACTTGTTGTCTGAAACACACTTGCCCAAATATCCACCATAGTTCTTCCCTCATCAAATTCAGTGTCACCCTCTCAGTGAAACCTTCCCTGACCATTCTATATAAAAATGGTACACTCCCCACTCTGACATTCCCTATTACCTTACTTGATGTAGTCACCTTTCTCTAGAACATTTATCACCATCTGACATACATATTTGTTTAGTTTCTTTCTCTCCACAAGTGTATAAGCTCCATGAGATCAATAATTTCTATTTTGTTGACTGGTATCACTCAGAATCTAGAACAGTGCCCATAATATAGCAGACACTTAATAAATATTGCTGAATAATAAATAAATGAGTACAATAAAGGAAAGTACGAGTATTATGAGAAGCCATCCATTTCATTTAGACTAACATACACAATGTTTTTATCCAAATACATGTCTTTTGTAACAAAATACCAATTATAAATTCTATCTATCATTCATGTATATGGTATTAATTTACGCATTGTTTCAGTTTTTCTATAATTCCTTTTTTATAAATTACTTTTAAACATTTTAAAGTATTTACAATAGAATGACTTACTGCTAAAAAGATTAATATTTTTATACTAGAAGGGAGTCAACATCTAACAAAATGATTTATTCTCCATTCTATAAACTAGCTCACCTTAAAAAATGAAGACAAGATGAAATGTACCATTCTACCTGGATTTGATATTATCACAGTCACTAAACTGGAATAGGCATCTTACTTTTCAGAAATAAAAAGTAAAAAAAAAAAAAAAAAAAGAGAGAGAAAGAGAGAAACGATCTAAAAAATCACCTTCTAAAGTTTATAGTTTGATGTCTTTGCTTTGTATGCTCAGTGTGTGAAGATTTTATACAATTATGGCACATAACTAAATATCTAGGGGAAAAAATTGTTTCAAATTTAGCACATCACAGTCCAAGGGACTTTGTGGCCTGACAAAAACTCTTATTTTGAAGGAATAATACTTTCATTTATACCTAAATAATGTTAACCCAAATGTTAACCTTTAAAGGTTAACATGATCATTTAAACAATTATTTAACAATATCATTTAAAAAAGATAAACAGACCCTGAGACAAGTTTTCACATTCAATCACATATCATTTGGAACTCCAATAACTAGAGTCAACATGATCCTCCAAAGGATTAAAAAAAAGTAAAGTTGCTACAGTATTTCTAATAAAATGAGCTTGTTACAAACAATCTATGTGTAGAATGGAACATTTTTCATGAGTCCATTAATTTCTCCTGATACAAACACAAGTTATTGCAAGAAATTAAGAAAACAGTCATGAAGTAACAATACGATCTGCACGATTATACTTTGAAAACCTAAGAATATTGACCAGATGTAATCAGGACTCCCCAAATCCATATGTTCTCTCCCCTAATTAAGAAACTTAGAAGTCATACTAAGCAAAGGAAAGGGCAAAAACAAATCTTCAGATATAAAATGCAGTTCAATATAATATCTATTAATAACTACATCCAAACTAAGTTTTCATATACATAAAAAACCTAAGAATTTTCTCAGTTCTCCACCATCTAATTATGTAGACATTCCTCAAAGTATCTACAAAACAAAATTAAAATTACTACTAAATATTTTTCAACCATTACATACATTAAAGAAACATTATTGTTCATTTTAAAACTATACCTTCTGAGTGTTAACAGTAAATGTTAAATGTAATCATTTCCTTCTGGTTAATTATATTCTTCCAGAAACAAAATGCAGAATTCCTTAGATAGATTTTTTACATTTACAGGACAATGGACCATCAACCAGTAACATGTTTACTGATACAGATATTAAGTTAAAAAAAAATTTTTTTTAAATCAATTTATCCCAAACATTTAAAATTAGCTTATTTTTAAATAGTCACTACAAAACAAAAGACAGAAATACATAAAAGATAAAGGGAAGATCACAGGAAACTTACCTCCTAGAAAGAATAATTCCTTATTACCATTTCTCCACCATCTCTCAAGATATTTTACACAAATGTAAATAATCTTAGATTAAAGGAATCGTTCATACATCCTATTCTACAGCCTACTTTGCTTAATTTGACATTAGGTAAAGAACATCTTTTATGTTAGCCAACATACATCTATATATGTCATTATTTTTAAGGGCTCCAGTGTATTACATTATATGTATTACCATAACTATATCATTTTTCCCATTAATAGATATTTTACTTGTTTCCATTTTTTAAATGAAATATCTCAAATACAATGAACAGGACACTCCACACTTCTTCACTAAAATGCCCCTTACCCCCAAATTCTTCTCCACAATACAGAAATTCATTTATTCAAATTATTTTTAAGACCCTATTATGTTCTGCTCACTGTTCCAGGCAATCTAAGTTCCATGAGTGTAGGTACTGATCCTATTTTATTCATTGCTTTGTTTCCAGTGTTTAGTGGAGTGTCTGGTACATAGTAGACTTTCATATATGCGCTGAATGAATGGATGATCATCCTTGTTCATTCATCCTTCCTCACTTCTACAATTATCTCCTTTTTTTTAAGTTTTAACTTTGAAATTAGTTCTTTCATTTTTTTTGCCCTACAAAGTAATGAGCCTATAAACGTCTTCACCACTCAGCATTCAGGATCTCTACTGGGAGTCAAGAAAATAAATATGGAGGAAAAAAAGTAGTGTTACAATGTTACCTCTTGGAAACTCTGCTCAGCTGTGTTTAAAATTCTCAAAGTTCCTTTTTTGAACTTCAAAACATCATCCAAAGGAAACGTGAATCTAACAGCTGGTTGTAGGTCTTCCTTTGGTCTTTCTAACATTTCAGTGGAAAAAGAGTAGTATCCAAAAGGTCCAGCTGGTGCACCCAGAAAAACCTTAAAAATCCAACTAAACTGAAAAATTATGACTTAATTCACAAAAGATTAATTTTGCTTTTCCAGAAAAAATACTCCGAGAGAGGGAAAAATACCACTGAAACATCAAAACACACCAAAATGTTTTTATTCCAGTCAAATTTTGGTCTTTTAAATTATTATGAAATAGATCTGTTGAGAAATCTCTAGACATGCTAATTCTGTTTTCTATCATCTGGAAATCCAGGTACTATAGGGATTAAATTAGAATCATAAGCCTGGAAAGAACCTTGAGACACATATAGAGTTCATCCTTCTGCATTTTACTCACTTACACTTAAGCCTTTTTACATGCATAAGAAATATATCCACAACAAAAATTTATCCAACTCAAGGTAGAGGTGGAGATAGGAGATTAAGTCAGAGTTAAGGTAGGAGTTTGGACAAAAAGATATAAGTCATTTGAAGGATGTTGTTATTGGAAAAGGCTGTTTTGGAGAGTGTCATAATCCAACCTCCATTTTAGTATGATCACTCCAAAATTTATGCTTGAATGTTAAATTCATGTGTTAAATACACGTGCTTGAATGGAACATGCTTGTCGATTATGGCCATGTATTTTGCCTCTTAACTGGTTAGGATGACATGCAAAAATCTTAGCGTGAGAGGATGCTGGTTTGGATCAGATTGTGAACATCTCTTCAGCTTCAAAAAGTATATGCTACCAGGTTGTTGTGTTTTCATAAACACACCCTATTATTCTCATCAGATTGTAAGTTCTTCAGAAATAGTATCATGGTTTTATTACTCTTTGTATCCCCAATACACAGTAAGTATTCAATAAATATTCTCTTTATATCCCTTAGAATACACAACAAGTATTCAATAAATATTCACTGATATCAGTGAAAATACAGATATTCATGTAGTCCATTCAAAGAGAATTTCATTACCGCAAATATCTTTAAATGTTAAAATATATATAAAAATACATGACCACAGTTGAACAGACATTTGCACACCAATGTTCATAGCAACATTATTCACAACTGCCAAAAGGTAGAAACAACCCAAATGTCCATTGACAGATAAATGGATAAACAAAATGTGGTACATGCATAAAACAGAACATTAGTCTTAAAAAGAATGAAATTCTGATACATGGTACAACATGGATGAACCTTGAAGACACTACGCTAAGTGAAAGAAGTCAATCACAAAAGGACAAATATTGTATGATTCAACTCACATAAGGAACCTAGAGTAGTCAAATTCAGAGACAGAATAGTGGTTAAAGGGCCTAGGGTCAGGGAGAATGAGGAGTAAATTTTTTTTTTTTCTTTTCATTATTTTGACTTTTTTTTACTGAGGTTTAGTTGATGTACAATACTATATAAGTTTCAGGTGTATAACATAGTGATTCACAATTTTTAAAGATTATACTCCATTTATAGTTATTATAAAACATCAGCTATATTCCCCGTGCTGTTCAATACATCCATATAGCTTATTTTATACATAGTAGTTTGTACCTCTTAATCCCCTAGACCCTATATTGCCCCTCCCTTCCACCGTCCCTCTCCCACTAGTAACCACTAGTTTGCTCTCTATATCTGGGAGTCTGTTTCTTTTTGTTATATTCACTCGTTTATTTTTTAGATTCCACATATAAGTGACAACATTCAGTATTTGTCTTTCTCTGATTTATTTCACTTACCATAATATCCTCCAACTCCATCCATGTTGTTGCAAATGACAAAATTTCATTCTTTTTTATGGCTGAGTAGCATTCCATTGTGTGTGTGTGTGTGTCTGTGTGCACGCGCACACGCATACTGTATCTTCTTTATCCGTTCTTCTGTTGATGAACACTAAGGCTGCTTCCATATCTTAGCAATTGTAAATTATGCTGCTATGAACATTGCAGTGCATGTATCTTTTCAAATTAGTGTTTTCGTTTTTTTTGGATATGTACCTAGGAGTAGAATTGCTGGGTCATATGGTAGTTCTATTTTTAGTTTTTTGAGAAACCTCCATACTCTTTTTCACAATGGCTGCACCAATTTATAATTCCCACCAACAATGTATGAGGGTTCTCTTTTCTCCACATCCTCACCAATATTTATTTGTATTCTTTTTGATGATAGCCATTCTGACAGGTTTGAGGTGATATTTCATTGAAGTTTTGATTTGCATTTCTCTGATAATTAACAATGTTGGGCATCTTTTCATGTGTCTGTTAGCCATCTATATGTCTTCTCTGGAAAAATACCTATTCAGATCATCTGCCCATTTTTTATTGGGTTGTTTGTATTTTTGATGTTGAGCTGTATGAGCTATTTATATATTTTGGATAGCAACCCCATGTTACAGGGGCTGGGGGTCAGGAAGAATGGGAAGTTAGTATTTAATAGGTACAGAGTTTTATTCAGAATGATGAAAAAGTTCTAGACATGGATAGTGGTGATGTTTACACAACAATGTGAATGTACTTAACACTACTGAATTATATACTTTAAATGGTTAAATGGTAAATTTTGTTATGTATATTTTACCATAATAAAAAAGGAGAAAAATATATAAATCATATTACTTTATGAATGACTTGTCCAAATAATACCTTGTAAATGTACAATCACAGAATTCTAATTGTTCTTAACATTAAATTATTAAGAAAAATGTAGTTTAAATTATTACCCAGTTTTATACTGAAGTATCTGGCTTTTTAAAAAACAAACACAATACCCCCCCACAAAAAAAACCCCAAAAAACAAAAACAAAAAAATCCTTGAAGAAAATAAAGTTATTTTGATCTCAGCCATACCCATAATGCATTTAATCTAACTCTGTAAATCCTTTGCTTTACAACAAAAATACTAAACGTGGCCATAATCAACATATCCATATATCCCTAACATTCACACATAAATTCATATCCATTTTCTCAGCAGAAGCTTGTCTTCACTCAATGTTTTTGCAATTCAGTTTTTATTGTATTTTCTTCTATTCTTTTTCTTGCAGGTAAAGACTATGCATGCAAAGACTATTCTCTACTTTGTGCAACATTCTCAGGGTTGTTAATAAGCATCTAATAAGGAGCTACATAACGTCAAATAAAATGATAAACTGGGAATTCTTAAAAGTAATTAACACTCTGTATGCTAATTATTTCCTAAATTTTGGGAAATGTGTAAGAAAATAAGTTAAAGTTTACATTTACATTCATCTGATTACATACAAAAGCTGACTCAACTGCTACAGAATATAAAAGCAATAATATTTTGCTGCTGGTTTTTATAAAAGTGATTCATATTCAAATAAACCTAACTGAAATTCATGGAATTATAACATCGCTAAAATACAAACTTCCCAGTTCATCAATCTACAACCCTTCAATACAATATACCACATATATATCAATTCCTATTCTGTGATTATGTCAAAGAAATTATATTGATTTAACACATAGCTAAGTTCACCAATAATACTGATCTAATTCATAACTCATTTAACATGATTCATTTATGAGTCTTGACCTTAATTTACCAACTAAAATTTAGTATTAAATTTTAATACTGGTTTATTATTCTTTCTCTGATAATTATCAAACCAGAAAATTTTCAGTACTGAATAATTTTCCAAGATCTGCCCATAAAACCATTACTGTACACTGAAGTCTCATCTTAAAATAAAGTCACCTAAGATAAAAAGAACAAAAGCAAAGAAATAGGTACATTCAAGTGTTTGGACTCCCTAACATAGTGCTCTATGTATATTCTTTCTAGAAGTAGCTATTGGGCTGGCCATAAAGTGCCTTTGGTTTTTAAGTAAAAATAAAAGATACGCTTTCATTTTCACCAAGAACTTCATTGACCAACATATTCACCCTTTTGTTCCACTGCCTTCTGCCATTTTTCAGGCAACTTCATAATTCCATCTTCCCAAAACTTTTTATCTTTTTGAGCAAAGAACTGTTCCAGGTGCCTTTTACAGTCTTCCAGGGAATTGAAACTTTTTCCATTAAGAGAACTTTGTAAAGACCGAAATAAATTGAAATCCGAAGGTGTAATATCTGGTGAATACGGTGGATGAATCACAACTTCCCAGCCAAGCTCTAACAGTTTTTGCCTGGATATCAAAGAAACATGCGGGCTTGCATTATCCTGATGGAAGATCATATGTTTTCTGTTGACTAATTCTGGACGCTTTTCGTAGAGTGCTGCTTTCAGTTGGTCTAATTGGGAGCAGTACTTGTTGGAATTAATCGTTTGGCTTTCCACAAGAAGCTCATAATAGAGGACTCCCTTCCAGTCTCACCATATACACAATATCACCTTCTTTGGATGAAGACCGGCCTTTGGTGTGGTTGGTGGTGGTTCATTTCGCTTGACCCACAATCTCTTCCATTCCACATTATTGCACAGTACCCACTTTCATCAGCCATCACAATTTGTTTTAAAAACAGAACATCTTCATTACGTTTCAGTAGAGAATCACATGCAGAAATAGTCAAGAAGGTTTTTTTTTCTTAACTTATGTGGAACCCAAACATCAAAGTGATTCACATAACTAAGCTGGTGCAAATGATTTTCAGTGCTTGATTTGGATATTTCGCGCATGTTGGCTATCTCTTGCATGGTATAACGTTGATTGTTCTCAATTAATGTCTCAATTTGATCGCTATCAACTTCAACTGGTCTACTCGACCGTGGAGCACCGTCCAGCGAGAAATCTCCAGCACGAAATGTCACAAATCACTTTTGACATGTTCGATCAGTCACAGCACCTTCTCCATACACTGCACAAATCTATTTATTGCGTTTCAGTTGTGTTTTTACCTTAAGTGAAATAATAGAGCATAATATGCCAAAAATGTTGCTTTTTTCTTCCATTTTCAATATTGAAATGGCTACACAAAAATTCACCAATTTTGATAATTTTTTTTTTAAATGCACACTGATATGACAGCTGTCATATACAATCTAACAAAATTGTTTCGAATGAAGTTAAAGACAACTAAGCAATAATAGAGCCAGCCTATGGAAAAAAACCGAACAAACCTTTCAGTCAACCCAATATTTCAAGCGAAAATAAATTCTTCAATCCATAATTTCCCTACTTTCCCAATGAATTATATTAAGCAAAAATTAAGTAAGCTAGTGTAGAGAGTCCTTCCATTAAAAAAAAAAAAAAATCTAGAGATTTACTTTTCCTTATTACATTCCTCCTACTATATATTCCTTAAAAAATACTCTGGATTTGGTGTCCAAAAGATCTAACCAGTAAAACTCACATATTTATATAAGTTTTTAGCAGTTTAACATTCAGATTTAGATTCAACAAAGACCTCCTAGACTATATGAGGAAATGAATTACAACCACAACTTTACAACGTGAGTATTAATGATCTTATGTCAAAGGAAAATTAGACTCAGAGAGACAAAATAATTTGATTTTACAATGATCTCATGACGAGTAACTAGTGAATTCAAAGACTGGAAGCAGATATTACTACTGATGCTGAAAGGAACTAGGAGGAGAAGTAACACTGGTGCATGCCAAATATGAGCCGGGCACTTTGCATGCATTTCCTCAACTAATTCTTACCAGTGCTTTGTAAGGCAGGCACTATCTTCATTTTGAAGATGAGGAAACTGAGGTAAGAAATGATTTGACTTGATCAAGGTTTGTACAGCTAGTCAGCAGCTAAGACAGGACAGAAACCATGAGATTACACACTGATAGATTCTGTCCTCAAACCACTACTTGTGATCCAAGGAGGAAAGTTCATTTGATGTATTTTATTTTTGTGTTTGGTTTGGTTTGATTTGGTTTGGTTTTTAATTCTACAGAGAGGGGAACAATTTCACTGAATCCATTTTAACAAGATTTCTAAATCCTGTCTATGTTATTAATCCCTGTAGTGTCGCTATCATAAGTCTGCCAGACAGACAAATGATAACAATGAATATTCTCTCCCTTTACAAATTCTGTCCTTTCTCATCTGCTTCTGCTCTTCCTCTAGATCAGGGGTCCCCCAACCCCCGGGTCACGGACTGGTACCGGTCTGTCAGTGGAAAAACTGTCTTCCATGAAACCAGTCCCTGGTGCCAAAAAGTTTGGGGACCATTGCTCTAGATCACTCAAAAGAATCTGGATACCTAGAGGGCTATTATTCAGGAGCAAAGGTCAATAATTATCAAATACTGGCCAGGGCATGAGGGATTCATATTTCACAGTTTTCAAATTTTGCTACATGGAACCAAAGAGTTGTAGGAGGTACTCCTTCCTAATACCAGTAAATGAAAAAGTGCCAGGTAGGTTTCATTTGTAAAAGTAACCCCCATAACTCTTTCATTCATTATACCAAGCTTGAGGTAAGAAAAATGTTTAAGTATTTTAAAAAATCAAAGTTTTAAAATTCTTACTCTAAAATATGTAAGAGGTAGAGGCGAGGTAGGTGACAGTTTGTTGTATTTTTTAAAATGAGTTCCTCATCTTTTTTCTTTCTGATCACTTTTTTATGATGTGAATCCTACTAAAAAAAATTTAAAACTAAAAAGAACTCGCATATTCCCTGTTGTTGCTGGATTATAGATGTCAATCATATCCAGTTGATTGATGCTGCTGCTGAGTCCAGATATGTCCTTACTGATTTTCTGCTACATCTGTCCATTTCTGACACAGGAGAGTTGAGGCATCACCTACTACAACTGTGGACTGATCTATTTCTTTTTGCAATTCTGTCGGTTTTTGCATCACATATTTTGACGACCTGTTGTTAGGTGCATTTACATTAAGGATTGTTATGTCTTCTTAAAGAATTATTATTATATAATGCTCCTATTTATCCTTGAAAATCTTCCTTGCTCTGCAGTCTGCTCTGTCTGAAACTAATATAGTTACATCAGCTTCCTTTTGATTAGTGTTAGCATGGTGTATCTTCCTCCATCCCTTTAATTTTAATCTATATGTGTCTTCATATTTAAAGAGAGTTTCTGTACACAACATATAGTTGGGTCTTGACTTTTGATCCAATCTGACAGTCTGTCTTTTCGTGTATTTAAACCACTGCTATTTAAAGCAACTATTGATATACTTGGGTTAATATCTACCATATTTATTACTGTTTTCTACTCATTGCTTTTGTTCTTTGTTCCTGTTTCTGTCTTCAACTCTTTTTCTGTCTTTTGTGGTTTTAATTGAGCATTTTATGATTCCATTGTGTCTCTTTTCTTAGTATGTCAATTATACTTTTTTTTTTTTACTTTTTTTTAATGGTTGCCCTAGAGTTTGCATTATACATTTCCAAATAATCCAAGTCCACTTTCAAATAACACTATACCACTTCATATGTAGTGCAAGTACCTTATAAAAGAATATTCCTAATTTCTTCCTCCCAACCCTTGTATCACTGTCATCATTCATTTCACTTATATATGAGCTATAATCACTGAATACATTGTTGCTACTATTATTTCGAACAAATTATCTTATCTGTTAGATCTATTAAGAATAAGAAAAATAAAAGTTTTTATTCTAGCTTCACTTATTCTTTCTCTAATCTTCTTCTTCTTTTTTAAGGTAGATAACAAGTTTCTGGCCTATATAATTTCCCTTCTCTGAAGAACTTTGTTTAACATATCTTGCAAAGCAGGTCCACTAGCAACAAATTCTCTAAATTTTTGTTTGCCTGAAAAAGTCTTTACTCTCCTTCACTTTTGAAGGATAATTTTACAGGATACAGAATTCTAGATTGTTGGTTTTTCCTCTCAACACTTTAAATATTCACCCCACTCTCTTCCTGTTTTCATAGTTTCTGAAGAGAAGACCTCTGTACCTAAGGTGGTTCTTTTTCCTTTGGTTTCTTTCAAGATTATTTTCTGTATCTTTGATTTTCTGCAATTTGAATATATGCCTAGATAAAGCTTTTTGGGCACTTATCTTGCCTGGCATTCTCTGAACCTCCTAGATCTGTGGTTTAGAGTCTGACATTAATTTGGGGAAATTCTCTGTCATTATTCTTGTTTCTTTTTCTTTTCTTTTTCTCCTTCTGGTATTTTCATTATGCATACGTTGCACCTTTTGTAGTTGTCCTACAGTCCTTGGATATTTTTTCATTTTTTCTTTTTTCCAGTCTTTTTTCTCTTTGCTCTTCAGTTTTAGAAGTTTCTACTGACATATCCTTAAGCTCAGAGATGAGCTCTTTCCTCAGCCATGTCCAGTCTAATAATGAACCCATCAAAGCCATCCTTCATTTCTGTTATAGCTTTTTATCTCAAGCACTTTTTTATCCTTTATTAGATTTTCTATCTCTCTACTTACATTATTCATCTGTTCTTGCATGTTGTCTACTTTTTCCATTAGTGCTCTTGGCATATTAATCATAGTTGTTCTAAATTCCTGGTCTCATAATTCCAATATTCCTGACACACCTGAGTCTGATCCTGATGCTTGCTCTGTCTCTTTAAACTGTGGTTTTTGCTTTTTAGTATAGTATGCCTTGTAATTTTTTTCTTGGAAGTCAGACATGATGCACTGGGTAAAAGGAACTGCAACAAATAGGAATTTACTAATGTGGTTAAGGTGTGGAGGGGAGTAGAAGCATTCTACAGTGCCATGGTTAGGCCTGCGCCCCCCGAGCTGTGAACTTCACAAGTTCTTTTCAGTCCTATGTTCCCCTCCTAGGTGGAACAGGATGGCTACAGGGGACTGGAATGGGATATTTCTCTCCCCACCATGTGGAAGGCTACAATTGGGTATTTCCCTTCCTCCAGGTCAGTTAGTCTCTGATAACACCTTAATAGATTAGGCCCTGGTAAAATACTTTCTCTTGATAGCAGATCTTGTTAAGAAAAACAAGATGCCTTGGCATATTTCAAAATGGTTACTCTTCCCTCCCCCTGCAGGAAGCACCAGGGGCTTCTTCTCAGATATTCACTGTGAGGACCTGGTAGAGCTCCTAGAAGCAAAATCATGAAAGTGTGGGGGGCTCCTTATGACTGGGTCCCCCTGGAGTTTTTACCTCAGGCTTGTCCACATGGAGTCTACCCTAATTTGTTAATCACACTTTAGATTTTCCTACCCAGTAGTGGTTCCCTTGGAGGTTTTTGCTAGGGTAAGTTGTCATTCTCTATATTTGCCTGTCTGTCTCTCTAATTTGAGAGCAGTGGTTTGCCCTGTGACCTCACTTCTCTGACGGATCTAAGAAGAGTTGTTGATTTTTCAGTTTGTTCGGTTTTTTACTTGTGGTTAGGATGGAGTGATGATTTCTAAGCTCCTTACATGCCAGATCAGAAACAAAACAAAACAAAACAAAACAAAATCCATTTTCAATTTTTACCTTTTAACTAACTGATAGAGTGATATATAACACTCTTATGATATTAGGGAGAGAAGAAACAAATGGAGGTCTAAATTTGTCTCAATGGCACACGAATTACCTAAAATATGATTATTCATAGTGTTTCCCTATAAATAATACCAAAATGCAAATTATTAAACAATACACTTCATCATTTCTTTCTGAAACAATGAAAACACATAGATGAATATCGTAGGTTATCGTTTAGATCCCGCATCATTATTACAAACTAAGATATTTCCTAAATAAACACTTGATTAAATTTCCATAAGAGCTTTTAAAAAAAATCTATCAATAAGTACTGCAATGCACTGGTCATCCCTACTGTTCAATTGCAGAAAAATAAAGCCTGTTTCTTATTCCTAAAGTAGCATTATAATGTCTTCTAAATAAATTTAAGTTTTAAGATTCTTCCTCTGAGGGAAAAGAAAAATCAGTAGAAAGCTAAGATTTGTATGTGAAATTTGACATTTGGATGCCAATTCCCAACATTTTCTATTGCCATGAAATTAACCTTTATCAAAATTACTTTACTTAGAAAATCTTAGTCAACTGTGCTATCTGCTGTTCTTATAAGCAAGAAATACAGCTAATTATTTTTTTCCAAATCACACTGTAAAACAGCTCATTACTTTTTATATCACCGACTTAAATTGTATTCAACTTGAGTTTTAACATACTTAATAAGCCTCCAAATGCAGCAAGAATATCAGAATGGCCAAACCCAAGGGAACATGTTAGCAGTATCTTTGCTTTACATAAATGTAAATTTTATTTTATTATTATTTCCACATCTGTGATGCATTAGGTACAACAGACATTTCTGAGCCCTTTGTACAGTGAACAGATGATGAACCATTACAAAATTAGGAGCAAGCATAACATCTTAAGGAATTATTAATAATGTTATTTATATTAATAATTATTAATAATGTTATTATTAATTACAAAATTAGGAGCAAGCATAACATCTTAAGGAATTATTAATAATGTTATTATCCTTCATTCAGAGGATAACTACAGAGTTGGACATATAATTTTCCTAGGAGGATCATGAGGAATTACAGTGAGATATACAGAAAATGGTAATAGGGATAGCCACAAAAAGAACTGGGAAAAGAGACCACACAGTAACAAGTGAAAGATTATATAAACACTCCTATAAAAAAGAAAATCTACCCAAAAAAGGATTGTCAAATGAGAATGAAGATGGATGCTTGTGAAAAATGGAAAAGAATGCTCTAAAAGTCTCACTTTTAATTTGCTGAATATAAAATATATTCCTGAGACCCCCACATTCCTGAAACCCCAAAACAAAGTCAATGTCTAAGTAAAACTGAGACTTAGTACTTGACACAGTTTCTAGCTAAAGTAACAATCAACAAAATGGATCCAGTTATGGCAGTTTACAAGAGATAAAGAAATGAAAACATCAAAAGCAAAAAACAAACAAAAAATATTAAGACTATCTAGTCATGTCAGGTGGCTATATATGTAAAAATAAACTATTCAGCTGAGAATGGCTATGTAAAAGGGACAAGACAGCCTAGCAGACAGAGCACAGAACGTAGTCCTGCTCCAAAAAACTGCTGTATGATTTTTTGAAAGTCATCGTATCATCTCTAGAGCTGAAATAATGTAGACTCAGTGGAATCTTTTGAGGAATAACGATATGACATAAATAAATAATACAGTGTTTTCTGGGTGAGAAAACACTACCTAAAGAGAAAAGGGTTCTCTAACCTTTTAAAAGAGAAAATTTTGATTTATTTACGAAGTTACTTAAATATTAAGCGTGAAAAATGGCTTACCTTTCTTCCCCTAGAACATAAGAAGATGACGAAATCACATATTTCCAATGGAAGACATTACTGCTTGAATCTGGGTCACTAAAATTACCAACTGTTTAAAATGAGACAAAAGAAAGCAGTAACATTAATTATCTACAACTATACATTTTCTTTGTTGTTAACATGAAACTTTACTTACAGGAAACCTCGAGGCCCCTCAGGCCTTGAAGAGATATATGTCTCTAGGTTTGAACTCTCCAGGGAAATCTTTGAAGCAAAGATTGGACAAATAGTTAAAACTATTTAAACAATTCCTGTTCACGAAATGTAAATGGTTTTCTTAACTAAAAAAAAATTTTTAGTATTTACTGTTATCACCTTACTTTAATCCTTTTTCCTTAAAAAGGAAAACATTAAAGTCCAGCTAATATAAAAAGGCCTCACTGTTTGTTTGTTTTTTTAAAAAAAAGAAAAAAGGGGGGGAGGGGAATATTCAAACAGCTTCGAGGACAAAAAGCATGTTCTAGACCAGCTCATATTTACAGTTCCTCATCTAGAATTCAACTAACATCCAACTGCAGCAATCAGCCAAGCTTGGCAAATTAAAATAACAGTAATTTTGACAGATTATCTTCTATAAATATTCAAATATGGACGTTTGTGTGCATGCAAGGGTCTCTATATGCCTATCAAAATGCTTTGTTTAGGATCCTAAAATTGAGTATTTTTTCACCCCTCATTTCTGTAGGGGTGCCCTGAATCCTTAACTTTCATTTTAACTCTTTCACCTCAACTGATAAGGAGGCCAATTATTTCAATTCCGTGACCTGAATTGTATTATCTACAGCCTGAATTTAAAAAATTTAAGAGTAACATTCATAAAAAGAACCAAAAGACAGAAACAAAGAACCTAGGATCTTAAAAATCTAGGTCTGTAAAGACAGAAGGAAAGATCCAGGAATTGGGG
Source organism: Eschrichtius robustus (assembly GCF_028021215.1). NCBI lineage: Eukaryota > Metazoa > Chordata > Mammalia > Artiodactyla > Eschrichtiidae > Eschrichtius > Eschrichtius robustus. The sequence continues at coordinate 36,260,722 of NC_090824.1, forward strand.
GCAGTGGGGATGAGGGAGGTAGGCAGAGGATCTTGAAAGATGGCAACTGAATAACTTTTTAGTCATGTGATCAGGTATGCCTTGGTAAAGTAAAATCCAAATGTAAAGAGCAATTAACAACTTCATAAATTTGGGCTGTATGCAAAGTTCAATTAAGGTAGACTACCATTTATTTGGCTCAAGGAAAGAAGATCCTGTGCTTTGATGACAACCTGAAGTACATCAAAGCGTCAAAAGTGGAAAAATGCATTTAGTATGAAATTCAAACCAAATTTTTGAAATCCATAGATAGCCCTATTTAATCAAGAATAATGGCTTTAATGAACACAAGCTATCTGATGCATGAATTTTCTAATTGCCCTCCTATCCTATCTCCCATTAGTTTCCCTTAAACATATACACAATCACTAAAAAGCCTCAGATGTTCTAGGAAAACTACAAGTGATTGGCATGCCTCTGCGTCTAGAGCAGCATCAAAATTATGGAAGAAAAGTCAACCTATTCTGAGGCACTGCCCATCTAGTGCCACCTGGAAAGAAACAGCTATAAATACCTCTACTAGAATTGCTCAAAATATTTCTAGAAAGTGGGCTTGCAAGAAACTCTTACTTAATGATCCACTCCATTCAACCACCCAAAACCAGGTCCAACAATGGATCCAAGCCAGACCAGTGGTTTGTTCTCAAAGCAGGAAAGAGAGAAGAAAGTTTGGTCTAGGGACCAGTAGCTTCGGCCTCCACTGGGAGTTTCTTAGAGATGCAGAATCTCAGGCCCTAACCAGTGACATACTGTATCAGAATCTGCATTTTAACAAGATTCCCAAATAATTCACATACATATTAAACTTTGAGAAGCTCTGCAGGAAGAAGAATATTAGAATGAGAGAGAAGGTATAATCTTCTGTTCAAAGGTTAGTTCCCACTGTGGGCCACTGTTTGGCCAATAAGCAACCAATTTTTAACCTCTGGTTTATCATTACTCCTACAATTTTTGTATTTTGAATAAGGGATCTTGAAAAACAGAAATCCCTTTAGAGTCAAAGGAATGAGTAATCGACTCTCAGTTCCCAAGAAAGGCTGTGACAGTTATCTTAGAGCACGTAGTCCTGTCTCATGCCCCCAAATCACATTAGCTAGACAAGTAATTTAAAAATAATAATAACTCCTTTCATTCTAAATCCTAGACACTAAGAGCATGCGGGATCCCTGTAGCTAAGAAAGAGACCAAGAGAAGAGGAGAAGGCTATATGTGCTGGTTATTCAGCTACAGTCTCTCCGCAGCAAATCCACCCTTTAATACTCAGCTCAGTAACGCTGAAAATAGAACTCTGGAAACTACTCTTCTCTTTCGCCAGCTAGCCTCCTCATACTGCCAATAAGAACACTAAAAGGAGAAACTTGCTTTTTCCACTCAGCATTGCCCTAGCACAGGCCCTCCACCCCAGCAGCAGCAGTTGGTGACCGCCAGAAGTTTTCTCTGGCACTCTCAGAAGTACCAGCAACAGCCAGACAGTACCCCCTGCAGAAGTTCTGAGCCCCAGCCCTCTGGATGATTGATGCTTTCTGCAATTTTTGACTCTGTGTTACTCCAGTGTTCCCCTTTTGCCTTTTCAGCCCCCGACACCTGTGTAACCCACTCCCTGTATTAAATTTTCTTGGTAGAAATATCTAGTGTAGATTGTTTCCCTGTCCAGATTCTAACTGATATATCATGACTAGATGGAATAAAATTTCAGCAAGATTTGATCAGTTTGGAAAACTACTTTCCCAAAACATGATAGTCCATGAGAAAATATTTACTGCCTCTCCTCAAAAATATGTACAAGAAGGGAAACAGAGGCAAGAAGTACAGTTGAGAAAGAAAAAAGAGGGAATATAACCTAAGAAAGTAATGTACTAAAACCAATATCATGGTAGAAAACACACTTTAGCTCCCAAAAGCATACAGAAAGGGCCAATAAAAAGTCTGAAACAAATATAAGTTTTCCACCTTAATAAAAATCACAGAATTTAAGAAGTGGAAGGAACTTTATTCTTCTGCCTCTGCCGCTGTTCAGTTTTGTTAAAGCAATTTTATATTGAGTTTGAATTACTATACTTTCAGGAAGCTGTTGAGAAATTAGGGAGAATCCAAAGAAGATTACAAAAATGATGAAAGCAATAGGAAATAGAAGCCATGAAGAAGGTTTCAAGGAGTCCAACTTTTTAGTCCGGTATAGTGTGAAGATAACTTCAAGCCAAAATTATTAGCTGCCTCCTAGTTAAAGAGTTCTAACCAGCTATGCTTCATCATCCCTACAGATGCTTAAAGGGATAGAAGATCACAGTAAATGAAGACATAAAATGGAGCTACTTAGCTTACTGACTCTCCTTCACATCACTAAAGTAGTAGTTCTTAATGCTATTCACACACAGGATGACCTAGAATATTTATTTACAAAAAAGAAAAAAATGACAATGATGATGATAATGTCCAGAACACTAATGCCAGAGATCTGATTTAACTAGTCTGAGGTAGAGCCTAGGCATGTTTTTTAAAAAACAAAAACAAAAAACACCCAAGTGTTTATAAAGTACTGACAGAAGGATTCAGAACCACTAGTAGGACATTCTATAACTTTAATACTCAAGGTACGATCTAAAGACTAACTACATCCAGATTACCTGTGGAGCTTGTTAGAATGGGAGCATCTCAGGATTATTCCAAAGCTAGTAGGAATCTACATGTTACCAATATCCCCAAGTAACCTGTATGCACATTGAAGTTTGAAAAACATTGTTCTATAACAGTTTGAAAAGGGTGTGCGAGAGAGAGGATGAGTGTGTGTGTGTGCGCGCGCACGCACACACGCACACATGCGCACAATATTCCAGCCTAATAATAACTTTCTAAATTAAGCTTTTCTAAAGTTTTAAAATATTAATTTTGTTAACTTTTAAAGTCTACTAGCATCTAGTGAGACTACTATTTTAGTGAGTGAATAATAACTAATACATATTCAGCCTGTACTATTTGCAGGCATTGTTCTTTACTAAATGATTTAATCCCCAACACATGCAAAAAGTAGATAATTTTATAATCCCTGTCTTACAGATAAAACTGAGGCAAGAGTTATATAAAATAAATAACCTGCCCCAGGTCACACAACTAGTAAGTGGTAAAGCTGAGAACTCAACCCAGATAGTCTTGTTTAAGAGTTTATACTCTTAACCACAAAAAATAATACTATGTTTACCAATACCATACCAAAACATTTTGAAATAATTCAGAAGGAAAGTATAATTATTGGAAATAAAAATACTGTAAGAGTAAAGGGAAAAAAATCAGTGTGCTTTTCTCTGATTTAAAAGGAAAAATATCAACAGTTATAATAGTAATATAATCACATCAATACTGTTATGGGTTTGTGGCCCACACTTAAAGCAGAGAGGAACATGACAGAAAAGGCAGTAACTCAGATTACCTGTAACGCCAACACTGTCAATATTTTGGGGTGAGTGAAAAACATACCAATACTGCACACGGGCCTCCTATGAAAGAAAAATGTCTGGAGACAACCCCTTTGCTCTCTGTATTTGGGAAATAACTGAAACCCCATGTTAGGAGACATTCTCCGTGATGCCTCCTTAATTCACCCTTCACTCTTACTGCCACCACCCCCTCCTCAGAAAAGAAAAGGACATAAGGCTATGATTATTTTTCACAATGAAACAGGCATGATATAAAATGTAGTCTGATTTTTCTCCTCTTCTGTACCTCACTGCTCCTAACTTCTAAAAAAGTTCACTCTCTGCTTCTGTCACAACAGAAGCAAAATCTCCAGCCCCAGGAAGACCCAAATGATTCTTCTGAAAATGCTGAAGACTACTTTTAAAGAAGAGGTCAGACAATAGGCTCAATAAAAGACCTACTAGAAAGGTTTAATAATTCATGTGAATTCTAAATAGCACAACAGAATATAGCCAAAGTTCCCAGAGATAAATAATATTATTGTATTGGCAAACAGATTGAGTTTAAAATATGCAAAATTATATCCTATGAGTATTTAAAGCAGAGCAACAATGTCTATGATGTTTTAGCTTCATTCAGTCCAAGGACACTCCCAAAAAGTAAAGTGTACAATAATAACTTTTTCATTAACAATGACAAAGCCCTGGTGACCTCATTTCTGAGAATGAACAAAACTACAGATATTAAAAATGGAGTTCCTTAACCCACAGAGTTATTAAAGTGGATGCTGGAGCCAGAAAGATTTGGGGGCTAAAGATACCAATGCAAAGACTCACTGAAATGGAGTCTTCTAAAGACCTAAGTGTAAAATCATGACTTGAAGCCAATTCATTGGCTCCTTTAGGTAAGGTTTTACATGAAGAATCTAAGAAAGCTGAGGTTCATGTGAAGCACTGAACAGATGAAACCTGATTTCCCAAACTGTGGATTTGGAGTAGGACTTCCCAGAAAGCCAACATACACAAAACCCAGAAGAAGAGTGTGCTTAGGAGGGAACACAACCGTCAAAAAACACAGAAGCTGAGCATTCCTGATATGACTCTTTCATTAACTAATATGACTAATAAAGTGACCCATACCAAAACTTCTTGAAAATTTCCATCAGGTTTTAATTATTCATATTAGTTATGTAAATTATTTATAGTTATATTTTCCTTTCTAGTTACCACCAGAAAACCACTCTCTTCACCTCTCTACCTATCTTCATAATAGTATGTTCTCAATCTGCCTTACTTTCCTACCCTATTCAAAAAGACTACATTATTTGAATAATAAAGTAAAATATGCTATATTTATGAAAAAATTAAAATATACCTCAAAGAAGTGATATTTACTAAATAACAGTTGAATGAACAAATATCACTACCCTCCTACCCTCATAACATGGAAAAAATTTAATGGAAAAAATTTACCAGCTCCATCACCAAGAAAATAGAAAGCTTATTATATCAAAGAAACACAACTATTTAAAAACCACTAGAATCATTTTTTAATCATCAAGAAGAATAAATTGAAAAAGATGATTCTCAAAATTCATGGTGAATCAGAATTATTTATTAAGCTCGTAAAACTGCAGAATCCAAGCTCCGTGACCAGAGATTCTGATTCATAAAGTCTGAGTTTCTAAAGATGAACCCAAAACTCTACATTTTAACAAGCTTCCTAAGTGATTGCCATGCAGATTATCCTTGAACTACACTTTAATATATACTTCACCTTCAATCCACTGTCAACTCCTCAATAAGTCTTTGAAGTCTGGTCAGAATGCCCACTCCTGAGTCTTATCTTAACAGCCTCAACTTCTACTTAAACTACATGCTTGTAACTAACACAGAGAAAAAAATTATAGCAACCAGTTATTGGACATATATTACTATGGGCTATAAAACTTCGCATGATTTATTATATATACATAAGAATTAAATGATATTTTGCATGTAAAGTACATAGTACAGTGTCTGGCTAAAACAAATAAATGCTCAATAGAAGTAGCTGCTAGTTGAAAACTAATGTCCACCCAAAAACCTACACATGGTTGTTTATAGTAGCTTTATTCATAATTGCCAAACTTGGAAGCAACCAAAATGTCCTTCAGTAGGTGAATGGATAAGTAAACTATGGTACATCCAGACAGTGAAATACTTACTATTCAGTGCTAAAAAGGAATGAGCTATCAAGTCATGAAAAGACATGGGGGAACCTTAAAGTGAATGAAGTCAATCTGAGAAGGCTACATAGTGTATGATTCCAACTAATATGCCATTCTGGAAAAGGAAAAACTATGGAGACAGTAAAAAGATGAGGAATTATCCAGGGCTGGAAGTTGGGGAGAAGGGATGAAAAAGCACAGAGGATTTGGGGGCTGCAGTGAATGTACTCTTTATGACTTTATAATGATAAATACATATCATTATATATTTGTCCAAACCCACAGAATGTACAACATAAAGAGTGAATCCTAAGGTAAACTGTGGACTTTTGATTATGATGTGCCAATGCAGATCCATCAATTGTAACAAATGTACCACTCTGGTGGGGAATGTGGACAATGGAGGAGGCTATGCATGTGTAGGGGCAAAGCATACACAGGAAACCTCTGTACCTCCCTTTCAGTTTTGCTGTGAACTTAAAACTGCTCTAAAAAAAACTGTCTTTATTAAAAAAACAAACAGTAAACTGTCATTATCCCTAACAGCAGAGATATTATTTTGCAGGGGTCCTCCTAACAACCCTAAGAGGTGGTTGCTATTATTTCCAAATTGCAGTTAAGGAAACTAAGATTTAATAACTTGCCTGGGCAAGTAACTTGCGCAGAGATAGTTAAGGAGCAGAGACAGGATTCAAGAGAAACCAAGTAACTCCAAAACCTGAACCCTTTAACCTAACTTCCTGAAGCAGCCAGGCAACAACAGCCACTACAAAACCACTCCAACAGTCATAACCACCCTTTACAAGAATTTTCCTGAGTCATCTCCAGGTCAGTCATGACCTAAGCACACTCTTCACAACGTTCCTATACGTCTAAGAATTTAAAAAGGACAGGCATAGGACTCTGATGGATGGCTGAGGACAGTTAATTGTAATAACCAACCAATATTAAGTATGGGTTATTGAATGTTCGAACTACTTTGCATTAAGGAATGTTCTAATAAATATAATACTTAATGAGTGTTTAATGTTTTCACAGCACTTTAGAATTATAAGTTACTAATAACTCCATGACAAGGGTCAATATGACTGTTAACCTTCCAGCAGAAAATATGAACAGACAGGTTAATAAAATCTAGTCTAAAGTTAAACAGCTAACACTAAATAACTTTAGATTTCATTAACCTGTCAAACTCAGTCTTGGGACTCTCCACAGATAAGGACTATGATCCTTAGTTAAGAGTCTAAGAAGCCACAGGGGGGGTCAATTCAAAATAACTAAGACTTCTATATTTCATCCACACAAAATATGAACATAGTAAGTATGAAATTCAAAGTTCTCTAACATGATGTTTCCTACTCAAATTTCATAAAATTTTATTATGTTCCTAATGATTAAGTTTTGTATATGAATCATTTATTTTTTGAAACACTGTAACTTTTCTCAAAATATCTGTTTTTCCCCTCATCTCAAATTGCTCCCAGGTGGCTATTGCTTTCTTTCTTCCAAGTATATTTCTAGCTTGCTTCTTCCCACAACCCATCCCCAAAATGGTAAGCATTGGTTTCCACAAACCTCCCTTACCCCCACCTGAACCACAACTGCATTCACAACAGATAAAACACAATTAGTCATGGCAAAAAAGATTTATATACTGATAACATCAGCATAGCACTAAAACTACAAACTCAGAAAATGAAAATTACTGGTAAAAGTGCATTCTATTCTGTTAAACTGTACAGAGCAGAACTTGTATTTTAACCCGGTATCTCTTAAGTTAACACAAGCCTTACAGTTGTTACTTAGTTTTATAAATCTTACAGTTTTACAGATAACTCTCTAAGAAGATTTTTAATGAAATGCATTAAAATTAGGCTCTTAGCCAAATAAAATATGATACATAATACAGGACAATATACATATATAACTCAGCCAGAAAGAACACATACCTCTCATTTGTTCACTGTCTTCTTAAAGGAAATAAAATCTTCACTACCTGTCCCATACAGAGAGCCTGATTCACTGGAGTGCTACTGCCCAAGGAACCCCAGTACTGCAGGAGGAAGCCAGAGATTGAACACTTCCTTCTACTGGAGATCTGCTCATTAAACACGTAAAAGTAGGTATCTCCGTTATCTAAATTTTTACAAAGAACACATATTACACTTTAATAGTTAGAAAAGATTTAGTCATTTTTTTATGTGATAAGTTTATTTTGTTGAGGTTTTTCTTTTTCTCTTCTTTTTTTTTTAAGGAAAAAGCAGATTTTAGAAATCCCTGCCTTAAGAATGATGTAACCTTAAACATATTAAATCCCATAAAAGCAAATCAGTGAAATCAGTGAGGTTGTGAAGGGTTCCAGACAGAGGCACAGAGTCCCTGAACCAACAGACACCACATTTCATGAGTAAGAACTGTGTGCTTCTCTTCCAGAGCTGTCTACAGAAAAAGCACTATGCTCTTTATATAAAACCAGGGTCCAGAACTTATATAAAGACCACAGAAATTATTTGGAATGCCCTAGAAGTCCCTCTAACTATAACCCACAGTACCTCAAACGACAGGAAGCCTAAATGACAGGAAGCCTAAACATTTGGTAAATCCTTCCCTACCTCTTCTTACTAAGCATAAAAAATGTTCCCCCTCCTAAGCAGATTCTCTGGACACAACTGAATAGTGATGCCTTTCCGCCCCAGATTGCCCTCCACTCCTCCACAGAGGGTGAATAAGCCATCTAGTTGTAATTCAGTCAGAAAATTTTTAAGAACGTATCTTTTAATGGTATAAAAATGCACTGTCCATTAAGGTAGTCAGTAGCCAAATGTGGCCACTGAGCATGTGAAATATGGCTAGTTTAAACTGAGAAATGTTGTAAGTGTAAAATACACACTGATTTCAAAGACTTAGTAGGAATAAAAGAATGTAAAATATTTCATTAATTTTTTATTAGTTTAAATAATATTTTGATATATTAGGTTAAATAAAATATATTATTAAAACTAATTTAACCTGTTTCTTTTTACCTTATTTAATGTGGCTACCAGAAAATTTTAAATTACATGCATGGTTCACATTATATTTCTATTGTACAGTGCTGATCTATATAAACTAGTGATCATAAGCCCTTACTAAATTTCCTATATCAAGTTTTCATGCTTATATAGCATCATAAAATCTAGTCCTTACAAGAGCCTCACCAAAATCCCCTTTCCCCCTGATTTGCACAGTAGATTATATTCAGGTTCCTTCCTTTCTGATACCATCATTCAATCTTAAAATGTTGAATAAATTCTATATTTCACCTCCTCCACCACCACCACCTAAACCAAGTTATTACCAGCCTTAAAATGTTCATCTTTTATCGCTAATGGCTATCACACTTAGAGAAGGAAAGGCAGAGGAGTTTTCCCAGAGGGGCCTCCAAGTTATCTTTAAGAAGCAATATGTGGTAGCATTAAGGGTTTGGTCTCTAGAACCAAAAAGCATGAACCCTGCCTTCTACTGTGCAAAGCTCAACTCCCTCATCTGTAACAAGGGTAAATACTATTAAGTTATCACAATGTTAAATTAATATTTCATTTAACTAATTTCAATATTAAAATATCAATACCATAGGTTGTTGTAAGATAAAATAAGAAAAGCATTTAGGACAGCATCTCGGACTTTAGTGCTAATAAGTGTTAGCTATTATTGTTATCATTATTTCCTTTTTTGTCCTGCTTCCTGAACCTATCATTCTCTTTCTACTCCTGGCTGTTCCATCAATAGGTTCTCTCTTCAGTCAAGCCTGCAGCATATCCAACAAAATGTAAAGTATACACAACAGCAGATGGAGAGGGAGGTCATTTGGGGCCGACAAAAACAAAGAACGCCAAACACAAGAGCCTATAAGAAAAGTGTACTGCATCGCATAACAGAAAGATTCTTCGGTATGAGGAAAGCTAATTCTGGGACCCTGTAAAAGGTATCTTCAAGGGGGTTGGAATAGATGTTCCTAAAGTCCCCTTTTAATCAAACTCTATGCCCCTGTCAAAGTATCCAACCCAGATGTTAAAATCTGGAACCTATTCTATTGATAATACTCAACAAGACTAAAAACTGTACGTTCTTTGTGACACTTTGACTCAGCTACTGACTCATATCCGTACACCTAAAAATTAACAAGCTCCTATCTGCATCTATTGGAGAGCCTAAGTTTAGACCTCTATCACATGGCAACCCATGTTAAAAATCTGTCCACTCTTACCTAAAAGCTCAAAAAGCAGAATATATATATATATATACATATATATGAAAAGGTCAAAATGCTCACTTTGTCACTTGTGGTGTACTGAGTCTCATGGACCTAGAGCAGATTCAGGTGAGTAGCTCTTTAACTTAAGCCAAAATTTAGTTCAGCTTAACATCCCATTATCCTTTCATATTCTGTCACATATTGTAGACATTTGCATTATATATTTTATTTCCTACTTCCCCAAATTAGACATAAAGTATATCTTAAAGGCAAGGACTATATCTTCCTTAATTCAAAACTCTACAACCTTAATTCTGACATATTGGATACACAAATATTTGTGATGCTAGATTGAATCTATAGTTATAGTATAAAACAATATTATTTACCTTTGTGAAGTCTTCGGTTTTTAAAACAATTTCACGTGATTTCATTTGATTATTCCAGTAATCCTATAGTCACATCAAAGATATAGTCTCATTTTTTATGAAGTACCTGAATCTCAAAAGTCTGATTAACTAATTAAAAATTATTCACTTTAGTATGTCTTAATAAGCAAGCTTTTAGTCCCAGACCATGCTGGTCATAAGTGACAAAAGCCAGAACTGCACTGCACTGTATCACACCATGCTAGAGCCTTTCTCAGAGAGAACCCGTAAGAGAAGGAAAGAAATGAAAGAAGACAGTGACAACAAGTTTTGATAATGAGATAAATGTATGGCCAATCCTTAAATAAAACTGAATTGCTTTTCACATTTCATTTTTCCTATCTTATTAAAGTCTCAAAGTTTTATTTTCCTTCCTAAGAGTTTCTTTCTGTTAAGTTTCTTCCTTTATCCTCACAGGATTAGTTGTACCTTCATCAACAAATTATATTCCATCTCAAATTTTACCTGCTATCTGCCCTCATACGTATAAGCCAAACTATGTTTTAAAAGTTATGCGGTTTAAAAGTTTCCTTATTCTGCTTTAATGAATGTTTTACTATTCACTTGAATTCACCAGTATTCTCTGAAATGGCTTTTGTTCAAAGCTACCCTCTCTAAAAATAACCTACTATATAAGTTCACATTCTGCTGATATATCCACTAGACTTATGTGAGAAAAGAATTGGCAGCTTCTCTATAAAAGTACCTACAATGAACAATCAACATTAGCTGACACTAAGATAATAAAAGCAAGTTAACTTGCTAGCTATTGTCACTACTGAGTTCATATTTAGAACGTCCTATAAACCTCCCATTTAATCAATGACTTAATGTAATTCACTTGACTTCTCTGAATCTGTTTCCTTACGTGCAATAATAAGAAAGTTGCTCTAGATCTTTGGAATTTCTTCTAAGTTCTAAAGAGTTCCTGAGCCTGGGGATTTAAATCCAAGTTTATTTACCCTCTAAAAGTTGATTTATTATTTTAATGAACATATTTGCACCTTTTCTATCTACTGTACTTGAAGGTAAGGACTATATATCTTTGTATCCTTATCCCTTTGAACGTGGTGCTGTGCACATACAGGCATGTTTCAGCTGCCTTTCTACCTTAAGAGTTAAATTGTTAGCTTTGGCAGAAGACTTTCAATTCCCTATGTGTGATTCAATGGCAAATCACTACAATTTCTGAGAAGATAACACTGTAAAATTAGGTTAAAATCCAAGTTATGTTATTATAGCCCAGGATCGATATTCAGCATGACTAGCATCCACAAAAGAGATGGTAATTAACTGGGACAGGGAGACTGGCCCTAAACCTTGCTCTTAGTCACAATTCTTCATAACCCTTATATCCATTTCCCAACTGATGAATTGAAAACCAGACCTTAGAATGACATTCACATCCCTAGATCATAAAACTATAGGAAGGAAGAGTGAGGGAAACATTAACATGGATGTGTATTTTACTTCTGATTCAATCTAATAGAACTTGCTCCAAAAATTAAGAAATTTACCAAATTTGTTCTTAGATAAGGTGAAAGGCAATTTCCTATTACAGTAAAATTTGAAGAAATATTTTTTTAAAAACATAGACATAAGGTTTTTTTTAGGTATTTCCAGTCAACTTGTAATAATGTCAACATTAGCTTAAATTTAGATTGAAAGCCTATTATCCCTCTAAGTATTTTTAGTAGATGCCTAGGCCTTGATAAAAATCACTAAACTGTGTTTGGAATACTCATACATCTATAAAATTCAATGCAGAAACAAGCAGACGACACTCGTTTAACTGTGCATAGAGCAGCAGGAAAACAAAAGTTTCTGGGAACCTTAATAAAGAGTCACATATAATCATTACATCTGCATGCAGTTAAACACATGGCACTCCACTTTCGGGAATCCTGAGCTTACCAAAACTTTTACAACTAAATTTGGGTTACTTGGGGTGAGGGAAAGAGATGCGAAAGGGGAGTGAGGAGCCTTTAAAAACCCCTATTTTGACTAATCTGCAGCTGTAATTACAGCTGTTCTGAAGCTTTTCTTGGAACTGCCCAATTACATTTTTTTAAAATAATAATAACCAAAAGTAGTTTTAATGAACTGAAGAATTTGATAGGAGGACTTCTTCATAGTTACAGGCTATTTCTGTTGTTTTTGCTCTGCAACTAATAGATAAGGATCGTTACATAAATGCAAGAAGCTTTCTCAGCTTCCTTGAATGTTGGAGTTTTAACATAAAAAAATACATTAGAAAATGCACTGCACTTCCTTCCTTTAGCACTTTTGCAGAAACTCACATTTTATATTTCTCCTCCCTCGCCATGCCATCTATTTGGCATACCTATGAAACAAGTCTATGACCCAAAGCAGAAATATGTATGATATCAATAAACAACACACTGAATCTGTAACAGAGAAGAGCCAATTTTGACTCCATGTTAGATCTATTTCTTTGATTTTAGCCTTTGCTTTTCATTGCTTTTGTTATTATAATCATACATAATGGCCTGCCTCAGGGAACCCTGCCCACCTGTGGATGGCTGCAAGAAAGAAGAAATTAACACATCCCCTCCCCGAGGCTGGCCATTCCAGGAGATGTTTTGCAAGACTGATGGCCCTTTTTACTTTACCTCCTCCCTGCCTCTCCCTCTCTATTCTGCTTTTTTACTTTACTTCCCTCTCTATTCCGCCTTTTTTACTTTACTTCCCTCTCTATTCCGCCTTTTTTACTCTACTTCCCTCTCTGATTCTATAAAAGAAACTGGCATCCAGACCCCTATAAGATGGTTTTTCTAGGGACCCTAGTCCACCATCTTATCTTCTCAGTCTGCCGGCTTTCCGAATGAAGTCGTATTCCTTGCCTCAACACCTTGTCTCCCAATTTATTGGCCTGTCGTGCAGCGAGCAGAGCGAGCTTGGACTCGGTAACAAATCCTTTTGATATCATTCCAAATATACTCTCTAATAGTGTATTTACATTTTAAAAAAAGGTTACATCATACACCAGCACAAATGAAGTTATACACATTGTAGACTCATTTTTGTATTATATTTTAGATATGATCAGCATCTCGGTTCTCTCGATAATTATTCATTCAAAGGGACAAATATTTAAAAATCACAAATGTCATTCCGGTCCAAGACGGCAACATAAGAGGCTCCCAAACTCACTGCCTCCCACAGACACAATGAATCTACAGCCAAACACGCAACAAGTTCCTCTGAAGGAAATTCAAGAACTAGTGGAGTGACTACTACACATACAGTGAAATGAGAAAAAACCTACATCGAATAGGTGGAAAGCCTGAGACATTCGTTTCGTAAACCCCACTCTCAGCACAGCAACATACAGTTGGGAGGGAATTCACAACTACTAGCTGCTCCCTAAAGAATGAAGAGTTTAGACCCAACATCTAGCACCCCAACTTTTAAGACTTCCATCTGAGGGATGGGCCCCCAAAACACCTAGCTCTGAAAGCCAATGGAGCTTGCATCCAGGAGACCCAGAAGCTATAGCAAACAAAGAAACAGTTCTCGGCGGGCTCTCTAGGGCTCTGTGGCTATCCCCCCAGGGCTCAGTGCAGAGGCAGCAGACAGAAGCAGCCTGAAGGTCAGGTTTCTAATTTAACACATATCTAAGGTCCAACTGCAATCCTCTCCAGAGATCAGGGAGGCCATCAATGTTCTCCCTCTGCCCCACTCCGGGTCGCCAGTGCACACATCTGGTGCCTGGATTTTGCAGCAGCTGCCCAAAGGACACACCCCTTGATAGACTGGCTCTGGTACCCATCAGGGCTTGTGTTCACAGGTTCAACAGGATTGTACCAAAGAAAGAAATAGTTCGTAACTGGCTATCTCCCTTCCCCAGGGCCTAACACAGAGGAAGGGGACAAAACACCCATCTCCCAATCATTTCCTGAAAGAGACCTAATTACCTACTTTAAAAGCTGTTGCCTGAGCGTCAGGCTTCTAGTTTAGCATGCATCTAAGAGACATCAATCCTCCCTGAAGACCAGAAGCAAGCAGACTATCTTGCATTCTCCCTGTAGATCACTCCAAATCATGAATATCTCCATGAAAGGAACTTGTACACACCTGGCACCCTCACTATTGTGGCTGCTACCCAGGGGTTGCACCCCTTGATTGCCCAGTTCTGGTACCAAGTCAGACTTATGTCCACAGGCCCCACAGACATTAGTAAACAAATAAATGGTTCTTAAGTGGCTAATCCCCAGGGCTCAACTTAGAGGGAAAAGACAGAAGATCCCAGTCTTTCCCTGAAAGACATCTACTTGCATACTTTAAAAGCTGCCACTTTAGGGTCTAGCTTCCAATTAGCCTGCACAGAGGTGCTAACTGGTCTTCCCTTCTGGGACACTTGACAGGTCTTGTCATACGTCCTACTACAGGAAGCCATGAAGAAGGTGCCTTGGACAAATCACAAAGGTTTGAGAGACAACCAAGAGCTACAGCTGAACTGAATGAAAAGACTCATCATGTATAATACATGAGGCCATTCCACCAAGTCTAGAAGAAGTGGCTATTTACCTAATGCACAGAAACCAACACAGAAAGTCAAGGAAAATAAGGAAAAAGAGGAATATGTTCCAAACAAAAGAACAAGACAAAACTCCAGAAACAAAGCTTATTAAAATGGAGATAAGTGATTAACCTGATAAAGAGTTAAAAATAATTGTCATAAAGATGCTCACCATAGATGAGAATAACACATGAACAAAGTGAGAATTCCAACAAAGAGATAAAAAATATAAGAGAGTACCAAACAGAAATCACACAGCTGAACAACACAATAAGTGAATGGAAAAACTCAATAGAGGGGTTCCACAGCAGATTAAATCAAGCTAAAGAAAAGACCAGCAAACTTGAAAACAGGGCAGTGAACTTCATCCAATCAGAGAAGCAAAGAGAAAAAAACAATGAAAAAGAATGAGTATAGTTTAAGGGAATTATGGGATATTGTCAAGCTGACCAATACACACATTATAGGAGTCCCAGGAGAAAAAAAAGAGGCAGAAAGCTTCTTTGAAGAAAAAATGGCTGAAAACTTCCCTAACCTAGGGAAAGAAACAGACACTCAGATACAGGAAGTCTACAGTGTTTTAAATAAGATGAATCTAAGCTGAGATACATTATAATTAAATTACCAAAAGGTAAAGACAAGGACAGAATCGTAAGAGCAGCAAGAGAAAAATCACATGCTAAGGAAAAGAAAACCTCAATAGGATGTTCAGCAGGTTTTTTCAGCAAAATCTGAAAATTTTTTAAAGGACAGAAGGAAGTGGAATAATATATTCAAAGTGCTGAAAGAAAAAAACTACCAACCAAGAATACTCTCCCCAGCAAAGCTGTCCTTCAAAGGTGAACAAGAGATAAAGGGTTTTCCAGGTAAGTAAAAGCTGAATGAGTTCGGGGAGAGTTCCCAAGAGGGTGGAGTAGAAAGACCCCAAGTTTACCTCCTCTCATGGGCACACCAAAATTATAACTATTTATAGAACACTGAAAAAGACCAGAACTACCAGAAAAGATCTTCTACAAGTAAAGAGATAAAGAAGGAACCACAACAAGATAAGTAGGAGGGGGTGATGTCATGGCACAGTCAAGACCCATACCCACAGGTGGGTGGCCCAGAAACAGGAGAAAAATTACAATTGCGGAGGTTCTCCCCAAGAAGCAAGGGGTCTAAGCCCCACTTCAGGATCCCCAGCCCAGGGGTCCTGTGTCGGGAATATGAGACTCCAGAATGTTTGGTTTTGAAGGCCAGCAGGGCTTACTTTCAGGAGACCCAGAGGGCTGTGGGAAGAAGAGACTCTTAAAGGGCACATACAAAATCCCACATGCTTAGGGACCCAGGGCAGCCAGGGAAGAAGCAGTAATTTGAAAGGAGTCTGCATCAAACCTTCCTGTTGTTGATCTTGGAGAGTCTCCCAAAAAGGAAGGAGGCAACTGGAGCAGACACTGGGGACACAGACACTGGAGACAGACATTTTGGGGAGCTCCTTCTACCATGTGGACACTGGTACTGGCAAGCATCATTTTGGAATCCTCCCTCTAGCTTATCAGCCTCAGGACCCAGCCCTGCCCCTGCCGACCAGCCTGTAGGCACCAGTATTGGGACACCTCAGGCCAAGCAACTAATTGGGAGTAAACACATTCCCATCCACCAGCAGGCAGGCTGCCTTAAGATCCCTGAGCCCTGGATAAGACCCTGCCCACCAGAGGGTTTAGGATCTGACCGCACATGCCAGTGCACAGGCACAGACCTGGGACAACCCCCATCCCCCCCATCCCCCTCCCAGGACCTTTAGCCATAAACCCCAGGACTCAGCTCTGCCTACCAGTGGGTAGGCACCAGCCCCACAATGCCCTGTGCTCTAGCCTCGGGACTAGCCTTACCAACAAGCAGATGGACACTAGCCCCAAAACAACCACAGCACCATAGCCTGCTGTGCCAGGACTCTGCCCACCTACCAGCAGGCCAGAACCAGTCCTGGGACCAGACTGAGGGGGGGCAACCAAGCCTACCAGACTACTTACTAGTCAGACCATCACAACAGAAGGACCCATGCAACCCACATAGGGACGCCCCTAGAGCATATAGCTCTGGTGACAGATATCACCTCATACCTGGTAGAAAGGCTATTATCAAAAAGACAAGTGATACCAAGTGTTGGTGAGGATGTGGAGAAAAGGGAACTCTTGTTCACTGCTGGCAGCATTGTAATTGCAGCTACTATCAAAAACAGTATGGACGTTCCACAAAATATTAAAAATAGAACTACCATATGATCCAGCAACCCCACTTCTAAGCATATATCCAGAAGAAATGAAAACAGAGCCTCCAAGAGATAATCTAAACCCTCGTGTTCATTGCAGCACTATTCACAATAGCCAAGACATAGAAACAACCTAAATGTCCATCCTCAGATGAATGAATAATGAAGATGTGGTGTATATATACACAGTGCAATATTATTCAGTCATGAGAAAGAAAGAAATCCTGCCATTTGCAACAACATGGATGGGCCCTAAGGGCATTATACTAAGCGAAATAAGTCAGACAGGGAAAGGCAAATACCGCATGGTATCACTTTTATGTGGAATCTAAAAAAAAAAAAGTCAAACTCATAAAAACAAAGAGTACAAAAGTGCTTGTGAGGGACTGGGAAATGGGGGAAAGGTGGGTAGAGAGAGGTTGGTACAAGGGTATGAACTTTCAACTATAAGATAAAGTCTGAGGATCTAATGTAAAACATGGTTACTATCATTGATAACACTGTATTGTATAACTGTAATTTGCTAAGAGAGAACTTAAATGTTCTCACACACACACACAAAAAAAGATGAATAGATAAATAGGTGATGTGATAGATGTGTGAATTAACTAGATGGTGGGAATCCTTTCATAATGTATACACAGATCAACTCACCACGATGTACGCTTTAAATATCTTACGATTTTATTTGCCAATTATACCTAAATAAAGCTGGGGGGAAAGTAATAAAAAAAAAATCACAAATCTATGGAACTTTCTAAATAACTGATTTGTTAATTTTAAAAATGTCCTAAGCAGCTGAGATTTTACATAGCATGTTTTTATTTCTGTCTGTGGGTAACAGGAATTTCTAGAAAAACATCAAGAGTAAATGAAGATACTTTCTTGAGAAGAAATAAAAAAGGATGTCTTTCAGAGTTCCCAACATTTAAAGATAGGGAGACTAAAAAAGATACTTCCCAGAAAATCAAAGAAAGCTAAAGTAGTGAACATTTGCTTTATATTGATATTATCAAATGTTACAAGTGGAGGAGAATGTCGTTTAAGGAGCAAAGTAATATATTACGAAGGAAAGGTTTTTGCCAGTGACTTACTATTTAGATGTAGATAAATCTGTTCTCTAACTTCCTCTGAATATCAAAAAGAGAAAGCCACATTACTGAAATTTTTGTGATCTTGTGCAGAACAAAAAAAAATAATTTTCTCATAAGTTATGGAAAAGTACTTAAGTACACATGGTCATACTAAAATACTGATTACATCTGACACATTTACCCTGACAGCTTCACAGTATATCAAATATATTTTCCATAGTTATGGTAAGCATATCCACATAGAAATAGCAGATATACTAATCTTCGTATTTTTTTTTCATTCAAGCTGGTTTGAAAAGTACAAGATCTGTGGTGAGCTTGATCAGGAAAGAATAGGAAACTCACTTCTCTTTCTATATTCTGAAAAGTTAGGAAGAAATGCCCCAATAATCCTAAATATGATGGCTAAATAATGATATTTTCCTAAAGTCTAAAGAGGCCAATGTCTTCCATGGATACTTGTACTTAAACTGAAAGGTAAGCAAGCATTACAGGAAGAACACAGGGAGCCACAAAGCAAGAGGCAAACTCACAGATAATAAGAGGATTTGTGTATTCAAAGAGGACAAGGATAATTTAATTTAATTTCAAAGCATAGATTATATTTATAGGAGACTGTATACACTTGTAGTCAAAAAGTACCTCATAAAGGCAAAGAAATCACATGAAGCAGACAAGTCACCAAACTCAAAAATGAACAGTGTTAAGTATCAGCTCCTAGAAACCAGTAATGCATTAAAAAGATAAAAGAGAATAGCTAATCCATTCAGTCACAAACTGAGCTCCCTGAAACGCACAGGTAGGCTTTGAAAGGTTGCTTGCACCTACTAAAGTTTGCAAACTAGCTATTAAAAATGATCTCATTTGACTTCTATTAGAATCATTACAGAAGGATAAGGCAAAAATTTTTTAAATCAATTGCAATTTAAGTTGAAGATGTGTCATCAACTATAACAGCTGCTGCAAAACCCTATTCAAATCTCCCTTCCAGCCATATGTCTACTTTGAAGCTTTTCATTATCAGACATTATTGTTTGCTCTACTGCAAAGCACCTACATAACAGGATCCAAAACACAGTGCAAAGAATACAGGAAGCAAAGCCTGAGAGAACTTTCCAGCACTACAAAATACTTAATTCCTTGTTCTTTGAAGTTTCATAAAGATATTTCCTTCTGAGATCAAGAGCTAGAAGGGGTCTCAAATCATGAGGGTAAAGGGCCCTCATACGTGGGTCTTGGGGGAGAGGGGTTGCGGGGTTGGGAAAAGACTGCAAGAACCAATGATAGAAAAAGCTACTGTGAAGACACTAAAAATCTGGGAATTTTCCATTGGCCCTCTCATGTCCCCAGTAGCTGCTTCTCCCCAACCTTGCTGATAAAATCCAAATTGCCCAGTGGCTGCTAATCTACAAGGTCAATTCTCTGAGAGCTATCCTTAACCAACTGTTCCCCAAATTAGTTGTACTATGCCTGGCCCTGTCCTGCTAAAGCACTATAAAAAAGTTCTACCATCCTTCCCCAAGTCAGAATGCTTTCCAAGCCTTCTCATCCCAGCATTTTCTAACAGAGTCTTATGCTGATGATGCTCTGGTTAATTTTCTTTCAAAATGTGAAAAGTTCCAGAAGCAGGAATTTGCTTCATTTTTATTTTCTTGATGGGTTCCAAGATAACTGAGGGCCCTACTTCTGTGTCCATGTATAATCACCAGGGACACAGGTTATAGAAAAGTAAAGCTTTCCACTAGTCATTTAAAAAAAATAAAGACAAAGAAAAACATTTATTAAGTACCTAACTATACTGCTATGCACTTTTATATAATTGATTCTATTTAATCCTCATTATAACCCTTGGGATGAATATTCTTATATTCATTAGACAGATGAGAAATCAGAAACTTAGTTTAAGAAACTTACCCAGTTAGCAAGTGGTAAATACAAAATTTAAACCCAACTATCCCAGGGCAGCTGATTCACCAAAAAGGCTTAGGTGTCCCATAGCTATCTCCCATCAGTAATGCCAAACAGAACTACAGTTAAAACACTGTACTCAATAACCACTTCATCAGTATATATATGTTTCTAAACACTTCTTAGTTTTTCTCTATTTTTCCACACCATAGTTCAAAAATTAGTTTGTATTTTAACCAATTAGAAATGATATTTGAGAGGAGAAACCAAGATAGCGGAGTAGAAGGACATGCTCTCACTCCCTCTTGCGAGAACACCAGAATCACAACTAGCTGCTGGACAATCATCGACAGGAAGACACTGGAACTCACCAAAAAAGATACCCCACATCCAAAGACAAAGGAGAAGCCACAGTGAGATGGTAGGCGGGGTGCAATCACAGTAAAATCAAATCCCATAACTGGTGGGTGGGTGACTCACAAACTGGAGAACACTTATACCACAGAAGTCCAACCACTGGAGTGAAGGTTCTGAGCCCCACGTCAGGCTTCCCAACCTGGGGGTCTGGCAACGGGAGAAGGAATTCCTAGAGAATCAGACTTTGAAGCCTACTGGGAATTGATTGCAGGACTTCGACAGGACTGGGGGAAACAGAGACTCCACTCTTGGGGGGCACACACAAAGTAGTAGGGACAACATTAAACACAGCAACATTTGCATTACAGGGGTCCCAGAAGGAGAAGAGAGAGAGGAAGGACCTGACAAAATATTTGAAGACATTACAGTTGAAAACTTCCCTAACATGGGAAAGGAAATAGCCAACCAAGTCCAGGAAGTGCAGCGAGTCCCATACAGGATAAACCCAAGGAGAAACACGCCAAGACACATAGTAATCAAATTGGCAAAAATTAAAGACAAAGAAAAATTACTGAAAGCAGCAAGGAAAAAACGACAAACAACATACAAGGGAACTCCCATAAGGTTAACAGCTGATTTCCCAGCAGAAACTCTACAAGCCAGAAGGGAGTGGCCTGATATACTTAAAGTGATGAAAGGAAAGAACCTACAACCAAGATTACTCTACCCGGCAAGGATCTCACTCAGATTCAATGGAGAAATCAAAAGCTTTACAGACAAGCAAAAGCTAAGAGAATTCAGCACCACCAAACCAGCTCTACAACAAACGTTAAAGGAACTTCTCTAAGTGGGAAACACAAGAGAAGAAAAGGACTTACAAAAACAAACCCAAAACAATTAAGAAAATGGTCATAGGAACATACATACCGATAATTACCCTAAACGTGAATGGATTAAACGCTCCAACCAAAAGACACAGGCTTGCTGAATGGATACAAAAACAAGACCCATATAAATGCTGTCTACAAGAGACCCACTTCAGACTTAGGGACACATACAGACTGAAAGTGAGGGGATGCAAAAAGATATTCCATGCAAATGGAAATCAAAAGAAAGCTGGAGTAGCTTTACTCATATCAG
Organism: Eschrichtius robustus; assembly: GCF_028021215.1. NCBI lineage: Eukaryota > Metazoa > Chordata > Mammalia > Artiodactyla > Eschrichtiidae > Eschrichtius > Eschrichtius robustus. Next base: position 36,282,339 of record NC_090824.1, read on the forward strand.
ATAAAATGGACTTTAAAATAAAGAATGTTACAAGAGACAAGGAAGGACACTACATAATGATCAAGGGATCACTCCAAGAAGAAGATATAACAATTATAAATATATATGCACCCAACACAGGAGCACCTCAATACATAAGGCAACTGCTAACAGCTATAAAAGAGGAAATCGACAGTAACACAATAATAGTCGGGGACTTTAACACCTCACTTACACCAATGGACAGATCATCCAAAATGAAAATAAATAAGGAAACAGAAGCTTTAAATGACACAAGAGACCAGATAGATTTAATTGATATTTATAGGACATGCCATCCAAAAACAGTAGATTACACTTTCTTCTCAAGTGCGCACGGAATATTCTCCAGGATAGATCACATCTTGGGTCACAAATCAAGCCTCAGTAACTTTAAGAAAATTGAAATCATATCAAACATCTTTTCTGATCACAAAGCTATGAGATTAGAAATGAATTACAGGGAAAAAAACGTAAAAAACACAAACACATGGAGGCTAAACAATACGTTATTAAATAACGAAGAGATCACTGAAGAAATCAAAGAGGAAATCAAAAGATACGTAGAGACAAATGACAATGAAAACACGACGATCCAAAACCTATGGGATGCAGCAAAAGTGGTTCCAAGAGGGAAGTTTATAGCAATACAAGCCTACCTCAAGAAACAAGAAAAATCTCAAGCAAACAATCTAACCTTACACCTAAAGGAACTAGAGAAAGAAGAACAAAGAAAACCCAAAGTTAGTAGAAGCAAAGAAATCATAAAGATCAGAGCAGAAATAAATGAAATAGAAACAAAGAAAACAATCGCAAAGATCAATAAAACTAAAAGCTGGTTCTTTAAGAAGATCAACAAAATTGATAAACTATTAGCCACACTCATCAAGAAAAAGAGGGAGAGGACTCAAATCAATAAAATTAGAAATGAAAAAGGAGAAGTTACAACAGACACTGAAGAAATACAAAGCATCCTAAGAAACTACTACAAGCAACTCTATGCCAATAAAATGGACAACCTGGAAGAAATGGAGAATTCTTAGAAAGGCATAACCTTCCAAGACTGAACCAGGAAGAAACAGAAAATATGATCAGACCAATCACAAGTAATGAAATTGAAACTGTGATTAAAAATCTTCCAACAAACAAAAGTCCAGGACCAGATGGCTTCACAGGTGAATTCTATCAAACATTTAGAGAAGAGCTAACACCCATCCTTCTCAAACTCTTCCAAAAAATTGCGGAGGCAGGAACACTCCCAAACTCATTCTATGAGGCCACCATCACCCTGATACCAAAACCAGACAAAGATACTACAAAAAAAGAAAATTACAGACCAATATCACTGATGAATATAGATGCAAAAATCCTCAACAAAATACTAGCAAACAGAATCCAACAACACATTAAAAGGATCATACACTATGATCAAGTGGGATTTATCCCAGGGATGCAAGGATTCTTCAATATACACAAATCAATCAATGTGATACACCATATTAACATATTGAAGAATAAAAACCATATGATCAACTCAATAGATGCAGAAAAAGCTTTTGACAAAATTCAACACCCATTTATGAGAAAAACTCTCCAGAAAGTGGGCATACAGGGAACCTACCTCAACATAATAAAGGCCATATACGACAAACCCACAGCAAACATCATTCTCAATAGTGAAAAACTGAAAGCATTTCCTCTAAGATCAGGAACGAGACAAGGATGTCCACTCTCACCACTATTATTCAACATAGTTTTGGAAGTCTTAGCCACGGCAATCAGAGAAGAAAAAGAAATAAAAGGAATACAAATTGGAAAAGAAAAAGTAAAACTGTCACTGTTTGCAGATGACATGATACTATACATAGAGAATCCTAAAAATGCCACCAGAAAACTACTAGAGGTAAGCAATGCATTTGGTAAAGTTGCAGGATACAAAATTAATGCACAGAAACCTCTCGCATTCCTATATACTAATGATGAAAAATCTGAAAGAGAAAATTTATGGAAACACTCCCATTTACCATTGCAACAAAAAGAATAAAATACCTAGGAATAAACCTACCTAGGGAGACAAAAGACCTATATGCAGAAAACTATATGACACTGATGAAAGATATTAAAGATGATACCAACAGATGGAGAGATATACCATGTTCTTGGACTGGAAGAATCAATATTGTGAAAATGACTACACTACCTAAAGCAATCTACAGATTCAAGGCAATCCCTATCAAATTACCACTGGCATTTTTCACAGAACTAGAACAAATCATCTTAAAATTTGTATGGAGACAGAGAAGACCCCGAATAGCCAAAGTAGTCTTGAGGGAAAAAAACGGAGCTGGAGGAATCAAGAGTCCCTGACTTCAGACTATCCTACAAAGCTACAGTAATGAAGACAATATGGTACTGGCACAAGAACAGAAACATAGATCAATGGAACAAGATAGAAGGCCCAGAGTTAAACCCACGCACTTATGGTCAACTTATCTATGACAAAGGAGGCAAAGATATACAATGGAGAAAAGACAGTCTCTTCATAAGTGGTGCTGGGAAAACTGGACAGCTACATGTAAAAGAACGAAATTAGAACACTCCCTAACACCATACACAAAAATAAACTCAAAATGGATTAGAGACCTAAATGTAAGACCGGACACTATAAAACTCTTAGAGGAAAACATAGGAAGAACACTCTTTGACATAAATCACAGCAAGATATTTTTTGATCCACCTCCTAGAGTAATGGAAATAAAAACAAAAATAAACAAATGGGACCTAATGAAACTTCAAAGCTTTTGCGTAGCAAAGGAAACCATAAACAAGATGAAAAGACAACCCTCAGAATGGGAGAAAATATTTGCCAATGAATCAACAAAGGATTAATCTCCAAAATGTATAAACAGCTCATGCAGCTCAATATTACAGAAACAAACAACCCAATCCAAAAATGGGCAGAAGAGCTAAATAGACATTTCTCCAAAGAAGACATACAGATGGCCAAGAAGCACATGAAAAGATGCTCAACATCACTAATTATTAGAGAAATGCAAATCAAAACTACAATGAGGTATCACCTCACACCAGTTAGAATGGGCATCATCAGAAAATCTACAAACAACAAATGCTGGAGTGGGTGTGGAGAAAAGGGAACCCTCTTGCACTGTTGGTGGGAATGTAAATTGATACAGCCACTATGGAGAACAGTATGGAGGTTCCTTAAAAAACTAAAAATAGAATTACCATATGATCCAGCAATCCCACTACTGGGCATATACCCAGAGAAAACCATAATTCAAAAAGACACATGCACCCCAATGTTCATTGCAGCACTATTTACAATAGCCAGGTCATGGAAGCAACCTAAATGCCCATCGACAGACCAATGGATAAAGAAGTTGTGGTACATATATATATATAATGGAATATTACTCAGCCATAAAAAGGAATGAAATTGAGTCATTTATTGAGACGTGGATGGATCTAGAGACTGTCATACAGAGTGAAGTAAGTCAGAAAGAGAAAAAGAAATGTCGTATGTTAACGCATGTATGTGGAACCTTGAAAAATGGTACAGATGAACCGGTTTGCAGGGCAGAAGTTGAGACACAGATGTAGAGAACAAACGTATGGACACCAAGGGGGGAAAACCGCGGTGGGGTGGGGATGGTGGTGTGCTGAATTGGGCAATTGGGTTTGACATGTATACACTGATGTGTATAAAATTCATGACTAATAAGAACCTGCAGTATAAACAAACAAACAAACAACTAATACTAAATGTTCTTTGGGTTATTTGTATGGAAATATGTTAATATAAATGTTTCAGACATTACATGAAATTTCCAAAAATCTTATATGTTCTGGTATAATGTTATAAGTCATAATTCTAGTTATTACTTTAAAATGTATATCTCAGAAATAACTAAATTTCCTTGTCAATTCCATTATGATGAACTTTCATCAAATCTTTAACTGTGGTCATTTTTAAGTCTTTTGTCATTTACAGACAGTTCTGGGTGTACTCTGATGCTTCTGCAAATATGTTCCTATAAAAGGGTTTCATCTTCAAGGAATTCATGGGAAAAACTCTGACAAGTATAGGTTTCTGGTAACTGACTATACTGCTGAACTGAATGAATAAGCATTTTCAGAACTCTAATAGAAAACTGATGAATTCATAAAAGTGCTAACAAAAGATCAAGATAAAAAAAACTAATTTCATGGGACTGAGTGAACTTATGAGGATGATTATAATTTTTGTGACTTTGTTTGAATAAAAAAAAAAGAAGAAAGAAATGATATTTGAAAATAAAATACTTTTTAAAACCCAGGCATTACACATGCAAAATAATTACTTTTACAAAGGAGGTGTTTTTTGGGGAAAAAATTGTCAATACAAAATTGTGCACGACGACAGACACGTGCATTAGCTAGGGTTGGAACATAAACAGATGGTAATTCTCATCTCAGCAAACACACAAAAAAAAGCATTTGACAAAATCCAACATCCATTCCTGATTTGAAATCTCTGCAAACTAGGAATAGAAAGGAAATTAATCAATCTAATAAGGGGTCTAGGAAAAATCTGTAAGTAACATCATACTGAATTGTGAAAGAAAAGATACTTTCCCCCTAAGATTAGAAGCAAGACCAGGATGACCATTCTCACCAGTTCCATTCAACATTATACTAGAGGGTCCAGCCAGTGAAGTCAGCCAAAAAAAAAAATGGAAAGAAATAAAAGGCTTCCATATTGGAATGAAAGAAATGAAACTCTTTATTCACAGAAGATATGACTGTCTATGTAGAAAATCCAATGGAATCTACGAAAAAAATACTAGAACTGAAAGATTAACAAGGTTGCAGAATTCAAGGCCAATATACAAAAATAAATTGCACTTTTATATGTTAGCAATGAACAAATGGAATTGGAATTTTTAAAAAATACCATTTATAAACGCAGAAAAAATATAACATACTTAGGAATAAATCTGGCAAAATATTGAAAAGATCTGTACACTGAAACCACAAAACATTGCTGAAAGAAATTAAAAATCTAAATAAATGGAGATAGGCTCATTCATGGGTTAAAAGACTCAACACTGTTAAGGTTTCAATTCTGCCGAAATTTATCTATCGATTCAATAAAAATCCCAGTAGGCTTTTTAAAATAGACATTTACAAATTGCTTCTAAAATTCATATGGAAATGTAAAGGACCTAGAAGAGTTGCGTCACTCTGGATCCAATCAGGAGAGAAGCCACACAGAAATTTGAAAAGCAAAAGTTAAGTATACAGAATCATTAACTATAACAGGAGATTGAAATAACAACAGTTAACTAGTGAGAAGTAAAGAGAATCTAAAGAATACAAGACAGCCAATACCTCCTAGGTCTGAGACAGTGCCGGAGCAAGAACCTCTCCCTACTCCTCCCCAGTCATTCCTGGGCTGACATCCAGACCTTGCTGGAGAGGGCACAGGCCTATCTCACTGAATGGTAGAGAAGTTGCTCTGGTGCCATGCCAGCAGAACTTGTTCCATCTGCCTATGGAACTTGCCAGAATTCCAGCCGTCAGGGAGCTATGAAAAGCTGTTCACCTGGAAGTGTCCCACCAAGGCACTGTGCTACAAACCACATGAGGGAGAGATACAAAGAGAAGCTGCTAGCTCTGGGCTGCCGGCTGCTAAGTTCACTGCCCTCTGTGCACTGCAGGAGCCTAGCAGTGCTGGTAAAGCCACACATGCTCAGGGGATGTACAATGGGAAAGCTCCGCGGGCTGACACTAGAGAAGATGAACATGCTGCTGGAGTCCAAGAAGCAAGCACACAGGAAGCAAGAAGCAAAACTCTTTCCTTCTGCAATGTCTCTCCAGCACTCTCTATTGACAAAGCTTAACACTGTGCCAGTTGGCAAAAGAAAAATATTTAAAGGACCTGATACATTTTCACAGAGCAGGCAAAAAGGATAAATCTGGAGCTGAGAGCCAAGAAATTGACAACCAGCACAATGGCCAATATTTTGGCTGAAAAAGAAGAACAAAGTTAGATGGGTAGCATGACCTGGCTTCATAACTTCTTATAAAGCCACAGCAATCAAAACAGTACTGGCACCGAGACAGACAAAGAGATCAGTGGAAAAAATCAGGTAGTCTGAAATAAACTCACACATACATGGTGAACTAATTTTTGACAAATATCAAAAGGACAGCCTTTTCAACAAATGGTGCTAGAAACAACTGGATATCACTATGCAAAAACATAAACCTCCATCCAGTTTTTGTTCTATATTTTAAAAAACAATTCAAAATGCATCATAGAACTAAACACAAAACCTAAAACCATAAAACTTCCAGAAGATAACCTTGCAGAAAACCTTTATAACCTTGGATTAGGCAAATATATCTTAGATACAAAAACAAAATCATAATCCATATAAGAATAAGCTGATTGCCTGGACTTCATCAAAATTAAAAATGTGTGTTCCTCAAAAGATACTGTTAAGAGAATGAAAAGAAAGACAAGCCACAATCCAGGATAAAGCTTCTGCAAAGCATAGAATCAAGACTATATAAAGAGTGCTCAAAACTCAACAATGAGAAAACAACCCAATTAAAATAATGGGTAAAAGATTTGAACATTTTACCAAAGAAAATCTACAAATGGTAAATAAACACATGAACTGATGTTCAATATCATTAGTCATTAGAGAAATGCAAATTAAAACCACAAGGAGAAACCACCACACACCAGTTAGAATGGCTAAACTTTAAAAGAATGACTATACCAAATGTTGGTAAGATACAGAGGAACTCTAATACACTGCCAGCAAAAAAAACAAAAAACAAAAAAATGGTAAACCTACTTTGGAAAACTATTTGTCAATTTCCTAAAAAGTTATACACACACCTACTGTACGATCTAGTCATTTCACACTTAGGTGTTTACCTAAGAAAAATGAAAATATGTGTCCATACAAAAACTTGTATATTAATGTTCATGGCAGCTTTACTTGTAAGAGCCAGTAACTAGAAAGAACCCAAAATGTCCATCAACAGATGAATGGATAGACAAACTGTGATATATCCATATGTGTCACTTATCAATTTATTGCCACCTCAGCTCTGAATGCATCCATCAATAGATGCTGTATGATAAACAAGAAAATTCCTTTCAGTATTCCTCTTTCAACATGCCCCATGTTCAGCTCTCTCAGTAGAGGGCACTCAAGAGACACTGAAGTAAAAGAGGCTCTCCAGCAGTTTACTGAAAGGACTTGAGGGGGAAGGAATGTTAGGTGTGGGTATGAAGGCTTCCAGTAGAGTGTTATCCCAGCCACCTGCAGAGTAAACAATCCTTCTGTGACCTTGAAGCCTCAGCCTGGCATAATAAGGTGTCAACATCCCTCTTGACAAGGAAACCAGAGCCCCTAAGCACTCTGAAGGTCTCTTGCCAGCACCATACTCCCTCTACAAACCCGCATTGAGACTGAACATAGTTGTCTGTGGCCCAGATGGATACACACCAAACTGTCTCTCCTGTAAGCCCCCAAGGCAGTGCACACACTCCAAAAGTTTCCTGCCCCTGCTGGCACCTGGACTCCCACTACACACTCATTCCGCCAGTTGCTGATCCCCTGCTCTCCTCCTGCACTCCAATGAGTTGCCTATTGCTCATCTGGCAACTTTGGACCACCTCTGGCCTATAAAAACATGAACTTATCTCCTATCCAGTAGACTGAACCACATCTTCTCCACTGAGGTCTTAACCTCTTCCAAATTTGTCCTCCTTGGGTACCCTTCCAAAGCTCTACAGTACCGTATAAAGCTTCCTCATATCTTATAGTGAACTCTTTTGTCATAGTTAATAATTCTTGATATTAAACTTTCCCTACTTAACCTACTATACGGTTTCCGTCTCCTGACTGGACCCAGATTGCTACACCATTCCAGAGTATACCAATCAGCAATAAAAAAGAATGAAATAAGGATACATGCAACAACACGGATGAATCTCAAAATAATTATGCTGAGTGAAAAAAGCCAGCGCCCTCCCAAAAGTACATACTACAGATTCCATTTTTTAACACTTTAGAAAATATACTAATTTATAGTGACAGAAAGCATATCAGTATTTGTCTGAAAAAGGGGAAGGTCAGGAGGGGGTGAGGGAAGGAATTACAAAGGGACAGGAAGAAATTTGGGGAGGTGATGGATATGTTCACTATCTTAATTGTGGCAATGGGTTCACAGACGTATACATATGTCAAAACTTACCACGTTGCATATTTCAAATATACTCAGTGTTTTGTATGTCAATCATACGTCAATAAATCTGCTTTTAGAAAAATAAAACCACACTCCCTCATCACCCCCTAAAATATACAATATTGAAGTCTAACAGGAAAATGAAATATATGCTACAGAATTATAAATTAATTATTATTGTTTAATTAATCTGGGAATTAATATCCAGATAAAGAGAATTAGATTAATATCCAATATGTAGAGAATTCCTAAAACACAACAACCACCCAAAAAAAAAAAGCCCAATTCAAAAATGGGCAAAGGACTTGAACAGACATTTCTCCAAAGAAGATACACAAATGGCCAATAAGTACATGAAAATATGCTCAATATCACTAATCATTATGGAAATGAAAATAAAAACCATAAAGAGATACTACTGCACACTCATTAAGATGGCTATTAGCAAAAAAACAAAATAAGTGTTGGCAAGGATGTAGAGAAATTAGAAACCTGTGCACTGCTAGTAAAAATATTAAATGGGGCGGCCAATATGAAAAACACTATGGTGGTTTCTCAAAAAATTAAAAATAGAATTACAATATGACTCAACAATTCCACTTCTGGGTTTATACCCAAAAGAATTAAATACAGGGTCTCGAAGATATTATTCATGATAGCCAAAAGGTGGAAGCAACCCAAGCGTCAACTGACAGATGAACTGATAAACAGAATATAGTATATACGCACATTGAAATATTATTCAGCCTTAAATGGGAAGGAAATTCTGACACGTCACACAACATGGATGAACCCTGAAGACACTATACTAAGTGAAATAAGCCACTCATAAAAGGATAGATACTGTATGGCAGTATACTCTGTTAGGCAGAGTAGTCAAATTCAGAAACAGAAAGCAGAATGGTGGTTAACAAGGGTTAAGGGCAGGGGACTGGGAAGTTACCATCTAACGGGAATAGCTTTGCAAATGAAAAAAGTTCTATGGATGGATGGTGGTGATGGTTGCATTAACGATGTGAATGTACTTAATGCCACTGAACTGTACACTTAAAAATGGTTAAAATGGTAGATTTTAAGTTATATGTATATTTTATCATGATTTTTAAATTTTAAATAAATAATTTTAAAAGAAAAAAAACAGAGTTCGCATTTCTATACTTTGTTATAGTTTTATTAGTCCCCAAATGCAGATGTTACTGTAATAGTGGGGTAGAAAAAGCAGATTCAGATAAAAAAGCAATCATAGTCAACAAGTATTCTAAACCCCCCAAACATGGTGTGAGACATAATACAAAGTACATATTTATAGGACTCTACCTCTGATTCCTGACATAGAGCTCTAAAACCCTTGTAACTTCCTGAGTGACAGGGGTGCCAGGAGTATCTTTTGTTCTGATATTTGGTCTTTGACCCTAGTTCCTGACACAGAGTTCCCAAAGCCCTAGTAACTACCTGAGTGAGGGGGTGGCAGAAGATCTTACACAGAGCTCCTAAATCCCTTGGAATTTCTTGATGGAAGCGTCTTTTGTTCTAATGAGGCTACTCTTGGTGGAGCTTCAGGGTGGAGGCTGGTCACCAGAAAGACCAAGCCATGATTAGAAGCTTGGAACTTTCAGCTCCACCTCCTATCCTCCAGGGAGGAGAGAGGGGCTGGACACTGAGTTAATAACCCATCACATCTACATAATGACGCCTCCATAAAAATCCCTGAACTACAGGTTTGGAGAGCTTCCAAATTGGTGAAATAATCCATTTACCGGGAGGGTGGCACACCCCAACCCCACAAGAACTGAAGTTCCTGTGGTCATGATCATTCTGGACCTGGTCCTATGTACTTCATCATCCAGCTGTTCATCTTTATCTTTTACTATAGCCTTTAAAATAAACTCATAAACATGTTTCCCTGAGTTCTGTGAACGATGATAGCAAATTATCATACCTGAGGAGACTGCGGGAGCCCCCCACACCCCCGATTTGTAGCCAAGTCAGACAAAAGTGTGGGTAACCTGGGCACCCACTACTTGCAATTGATGTCTGAAGTGACCAGTAGTCTTGCGGGACTGAGCCCTTAATCTGTGGACTCTGTGCTAACACTCAGTTGGTGTTCTCAGAGAATTAGAGAATTGCTTGGTGTGGAAAACCCACACACCTGGTGTCAGAAGTATAGTGAGTAGAGTAAATGAGTTTTCTTTTAAAGGGCCAGATACTATGAGCCACTAGGGACACAAAGATAAGCAGTCCCCATAATTAAGGGGTTTCTGTTGTAATCATATTTACACATAGGCAAGAAAGCAAAACAAACGGTTTCATTAGATGGCATTATTAACGGCATTATTTGAAACTGATTCCAATACCACCCAGAACCAACTGTAATGATCAGTTTTCAAATGATAGTAGCAAAATATCTGGTTTCTTCATACTAGAAAATTTTAATCCAACTCCCCCACTCTCATACTGAAAAGGATCACTCCTGAAACATACCATTTATGACAGAATAGATGGAAATATGTAAAAGAATCTTGCAGATTTGTGACAGACTTAACATCTAACATCATGGCCATATCTGCAGAGTAATCAAAATCACTCCACCCTCTGGACAACAATTCTTGTTTTTAGGCATTGCCTTCTAGCCTTATCATTCAACTTACTACTGCTGATAAAAACTAAGAACTTTAGGTATGTGAGAGAACCCACGTTAAAAACAGACAATTCACCCCCCCCAAAAAAAGGAGGAAGGAAGAAGCAAAAAGAAATGCATATCAAAAAAGTACGAAAAATGTTGAATCTCACTCATAAACAAAGAAATACAAACTAAAATAAGAGATCCTTTTTATCAACTGAGAAATCTTAAAAGTTCAATAATACCCAATGTAGAGAAAATATGAGGAAAAGTTTGTAAATTGGTACAACGTTTCTGAAGGGGATTTGTTTCTGTGAATCAAGAAACTCAAATAATTAAATCTTTTGAGCCAACAATTCTCTCTCAACGAGTTAATGCTAAGGAAAAATTAGGCAAAATCCTTCTGTACACTAATAGGCTATATATAATACATATGCCATATGCCATGGATATCTGTATTTTTAAAAAGCTCCTCAGGGAATTCTTATGATCACCTGGTTTGGGAACCATGACCCAGTGAATGAATGTATTAAAAGAACTAACACCTAATCAGCAACTTTTGTGAGCCTGGCACTATACTGAGAAATACATTATCATGTTTAACCAAAAGAGCTAGAGGGGATGTTTTTAAAGCCCCATATTCCAAAAATACTGATAATAAAAGCCCTAAAAGGAATTTTCACTGTTCTATTTATTACCTCACTTAACAGAATTCATGTTTTTTGTTAACTGTAAGGACAATTTCTAGTTACCATCTCAAATTTTCCCATTAATTTATATTACAAAATGGGAGCTATTCTCAAAATTAGATAAAAATGACATTTAAAAACACAAAATAACAAATAAAAATTAGTGGAGTATCCATGATATAACTGAATAATCAAAATAAATTTCACAGTACAAATATCATACCGAAAAATCCTAAGAATCTTATCTTAAAAACTGTAATTAACTGGATCATTAAAATCTTTGAGAAAATATCTATATCAGCTATATCTACAATGAGGAAATATTCTATATATACACTATTTGGTAGCCACTAGCTATAGTGGCCGTAGAGCACTTGAAATATGGCAACACTGAAGGATTAAATTTTTAACTTTTAAAATTTAAATAGCCAAATGTGGCTATTGGCTACCATATTAGACAGCACTTATCTATATAATAATCTCTGGTTCCTTGCAATTAACAGCTCAGGCAACCCTCTGTTGCCTGTTGCTCTGTTCCTTCCCCCACATTCTCTGAAATCCCCAAGCTAATAAACTAGCAGTTACTATCATTCATTATGTACTGACTACCTCCTATGGGCCAAACACTGCGCAGAACCCGCATAATCCGCTCATAGAACTCACAGCCGGGACCTATCAACCAATCCCACCACCACTGGCGATATCTTAGCCTTAACTTATTTATTTTTTTTAATAAATTTATTTATTTTATTTATTTATTTTTGGCTGTGTTGGGTCTTCGTTGATGCGCACAGGCTTTCTCTAGTTGCGGCTAGTGGGGGCTACTCTTCGTTGCGGTGCGCGGGCTTCTCATTGCGGTGGCTTCTCCCGTTGTGGAGCACGGGCTCTAGGCGCATGGACTTCAGTAGTTGCGGCATGCGGGCTCAGTAATTGTGGCACACGGGCTTAGTTGCTCCGCAGCATGTGGGATCTTCCCAGACCAGGGATCGAACCCGTGTCCCCTGCATTGGCAGGTGGATTCTCAACCACTGTGCCACCACGGAAGTCCCTTAGCCTTAACTTATATTTATTCTTTTTATTCTTCTTAAAACAGTTTCATCTAGTAGTTACTATATCTCTTACTAATAAATATACTTTGGATTTACTTAGAACAGGCATTGATAACAGGATTAATCTTTTATTTATTCTTTTTTTTTCTGTGAAAGATTTAAATTATTTTTTAATTTTTTTTTATTGGTGTATAGTCGTTTTACAATGTTGTGTTATTTTCTACTGTACAGTGAAGTGGAGTTCCCTGTGCTATATAGCATGTTCTTGTTACTTAACTATTTTATACATATTAGTGTATATATGTCAATCCCAATCTCCCAATTCATCCCACCCTCTCACCCCGACTTTCTCCCCTTGGTGTCCATACGTTTGTTCTCTACATCTATGTCTCTATTTCTGCCTTGCAAACTGGTTCATCTACACCATTTTTCTGGATTCCACATATATGCGTTAACGTACGATATTTGGTTTTCTCTTTCTGACTTACTTAACTCTGTATGACAGTCTCTAGGTCCATCCACAACTCTACAAATGACCCAATTTAGTTCCTTTTATACTTGAGTAATATTCCATTGTATATATGTACCACATATATGTCTACTTTATCCATTGGTCCATTGATGGACATTTAGGTTGCTTCCTTGACCTGGCTGTTATAAATAGTGCTGCAATGAAAATTGGGGTGCATGTGTCTTTTTGAATTATGTTTTCCTCTGGGTATATGCCCAGTTGAGGGATTGCTGGGTCATATGGTAATTCTACCTTTAGTTGTTTAAGGAACTTCTACACTGTTCTCCATAGTGGCTGTATCGATTTACATTCCCACCAACAGTGCAAGAGGGTTCCCTTTTCTCCACACCCTCTCCAGCATTTACTGTTTGTGGATTTTTTGATGATGGCCATTCTAACGGGTGTGAGGTGATACCTCACTGTAGTTTTGATTTGCATTTCTCTAATAATTAGTGATGTTGAGCAGCTTTTCATGTGCCTCTTGGCCATCTGTATGTCTTCTTTGGAGAAAGGTCTATTTAGGTCTTCTGCTCTTTTTTGATGGGGTTGTTTTTTTGATACTGAGCTGCATGAGCTACTTGTATATTTTGGAGATTAATCCTTTGTCCGTTGATTCATTTGCAAATATGTTCTCCCATTCTGAGAGTTGTCTTTTCATCTTGCTTATGGTTTCCTTTGCTGTGTAAAAGCTTTTAAGTGTCATTAGGTCCCATTTGTTTATTTTTGTTTTTATTTACATTACTCTAGGAGGTGGGTCAAAAAAGATCTTGATGTGATTTATGTCAAAGAGTGTTCTTCCTATGTTATCCTCTAAGAGTTTTGTAGTGTCTGGTCTTACATTTAGGTCTTTAATCCATATTGAGTTTATTTTTGTGTATGCTGTTAGGGAGTGTTCTAATGTCATTCTTTTACATGTAGCTGTCCAGTTTTCCCAGCACCATTTATTGAAGAGACTGTTTTTTCTCCATTGTACATACTTGCCTCCTTTGTCATAGATTAGTTGAACATAGGTGCATGGGTTTATCTCTGGGATTTCTATCCTGTTCCATTGATCTATATTTCTGTTTTTGTACTAGTACCATACTGTCTTGATTACTGTAGCTTTGTAGGATAGTCCGAAGTCAGGGAGTCTGACTCCTCCAGCACCATTTTTTTTTTTTTCCTCAAGATTGCTTTGGCTATTCAGGGTCTTTTGTGTCTCAATACAAATTTTAAGATTTTTTGTTCTAGTTCTGTAAAAAATGCCATTGGTAATTTGATAGGGATTGCATTGAATCTCTGGATTGCTTTGGGTAGTACAGTCATTTTCACAAAATTGATTCTTCCAATCCAAGAACATGGTATATCTCTCCATCTCTTTGTATCATCTTTGATTTATTTCATCAGTGTTTTATAGTTTTCTGAGTGCAGGTCTTTTACCTCCTTAGGGAGGTTTATTCCTAGGTATTTTATTCTTTTTGTTGCAATGGTGAATGGGATTGTTTCCTTAATTTCTCTTTCTGATCTTTCGTTGTTAGTTTATAGGAATGCCAGAGATTTCTGTGCATTAATTTTGTATCCTGCAACTTTACCAAATTCACTGATGAGCTCTAGTAGTTTTCTGGTGGCATCTTTAGAATTATCTATATATAGTATCATGTCATCTGCAAACAGTGACAGTTTTACTTCTTCTTTTCCCATTTGTATTCCTTTTATTTCTTTTTCTTCTCTGATTGCCGTGGCTAGGACTTCCAAAACTATGTTGAATAATAGTGGCGAGAGTGGACATCCTTCTCTTGTTCCTGATCTTAAAGGGAATGCTATCAGTTTTTCACCATTGAGAATGATGTTGACTGTGGGTTTGTCATATATGGCCAGTATTATGTTGGGCAGGTTCCCTCTATGCCCACTTTCTGGAGAGTTTTTATCATAAATGTGTGTTGAATTTTGTCAAAAGCTTGTTCTGCATCTATTGAGATGATAATATGGTTTTTATTCTTCAGTTTGTTAATATGGTATATCACATTGATTGATTTGCATATACTGAAGAATCCTTGCATACCTGGGAAAAATCCCACTTGATCATGGTGTATGATCCTTTTAATGTGTTGTTGGATTCCATTTGCTAGTGTTTTGTTTAGGATTTTTGCATCTATAGTCATCAGTGATAATTGTCTGTAATTTTCTTTTTTTGTCGTATCTGTGTCTAGTTTCGGTATCAGGGTGATGGGTGCAGAGGAGTGTTCCTTCCTCTGCAACTTTTTGGAAGAGTTTGAGAAGGATGGGTATTAGCTCTTCACTAAATGTTTAATAGAATTCACCTGTGAAGCCATCTGGTCCTGGAACTTTTGTTCGTCGGAAGATTTTTAATCACAATTTCAATTTCATTACTTGTGATTGGTCTGTTCATATTTTCTGTTTCTTCCTGGTTCAGTCTTGGAAGGTTATACCTTTCTAAGAATTTCTCCATTTCTTCCAGGTTGTCCATTTTTTGGCACAGAGTTGCTTGTAGTAGTCTCTTATGATGCTTTGTATTTCTGTGATGTCTGGTGTAACTTCTCCTTTTTCATTTCTAATTTTATTGATTTGAGTCCTCTCCCTCTTTTTCTTCATGAGTCTGGCTAAAGGTTTATCAATTTTCTTTTTCTTCTCAAAGAACCAGCTTTTAGTTTGTTTGTTTTTTAATTTTTATTTATTTATTTTTATTTTTGGCTGTGTTGGGTCTTCGTTTCTGTGCAAGGGCTGTCTCTAGTTGCGGCAAGTGGGGGCCACTCTTCATCGCGGTGCGCAGGCCTCTCACTGTTGCAGCCTCTCTTGTTGCGGAGCACAGGCTCCAGACGCGCAGGCTCAGTAGTTGTGGCTCACGGGCCTAGTTGCTCCGCGGCATGTGAGATCTTCCCAGAACAGGGCTCGAACCTGTGTCCCCTGCATTGGCAGGCAGATTCTCAACCACTGTGCCACCAGGGACGCCCCCCAACTTTTAGTTTTATTGATCTTTGCTACTGTTTTCTTTGTTTCTATTTCATTTATTTCTGCCCTGATCTTTCTGATTTCTTTCCTTCCACTAACTTTGGGTTTTGTTTGTTCTTCTTTCTCCAGTCCCTTTAGGTGTAAGGTTAGATTGTTTATTTGAGATTTTTCTTGTTTCTTGAGGTAGGATTGTATTGCTATAAACTTCCCTCTTAGAACCACTTTTGCTGCATCGCATAGGTTTCGGATCATCCTGTTTTCTTTGTCATTTGTCTCCAGGTATTTTTTGATTTCCTCTTTGATTTCTTCAGTGATCTCTTGGTTACTCAGTAGCGTATTGTTTAGCCTCCATATGTTTGTGTTTTTCATGTTTTCTTTCCTGTAATTAATTTTCAATCTCATAGCACTGTTGTCAGAAAAGATGCTTGATGTGATTTCAATTTTCTTACATTTATCAAGGCTTGATTTGTGACCAAAGATGTGATCTATCCTGGAGAATGTTCTGTGTGCACTTGAGAAGAAAGTGTAAACTGCTGTTAACCTTATGGGAGTTCCCTTGTATGTTCTTTTTGTTTTTCCCTTGTTGCTTTCTATAATTCTTCTTTGTCTTTAATTTTTGTCATTATGTGATTACTATGTGTCTCGGTGTGTTTCTCCTTGAATTTATCCTGCCTGGCACCCTCTGTGCGTCCTGGACTTGGGTGGCTATTTCCTTTCCCATGTTAGGGAAGTTTTCAACTATAATCTCTCCAAATATTTTCTCAGGTCGTTTCTCTCTCTCTTCTCCTTCTAGGACTCACAGAATGTGAATGTTGGTGGGTTTAATGTTGTCCCAGAGGTCTCAGGCTGTCTTCATTTCTTTTCAGTCATTTTTCTTTATTCTGTTCCACAGCAGTGATTTCCACCATTCTGTCTTCCAGGACACTTATCCGTTCTTCTGCCTCAGTTATTCTGCTATTGATTCCTTCTAGTGTAGTTTTCATTTCAGTTATTGTATTGTTCATCTCTGTTTGTTTGTTCTTTAATTCTTCTAGGTCTTTGTTAAACATGTCTTGCATCTTCTCAATCTTTGCCTCCATTCTTTTTCTGAGGTCCTGGATCATCTTCACTATCATTATTCTGAATTCTTTTTCTGGAAGGTTGCCTATCTCCTCTTCATTTAGCTATTTTTCTGGGGTTTTACCTTGTTCCTTCATCTGGGACATAGTCTTCTGCCTTTTCATTTTGTCTATCTTTCTGTGATTGTGGTTTTCTTTCCACAGGCTGTAGTTCTTGCTTCTGCTGTCTGCCCTTTGGTGGATGAGGCTGTCTAAAAGGCTTATACAAGCTTCCTGATGGGAAGGACTGGTAGAGCTGGGTGTTGCTCTGGTGGGCAGAGCTCAGTAAAACTTTAATCTGCTTGTCTGCTGATGGGTGGGACTGGCTTCCCTCCCTGTTGGTTGCTTGGCCTGAGGCGACCCAGCACTGGAGCCTACAGGCTCTTTGGTGGGGCTAATGGCAGACTCCAGTAGGGCTCATGTCAAGGAGTACTTCTCAGAACTTCTGCTGCCAGTGTCCTTGTTCCCGCGGTGAGCCACAGCCACCCCCCACCTCTTCAGGAGACCCTCCAACATTAGCAGGTAGGTCTGGTTCAGTCTGCTATGGGGTCACTGCTCCTTCCCCCGGGCCCTGCTACACGCACTACTTTGTGTGTGCCCTCCAAGAGTGGAGTCTCTGTTTCCCCCAGTCCTGTCGAAGTCCTGCAGTCAAATCCCACTGGCCTTCAAAGTCTGATTCTCTGGGGATTCCTCCTCCCGTCGCCAGACCCCAGGCTGGGAAGCCTGACGTGGGGCTCAGAACCTTCACTCCAGTGGGTGGACTTTGTGGTATAAGTTTTCTCCAGTCTGTGAGTCACCCACCCAGCAGTTATGGGATTTGATTTTATTGTGATTGTGCCCCTCCTACCATCTCATTGTGGCTTCTCCCTTGTCTTTGGATGTGGCGTATCTTTTCTGGTGAGTTCCAGTGTCTTGCCGTTGATGACTGTCCAGCAGTTAGTTGTGATTCTGGTGCTCTGGCAAGAGGGAGTGAGCGCACATCCTTCTACTCCGCCATCTTGAACCAATCTCTTATTTATTCTTTCATAAGCATAATCACTGTGTGGTAAATTTCAACCCCCTCTCCCCTCAGGGAAGATTGTTTTAGTTGACATAACATTAAACTATTAATATTATGTCACATTCTTCATTAAAAGCACCATCATTGATTTAATATAGCTTTTTGGGGAGAGGGGCACACTAACATATTAACCGTACTCATCAATTTTTAGGATGTATTAAAATAAGGTGAGTATATCTTTGAAAAGAAAAAAAAACTGTAAATGAAATAGAAGCCTAGAAGAAAATCTAGACTAAGTCCTTTTCTTATTTACATTGGTAAAAGGGCAACTTAATCAAACTCTTTCACTCCGTGAAGACACAAGCAATAGCAATTCCATGAGTTTCTTCAAGTCCATTAAGGACTAAATGATTTTTCATTGCTACCAATGCAAAAAAAAGTTTGAAATCAATAACTGCAAGAGAAAAGCTTTGATGACTCTTTCCTCGTCCCTTTAGGCAATCCTCGTAACTTTACATAACTAAGTAATACAGATTTCTTTAGCAGGGCAATTAAACCCTTTGGAACTTTATTTAAGGTAACACTGTTAAGAAAATAAATACAAAACTTTCTACCATGGTATTAGTGCACTGGTCAAAGACTCAAACTTTGGCTACCAGAACTCAAAAAACTAGAGAGGCTTGCACTCTATCTTTCATGAAAATAAGGGTCCAGCTATAGATAGGAACAAAGCAGAAAACAATTTAAAGCATATTACAGTTGACCCTTGAACAACATGGGTGCACTTACACATGGATTTTTTTAAATAAATATATTGGAAAAGTTTTTGGAGATTTGCGACAATTTGAAAAAAACTCACAGATGAACTAGGCAGCTGAGAAATACCAAAAATAATTAAGAAAAAATTAGATATGAATGCATAAAATATATGTAGATACTAATCTATTTTGTAATTTACTACTATAAAATATACACAAATCCATTATAAAACGTTAAAATTTATCAAAGTTTAGGCACACAAACACAGACAGTACATGGTGCCATTCGCAGTTGAGGAAAATGTAAACAAATGTAAAGACGCGGTATTAAAGCATAACTGCATAAAATTAACTGTAGTACATACTGTATTACTACGATAATTTCGTAGCCACATCCTATTGCTATTGTGGTGAGTTCAAGTGTTGTGTGTATCCACTTAAAATGCCGTGTGACGCCAATCATCTCTGCATGAACAGTTTCTCTCTCCAGTAAATTACATATTGCAGTAAAAAGTGATCTCTCTTGTTTCTGCGTATTTTTCATAATGTTCAGTGCAGTACCATAAACCTTGAATAACACCATGGGACCCATACGAAGTGCCACTAGTGATGCTGGAAGTGCTCCCAAGAAGCAGAGAAAAGTCATGACATTACAAGAAAATGTTGAATTGCTTGATATGCATCATAGATTGAGGTCTGCAACTACCAAGGCCCGCCATTTCAAGATAAACGAATCCACTGTAAGAACCACTGTAAAAAAGAAAAGAAAATTCATGAAGTCATCGCTGCAATGAAGCCAGAAGGCACAAAAACCTTGCACTTTTTGCAAAATACCTTTTTTTTATCACATATTGAAAATTCAGCTTTTATGTGGGTGCAGGATTGCTATACCTATACCTATAGAGTCTAATATGATTTGAGAAAAATCAAAACCATTATATGACAACTTCAAGCAAAAGGAAGGTTAAGGACCTAAAGCTGGAAATTTTAATGCCAGCAAAGGATGGTTTGACAATTTTAGAAAGAAGTTTGGCTGAAAAAAATGTCAAGACAACAGGAGAAGCAGCTTCCATCAACCAAGAGGTAGCAGACGAGTTCCCAGACACCATTAAGAAAATCACTAAGGAGAAAGAATATCTGTCTGAGCAGGTTTTAAGGCAAATGAAAGAACCCTATTCTGGGGGGGGGGGGGGGGGCGGGGGAGAAAAGCCACAAAGAACATTTACTAGTAAGGAAGAGAAGTAAGCACCTGTGATCAGGACTGCCCTTATCTATAAAGGTGCTAAACCCCTAACCTTGAAGGGAAAAAATAAACACAAGCTGCCACTCTTTTGATTGCACAACAAGAAGGCCTGGACAATGAGAACCCTTTTTCTGGACTAGTTCCATTGATGCTTCGTCCCTTAAGTCAAGGAGTGCCTTGCCAG
This sequence comes from Eschrichtius robustus, assembly GCF_028021215.1. NCBI lineage: Eukaryota > Metazoa > Chordata > Mammalia > Artiodactyla > Eschrichtiidae > Eschrichtius > Eschrichtius robustus. The sequence continues at coordinate 36,302,728 of NC_090824.1, forward strand.
TAAGTGATTGACTTTTAAAGTTCTTTTGATATTAGACAATGCCCACGGTCACCCAGAACCCCATGAGTTCAACACCAAAGGCGTCAAAGTAGTCCACTTGCCCCCAAACACATCTCTAATAAGGACCCTTAAGGCTCATTACACACAGTCCTCTATGGAAAGGACTATCAACACGATGGAAGAGAATCCAACACATCATGAAAGTCTGAAAGGATTACACCACTGAAAATACTATCACTGTTACAGAAAAAGCCGTGAAAGCCAACAAACCCAAAACAACAAGTTCCTGCTGGAGAAAATGGTGTCCAGATGTTGTGCATGACTTCACAGGATTTATGACAAAGCCAATCAAGGAATCATGAAAGCGACTGTAAGGGATCATGAAAGAGATGGCAAAAGAAAGTTGGGGGTGGGGGGCGGTGGGTAACGAGTTTCAAGATATGGATCTTGGAGAAATTCAACAGCTAACAGACACCACACCAAGGAATTAACAGAAGATGACTTGATGGAGATAAGAGCTTCCAAACCAGTGCCAGACAATGAGAAAGAAGACAAAGAAGGAGTGCCAGAATACTACCCAAAGCAATCTACAAATTTAATGCAATCACTATCAAATTACCCATGACATTTTTCACAGAACTAGAACAAATAATCCTAAAACTTATATGGAACCATAAAACACCCAGAATTGTCAAAGCAACCCTGAGAAAAAAGAACAACACTGAAGGCATAACCCTCCCAAGACTTCAGACAATACTACAAAGCTACAGTAATCAAAACGCCATGGTACGGGCACAAAAAAACAGATATATGGATCAATGGACAGGCTAGAGAGCCCCAAAATAAATCCACACACCTATGGACAATTGATCTTCAACAAAGGAGGCAAGAATATACAACGGAGAAAAGACAGTCTCTTCATCACATGGTTTTGGGAAAGCTGGACAGCCACATTGAAATCAATGAAGTTAGAACACTCCCTCACACCATGCACAAAAATAAACTCAAAATGGCTTAAAGACTTAAATACAAGACATGGCACCATAAAATCCTAGAAGAAAACATAGGCAAAACATTCTCTGACATAAATCATAATAACATTTTCTTAGGTCAGTCTCCAAGTCAACAGAAATAAAAGCAAAAATAAACAAATGGGACATAATCAAACTTATAAGTTTTTGCACAGCAAAGAAAACCATAAACAAAATGAAAGGACAACCTATGAACTGGGGAAAAATATTTGCAAAAGATGTGACCAACAAGGGCTTGATTTCCAAAATATACAAACAGCTCATACAACTCAATAACAACAACAAAAACAAAAAACAACCCAATCAAAAACCAGGCAGAAGACCTAAAGAGATACTTCTCCAAAGAAGACATACAGATGACCAATAGATATATGAAAAAATGCTCAAGATCGCTAATTATTAGAGAAATGCAAACCAAAACTACAATGAGGTATCACCTCACATCAGTCAGAATGGCCATCATCGAAAAGTCTACAGACTTTGCTGGAGAGGGTGTGAAGAAAAGGGAACCCCTCCTACACAGTTGGTGGGACTGAAAATTGGTAGAGCCACTGTGGAAAACAGTATGGAGGTTCCTCAGAAAACTAAAAATAGAATTGCCACATGATCCAGCAATCCCTTCTTCTGGGCATATATCCAGAGAAAACTAATTTGAAAAGATATGTGCACCTCAATGTTCATAGCAGCACTGTTTACAATAGCCAAGACATGGAAGCAACCTAAATGTTCATCAACAGATGAATGAATAAAGGAGATGTGGTATATATATACACAATGGAATACCACTCAGCTGTAAGAAAGAATGAAATACTGCCATTTGCAGCAACATGGATGGACCTAGAGATTATCATACTAAGTGAAGTAAGTCAGACAAAAAGACAAATATCATATGGTATCACTTATATGTGAAATATAAAATATGATACAAATGAACTTCTTTACAAAACAGAAACAGACTCAGACATAGAAAACAAATTTATGATTAGCAAAGAGGAATGGGGGGGGACAAATTAGTAGTCTGAGATTAGCAGATACAAACAATTATATATAAAATAGATAAACAACAAGGTCCTACTGTATAGCACAGGGAACTAGATTCAATACTTGTAATAATCTATAATGGAAAAGAATATAAAAAAGAAAACTCATCTAAGGTGTATGTGTGGTCTTCCTGTGGAAAACTTAATAACTGTACAGCAAGAACTGTATGAGATTTTTTGTATCATTATCATCAACATCACCCAAGTATTCATTGTGTAGAACATCGTGCAAAACTTGTACTGAAGTGCATAGCCTATCCTTACATAGGCATAAGGTGAGTGGTATTTAAAATAAAATTAATAATGTGTTCATTTTCTTACTGTTTTGTAACTTTGCTTTCAAAGAATTACATTACCATACACCATGCCACTCTCTCATAATTGGAGAAACTGCTTATCTCCACAGGTAAGTGGGGTGTTTTTAATGTAACAATGTTTCTAATATTGTATTATGAATATGACTGAAACACTGTATGCCATAAAAATTTTATAATGATTCATTCATTAGTGTATAGGTTAGGCTACCGTGAAGCAATCGTATCAATTACACTAGGCTACCATAAAGCAATCATACTGCTGTCTCTTTGTTATCAATGCATGAACTGTTATAGCTGTAAATAAATATGAAAATGAGGGTAATTTTATTAAGTTTTTGTGAAATAGTCACTTTTTTCTCTTGAAAATCGTGCCTAAAACTTGATCTAATCTCCCATCTTAAATCTGTAAGGAATATAAAGTTGTCCCCGGTAAAAACAAGTATCATCTAGTAAAAGTAGCAGCAGCAGCAGCAGTAGTAGAAGGAACAGGAGGAGTAGGAGTAATAGCGTTAGAAATAGCATTGTACTAACAACACAGTAGTAATAGTAATGGAAGAGGTAGATGCAGTAGCAGTAGTATAGTAGTTATAGTAATATTACTAGTAAACATAATATGCCAAGAAAAATATAATTTTGCTTTGTTGATCCTGAACATGTAAAATACCAGGGTCCTTGTTAGAAGCAATAATTCTTTTTCTACAGATCCATAACTGAATGCTATGGCACACTGTAACTTAACCAGAGAAGTCTAGAGTTGAAGAAACTCTGGAGAACAGGTACTTGAATTTTAGCTTTAAAAATATCTCTGCAATCAACTCAACGGTCATCTCCTTCAAGTGCCATTCTCAAACTCCTTAATCTTCCACTCTGGGGATATCATTACTCCCTCCCTATGTTCTCAAAGCATATTTTATATGAGCACAGTTCCCTATTTGTCATAACTGTAGAGATTTCTGTCTTTCCTTTGGACTTTTGCCTCTTCAAGACTTTAATTCATATCTTATCCATGTGGTTGTCTCGGGCACTCAACAGAGTACCTGAATCACAATAAAAGTTCAATTAACAATTGTCCCTTTTAAAAAACATTCAATTATCTAGTGTATAATTTACAATGAAAATTAACTAATGGTTGCTGAGAAGTTGCTGAAGATTGTGCATAAAGAATTAGGTGGGTTCAGAATCATTAGACTCAGTAGAAGTTTCTATAAGTTTCTGTTAATACTGACTTTCCATTCAAATGACTAGACTCAATTCAACTCTAAACACAAAGTGACAGGACAGGAAAAGTCAGAAGACTACAGAGAAATCTAATAAGGAATCCTGACAAAGATGTCAAATTAAACCCACAAACAGGTAAGAAAAAATCCAATTTGTAAGTACAACATAAAATATTAAATTATTTGAGTAAAGACAATTTACAACCTAAGGGTGAGAGTCTAGAATACCAAGTTTGACATATCTAAGAGATCATTTTTATCACCTAGTTACAAATTTTCAATTTTTTCGACTAGAACTGTGTGAATCACTTTGGCAGTATAAGTCCTAAAGCATTGTTTTTTAATCATATGAGAAAAAAATCCATTTTTCAAGATCCAGTAAAAGTTAATTAGCCCTCTGGGAGAGAACATGAAATACATAAAATACTCCTTAAAAGAAAGACAGAGAAACTAAAAGAAAGAGAGACTGAGCTCTCTGAAAATCCAGGCAAGGAAATAGCACAGAGAAAAGCTAAACCAAAAGACATGGAAAAGCTAGGGCTTCCCTGATGGTGCAATGGTTAAGAATCTGCCTGCCAATGCAGGGGACATGGGTTCGAGCCCTGCTCCTGGAAGATCCCACATGCTGCAGAGCAACTAAGCCCGTGCATCACAACTACTGAGCCTGCACTCTGGAGCCCGAGTGCCACAACTACTGAAGCCCATGTGCCTAGAGCCCCTGCTCTGCAACAAGAGAAGCCACCCAGTGAGAAGCCCCGGCACCACAAGGAAGAGTAGCCCCTGCTCGCCGCTTAGCCCGTGCACAGCAACAAAGACCCAACGCAGCCAAAAATAAAAAATAAATAAATAAATTTATTAAAAAAAAAAAAAAAGACATGGAAAAGCTAAATGCACACACAGTTCATCACAGTGATAGGTCTGATCAACCTAATAATACCTTTCTCAATGAAAATATATTACTATTAAAAACACAATGATGCAGAATGAGAAAATGCACTACTAATTGCAAAAAGAAAAGCACACATTTAAAAATAAGTTATGATCACAACTATGTAAAATAATCTATACAAAAAAGGACTAGAAAGCACATACACCCACATGGTAACTATAGTCATGTTACACTGGTGGAATTAAGGGTGATTCTCTTATTTTAAGAAAAAGTTGTCTAAATTTTCTGTAACACAGTAATTTTTTAATATGAATGTTGTGCAAAAGAAAATAAAGAAAACTACATTTTATGTATAATTTAGACCAATTTCTCTTTTTATGTCTCAATTTCTGCCAAGATATCTAATACTCATGATGTCCATTAAGTTTTTTACCACATCACAGAAAATTTAAGGATTAACATTACCCTATTTACTCATAAAAATAATTAGTGAGCAATGTACTAATTAAATGAAGACACCCAGTCTAAATAGGTCAGCCAATTAATTGGTTCCATAAACAAAGTATCAGCACAAGATTTTAATAACCACTCTTAGCATCATCAGTATATTTATCAGAGTGCAAATTAGTGTAATTTGACATGACCCTATTCCCAAACAGGCTGTAAAAATCTGGTATTTTTTGTAAGGTATACACATATAAAAATGAAACTTTGACTATCAACGTAGGAAACAAAGGTGGCTGTCGCCCCCAAATACACTTGCCAACAGAATAACAGTAAATGGGCTAAGAACGAGCCATCTCACCAATAACGAAAGTCAGTCCTAGTATCAACTTCCCTCTGGAAAAGTTCTATACTCGTTCTTGCAAATTACAATGCATGACCTCAAAATGTACAAACCTGATGCCAGAAGTAAATCACATTCCAAATGAGTAATACCGCCAAATCAGACAAAAGGTTTTGTACCAAGTCTTTACCATTACGAAACTGTGGAAAAGATTCAAAACTAATCTTCAATCAGGTCCAGCACGTAAAGAACTTGGAATTCATCAACCTTGTCCTTACAACAATAAAAAAGCTGAAAAGAAAAAAAGATAATCAACCACTCTTCTTAAATCTGTCAGGGAATTGAAGCCCTAGAGCAAACCTCTACCTTGAAAACTAGAGAGAGAGAGACAGGTAGATACAGAGAATAGCAGTGTGCAAGAAGCAAAAGCCCAGGAAGATAAACCCTCAGATAGAGCCAGTACTAGTAGGAACACTTTAAACAGTAAATGACGAATTGCTGGAGACTCAGTGTAGCCTAGCTTAGAAGGAAAACCTGTGAGGGGACTCAGTCTTTGAAAGGTCCCAACAGTTTCTTGAGTTTTACCTCCAGGAGCCCTACCATGTTTTCAACTGTGATAATCTGAGAAAAATCTCTTTGTTTCCAGCAGGGGGAGGGGAAAAGTAATCATTTTAAAATATACTCAGAGCTCTCTGTTCTTCTTAAAAAGGACTGCCTGTAAAAAAAACAAAAAAAACCTATTTTAACAGAGCCTAACATACCAGGACTTTAAAGTGTCTAGCCAACCTGGGATAAAGGAAGTACCTAATTCCAGCTCCCTCTACCCTTCAAACAGGGGAAGAGATACCCAAATCAGGCTTAAAAAACTGAGACCTAATCACAGTACTACAGAACTCCCACCACCTTACCTCCACATCAATACAACTCCTGTACAATAACAGAGGATTACAGGTAAAGGAACTTCAAGTTTGAGACCCTATTTAAGGATTCTCTATGTAACCCAAAGACAACACAGCAGACCAAAACAAGGACACTACAAGAAATATTAGCCTCTGACACCACAGCTACAGCAAATAGTAAATGCAGCCTAACTCCTAGTCAGATAAACATAAAAAGTCACACTAAAGGCCTATTTACCTCCTTTTTTTTTTTTTTTTAAACTTACTAGGTTGTTTTGTTGTTTTTTTTTTTTTTTTTTTTTATGGCTGTTTTGGGTCTTCGTTTCTGTGCGAGGGCTCTTCTCTAGTTGTGGCAAGTGGAGGCCACTCTTCATCGCGCTGCGCGGGCCTCTCATTATCGCGGCCTCTCTTGTTGTGGAGCACAGGCTCCAGACGTGCAGGCTCAGTAATTGTGGCTCACGGGCCTAGTTGCTCCACGGCATGTGGGATCTTCCCAGACCAGGGCTTGAACCCGTGTCTCCTGCATTGGCAGGCAGATTCTCAACCACTGCGCCACCAGGGAAGCCCCTACCTCCTCTTTTTTATCTAATATATCATGTCTGGATATCAACAAAAAAATTACAAAGCATTGTAAAGGCAAAAAACACAATCTGAAGAAACAAAGCATGCCTCAAAACCAGACTCATATACAGCAGAGGTTTTAGAATTATCACTGGGTTAAAAATAGCTATGGTAAATATGCAAGGGGCTCTAATGGAAAAAGTGAACAACATGTAAGAACAAATGGGTAATACAAGCAGAGATATGGAAACTCTAAGAAAAGATCAAAAAGAAATGTTACAAATCAACAACACTATAACAGAAAAAGAATCTCTTCGGTAATATGACACCAAACCAGATGCAGGAAGCTCAGGGTACATCAAGCAGGATAAATACTAAAATACTTACACCCAGGCATATCATAATAAAACTACAGAAGAATAGATGAGAAAATCTGAAAACAATCAAGAAAAAAAAACAGAGAGAAGGAAAAATAAACCTACCTAGAGAGGAGCAAAATAAGAATTACATTGAACTTCTCTTCAGAAACCATGCAAGCAAAATGAGTAGAGTGAAATACTGAGTGTTAAAAGAAAAAACCACCAACCTAGAATTCTGTATTCAGCAAAATTATCCTTCAAAAGTGAAAAAGAAATACTTTCTCTGACAAACAAAAATTGAGAGAACTGAAAACCTACTGACCTGCCTTGCAAGAAATGTTAAAAGAAGTTCTTCAGACAGAAAGAAAATTACATAGGTCAGAAACATGGATTACATAAAGAAATGACGAGCATAAGAGAAGGAATATATAAAGGTAAAATTAAATCTCTTATTTTTCTTATTCTTAATCTAACAGACAATGTGTTCAAAGCAATATATTTTGTGATCACAGCTTATAGATAAATTAAATGAATGACAGAAATGCTATAAGGCATGTGAGAGAGGAATTGGGAATACTCTGTTATAAGGTACTTGTAGTATCCATGAAGCAGTGCAGTGTTATTTGAAAATGAACTTGGATTAGCTATAAATGTATAACTGCAAACTCTGAGCAACCACTAAAAAAAAAGTTTTTTAAGAAATATAATGATATACTAAGATAGGATAGAAAATGGAACAATATAAAATGCTCAATTAAAATGAGAGAAAGCAGAAACAGACTGGAAGACCAAAATAAAGAAAAAAGAAACCAAAAACCCAAGAACAAGAGCAAGGAATAGAAAACAGTTAAAAATATGGTAAATATTAATTCAAGTATATCAATAATTACTTTAAATGTCAGTGACCTAAATATACCAATTAGAGTGAAGCAAAAGACAAGACCTAACTATAGGCTGTCTGCAAGAAACCCACTTATAAAGGCATAGATATATTAAAGGAAAAGGGATGACGTAAGATACACTATGCTAACACTAATCAAAAGAAAACTAGAGTAGCTATATTAATTTCAGAAAGAGCTGACTTCAAAGCAAGGAAAATTTCCAGCAATAAGGAGGAACAGTATATAATGATAGAGGGTCAATTCTCCAAGAAGATATAACTATCCTTATACACATGCAGCTAACAACAGAACAAAATACTCGAGGTAAAAACTAGTAGGACTGCAAAAAGAAATATATAAATTCACTATTATATTTGGAGATTTCAATACCCCTCTATGAGTAACTGACAGAACCAATAGGCCAAAAATCAGTAAGAATATCATAGAACTGAATAGCACCATCAATCAACTGGATCTAATTGACATCTATAGACTACTTCATCCAACAACAGCAGAATACACATTCTTCTCAAGGTCAAAGGGAACATTCACCAAGACAGACTACATTCTGGACCAGGAAACACATCTTAACAAATTTAAAATAACACATTATATGAACTATGCTCTCAGACCACAATAAAATTAAACTAGAAAATAATAACAGAAGATAGCCAGAAAATCCCCAAATATTTGGAGATTAACAACATACACAAATAATACAAGAGTCAAACAAAGTGCTGAGGAATTTTTAAAAAATTTTTTTAACTAAATAAAAATGAAAACAAAGCATCAAAATTTGTGGGATACAGCAAATGCCATACTACATTTTCTATCTGAGAGAGAAACATATAACACTGGATGCATATATTTAAATAGAAGAAAGCTAAAGTCAATCACCCAAGTTTCTGCCTTAGGAAACTAGAAAAAGAAGAACAAATTAAGTTCAATATAAGCAGCAGAAAAGAAATAATAAAAATCAGAGCAGAAATCGGTGAAATTGGAAACAGGTAAACAGTAGAGAAAATCAACAAAACTAAAAGCTGATTCTTTGAAGAGATCAACAAAATGAATAAACCCCTAGCCAAGCTTCCCAAGGAGAAAAGGAAAAAAGAAGCAAATTACTAATATCAGATATGAAAGAGGGGCCATCACTAGCAATCCTATAAACATTAAAATGATAATAAAGAAATATTATGAATAGCTCTATGCCCATAAATTTGCTAACTTAGAAGAAATGGACCAATTCTTTGAAAGACACAATCTACCAAAGCACACACAAGGAGAAATAGATCATCTGAATAGGCCTGTATTGATCAAAGAAACCGAATAAACAATCATCTTCCTATAGAATACTGTAAGTCGATTATACTTCAAGAAAAAATAAAGAAAAGAAAAAAAAGGAAAAAATGTGTTCAACATGGTTTTTCCTTCCTTCCTTCCTTTTTTTCTATGGAGCTGCAGGAGTAGCTGGGGAGGAGGGGAAGGGATTCCTCTAGGTTCTCAAGCATCTATAAATCAAAAAAATAAACACTACATAGAAAGTGAAGACTGTGAACCATAAAAGAAATCAAGTACATCCATACCCTACATCATGCTCACTTCAGAAAAGGTTATTTCATTTTCTGAACTCAGCTGAGACAGTGCAGCAACACATTCTTCTAACTTTAAATGAATTAACTGACCTGAAGAATGTCTCCCTTCTAAATACAATATTCAAACTGAAAAATAAAATATGTAAGTCAGAGAGATGGGCTAATTCCATGTTTACCTAATATCTTCATTAATGATCTTCACCCAAGTAAACAAAGCATAAATTAAGTCAGAATACATTCACAAGTCAGAATCTATCAGATCAGCACTTAAAGCATTCTATTTCTTTTTTCAATTTTTTCACTCCAACAAAATGAATAGCAATATGGTATATAGCAGACACTCAACAATTACAGAACTTTAGAATCTGAGAGCTAGAAAGGCCCTCAGAGATCCATTCCTCTTCTCTTCTTCCAGACCTCCCATTTTACCCATTGAGAAACTAAAAGCTGAAAAAGACAGTAACTTTCCCAAGCTAGTTAACAGCAGGACAGAAACTAGAACCAAGGCACCTTGATTTCCACATTGGTATTCTTTTCACTACACATCATGCTGTTGTCAAGAACTCTGAGGAGCCTGAGATTCCTACATGCAAGCTAAGCAATCGGCCATGACAGTTTCATGGATACTGAGAACCAAAACCATCTAGCCACACACAGATTGAACACTGAGGAACACTGAGGATCGAAACCATATACTCCTTGTACTGCACTGAATACTGTCCCCCCAAAATTTATAAACACTGGAACATGTGAATTTGACCTTATTTGGACATAGGGTGTTTGCAGATGTCATCAAGGTAACATGAGGTCATACTGGATTAGGGTGGGCCCTAATCCAATGACTGGCATCCTTATAAAAAGAGGGAAATTTGGACACAGATACAGAGGGAAGATCACCATGTGAAGATGGAAGTAGAGATTAAAGTTATGTTGCCACAAGCCAAGAAACACCAAGGCCTGCTTAAAATTACCAGAAGCTAACAGAGAGATGAAAGAATTCTTCCCCTAGAGGCTATTATTTTAAGCCACTAATTGTGTGGTAATTTGTTATAGCATCCCTAGGAAACTCATACACCTACACACACACACATCTTTCTGTGTACATTAGCCTGACTTTACTAGTCCAATGCCTTCATTAGCATACTCTACTATTCCAGGAGATTCTTGCAGGGACATAACTTGATTGTTCATTACAGAAGCTTCAGGAAAGACTCATCAACTCTTCAACAGAAAGCATCAACAGTTTTTAAAATCCTTGCATTGCTGTTTTGACCAATTCTACTGTAAATTGTTATATCATGATACTTATTCAATCTTAATCAAGCCCGATCACCACCACTGCAAACTCAAATTAAATCAAACTTCAAATTTTAAAATTTTTACCTTGACTTTGCCCCTCTAAGGCACTACCAAAGTTCTGTCAAGGTGGTGTTCTCCTTTACTGCAGTAAGCAATAAACTCAGCTTTGTTTTATCAGTAGGTTGTGTTAATGATATTTGGTGAGCCAGCATCAGATAATCCTGGCAGAAAATATGACACTCCTGGGTCACAGACAAAGAAAAGTTTACTACTCAAAACAATAGCAGTAGCCAGTGTATCATCTTTTGCATTGGTTCCCAAAGCTCTAATCCCTAAAGGGCAATACAAGGAGAGCCAGGTGATGCCTGCACACACAGTGAGTTACATTACAGGAGAAGAAAGCTGAAGCTTATGAAACACCAATATTTTAAAGGAGTTGCAAGCAAATGTACCCCACCTACTCCCCAGAGGGATTATCTTGACTATCCTGGACAGCAAGGAAATCTGCCTTCTGTCCTTATGGTAATACTATTTCTATCTTCCCAGGCTGTTTGCTATGCAAATTTCCTTGAGAAGATTGCCCCCAACAAAAGCTGCCAATGCCTCTGCTCAGAAGATGTGCTGAAGCACAAGAGACTCATGGCGAATCATCTCCCAATAGGTGTCTCCTCTGTCCTAAGGGGCTAAAGATACTAACTTCAGGATGAAGTTAGTGTAATACAATGAGTAGAAAATGTTCCAGGAAGAAAAAAAAATTAGAGCAAAGAGGTATACTTCCTGTATAACTTAAAACCACTTTGAGTCTCTTAAACATGGCTTTAACTCTCTTAACATGGCTTTACATCAAATATCCAAAAGTAAATAATTATATGTTTGATTCCTATTTTTATTTTAAATTATTCCATTTCTAAAACATAGAACAAGTTTTTGAACTTGTATATTGAACAAGTTTTTTTTTGCTAATTTTCTAGGCTTAGTAGTGCTCATGAAAAAAAAAAAAAGAAAACTGTTTGGTATTTCTGAACTTCACCAATTATACCTGTAAATATGATTATTAAATGAAATCCTCCAGAGCTGAATATAATTCACATTTTAGGGTCCTTAGATTTTAAACAAGAAATCTAAGGTCCATATCTATCTAAAGTTTGTAAAAATTTGGGTCTTATTTAAATATTATACATTTTGAATTAAGCCAAATAAAAATTTTTGAGGCTGTTGAAAATAAAAAATAATTTCTTAGATTTTTCTAGTTATATATTCAATATTAGCATATTTTTTGCATCTGTTTGAAAATTAAGATCATATCTCATACCATTTCAATAGTAACCTGTTTTAACTTAAAATCAATTGAAAAAGAAATTAAAACTGAGTTTTGTAAATCAACAATTTTAAATTGAGCAATTTAACTTTATTCCAACCCTAAGATCAAGCAATGATCCCATGAGGAAGAGAGGCAGGATGATGAGTAAAATGAGCACTACATAACATGTCTCCAGCTATCTGTGTGACTAAAAGCATATCACCTCACCTCTCTAGGTCTCCATTTTCCTATTTACAAAAGAACAAAAGGCATTAGACTAAATGTTCAAGGTCAATTTTGCTTAAGAGTTCTATAAAGAGTACAGCTCTCACAGTTCTGATTCTATTTTCTCATGATTTCAGAAAACTGACTTCCTACTTCTTGCCCTGACAATCTTGAAGAATCCATGGATGAAATGTGCTCTAGTGAACTCAAAGTAGCCCACTAATGGGTGGGACTAAGTCATTCGTTGCTGTAGGAATACTTACTTCAGAAAGCACCAAAATCTAAAATGATCCTCGCCATCAAGAAGTTCAATCTTCTATTTGAGAACTCAGAAGTAAGTATGTACGTGAAATTCTAATAAACTTTAGGAAATATATGATATTTGTCTTAAAAATTTATTCCATGCTCTTTGGCAAATGGAATCTGTATTGCCAGATGCTAGTTATTCATCCCTTTTCTAATATTTAGCCTTCAGTAATATTTTTGATGTTGTATTATAAAGTTATGCCAATTGACTTTTCACACCCAACCTTTGTCCTCTTTACGTACATTTTTAAAATTCTTATAAATACTTGTCTTTTCTAAACAGGTGACTCTTGGAGCTACCTGTATTGTGAGGGTTAACTATATAAAAACCTGTAGATTTCTGATCTAACTGTATACTCAAGAAAGCTACCTGATTTTTCAATAATCAGGAAACACCATAAGTTTCAATATACCCTTGTCTAATAATTTTGCATCACCTCTCTTTCTTTACTCAAAATGAACATAAATTTTAGGTATCTTCCCCTACCCACAAGATCTGTTAAATTTTTTCTAGCTTACTTTTAATGACATTTTTAAAAAGAAATGCAACCCCAACCCAAAAAGGCAACAAATCATCATGGTCTCTTAATAACAACAACAAAAAGTAACATTCTTTTAATAAAGAATATATAATCAGGGCTTCCTTGGTGGCGCGGTGGTTAAGAATCCGCCGGTCAATGCAGGGGACATGGGTTCAAGCCCTGGTCTGGGAAGATCCCAAATGCCACAGAGCAACTAGGCCCGTGCGCCACAACTACTGAAGGCTGCGTGCTCTAGGGCCCACGTGCTGCAACTACTGGGCCCACGTGCCGCAACCACTGAGCCCACGTGTCACAACTACTGAAGCCCACATGCCTAGAGCCTGTGCTCTGCAACAAGAAAAGCCACCGCAATGAGAAGCCTGCACACGGCAACGAAGAGTAGCCCCCACTTGCCTCAACTAGAGAAAGCACACGCATAGCAATAAAGACCCAACGCACCCAAAAATAAATAAAATTAAATTTAAAAAAAATATTAAAAAAAAAGAATATATAATCACATTTTTATTTTAAAATTTATGGCCCCATAGTAAACAGTGGAACTTATTCCTGAATTGTAAGGAGAGTATAACATACAAAAATTAATGTATTGGGTTGGCCAGAAAGTTCATTCAAGTTTAAGTAAAAATAAAAGAAACATTTTTCATTTTCACCAAGAACTTTATTGAACAACATATTCATTAACCAAGAGAACTCTTTGGCCAACCCAATAATATACCACATCAACAAAATAAAGGAAAAACTCACACGATCATCTTGATGCATAAAAAGCTTTTGACAAAATACAACATCCTTTCATGATAAAAACACTCAACTAAATAGGAATAGAAGGAAATTACCTTAAAATAATAAAAGCCATGTATGAAAAACCCACAGCAAACATCATACTCAATGGTCAAAGACTGAAAGCTCTTCCTCTAAGATCAGGAACAAGGTAAGGATGCCCACTTTCACCACTTCTATTCGATATAGTACTGAAAGCTCTAGCCAGAGCAATTAGGTAAAAAAAAAAAGAATACAAGGCATTCAAACTGAAAAGGACAAAGTAAAATTATCTCTGTTTGCAGATAATGTGATCTTATATGTAGAAAACCCTAAAGACTCCACCAAAAACAGCTGTTAGAACTGATAAATGAATTCAGCAAAGTAGAAGGATACAAAGCCAAAGACAAAACTCAGTTGCATTTCTATACACAATGAACAATCTGAAAAGGAAATTACAAGAATAATTCTATCTACAGTAGCATAAAAAAGAATAAAATACTTAGGAAATAACTTAACCAAGGAGGTGAGAGATTTGTACAATGAAAACTACAAAATATTGCTGAAAGAAATTAAAGAAGACATAAATAAATGGAAACACATCTATGGTCATATACTGAAAGACTTAATATTGCTAAAATGTCAATACTACCCAGAGCAATCTACAGATTCAATGCAATGCTTATATCGAAATCCCAGTGACTTCTGTACAAATAGAGAAAAACCTATCCTAAAATTCACATGGAATCTCAAGGGACCCTGAATAGCCAAGACAATCTTGAAAAAGAACAGAAAAACTGGAGGATTCACACTTCCTGATTTCCAAATTTTACTACAAAGCTATAGAAAACAAAATAGTGTAGCAATGGCATAAAGACAGAAACAGAGAGCTTAGAAGTAAACTCTCATACATATGGTCAAATGATTTTTGATAAGGGTGTTAAGACCATTCAATGAGAAAAAAGAACAGTCTTTTGAACAAATGGTGCTGGGAAAACTGGATATGCACATACCTAATATCATATACAAAAATTAACTCAAAATGGATAAGTACCTAAATGTAAGACCTGAAACAATAAAACTCTTAGAAGAAACAAAAGGGCAAAAGCATCATGACACTGAATTTAAGAATAATTTCTTGGATGGGGGACACCAAAGACACACATAAAAAAAGTGAAAAACAAATTTGATTTCATGAAAATTAAAAATTTGGGGCATCGTAAGATACTACCCACAGAGTAAAAAGGCAACTCACAGAATAGGAGAAAATACTTGCAAGTCATATATCTGATAAGAGATTATTAACCAGAATATGTAAGAACTCCTAAAAATCAACACAACAGCAAAAACCCAGCACGACTCAAAACTGGAAAAAGGACTTGAAAAGACATTTCTCCAAAGAAGATATATAAATTACCAATATGAAATGCCATGAAAAGATGCTCAATGTCACCAATCATTAGGGAAATGCAAATGAAAACTATAGTGTGATACCACCTATTAAGATGGCTACTTTAAAAAATAAATAAATAATAAATAGAGAGATAAATAAATAAACAAACAAACAGAAAATAATAAGCATTGGCAAGGATGTGGAGAAGTTGGAACCCCTGTGTATTACTAGTGGAAATGTAAAATAGTACAGCTCCTGTGGAAAACAGTATGGTGGTTTCTCAAAAAATTAAAAACAGAATTATCATATGATGCAGCAATTTCACTTCTGAGTATATACACAAAAAGAAATGAAAGCAGGGTCTTGAAGAGATCTTTGTACACTCATGTTCATAGCCGCATTATTCACAGTAGCTAAAACATGGAAGCAACTCAGCTATCCATCAACTGATGAGTGGATAAAAAAATGTGGTATATACATATAATGAAATATCATTTAACCTTAAAAAGGAAAGAAATTCTGCAATATGCTACAAACAGGTGAACCTTGAGCACATTATGCTAAGTGAAATAAGTCAGTCACAAAAAGACAAATACTATATAATTCCACTCATATAAAGTACTTAGAGTAGTCAAAACCATAAAGTATCATGGTGGTTGCCAGGGGTTAGGGGGAGCAGAGAATGGAGAGTTACTATTTAATGGGTATAGAGTTTCAGTTTTACAAGATGAAAAGTTATGGGGATGGATGGTGGTGATGGCTGTACAACAGTGTGAATGTATTTAACACCACTGAACTGTACATTTAAAAATGGTTAAGAAGGTACATTTTACGTGCATTTTATCAAAGGGAAAAAAAAGAAAAAATAGTATGACTGCAATAATCACCAAAAACTAGAAACTCCCCAATGTCCATCAGACGGTGAATGGATAAACTAACAGCAGTATATCCATACAATAGAACACTACTCAGCAATAA
Source organism: Eschrichtius robustus (assembly GCF_028021215.1). Lineage (NCBI taxonomy): Eukaryota > Metazoa > Chordata > Mammalia > Artiodactyla > Eschrichtiidae > Eschrichtius > Eschrichtius robustus. The sequence goes on from NC_090824.1 coordinate 36,319,103, forward strand.
AAAAGAATGAACTACTGGTACACACAACAAGGGTGAATCCAAATGCATTATGCTAAGTGAAAGAAGCCAGATTTTAAAAGCTACACACTAAATGATTTCACTTAAATGATATACTGGGAAAAGTAAACAACAAGGACAAAAAACAGATCTGTGATTGCTAGGGATTGAGGTGGAGAGAGAGTTTGAATACAAAAAGGCAACATGAGTGAATCTAAAAGATTATGGTAAAGAATATACATTTATCAAAACTCACAGACTGAACAAAAAAACAAATAAATAAAAATTTGAGTGTATAAATGAAATACGAACAAGAACGAAACTTTTAAAAGCTACTAAAAATTTCAAAAAATTTTAAGATGAGCTGTTTATTTCAGCACCAAATATGCCACACAACGATGCCAAAAGTACAGTGTACCATATTCAGCCACAACTTGTTTTATCTAGCCCTTACTTTAAAGTAAAAAACTATCAAATAGGAAATAAAATATTTTTCCATTTTATACACTGCAGATTGTACATAGTAGGTAGCACAGTAGGTACATAATTCAATAGAGTTTAGATTGACTTTGCCCTTCTACTTCACTGGTACATACATATGTAGCTTTAAATACAAAATTATCCATTTCTCAAAATATTAACATATAATTGGAACAAAGAAGTACTGCCCACAAAATCTACTAACCTGAATTTGATCAGCTAATCAATGAAGGCAATAGAGCCCTTTATTGTGAATGGAAACACCATCAGGGTCATGGGTGCTCTCTTAGCAAAAGCAGCAACCTAGAACAAATAAACAAACAAACAAAATATATATATATATACATGAACTTCAGCCCCACTCAAACTTCAGTTACCATTATTAATACTTTTTTTTTAAGTCCCTTTTTTTTCCCCTTATGTAGCCAGTCATAACATGTAAAAATTTTACATATTCACTTATTCTGAGAGCTGTGCCTTTCAAATCCCAATAAGGAACAGGTTTTCATTTTGCAAATCATATTCAAACACAGTAACACTCAGTGTCTTAATTTGCTTCATAGTTCATCTTAAAATAAGTCAGCACCTATAAAACTTGCCTTGTGAACACAATGTTCTCTAATTTTGTCTACTTCTTAATATACAGGTCAATCAGAAACATCTCTCTTTTCGGACCAGTGCTCAAAATCTTCTACATCCGCACACCTCAATTAGCTCTACAACCTAATTTCTGACTATATTCTATACAAACTTCCATTCGAGCCAATTTAATTTGCTTGCTTTCCACAGAACAATTTTGTCATTCTCAGCTGTCACCCTGTAACACACCATTCCTTCCTTTTAGAAGATGGACTTTTTCTCCCTTATCCTCTTTGTCAATCAATGGACATCCATCAACTTTCTCAAAATCCAGCCCCCATTCCTCCCAGAGAGATGATATAATCATTCTGTACTCCATCAATCTCTGCAAGAATATTTTGCTGCCTTTTATATGTCATCACATGTAGTATTCTGATTAGCAACACTATCTCCTACTTCTTTTGTCACTGCTTTTCCATCATCTAGTACCATGTTTGACATATAGAAAGTAATCACTATGACCAAAAAGTGAAATGGTCTTAATGAAGGTTTACACATCATATGTTCACTGAGTATGTACATGTGTGCAACTCACCAAGTAGAAAAACTCAAAAATAACATAAAAACACAATACACTCTATAGAAACATGTGTTTCTGCCAGTTAATTTACTGTTGTTACAACATGAAATTATTCTCAGATTGACATTATTATTAATTGTGAGAAGCAGTCTTTCTCCGATGACATCAAAGCCTACTGAAACCAATTTCTGGTGATTAGAAGTAATATAAAAGTATCATCACCAGCTCCATCTCCTCAAAAGTAATCCAACTATTTTCATTTTAAATTCCAAGAGTCAAAAATTAATCCTGAGACAGAAGAGTCTATAAAAACATTTAATAAGTAATTCCAAACCAAAAATAAGCACATTTGTATATTGACTTACTATTTGGGAGGGCGCCTGCCGGACACTGGTGGGGGACCCCGATACCCAAGGAGACGGGAAGAACTCACAAGCGAACCAGTAGGACCTGGGGGGACTGAGGGGGGAGGAGAAATGGAGGCCGACAGGACCAGCACCCCTGAGGGGTGGCTGAGATGGGGGAAGGGTTCCCACGCCTGGAGGGACCCTTGGGGGCTCCAATCAGGGGGGAGCAGGCACAGCATTTCCCCTTCCCAATCAGCTGGGAAAGTCTGCCTGGCTTTGAGGGTCCTATACCCTCAGAGGTCCCCTCTGGGCCGGGTTGGTCCTGGGGGCGAAGGAGGGAGAGAACAGGAGAGGCAGGTGGGAGGGCCCCTCCAGGACCAGAGGAGCAAAGGAAAGGAGTGGAGGGTGTTTGCCCCACCCACTCAGGCTCAGGGAGCCTGTTGGGCAGTCCCCCACCTTCCAAAGCAACCTCCAGGCAGCGTGGGCCCTGGGGGCATAGGAGGAGGGCAGGGAGATCAGGAGAGGCAGGTGGGAGGGGACCTCCAGGACGAGAGAAGCAGAAGAGGAGTGGAGGGCGTTTGCCAGGAAGCCTGCTAAGGTGGGGTCGCCCACCCTCTGAAACCAGAAGAGGTGTGAGGCACGCCCAGGCCTCTTCTACTCTGTTGAGCCTAAGCCCCACCCCCCACACCCCCCAGGGCGTTTTCCAGCCCTGTGGGTCCTAAGCATTGGCCCCGCCCACTGCCCAAACCTCACCCCTGCTTAGGTCCCACCCTCCACAGCCAAGTCCTTTTCCAACTTTTTTTTTCTCCTCCTCTTTTTTACTATGTGGTTCTGTTTTACCTTCCAATTGTTGTTTCATCTATATTTTTATTTTTATATTTTTTCTAACATATCTGTTAGTTCCCTAGTCTAATTTTATTGTTTACATTGTTATTGTTCTCCCTTTTTTTTTTTTTTTTGGCCACCCCACGCGGCTTGCAGGATCTTGGTTCACAAACTGGGGATTGGGCTGAAACTCCTGCAGTGGGAGCTCAGAGTCCAAACCACTGGACTAACAGAGAACCTCAGACCCCAGGGAATATTCATCAGAATGAGGTCTCCCAGAGGTCCTCATCTCAGCACCAAGACCCAGCTCTACCCAACAGCCTAGAAACTCCAGTGTTGGAAGTCTCAGGCCAAACAACCAGTAAGACAGGAACACAATCCCACTCATTAAAAAAAAAGGAAAAAAAAACGAGACAGCAAAATAATATGTCACAGATGAAGGAGCAAGATAAAAACCTACAAGACCAAATAAATAAAGAGGAAATAGGCAATCTACCTGAAAAATAATTCAGAGTAATGATAGTAAAGATGATCCAGAATCTCAGAAATAGAATGGAGGCACAAATTGAGAAAATACAAGAAATGTTTAAAAGAGATCTAGAAGAACTAAAGAAAAACACAGATGAATGACACAATAACTGAAATGAAGGGATCAATAACAGAATAATTGAGGCAGAACAACAAATAAGTGAGCTGGAAGACAAAATGGTGGAAATACCTGCCGAGGAGCAGAATAAAAAAAAAGGATGAAAAGAATTGAAGACAACCTCAGAGACCTCTGGGACAACTCTAAACACACCAATATTCGAATTATAGGGGTCCTAGAAGAAGAAGAGAAAAAGAAAGGGTCTGAGAAAATATTTGAAGAGATTATAGTGGAAAACTTCCCTAACATGGGAAAGGAAATAGCCACCCAAGTCCAGGAAGCACAGAGAGCCCCATAAAGGATAAACCCTAGAAGAAACACACCAAGACACATATTAATCAAACTAACAAAAATTAAGTTCAAAGAAAAAATATTAAAAGCAGCAAAGAAAAAATAAAAAACAACATACAAAGGAATCCCCATAAGGTTACGAGCTGATTTTTCAGCAGAAACTCTGCAGGCCAGAATGGAGTGAGAGAATATACTTAAAGTGATGAAGAGAATAACCTACAGCCAAGATTACTCTACCCAGCAAGGATCTCATTCAGATTCCACTGAGAAACCAAAAGCATTTCAGACAAGCAAAAGCTAAGAGAATTCAGCACCACCAAACCAGCTCTACAACAAATGCTAAAGGAACTTCTCTAAGTGGGAAACACAAGAGAAGAAAAGGACCTACAAAAACAAACCCAAAACAATTGAGAAATCGTAATAGGAACATACATATGGATAATTACCTTAAATGTGAATGGATTAAATGTGCCAACCAAAAGACACAGACTGGCTGAATGGATACAAAAACAAGACCTGTATATATGCTGTCTACAAGAGACCCACTTCAGATGTAGGGACACATACAGAGTGAAAGTGAGGGGATGGAAAAAGATATTCCATGCAAATGGAAATCAAAAGAAAGCTGGAGTAGCAATACTCATATCAGATAAAGTAGACTTTAAAATAAAGGATGTTACAAGAGACAAGGAAGGACACTACATAATGATCAAGGGATCAATCCAAGAGGAATATATAACAATTATAAATATATATGCACCCAATATAGTAGTACCTCAATACATAAAGCAAATGCTAACAGCCATAAAAGAGAAAATCGACAGTAACACAATAATAGTGGGGGACTTTTAACACTTCACTTACACCAATGGACAGATCATCCAGAAAGAAAATTAATAAAGAAACGCAAGCTTTAAATGACACAACAGACCAAATAGATTTAATTGATGTTTATAGGACATTGCATCCGAAAACAGCAGATTACACTTTCTTCTCAAGTGCACACACAACATTCTCCAGGATAGACCACATCTTCGGTCACAAATCAAGCCTTGATAAAGTTAAGAAAACTGAAATCATATCAAGCATCTTTTCTGACCAAACTGTGAGACTGGAAATTATTTGCAGGAAAAAGAACATGAAAAACGCAAACACACGGAGGCTAAACAATATGCTACTAAATAACCAAGAGATCACTGAAGAAATCAAAGAGGAAATCAAAAAATACCTAGAGACAAATGACAACGAAAACACGATGATCCAAAACCTATCCAATACAGCAAAAGCAGTTCTAAGAGGGAAGTTTACAGCATTCAATCTCACCTCAAGAAACAAGAAAAACCTCAAATAAACAATCTAACCCTACACCTAAAGCAAGCAGAGAAAGAAGAACAAAGAAAACCCAAAGTCAGTAGAAGGAAAAAAATCACAAATATCAAAGCAGAAATAAATGAAACAGAAACGAAGAAAACAGTAGCAAAGATCAATAAAACTAAAAGCTAATTCTTTGAGAAGATAAACAAAATTGATAAACCCTCAGCCAGACTCATCAAGAAAATAAGCGAGAGGATACAAATCAATAAAATTAGAAATGCAAAAGGAGAAATCACAAGTGACACTGCAGAAATACAAAGGATTATAAGAGACTACTACAAACAACTATATGCCAATAAAATGGACAACCACGAAGAAATGGACAAATCCTTGGAAAGGTACAGTTTTCCAAGACTGAACCAGGAAGAATTAGAAAATATAAACAGACCTATCACAAGTAATGAAATTGAAACTGTAATTAAAAATCTTCCAACAAACTAAAGTCCAGGACCAAATGGCTTCACAGGCAAATTCTATCAAACATTTAGAGAAGAGCTAACACCTATCCTTCTCAAACTCTTCCAAAAAAGTGCAGAAGGAGGAACACTCCAAAATTCGTTCTACGAAGCCACCATCACCCTGATACCAAAACCAGAAAAAGATATCACAAAAAAATTATAGACCAATATCACTGATGCAAAAATCCTCAACAAAATACTAGCAAATACAATCCAACAACATATTAAAAGGATCATACACCATGATCAAGTGGGATTTATCTCAGGAATGCAAGGATTCTTCATATATGCCAATCACAATGTGAAATACCACATTAACAAATTAAGGAATAAAAACAATATGATCATCTCAATAGATGTAGAAAAAGCTTTTGACAAAATTCAACACCTATTTATGATAAAAACTCTATAGAAAATGGGCATAGAGGGAAACTACCTCAACAGGCCATATATGACAAACTCACAGCCAACATCGCTCTCAATGGTGAAAAACTGAAAGCATTTCCTCTAAGATCAGGAACAAGACAAGGATGTCCACTCTCACCACTATTATTCAACATAGTTTTGGAAGTCCTAGCTGTGGAAATCAGAAGAAAAAGAAATAAAAGGAGTACAAATTGGAAAAGAAGAAGTAAAACTGTCACTGTTTGCAAATAACATGATACTATACATAGAAAATCCTAAAGATGCCACCAGAAAACTATTAGAACTAATCAATGAATTTGGTAAGTTGCAGGATACAAAATTACTGCACAGAAATCTCTGGCATTCCTATACACTAACAACGAAAAATCAGAAAGAGAAATTAAGGAAACAATCCCATTTACCACTGCAACAAAAAGAATAAAATACCTAGGAATAAACCTACCTAAGGAGGTGAAAGACTTGTACTCAGAATAAAACACTGATGAAAGAAATCAAAGATGACATAAACAGATGGAGAAATATACCATGTTCTTGGATTGGAAGAATCAATATTGTGAAAATGACTATACTACCCAAAGCAATCTACAGGTTCAGTGCAATCCCTATCAAACTACCAATGGCATTCTTCACAAAACTAGAACAAAAAATTTTACAATTTATATGGAAACACAAAAGACCCCAAATAGCCAAAGCATTCTTGAGAAAGGAAAACGGAGCTGGAGGAATCAGATTCCCTGACTTCAGACTATACTACAAAGCTACAGTCATCAAGACAGTATGGTACTGGCACAAAAACAGAAATATAGATCAATGGTACAGGATAGAAAGCCCAGAGATAAACCCACGCACATATGGTCACCTAATTTACGACAAAGGAGGCAAGAACATACAACAGAGAAAAAACTGTCTCTTCAGTAAGTGGTGCTGGGAAAACTAGACAGCTACATGTAAAAGAATGAAATTAGAACACTCCCTAACATCATACATACAAATAAACTCAAAGGGACTTCCCTGGTGGTGCAGTGGCTAAGAATCCGCCTGCCAACGCAGGGGACACAGGTTCAAGCCCTGGTCAGGGAAGATCCCACATGCCACGGAGCAACTAAGCCCGTGCGCACAACTACAGAGCCTGCACTCTAGAGCCTGTGAGCCACAACTACTGAAGCCCGCGCACCTAGAGCCCGTGCTCTGCAACAAGAGAAGCCACTGCAATGAGAAGCCTGCCTGCCGCAACGAAGAGTAGCCCCCGTTCACTGCAACTAGAGAAAGCCCGTGCGCAAGGATGAAGACCCGACACAGCCAAAAATAAATTTAAAAAATAAATAAATTTAAAAAAAAAAGAACTCAAAATGGATTAAAGACCTAAATGTAAGACCAGACACTATAAAACTCTCAGAGGAAAACACTCTTTGACCTAAACCACAGCGATATCTTTTTTGACCCACCTCCTAGAGTAATGGAGATAAAAACAAAATTAAACAAACGGGACCTAATGAAACTTAAAAGCTTTTGCACAGCAAATGAAACCATAAACAAGATGAAAAGACAACCCTCAGAAGAGGAGAAAATATTTGCAAATGAAGCAATTTACAAAGGATTAATCTCCAAAATATACAAGCAGCTCATGCAGCTCAATATCAAAAAAACAAACAACCTAATCCAAAAATGGGCAGAAGACCTAAACAGACATTTCTCCAAAGAAGATATACAGATTGCCAACAAACACATGAAAGGATGCTTAACATCACTAATCATTAGAGAAATGCAAATCAAAACTACAATGAGGTATCACCTCACACCAGGCAGAATGGCCATCATCAAAAAATCTACAAACAATAAATGCTGGAGAGGGTGTAGAGAAAAGGGAACCCTCTTGCACTGTTGGTGGGAATGTAAACTGATACAGCAACTATGGAGAGCAGTATAGAGGTTCCTTACAAAACTAAAAACAGAACTACCATATGACCCAGTAATCCCACTACTGAGCATATACCCTGAGAAAACCGTAATTCAAAAAGAGTCATGTACCACAATGTTCACTGCAGCTCTATTTACAATAGCCAGGACGTGAAAGCAACCTAAGTGTCCATGGACAGATGATGGATAAAGGAGGTCTGGCACATATATACAATGGAATATTACTCAGCCATAAAAAGAAACAAAATTGAGTTACTTATAGTGAGGTGGATGGATCTAGAGACTGTCATACAGAGTGAAGTAAGTCAAAAAGAGAAAAACAAATACCATATGCTAACACATATATATGGAATCTAAAAAAAAAAAAAAAGGTTCTTAAGAACCTAGGGGCAGGACAGGAATAAAGACACAGATGTAGAGAACAGACTTGAGGACACGGGGAGGGGTAAGGGTAAGCTGGGACAAAGTGAGAGAGTGGCATGGACATATATACACTACCGAATGTAAAATAGATAGCTAGTGGGAAGCAGCCGCATAGCACAGGGAGATCAGCTCGGTGCTTTGTGACCACCTAGAGGGGTGGGATAGGGAGGGTGGGAGGGAGAGAGATGCAAGAGGGAGGCGATATGGGGATATATATACGTATAGCTGATTCACTTTGTTATACAGCAGCAACTAACGCAACACTGTAAAGCAATTATACTCCAATAAAGATGTTAAAAAAAAAACAAAAAAAAAGAAAATAATAAGACTGGTTACCAACAAGGGGTGTGTATTAGTTTACTGTGGCTGCTGTAACAAATTACCACCAACCTGGTGGTAAAACAACATAAATCTATTCTCTCACAGCTCTGAAGGTCAGAAGTATGAAATCAGTTTCGCTGAGCTGAAATTAAGGTGTGATAGGGCCTCACTCCCTTAGGAGGCTCTAAGAAGGAATTTGTTCCTTGTCTCATATAACATCTGGTGGCTGCCACCATTCCTTGGCTTGTGGTTACAACACTCCAATCTCTGCCTCTATGATCACATTGCCTTCTCCTCTCCTATGTCAAGTCTCCTTCTGCTTCCCTCATAAGAATATCTGTGATTGCGTTTAGGGCCCACCCAGGATAAACTATCTTGAGTCTTAGTTTAATCACATCTGGAAAGATGCTGTTTTCAAATTAACAAATTTCAGAGATTAGCACTTGCATGCCGTCCATGGGGCCACTTTTCAGCCTATCGGGAGTATAAGAAAATGGAGTGGAAGAGATGGGCAAATGACGCTTTCGAATATACCTTTCTGACTCCTGTTATGAGCTCCTATAGTTCTGAACCATATCAATGTTTCACATCCTCAAAAAATAAATAAAATCAACAAGGATAGAGGAGGGCTAACCCCTAAAGCAGTATATAGACAGAAAGAACTAGACCTGAAAGTATTTCAAATAATTAACATATCCACACTGAAAGGGGGGTAGGGCCACCAGGAAGAACTAACTGAAGTAACTTTTGAACACGGTATTTTGTCTATATACGCTCAAGCTGAAAACAAAAAGAACACTAGTTAATTTTTACCACTGGTGTGGGCTAGCGATTTTGAGACTATCTTCTATGCATACTAGGATTGACTAAATAAGTAAATGTATTATAAATAATCAGAGCCAGGTGTATCACCATCAGCAGAGGGAATTAGAAATACTGAAAATGTCAGATTAGAATGAATCCTGTGGTGCTGGATTGAAATTGGAGGTATCAACTTGAACTAAATATGTAGATATACACACACAGAAATAAGAGAGAGATATGAACGTGTGTGTGTGTCTCCTAACTCTATCAATTGAGAGGGCTTAGAAGCAATGACACCCCACTAACAATGGGCAAGACAACTAGCAGCCAGACCTTTTATCTAAATACTATTCTCTACTAAAAGGAATTGAGACTTCTTGGAAAAACAGCTCATTCCACTTCAGGGGCTGGAATAGTACAAGATGGACCCAGAACATCTTGTGCCAGAAACTAAGGAAATGTTCAAAGAATGATGGAAACTTGTCTTAAGAAGACAGGAGTCAGTCTGAAGGGACCAGATCTGGGACAATCTGAGAATCAAAATAAGTGATAGTAATTTGATAGTACTAAGTAAAATAAGAATCCATGTGTATGTACATGTTAGAATGTCAGCTAATTAAAGGAGAAATTCACCATTTGGCAACTACCGTATTAATAATATTGGTTCAATCAAAACTCCTCAAAGGGATGCAAAAGTAGTTAATGAAATTCTGATGAGGAACAGGATAGTCACATAGTCTCAAGTATTTCCTCATAATATACTTATTAATTACAAAGGAAAAACATAGCATCTTTATAGTGAAAAGAACTGGCAGGTGATCAAAGCCGACACCACTAATAATGGGACAAATCAACATCACGTGGCTCCAGATAAAACAACCTGAGAGGGACACAACATCAGTACTAAGTAGCCCTGCAAAAAATGCATAATCAGATTCTACTAAGATGAAACATTAGACAAACCCAAACTGAGGGACACTCTACAAAATAACTGGCCTATGCAATTTTTAAAAGTCAGTGTCATAAAAGACAGAAACTTTCCCAAATTGAAGAAAACGAAAGCAACTCAAGATCCTGAATCTGACCCTGGATGAGAGAAAAATATTTTTTATTTTGCTGTATTATTTGGTCAATTGAAAAAATTTAAATTCATAGACAGACTAAATAAGATTTAATACATATAGATATATTAAATGAATAAGGCTTACAGATAGATTAATGTCCTTTGGTTACTTCACAAGACTGTCCTGCATTTCACAAAATATAAAATACACACTGAGTTTCAGAGGATCATGTCTGTAACTTTCAAATAGCTCAGAAAAAAAAGAATGATAGAAATATAAAGAAAATGTGATAAAATATTAACATTTGGAAAACTAGACAAGGGATACAGAAGAATTCTTTACACTATTCTTGTTCCATTCATTTTTGTGAGTCTGAAATTATTTTTAAAATACAAAACTTTAAAGGTCACTGGGGTAATAATTTTGAGACTGGAAAACAGATGTAGGGAACCTGACCCAGGACCAGCTGAAGTATGGAGAAGACTCTGCTAGACTGTAAAGTCCAAAATTGCGTAGTATCCAAGGGTAGGGAACAGAACTATGTCTGTCAATGTCTGCCTTCTGTCCTAACTCCTTCCCATATACAGCCTGTGCCTGCCACATAGTGTATACTGTAATAAACATGTGTTAGGGCTTCCCTGGTGGCGCAGTGGTTGACAATCTGCCTGCTAGTGCAGGGGACGCGAGTTCGAGCCCTGGTCTGGGAAGATCCCACATGCCGCGGAGCAGCTGGGCCCGTGAGCCACAATTACTGAGCCTGCGTGTCTGGAGCCTGTGCTCCGCAACAAGAGAGGCCGCGATAGTGAGAGGCCCGCGCACAGCGATGAAGAGTGGCTCCCACTTGCCACAACTAGAGAAAGCCCTCGCACAGAAACGAAGACCCAACATAGCCATAAATTAAAAATAAATAAATAAATAAAAATTTTAAAAAAAATAAATAAATAAACATGTGTTAAATGGATGAACCCATATGTAAATATCAACCAGCAATGATAATCTGCATAAGAAAATGAACTAAGCTATTCAGAAGTAAGTCCTAAATATAAACATGAAGTTTCTAAACATATTTTAGCCACAGAATACTTTTTCCTACTGAAATCCTAAACAGAACCTCAACACAGAAAAAAAATTAAAGTGCAGTGGCTCTAGTTTCAGTGTGGATCGAATAAAGGTTTGGAACCCCTCAACTTCTATTCCTCCAGCACCAAAACCCCAACACCAATTTCTCAAGATTCAAGAGCTCTGAGAACATAATACAAAGATGAAAGGACAGTTTTATTTTGAAGCTCTTGTACCAGCTTCCACTGATAAAAACTTTTCCTTGCTTTTCTCTAAACCTTGGTCCAGAGAACCATTCAAAACCAAGGCGAAATTATTTCCTTTTCACTGTTCTAAATCTTTGGAACTGTTAAATAATTAATATTCAAGACTGGTTCCTCTCAAGAACCTTCTATCACCTGGATTCCTTAAAAATGTACAGTAGTTCAAAGCTATGAAATTTGTCTCAAGACAGAAAATTGAACAGGAAAATTCAGGTAAAAAAAAAAATCAGTAAATAACTATCCTCTAATAACTAAATGATACATCCACAAATTGGCCTACTGCATACAAAGTATGATCCACGAATCATTTGGGATCCACAAGGGATCCACAAGGAGAAAACTATTTTCATAATAACACTGAGATTGTAACTGCCTTTATCACAGAGTTACCATTTGCACGCACAATGCAAAAACAAAGATGGATAAAAATGATGGTGCCTTAGAATGAATCAAGGCCATGGCATCAAACTATATTAGTAGTCAGCATATGCTTCACTGACACACACTGGTGGGGAGTTGGGGGAAAGGTGGAGGGAAGCTAGTTTTACTTAAGAATATCCTTGATAAAGAGTAAAAAATTTGGGAATCCCTGGTGGCGCAGTGGTTAAAAATCCGCCTGCCAATGCAGGGGACACGGGTTCTGGCCCTGGTCCAGGAAGATCCCACATACTGCGGAGCAACTAAGCCCGTGTGCCACAACTACTGAGCCTGCGCTCTAGAGCCCGCGAGCCACAACTACTGAGACCATGTGCCACAACTACTGAAGCCCGCGAGCCTAGAGCCCGTGCTCCACAACAAGAGAAGCCACTGCAATGAGAAGTCCGCGCACTGCAACAAAGCGTAGCCCCCGCTCGCAGCAGCTAGAGAAAGCCCACGTGCAGCAAGGAAGACCCAACACAGGCAAAAATAAATTAAAAATAAATTTTTTTTAAAAAGAGTAAAAAATTATTTTTATTTTTTAAAATCTCAAACCTTCAGAACAGGTCTTAAGTCTGTGTATTGAAATGGAGGTATTCAATAAAGCATTTCTGTGTATACTGAAGGACAAATGTCTTGAGGAAAGCCACCTGTGAGATTGAGTAGCAAGCTGAAAGAGCCAATTTCCGTGGAACACTGTTTTTACTTGAAAGAATTATGGTTGTTAGACCTGCATATTTGGTAGACATTTTCTTGAAAATGAACAAAGTAAGCCTATCTCTTAAGTGACAGTTGCTAATGATAAAATTTAAACTTTCAAGTGAAAATCACAAGTCGGGGAAACATGTATTCATCACCATGGGCTTAACGTCTTCCCTTGAGATGGGTGGTGCTATCAACAAGTGATATTTTGATGTTATATAATGAAACGTGTCAACATTTGGAAGATTTGCATAACTCAATGAACCAGTATTTTCCAGATGACCCAAGTTTAATGTTATAAAACCATATATGGGTTACAGATCCATTCAAAGTACACAGCATAGCCATGGATTTTAATGTAATAAAGTAAAAAGGTTCACTGATATAGTTTCAGATTTCACAGTTTAGAAAACTACCATTTGTCAAGTTTTGATATAGAATCAAAAAAAGATCACAATCATCTAAAAAGCTAAAATTACTTCTCCCTTTTCCAACTATATCTGAGGCCACATTTTCTTCATATACTTCAGCCAAAACAATATATCATAATATAATAAATGCAGAAGCAAATATAAAAATCCAGACATCTTCTATTAAGCCAGACATTAAAGAGTTTTGCAAAAATGTAAAACAATGCCACCCTTATTAAGTTTTTTTGTCTTGGAAATTAGTTATTTTTAATTAAAATGTTATTTATATAAACATGTAATGAGTTTATTGTTATTTTTAATGAATTAATAATTATATTAAATTTGTTTTAATCTAATGTGGTATCAATATAATCCCCCAGAAAGTTTCTTGTAGTCTCCCTCAATAATTTTTAAGAATGTAAAATGGGTCTTAAGAACAAAAGTTTGAGAAATACTACTATACAGCAAAAAGCTGATTTGTCAGAAAACTTCCTCTAATCTCTATAGAATTAGAAATAAGAAAAAAAAAAAACTGACTGTCATTATTATCACCATAGCTCCATTCAATTCAGTACAAGTAAAAACAAGTGTTCTTCAAGTAAAACAAAACATTGTTATTAATCTTAAATTATTTTCCCTCATTAAGTAATCACACTTATTTTTTTCAAATATAAAAGAAGGAAATTTTAGAACCCCTAAATATTTTCTCATTCTAAATTTCTCTATTCCTATTGTATCATTAATGTTGAAAAATGGTCAATGGTTTCAGATGGAATGGAATACATTTAAAAGCTCAAAGAAGAAAATAAAATTGTCAGCTCTTCCTGCTTATACTGACATTCAATGCATAAGAGTATCACTAATTAGTACTGCTGAGAATAGGAGTAATTCTAAAATTCTAAACTATTTACTTAGCAGCTGTTATCACCATCCTTTCAGATCTATATAAAACTATGACAAGTGAACAAAGTTTATGAGATTTTTCAGGATAAGAGGCAGCTATGAAAATAAAATACCATCGAAAATACATGGTTTTAAAGTAAAACTTTTAAAGTAAAACTCAGCACTGCTTAATTTTCACTGATAATATTATAATTATTGTCTACCATTAAGTTTATATTAATACCTCCCTTTTTAAAAAGTCAATAAATTTGGAAGTACTAAAAGAAATTTAAAAAAAAAAAATAATGAGATTGTTTGCATCCTTAAGTTATAGAGTTTGGAAGACATTTCATACCAGTAGATATTGTTGATGTGTAAAAGAAGTCACTTGGTTTTTGCCAAATTAAGATAGAGTCTACAGAAGACTCAAGTAGCCAGGTACAGTGTTTAGGTTATTTGGTAATAATAACAACAATTTTTTTTTTAGTACTTACTATGTTCCAGGCATTGTTCTAAGTGCTTTTTTCTTACATGAGATAACTCATTGAATTCTCACAACCCTCTAAGTTCTAAGTTCACCTCTACTTTATAGAAGAGGAAACTGAAACAACACGACTTGCTCAATGACACAGATTGATTAAGTGGAAAAACGGGATTTGAACCCAGGCAGTCTGTCTCTAGAACCTGGGCTTTAAATGACTATATGACACTGCCTCCCTAGTGATGTGTGCTAAGATGAAAATTAATGCTTTCAGTGACTGCCCAGGTTATCAATGACCATGGATTGCTTTCAATTTTTACTGAAACTCTCATTATCCCTGATAGTGTGGATGACTCTTCTTCAAACACTCCAGTCTTGACACCTGTTTTTGTTGTTCTTCTCTCAATATATGTTAGTTCTCCTTTGCTGATCATTTTAACAAATATTTGCTGGACACCTAATAAGACCCAGGCATTACACAAAGTGCTGAAGATACTGCAACTAACAAAAGTTAAGGATCCCTGCTCTTTTGCCTGTCTTTTTTAAAAAATAAGAGCTAAACTATATACTGCAAAAAAATTAACATCTGCTTAATCTCAGTGGTGGATACTGTCTGCTATATGATATACTATACTTTTTTAATATGTCTGAGATGTTTCACAGGTTAAAAAAAAAAATCTCAGTAAAGACTATTGGAGGAAAGGGAAACAGGGAAAGAATAGGGGGAAAAAAGGGAGGAAGAGAAGTGGAAAGAAAAGAGGAGGGATGAGGAGAAGAGGGCAAGGAGAAGGGAGTGAGGAGAAGGGGAAATAAGAGGAGAGGAGAAGCATGAATGACCTGCTAACTCTACCTTCCACAAAGCTGGCTGGACATTTTAAGTATATGATACCCATAAACAAATTTTCTCTAGGTATCTCATATTTACTATGGCCCAGGCAAATAACATTGCTTAAATGAAGCACTTGTTATCTGAGACAAACTTTCTTACAAACCATTTTCAATGTTCAAGGCCAAAAACATTATTCTTTTTGTTTAATTGTGCTTAGCTTGTTAACCTGAAACTGAACTGTAAACATTGTTACATTAACTAAACTTGTATATTTTTATCATCAGGTTCATATAAGAACAATTATCAAATTCATTTACATTAGAAGGTTTCTATGTCACTTTCACTGAAATAGCTTTATAAGTCAGTACTGGCTACTGATAAACTAATTTGCATTTCAGAGGCATATATGCATTTCAAAAGTTTACTATTTCAAAACAGGAAATAAAAATTCACCCAATCTCCCTATAAAATAAGACTTCCTGCAGAAGCAAACATTACTATATGAAATAATAATTGGAAGAAAATACAGCACACTATTTTATTCATTGCTTTTACTTGCCACTTGAGCGTTCCTTAATAGGTAAGTACTTAATAAATGCTGTTTATGAGCATTATAAAAATGTGAAAAATTAAAAAGCTGTCTTTAATTAACATAGCCAAAGAGATATCAACATGTACTATCACACCTATCTACTATTATGCCTTTTAAAACATAATTCTATGCTGTAGCTCAGTAAAATGCTCGCTTTTATGCATGTCTTTACGCTAAAAAACTAAATGTGAGGAATTAAGGATCTAATGGCATGCTATTGAGTGTTTAATGTGTACCAAGTGCTTTGACTAAGCACTTTATATGGGCTACTGCTAAATTATTTAAAATCTCATAACCATTCTGTAATTATCATCTCCATTTTACAGTTGAGGAAACAAATACAGTTAGTAAATAGTCGGGTTAAAATTTGAACTCAGATCTGACTCTAAAACCATAGTGTTTTCCACTCTACCAAGTTACACAGATTAAAAATTACAGTCTTCAATCATTCATTAACAAAATATCAGCAATACTATCATTCAGTCTCAATTACACAAAAATGTAAATTATCTGTAGTACATGGCTTAACCCCAAACTGAGATATATAATCCCTAATGATTACAAACTCGTAAATGTACCAAACATTCCATGCTTGGCCCCTGGCAAGCAAAAAGGTCCTCATATATAAAGTAAATAGGCCATCATGAATGAACTGGCTATTCCAAAACCTATTCAGAACTTAGAATGCACTTTCCTTTTATATGGAAACATGCTAAAAATGGTAACTCTATTCCCAGGCCAAGCTATATTTAAATAGTAATTTATGAACTATATCTAGCTACCATTTATAAATATAGGGAAATATACATGCCGGGGGGCAGGGCGGGCAGTGAGGGTGTATTAATATTCTGAGTTCCAAGTTGTGATCGCAAAAATTCACTTGCCTCCCTGTTTGTCAGTGAGAGCAGAGACGTCCCTGACACCCAAGGCACCATGGCAGCCTTGCAGAGAGGCAAGGATTCAGCAGCAGAATCTGGGGTCAAAGAGAAGACTAATTAATAGTGCCTGCTGGAAAATCTGAACAATCACATAAAAGACAGCATTCCTCTACAGAAAGATCACTCACTTCCCCAGGCAATTTCTATTCTATAGAGCACTTAAATCTAGAGTGCGTGTGTTAAGTCAAAGACTAACTGTACTACAAGTTCATTTGGTGTACTACAGAAAACACATCTTTACTTTCCTTTTTTGTCTATTTTTACTTGAGCAGCACAAAACTATAAATACAATGCTTAATAGCCAATTTGGCAAACATTTTAGTTTAAATTATTAATACATCAACCATTATATCTACATTCATTTGTGAAAGGAAATCTATACTGCCAAGTTAATTTTTGTTACCCAGGCTGCTGTTGGGCTGCTTTCACCCACCAATTAGTATATATATCCCATGTATTTAGTATTTTACTTTGATATTAAATAAAATATAATTAAATAATTAGCTGAAGAAAATACATAAACCCAATAACAACAGGAATACTAATTATAGCTAAGTTCTATTAAGCATCTATCATGTAACAGCCACTATGTTGATTATTAAAATTATTGATTGGCATTAAATTACTTCAATTAAACTTCTAATAACAACGCTATGAGCTAGTTGTTAACCCATTTAACAGACAGAGAAATAGAAATTTGGTAAATTTACTTCTCTCTTCAAGATCATACAATTAATATTTGGTGGAATGAGGTCTGCTGTCAAAGGCCATGATCTTATTCATTATTCCCTTCACTACATTGACTGAGCACCTCTGAGCCAGGCACTGTGAGGGAAAAAAAGGTACAAAATCACAGAGGTAAAGATATTCACATCCTAATATCCATTCAACAAATATTTCTTGAGTTCCTATTATGTTCCAGGAACATAATGTTTTATGCTGAATCAAAGTTGTTTTTACTGGTGGCTCTTAGTTGAGGCTCTCCTCAACTAGTATTAACTCTATTATATAATCATCTCCATCGCCAGGGAATTTTGGAGAAATGTCTGATTTCACAGAATCAGCAGAAAATTACAAAATAAGCCTGGAACTACTTTTCATACCAGCAGCAAGAAAGCAATAAAAGACAACTAGGGACATACAAAAGGATTCAGAAACCTCTTAAAGAGGCTCCCACTAGTCAAAGATGGCACAATTTGACTTCATTAACCATATTAATTGCAATGGATTAAAATCTAAATATGTCTAAATCCACGAGCTCATAATGATCCTTAAATAAACTAAAACACCCTCAGAGGTTTTTAGAGCACAAATTCACTACCTTGAAAACTGGTAACTAAAAATAAAGAATTAAGCATTTATCCTGCCTTTCCTTGTAAATTGTACTATTTAACAACAAATAGCAGTTGAAGAGAATATTCTATGTAAGTACCTTAAATCATAAATAAAAGAGAAATAATTTAGAATATCACCATTCTGCAACCCCCAATGAATTACTGGATCTAGGCATTAAATATCAATGGCTGCTAACATCACAGAAAAAGATTCATCCAGATATCAAGTGCCTCCTGATGAATATAACACCTCATATAGTCTTGCCAGGATCATACCTGATTCTGATCAAGCCTCTAGATCCCATGGAAAATCTGCAGGACACATAAATAAGAGACAAACATGCTGAATTACACCATTAGTATGCAATCAGCAGAACCAAACTGTGGGAAACCCTACAAGTCATTCAGGGTTCAGGAGCTAAACTGTACAGAAAAGAAAGAGATGAGAGGGAAACCTACAGATTAAAAGGCTCAAAAGAGGTATCAAATTCAAAAATAAAATAGGTAAGATTAAAGTGTACTATCTAGTAGTACACACTTGGGTGATGAAACTATGGATTAGCTGGCTGAAATTCCAGCTCTATCACATTCTTGTTGTGTGATCCTGGCAAGACATCTAATACCTCTATGCTTCAGCTTCCTCATGAGTGAAACAGAAAATAATAACCATAATAATGAGGAAAATATAGTTAAAATGTTTAGCAAAGTGCTCACTGGACAGTATTACGATTTCAATAAATAACAATTATTACCTATTCAAAAATGTGACATTGTACTTCTAGGTCAAATTCTTTGCACAGAATGATTATAGTACTAATTCTTTTAACATAAAAAATTTTCTGTATATCAGTCACCTTCTGTACAAATCCTTCAAAGTTAAAAAAATCTAATAGAGAAAACATCAAACAATACTGAACAAAAGTTTATTTAGCCAGTACTTAGACCAAATGCCTTATAAAGCAGACATGTATTTAATTTGAGGGAACATGAATTCATTCCTCTTGGGCAAATACCTAGTGGTGAGATTTCTGGGTCACATGCTAAGCGTATGTTTAATTTTATAAGAAACTGCCAAACTATTATCCAAAGTGGCTGTACAATTTTGCATTCCCATCAGCAATGTATGAGAGTTCCAGTTGCTCCACGTCCTTGCCAGCTTGGTATTTGTCAAAGTTTTGTTTCTATTCTAAAAAGTATGCAGTGGTATCTCTTTGTGGTTTTAATTTGCATTTCCCTAATGGCTAATAATGTTGATATACTCAGGGGTTTTATTAATATGACATTTAATTCTTCTTGTTTAAGGACTATTTTTAATATTTAGCACTCAGCCTGTTAATGGAATGAAATAGTTTTATAAACTAAATGAAGCTTGATGCAGAATCATTTACAATACTGCTAATTTCAAATTGGCCTCATAAGCAATAACAGAAAGTTTATGCAAACATTTTCAATTCATTCGGTATAAAATGTATTCAAATAAAATCAACTCAAATAAATTTTTGGCAGCTTTTTAAATAAAAATTGAGAAAATTAAGTAGCTTCTTTTTCAACTCCTGCTTCTCATCTTTACAGAAGCTCCTTCCACAAAATAACCTAACTCTAACAGTGTCACACAGCATTTACTGAGTGCTTATTTTGTGCTAGGCACTATGCTAAACCTTAAGTATACAAATATGAATAAGTCAAGTGACCCTGTCCTCAAGCAGTTAATATTATTCATATATTTTTAAAACTAACTACTTTCTCATTTTTTTTAAATAGCCTTTCTCTTTTAGAACAGTTTTAGATTTAAAGAAAAATTCACAAGATAGTAGAGTTTCCATATACTGCCCTCCCATTCAGTTTCCCCTAATAGTAACATCTCACATTAGTATAGGACATTTGTTAAAATTAATAAATTCTGATACATTATTACTCACTAAAGCCCATAGCTTATTCAGATTACCTAAAGCCCTATTTCTGTTCTAGGATCCTATCCAGGATACCAAATTATATTTAGTTGTCATGTCTCTTTAGGCTCCTCCTGGCTGTGACAGTTTTTCAGACCTTCCTTGTTTTTAATGACTTGACAGTTCTGAGGTATTCTGTAAGATGCCCCTCTGTGCCATACTCAGTTTTAAACTTAAAAAATTTACTCATTAAACAAATCTCATTGTGAACCAAAGCTTGGTTCAAATTTTTAAATTACTAATAACACATGTATATTTTTCTACAAATACATGAAAATATTCTAAGATACAGTACTATAAACCGTAATCAAACTGACATCAATGTTTCAACAAACCTGATCTCTAACTCCATCACCATAGTGTATAACAGGTCTCCATATATGAAATAAGGAAGGAAATAAATTCCCAAAATTATAATGAAAATTAGTTACCTGTCAATGTATTGTCTCTGTAAAAAATATCTTGCCACTTATCCAAGATACTATCTTAATAAGAAATTAACCACTTAAAATGTGTGAAAATACATTTCCTTCTGTATAAATTGCTTATTACATTTATCCATTTTTTCCTCTTTTATTTAAGCGACAGATGTGGTTTTGATTATGAAATGTAGTTCTGGGACTTCCCTGGTGGTCAAGTGGTAAAGAATCCGCCTTCCAACGCAGGGGACATGGGTTCGATCCCTGATCAGGGAACTAAGATCCCACGTGCTGCTGGGTAACTAAGCCCATGTGCCACAACTACTGAGCTCACACGCCTCAACTAGAGTCCGGGTGCTGCAAAGTACAGAGCCCACGCACTCTGGACCCTGCGCACCACAACTAGAGAAGAGAAAACCCACACACCACAACTAGAGAGATGGTGCACGCTGCAACAAAAGATCCGCATGCCTCAACGAAGATCCCGCGTGCACAGCTAAGACCCGACGCAGCCAAAAATAAATAAAATAAATGAATAATAAATTTTTAAAAATCTTTAAAAAAGAAATGTAGTTCTAATTCTGTTACCTTGGGTCTAAAATAATGACTACAAGATTCAGTTGTTATAAATTACTGCACAGGTAAGGAAGTTTCTCCTCAATCTCATTTAGGTCAAGGGTACTTCTCATCTACAACAAAAGAGATAACTGGACCATGTTAAAATGTTCCCCTAATTCTTACTATGGTATCTCACTTCTTGCCTTTATTGGTTCTTCTTTATTTATTGCCCTAATAAACTCTAATGCTTGTAACTTACATACTAGCCACAAATGTGTCATAAAAATCTAAATTTTTTTAAAAAGAAGGCCTTAAATCACCAGAGAAGTTAAGTCTTTCCCAGCAAGAAGGACTCTGGATGGATGCAGAGTTCACAGAATGCACTTAAGACACAGAAGTCACTTTCTGCAACTAACTGACAACCTGGAAAACTGGGTTTTATCAAGAGGAAGTAATACAAATAAAATGTGTTGCAGCAAGTGCTAATTATTCCAAATCTAACTAAATTCTATCAGAACAAAACCACCAAAATAAAACTTTATTTTTTTAAACAAGTCAACAGCATAGGGAAAAAAAAAGAGAGGAGGCAGGCTCTCTAATTTACAAGAAACAAAACACATTACACAACCAATTATAGTAAGTAGACCTTTTTAAAAGAAACTTAAAACAGATGTTACATAACCAATTATAGTGAGTAGACTTTTTGGAATCCTGACTCAAACAAACCAAATGCAAAATGACTTGTTGTACATAATTGGGGAGTATTAATTAATTTTAAGGAATTACAGTTAGTTGTTTTTAGGTATGATAACAGCACTGTAGTTACACCACAAAAAAAATTTCAAGTTTCATCCTAAAGTATTTATCGATAAAACGGCATGATTTCTGGAATTTTCATGAAGATACATCAACAAAAAAGTGTTGAGGGAAGAGACAACAGGACCAAAATGGAGTCACTTGTGCTAAGCCCCATGTCCACAAACCAAGACTTAATACCTAACTTAATTGCAATTTCAATCTCTCACAGGAATGTAATCTTAAACAAGTCAACCTGGAATTTCCTGGTCAGCAGTAGTGAGTTAATCTGCCTGACAGACCCCTTCAATTCCCCCAAAGAAAGATGAGGTAATCTGCTTTTTCCTTGTCCCTGTCCCCTTCTGCCTATAAAAGTCTCCCATTTTGTTCAGCTCTTCAGAGCTCCTTTCTATTTGCTAGATGGAATGCTGCCCAATTCATGAATCACTGAATAAAGCCAATTAAATCTTCAAATTTATTCAGCTGAATTTTGTTTTCTAACAGAGGGTAGAGGTTGAAGTCAGGTGATGTTTCATGGGAATTCGATATAATCTCTGTTTTTGTTTTTGAAGTTCAAAATTACAAACAGAATGAAAAAATAGGTAAAACTTTAGTACCTAGAGATTAAAGTATCTTCCCTTCGAGCGATTTAGTTTCTGTTGACATGACTGGGACCTAATACAGTGTCTGCCATATAGTACTTTCTCAATAAACAAACATTTGCTGAACAAATTATTGAACTGCCTAATCAAAGAGGAAAACAGACCTCTGAGACAATAAAAGTGTCCCTATTCAAAAGAGGTGACAAAAATTTCTAAAAAAATGTGCCTGTCAATTCTGGGCAGCAGTACTGACGAGTTTAGGAAACCACCCAGTACAGGAGCAGGAATTTCACAGACAAAAGAAAAGCTATCTAATAACATTCTCATTAAAGGTTCAGAAGTACAGGGAAAGGTTGTCCAGAGACAGCAGGAAAGAAAATTTGTGTCAGGAGGGGGAAATTGGGATATTTTGAAAGCTAGTTCATTCTCAGGGGTAACATATCCTTAGGGTGATACCTAGTAAGATAACTTCTCTCTGACGCATTGCCTTCTCCTTTACTTGTATTGCAATCTAGGTACTTCTTCATCCATTTATATTAAAACCAGTGTGGCATTACTAAAAGTATTCTGATCACTCTTTACAAATTTTCTTTCAATTACCTCTCTATTGTTCTATCAAAAACAAAGACTTTAGGAAAAATCTCTAGTTCTAATTTAGAAGAGCGAAGTATATGATACTGCTTAAGAAACCACAGATGATTCTGCCATAAAATAAATATTGGGTTGGCCAAAAAGTTCCTTCAGCTTTAAAGTAAAAATAAAAGACATTTTTCATTTTCACCAAGAACTTTATTGAACAACATATTCACCGTTTTGTTCCACTACCTTCTGCCATTTTTCAGGCAACTTCTTAATTCAATCGTCCCAAAACTTTTTATCTTTTTGAGCAAAGAACTGTTCCAGGTGCCTTTTACAGTTTTCCAGGGAATTGAAACTTTCTCCATTAAAAGAATTTTGTAAAGACCAAAATAAATCGAAATCCGAAGGTGCAATGTCTGGTGAATACAGCAAATGAATCAGAGCTTCCCAGCCAAGCTCTAACAGTTTTTGCCTGGTCATCAAAGAAACATGCGGTCTTGCATTATCCTGATGGAAGATTATATGTTTTCTGTTGACTAATTCCGGATGCTTTTCCTCGAGTGCTGCTTTCAGTTGGTCTAATTGGGAGCAGTACTTGCTGGAATTAATTGTTTGGTTTTCTGGAAGAAGCTCATAATAGAGGACTCCCTTCCAATCCCACCATATACACAACATCACCTTCTCTGGATGAAGACCTGCCTTTGGTGTGGTCGGTGGTGGTTCATTTCGCTTGCCCCATGATCTCTTCTTCCATTTCACATTATTGTGCAGTACCCACTTTTCAGCACCCGATACAATTTGTTTTAAAAACGGAACATTTCATTATGTTTCAGTAGAGAATCGCATGTGGAAATATGGTCAAGAAGGTTTTTTTCGCTTAACTTGTGTGGAACGCAAACATCAAAGAGATTCACATAGCCAAGCTGGTGCAAATGATTTTCAGTGCCTGATTTGGATATTTTGAGTACGTCGGCTATCTCCCACGTGGTATAACATTGATTGTTCTCAATTAATGTCTCGATTTGATCGCTATCAACTTCAACCAGTCCACCCAACCGTGAAGCACCATCCAGCAAGAAATCTCCAGCACGAAACTTCGCAAACCACTTTTGACGCGTTCAATGAGTCACAGCACCTTCTCCATACACTTCACAAATCTTTTTTTGCATTTCAGTTGTGTTTTTATCTTTCTTGAAGTAATAAAGCATAATATGCTGCAAATGTTGCTTTTTTTCTTCCATCTTCAATATTAAAATGGCTACACAAAAATTCACCAATTTTGATAAGTTTTTTTTAAAATGCACACTGATACGACAGCTGTCACAAGACAATCTAACAAAACTGTTTTGAATGAAGTTAAAGACAACTAAGCACTGCTAGAGCCATCTTACGGAAAAAAACCAAACGAATATTTTGGCCAACCCAATACTTTTTGCATTATAAAAGAGACATAGGGAACTTCCCTGGCAGTCCAGTGGTTAAGACTCCACACTTCCATTGCAGGGGGCATGGGTTTGATCCCTGGTTGGGGAACTAAGATCCCACAAGCCTCACGGCCAAAAAAAAAAAAAAAAAAGAAAAGAAAAGGGACATAAACGTTAAATGAATTACAAAGGACAATATTATTTTCAATAGTAGGGATAAAAAGTAATTCTGATCAGATCCTACTATTTACCATCCCACACTTCAGAGGACCAGTAGAGTCACTGGTTCATAACCTTCCTATACAGTATTCCTAACATAAAAACAAGATCATTTTCTCCTTATAAAGAGGCCCAAGAGAAAGACTAGAGGGCTCAGTACTTAAATGATGGTTTCTCAGCACTAGGAGGTTTCTGTGC
Source organism: Eschrichtius robustus (assembly GCF_028021215.1). NCBI lineage: Eukaryota > Metazoa > Chordata > Mammalia > Artiodactyla > Eschrichtiidae > Eschrichtius > Eschrichtius robustus. The sequence goes on from NC_090824.1 coordinate 36,344,285, forward strand.
ATATTTTATTATTGCTAATGTTGTTTAGAGGGACGTGGGCTTTTTTCCTTTAAAAATTCTCTGCATCCATAAAGAAAAACTTGTAGTTTCTTTTCTTCTCCATGAAACATTATAGTTTATCGAATGAGTAATTTGCTTGAATAACTGAGACAGCACAAATTTTGTACTAGGCAAGAACTTTCTTCAAAATGACAAAGAATATAGCTTCTACCATCCTTTTAAATTTTTTTAAAATATATTTATTTAGGATGTCCCTGGTGGCGCAGTGGTTAAGAATCTGCCTGCCAATGCAGGGGATGTGGGTTCGATCCCTGGTCCAGAAGATCCCACATGCCGCGAAGCAACTAAGCCCATGCACCACAACTACTGAGCCTGCACTCTAGAGCCCACGAGCCACAACTGCTGAGCCCATGTGCTGCGACTACTGAAGCCCGCGTGCTCTAGGGCCCGCATGCCGCAACTACTGAGCCCACGTGCTGCAACTACTGAAGCCCACACACCTAGAGCCCGTGCTCCGCAACAAGAGAAGCCACCACAATGAGAAGACTGTGCACTGCAACAAAAAGTAGCCCCCGCTTGCCGCAACTAGAGAAAAGCCCACATGCAGCAATGAAGACCCAACGCAGCCAAAAATATATATATTTATTTATATTTAGGAATATAGCTTTAAAGAAACTTCTGTACCTTGACTTGACCCTCCAGTTCAAGTGCCCAACACAGTCTGACTTGAAATTATATCTCAGTTGCAAATTATCAGAAGTTACTAGAAAAGAAATTTTATTTAGCCCAGATGATGTACACTATCCATTTTCTGAGAAAAAGACTGGATTGTTTCCTTCCAGCTCTATTTCTGCTTCTAAGTATTAGTATGATTCTCCTAAACCAGCTTTTCCAGATCCTTACAGCCTCTTTCCCTGCTAGGTGCAATTCCAAAAACCCAGAACAGAGCTAGTATTTGCTCATCTCACACAACCATCCATAAACTATGAGGTAATAAGCTTCCATGTGGACCATGTGACTAGAGTAGGGGTAGGATGAGTTCTCCAAAAGAGGCAGGTAAGAATGAGGGTATTAGTGATTTAGACATAATCACTGGAGGAGTTGCTGGTGGCTAATTAACCAAACTAATCTATGTCTACCACCACTGGGGGGCAGGGGAGAGGAGGTGGTGGTGGTACTTAATGGCTACACATTATTTTTTGGAAATTATATCTTTTTCAATAGAAAATAAAATACCAGCAACTACACTTACAAATTCTTTTATACTCCAGTCTAAAAATTTTCTTTAAAGTAATTAAAATTTCAGAAACCATATAACTAGCATTTACAACTGCTTCTAATTGTAATTCCGTGTCTGTGAAAAAATATAGCTGAAAATGTTGGAAGTAGAGACTTTGGGGATTTAAGAAGTGGGAAAGTGAAATGGTACCAAGAGTTCAACCACAGACCAGGAAGCAGGAGAAGGGGAGGTGCCTTAGGATGGAGGTCAGGGTGGGTAGTAGATTCAACTATAAGTAACAAAACAAAACAAATTAACTGCACCTTAAACAAACCAAAAGTTTATTTCTCTCTGACATAAAATAATCTGAAAAAAGGCAATCTAGGGCTGTTCTACCATGTCATCAACATACGGTATCCTTCCACTCTCCAGTCCGCCATCCCTAAAGTACAGTCCATCCTCATGGTCTAAGTTGGCAGCTGCAGAGAAGAAGATAAAGGTACACCTCTCCCTTTAAATAAAACTTTGGGAAGTATCACATACTTCCACTTACCATTTATCAGAACTTCTTCACAAGGTTATAAACCTATCTGTAAAAGAACCTCAGAAACTTAGTCTTTCAGCAACTAGAGATAGTGCTCACTAAATAGCTAGGTTTTGTTAACTTGAGAAAAAGACAATCTGACATGGTAGATCAAAGGCAAGAAAAGACAGATGAAATAGGAGATGTGAATGCAAGTCTTCCTTCTCTAATCTAAGCTACAAAATGACTGGAATGAAATATTACTTACCCGAGAAAGAAGAAATGGAGAAAGAGGAGAAGGATCTTTAATTCTATTTCTTAGGCTATTTCTTACTCCTCCTCATATTGCTATCAAAAAAACTCACTTGAGAAGTAACAAAAGTGTGAGCCAAAATAATTTGACTCAAAGTTGTAAAACCTCCTTACTATACAGAAGTAGAAACCAACTTGTTTAACAAACAGAAAACACCAAGGTAAAGAGATAGTTTAAAACCAAACCAAAAATCAAAATCACACTATCACTCTTCTACAGTTAAGACTTTTAAGTTACTTCCCAGGTCCAGAAGCTCAACCCAAACTCCTCTTCATACCCACTCCATTGTTTGGTAAACCTCTCTCTTCGTATCCATAGAGCAGATCTAATATAATCTCCCTGGTTCTCTTGCCTTGCTGTTTTAAGGATTTTACTGTAGCTACCATAGAATCACAAGAAGAAATTACAAAGTTTAGAAAAATCTTATAAAATTATCTGGGATCTCAAATATTCTCACTTCACTGGACAGAACTAATGATGTCAACTAGTATTCAGTCACATATCTTCTTGTCTCAAACAAACAAAGTGTATTTCTAAGTCCATAAACAGTTAATATATTTCAAAGAATCTTTCTTTAATACAGGCATGATACAGAGGTGGCAGTGGTGACAGTGGCAGTGGTGGAACCAAATTAAGACCTTTAGAGGCTCCAAGTACAGAAAATATAATAATATAATCCTCTACCTCCTCCCTACGAAATTCTAAACTAAGATTAAATTAGTCCAATAAATTCTTATTTTTTCCCAATTACTACTTCCAAAATTTTTTTTAATAGTAAGTGCTTTTAAATTTTTTTCAGATTATTTTTCCTTTGCTTTGTTGGTACCCTAAACATTTGTTGGATATGCCTTTTGGGTAATCAGCATAAGCAGTGGTAAGAAATAGAAGTAAAAGCCGCTGCAACTTGAGGAGGTGTACTCTGTGTCAGGTATTTTACAGGCATTATTGATAATTCTTACCACATCATCTACAAAAGGGAGATATTATCAACCCTGTTTTGGTGATAAAGAAATGGCTTCAGAGAAGCTAGATAAGATGCCCAAGGTCACTCAGGCAGTAAATGGAGGAGCGGAGCATTTGAAACAGGACTTTCTGTCTCCTAAGTCTGATCCATTAGACATATTTCTTGTAGGGCATTGCTTCAGAACCTGGTCCTGGACAAAATTTCATTTCAGGGAAGCAATGAAGAATGATTTTTAAATGCATCATTTGATAGTACTCAAATTTTCCGTGGAACCTCATCACTGATAATAGTAGATGATGGCTATAAACACATAGCCAGGACTGCTGCATTGCACAACTCCATAGAGCTTTTTTTTTTTTAGTATGAATGGTGTCCTCTGGATTGTGCGACGTAGCAGCTATAACCCAAATGCTTATCAAAGGCCTTGTCAAGGCCATTTACTGTACTGTTCTGGAAAAAAATGCAATCATTTTTTAAGAAGCAAATACACACCCTCAGAGTGTTAAAGAAATGTATTTTAAAGCACAAGAAAATATACTCAGCATCATGAGTCATTAGGAAAATGTAAATTAAAACCACAATGATAAAAATCTCCTAAAAGAGATAAAATCAAAAAAAAAACAAAAACTGACAGTACCAAGTGCTAGGACGAAGATCAACTGGAACTCACGTACGTTGTTGGTGGGAATACAAAATGGTACAGTCACTTTGGAAAATAGCTTGGCAGTTTCTCATAAAATTAAACATACACTTACCATATGATTCGGCAATCCCGCTCCTAGGTATTTACCCAAGTGAAATGAAAACTTACGTTCATACAAAAAGTTACTCTCAAATGTTTATAGAAGCTGTATTCATAATTGCCAAAAATTAGAAACAACCCAAACATCTCTCAACAGATGACGGGATAAACAATGTACATCCATACTTAGCAATGAAAAGGAACTATTAATACATGCAACAACATGAATCAATCTCAAAAACATCTTCTAAGTGAAAGAGGCTGACTCAAAAGTCTACATAACTATGATTCCATCTATATGACATTCTGAAAAAAGCAAAACACTGACCATAAAGAACACATCAGTGTTCACCACGGGGTTGGAGGCAGAGGGAAGAGGCTAACTACAAAGGGGCAACAGGAGCTCTCGTGGTGGATACATATTCTATGCATTTATCAAAACCCAAATTGCATTATCACAGTGTGAGTTTTAGTGCATGTTAATTTTTTAAGACTTCTACTTTTTAACACATGGAAAAATACAGGAAATATGCCAAATGAAGAAAAGAATAAAAAAGAAAGAAAAGGTTTTCAAAAGCGACTATTCTAGAAATGGTTATCCTCTGGAGATAATATAGCTGCCTCCACTGAGGTGTGGAGATAAAATGTAAGATGCTTAACCCAAGGCTTACCACATAGTAAATTCTCAACTAATACTAGTTCCTTTCCCTTTCCCTGCTTCCCTCTCCTATGTATGCATTTCTCTTTCCCTGTGTCTCGTACTCCCTTCCTTTCCTCCTCCTCTCTAATGACTATAGACAGTTTTTGCCTACTTCACATTCCTTCTCCCATTCCTCTGGTTTATAGTATTCCCATCCTTTGGGGAACTAACCCCCCCCCCATTTTATGTGGTTCTGATGACAATGCCAATGACAATTCTCCACAGTGATTAACCCAAGGATGGGCCCCATTAGAGGCCTTCCTTCAGAAACTTAAGTTCTCAGTGGTCTGAGTCCACACATCTCTGCTATGAAAGAAGCCTTCTAACATAAGCAGATAATAAGACCAACACAAAGAAAGACGTAAAGTCAGGAAATGGAGAGGCTCCTGAAGACATCATTTAAATTTCTGGATCCGGTTGTTCCTGGACTGCTCCACCTCTGTTCTTCCTACTTACAAAGCCAGAAAGTCATCTTGTTTTAACCATTTTAGAATTGTTGTTGTTTTTAATCCTTCCCATTTGAAAAGAACAGAACATTTTGTTTCCCTAAGGGAACAGAAATAGTAAATCATCTCTTTACTTGCTGTGGCCTTCAGTTAATTTACTTTTAGTATTAGTGGCTATTAATATAAAGATATTACCAAGCCCAATAAAAATACCATTCTGAGCAAAAAGTGTGACTATAAAGCATGAAACAAATTTTTTAGGGCAATCAAACATGTGTGGAAAGAGGCAAAAATAAAAGATAAAGCCAGGACTTCCTTGGTGGAGCAGTGGTTAAGAATCCGCCTGCCAATGCAGGGGACACAGGTTCAAGCCCTGGTCTGGGAAGATCCCACATGCCACGGAGCAACTAAGCCCGTGCGCCACAACTACTGAGCCCGCACTCTAGAGCCCGCGAGCCACAACTACTGAGCCCACGTGCCACAACTACTGAAGCCCGCGCGCCTAGACCCCATGCTCGGCAAAAAAGAGAGGCCACTGCAATGAGAAGCCCATGCACCACAACGAAGAGTAGCCCTCGTTCACTGCAACTAGAGAAAGCCCGTGCACAGCAATGAGGACCCAATGCAGACAAAAATAAATAAATTAATTTATTTATTTAAAATAAAAAAAAGATAAAGCCATATATAAGTACAGCTGACCCTTGAATGACGTGCATGGGTTAATCCAAGTATAATTTATAGTCAGCCCTCCGTATCTGCGGTCCCTCCACATTCACAGATTCAATCAACCACAGACCTTATAGTACTGTAGTATTTACTACTGGAAAATATACAGGTATAAGTGGACCTGGACAGTTCCAACCTGACTTGTTCAAGGGTCAACGGTGGACTGAAAACAGCTATCCATTAAAGATTTACATTCCAAGTGTCAGGAACATTAAAGACAGCCTTTAATGTAAATTTTAGTCTTTAGATTTTAGTCTTAAGTCTTCAATGCAAATGGTGCTCACTTTTCACCCCTTCACATTTTTACCACACTACTCACTCAAAGTGAAGTAATACAGATACATGTTATTTTGTGTCACTCTGGTTTTAGATTGTTCGAATATTTGAAAAAAGCAATAGCACATGCCAATAGGAAAAACACCCACATGCAGTAAGGATTAAAGCAAAAGTCTTATGAGTTGACAACATATAATAACCTTTTAGCAAGTCTTTCCTCAGTTTGCCTGCCTGGAATGTCCCTACTTATTCTTTGATGCTAAGCTTAAATGTCACTTCCTTTCAATACAGCCTTCCCCACCTATCACACCCTAGTAGAACCGCCTCTTCCTCCTCTCCCTCTATTATAGCAATTACAAAATTATAATTATTTATATGTTAGTAGTAATGAGAACCTAAACCTCTGTGGTTAAAAAAAAAAAGAAATAGAAAAGAGCAGATAAAGTAGGGAAACACTATAGTATTCACAGCTTGACAACTGAATGGATCTGATCGGGAATTCAAAGATAACTTAGAATTCAAGTTTGGAAAATGGGAGGGATAAGCCAACAATAAAGGAAGGAAAGTTAGAAAGAATAATACATTTTAGATGAAAGAAAATGAGCACATTGAGCTTGACTGAATAACAAACAAGTGGAGCTCTCAAGCTGGAAACTGAAGTTCAACATTTACTATATGGGTGGGAGTTGTCTGAAACAGGTACTCACTGAAGCCAAAAAAACAGATAACATTACAAGGAAAAAAGTCTAGATTAAGAAAAATGTATAAGGCAAATACTTAATAAAGAAGTTGACCTTGTAAATGAAAAGTTGCTAGAATATATAGGAGAACCAGGAGGACTACAAAGTTATAAGGAAAAGCAAGGAGGAAAAGGGATTCACAGTGTCAAATCTGAAGAATTAAAAAGCAAAAACTAATACTAAAAAAAGTCTCCATTTGGCAGTTCAGAAGGTCACTGGTAACAACAGAGAGAATGATTTTACTGAAAAAGAGGGTAGAAAAATTGAAATAGGCATATTGCTTTTTCTTTGGGCTGTGGGTAATACCAAAAAAGGCCGGGGATGGGAAGGGCAGGAGGTGACAGAAAGAATAAGGAAAGGTGGTTTGGGGTTTGCTTTTTTGTTTTTTAGGCCAGTAAAGATGTTGTTAGGGGAGACTGAAATTAAAATGATAAAGGAGTGAACTAATGAACCTTATATTCTAAAGGGTAGCAGGGATAAAAGTAGTCATGAAAGCCTAACGGACACATCCCTGACACCAAATGGTACAGAGGAGGGGAAATTACACAATTTACAGATAAAAAAAAGCAAAGCTAAGGAAGCCTCTGTTTGATGGTCTTAACCTTCTTACACTTTTCAAAAAAAAAAAAAAAAAGTAAGTGAAATAACCTGCGAAGTCTGAGAGCAGTATGCTGTTGGGGGCTAGGAAAGAGGTAGAAAAGGGCTGAAATAGCCCCTGTAGGAAGTCAAGCAGAAAAGAATTGCTAACAAATATAAGTAAGTATTTTGGAGCACCCTTTAAAAGTTTTCTAAAACTTTTAAATTAATCATTTTTACTGCTTTAATGCGGTTCTACTCTTGTTCTGATACTTTGCTTAAATATCAAATTAGTATTTCATTATTCAAGAAATCCCTAGTATCTATTTTCTTAAGAACAAGTATTTGAGAGAACTACATAAAGAACAAGAATTCTGGGGCTTCCCTGGTGGCGCAGTGGGTGAGAATCCGCCTGCCAATGCAGGGGACACGGGTTCGAGCCCTGGTCTGGGAAGATCCCACATGCCGCGGAGCAACTAGGCCCGTGAGCCACAATTACTGAGCCTGCGCGTCTGGAGCCTGTGCTCCGCAACAAGAGAGGCCGCGATAGTGAGAGGCCCGCGCACCGCGATGAAGAGTGGCCCCCGCTTGCCGCAACTAGAGAAAGCCCTCGCACAGAAACGAAGACCCAACACAGCCATAAATAAAAAAAAAAAAAAAAAAAAAAGAACAAGAATTCTAAACCTAGAAATGGCTATACCTTCTGACAGTTGCTCACTTATTATTATTATTAAAAATTAAAATTCCCTGGGAAGATACAAATGATGATCATCTTTAATATTTTGGAGCTTCAGAAGTTACAGAAAGAAGTGTCTCTTTCCTTTACACTGAAATTTTTCCAATTACATAATTCATATTTAGGTATTTTATATGTAGTACAACTTCAGTGGGACATTTAAAAATATACGGTATAGCATATATTCAAAAGAATATTGTTGCCATAAAAACAGTCACCTTAGAAAGCTTTATGCTTATTCCTAGAATGCTGCCATTGCATAAAAAGCTTTGGGATTCAACTTTTGGAACTCCTTATAAGTCTTAACACAATCTTCATAATACTGTCAAAAGTGACAAATCTTCATTCATTTAATATAGGTTTGCTTTGGGGATATTTTTGGTGATAATTAGATGACATGGTATTTATTAAAAATACCATTCTGAGCAAAAAGTGTGACTATAAAGCATGAAACAAATTTTCTTATGCTGCTTATGATGACACCATCAGTAAAATATATTTATAGCTACATTCCCCTCCTCCACAGTGCCTGCTCTGTGGGTTACCACTCATATGTTCTAGTATGTTGGGTAAAAGCAAAAGTTCAATCATTTTATAGCCATACTTCCTACTATTATAGATGGTACAAAAAGCTCTGATAGTTTCTAAGAGTCAAAATTATTGAATATTTGAAAGTAGTCACAGTACTCTTATTTTTAAATTTAGCTAGTTGTTATTCAATGCCCTATCTTTTACTATACTATACTGAAAATGCACATTACCCCCTTGGAATATACCTGATACCAGCCTACTCAGTCAGTTGTCTATACCTGCTACACATACATAAACACATGCACAACCTTTTTTTTTCAGATATTTCCCGAGTGCTTACATTCACACTTGTTGTATCTTGTATGGAAGTATTTGTATGTAATGGATATCCTGTATTTTATTTTTTATTATTATTTTTAACATCTTTATTGGAGTATAGTTGCTTTACAATGGTGTGTTAGTTTCTGCTTTATAACAAAGTGAATCAGTTATACATATACATATGTTCCCATATCTCTTCCCTCTTGCATCTCCCTCCCTCCCACCCTCCCTATCCCACCCCTCTAGGTGGTCACAAAGCACAGAGCTGATCTCCCTGTGCTATGCGACAACCGTATTTTTTTTAATTTAAATTCCTCTACTTTTTTTTTTCTTTAAAATTATTTATTTATTATTTATGGGTGTGTTTGGTCTTTGTTTCTGTGCAAGGGCTTTCTCTAGTTGCGGCAAGTGGGGGCAACTCTTCATCGCGTTGCGCGGGCCTCTCATTATCGTGGCCTCTCTTGTTGCGGAGCACAGGCTCCAGACGCGCAGGCTCAGTAATTGTGGCTCACGGGCCTAGTTGCTCTGCGGCATATGGGATCTTCCCAGACCGGGGCTCGAACCCGTGTCCCCTGCATTGGCAGGCAGATTCTCAACCACTGCGCCACCAGGGAAGCCCGACAACCATATTTTTTAATTCCCTGTATACATATTTTTTTCCTAATTTGTCACCTGAATATTATGTCAGCTTTGCCTCCAGATGAGCCCTAGGACAGTCTTCCCAACAGTAGCCATACACTTCCTTCAGTTCTTCTTTGCAAAACAGTCTAATCCCACTTGGCTGCCTTGAGCCCGACTTGGCTCAAACTTAACTAAAATTGCTCCACCCCACCTTCTACTTCCAAAACAAAAGAAATAACTAAAAAGCATAATTTGTTCCTATGTTCATAAGAAGCTTCGATCACTTTTAAAGCTCTACCTCTGACAATTATTCAACTTTGCCTTTATTCTCTTCAAAAGTCTCAATTATTAACTCAGCAATTAAGACTATCCCTATTCTAAAAGTTGTACACATGAACTAAGAAATGCCCAAGAAAAAGTTTAATCAGCCATCTTGATTTTTCAAGGCAATCTCAAATTTGCCATTGCTGAGTCATCTCTTTGACCATAAGCCTTGTTTTTGATTCAGAAAAAACATATGTTGACATAAAGTGTTTACACTTAAGGGGAAGAGTTAAGGTACATTCTAGGGAAAGGTCAGTGAATGTCTACCCAGGTGTGAAAACTGGAATAGAAGAAAATCAAAATAATTCATTTTATGGAGAAAGAAGCAGAGGCCCAAAGAGGACAAATGGCCTACCCAAGTTTACACATCTGAGTGGCAGAACCAACACCAGTATCCAAGTCTCCTGATTCCAAGTTCAAAGCTTTTCTACTTTATCCATTCTTTCAAATTACTAAACAGGGCTATACTAAGTGAAAAGAGCCAGACACAAAAATTTACATATTGTATGATTCCGTTAATGTCAAATTTCTAGAAACGGCAAAACTATAGAGACAAAATACAGACGAGGGGTTGCCTGGAGCTGGGGGTAGGAACACGGGTTGGGCAAACGGGCAAAAGGGAGCTTTCTGTAAGGTGAAAGTGGTCTAAAATTGGATTGTGATAACTGTTGTACAGCTGTATAAATTTATAAAAACTTGTGAATTTTATGGTATATAAATTATACTTCAATAAAGCTATCCAAAAAATTACTATGAAATAAGTCAGATTTTAGCTTTACATCTGTGGAGTTCTCAAAAAATTTTATGTCAAATAGCATCAGTAAAACACGAGGAAAACAGCCTTTTTTCCAAACTTCAGATCCTTTCCCTTCAGAATTTCCAAAAGTTAGGTACCATACTTCCTAACCTTACATTTGCCATAGAAAGAGAAAGTGACAGGTACCATGCAAATATACACAGAAGAAATGTGCACGATTCTTGTGAAAATACTTTAGTTATTGATCACTATTTCCTTTTAGGTAGGATTCTGCATGGCTCTAAGTGAACCTCTGTAGACAGTTATAGAATAGAGGATGTGCTCTTTTATCTGTTATCTGACAAACTGCTCCAGAACAGAATTCTTTGGTGATTTCATTTTCACCATTATAATTTGTGCCATTATAAGCACTAATAAGAGTCCTTTCATTAAGAGGAACCATTCCTAATTGCATATTAGCAAGTTTCTTTAGTTTATTATTTGTACATCCTTATTAGGTATACATCTCTTCAGCCTACTCAGCACAACGAGCATAGTCTTCATTTACTTACAAATTAAAAATAACATTACATCACTCATTCTATGAATGCTTTACACCGATAAGTATCAAGCTGATACTTCTACTGTTTGGACCTTAAAAATAAACAGTTTTAATTAGTGAAGGCCCAGATGTCTGTAATCACGTCAGAGGAAGCAGTCAGGATTACTCAGTAAACCTACATTTCTCATGGCTGAGGGTCATTTTACCAATGCTAAGGAAAGACCTTTTGGCCTGAAAGCTTCAACTACCACCCTCCTAAACCCTAGAGTTTCACTAAACTTTCTAAAAGAGAAAGAAAGGGGGTTACAGTCAAGATGGCAGCGGAGGAGGACTCAGAGTTTGCATCTCCCCACAACTAGGGCACCTGCCAGATGCTGGTGGGGGACCTCAACACCCAAGGAGATGGGACAAACCCCCAAGTGACCGGGTAGGACATGGGGGGACCGAGGGGGGAGGAAAAGTGTGGGCCGGACAGGACCGGTGCCCCTGAGGGGTGGCTGGGAGGGGGGAGGGGTTCTAACACCTAGAAGGACCCTCAGGGGCTTGGAGGATCAGGGTGAGCGTGCCTATCATTTCCCCCGCCCAGTCAGCCCCAGGAAGCCTGCGGGGCTCCCAGGCCGGGTCCTCCGCCCTCCAAGGCCCCCCTCTGGGCCACGTTGGTCCTAGGGGTGTAGGAGGGAGGCAGGGGAAGAAGAGGAGAGGCGGATTAGGGAGGGGCCCTCCGGGATCAGAGGATCAGGGGAGGTGTGGACGGCATTTCCCCTGCCCACTCGGGCCCCAGGAAGCCTGCTGGGCTCTGCGGCCTTGCCCCCTCCATAGTCTGGGGCCCCCTCTGGCCTCGGGGGTTCTAGGGGCATGGGCGGGAGGGAGGAAGGGGGAAGAGTAGGAGAGGCGGACAGGGGGACCCTCGAGGGCCGGGGGATCAGGGGAAGTGCTGCAGGCATTCCCCCCAGCTGCTCGGCCCCAGGAAGCCTGTTGGGCTTCTGGGTCTGGTCCCCTGCCTCTCAGGACCCCTCCGGCCACATGGGTCTTAGGAGCATAGGAGGAAGGGAGGGGGGAAAGAAGAAGAGAGGCCAACGGGGGGGTGCCCTCCAGATCGGAGGATCGGGGGGAACACACCTAGCATTTCCCCACCCACTTGGGCCCAGTGAGCTGCTGGGGTCCTGGACCTGGTCCTCTGCCCTCCAAGGCCAAAGGCACTCCTGGGTCCCTCCTGCTGCCTTGAGCCTAAGCCCCATCCCCCACATCCCCCAGAGCCTTTTCAGGCCCTGTGGGTCCTAAGCATAGGCCCCGCCCACTGCCTAAACCTCACCCCTGCCTAAGCCCCACCACCCACAGTCAAGGCCTTTTCTGGCTTTTTTTTTTTCTCCTCTTTTTTACTATTATGGCTCTGTTTTACCTTCCAGTTATTGGTTCATCTATATTTTTACTTTTTCATTCTTTCTAACATATCTGTTACTTTTCTAACCTTATTTTATTTTTTACTCTTTGTTATTGTTCTGCTCCTTTTTTTTCATTCCTTTCTTCTTTTTTTTTCTTTTCTTGCCACCCCACGTGGCTTGCAAGATCTTGGTTCATGAGCCAGGGGTCAGGCCGGAGCTCCTCCAATGGGAGCTCCGAGACCGAACCACTGGACTAACAGAGAACCTCAGACCCTAGGGAATAGTCATCGGAGTGAGGTCTCCCAGAGGTCCTCACCTCAGCACCAAGACCCAGCTCCACCCAACAGCCTAGGAACTCCAGTGCTGGAAGCCTCAGGCCAAACAACCAGTAAAACAGGAACACAACCCCACCCACCAAAAAATTTTTTTAAAAAATGAGATAGCAAAATAACGGAGCAAGGTAAAAACCTACAAGACCAAATAAGTGAAGAGGAAGTAGGCAATCTACCTGAAAAAGAATTCAGAGTAATGATAGTAAAGATGATCCAGAATCTCAGAAATAGAATGGAGGCACAGATTGAGAAAATACAAGAAATGTTTAACAAAGATCTAGAAGAACTAAAGAACAAACAAACAGAGATGAACAACACAATAACGGAAATGAAAAATACACGAGAAGGAATCAATAACAGAATAACTGAGGCAGAAAACGAGTAAGTGAGCTGGAAGACAGAATGGTGGAAATAACTGCTGAGGAGCAGAATAAAGAAAAAAGAATGAAAAGAATTGAAGACAATCTCAGAGACCTCTGAGACAACACTAAACGCACCAACATTCGAATTATACGGGTCCCAGAAAAAGAGAAAAAGAAAGGATCTGAGAAAATATTTGAAGAGATTATAGTGGAAAACTTCCCCTAACATGGGAAAGGAAACAGTCACCCAAGTCCAGGAAACGCAGAGAGTCCCACACAGGATAAACCCTAGGAGAAACACACCAAGACACATATTAATCAAACTAAGAAAAATTAAGTTCAAAGAAAAAATATTAAAAGCAGCAAGGGAAAAGCAAAAAATAACATAGAAAGGAATCCCCATAGGGTGATCAGCTGATTTTTCAGCAAAAACTCTGCAGGCCAGAAGGGAGTGGGAGGATATACTTAAAGGGATGAAAGAGAAAAACCCACAAGCAAGATTACTCTACCCAGTAAGGATCTCATTCAGATTCAACAGAGAAATCAAAAGCTTTACAGACAAGCAAAAGTTAAGAGAATTCAGCACCACCAAACCAGCTTTCAGCAAATGCTAAAGGAACTTCTTTACGCAGGAAACACAAGAGAAGAAAAAGACCCACAAAAACAAACCCAAAACAATTTAAAAAATGGTAATAGGAATATACATATCAATAATAACCTTGAATGTAAATGGATTAAATGCTCCAACCAAAAGACACAGACTGGCTGAATGGATACAAAAACAAGACCCATATACATGCTGTCTACAAGAGACCCACTTCAGACCTCGGGACACATACAGAATGAAAGTGAAGGGATGGAGAAAGATACTCCATGCAAATGGAAACCAAAAGAAAGCTGGAGTAGCTTTCTTTTACTCGTATCAGATAAAATAGACTTTAAAATAAAGACTGTTACAAGAGATAACGAAGGACACTGCAAAATGATCAAGGAATCAATCCAAGAAGATGTAACAATTATAAATATTTATGCACCCAACACAGGAGTACCTCGATACATAAGGCAAATGCTAACAACCATAAAAGGGGAAATCAACAGTAACACAATAATAGTAGGGGACTTTAATACCCCACTTACACCAATGGACAGATCATCCAAACAGAAAATAAATAAGGAAACACAAGCTTTAAATGACACAACAGACCAAACAGATTTAATATTTATAGAACATTCCACCCAAAAGTCACCGAATACACTTTCTTCTCAAGTGCACACAGAACATTCTCCAGGATAGATCACATCTTGGGTCACAAATCAAGCCTCAGAAAATTTAAGAAAATTGAAATCGTATCAAGCATCTTTTCTGAACACAACGCTATGAGACTGGAAATCAATGACAGGAAAAGAAAAAACTGTAAAAAACACAAATACATGGAGGCTAAATAGTGCACTACTAAATAACCAAGAGATCGCTGAAGAAATCAAAGAAGAAATAAAACAATGCATACAAACAATGACAATTAAAACACGATGACCCAAAACCTGTGGGACACAGCAAAAGCAGTTCTAAGAGGGAAGTTTATGGCAATTCAATCTCACCTCAAGAAACAAGAAAAATCTCAAATAAACAATCTAACCTTACACCTAAAGCAACTAGAGAAAGAAGAACAAAGAAAACCCAAGTCAGTAGAAGGAAAGGAATCATAAAGATCAGAGCAGAAATAAATGAAATAGAAACGAAGAAAACAATAGCAAAGATCAATAAAACTAAAAGTTGGTTCTTTGAGAAGATAAACAAAACTCATAAACATTTAGCCAGACTCATCAAGAAAAAAAGGGAGAGGACGCAAATCAATAAAATCAGACACGAAAAAGGAGAAATCACAAGTGACACCGTAGAAATACAAAGGATTATAAGAGACTACTACAAACAACTATATGCCAATAAAATGGACAACCACAAAGAAACGGACAAATTCTTGGAAAGGTACAATTTTCCAAGACTGAACCAGGAAGAATTAGAAAATATAAACAGACCTATCACAAGTAATGAAATTGAAACTGTAATTAAAAATCTTCCAACAAACAAAAGTCCAGGACCAAATGGCTTCACAGGCAAATTCTAACAAACATTTAGAGACGAGCTAACACCTATCCTTCTCAAACTCTTCCAAAAAAGTGCAGAGGGAGGAACACTCCAAAATTCTTTCTATGAAGCCATCATCACCCTGATACCAAAACCAGAAAAAGATATCACAAAAAAAGAAAATTATAGACAAATATCACTCATGAACGTAGATGCAAAAATCCTGAACAAAATACTAGCAAACAGAATCCGACAACATATTAAAAGGATCATACACCATGATCAAGTGGGATTTATCCCAGGAATGCAAGGATTCATCAATATACACAAATCAATCAATGTGAAACACCATATTAACAAATTAAGGAATAAAAACCATATGATCATCTCAATAGACTCACAAAAAGCTTTTGACAAAATTCAACACCCATTTATGATAAAAACTCTCCAGAAAATGGGCATAGAGGGAACTTACCTCAATATAATAAAGGCCATATATGACAAACCCACAGGAAACATCATACTCAATGGTGAAAAACTGAAAGCACTTCCTCTAAGATCAAGAACAAGACAAGGATGTCCACTCTCGCCACTCTTACTCAACATAGTTTTGGAAGTCCTAGCGACAGCAATCAGAGAAGAAAAAGAAATAAAAGGAACACAAATTGGAAAAGAAGAAGTAAAACTGTCACTGTTTGCAGATGATATGATACTATACATAGAAAATCCTAAAGATGCCACCAGAAAACTACCAGAATTAATCAATGAATTTGGTAAGGTTGCAGGATACAAAATTAATGCACAGAAATCTCTGGCATTCCTATACACTAACAATGAAAAATCAGAAGAAGAAATTAAGGAAACAATCCCATTTACCATCACAAAAAAAGAATAAAATACCTAGGAATAAACCTACCTAAGGAGGCAAAAGACTTGTACTCAGAAAACTATAAAACACTGATGAAAGAAATCAAAGATGACATAAACCGATGGAGAAATATACCATGCTCTTGGACTGGAAGAATCAGTATTGTGAAAAAGACTATACTACCCAAAGCAATCTACAGGTTCAATGCAATCCCCATCAAATTACCAATGGCAGTTTGTACAGATTTAGAACAAAAAATGTTACAATTTGTATGGAAACACAAAAGACCCTGAATAGCCAAAGCATTCTTGAGAAAGAAAAATGGAGCTGGAGGAATCAGGGTCTCCGACTTCAAACTACACTACAAAGCTACAGTAATCAACACAGTATGGTGCTGGCACAAAAACAGAAATATAGATCAATGGTACAGGATAGAAAGCCCAGAGATAAATCCAAGCACATATGGTTACCTAATTTATGACAAAGGAGGCAAGAACATACAGTGGAGAAAAGACAGCCACTTCAATAAGTGGTGCTGGGAAAACTAGACAGCTACATGTAAAAGAATGAAATTAGAACACTCCCTAACACCATACACAAAAATAAACTCAAAATGGATTAGAGAGACCTAAATGTAAGACCGGACACTATAAATCTCTTAGAGGAAAAACACTCTTTGACATAAACCACTGCAAGATCTTTTTTGACCCACCTCATAGAGTAATGGAAGTAAAAACAAAAATAAACAAATGGGACCTAATGAAACTTAAAAGCTTTTGCACAGCAAAGGAAATCATAAACAAGACAAAAAGACAACCCTCAGAATGGGAGAAAATGTTTGCAAACAAAGCAACAGACAAAGGATTTATCTCCAAAATATACAAATAGCTCATGCAGCTCAATATCAAAAAAACAAAAAAACCCAATTAAAAAATGGGCAGAAGACCTAAATAGACATTTCTCCAAAGAAGACATACAGATGGCCAAGATGCATATGAAAAGAAGCTCAACTTCACTAATTATTAGAGAAATGTAAATCAAAACTACAATGAGGTATCACCTCACACCAGGTAGAATGGCCATCATCAAAAAATCTACAAACAATAAATGCTGGAGAGGGTGTGGAGAAAAGGGAACCCTTTTGCATTGTTGGTGGGACTGAAAATTGATACAGCCACTATGGAGAACAGTATGGAGGTTCCTTAAAAAACTAAAAATAGACCATATGACCCAGCAATCCCACTATTTGGTATATACCCTGAGAAAACCATAATTCAAAAGGACACATGCACCCCAGTGTTCACTGCAGCACTATTTACAATAGCTGGAACATGGAGACAGCCTAAATGTCCAATGATAGATGAATGGATAAAGAAGATGTGGTACATATATATACAATGGAATATTACTCAGCCATAAAAAGAAATGAAATTGGGTCATTTTAGAGATGTGGTTGGACTTAGAGTCTGTCATACAGAGTGAAGTAAGCCAGAAAGAGAAAAACAAATATCGTATATTAACACATATACGTGGAATCTTGAAAAATGGTACAGATGAACCTATTTGTAGGGCAGGAATAGAGCAGTAGAGAACGGACATGTGGACACAGGGTGGGCAAGGGGAGGGTGGGACGAATTGGGAAATTAGGTTTGACATAAATACACTACCATGTGTAAAACAGATAGCTAGTGGGAACCTGCTTGTATAGCACAGGGAGCTCAGCTCAGTGCTGTGACGACCTAGGTGGGTGGGATGGGGGGGATGGGAAGGAGGTCCAAGAGGGAGGGGATATAGGTATACAAATAGCTGATTCACTTCATTGTACAACAGAAACTAACACAACCTTTTAAAGCAATTTTACTCCAATAAAAAAACAAAAAATATATATATACACACACACATATACAATAAATAAATAAATAAGGAAGAAATATCTGAAACTTATAAAAAGAAAACAAAATATTTAGCCTGGCTTAAGCTGTAATTTTAAAGAACAGATTTTCTCAAAATTACAATCTTTTGCCATTTGGTAACTGACTGAATTAAGTAGTTATTCACAAAACTCAAGACACACAAAAAATAACAATCTCTACTGAATACATCTCTTTCAGGTATAAGTACAATTCCATGTGTTAAAGAAATCGAATCAGTCAGATCTCTAATGATTAGGGTCCTAATTATCAAACATACACTTTCTCCTTGTGAACTTTCCACAATAACTGGCTTAAATCTGCTAAAACTACTGCCATGAATGGAGAACACTGCTGTTCATTTTAGTTTCAGAGCTGGTTCTCTTCAGTGGACACAGGTTTTTATTGTTTGGGACTTTTTTTTTTTTTTACATTATGTTATTGCAATGAGGGACACGAAGAAGGTGAAGAGATATTCTAAAAACAATTCCTTGTATTCAGAAACTCCGTAGATGAAGACTCCATAGATGAAGACAGAAATAACAGAGGAGGCATGAGACTGCATTCCAAGAACCTGGAAGAAGGGATTACCATATACGAAACAGTAAGTAGAATGTGACTGATACAGGACCCTTAACAATGAACCAACATCTCCCATACCCCTTTTTATATGGAGTTACAAAATCATTTTTAATAAATAATATTGAACCCCACATCAACTGAATTTCTTCAAGTCTCTTGCCTACTGCTGCAAAAGAAAATGAAATCATTATAATAAACTTATTGTAACATAAAAGCTAATGTTGTACTGGGAAACGTTCTATGAACTCTAAGGAAAAAAAACCCTACAAAGATAGTAAACTCCCACATTTTCCACCACTGTTGGGAGAGGAAAGACAACAAACAGGGAGAAGAAGGAAGTGGACGGAGAGGAAAAAACTGAAGAAGAAATCTCCCTCAGCTCCAAATAAGGCAGGCTCATCAACCAGTACACCCCCCCTCTCAACCCCCCTCCCTTCACTGACTGTCCCAAAGCTACAAACTATATTTTTCCACCTTTACTACTTTATCAAGATATTACAACAAATTATATTTTAAAAATTATACAAGTGATTTTAGAAATGGAATGTTAAGTTATTTAATAACATTGGTATGCTTTTACAGTTTGATGGTTTGTAAATATCATTTTTTTTACTACAGGCAAATTTACTCTGGCTCTAGGTATTAATGGCATATTAAATGGCATTTATCTCATCTAAGGGATATAATGTAAATAACCAGCCATAAATTAGTATAAATTTAAAACTCATTCATGGTTCATTAACAGTCTTAAATGAATATTTACAGACACAAAACAGGTTCATTTTAGTTGTATATTTGCGGTAAATCAAATAGAACAATCTCCCATTTTCACTTTACTTTTGTTCATTTATAATCAGAAAGTTACAGCATTTAAAGTTCATATCATGTAATGCTTCTCATAACTCAGATTGTAAAATAAACATGAGCTTAATTTCCCATTTACATCTAAGATTAGTATCAACACTTTATTATTTATTTTGTAATGTGAACTTTATTTACACTAACCAGTCACAGAGGCTGTGACAAGTAGAAATGCTAAGTCTGATCTTCTTAACATAAATGTTACGTCACGTTTACTCAGTTTATCCCTGAATCAGTTTAATTAAAAAAAAATCCAAGTTCTAAGATATAACAAATATAGGGAGCATTTCAGTAGTGATCTCCAAAGTTTTATTCCAGTGCTTTAATGAAGAGGTTATACTACAGACCAGCGCAAAAGAGAACGACGGCAAAGGCAAGTTTGAACTACATCTGTACTAGCCTTATATTGATATAATTTGTCAATTTTTTAAAAAACTTAAAATTCAAAACACATTTCCCCTTCGCATGTCATTTTCTCACAAAAAAAACTATCACAAAAGATATTTTTTAAATGTAGTAAATGAGTGTGGTATTGGGTTTTAGCAAATAAAGTCTATTTTTTTAAAAACGTAAATGAAATTAACCCTATAGCTCTACTTTCTGTAAAGAGTATGAATAACTCTTAGATTGAAATACATGGCATAAACCCCTTGGGCCCTTATGTGCTCTTCTTCCATTAAAAGGAAAATCTACAGTATTGTATAGTCTAAGCTATATGTTTAGAATATTGTACAGATTGATATAAAGCCATTTAATCAAGGAAGAAAAAGCTATGCCAAGTGAATGATATGATTCATTTTATTGGTTTGATTCCTAATTATTCCAAGGAGAAAACTGTGGGATGATGGAGGGTGGCTGGAGAAGGGGAGATGTAGGCAGAAGAGTAGAATGTAGAGAGAAAGGAAGGTTGAGACTTGAGACTAATCTGTTTATATATATATATATACATATATATATACACATATATATACATATATATATATATCTTAAATGCATACACATCCCCATATAACATTCTTCTGTTCGGAATTTTAAAAGGGTTTTTTTAAAAAAATCAGTTGTAAACATCTCTTACTTTTAAACATGTTTTTCTCATTATAACAAACTACAATTTAATAACAATTCAAACTGCAAAACCATATACTATTTGGTACAGAAATATAAGCCAAAGAATCATCAAGAGGAGAACAAAGGGAAGTCTTGTAGCAGTCCTCTAAATCCTACACCTACTATACTACTGTTGACTGCAGAAGACTGGAAGTTGATGTTTCATCTGAAAAGTACCAATAGGACCAGTACTGAAGCAGAGTAGAAAATTACTATAAAAGCAATACTTCTGGTTTCAGAGTTGTTTAGAATCTTAGTTTTGTTTTATTTTTAAGTAAAGAAACTTATTTACATGTTTATTTTTATATTTACTCTTATGATTATGAAATGAAAACACTTTCTTTTGCTTTTATAAATGTGCTATAATATGAAATGGGTGTGTTCACCATTTAATTAAACCAAGAGATTTACTAAAATGTACTTTATAGTAAATCAAAAATAATCATTAAAGAAATGAAAAAAGATATATAAAAATATTCTAGAATGTCTTATAAAACTGATTAATTTACAGCATTAACCCCTTAAATATAGTAAACACCTCACTATTCCGTATCTTACAGATATTTTAATTTTTTTCAAAGAATCTATTTTTTATTTTAGCAGCACTGAAATTCTATTTACACAATGAAGAGCAATGGCGAACAACCAACCAAACCACTACCCTCAGAAAACGAAATATTCTATTGATTTTAATATACATACTATCAATTCTACCCTTGAATTTGAAGAATATGTGAACTGTGAGAAGTAAAATCAAAATCGAACTGATTACAGTTCAGAAACCTAAATAAAGTGCCACAGATCAAAAAATAACTGCTTCATATTCAAAGGCACAAGTTCAACTTCACAGATCCTCTGGACTCACTGCATTACACTGCAGGAGAGAGAGGTTAAGAAGTGACCTTGGGATCCTGCTCTCCAGATGTCTGAAGGACCCATTTCTTTATTAAAAGTATCTCTACTTTTGATAAATACCTAGCTTACTACACACTTGATGTCTTGGCTCTTATAAGACTCTACTTGAAGCTCTTTTGAAATTTTAGGACTGTAGATATTATAAAGAAAAAATTTAAGAAGATGCAACATGCACAAAGGGTCAACATATACTCTTTCCTTTCTGATGCAATGCACAAGAAGGTTAAGAAACTACTATCATACACCCTTAAGTTTGGGGGCATATTTTCAGAGATTTTAAATGAGAAATTCAATAAACGTTACACATTTACTTCCCATTATTTCAGATCATGAAAGAAATTTTTAACTAATTTGTAATATTATATATATATATATATATATACATATATATATATGTATATATATATATATATATATATGCTCCACAAATAACTATCTACAGATATACATCCATATAAAAATTCCCTTATTCTTTTAACTAAAAATTAAGTTTATGTTTCTTCTGGTCATAAAAATCCAGTTTGGGGTGTTTTAAAAGTTCAAACATATATTAAGCCATGCTTTGCTTTGGCACTAGCTCCCCCTCCAGACCAACCTACTGATATAACTGCACTTAAAAAAATAAACAAGTAAGAAACACAAGTTTTTCCAAGCCACTAGCAATTTCAAAATTCACCACTTTTAAAGACACTCCAATTCCTTAAAATAACTAGTTAAAATTTGTAACCAAACACTGTAGAATGTAATCAGAGGTACTGTTTTTTCAATTCCATATGTCTCAAATAAAACTGACTTGTAGGAAAACAACTTCAAGTGACTTTCAATTTAAGAACATCCTAAAATACAATCTATATAATGCTTTATTTTATGGAAATTATTTTGAATCACCAGCCTAATAAACCACAACATACTCTTCATGTTAACTCACTACTTGATCAAAGACACATTTTGCATGTTTCTGCAATCTATGCAACTTTCATTCCAGCTGTTCAGCAATTCAAGAATTCTCAGTTTATAAAGCAGGAAAAGGAAAATTCATGCCTCCAAACCATCCTTCTATGTTCCTTAAATCCTATTCATTTCTAAGTCCCTGCATTTTTACATACTAAGCTGTAAAATCACAATTTCAAATGTTTGAATTCCCACCCTATCCCTACTATTGTAGTAGTTATAAATCAAGTAATTAAGACTCTCTATATACATTTTATGGTATATTTCACAAGGTTAGCAATGTATGCAGCCTTATTATACGGCATAGGATTTTAGGTTAATTTTAACTTATTTTGAAGAAGAGAGAATACAGCTTATACTTCAGTAAAACTCTATAGTGCTGCAAATTTCTCTCCTAAAATGTTTCTTATATGATGCACCCTTTAAAAGAAGTATGCATAAAGACAAAATTTAATCAAGAAAATAAATATGCACTTAACCCCAAGAATAACAGGGGGAAAAGAAACTATAATTAAACCTTGCCTGCAGTTTCTAAAGAGAGCCAAGCCAAAGTTCAATCAGTTACTTGTGATGAGTTTAATTGTAAACTGATAGAAAACTTTTGTAGAAATTTGGTCTGCGTTCCCTTGAGGTTTGGGGTTTCTTTAGGAGATTCTGGCTTTCCCAGGTCCACTTTCTTTAGTTGGCTTAAGTCAACTGTAAATTAATTCAAACATGGCAAGAAGAAACAACACCTCTCCCTGCCTCTATCCAAGGCCTCAGTCAAAAGTCTAATATACAGCAAAACGCTAAAGCTCACCAGGGATAAATTTTAACCATGACACTGCCATTTAACTTAAGAAATACACTGCGTCTCCGACGTTCTGTGTGGCTGAGGATTGCAAACCCCGCTGTGAGAGAAAAACAGGTGCTGCACACGACAGCCCACTCACTCTTGCAGGACAAACCTTTAACTAATAAACAGGGACTCATTTAACCTTCCCAAATAAGTTTAGATACTCTAAAGCCGCAAACTCATCATTTCCACATCAAACGGGGGTGCAGCGGCACTCACACCGTGCACTGCCCTGGCACTGGCCCCTCGCCTGGAGCGGATGTTTGCACGGGTCCACTCCCCGATTTCCAGCCGAAGAACCCCTCACGAAAGCCCCTAACGCACAGGCATGCTCTTCCCCACTGTCTGTGACAACATGGAGCGAGTTGCTGGCGAAAGGGTAGGTAGGTGTAGAGGAGAGAAGAGGGACACCTCCCACCCCCGCCCCCATCCCTTCTCCTCTCCTCGGCTTCGGCCCCTTCCCTAACCAAGGATGCTTGACGCCGAGGGCAGCCGCCACGCCGCTCCACGTCCCGGCCGGGGCGGCAGGCGCCCCTAGCCCCCTGCCCGCGCCCCCCGGGCAGCGCAAAGGCACCCACCAGAGGGTCCCGGGGGCTCCCTCCCCACTTTCCCCGGAGCCGCTGGATAAGCAACAGCAGTGGCAGCAACAGGCCCGGGGGTTGCCTGGGGAAAAAGAGCAGCGACGGCCGTCAGGCACCTCCCCGGAGCCTCCTGAGATCCCGCGCTCGCCCAGCCCCAGACCCCGAGACGTGCGTGGCCCGGCTCCCAAACGCCCCCTTACCCGAGGCGGGAGCAGAGGCGGTCTCCGCCGTTCCCCAGTCGCCGCCGCCGCCGCCGCCGCTACAGTCCTCAGCCGCAGCTGCCCCGCGTTGGGGTAGTGGGAGGGGTGGCTGGGTGGAGGATGCTATTCCCGACTGAAGGGAGAGGAAGAAACGGAAACAGGAACCGCCGCCGCCGCCGCTGCTTAACGGAGCCTTCGGCGCCACTGACTGAGGGAGAGCGCGAGGCGGCGCGAGCCAAGCAGTCGCTGACAGCGCGAGACCGAGCGCGAGCCGGGTCCCGGGTGCGCGACCCCGAGCAACGCCGGCCCCATTCCGCAAGGAAAGGAAGGGGACGGGTCGGCCCGGGGCTGGGAGGGGGCGGCGGTGGGCGGGGGCCTGGAGCGTAGGGAAGCCGGCTACTCCGGTCGGCCGGAGATAACACGCGCACGCGCCGGAGCGGCTCTGACAACGAGCGCAGGCGGGGAAGCCTCGGCTAGAGCAAGCGTGCGCGCGCGAATGGGGGCGCGCGCCCCTCAGCGTTCCAGGCTTCTAGGAGAAGGCGCGCATGCGCTGGCCGCTGCCACCTACGGGGACCCCGGCATCTGCCAGGGCTTCTCGCTGCCCCCTTCTCGCCGCGCCCGTTGATAACGTAGCCGCAGCATCCACCGCCCGGCTGAGTTGCGGGCTACAGCGGGACCCGGAGACTTCCAGCAGGGCAGCAGCTGTGCGCGCGAACGCCGGCTCCGACACGAGCGTAGGCCGCCCTCTACCGCCTGAAGGCCGGAGGCTAAAGGGGGCGCGAGTGGAGCCGGGCTCTCCACTCCCGGGAGCGCCACCTCCGGGAAATGCCGTATTCTCTACCGCCGGGAAACGGACCGGCCCGTGCCAGTTCTGCCCGCGGCCCTAAGGAGCACTGGTATTGGAGATGTGGAACAGGCTCCTTGCTACTTTTCAGGAGTGATCGCTGCTGCTCAGCCCCTGCAGCCCAGGTCTGGCCGCTCCGCTGCAGCTTGCAGCACGATCATAGAATGGCATCGCAGCCACATGCGACTAGCGAAGCCCTGTTTTATCTTGTGAGAGCTGGTCTTCCACATTCGCCCCGACAGAAAGACCCACCCACCCCCACCCCCACCCCCCCGCCACGAGGGCCCGAGTTCGGTGCCTGGCCTCTCCCCCGACCCACGGCTGCAACAGCCCCTCCGAAGCGGAAGTTTATTCAGTACGGGAAAGAGAACATGGGGCGGGGGTGGGGGAGAGGGTTTTTCCCTAGGATGCTTCCTACCCGCTCGGACTCGGGAAATTCCTGGCGCCCGCGATGCAGAGCAGTGGGCCGAAGAGCTAGACCAGTCAAGCCCAGACGGCGAGCTGAGCCGGACGACCTGAGCGCGCAGCCCAGGCACACAAAGTAGTCGCGGGCCGAGGCGGGGGTGCCATGGAGGCCAATCAGAGACGCGAGCACGTGAGTGGAGTGGGAGCCGGCCAATCAGAGGGTGGGAGGATGAGCTTCCCGTACCGAACTCTTCCCTGTAGCCTGCGGACCCAGATCCCAAGCCTGGGGTGCAATACCTCGGGAAAGGAAATGGTGCTCTAAAGACAAAAAAATTATTTCTCTAGACTTGGGTATTTTTAAGTAAATGCCTTAGGTACTTATCCCAGAGCAAAGAGTGGCAGCCTTTTGCATGCCGCGTATGAAAGGATCACAGAAAAGAGACTTAAGAGGCAGTGGTCTGCCAAGATTGCAATCTGCCTAAAAACACTAATAAATTTACGTTTATTGACACCTTTTTATAGGCCAGGAACTGTATTACAGAAATACAAATAAGATACTGCTGATTCAAAGAAGAAAAAAGTTCCCTGTCCTCAAGAAGTTCAGTTTCCTCTGAAAGAGGTTTGCTGGACCTTATGACTGGTATTTATCCTCAGACCTTTAAACAAAAAGCTCTCAGCGAAGTGGTAGTTTCCAGTCATTTTTATGATTGTTATCTCCCTGTAAGAAGAGAAATTTGAGAGAAAAGTAGAGTGACTTATCTAAGGTCACACAAAAATATACAGGCAGAGCCAGAATGATACTCTAGCTCAGAGTTTAGACACCATCATTCAACCATCATTTATCTAACCCATGGTTGCTATCCTCCACTGAAGAGGTTTCTGCTCTAAGCTTATAAATTGAGCAAAATTCTGCTATAAGAGCCACATACTTTAGTTGTTGGAACTTATCAGAAATTTTAGGCTTATGCCATAGTAAGATAGATTAAGGCCAAAGTCTTATCAGTCAAACTCTAGGTAATTTTTAGAAGTCAGAGATGAGGTGGATATTTACTTTTTAATTTAAACAGCACTTTAAAAAAATATTTTAGCAAGCATGTTTAACTTTATAGCTTACCTTGTATAATATTTTAAGATCTCCAACTTCAAAGCTTTAATTTACATTTGCCTCAAAACATCTGGGTTTTTTAATCTGGGCTTCATTTTTCCTTTCCAAAAACCTAGGAATTGAAATATTTATATTCTCTACCTCCTTCTGCTAAAAAAAAAATAAAAAATAAAAAATTGTGTCCAAGGAATGTTCGTCTAGGATTTAGTGCACTTTAATAGGGTGGCATAATATATATTGAAACACCAAATAACTTTGGTGTCTCTAAGATATTCTCAGAAACTAGTCCTTCAGCAATTCGGATTGTGTTCTGTTGAATCAGTGTGCGGCACAGCCTCTGACAGAACACTGTTATCAAAGCCCTTTCCAGGACATGCCCAGCATGTAGATGCCACCTCAGAACTGGAAGTATCAGTTAAACAACTGATTTGTGAGAACCAATCTTTACACATTGAGGTCCAGGCCAATAATGAATTTCCAGAAAATTCCCAACAATTCCAGCTTTTAAAAAACACATTTCTTTTACTCTCACAAGAGAGATAATTACTGAAACTTTGCCTTCTTCTTGCTAGGTTAAATTTCTGACAGAGAAAATATCCCCAAAAGATTCTAAACATCTCTGGCCACCAGAAGACATCTCTGTCAAAGGCTGTTTTCTCCATAAGCTCCAGCCTCCCCCTCTGCTTCTAGGCCCTCTAGCTCTTCTTACCCCAGCTGCCTGCCTCTGCCTCTCATCATTCCTAGTTTCTTATATTTGCCTGAGCAAGCAGAATTGCTCCACCACTTCCTCCACGGCTCCCTCACCAACTAGGTTTTACGCCTATCTCTGCTTATCTGAAAACTTACAGGCAAGTTCTGCTCAACAAAACATTGTACAGAACATTCTTCATGACATGTTGTACTGAGAACTAATAGAACCTTGTCAGTACATTATATTCTTTTTCATAAGCCTGCGTGAAATTCTTAGTCATCAACCAGAGCTGTGGAGTCTTGCGGATGGGGTGAGGAGGAATCAATCATTAGACAATGGAAAAGATCAACATGAAAGTTAGTGAGTACAGGAGTGGCCATTTTCTTGAGAGATTAGCTAGATCAAAGTTAATGAACTTGAATACTATCACATTTCCAAAATTTTGAACATTCATGTAGGAACTATTTTGAAATTGACTACCATTTCATTAATGACTATAATAAAAATAATAGATGAGGTGTAATATTGCTGAGTGCCAGGCCCCATAATAAGCTCTTTACCTCCGTTATTTAACTCTCAAATCAACCCTTTGAGGTAGGCCCCTTATTACAATGGTTGGGGGGATCAGAGAGAAAGGTTGAAGAGGCTCTCAGGAGGTTCAGCAGCAGCTACTTACCAAATAGTTTAGAAAATTCTCCATCTCTGTCATTGTGGACCAACTGAATATCAGCCCTAGAAACATTCTTTTTTTTTTTTTTTAATTTTATTTATTTTATTTTTGGCTGCATTGGGTCTTCGTTGCTGCACACGGGCTTTTCTCTGCTTGTGGCGAGCGGGGGCTACTCTTTGTTGCGGTGCGCGGGCTTCTCATTGCGGTGGCTTCTCTTGTTGGGAGCACCAGCTCTAGGCGCACGGGCTTCAGTAGTTGTGGCACACAGGCTCAGTAGTTGTGGCTCACGGGCTCTAGAGCGCAGGCTCAGTAGTCATGGCGCACGGGCTTAGTTGCTCCACGGCATGTGGGATCTTCCCAGACCAGGGCTCAAACCCATGTCTCCTGCATTGGCAGGCAGATTCTTAACCACTGCACCACCAAGGAAGCCCGCCCTAGAAACATTCTTAATAAATTTTAATTGCTCTTGTTTTCTAATTGTTGCTCTAGCTACGTTTTACTTAGAGGATTCCTTTTTGCAGCAAATCATCCAAAGGACAGCATTGTTATTACTACATGCAAGAAGGTGTGACCTTGAGATAATCATTTTACCAATTTGGGCCTTAGTTTTCTCATCTGCAAAATAAAAGAGTTGGACTAGATAAACTTTAGTTGTTTGCCAGTTCTAAAACAATAAATCTAGCTAGTTTGACACACCATTGGCAGTAACTACAACAATGAAATATGGAAAAACCATCCATACTTTCAAATCCAATAAATATTTTAAGTCACTTTTGAGCCAACTCCTTAAATAGAAACTCTGTCTAACCCACTCGTTAAAGAGCCAAAGCCAGTCTTTCCAATCAGAAGGTTAAATAAAGTGACTGATGTAAAGACTGATGAAACTGGCCAAACTATCCCTCCTTGTGACTTGCCTGCATGGCTGAAATTACTGTCTTCTCCATTTAGGATAAAGTATCAGATAGTTCACACTGTTGATTTCTTATTCAACATCTACTCCTGTTCCTTCCTTATTAACAGAGTTCCTTGTTTTTATTTTTATTTGTTTGTTCTTTAGGTAACCATCCAACCTCCAGCTACAGAAGGGCAACTCAATTAGTCTGAGTCAATCAGTAAATGAATTCCCTTGTATGGTAGAGACTCGTAAGGCTTACCCTGTCTTTCCAGGCACATACAGAGATTACATCCCTGCCACCCACCCCAACACTTGTAGTTCGGTGGACCATGTGACTAGTTATAGTCACTAGTCTATAGTGGGTTGTGGATAAAAGTGGTATGTGTCACTTCCAGGTAAAACACCTAATTGCAAGTATAAGTCCATCTAGAGTTACTCTTCCCCAGTCTCAAGACCAGCATTGTTGAAGATGATACAGCCTCTGTCAACCTAGGTCCCCGAGAAAGAACAATGTGGAACAGCCCACCTCCCACCCTTATCAAGTCAGAATGGATATATAGTTTGAGTAAACACTATACCTTTGTTGTTTAAGCTACTGAGATTTGGGGGGCTTTTTGTTTTTTGTTTTTATTGCTGTGTGACCTAGAATCTAAGTTATGCTAGGTCCTAGACTACCCTAATTATTACACCTGAAAACCATTGTAGTCCTGGGGTAAACTGGCCCCATCAACTGAAGGGAAGGATTTTGGGCCCATGCTTTGGGGAGAAGATTCTCTCTTTCCTACCATGTATGAACAGGTCAGCCTATAAGCCAGATTGCCACTGGCAGCAATCTAACAACCACAAGAGGAACTAAACTTAGAATGAAGTCAACACACTAAGGATGGCAAACAGAGAGAAGAACACTTGAAGATATGATTGAGCTGAAGGTTATATCACTCCAGAAGGCTAATCTTCTGTGGACTTCTAAATCTGCAAAATAATTATTCTGCTTGTTTGTTTCTCCAAAACGCTGTAAGCAGAAAATACACCTTGAATATTGTTAATTTCATCACAGTTCCTAACACAGATCTAGCTCAAGAAGCAGTCAAAAATATTGGATGAATTAAAATCTTTTAAAATATAATAGCTCATACTCTTGCCTTCAGAAATAAAATATTACTTGCATTAACAAGGGGGAAAAGTAATTTGATTCAACTCAGTCTTTTTACAGGTGAAGAGAAGACCCAGGTACGTTACAAAATTTATGAAGTTCACAAAGCATTGTTACGGCAGAACTGAAGGGGGAAAAAAACCTAATAATTGCTTCATCAGAAATGACCGTAGTCTGGGCATATACCCAGAGAAAACCATAATTCAAAAAGACACATGCACCCCAATGTTCATTGCAGCACTATTTATAATAGCGAGGTCATGGAAGCAACCTAAATGCCCATTGACAGACAAATGGATAAAGAAGATGTTGTACACATGTACGATGGAATATTACTCAGCCATAAAAAGTAATGAAATTGCGTCATTTGTAGAGACGTGAATGGACCTAGAGACTGTCATACAGAATGAAGCAAGTCAGAAAGAGAAAAACAAATATTGTATATTAATGCATATATGTGGAATCTAGAAAAATGGTGCAGATGAACCAGTTTGCAGGGCAGAAATAGAGGCACAGATGTAGAGAACAAACATATGGACACCAAGGGGGGAAGCGGGGTGAGGGGGGAGCATGGGATGAATTGGGAGATTGGGATTGACATATGTACACTAATTTGTATAAAATAGATAACTAATAAGAACCTGCTGTATAAAAAAAATTAAATTAAATTTTTAAAAAATGAACATAGTTTCCAACTCAAGATGGAGAAGTAATGAGACAGTAGTAGACCCTGGTAGTTAAAAACTTTGAAGTTAAGACAAAAGTAGCTTACTTATTAGCTATACGATCTTGGAAAAGGTACTTAACCTCCCTGAGCCCTGGTTTTTCCATCTGTAAAAGAGGATAACAATCTCTAACTCATAGAGTTGTGAGGAATAAGTGACTCAACATATAAAAAGCACTTAGCGGGCTTCCCTGGTGACACAGTGGTTAAGAATCCACCTGCCAATGCAGGGGACACGGGTTTGAGCCCTGGCACAGGAAGATCCCACATGCCACGGAGCAACTAAGCCCAGGCGCCACAACTACTGAGCCTGACCTCTAGAGCCCGCGAGCCACAACTACTGAAGCCCACGTGCCTAGAGCCCGTGCTCCACAACAAGAGAAGCCACTGCAATGAGAAGCCCGTGCACCACAACGAAGAGTAGCCCCCGCTCGCCGCAACTAGAGAAAAGACGGTGCGCAGCAACAAAGGCCCAATGCAGCCAAAAATAAAATAAATAAATTTATATAAAAAATAAAAAGCACTTAGCAAAATGCCTGACACATAGTAAACATTCTATATATTGCAGCCATATCAAAGGATGTTTATTCATAGCTAAATCAACTTTTTTTTTCATTAAGATAGATCCTGTTCTCCTTTATCATTTATTTAATTCAGACCGCTGACCTAAGTTTTTCCATAATATATAATTATAGTGTAGTCTATACAATTGTGTAGCCAGTATACACCTTTCCTATAAAAACGCTCCTCCCATTTCACAATTCTATCATATGATGGCAGCTAGAGAAGTCATATTACTGCTGACTGTCCCCTTGACCACAGCTAATTGGTCAAGAGGTGGATATCAGACCCAAGATGAACCAAGGAAGCCATTGTTCCAAGATTTTTAGACTTTGGAAGAGAGGTCATGCCAAGCCTCACCTAGATATAAAATCTGGGAAATGTCACTGGACATGTTTTTTTGCCAAGTGGAAAAAACACATTCTGTATTGAGAAAATACAGTCAATGGACAGGAAGCAGAGAGGATGCAGAGAATGTCTGTTACACTGGAATTCCCAGTTCCAGGTTTTCTTGATCATTGGCAGAATCTCTGCCTTTCCTTCTGCTTAGGTTTGCCTCTTCCAAGGGTTTCCCCCATATTCTTCCTATATATTTCCCATTTTGCATAAGCGAATTCCAGGTGAGTTTATTTTAGATGCAGTTAATGTAATGATATGCCATATGTTATCATAAAATAAAAAGGGAAAATCTTAGATTCATTATCTTTATTGACAACCTGAATGATACCTCTAAGAATATGATCGTCAAGTTTATAAAAATGAATCAATAAATTTTTATCAAATGCCAACTATAGGAAAAGTACCTGTGGCAGAGATTTCAAATTACCCCCTCTTATCTATTCTCTCATTCCTTCATGGTCCTATTGCCAATCAACTAAAATCTTACATTTCCCAGTCTCCTTTGCAGTGGGTGTGGCACATTACTAAATTCTGGCTGTTGAGATCTAAGCGTTATATGGGACTTCTATTCTTTTTTAAAAGAAGTCATAAAAAGAAAGGAGTTATACTCTTCTTCAGCCTACTCTCCATCCTATTACCTGGGACATGATATGATGACTGGAGCCCTTTCAGCCATCTTGGACCATGAAGGGGATAGCCATACCATAGGTATAGAATAATAGTGAGTAGGAAAGAGCCTGGCTCCCTGACAAATTTGTGAACCCTCCATGCCAATCCTGGAGTGCTTACCTCCAAAATTCTTTCATGCAAAAAAGAAATAAGCTTCTATCTTATTTAAGCCACTATCATCTAGGTTTTTCTGTTACATGCCACTGAACCTAATCCTGATACAATGCCATAGTAGTTTGATAAATTACATTGAGTTAAGTTGGCTTGTTCATGCTTTGCAAAAAGAGAAATAAATCCCAAAATGTTTGAAAACATTTGAAAGAAATGTAACAAAGACAAGTACATGCTACTACTATATTTTAAAATTTTAAACCAAAATTAAAACTACAGTCTGGGGAAGGATGGGATAGGTGAAAGAGAAAGAATTTTTTCAGAGACAAAAATTCCAGCCAAAAAAATAATTACCCCTGTCAAAATGTTATAAGTACTTGCTCCAGTAAGAGTGAGCTTCGCTGAAGTCACCAAAGTTCCAATGTTCCACTTTACAGGGGCAACAACTCTATGACTTCACCCAAGGAAACACTGGGTTCTGAGGGGAAAAACTAACTCTAACCATACTGACAAAAGATTGAAATACCAGAAGGCCCCTTGAGGGCAGAGATCCTGCCTATCTGTCTTGATCACCCCTATGTAGCATATTTGTTGAATGAGTTCATTCATTTTCATTGCCATAGACCTGCCAAGGGGAAAATCAAGAAAGTAATAACCTCTGGTTAGTCAGGATCTTCTACAGTTTCCATGGGAACAAGGCAGTATAGCGTTGTGGTTCAGAACGTAGATTCTGACTATATTTGGATCCTTGCTCTGCCACTTAATAGTGATGAGACCTTGGGAAAGTTTTTAAACCTCTGTCTTATTTTTTCATTCATGTAAAATGGGAATGATAATGTTATCTACCTCATCCATCGGGTTGTTGTGACTGTATAATGAGTTATTACTTATAAGGCTCTTAAGAAGACTGCCTGGGGCTTCCCTGGTGGCGCAGTGGTTGAGAATCTGCCTGCCAATGCAGGGGACACGGGTTCGAGCCCTGGTCTGAGAGGATCCCACTTGCCGCGGAGCAACTGGGCCCGTGAGCCACAATTAACCAAGCCGGCGCGTCTGGAGCCTGTGCTCCGCAACAAGAGAGGCCGCAATAGTGAGGGGCCCGCGCACCGCGATGAAGAGTGGCCCCCGCTTGCCACAACTAGAGAAAGCCCTCGCGCAGAAACGAAGACCCAACACAGCCATAAATAAAATAAATAAATAAAATTTAAAAAAAAAAAAAGAACAGAGCCTGGCACAGAGTAAGCACACAATAAATGTTAGCCATTTATAGCTCTACAAAAACCCTGAGCTAAAGCAAGCCTTTGTGAACACTACTGTCATTATCTGATCTAAATCCAAAGTCAAGATAACATGAAAACAGAATCTCAGGAAGAAAAAAAAAAAAATGATTGACAAGATTTCCTGGACCAAAGGCTGAATGTCATTTCAGTTCTGCAGTACATGCTACAACACAACTGTTGGTATTTAAAACAAAGAGTAAAGATTCTAAAAACAACCCCCTATAAATTGTGCTGGCATGATTTACAAGTAGAATTGTAAACTCACACAGATAGGGTCAAGTGGGGCTAACTTATATGTATTTCAAGGTTGATCATTTAGGTTTAAAATACATTCCCAGTCTTCTGGGCTCTTACACTCACATATCAAACAGCTGAGAAGTCCATCCAACTTCCAGAGAGGGAAATCTTGTTGGGTCTTCACGTCTTTCTTTACTCAGTCACATCATAGGTCTTCTGGCCTTCAGTCAGGTATTACTTCTGGTCCAAACTACTGTGCCAAGGTCGTGGAGGTTGCCCCTTCAGCAGGGGGTATGGGCATGAGCATGGCAGACCCTTTAGTAGAGGCAGGAGGTGGGCAGACAAGAATTGACATCTCTGGTACCCAGCTGTACTCCTTTCCCTTGCTTTCTCCTTCAATTTTTTACAACTCTACTAATCCCTCTAATGTTCACATGTAGCTCTTACAACTCTATCCTTCTACTTAGCAATTCAACTCAATCTCAGCCTTCATATTGGCCTATGAAAATTCCCCAGTCCAGTAAATTTGTTTCTAGTAAATGTCAGTCTTGATTTTGTTTATGAAGTCAGGTGGGCTGTGTTGGAGTTTGTCTCCACGTGGACCATCGAGCTTCCCACCAACTAAATAACTTGCCTGCCTTACAATGGTCTGACCACAAGGTGAGCTCTGGTCACAAGGAGAAATCATAATCTGTGTAAATGCAACACCTGGCTCCTTTTAAAAAGAGCAAAAAGGTAAAAGCCCTATGATAATGGGACGAAACTGTCTTCACATAGGAAAGACAATTTAAAAGCTAATCTCTAGACCAGTTTTATTAAAAGCCAATGCTATCGTGTTGAAACAAAGAGTTTACGAATGTCTAGTATATAAATAGTAGCAATAGAAGTCATATAGCTCTGAATTAACAACAAGGGAGACTGGAACTAATGTCTCTGCCACACGCAGCAAATGACCTACACAATCATATGTGGCATGGCTCTGGATGCAATAATTTAAGAAATAACCAAGAGATGAAATGGATAGCAGGAGGTGAATTTCAGAAATTATAAAAGACATGATAACTGGTTAGGTGAAAAAGTGACCAAAGATAAGTGAGATCTGAGGCTTGAGTGAATCATTATTTGATACCATTAATATAATTCATGGTTGAGTATAACCACAATTAGAATTCCGGTCTTCTGATCCCAAACCAAATATTCTTTTCATTCTGTCAGGCTCAATATTTCATTTACAAAAAAGCAAAATTATAACAATCACTGAATCAGATGGATTTATCATTGTTATCCCCAGCGTCTGGAATAGTGCCTGGCCTCTTGGATGTACTCAATGAATAGTAATTGACTGAATGGATGAGTGAATGAATGAATGAAGAAAGTGGAATTTATTTCCACAGAAAGGATCTGACTAAATAAAAGAAGTTTTGTCTTTACATGTTGCTAGATCTTACAAATGGTTTCCAATGAATTTCTAATAGCTTTTAATAGCTATTTTTAAAGGATCGTAGGAAACCTTATATATACTTATGTCCACATTCCTAAATAATAGAAGAAATCCAATTAACTTTGTCCTTCCTTTTATAGGAGTATTCTTCATTTTAAAAATAAGTGCCTAGGGCTTCCCTGGTGGCGCAGTGGTTGAGAATCTGCCTGCCAATGCAGGGGACACGGGTTCGAGCCCTGGTCTGGGAGGATCCCATATGCTGCGGAGCAACTAGGCCCGTGAGCCACAATCACTGAGCCTGCGCGTCTGGAGCCTGTGCTCCGCAACAAGAGAGGCCGCGATAGTGAGAGGCCCGCGCACCGCGATGAGGAGTGGCCCCCGCTTGCCACAACTAGAGAAAGCCCTAGCACAGAAACGAAGACCCAACACAGCCATAAATAATTAATTAATTAATTAATTAATTTTTTTTAAAAAGTGCCTAATAAAATAATCTATGCAGTCCTTTCGCTTTTAACATTCTGTGTGCCTCTAAGAGAAAATGTGCTTGATTAGTTCTCCTCCACAACTTACAATGAATGAATATACCAACTCCTCCCAGATAGATATGGCTGTGGTGGCCATATTTTTTTCACCAAGCGGAGTGAAACTAAATCTAACAACTAAACCTAATACTTAAATATGAATTTTCCTGTAAAGTCTAAAACATATGGACACGATAGGGATAAGTGAAATATGTATTTAAAGTCTGCATTATAGTTATGCTTCCTCACAACCATGCCCTTAAAGTGTCCTTGGCTGTATATCAGGGCTGATGTTGGCCAATACTGCAAAATTCTGATTAGTCAGGAGACTATTTTAATTGTCTGAGCCCATGTAATAGTATTTTGAATATTCAAGGAATATATTTGTCATCTATGAGCTTAACTTAGTAGCAGGGAGGCTAAGTGAAGCTCTGGTAAACAGGATTGCACACAAATAACTTTGATTTTGTGGTAGGAGAGTTTTTATCCCTCCTTCACTCTCTCCCAATTACTACTTCCCACTTTGCTCATCAAAGGACCTGGGATAAATTTTACATTCATCACATCAAATCTAGAACTCCACTATCAGCTGCAGATGAAGACAATTTTTAAAAAAATTTTTATTGGGTTATAGTTGATTTACAATGTTGTATTATTTTCTGCTGTACAGCAAAGTGAATCAGTTATACATATACATATATCCACTCTTTTTTAGATTCTTTTCCCATATAGGTCATTACAGAGTATTAAGTAGAGTTCCCTGTGCTATACAGTAGGTCCTTACTAGTTATCTATTTTATGTATAGTAGTATGTATATGTCAATCCCAATCTCCCAGTTTATCCCTCCCCCCCCTTTCCCCCTGGTAATCATGTTTGTTTTCTACATCTGTGACTCTATTTCTGTTTTGTAAATAAGTTCATTTGTATCATTTTTTTAGATTCTACATATAAATCATATCATATGATATTTGTGAACTAAGACCAATTTTTACAGGTAGAAACTAACCTGAATAGTTTTGATTTTGGGGGGTTTTGTTTGGTTTGGTTTTTTGGTTTTAGGCTTAAGTCAGTCATGCTCTGACAGTATCATGGACCATGTAATATCTGGAGATTCCTCCTGTATTCATGACTCATAATTTTCCACTTATATAGTTCTAGAAAAACCAAACTGCTGGGTATGGATACTCATTAAATTGCTTTGCACAAAAGAAAGGATATTGCTCTTTTTATTACAGTCAAAATGAAAACTGAATAAAGTGTATCAGATTTCCCCTAATATCCCTACAATCTTCTCCAACTGCTAGAATCATCTTCCAAAGCTTTCTACACTCAAGAGCACCTCAAGTTATTGTCCTCCTTTATGTTTCCCAACCTCTTTGGTAGTCAGGTTGGAGCCATGTTCTAGCCACTAGGATGTGGACAGAACTTATTTAAGTCACTTCCAAGTCTGGTCATAAATGCCCCTGTGAGAATCTCCAGCTCTTTCTGCCCCTGCCTCGGTGATCTTGGAGCCTGCATATTCCACATGATCTCACGCTAAGATAAAGGGAGGCATCCCAGATCCCTGAGTGTCCACTAGGAGGAAAACCACCCTGCAGGCATTGGACGGTGACATGAGCACGGAATAAACCTTTATTGCTTTAAGCCACTAGTGTTAATTAACCAACAACCATACTGGCTGAGAGGATAACGGGGAACTGAAATCCACCTCCTGTCTTAATTACCAAACCACATGCCTTGGCACAGTCTTTTACCAAAATGAGTGAGCTTGTCTGCATCTCATCCTCTTCTGATTCACATACGGATGCCATAGGACTAGCATGGCCCTGACTGAATCCCCACTCAATTGATCATCCTGCCTCCACTTTGCAATCCCTCTATAAGAGGCTGCCAGATTAATGCTTCTAAAGCACAACTCTGATCATGCCATTTCCTGCTCAGAAACCCCTAGAGGAGCCCCACTGCTTCATGGATTAAGGCCCCAATCCTTAACATGGTCTCCAAGACCCTCCACAATTCATTGAACAAATCCACCTATGCATCCTAGTTACTACCTTTGTCTTCTCACCCCCCACCCCACCATGTTCTCTGGCTCTGGAAGCCTGCATGGCATGAAGCCAGGAGCTCCCTCAGCCTGACTCCACAGAACAGGCATTCATTTTCCTAGCTTATGGAACCTCCACCTTCTCTAACTCCGAGAATTTCCGTAGTATAGAATTTCTTCAAGGCTTCCAAGCCTTCTGGAGTCACCTTTTCCTCTAATATCCAGATTCAAAAGCTCAACTTTCATCCTGTGTATTATAAGAGCACCTCCATCTGCTTATTTGTGGGGGGAGGGGGAATCTGTCTCACAGTTGCTCTTGAGTTCTTAATTCACTTTACAGCCTGCTCCTCCATTTTGGCTCTGCAGCATATCAAGAAATCAGCTGTATTCTCACCCCTGGTTGGACCCTACTTGTGAGCAGTGTGTCACTAGCAACTCTTCTTACCATGAGGGAACCAAGAGGTGAGGGAAAGACAACAACATATAATACAGCTACTCCTACTCTGTGTAGCAGCTAGGATTCGCAGATGAGATACAGGATGTCTAATTAAATTTGACTTTGAGATAAACAGCAAATCATTTTTTTAGTATAAGCACATCCCAAGTATTGCATAACATACTTATGCTAAAAACTTATTTGTTTACCTGAAATTCAAATTTAACTGAGCATTCTGCATTTTTATTTGCTAAACCTGGCACCCCCAATAGAGGCCTCCCTTTCGTTAAATTCTTGAGCTCTGGTTCAGACTAGGGGTGGGGACGGGTGGAAGCAGGACTCTTCCGGCCAATGCATAATCCACCAAAAACACTGCCGTTTTAAATAACATTTCCCCCCTCAACGAGTGTTTTTCTCCCTGTTATTCATGTGTTATAGTAATTTCTACACAGTAATATCCCACATATGACAAAAATAAGCCTCGTGAAGTCAGGAACATTATTCTTCCTATTCT
The DNA here is from genome assembly GCF_028021215.1 of Eschrichtius robustus. Taxonomy (NCBI): domain Eukaryota; kingdom Metazoa; phylum Chordata; class Mammalia; order Artiodactyla; family Eschrichtiidae; genus Eschrichtius; species Eschrichtius robustus. The sequence goes on from NC_090824.1 coordinate 36,383,011, forward strand.
TTCATTGGCTGGCTGGACCTCGGAGCCATCTTTCTGGCACTGACTATCTACTTGCTACATTAGCGTTTCAAGAATTCAAAACCAGCAATAGCACCAGAAATTTTAAAGCAGACAACAGAGTCGTAAGAAAATGCCTTGGGCATCCTAGCACTTTTTCTGACTTACATTACGAGCCATGGATTTTTAATTTTGGATTTGCACATGTTTCCAAATATCTCCCCACATCTTCCAGGAAATATCTGGCTGGGTTTTACCTGAGGTGCATCAGACACTCACAGGAACACAGGTTATGCCTAGAAGTCATTCTTTTAAGATAGCTTGCCAGAGATGTAACTCTCTCCCTCAAACATAAAAGGTAGCACCTCCACTTGGTGGGTGTTATTTCATTCTCTTCTAAACATACTTACACGTTACCTGCAGCCTTGGAATGGAGCAAACGGGCCACGAGTTGACATCTTGTGAATCTCACAGCCTCGCTGTCCAGCTCCTGAACCCTGTGCTTTCTGGGTTGCTCATCTGGAAGCCAGAAAGATGGGTGGGTTAGATTATAAAGGCTAATTAAATACTGTAAAATGTATATAGGATCATTAGAAACAAATGGCCTTGTTCTTTCTCTCAAGCACCCATATTCAAGCAGGCATTAGGCTCCACAGTCATTAGGTATCTAGCACGATGATTCTTTTCATAAGGAATGGGAAATTAATCACAGCCATGGAGGTACCCTGTACATTCCTAGAGTAATAGTAGAAAGAGTAGGTGTGGTCTGGTTCCTTTAAACACATAATCTACAGATGGGGAAATTTCCCAGACTGCTTTATGGAAATCTAACCCTTTTAGAGAATTTCAGTTACTTCACTAAAAAAATATGTGTACATATATATCCAGTAGCAAAATTTTTTAAACTAGATAACATATATACATCATAAAAAAAATTCAAAGGATATGTAAAAGGACATAAAAAATTTCAAAGGATATGGAAAAGTCCCTCTTCCATACTGTCTCCTAATCTTCCTCCCCTGAGGTATCAGTGTCACCAGTTTGTATATCTTTCTAGGTGTATTCTCTGAATATACAAGCATGTATGTATATGTTGCCTTCAAACAGATTTAATTCCTTTTAAAATCTTCTTTATTGTAAGTGTATAAAATATATATAGTGATCTTGGGGGTTTTTTTTAATTTAATAATATTATCTTTGGAAGCATTCCATATTAGTGCATGGCACTCTGCCTCAGTATTTTTGACTATTGTATAATATTTCATTACATGAATGTACCACTAACCAATCCCAATATTGATCGACTTTTTGTTTGTTTCCAACTTTTGCTATAATAAAAGCTTTTCAATTACTTCTCCCTGTTAGGAAAATGGCTTCAAGTACTACTGAGCTATTCAACAGATATTTATTGAACACCCGTCCAATACACAGCACCAGGCCCTGTAAACAATAATGAAACTAAGAATATTCCTACACATTTCCCCTTCTTCAAATTGTTTGGTCACTTTACATGTGTGTGCTCTGGAATTTGTAATTGTCCCTCCCAGGTCTGTAACTAAAGACTCCTTCTTCATCTATTAAAACACTAATCTTCTCTTCTAAATTTACTTTACTGTGGCAAAGTGGGAGTTCCATAACTACAAATCTTTTAACTATCACATCAGAGACTATATATCAATTCTCTCTGCAAAGATACACCTGTGCTTAATTTAGAATTACACAATTTAAGAGACAGGGAAAAACCTAATGATCACACAAACCAACCTCTTTATTTTCTAGATGAGAAAAGTAAAGCTAAGAAAAGGAGAAATGGCTGGGCCATGGCCAAACTCTAGCTTATTTTTCTGATACAAATTGGTTCAATCTACTCCCCCATCTTCCATTTAAAAATCAAAACTGATTTTCACTTGTGGCCATGATGGAGTAACAGGGACCTGATTTACCCTCTATCTTAAACAAATGGAAACCACACTAAATATATATAAAAAACTGTTTTCAGATATTAGACAACATGCAGCATAAGACAGTCATCTCTGAACAAGAAAAACACATGACGTGAAACTATAATTGCCCCAGCTTACTGCCTAGAGAGATTCCAGGCTACAGCACAGGCAAGGGGACCCCACCAAGCCTGGCAGCTTCCCTGAAGTTAAGAATTCAGATTGGCTAAGGTAGCTAGAATTTGTAGGGTAGGAAAGCTGCACAGAGAGAGACAGAGAAGAGAGTTCTGGAGCTCCGCAGGGCCTGCCGCTTGAGTCTTGAGCTGAATACTGATCAGCACACATGTGTGAGGAAACTACCTGGGGACAGGAGAGAAACACCTGAAAGGAGCAATTACTGGCATTCACACAGGGCTGGAAATAATCCACGTTCCCAACAGCCTGAATGGAAAAACCTTCTAACACATTGGGTGTCGTGCTGAGTACTCAGAAAGGTATTGCCTCATTAGCAGGCCAAGTGAGCCCTATATTAAAGGCGGCTCTGCTTCTGCCCATCAGAGTTTAAATGCAAGCCTCAGAAAGATCAAACTGTTTCCAAGTAATTTCACTCTGTCCCAGAACATAATTCAAAAATATTTAAAGGAATAAACCCCCTCCCCCCAAAAAAGTCCAGCCTCAAACAATGTGAAATTCACAATGCCTGTGATTCAATTTTTTATCGGTACTTCTTCTTTAACCAGGCATTCAAAATGAAGCAGGAAACCCCAGAATGAGAAAAACAAATAAATCCTTCAGTAGAAACAGAGCCAGATATGGCACAGGTGATAAAATTAGTAGGCAAAGACATTAAAACAGCTGTTATCAACAGCTCTTATAACTGTGCTCCATTATGTTTAAGAAAGTAGAGGAAGGAATGAGCGTGTTAAGGAGAGAGAAGGAAGATTTTTTTTTTTAATGAAGTTCTATTCTTTTTTTAAATTTTATTTATTTATTTATTTGATTTTTGGCTGTGTTGGGTCTTCGTTGCTGCACACGGGCTTTCTCTAGTTGTGGCGAGCGGGGGCTACTCTTTATTGCAGTGGCTTCTCTTGTTACGGAGCACGGACTCTAGGCGTGCAGGCTTCAGTAGTTGTGGCATGCAGGCTCAGTAGTCGTGGCTTGCGGGCTCTAGAGTGCGGGCTCAGTAGTTGTGGCTCAAGGGCTCTAGAGTGCGGGCTCAGTAGTTGTGGCTCACGGGCTTAGTTGCTCCACGGCATGTGGCATCTTCCCAGACCAAGGCTCAAACCCGTGTCCCCTACATTGGCAGGTGGATTCTTAACCACTGCGCCACCAGGAAAGTCCCAGAGAAGGAAGATACTTAAAAAGACCAAAGTCGAGCTTCCTAAGATGGAAAATTCAATATTTTAGATGAAAACTCTGAACTGCTATGGGAATTATAATTTTTGCCATTATTTCCATCTTATCAACACCATAATGAAAATAATATTTTCACTGGGTCTAAAAATACTCCTTTTCATATAAAAATCTCAATGTGTATCAAAACCATCAATGTAGAGTAGTGTTTGCACAGTAAAAATATGTTAGCTGCACTCACTATTGGTATTTATAAAGAACAGAGCAGCGCACAGCCTTTTCTATATGTAAAACATGTTAAGCCAAGCATAACTTCTATTCAGAAGTGTTTAAAGTCCAATGAAGAACAAAAAATTGGGTTCTGTGACTTCATTTTTAAGCTTGGTACATGTGTAAATTAAAGAAAAACGTTTTATATGTACCACTTAGGACATAAAATAAAGCTAGAGATTTTTAGACCCTTGCCAGGATCAGTGATGTCAGTATTCCCAACAATTTGTTGATGAGCTGCAGTCTAAAGTACCTAACCTAAGAAATAGAGATAAGAAGAAGGAGAAAATCAAGCAAGAAGCAGAAGTAGGACCAAAAAAAAGGAACTCTTATGTGAAGTGGGAACAAATGTGAGGACTGTGGCTTACAAGTGTATATGAATCTCCCTAACAGAGGCTGAGAAGGAGATAACATGAAAATGCAATTAAATTTAACCAACAGTTATTGAGTGCCTGTTATCTGCAATACACTGTACCAAATGAAGTACTATCCCTTTCTTCCAGCAGCACAAAATATGATGCAAGAGATGGATGCAGATACATAAAAAATCGTATCATAAGTCAGATTGATAGCTGCAATAACGTAGACGTAACAACAGCTAAGGGGGACCAGAGGAATGAAATAACTGGTTCTTGGGGTAGGAAAACAAGGGAAAACTTCACATAATAGGTGACATTTGAACTGTGTGCTAAAAGACACAAGGGATTTTACTATATTATAAATGGGGATGATGTGGTTATCCTCCATTTAATTCCCCCCTCCCTCATACCACCATATATTCTCTGCCTCTCTCTGCCCCACTTTTTAATCAATAGACTGCATCATCTGCCCATTCTTGGTGGCTGGCTGGCTCCTAGTTGACTTTGGCCAATTAAAGACACCTGCCAGAGATTAGCGGGAGGAGGAGAGTTTGGGGTGTTTATTCACTGCCCCCTCTCTGCTTCGGCACTGTGGTTTGGCAGTGGCTCTAACCCTCCCTGCCTACAGTTCCTACTGATGGCCCTCTCTCCAAGGCTTCAGCTCTCACTGAGATGTGGTAATGGTATTTCACCCCCTTGGCCTTTGAGCCTACAGAAAATAAGAGCATCCCACTCTGTTACTCTATGGATGTCTCAGCCACTCTTGTAGCTTCCCTTTACCTTGACTGTATCTCTGTGAGTCGTCCCTTTGAACCGTCTGAGCTGAATGCAGTCCTAGACAGAGAGAATAGTATAAGCAAAGGCAAGAAGGAATATATGTCATGATTCAGGAACCATGACTGCATTACAGGGAACCTCATGGGGTGGGAATCTAGGCTAGAAGAGAGTGGTTTTAGAGAATTGGGGTCACATTGTGAGGGCCTCACTAAAGAATTTGGGCTTTATTCTTGGTTAAGCGTAATCCAATGGTGGTTTTTATTCCCCCCAGTGGTGGTTACTGAGTGGATACAATCAGGTCTGTGTTCCAGGAAGATCCTTCTACTAGCACGTGGAGGATGGAATGAAGAGGAAAGAGACTGCAGGCAAAGATGCCAAGTAAGAAGTTATTGCAACAAGGTCCTAAAATGGGGCATAGGATGGTGGTAGGGAGAATGGATTTGAAATTGGTCAGTATTAAAATCTACAAGGCATGGCAAATAAGTGAATTGAGCGGCAAAGCCAAAGAAATTTTTAAGGTTGACTTCTAGGTCTCCAGCTTGGGATAATGTGAGAATGGTAGCCCTATAAACATAGAGACAGAGATTCTTCGAATGGGGAACATGAGTTTGATTCGGATCACCCAGAAAGTGAAGTGCTGTGGAGCATTCAGTCTGAGATGCTCAGCAAAGAGCTGGAAATTTGGGTCTATGTATCAGGAGAATGTAAAAACTAAAGATAAAAATAGATATTCTAGAGCTATGGTTCTCAGTCCTGGCTGTACTTGAGAATCATCTAAGGAGCATTTTAAAAATAGATGTCAGGACTTCCCTGGTGGCACAGTGGTTAAGAATCCGCCTGCCAGTGCAGGAGACACGGGTTTGAGCCCTGGTCCAGGAAGATCCCACATGCCGCAGAGTAACTAAGCCCGTGCGCCACAACTACTGAGCCTGTGCTCTAGAGCCTGCAAGCCACAACTACTGAGCCCGCGTGCCATAACTACTGAAGCCTGTGTGCCTAGAGTCCATGCTCCACAACAAAGAAAAGCCACCGCAATGAGAAGCCCGCGCACCGCAACAAAGAGTAGCCCCCGCTCGCCACAACTAGAGAAAGCCCGCGGGCAGCAACAAAGAACCAACGCAGCCATAAATAAATAAATAAATATTTTTTAAAAAGCATCTGTTTAAAAAAAAGATAGATGCCAGGGTTCAACCCCAGATCAATCAAATCCAATTTCTTGGTGGTATCAGAAATCAGATTTAATTGGTATGGATTTAATCAGGCTTGATTGGATTTAATCTGGGTTTGCACTTTAAAAGAGCTCCCAGGTAATTCTTATGTGCAGCCAGATTGAGAAACACTAATCGAACAAAGTAGGAGCAACTAAGAATGGGTACTTGAGGACAGCAGCATTTAAGCTACTGACACGGGAAACGATAGAGGGGCAGATAAAGATAAAGGCAGTCAAAAGAATTTAATCAGGAGAGTAGCTAAGCACATCACATGCCATGAACAGGTGGAAGAGGAATGAGAAGTCATTACTGATCTCTGGGAAAGCAGTCTCAGTCGCTGCAGAAGCCAGCTTGCAAGAGGCAAGGGGCAGATTTTAGATGAGGAATTGGAGGGAGGGAGGGTAGACTACTCTTTCAAGGTTGGCTATGTAGGAGAAGATAACCGGTAACTTAAGGAGCAAAAGCGTTGAGAGAAAGTTTTTTTGGACTTTAAGAAGGAATGCAGGGCTTCCCTGGCAGCGCAGTGCTCAAGAATCCGCCTGCCAATGCAGGGAACACAGGTTCGATCACTGGTCCTGGAAGATCCCACATGCCGTGGAGCAACTAAGCCTGTGCACTACAACTACTGAGCCTGCGCTCTAGAGCCCGCGAGCCACAACTACTGAAGCCCGCGCGCTTACAGCCCATGCTCCGCAACAAGAGAAGCCACTGCAATGAGAAGCCCGCGCACCGCAACGGAGAGTAGGCCCCGCTTGCTGCAACTAGAGAAAGCCCGCGCACAGCAATGAAGACCCAACGCAGCCCAAAATAAATAAATAAATAAAATTTATTTTTAAAAAAAAGGAATGCATTAGTTGATGAAGGTAATGAAGATACACCGTAGAGAAGGGGTTACTGGAGGAACACGGTTGCAGAGGAGCCTGGAGCGGGTGGCATCAAGGTTATCAGGGGAGTCAGACCAGGAAAGGCATACCAAAGAGACAGGTTTCATTTGAGAACAGTTGAAGGAGTTCAAGCCATTTTTTTCATAATGAGTTGGAAGACATGGGTGACTGCAGAGAGCAAAGAAGGCAGAAGGAAGAGGGAAACAGGGCAGAGAAGAGTTATTGAGAGCTTCCCACATGCCGGGGACTATGTCGAAATTCTACCAAGTTACCCCATTCGGTAATTAAATGTGCTTTTGAAGGACAAATGTTGTCAGATGGGGTAAGAAGCAAAAAATTAGGCTTGTTCTTCCCAATTTCAGCCATCTAGTCACCTTGCTCCTCTGGTACCATTACTAGTTAATGGCCCTTTAAAGCTTGGCCTGCAATTAGTTTTAAGTTAAATGCTCATTTCTAGCTGAATAGGGAAAGATTTCAGTTATGATAATATTTCCTTAGTTTAGTTTAAAGGGAAAAGCCATGGAAGAACATTTAAGAAAGAGAAAAGGCCAATTATTGGGAAAGTTTCATTAGTGAGTGCAAAGAGAAATGGAGTTTCAAAAAGTTAGTGTTTAATGGTCTGAATTAATGGCAGTAAATATTTAGGAAGTAGAATTAACCTGCGTATTTTTAATTTCCTCTTTTAAATGTAAAAATGTAACTTGAGTTTACAAGTCCATCAAGGGCTAGGATTGTGCTACCTCCTTCTACAATGCCTGAGCAATGGTGTGGACTCAGTGGGTAACAACTGAGGACTGAGCCATAGTACTTTGCCAGACCCTCCCATTATTATCCATGCCTGGTGGTACAGGCAAGCAGGCCAGCAAGCTAGATGACTTCCAATTTTCCAAATGCAAATGGAGCCTCTAGATGGGAAACTTGTGACATTGGCTGTCCTATTCTCTTAGAAACACTTTCCAAAGTTGGGATCAGGACCTTTAGTAGTAGCTGCCAAGGGTTTCCTTCGCCGACATCCAGCAAACCAAACTGGGGAGCGGGCATAGCTGCAAGGAAAGGCAGAAGACTTGACCAACCTATTGGAATGAGCCTTGGGGAACCCCAGAAGGATGATCTCTCAGCTTCCAGAAGTTCAGTGGGAGTGGAGGTGGGGATACGGTTGCAGGAAGGCTGGGAAAGGCTGGGATGAACTCAGGGTAGCACCCCTATTTGCCTCTCCACAGCTTAAATACTGAACCACTATAAATTATTTCCAAAGCCATTCTTGGACCCCTTGCCATAGGCTGCTGAGCCTTGCCTTAAAAGACTATAGTGCCTGGCATGTAAGGAGGTTGGTGCTCACTAGATAGTTATTGAATGTTTGAACCTTTCTCACATGATTCTGCTTTCTAGTGTTCCTACATATTATTTGTATTTGTTTAAAATTTTCCTTGTAAAGTTTTAAGTATTACTATATTTTTTCATAATTCTTTACATTAAATAGTCGAAGAAAAATTTTGATGCTATAAGGAATAGTCACTACGTAGACAGGCAGACGTTTTCCTAATCGTCCTGTGGACTTATTTCGCCTATAGTCCTGAAAGTTTTTTAACATAGGTGTACTGAGGGAGTATTAATTTGAAACTCCAGGGTGTTCTGTCCTCTGTTTCCGAAATTAATAGCTTTAAAGTGAAATTGTTGTGGCTAGAAGACCTTCAAGGGTTACATCACCTGACACTTAGTTAATGCATTCCTTAAGAGAACCCGTTATTTCTCTCCCAGAGGCTAGTTCTTCTCTATTACATCCTGGGCAGGTAGATACAAGACAAACATTTTCATTTCATCTCCATTCTAAAAGGTCAAAAGGACGACAAAATCAGAACTAGAACCCACACCTTTGGCTTTATTGCAGATTTCATCCTATTTAACTTTTATCCACAGGCCTCCTGTTCCCGGTGGCTGGGATTATAGACAAACTGGCTTAAAACAAACCTCAGTTTTCTCTCAGCCTTTTCCTTAGCAGCTCATCTTCTTAATTCATGACCACACCAGCTTGGTCAAGTAACTCCTAAACTATAATAACAAGAACAGTAAACTTAATTGTATATAGGATCTTTCATACAGCTCCATTGCAAAGTGGTTTGCCAAGTTAAGAGTTATAGAATTACAGAGCAGCATTACTGAATTGAATAGTAAGTAACCGCTGGTACTAATAATTAATTTATGGTCTAGCGGAACTGTCACGACTGAGGCAGCTCTCCCTTCGCCCCTGTCTCGTCTTTCCTTCCCCCTCCTTCCTCCTTCGGCAACAGCACCCAAACCAAGTGCTGAGATTGTTACATTAGTCACCATAAAGTCAAGTCATTTCTTTACTCTGTATCTTTATGACCTTATGCTATTAAGAATTTCTAACCTTTTTGGAGTTGCATCACCCCATCATGTTTAATTTCACAGCTGCTTCTCCTGATGTCATGCATTTGGTGGGAGAGTCTCACTAGGAGAGATTGAAATCTCTCAGGAATTTGCAACAACCTCAGAAAGGCTCTTGCTTTTTGCCAAGTCAAGGTTGACAAGTACTGTTCTACCTGGTAACCCTGTAAAGAGGTTTCACTTAAATCAAGGGACTAAAACTCAGACACAACAGCAAGGTCATACTGGAGTCACATGGCAGAAATTGGGAATGGTTCTGTCTTTCCAGTGTCTGTGCATGGCAGCTTTCCATGGACACTCTGATCTCCGTGGTAGTTGGAAAGAATGCAAGAATGTTCTTACATAAACCTGAGTTAAACACCCATGTAGCTTAGATTTAACACGGAATGCCCATTTTATCACATTTACTAATCACTTACCTCCCTATCTACTGACACCTAGGCTCTAAGTTCTAAAGCAGGAATATGGGCTTTCCCTTCAATCAAAATAATGAAACTTGGTGACCAAACTCTCCAGGGCCACCAAAGCTGCTCCTTCTGTAAGATATGTTCTTGGGGCCAAAGGGAATTAGAACTTGGAGGCTTTTTACATTGTCTGCAGCAGCATGAGGGATAATTGTCAGTGTCCTCTAACTCTGATAAAATTGCCAACTTATCTGAATGAAATGTATCTCAATAACACTCCATGCTGGGGAGGGGGCCCCGAGCAGGAAGCAGCACTAACGTTTTATGTACCTTTTATTATTGTGTAAAATGATTAACTGACAATTTATTACTAGGTTAAGATACCAAAACAATTAAAATGAACATAAAAATCTAACATTGCCAGACTCTTCCAGACTACATGAGAGTAACTGACATATGCATCTTTCTCCTTCTCACATGAAACTCTTCACAGGAACTCAGCTGTCTCTCTAACACCTCCCTACCTAGAGGTGACAGGCAGGCCCAGGTCTGGGTCCCATCAAGCTTGGAGTTGTTTTTGTGCCAGGGCAAGAGGTCTCTTGGTTTTCCTGAAGATGAGCTTATCCACTATAAAATAAATCAGTGCTGTTTAACTGTGGACTGAACCAAGAGAGATTCCCAGTTCTTGCCATACATTCTTCCTGATTTTGTTTGGCTGATATTACCACCCAAACAGAAGACTTCCCGACAACTGTCCGCCAAATCCCACTGCCCTGCAATATCTGCTAGAGAAATAATCCATTGTGGAAAACTCTGTCTGCCAAATAGAACAGGAAATTTCCTTCTACAGAAAGTTCTTCAGTTTTACCCTTTGCTTTCCCAGAATGAATACAGACCTTTTAGATTCTTAAATTCAGAGGGTCTAAATCCCTCTCTAAGAGTCAGCGTCAGACAGACTTGATTTTAATACCAGTGGCACCAGTTACTTGTTATAAGGCTCTCTGAGCCTATTTCATCATCTGTAAAATGGGGCCAAGTCTAGTGAGAGCTCATGGTACCCCTGCCCCATTCCTGCTATTCCCTTCCATTCCTTGACTATGGTGATTGTCACCCTGAATTTTACTGCCTACAATACTTGCCATGTGTAGCAACTAGTTTAATTATGATAATATGAGTTGGTAGAAAATAAATTTTTGAAAGTGATCAGACTAATTTTGCAATTTCCTGGGCTCATTTCAGAGGGTGGTCCAAGGAACTAGGCAAAGACCAAGGTTCTCAGTCCTCACTGAGCCTTGGGAACCCCCCTCACCTTCCAACTTAACAAATGACCCTGGATGTTTATTTATTAGAGACTGAAGAGCTTTTGTAAACCAATTACCATGAGCAAACAGCACTTACTGTAAAGCAATAAATAACAGTAAACCCTACCCATATCTAAATTCATTGCTGTAAGCCACAGATTGTAGGGAATGGTTAGGTTTAAAACTCACAGTTGGTTAAGATTGAAGATTTATAGGCACTCTAGTCCAGCTCTCCTTGGGGAGCCAACAGTGCCAAAGTACCAGGTCTAGAAGGCCAAATAACCTGTATCAGTGTCACCTTTGGTGTTTCATTGAGGGCAGGGGAGAAAAGGGAGAAGAAGAAAAAATCCTGGGTTTATCCAAACACCTTTTTCCCAGGACATTTGAGTATGTAACACATTACAGGTATACTGACTAATAAAATAAACAGAAAAACCGTTGTTGTCCAGTTAAACATGGCAGACTAAACACTCACATTTATCTTTATTCTCACAAAACAAATTCAGCAAAGGAATTTTCCAGTGACATAAACCCACAAAGACTAAAGTACACTAGATAAAGACACAGCAGATGAGAGAAACAATAGTCAAAGAAAGCAGAAAACTAAACTTACAGGAGAAACAATTAGTCTCAGAATTCCAGAAAGACTCAGACACTGGGGCAATGGATACCTCCAAAGGTCGGAGTGCTGGACAGGCCTAAAAACAGGAGGATTGGTTGAAAGTTTGTATAAAACCCATTCAGATCACTTCTAGTTCCCCTCCCTGAACCCTCCCTTCCAGGCAGCTGCCCCTCCCACACTCCTCCAGGATTTTATTTGGGAGAGGGACACTAGACACAGTTTGAAGAGGGGTGGATGGTGACACTGAAGACAGTCTGAACACCGCTCCCTTCCCACACTTGGTTTGTGGCACATTAGTCGCTGGGTTTATAGCCCAAAAGTCAAACTGTGGGATTTTTCTCTGAGAAAACTGAGAGGCCCAAGAAAACTTGGGATCCCAGTGATTGACTCAGAGCCCACCTAGATTGGCCAAATTTAGCATATAAAAATACAGCATACCCAGGTAAACTGAATTTCAGATAAACGACAGATAATTTCTTAGTATAAATATGTCTCATGCAATATATGGAACATACTTATGTTAAAAGGTTATTTCTTGCTTATCTGAAATTCAAATTGAACTGGGCATCCTGTATTTCATCTGGCATCTCTATCTTCCACCCCAAATTCCAGTCGGCTTCTTAGTGCCTCATTCTTATACAAGAACAAAAGCTAAGAACATCGGATGTGTGAGAAAAGACTCTGACAGGAAAGACAGGGGCCCAAACCAACTAACGGTACAAAGGAACTCAGAAGAAATGGAAACACTGAAGGAAACAGAAGAGAACTAAATGTCCTAGAATGAATGTCATCAGAGAGATCAGAGAAAAAATGCTCATGAAACAAGAACAGCATTCTATTTAAAAAAAAGAAGAAAGGGAGAAAGGGGAAGAAGGAAGAAAGTTCAGAAAATGAGAACATTCTTGGAAATTAAAACTTTACTATAAGGTTGGAAGATAAGCAGAGGAAGTCTGGTGTGGGGTGTTGGAGCCCAAGGCAGGTAGGAAGTTATCTGTGGGGAAACGCCCCAGCACAAGGCAGGAGAAGTACAAGGTAAACCTGAAAGAATACATCATGCTGGAAAGCAAAAACCTGCTTAAAGAATGATGGGGATATGTCAAAAGGACATGACAGGCAGCTTGAAAGGACTCCTATTGACTAAATTGGGGGCAATCCAAGCATCAAAAGACATACTGAATAAATTAAACATTTGATGAGTAATGGGATATTTGTATAGTTCTGTGGGGGGCGGGAGGGTGAAAGTAATTAATAGCAATTTATTGACGTTCTGTTTTGTTTTGTTTTTTCACCGCGCTGCGCAGCTTGCAGGATCTTAGTTCCCCGATCAGGGATTGAACCCAGGCCCACGGCAGTGAAAGCGCTGAGTCCTAACCACTGGACCGCCAGGGATCGCCCATATTTGTATATTTTAAATTAACTCCCCACTAAATACTTCTTAATTACAAAATAACTGGCCTGTAATTTTCAAAAGCATCACAATCATGTAAGTCAAAGAGACTAAGGAATCTAGACTGAAGGAAACTAAAGACATAACTGAGACAACTATTAAAACTTGAATGGGACCTAAGTTATTGTATAGTAATACATCAATGTTAACTTCCTAATTTTCATAACTGTATTGTGGTTTTGTAGGTTATGTCATAGGAAATACACACTAAAACTTGGGGGATGATAGGGCATCAAATCAATAATTTACTCTCAGTGGTTCAAGGAAAAAAGTTCTGTACACTGTACTTGCAACTTTTCTGTAAGTGATTGTTTCAAAACAACCAAAAAATATATATACCATGCAGTTGTCAGGATGATTGAATGGGCTAATGTATATAAAAGACTATGGGTGCTATAAAACAGTGGTTTCCTGACATTTGGACTTCATGCTCTGGGAGCACTAGTTACCATCTTTTTATTTCACTACAGGATGACGTTAAGAAGAATAAAACTACCATCAATTATTACTATCATTTCATAAATAATTATTTCTGTGAGGGGCATCTTACTTTGGCAGGGATACAATCTCTTTAAAATTGAATGCGTTTGCCTCTAAGTGAAACTCAGCACATTGTCCCTCTTCTTGTAATTTTGCCATTGCACCAACTTGTGAAAACATCTTCATGCACCAGGCTATGTTGCCAGATTTGGGACCCAATTTTTCCTCTCCCCCTGCCCATTCACCTACCCTAAAAGGCTGCACTGTCCAATAAGGTCACTAGCCACGTGTGGCTATTAAGCTCTTGAAATGTGGTCAGTCCATTTTAAAACATGCTGTAAGTGAAAAATACACACTAGATTTCAAGAACATAGTATGAAAATAAAAGATCTCTCCTGAATAATTTTTATATTGTTTTCATGTTGAAATAATAGTATTTTGGACATATTGAGTTAAACATATTATTAAAGTTAATTTCACCTGTTTCTTTTTTACTTTTTAAAACATGGCTACTAGAAAATTTTAAATTACATATGTGGTTCATTTATTTTCCCTGAACAGCACTGTTCTAAGGTCAATCCTGTCTTTTCCAAATCAGTTTACAGGCTTTTGTTATGCTGAGTTGGAAGATGAAGAGAAATGGGATTGGAGAGGAGGGAGGAAAGGGAAGGGGGGAATGAAGAGGGGGAATGAGCATGTGGCCTGGGTACAGGGGACAGTTTGAGGGGTCCCGTGAGTAAAAGTCTCTGTCCGGTGCAGATTAAGGAGAGAAAAAGGAATTTAAGAAGTATTCCTGGGTTACAAATCAGATTCCCTTTAGTGTTCTTTTAGAGTTTTGCATCTCTACAGATTGTAATGCAAGTTTAATTTCTTCTTGGCTCCTGGTTTACCTTCTTTGGTTATGGTTCTGGGAAGCTGAGCTTCCTGAGGGCTTCAGGATTTATTCGGGTTACTTTATTATTCTAAATATTCATTGAATTAGCCCAGATAGCTTTTTAGGACTTTTCTTTCCATCCGTTTTCCCCACTCTTTTCACCCTTCCAACTGGGGCCCAGAGTATGAGAGTAGGTTGCTCAGTGCTGGAACGACCCCTCCAGATTCCCACCCCACCCCATCCACCCCATCTCCTGCCCCGTTAGACCTCACACAGCATTCCTGTGGGGTTGACAGGTGATAGTACTAATGGAGGTCTCATCCCATTGAGGCCTGTCTTATCCACTAGGCTCCTTTTTAAAAATGAAGAATCATTTGCTTAATGAGATGTCACTTTCCTACCATCCCTGGGCATTAATTATTAGGCACTTTACACTTCCTCTGAGGCATACGGTTCCAGATATACACACTGCTCCCTCTCATGGGGAAATCCACCTTCTGAAATGTAGGAACAGGTCTTCAGAATGGGGGCACAAGAGACAGACAGCAGCCATAGCCAGTTCCTGTGACCAACTCCAAGTGTGCCCGACTGCCTCAGGCTTTGGAGAGGTCTAGAGAAGCTGCAGTCCCGTCCCTAGGGACTAAGTAAATTGCTCAAGGACACACAGCCTTTCCACCTTTCCATTTCCCATTTCTTCAACTCTTCCCTCTCCCCCAACTTGCCTTTTCTAGTTCTCTCTTGCCCTCCCTCTTCCCCTTCCAGAAAGAGTCTGTATCTTCTGTAGAACCATAGTGTGTATGCAGGGCCAGTTTGCTACTTCTCCTGATGGTATTGCATTTTAAGCCTTTTAACTGGCTACAGAATGAAAAACTGGTTAGAAAGACTTTCAATCTCCAGGATATAGTTGGAAACTCTCGGATATTTTGAGGTATGGGAGCCCTTTCCCAGCGCTCTGAAAGCGTAACACTTTAGTAAACTGCTTAATTTAGTTGGGTGAAGTAGATCTTTTCAGGAGTCTATTCTGAGGGATCCTATAGCTCATTTGCCACTAGTGACCAAAGTGATGCTTTGAAAAGGGCACAGAGCTTTGGCAGGGCACACGCTGAGTACTTGATCTGGTGTGCTGTTGTGTATTAATAGCAATAATTTATAATGTCATTGTGATCAGACTTTCTAAGGATTTTTCGTTGCAAAATACCAGAGAAGCCATCAGAATAAAAACTTGTGTAACAGCTTTCCAGGGCCCAATCTTTCCAAGGTTGGTTCATTCAAGTCTTACCTCAAATGTCACCTCCTCAGAGATGTCTTTCCTGACTACTTAGTCTACGGTAGTAATTCCCCAGCCCCATTCACTCTGCATAACACGACAGTGTATCACTTTCTCCATAATATTTACCACTAGCCTAAATTTTCTTGCTCACTCATTAACTGGCTGTCTTCCCCATTAGAACATAAATGCCACAAGAGAAGGATTATTGTCTGTCTCGTGCTGTGTCTCCAATGCTTGGCACATCTTAGGTGCTCAATGATTATTTGCTGAATGAACAAGTGAATGAATGAGAGAGTGAGCAAAGGGAAGAATTTATCAGGCATTAGGAGAGGAATCATGCCCGTCTTTGCTCTTTAGGGGGCCAGGGTAATTGCAAACACTCAGCCAGTCATCGGAAATTGCAGAATATTTAAATGAAGCCACAAACAGTCGAGGGCCTTGCTGGTAGGCTGCCCAATATATCTGAAAGAGAAAGCCAGTGTGCTTTAACTGGAAGTGATACTCCCCAAGATAAATGTAGCCCAAAAGGGTAGAATACCCTGGAAAAGTTCTTGTCAAAGAGATTAGAATAGAGTGAGGGAGAAAAGATTAACGTGAAGTTGATCACTCGGAACTTCAAAAGGTACATACTGTACCTGGGAACACGGCCAAAGCACGAGGGGTGGGTGTGGACTGCAAACCCTCAGGTGCAAGCCCTGGCCCAAAGAGAAGGCATGTATGGCCCAGGAAGGATGTGACATTGTAGAAAATGAAATCAATAGGATCATTAATGATACAGATGTAACTAGATTTCAAGGAGGACTTGGGCCTATGAGGAGGGTCATCCCAGATCCCTTTTGGCAAGATTTCAGACAAAAATATGCGTGGTCCTATAGCACTCTATTGGGAAAGGCATAAACCTAGGTGAGCCTGTCTGGACCAAGTGGACAAAGGCAGGTCAGTGGAACTTCCCTCCCTTCAAATGAATACCTGCCAGCGCCTAGTGGGGTAGGGGCAGGATGCTGTCAGCTGGGGTCTCTCCCTTGAGGCAAGAGGATGCTTGCACTGGTATGAGCTCTTCACTTTTCAAACTGGTTTCATGTCTGTTACCTCATTTTACTCCCACTTCAAACCCGTGAGGTTGGGAGGGCAGTTGCTGTTTTCATGGCCGTGTATAAACATGGAGACTGAGCACAGTGTTTGTGGCTTGTCTAGAATCAACTTGCTTAAAACAGTAGGAGAAACAGTGCTCTCTCCACAAGTTTCTAAAAATGTGGAATCCTGCATCAGAACCACCTGAGAAACGGGGCTTCCCTGGTGGCGCAGTGGTTAAGAATCCGCCTGCCAATGCAGGGAACACTGGTTTGAGCCCCGGTCCGGGAAGATCCCACATGCCGCAGAGCAATTAAGCCCATGTGCCACAACTACTGAGCCTGCCCTCTAGAGCCTGTGAGCCACAACTACTGAAGCCCGCGCACCTAGAGCCCGTGCTCCACAACAAGAGAAGCCACCGCTATGAGAAACCCGTGCACTGCAACGAAGAGTAGGCCCCACGTGCAGCAACTAGAGAAAGCCCACACGCAACAACAAAGACCCAACGCGGCCAAAAATAAATAAATAAATTTATATTTAAAAAAAAAGAACCACCTGTGGAGCATATTCTAAATGACCCACCTCAGAAATCCTTAATCAGAGGACCCCTGGGGTCAGGGTCCAGAAATCTGTGCTTTTATTTTGAATTCCAGGTAATTCTTATGCATACGAATCATTTAGCCTGGCATACCATCCTCAACTCTAAAACAGTTTGTAACCCCTGGAGCTCTTAGCTCAGTTCTGAGCTCATCTATTCCCGTGTTCTTTTTCTCAAATACTTCCTCTTTGAACTGGAAACACAGGGAGTTCCTTAGAAGAGAGGGTTGTGTGGTTATTAAGAGAAGGGTGTACAAACGTTGATAGGGGCTATTTGAAGCTCCTGCGAGGAACACTTGTTAAACAATCATTATTAAACTGCGGTTGTAAAACACGGCAAAGCCTGGGAAGCTGCTTGCTCTTCAGGGATTAAAGCAACATGCAACCCAACTAGCTGATCAAGTGTTCCAGGACTCAAAAGAATTGACGAAGGGCTTTAGAGTCATCACAGCCGGCAAAACCAAAGCTCCACTGGCAGGCTGGAGGGTTGTTAAAACAAGATATGTTGCAACAAGTTCTGGAGCAAAATAAAGCAAGCACTTTCAAACAGCTGTTGAAAGTTTACAAAGTAAGGATGAGGGGAGGATCTACCACAATATCCACGGCAATTTAAGGAAATAGCCAGGACCAATAGAGAATGGATTCTTAGGAGGGGGGGGGAGCAGGATTGAGAATCTATTTTTGATGTAAAATGTTGTTAAGTTTATAAAAGTGAGTCACAAAGAGTAGTGTCCTTACTTCTATAGTAAATACCTTACATTTGTACAGCTCTTTATGGCTTAAAATCCTCCATGTAACAACTCTCATGGGATCCTATAGCACCTTAAAATTACAAAGCCCTTCCACCATACTTCATTACTTATAATCTTTATCACTGCTCTGCAATATTTATCATCTCCATTTTGCAAGTTAGAAAAGTTAGACTCATAAAATTAAGGGATCTGCTGAAGATCACCCAACTAATTTGCAGAAAAGCTGGAACTCAACTTCAGGGCTTTCCCATTTCTTCAACTGCCTCCCTATTGTTGATTTCTGCAAATAAATAAAATGTAGCTCCGGCTATCATAACATTTGAGGGCTATCAGCCAACTTCCCATTTGACAGATGAGAAAACTGAACCACTTAAAGTGGAGGCTTTTGCCCCAGGTCACATGGTTATGAAAAGAGCTCAGATGCTGGATGCCCATCTTCTGATCATCCAGTTCAGAGTTTGTTCTTTGTCTTGCTTCCTCTTGTGGTTTGTTGGCAGCTAGATATAAATCACACATGTTAATCTGGAACTTGGAATAAATACCTTTAATAAGACAGCTCCCTGAAGTATGGGAGCCTAACAGGTTCCCATTAAAAATTTTTAAATTCATTAAGTAGGTTTAAAAGGGCATCTCTGACCTTTTACATTTAGTGGCTTTAAAAGCTTGGAGCTTTCAGCTTCTCACGCCTTGATATTATTATAATCAATATACTTGCCACATTAAGAAGCATAGAAATATTTGCTTCGAGTAGTGTCCAGATTTTTCTTGCAGATGGCTGTAAGCTTCAGATAATGGCAAAACTGAAGGAGTAGTTTTATGTTAGACTTTAGTAAAAGGGAGAAAATGATGAAAAGAAAATTGGATTTAAAACATGTTTTCTAAAGTCACCAGTTACTGGAGGCGGCATGAGGGCTAGCTCCAAGACAAAAGGTAAAAGTGAGTGTGCCTTGCAGGGTGTGAACAGATATTTATTCACCCATGTTCACAGCAGCATTATTCACAATAGCCAAAAGATGAAAACAACCCAGGTGTCCACCAACAGACGAACGGACAAGCAGAATATGGTATATCCATACAATGGAATGATATGCAGCCTTTAAAAGGAAGGAAATTTTGACACGTTGCAACATGGATGAACCTTGAAGACATCATGCTAAGTGAAATAAGCCAATCACAAAAGGACAAACATTGTAAGATTCCTCTTGTATGATGTTCTTAACAGTGAAACTCATAGAAAGTAGCATGGTGGTTGCTAGGGGCTAGGGGGAGGGGAGAATAGGAAGTTAGTGTTTAATAGGTTTAGAGTTTCAAAAAAATGAGTGTGCCTTGTTTTTTGGTCTCCTCCCTCATTTCCTATGGGCAGTAGAATTATATGTCCTTGGGACAGCCCAGGGACCCTAGATTCAAGCTCCAGATTTTTTCATCCTTTTCCAAAATTCCCGCTGAAAACAGCACTGCAAGGAGACAATAAGGCAAATCCAGAATGTGGGACATTTTATCAGACAGATGGCCTGGCCTCTTCAAAAGTCAGTGGCCCTATAAAAGAAAGATGGGAAGATTATTCTAGATTTAAAGAAACATAACCAAACACAATGCATGCATGTATGATTGGTTCCTAGTTGGAAAAAACACTCTAAAAGATATATCGGGAACAACAGAAAAAGTGTGGATGTTGGCTCAGCATTCGAAAATATTTAAAAATCTTTGTCAATTGTTTTAGATTTAGTAATGGTAATGAGGAGAATCTCATTTGGAGTAGCTACATGCTGAAGTAGCAATACTTAGGAGTGAAGTGTCATGATGCTTGCAACTTACAAATGACTGAGGGGGAAAATACATATGCACACGATAGCAAAATAACCATACAAAATCATGAATAACAGCAAAAATGGCAAAGTCAAAGATAAAACAATTATTGAATCTAAATGGTGAGTATAAAGGTGTTCACTGTATTACTTTTTCAACATTTTTGTATACTTAATAATGTTTATTATAAAATGTTTAAAAATCAAATATTTGTGGATTAATAAATATTAAATCACTAATTGATGGCTTCTCTAGCTAAAACCACCATCACCACCAATTACTGAGCGTTGAGGGTTTACCAGGTACTTTGCTAAACCTTCACTCATACTATTTCATTTAATTCCCAAACACTCTATAAAGAGGGTACTTTCATTAGTCTTACTTTTATAGATGAGCAAACTGAGGTGCAGAAATTAAGTAACTTCTTCAAGATTCTCAGCTAGTGAGTACAGAATCCAGATCCACACAATCTGGCTGCAGACTGGGTTACCTCTTCAGAACTCCTGGAAGCACTGGAGACAACTTTATGCTTTGAGGCAAGCCCGTGACAGAGGTGTGTTGGAACCGGAAAGCCTTGCAAAGCCCCTCAAACCGTGGCTATTAAGGGGGTATTTTACCACCTAGGGGTAGTGTCTATTTAACCTGCAGAATCCCAAGTAAGAGCCTTTGTTACCTGGATTGTGGTGGCAAATCCAGGTATTTTGCCCTTCCCAGGGAGACTCCAAGAGTGTTTAACAGCTATTATTTCATCTGTAACCCTAGGCAGGCCAGGAGCAAGTGTAAATAATTGTTTCTAATTGCAGCTCCACAGGCTTGCCTGAGGCTCCTGGTTCTGTGATCCACCTGGCTTTAAACAGCAACAACAATAACTACAACAGTTGCCATTCATATAACACTTGCTATGTGCCAGGCACTCTTCTAAGTGCTTTAAGTATACTAACAAATCCCCACAACACCCCCATGGAGTAGGTATGTTATTATCCCCACTTTAGGGAGGGGAAAACTGAGGCACAGAACATAAGTGCCAAGGTTGCACTGATTCCAACAAGAGTCTGCTTGTAGCTTCTGTTAATCCCGATGGGACCCAGGAGCTGCCTAGTGGTTCTTGGCAGTCCTGGGGAGACCTTGTCCCAGTGCTTGCCCCTGACCCTGTGAGTTTAATGAAGTCACCGCCAATCCCCACCGTAGTGGCACTAAATGAGGCCTCTGCCCTCAGTGCCTTGCCAGATACTATGTGAATCTATGTTCTGATTCCCTCCTCATTCTGAACTTGGCCTTGTCGTTCTTTGTTTCTTATAAAACAGCAATAACTCCCAGGTGATTTGATATCCAAACTAATCACCCCACCTTGCTACCTCCCTAGGATGCAGTGACCCAGCCCTAATAATCCACAGGAAATGTGCAAGCTTATCTTCAACAGAAAGAGGAGAGGCCTTCCTGGTCAGTGTCACTTGATACGGCCAACCACAAAGCCAGCCACTTGACCTGAATGTAAGGTGGGGCAAAGCTAGGCCTCCCCAAGACACACATTCCCCACCCATATTCTCCCACCTGCCACTGTCTGGCTGTGTTAAATGAACACCTATTAGTAAGGTACTTGCAATACTTTTTTTTTTTTTTAATAAATTTATTTATTTATTTTTGGCTGCATTGGGTCTTCGTTGCGGCGCGCGGGCTTTCTCTAGTTGCGGTGAGTGGGCTTCTCATTGCGGCAGCTTCTCTTGTTGTGGTGCATGGGCTCTAGGCACGCGGGCTTCAGTAGTTGTGGCGCGCGGGCTCTAGAGAGCAGGCTCAGTAGTTGTGGCACACGGGCTTAGTTGCTCCGCGGCATGTGGGATCTTTCCGGACCAGGGCTCGAACCCGCGTCCCCTGCATTGGCAGGCGGATTCTTAACCATTGTGCCACCAGGGAACTCCGGTGCTTGTAATACTTTGTTAACTTTGCCAAGGGGATCTTAGGATCCCTTGGAGACAGCAATATCCCACATGAAGCACTGACTCTCTGGTGACAGAATTTCAGCCGTGATAATCAAACGAGGCTTATTTTCCTTTCTTCTATAGGGAAAAAGAAAAACAAATGAACAATTTCTGTTCCTCTTCACTGGCTCTACAAATCAGCCAAGGCTTTATGTTCAGTGGTCTCGGCTCCTGATTTTGTCTTGGGGGATGACAGCAGTTAGCTAATGAGCTAATGGCTTCTCCACAATTCAAGGGTCAGGCCCAAGAAAGAATTAAGCTGGAGGTGCCCCAGAGGATGGAGTGGGGATGGGTGGAGAGAAGCTGGAGCTTCCTGAATGAGGGAGAGAGTTGAATTCTATAAGCCTGGGGGGACATTAATGGGGAGGCATCCTCAAATGGTGGAGATCCTGCCTCCTCTGTGCAGGGCTCTGGAGGTTGTAGGGCTCTGGGAGAGCAGTTGGTGCCTGGCAGTTAAGCCTCCAAAATGTCTCTGTAGGAGGGTCTCAGTGGCAGCAATCGGGGGAGAAGAGGAGGACGCTCTCAGCTGTTTATATGGCTATATACATGGAAATGAGCAATTATATTACTTATCTATAGCAAAGAATGGGGAAACTGACCCAGATTATGGGCGGAAGATCTAAAGTTTCCTTAAAGCTCCTTCAACCCTCCCTCTACCCCAAACTTGGCATAAAACTATTGCCTCAGGGACAATCTCTAATTTATGACCTTGAAAACATGGTCAAGGGCCCTCTTATGGCAGAGCCTGCAGTAAAGTAGACACTATGATTAGAAATCTTTTAGTCCAATAGCTGCATCTCATAATAAAAGAAGCAATATTAATAATGGTGGCTTTTTTATAGACTATCTCAGACCCTTATCCCACTTTCCTGTTACCAAGCAGATGCCTGGATTCTAGTACTGCCCAGTGCAAGGGAAGAGGGAATTTCAATAATAATTAACACTGGTGGGCTGAGGATCCCACCAGCCAGGCCAAGAATGGACTCAGAGCTTCATTTCAGTTGATTTGGAAAAATAAAGAGCTGTGCATTTCCTTGCTCCTTGATGAGGTGGAGCAAGTTCATATCAGCTATTTAGGCATGGGTGGGAGGGCAGTGGTGGAGGAGGGGGGTGGTGAGAGTGATCCTCAAATCACCAGGCAGCTGGAGAAGCTGCCAGGCTCTGCCTCCCTCCATTTGCCTCTAGTTGGCAAAAGACAAATTAACCCAGCACCTCCTGAGCCAGAGTTTGCAATGCAGAGTCTGCAAGAATGTTTGCCCCGGGGAGCCACAATGTTCTTTATCTCAGCAGGTGTAATTCCATCACATGATTGTTCTGTATCTGCTTTTCCCTGCTCCAGCCCAAGCTTGCCAACTCAGACAAGCATTGCTGAGAAAAAAAGAGTCCTCCTCTGTGTCAGCCCAGAAAGTATCGGGGGTCCCTTTACACAGAATATAATGAGCATTTCCTAACTTCTGGGGTTAGAGAAGGCCTCTCTCTCTGCCCTGAGGCCTACAGTTGAATTTCCTCTTTGCAGGCAACTCACTGGCTTCTTGGGGGAAGCTAGGCTGACCCTGCAGCTTCCCCTGCCCTGTTCCAAGCTTCACAGGTCATTAGCAGTCCAGTCAAAGAAAGAAGACTTCAAGGAGAGGCAAAAAGCCCAGCCCAGGGCCTCCACAGGGACACAGCCACAAGAGCTGTGCTGCCTTGGAAACTCCCAGAACAACCTTGCTGTCTCTAGCCCCAAGGGTATTTCCCTTGTGCTTAACGTTACCTTGGGCAGATAACTTTCACCACCTGGGAACCGCTGACAAGGAAACCATTAGAAGGAAACTCCCCAGCCCAAGTACCAAAGGTTCAGCCACTCACCCCAGGAGAAGGGGAAGGAAAGAGTTGTCCACGGAGGGTGCCTGCCCGTTGGTACCTAAAAGGCTTGTGGGGTCCTGTGAAGCCAGGTCCGGGTCTGACCTTCCTCTTTCAAGCCACAGATGTTCCCTCTGCATGTCTGTTTAGGACTGAGCTGGCTTGGGAGACTGGGATTCTGAGCAGCTCTGACAGGGACCAAGAGAACTTAAGTTCCCGGCTGGGGTCCTGGGACTCCTCGGGAGGGGGCTCAGACCCTTGTGGTGACCTAATGTTTCACCTGCCCCAAGTTCTCTGAGTGTTTTTAGTTTGATGGGCTCTTACATGAACATTATCATGGGAAAAAAAGTTTTAAAACTCTGAACACCCTTACTAACCAACCTGCTCTCCCGCCTCCCCTTATCTATGTGCATACATACTTCGTGTAGAGTTGTTTTCTCAACGTAGATAACTGTTACCACTTTCCTAACAACATAACTGCTACAGCCCAGCCTTTCATTTTGTAGCTCCATGATTCTAAAAGTTGCGTGTGCATCATTTGGAGTGCTTGTTTAAAGCTCAGATTTCTGGGCCCTTTCCAGGGTGAGACTTGATTCTATACGTCTGGGAGTGGGGCACAGGATTCTGCTCCCCTCCCCAGATATAAGACCATAACACTTAAGGATAATACATTTCTTATAAACATACTACAGGGTAATATAAACAAGATGGTAGAAAGGAAATCTTACTGTTTTCTTCAGTGCTTGTTAAGATACACGATAGCCACTCCTGTCACTTAGACGCCTCTGATGGATGTTGGCTTTTCTCCATTTGTCCCTCAGGATCCATTCTCTCCCCTTGTCCGCCTGCTCTTTGCCCCCAGACACTGAGCCACGGGGACTGCATCCATGGGCTCCCTTTGCTCTCTAGCCTCTGGAAGGGTTGGCCAATGAGGTTGGCATATTTATTTCCCTGGTTCCTTCCTGCCAGGCGGCCCTCTCCATCTGCTTTCTTTCTAGGTTCCCTTAACTGGATCAGGGCTCCCTTGCCCTTTCAGGTCTAGTGGTGGTAATGGCTCCTGCACCTACGAGTCTAAGAGTTGTGTATCATCCCTTTTTCTTTATCTCAGCCCAACACGTCTCTTGCAAATAGTGCCTTTATTACAATATTCTCTAATGACTCAATATCAGGCTTTTTTTGAGGGGGGAAGAGGGGTCAGGACCCTGACTGATGTAACCTTTAGAACATTTTGCTTTTATTAATATTTCTAAGTTAACAGGGGGAAATTTTTAACTTGATTTTGCCCTTTCCCAAGTTTCTGCAAGTGAGATTTGATTTTCCCTTAGAAAAAAATTTCCCTAGTAAAGCTAAAGTAGCTTTTTAAAAATTTTAAATATAGAAAATAATTTTTGGTCTATTGTGAGAAATGAAATCCTTATTATAGTTGCTTTCAAGAGATTATTTTGGATAAACAAGAAAAAAAGTTCTTATAAATTCTGCATATTGAACAAGCACTGCCAGGTGGTTCTGATGCATGCTGGTTTAAGAAGCACTGGGTAAGTGGACTCTTTAAGCTCCTCACAAGGCAGCCCTCTTAAGACATCAGCAGTCCTTCCAAAGTGGCAGGATGTCCCTCCACTAGGGCCCTTATCAGTGAATTTGAACAAAAACAAGTTTATGTAAAAAAACAGCCTGGGACTATGCTGGTGGCGCAGTGGTTAAGAACCCGCCTGCCAATGCAGGGGACACGGGTTTGAGGTCTGGTCTGGGAAGATCCCACATGCCATGGAGCAACTAAGCCAGTGCGCCACAACTCTAGGGCCCACGTGCTGCAACTACCGAAGCCCGTGAGCCTAGAGCCTGTGCTCCACAACAAGAGAAGCCACCGCAATGAGAAGCCCACGCACCGCAACGAAGAGTAGCCCCCACTTGCCGTAACTAGAGAAAGCCCACGCGCAGCAACGAAGACCCAAACGCAGCCAAAAATAAATAAATAAATAAAGTACGAGTAGTACTTTTTTTAAAATTTAAACTCAAGGCTTTCCCTAGCATATGCATTTCTTCATGTTCCCAATTTTTAAAGTTACCTATTTGTCTCCCAAGTTCACAACAGCTTTTCTGTGAAGCTCTTTATCCTTGCACATCTGGAATGAGAACATCACAAGTTGCACTGCTTTGGCAGATGGAGCTGCGCCCAACAGAAGCCTAAGCCTGGATTCAGTCCTGTATCTTCTTTCCCAGCATGAGCACCTGACTCAACTTCAGAAGTAGGAGAAGGTTCTGGAACATCATCTTGCCTTAGTCTACCTTCTTCAACTTCAGTCCTACCCACTTATCCTTTTCCTGGTCTCAATGGATATCCAAATTCAATCCCTTTAAAGATGTTAAATAGGAGATTGATTATAAACACAGTATGCTCATTATTGTTCTGAGTTGCCCATTGGAAGCTGTTGCTGGGTACTGCTAACTACTAAGCTTTGTTTCCATGGTCCACTCCCACCCCCCGGAAGGGTTGTACATGGGTTAGGCTAGGACAAGTTCTGGCACATGGGAACTATAGGAAAATCTGGAACGGAGGCCAAAAGTGACCCAGGAATCAACTCTCCTTTACCTTGGTGTGTGCCCTGCTCTCCTCAACAACTTCAGACTGGCCACTTCTTGACAGCTTACCTTAGACTTGCCTTTGATTTTCTGACACTTGTCTGCATCAACTTACACCATCTTTGCTTGAGGCTCCAATTGCTAGTTGTCAGGCTGCCATGTCTTCTGTTCTCTGAGCTTCCCCTGTGAGCTCTGAGCAGCAAGCTGCTCCCTTGCAGACTTGAGCCTGGCCTGACCCTTTTTCTGATGAAAGGCAGGTCCCACTTGATTGTCAGTTTTATCTGACACAGAATAATGAACAACCAGAGCCACTTACTCCCCAGCAAGCAGGAGTAGTCATCATCAAAAGCTTCGAGGCAGGTGATGACATAATCAGAGCCTTGTTTAGGGAATATATATTTTTTTAAAACTGGCCATAGTGAAATGCAGACTTGCCCCCTAAGGTCTGCGCAGCCCAGGAAATAAGTACAAATGGAGGCCCACATGCCACATGTCTAAAAGTTATAAATCAAACCAACAAACTACTAAGTAAAGTATGTTCCATCCTCCTATACTGACAAATAAACCTTCATAACAATGTGAAAGCCCAGGTTCAAATACAGAGTTCTTGAATTTCTCAGAGTTCCATGCTGGGACAAGGTAGAATGAGGGAAAGTTGGCCCCAGGTCCCTGGCCCCTGGCCACCCTCATTTCTCAACTTGGGCTCCATCCCACATGACAAGGAGCCTTGAGTACATTCAGTGGACACGTCCAAGCTCTGTTCACATTCCTGCTCCCACCTTACCATACCTTTCTCCAACAGACAACTATCCCTTGGGCACCTTTTAAGCCTAGGAGTAAATACAACTGTGTGGTCTTCCCTCAGGAGAATGCACCTGGAGGAAAAGGCTGGCCCAGGCCCAGGAAATAGGCTCTAGAAAGGGAATGGTGGCTTTGAGTAGAAACATTCACTGGCTCTGTGGATTCCTCTCCTCCTAGAAAGTTATAGCCAAAGTGGGCCAGAGGGGGTCCCTCTAAAGCATGGGACCCAAGGCAGAGGGCAGACTGGTGAAATAAGACCAACAGTAGGGAAATCACTAAAGAGGTCATGAAGGCCTCAGGTAAGATGGTAGTCCAGAAAAGGAGGGAGAAGTTAAAGAGACATCTAGGAACAGAACGTGAGCAGACATGCAAAGAGGCAGAGACCAGTTCCTCAGCAAACTGCCTGGCTTCCTGGGTGCCTACTAAGTCCTGGGTTCAGCCCCTGCTGAAACTCACCCTCACTTTTCCACGGGGCTCTGTAGACACCTTATAATGTAAACCCTCCTTTTGCCTAAACTAGTTACTGTTACTTGAAAAAAAAAGTCTCAACTAAAATACTACCAAACGAAATCAAAGTTTTCCCAGACAGAGGAAGAGTAGAGAAAGAAAAGGGCTAAAGACAGAAGCTTGTGGGAGTTACAAACTGAGGATGCAGAAAAAAGGAAAAAGAGCCAGAGGAAGAGCTGTCAAGGAAGCAGGGGAGAAAGTTAGCTCACTAGGGGAGCATTTAAGAAAGGGGCTGGTCAGTTGGAAGATGAGACCTGAGAAAGGCCACTGGATTTGGTGACTTAAAGGTCACTGGTGACCTTTAAGAAAGCACAACTAGAGACAAACATTGGCAAATGGACACCCCACGCTGTGCTGGGGAGATTGTCGGAGCTGCAGCTGTCCACACACGGCTGAAGCCTTTCTCGTTCCCTGTATTGGCAGTGGGGATGACTGCCCTTGCCCATAGTTCCCTACGCCTTCCACTGGGCATTCTGGGGAACACTGGCAGCCCCGGGGCCAAGGCTGGTTTGAAATGTATCAGAGAATAGAGACTGAGATGTCAAGATCCTGGATGGGACTTCTTAACGACAGAATCTCTGGAAAGAAACAAAGAAACAAACAAAGAAGCACCAGGTTTTTGGAGATCCCCGGTCTTCACCTAAAACTCTTGGAATTCCCTCTTTCTCTGTCTCAACAATTCAGGGGTAACAACAAATGAGTAAAAATAACGTTTTATTTAATGAAGTGCATCCCCGTCTTCCTGTTAATATATCTGATGACAGAAGGACCCAGGATGTGAAGGCTGCAGAGAGTTTTCCAGGGAGAAAAGGAACAGGCAGGACAGCCTGTGCCCAACTTGTCCACTGTGACTGTTGCTCAGAGACAGTCGCAGAAGAGAGAACTTCAGAGTGTGAGGAATGAGCCTCAAGACGTAACAAGCACTCCGATTAGCTTCTCCTTTGAGTCCCCACCCCTGACCCCATCCCACTCCTCCCACCTCAGCCCTCAACCACAATGTCCACCCTGAGTGACCTCCAGGCTGGGCGACCCCTCCACACCTCCTGCAAGGGGTGAAGGGAGGACAGAGTCCAATGTCTAGTCCTTCTTCCGAAGTTTATGCAAAAGGAACACTGTCAGCATCTCTCCCCTCCAGACGCAGCAGTGTGCACTGGCCGCGCCTCCAGACACCCCCTGACCGCCTGCTCCGTGGAGAAATAAAAAATAACTGCTCATTGGAGAAATGGGAGAGCCCTGAGCTTTTCCCATTGATTTCTCCCATTTTTTGATTCAAACATCTGCAGCCCCTGGGTGTTCAGAGCCCCCTCTTAACTTTCTCTGCAGGGCTATTCCTTGAGGTCTTTCCTCCTCAGGAGACAGAAATTTTTCAACCAGGAGCTGAGTTTGCTTTTCTCCGCTGAGGAACAGGAAGGAGTTTACTAAACCACACCATATTTTCACATATCTATCTGGGACAGGTATCGTTATCTCCACGAGAGAGAAATAGATATTCTGAAAGGTCCAGTGACTTGCCTAAGGCTGCTGAGATCCTAAATGCTGGAGCCTAGGACTGAACTTCTGCCTCTGACTCTAAAATCTGTGCCAGGCTGATGGAATCTAAGACTAGGGGCCTGGCTCGGGGCAGGAGTGTGGTTTGCGAGATAGAATTTCAAAGCCCTGTCTTTCCCTGTTTCTGGGGGCCCAGACTTTAGAAGTACAAGAACACACGCTTCAGAGAGAAAGAGGAAAGAAAATATATTACCCTTAGGGCAATGGCTTTAAACCTTTTTTTATTTTCAAACACATAGACTTTTTTAAATTTATTTTTTTATACAGCAGGTTCTTATTAGTCATCCATTGTATACACAGCAGTGTATACATGTCAATCCCAATCTCCCAATTCATCACACCACCCCCCCCAACCCCACGTTGCTTTCCCCCCTTGGTGTCCATACATTTGTTCTCTACATCTGTGTCTCAACTTCTGCCCTGCAAACCGGTTCATCCGTACCATTTTTCTAGGTTCCACAGATATGCGTTAATATACGATATTTGTTTCTCTCTTTCTGACTTACTTCATTCTGTATGACACTCTCTACATCCATCCATGTCTCATGACTCAATTTCATTACTTTTTATGGCTGAGTAATATTCCATTGTATATATGTACCACATCTTCTTTATCCATTCGTCTGTCCATGGGCATTTAGGTTGCTTCCACGACCTGGCTATTGTAAATAGTGCTGCAATGAAAATTGGGGTGCATGTGTCTTTTTGAATTATGGTTTTCTCTGGGTATATGCCCAGTAGTGGGATTGCTGGGTCATATGGGAATTCTATTTTTAGTTTTTTAAGGAACCTCCATACTGCTCTCCATAGTGGCTGTATCAATTTACATTCCCACCAACAGTGCAAGAGGGTTCCCTTTTCTCCACACCCACTCCAGCATTTGTTGTTTGTAGATTTTCTGATGATGCCCATTCTAACTGGTGTGAGGTGATACCTCATTGTAGTTTTGATTTGCATTTCTCTAATAATTAGTGATGTTGAGCAGCTTTTCATGGGCTTCTTGGCCATCTGTATGTCTTCTTTGGAGAAATGTCTATTTAGGTCTTCTGCCCAATTTTTGATTGGGTTGTTTGTTTTTTAATATTGAGCTGCATGAGCTGTTTATATATTTTGGAAATTAATCCTTTGTCCATTGATTCATTTGCAGATGTTTTCTCCCATTTTGAGGGTTGTCTTTTCATCTTGTTTATAGTTTCCTTTGCTTTGCAAAAGCTTTTAAGTTTCATTAGGTCCCATTTGTTTATTTTTGTTTTTATTTCCATTACTCTAGGAGGTGGATCAAAAAATATCTTGCTGTGATTTATGTCAAAGAGTGTTTTTCCTATGTTTTCCTCTAAGAGTTTTATAGTGTCCAGTCTTACATTTAGGTCTTTAATCCATTTTGAGTTTATTTTTGTATATGGTGTTAGGGAGTGTTCTAATTTCATTCCTTTGCATGTAGCTGTCCAGCTTTCCCAGCACCACTTATTGAAGAGACTGTCTTTTCTCCATTGTATATCCTTGCCTCCTTTGTCATAGATTAGTTGACCATAGGTGCGTGGGTTTATCTCTGGGCTTCCTATCCTGCACCATTGATCTATATTTCTGTTTTTGCACCAGTAGCATACTGTCTTGATTACTCTAGCTTTGTAGTACAGTCTGAAGTTGGGGAGCCTGATTCTTCCAGATCCATTTTTTCCCCTAAAGACTGCTTTGGCTATTTGGGGTCTTTTTTGTCTCCATACAAATTTTAAGATTTTTTGTTCTAGTTCTGTAAAAAATGCCATTGGTAATTTGATAGGGATTGCATTGAATCTGTAGATTGCTTTGGGTAGTATAATCATTTTCACAATATCGATTCTTCCAATCCAAGAACATGGTATATCTCTCCAGCTGTTTGTATCATTTTTAATTACTTTCATCAGTGTCTTATAGTTTTCTGCATACAGGTCTTTTGTCTCCCTAGGTAGGTTTATTCCTAGGTATTTTATTCTTTCTGTTGCAATGGTGAATGGGAGTGTTTCCTTAATTTCTCTTTCAGATTTTTCATCATCAGTGTATAGGAATGCAAGAGATGTCTGTGCATTAATTTGTATCCTGCAACTTTACCAAATTCACTGATGAGCTCTAGAAGTTTTCTGGTGGCATCTTTAGGATTCTCTATGTATAGTATCATGTCATCTGCAAACAGTAACAGTTTTACTTCTTCTTTTCCAATTTGTATGCCTTTTATTTCTTTTTCTTCTCTGATTGCCGGGGCTAGGACTTCCAAAACTATGTTGAATAATAGTGACAAGAGTAGACATCCTTGTTGTGTTCCTGATCTTAGAGGAAATGCTTTCAGTTTTTCACCATTGAGGATGATGTTTGCTGTGGGTTTGTCATATATGGCCTTTATTATGTTGGGGTAGGTTCCCTCTATGCCCACTTTCTGGAGAGTTTTTATCATAAACGGGTGTTGGATTTTGTCAAAAGCTTTTTCTGCATCTATTGAGATGATCATATGTTTTTTCTTCTTCAGTTTGTTAATATGGTGTATCACATTGATTGATTTGCATATATTGAAGAATACTTGCATCCCTGGGGTAAATCTCACTTGATCATGGTGTATGATCCTTTAATGTGTTGTTGCATTCTGTTTGCTAGTATTTTGTTGAGGATTTTTGCATCTATATTCATCAGTGATATTGGTCTGTAATTTTCTTTTTTTGTAGTATCTTTGTCTGGTTTTGGTATCAGGGTGATGGTGGCCTCATAGAATGAGTTTGGGAGTGTTCCTTCCTCTGCAATTTTTTGGAAGAGTTTGAGAAGGATGGGTGTTAGCTCTTCTCTAAATGTTTGACAGAATTCACCTGTGAAGCCATCTGGTCCTGGACTTTTGTTTGTTGGAAGATTTTTAATCACAGTTTCAATTTCATTACTTGTGATTGGTCTGTTCATATTTTCTATTTCTTCCTGGTTCAGTCTTGGAAGGTTATACCTTTCTAAGAATTTGTCCATTTCTTCCAGGTTGTCCATTTTATTGGCATAGATTTGTTTGTAGTAGTCTCTTAGGATGCTTTGTATTTCTGCAGTGTCTGTTGTAACTTCTCCGTTTTCATTTCTGATATTATTGATTTGAGTCCTCTCCCTCTTTTTCTTGATGAGTCTGGCTAATGGTTTATCAATTTTGTTGATCTTCTCAAAGAACCAACTTTTAGTTTTATTGATCTTTGCTATTGTTTTCTTTGTTTCTATTTCATTTATTTCCACTCTGATCTTTATGATTTCTTTCCATCTACTAACTTTGAGTTTTGTTTGTTCTTCTTTCTCTAGTTCCTTTAGGTGTAATGTTAGATTGTTTATTTGAGATTTTTCTTGTTTCTTGAGGTAGGCTTGTATTGCTATAAACTTCCCTCTTAGAACTGCTTTTGCTGCATCCCATAGGTTTTGGATCATCGTGTTTTCATTGTTATTTGTCTCTAGGTATTTTTTGATTTCCTCTTTGATTTCTTCAGTGATCTCTTGGTTATTTAGTAATGTATTGTTTAGCCTCCATGTGTTTGTGTTTCTTATGTTTTTTTCCCTGTAATTGATTTCTAATCACATAGCGTTGTGGTCAGAAAAGATGCTTGATATGATTTCAATTTTCTTAAATTTACTGAGGCTTCATTTGTGACCCAAGATGTGATCTATCCTGGAGAATGTTCCATGTGCACTTGAGAAGAAAGTGTAATCTGCTGTTTTTGGATGAAATGTCTTATAAATATCAATTAAATGTATCTGGTCTATTGTGTCATTTAAAGTTTGTGTTTCCTTATTTTCTGTCTGGATGATCTGTCCATTGGTGTAAGTGAGGTGTTAAAGTC
Organism: Eschrichtius robustus; assembly: GCF_028021215.1. Lineage (NCBI taxonomy): Eukaryota > Metazoa > Chordata > Mammalia > Artiodactyla > Eschrichtiidae > Eschrichtius > Eschrichtius robustus. The sequence continues at coordinate 36,415,913 of NC_090824.1, forward strand.
CCCCAGTATTATTGTGCTGCTGTCAATTTCTTCTTTTATAGCTATTAGCAGTTGCCTTATGTATTGAGCTGCTCCTATGTTGGGTGCATATATATTTATAATTGTTATATCTTCTTCTTGGATTGATTCCCTTGATCATTATGTAGTGTCCTTCCTTGTCTCTTCTAACATTCTTTATTTAAAGTCTATTTTATCTGATATGAGTATTGTTACTCTAGAGTTCTTTTGATTTCCATTTGCATGGAATGGAATATCTTTTTCCATCCCCTCACTTTCAGTCTCTATGTGTCCCTAGGTCTGAAGTGGGTCTCTTGTAGATAGCATATATATGAGTCTTGTTTTTGTATCCATTAAGCGAGGCTGTGTCTTTTGGTTGGAGCATTTAACCATTCACGTTTAAGGTAATTATCGATATGTATGTTCCTATGACCATTTTCTTAATTGTTTTGGGTTTGTTTTTGTAGGTCCTTTTCTTCTCTTGTGTTTCCCACTTAGAGAAGTTCCTTCAGCATTTGTTGTAGAGCTGGTTTGGTGGTGCTGAATTCTCTTAGCTTTTGCTTGTCTGTAAAGCTTTTGATTTCTCTGTTGAATCTGAATGAGATCCTTGCAGGGTGGAGTAATCTTGGTTGTAGGTTCTTCCCTTCCATCACTTAAAATATATCATGCCACTCCCTTCTGGCTTGTAGAGTTTCTGCTGAGAAATCAGCTGTTAACTTTATGGGAGTTCCCTTGTATGTTTTTTGTCGTTTTTCCCTTGTTGCTTTCAATAATTCTTCTTTGTCTTTAATTTTTGTCAATTTCATTACTATGTGTCTCGGTGTGTTTCTCCTTGGGTTTATCTTGCCTGGGACTCTCTGCGCTTCCTGGACTTGGGTGGATATTTCCTTTCCGATGTTTGGGAAGTTTTTGACTATAATCTCTTCAAATACTTTCTCGGGTCCTTCCTCTCTCTCTTCTCCTTCTGGGACCCCTATAATGCAAATGTTGTTGTGTTTAATGTTGTCCCAGTGGTCTCTTAGGCTGTCTTCATTTCTTTTCATTCTTTTTTCTTTATTCTGTTCCGCAGCAGTGAATTCCACCATTCTGTCTTCCAGGTCACTTATCCGTTCTTCTGTCTCAGTTATTCTGCTATTGATTCCTTCTAGTGTCTCTGTTAAACATTTCTTGCATCTTCTCGATCTTTGCCTCCATTCTTTTTCCGAGGTCCTGGATCATCTTCACTATCATTATTCTGAATTCTTTTTCTGGAAGGTTGCCTATCTCCACTTCATTTAGTTGTTTTTCTGGGGTCTTATCTTGTTCCTTCATCTGGTACATAGCTCTCTGCCTTTTCATCCTGTCTATCTTTCTGTGAATGTGGTTTTTGTTCCACAGGCTGCAGGACTGTAGTTCTTCTTGCTTCTGCTGTCTGCCCTCTGGTGGATGAGGCTATCTAAGAGGCTTGTGCAAGTTTCCTGATGGGAGGGACGGGTGGTGCGTAGAGCTGGTTGTTGCTCTGGTGGGCAGAGCTCAGTAAAACGTTAATCTGCTTGTCTGATGATGGGTGGGGCTGGGTTCCCTCCCTGTTGGTTGTTTGGCCTGAGGAGACCCAACACTGGAGCCTACCCGGCTCTTTGGTGGGGCTAATGGCGGACTCTGGGAGGGCTTACGCTAAGGAGTACTTCCCAGAACTTCTGCTGCCAGTGTCCTTGTCCCCACGGTGAGCCAAGGCACCCCCCGCCTCTGCAGGAGACCCTCCAACACTAGCAGGTAGGTCTGGTTCAGTCTCCTATGGGGTCACTGCTCCTTCCCCTGAGTCCTGATGCGCACACTACTTTGTGTGTGCCCTCCAAGAGTGGAGTCTCTGTTTCCCCCAGTCCTGTTGAAGTCCTGCAATCAAATCCCGCTAGCCTTCAAAGTCTGATTCTCTAGGAATTCCTCCTCCCATTGCCAGACCCCCAGGTTGGGAAGCCTGATGTGAGGCTCAGAACCTTCACTCCAGTGGGTGGACTTCTGTGGTGTAAGTGTTCTCCAGTTTGTGAGTCACCCACCCAGCAGTTGTGGGATTTGATTTTATTGTGATTGTGCCCCTCCTACCATCTCATTGTGGCTTCTCCTTTGTCTTTGGATGTGGGGTATCTTTTTTGGTGAGTTCCAGTGTCTTCCTGTCGATGATTGTTCAGCAGTTAGTTGTGATTCTGGTGCTCTCGCAAGAGGGAGTGAGTGCACGTCCTTCTACTCTGCCATGTTGAACCAATCTCTCTGGCTTTAAACTTTTTTGACCATCACCCATAGTAAAAGACACATTTTATTATCTTGACCCAGGACATCATATAAATATAAATATAAACATAAATGTAAATATAAACCAAAAGTTTTACCAAGAGCATGCACTCGGATATATTTTATTCTAATCTTTTTTTCATTTTAATAATGGTTTTGACCCACAAAATTGATTTCATTGCCCAGAAAGAGACCTTGACCTGCAGTTTGAAAAATGCTGCCTTAAAGCATAAACTCACATTCAAAGACAAGTCCTCATACTACTCTTGTATAAAGAGCCAACTGGGACAGTGCCCAACACATAATATGTGTTCAGGAAATATTTGTTGAACTTCTGGACTTTTAAGGAACCAATAATCCACAAGTTAAACAATTTGTTCTGTAAACTCTCCAGTTTGCTGTATGTGGAAAAGATAATCCTAATTCCAAATTTCAACAAGCAAATCATTCAGAAACACAAAACTCTAAGTTGATTTCTGTTGTGAATCTAGACTTGAAACTCTAAATAAAATACTAGCAGACACATCATTCAACAAGCATGAGTTAAGTGTCTGTTCTGTACTGTGCAATGTCCTAGGGGCCAGAGATACAGAAACAAATCAGACCCAGCCCCTGCCCTCACAGACCTGGGATGTGGTGGGAGATTGGGAGGCAAAGGCAGCTTTAGAATGCAGTGTGAAGAGGGTGGCACAGGCTGCATGGGAATGGAGGAAACAAAGTCAGTTTCCTAGAGGAAACAAAGTCAGTTTCCTCGGAGCCAACCCTGAGCCTATACTGGAAAGATGAATAGTAGTTAGATGGGAGGGTAAATAAAGGAGTGCTGTATCAGGCAAAGAGAATAACATGTGCAGAGTTGTGGCAGCCACAGTCGATTGCCCCCCTACAGCCGATCCACATGTTTCTTGTTGGTCATGCCCCAGTTACTTTTGGAGGGCAGGGGAGTGTCCCCTGCTACTCCATATAATTCAGGGAAAAATCCTGACTAACATGAACCAGTTGTGATGGTCCCATTCTCCGTGCCAGTTATTGGTTTAGGAATGGGCATAAAACTCAGATCTGGCTAATGAGATTCAAGGGCATATCTTCTGAAAGGGGACTTGAGGAAAAGTTTCCTTGTTCTTAAAAAGAGACTCATGGTAAGAAACGTCCCTCATCTTCTACTGGTTGCTGCATTGTCTCTATGGGATGCCTGACTGTAATGCAGCCATGTAGTGACCATGAATAGGGCGGCAATCAGAAGGATAGACAGACCAGGGACCTCGGTGACCCTGGTGAGTAGCTGAACTAACCAATCCTAAAGCTACTCTATCCCAGGACACGATGTCATGTAAGATAAAAGATTTCCCTTATTGTTAAAGTCAGTTGAGTCAGGGTTTTATGTTACTTGCAGTCAAAATGAACCTAAACTGATGCAAAAGCTGTGGAGATATGAAAGACATGTTCTGGGTTCTGCAAGGCAGGATTTGGGATGCAAAGGCCAGATCATACTATGCTACAAACTTCAGCTTCAAAATGAAACACAAGTGACTGTTAAACATATGAAAAACTCAACCTCACTTTTAAAGAGAAATGCACTTTAAAGCTACAATGAGATGTCATTTTTCATCTCCCTATTGACAAAGATCAAAAAGCTTGATAATATCCAATATTGCCAACGGGAAACCAGCACACCCATTTGTTGCTGATTATAAACAGTATAAATCTATGGAAGGCAATTTGGCCATAACTGTCAAAACTAAAAATGCACTTGACCCAACAACTCTACTTCTAGGCATTCATCCTATAGACACACTTCCATGCGAGCAAAATAACATGCACAATGATACTAGTTACAGCATTGTTTGTAAATGCAAATTGGCTGAAAACTAGCCAGTTGACCAGCAGTAGGAAACCAATTAATAAATCACATTACATTCATATTGAATTATATACAGCCGTTAAAAAGAAGGAAACAATTGTGTATGTACTGACATGAAAATACATCAAATAAATATTGATAAGTGAGAAAAGCAATATGCAGGGTAGAATAATACAGAATGGTACATTACTATTTGTGTGTGTGTGTGTGTGTGTGTGTGTGTGTGTGTGTTGGATATTTGAAAATGCAAAAACCATGTCTGGAATGATAAACAAGAAACTGATAACATCAGTTGCCCTCAAGAGGGAAGTTAAGTGGCTAGAAGTCAGAGGAGGAAAGAAGACTACTTTCATTATATAGCTTTTTGTACCTTCTGAATTTTATGCCATGTGTATATATTAGCTTTTCAAAATGATTCATTAATAAAAGGAGGGGTCAATCTCAATGATAAAAAATACCTTAATTGAAGAATATCATAAGATATTAAACTAGAAAATTTTAAATTATTTTTATAAATGCAAAAGGGTATTTAATTTTCCATATTCATTCATTTTAAAATGTTAATAGAGGAATTCCCTGGTGGTCCAGTGGCTAGGACTGTGCACTTCCACCACACGGGGCAGGGGTTCGATCCCTGGTCAGGGAACTAAGATCCTGCATGCCGCGTGGTACGGCCAAAAAAAATGTTACTAGAGATAGAATGAGTCTTCTTCACATAAGAAAGAGTGCCTAATGTTGGACATCATATTCAATGGTGATTTTGTAGAAGCTGTTGTCAGTTCTTAAAGATCACAACAAGATGTTACCCAAGAATCTGGAAATAAAGTTGATTTCAATATTAAATTGGTAAGATTTCCACCATCACAAACGTGACTGGTTATATACAGAGGTAAATCTAGAGGTTGTAAATTTGTGACTGAAAGGTTGAGAAGAGCCAGCATTCCAGCCCAGATGCTCCGGGAGTAATTTCAGGGCAGCACGGAAAGAATGCAACAGTAGTGCAGAACACAGAAACTTACACATAAGTTGAAAAAAGATCCAGTACGTACAAGGGAATTAGTCAGCCAAGCAAGCACACCAGTTCCCCCTAAACACAGCTAAGGGGAAGGAATCTCTTTACTAAGCAGACTCCCACATACACTTCCAGCCATAGAGGGCTGTGATCTGACTTATCTGAGAAACACTTGAGATCAGCTCCTTCCTTGGTCTGATTTCATGCTTCCTAAGCACTGCCTGATAATCTGGCTGCCCCTGAGGCCAATCTAAGGAGACAAAATATGATCGTCAGGCTGACTTGAGCAAGCATTCTGATCCACTCAAAAATTTCATTAAGACTTTAGCTGATAACAGTACAAAGATTTGTAACAAAACAATTCACAAAAGAATAAATATGTAAAAAAATATTCAATTTTACTAGTTATCAAAGAGAAGCAGATTAAAAGAAGCATGGTATTTCTTTCACTAAATTAAATTTAAACTTAACCACCCCCCCCCCAAATTAAAATGCAAATTTCTAAATCAGGAGCTGGTGATATTGGCACCTGTATTCATGGTGGGAAGTATCATAAATAGATGTACTCAATTAGGAAAATAATCAAGAGTCCTAAAAATGTTCATGTCCTTTGACCTAATACATCTCTTTTAGAGAATGGATCCAGAGCAGAGCAGCAGAATCATGAAGCCACTGACAAAGTCCAGGGTTCCATCCTGACATGGTCTCCCTGTACGGAGCCTTCCCAGGCCATATTCCTATGCCTGTGCTTTTCAGTACAGTAACCACTAGCCACATGTGGTTACTGAGCACTTGAAATGTTGCTAGTCCAAACTGAGATGTGCTATAAGTGTAAAATACACACCAAATTTCAGACTTAGGGGGAAGAAAAAGAAGAGAGAAAAATAGATCACTAAGAATTTTTATATTGATTCTATATTGAAATGATAATGTTTGGATATTTGGCTTAAATAAAATATACTATTAAAATTAATTTCTTATCTTTATTTTCTTTTACTTTTTTAATATGGCTAAGAGAAAATCTTAAACTACCTATGTGGCTCACATGCTATTTCTTTTAGACAGCACTGTCCTAGTATTTCTGTAACGTAATGTGACCAGCATCTTAGGTAATCACCTCTATTTCTAATCAACATGGTTCTTTGTATCTAGTGCTGTGGCAAGGCTGACTTGTTTTCTAGAAAAAGGAAGAGGAAGGATAAATGGATGGCCCAGCAGAGGAAAGGGCCTCTGCCATAATTTTTGCCCCAATGCCCTTGCTCCCATGCCTGAAATTCTCCATTGAGCCACAATGTTGGGTTGGGTTGTTGAAATGCAAGGAAGCTACCTGGCAGTGGCTGCTTTCCCAGACTTATATCTCTCTGTCTCCCACATCCCTCCACTTGGGTCCATCCATGATGTCACCAGAAAGATCTATAAAGATAAAAAGGTCATATCACGCCCCTGCTAAACATCTTCCAGCTACTTCCCTTGTGACTTAGAATAAAATCTGCATGCCTGCCTTGGCCCCAAAACCAAAGGACCTGGCCTTGCTTACCTCTCTGGCCTCTTCCTTCTCCTTTCTCTCCCTAGGCTCCAGCCACACCAGCCTCATTTCACTTTGTCAACCTGACTGACTCCTTTCCCTCTTTAAGTCTCCTGAATGTACCATTCGAACCTCAGGAAGCCTCTCTAGTCCCTTTCTAGCACATCAGTATATTTTATTTCCTTTATCATACTTACAACTTCCTGAAATTATTCGTATTGTGTTTCCTTTGTTACCACCTGTCTTTCCTTCAGAAGGTAATAAACTCCATGAGAAGAGGGATCCTGTCTATCCTGTTCCCTGCAGCATCCCCCATCTTAGAACAGCATCTGCTGCATAGTAGGGGCTCCACAAATATTTGTTGAACAAGTCTATGAATGAATGCCAAATTACTCCACCTACTCCTTCCAAAATGTGCTTTGATTTCTCTTGTCTCAAAGTAAATCTTGCCTCAAAGTATCTTTGTTTTTGCTATGTCTTCCTACCTAAAGTCTTTATTCCTCATCTAAAATGATTTACTTTCCGCTTCAAGCAAAAACTACCCAACTCAAAAGCATTTGATGAGGGACTTCCCTGGTGGTACAGTGGTAAAGAATCCGCCTTCCAATGCAGGGGACGCGGGTTCAATCCCTGGTCGGGGAACTAAGATCCCACATGCCGTGGGGCAACTAAGCCCACGCGTCACAACTCCTGAGCTTGCGTGCTGCAAACTACAGAGCCCACGCGCCCTGGAGCCCGCACACCACAGCTAGAGAGAAGCCTGCGCCGCAACGAAAAAAAAAAGATCCCGCGTGCCTCAGTGAAGATCCCACGTGCCGCAACTAAGACCCGATGCAGCCAAAAAATACATAAATAAAATAGATAAATATTTTTTAAAAAGCATTTGATGATAAGGAGGGTATTTTTGTTTTTTGTTTTTTTAATCTCACATAATAAGAAGTCCAGAAGTGGTGCAATTCCAAGGTTGGGTAACTCAGTGACTCAACGATGTCCTCAAAGAACCATGCTTTTTCCAACCTTTTTCCTCTGCCACCCTCAAAATGTGGCTGTTGACCTCATCTTCCCCCTTTATGTTTGCAAGATGACAACGGCAGCTTGAGTACCAGGTCCTTACACGACAACATCTCAAATCCAGAGCATCTCAGACTCAGAAAATTTCCCAGAAGTCCCTTCTTCAGAGTTCCCTTTTATGTTCCATTGCCCAGAATTGTAGGGCATGCCCATTCCTAAACCAGCCCATTTCTAAACCAGTTACTGGCAAGAGCAAGGAATTTCCATGACTGGCTTAAAGAATCAAGATCTGCCTCTCTTGGGCTGGGTGAGTCCCTTGTCTCCTGTAGTAGAGGTACTAAAATTTAACAAAGGAGTGGGTTTGGGGTGGTGTGATGGAGTCTAGGAAGAAAAAATGGTCTCAGAGTAAGCCACTGAGAATTTCTACAAGCCACAAAACTCTACTAGTTTTTTCAAGTGCAACTCAAATCTTAGGTCTTTCCTTAATCCTACTCTGATTAGCTGAGCCAGAAGCAGTCACTCTCTCCTATGAATGTAAAACCTTCAGTTCAGGTCAAAAACTTTGGTATCATTCCTAATTTCTCTGTTTATAACCCCATACCTTAGCTATTTTGTCTACCTTCAAAATATATTCAGAATTAAACCTCATATCACCAACCTCAGTCCCATCACTTCGGTACAAGCCATCATCATTTCACCCCTGGATTAGGCCTCTACCCTCACACAGAATGATCCTTTCAATGTATAACTCAGATTATGTCACTGCTCTGCTCAAAACCCTCTAACGGCTTCAGAATAAAGTCCAAAATTCTTCCCACGGCCTCCAGAACATTGGTGATCTACGCTTGTCCCTTCTCTAACCTTATATCTTGCCCATCCCCTCTCACTCACTGCCCTCCAGCCACACTGGCCTACTTGTCCGTCTTAGAACCCACCAAGCACACTCCCACCTCAGGGCCTTTGCACCTACTATTCAGCTTGCTTGGAAAATTCTTCCAGATATTCTGATGTCTTGCTCTCCCTCTTTCTTCAGGTTTTGACTCAAATGGCACCTTATCTGGGAGGCATTCCCTGACCTCCTATCTAAAAAAATTCACCTTACTCTGCTTCACTTTCCCTCGAAGCACTTGTTACAAGTTGATGTATTATATATTTATTTGTTAACACTCTGTCTTGTCTCATTAGAATCTAAGATCCATGAAGCCAGGGGTTTTATCTGTTTTTTCACTGGTTTAGCATGTAACATAGCATATAATAAGCACTCAATATATATTTATTGAATAATTGCATAATCCTTTAAGCTTTGTTATCTGTTTGATTCACCTGACACGGTCCGAAGCTATTACCTTTGCATGTGCACATGTCCTGTCTCTTCAAGCTTCTTAAGGGCCAGAGCTGAGTCTTAAAGCACAATGTCTGGTATAAAGAGGGCATTCCAAAGTTTATGCTGTTGACAGATTTGGAGAAAAAATATATTAGGATAATGAGAGTTATCATTTTTCTAACCTGGTCTTGGCAGGATGATGAGAAGATGAAGTACGGGATAGGACAGCACATTTAGGAGAGGGCTTGGGGTTTGCCCTTGGAATAGGGTCCACATTAAGTCCTTGAGGAAGAGGAGAGAAGCATCTCTCTGAAACTGAAAGGAGAATACAGGAGCACATTTCCTACTCCACAGTGTCCCCTGGAACTGGTCTTTCCAAGTTTGTTCACATTCTAACAGTACAGGTATATGTTAGAGATATTGTGGGTTCAGTTCCAGACCACTGCAGTAAAGCAAGACACAAATGTTTTGGTTTCCCAGTACATATAAAAGTTATATTTACACCATACTGTAGTCTAATAAGTGTGCAATAGCATTACATCTAAAAAAACAATGTACATACTTTAATTAAAATACACTTTATTGCTAACAAATACTAACCATCATCTGAACCTTCAGTGAGATGTAATCGTTTTGCTGGTGAAGGATCTTGACTCAGTGTTGATGGCCACTGACTGATAAGAGTGGTGGTCGCTGAAGCTTGGGGTGGCTGTGGCTATTTCCTAAAATAAGACAACAACGAAGTCTGCCACATAATTTGGCTCTTTCTTAAATGAGCAATTTCTCTGTAGCATGCAATGCTGCTTGGTAGCATTGAACCAACAGTAGAACTTCTTTCAAAATTAGTCAGTCTTCTCAAAACCTGCCTCTGCTTTATGAGCTAAGTTTATGTAATATTCGAAATCCTTTGCTGTCCTTTCAACAATCTTCATAGCATCTTCACCAGGAGTAGATTCCATCTCAAGAAACCGCTTTATTTTCTCATCAATAAGAAGCAACTCCTCATCCGTTCAAGTTTTATCATGAGATTGCAGCAATTCAGTCACATCTTCAGGCTCCATTTCTAATTCTAGTTCTCCTGCTATTTCCACCACATCTGCAGGGACTTCCTCCACTGAAGTCTTGAACTGCTCAAAGGCATCCATGAGGGTTGGAATCAATTTCTTCCAAACTCCTCTTAATGTTGGTATTTTTACCTCTTCCCATGAATCATGAATCTTGTTAATGGCCTCTAGAAAGGTGAATCATTTACAGAAGGTTTTCAATTTACTTTGCCCAGATCCATCAGAGGAATCACTGTCTATGGCAGCTATAGCCTTATGAAATTTATTTCTTAAATAATAAGACTTGAAAATCAAAATGACTCCTTGATCCATGGGCTGCACAATGGATGTTGTGTTAGGAGGCATGAAAACAACGTTCATCTCATTGTACATCTCCATCAGAGCTCTTGGGTGACCAGGTATATTGTCAATAAGTGGTAATATTTTGAAAAGAATCTTTTCTCTAAGCAATAGATCTCAACAGTGGGCTTAAAATATCCAGTAAACCATGTTACAAACAGACATGCTGTCATCCAGGCTTTTTTGTTCTTATAGAGCACAGGCAGAGTAGATTTAGCGTAATTCTTAAGGGCCCTAAGATTTTTGGAATGTTAAATGAGCACTGGCTTCAACTGAAAGTCCCCAGCTGCATTAGCCCCTCACAAGAGAGTCAGCCTGTCCTTTGAAGCTTTGAAGCCAGGCATTGACTTCTCCTCTTCAGCTACGAAGTCCTAGGTGGCATCTTCTTCCAAGACAAGGCTGTCTTGTCTACATTGAAAATCTGTGTTTAGTGTAGCCACCTTCATTAGTGATCTTAGCTAGATCTCCTGGATAATTTGCTGCAGCTTCTACATCAGCACGCACTGCTTCACTTTGTACTTTTATGTTATGGTAATGGCTTCTTTACTTAAACCTCATGACCCAACCTCTGCTAGCTTCACACTTTTCTTCTGCAGCTTCCTTCTCTCAGCCTTCCTAGAATTGAAGAGAGTTAGGGCCTTGCTCTGGATTAAGCTTTGGCTTAAGGGAATGATGTGGCTGGTTTGATCTTCTCTCCAGGCCACTAAAACTTTCTCCATATCAGGAATAAGGCTGTTTTGCTTTCTTATCATTCATGTGTTTACTGGAGTAGCACTTTTCATTTCCTGCAAGAACTTTTCCTTTGCACTCACACGTCGGCTGACTGTTGGGCACAAGAGGGCTAGCTTTCAGCCTATCTCGGCTTTCAACATGCCTTCCTCACTAAGCTTAATCATTTCCAGCTTTGATTTAAATTGAGAGATGTAGGACTCTTCCTTTCACCTGAACACTTAGATGCCGTTGTAGGGTTATTGACTGGCCTAATTTCAATACTGTTGTGTCTCAGGGAATAGGGAAGCCCGAGGAGACGGAAAGAGATGGGGAAAGGCTGGTTGGTGGAACAGTCACAACACACACAACATTTATTGATTAAGTTCACCATCGTATATGGGCACAGTTCATAGCACCACAAAACAATTACAGTAGTAACATCAAAGATCACAGATCACCAAAACAACTATAATAATAACGAAGAGGTTGAAATATTGTGAGAATTACCATAATGTGACACAGAAACATGATGTGAGCAAGTGCTGTTGGGAAAATGGCACCGATAGACCTGCTGGATATGGGGTTGCCACAAACCTTCAATTTGTGGGAAAAAAAAAAAAAAAGCAATATCTTGGAAGTGAAATAAAGCAAAGTGCAGTAAAATAAGGTATGCAACTGAATAGGGCCTCACTCTCATGAATTGATGGCAAAGGTCTCCTTAAGAGAAGCTAAACAGAAGACAGCAAAGCCACAAGTGGTTTAAGGTCACATGGAGTCACTGCTCAAATTTAGGAAGGAAATTCAGACTTACTCCAGGTCCCACCCCAACCCCCCCCCCCGGTACTCCAACCTCCCAAGTATGCTGGGGAGGTCCCAAGAGGGGCGTTGGAGCCCCGGGAGAGCAGGTCCTGTTAGCCCAGCTCTCACTTCTGCCCACGGTTCTCACACTAATTCTAGCACCAGGGCCATTTACCAGACTCCAGGGAACCAGGCCACTTTCAATTGTCAATAGCATTACACTTGCCAGAGGAGAAAGGGACAAAGGAGGAGACTGAAGACAGTGCTTTAAAACAGAGGAAGAAAAAGATATCATTGGCTGTGCCCTAAGCCAAAAAAGCAAATGCCAGGAATAACTGTGAGAGTTGTGTGAAGCCAAGTCTGCGCAGACCAGACGGGCCCCGGGTGGAGGAGGAGGCAGGGGCTGAGGTGGTCTGAGGACGCAGAGCTAGCGCCCCAGGGGCAGGGCAGGAGGAGAGGGACATATCGTAAGCAACCTTAAAAGACTCGTTTTAGCATTCCGCAGGAAATGAGAAGCAGATGGGTTGGTGTGGAACTTGTTTACGTGTTACTGGTCTCCGCGAAGCTTCCAGGGCAGAGCTCGGATTGGAAAAAAGGGGTATTTTAGGCAAATATTGACATGGTCTCCATTCTGAGAAAGTGGGGCCTCTTTTAATTGGATCATCTTCCCCTTGAGATACAGGCATTTAGGCTGAAGGACCCTCATTGCCCCATACTAGGGCAGGCCTGGCTAAGGCAGTACTGACCTACTTGCACCTTCTTAAGGGAACTGAGTTAATACATCTTCTCTCTTGCTTTTACGTCACACCCTACTGGACAGAGAAGCGGAAACAGAGACCTGGACATGCAGAGGATAATGAAATGGTTCACATCAAAGGTCCTGAGGTTTGCAGAAGGCTTATTAGAACACAGATTACTGGGTCCCACCACCAGAGTTTCTACTCAGTAGAGCTAGGGTGGGGCCCAATGGCCACACATTGGATCACCTGGAGATTAAAATATACTGATGGCTGGGCCCTATTCCCAAAGATTCTGATATTAGCTGATCTAGGATATGACTTGGGTATTGTCTAAAGCTCTCTCTATATTTCTAAGTTACAACCGAGGTCAAGATTCATAGAGCTATTTCTCTTTGACCTGCCATCGTCATTACATCCGTGGCTTAATTTCAACTTACCTTCGAAATATGGCCTCCAGATGGTTAGGAAGACAGGAGACCATGGGATCCAAATTTGGCATAAACTGAGATTTGGGAAAAGAGGCTAAAAAAAAAAAATCACTTTCTGAGACACAAACTATTAAAAATCTATGTAAATGCAGGCAAGTACTCTTTTATGTAATCTGTTCAGGAAATAGAGCTCCTAAAAAATGGTTTGTAAGTAAGTTGCTGCCAAGAGGCAGCGAAAGTAATCATCTTCAATGCTTATCAATCACTTACTATGTGCCACGCAGTCTTCCTAGTGCTTTTATTTTAAACTCACTTAATTCCCACAGTAACTCAAAGGTAGGGGGTATCATCATCCCCAATTTAACAAATGAGGAAACTGAGGCCCTGGGAGGTGAAGTAATTTGTCCCAAATCACACAGTTAACAAGTGACACAGCCGGCTCTCAAACTTGGTGTGCGTCTGAATTACCTACAGAGACAGTTCAAAATACGACGAGCAGGCCCCATCACAGATCAATTGGATCAGGATCTCCTGCGCTGGGTCTTTATCAAAATTGTTTTTAGCAAACTACTGGAGAGTCAGTGGTTCACCAAGGTAAAGAGACCATTGTTAGGATTTTAAACGAAGGCTCTGAAATTAGATTACCCTACGTTCAATTCTCTCTCCATCACTTATAAGTGGAACCTTTGAACAAGTTACCTATGCTCTCTTCAACCTTTCCTTTCTTCATCTGGAAGTGAGAATGATTATAGTTTGGGGGGTTGTTCTGAGGGTTACGTGGGTCTAAGGCGCAGAGCGCAGTGACAGGTCCACTGCCAGTGCAGCAGAAGGGCATTCTGAGACATTAACTAGGCCTTCCTTGCACCCATCAACACTGCACACTTCACTGTCCTCTCCCGCTGTGCCACCCAAGGCATGCCCTGTGCTAGGGAAAAGTGATGCTGCTACAGCTGGAATGCCAAGAAAGTCAGTGCTTAGCTTTTGATATTCAAGTTAGAGTCCTGAACACAAGACTTAGACTTGGGAGAAAGGACTTTCTGAGCTTTCAACAACTATTTGAGCCTAACCAGTAGACAAGTAATACTGATCCAAAAAACCATCCAAGATAACCAGCCCTCAGGCAGTCCAGTAGGGTTACCTGGACAGGAGGGATGCGTGGTCTCCAAGAGAGGCCCCAGCCCCCTGTCACCTTCCCAGGGTGAATCCCCTCAGAAGACAGAGAAATGTGGTTGGGGGTAGAACACCAGATGAGCTTTGAGGAAACTGAGAATGGAGGAGGCTTGTGTCTACTTCCTATCTAGGGAGGGCAGCTAACCCCAAAGATGTGCTTATGCCACACTGATATGGGGTCAACAGAGAAGAGGTGACGTTACAGGTGATAGAGGAAGAGAACTCAGTGACAGCCTTGTTTCCCGCGGCCCCAAAGAGGTGTGGGAGAGGAGCTGAACCCTACTCATATTCTGAGAAGGTTAGCTGAGAGTGACAGCCAGCAGCCCGAAGGAGTCACACCATGGAGGAACAACCATGGATGGCAGAACGAGCTGAGCAAACCAGATGGCCATGCAGCCACCTTTGAGGATAACTCTGGACGCCAGTGAGGAGGATCCCATGATCAAAAAAGACAAGATGGGGCAGCTACTCATCTTGGGAGGTACCAACACAGAGCACATGGTGTTACATGGTCCCCCCTCTCTCACTCCAATCCCCCTGAGATTCCATCTAAAGTAGAGCAAGGGAGAGAATGTGAGTGTGAATTAATCTCCTTGGTAGTTACGAGATTAATTTTTCTGCATCGCACAGAATGGGAGTCTGAGATGAAAACTATTCTGTTTTAGAAGATCAAAGACACATATGTATGCACCTGAAACTATCTAGCAAAATTAACATCTACTAGTTAAGACTATCAAGTTTCCTAAACCGCAAAAGACATCTAGTATGACTCCCTCAAAATATAAATTGATTTAATCAGCAGAATCAGCAGATATCTTGGAAATGGCAGCATGTCTATGATGAGGAGTAAGATTTTGGTGACTTGTAAAAAATTTTTGAAAAATAAATATTGAGAAAGGAGAGTTTAAGCCCAACATTATTGCAACACTGCTGGGGGGAGAGAGAGACACTGCGTCTGACTGGATTGCTATTCCAGGTTCTGGGTGGTGTCCCTGTAGTCAAACACCCAGGGTTCCCATGTTCTACTGCAGCCTGGATGCACAGCCCATGAGCCTGCTTTACCGCTTTACTACAAGGTGGGATCCACCAACCATGACAAACTTGGTTTTCCAAACACCTAAAGGACAGTGGTACAGATAGTAGGCGCAAGGACTCTGATATGTGGAAAGGTGTACCCTGCCCTGAAAATCCACACACTGGCATTCTGACTTATAAATAAGTCTCTGGTGAGTTAATCAATGGAAGCCTCCTAGATTGGGTGGCCAGATTTGGCAAACAAATATACAAATATTGCAGGGGACATACTTATACTAAAAAAATATTCATTGTTATCTATCATATTTAACTGAGTGCCCTGTATTTTTTCTGTCAACCCTACTAGAGCCTGCTCGCTGCCAAGTGGACTGATAAAATGGGGGTCCTGCATACACAAGACTGAGAGCCAGTGCTGCCTCTGAGACCACCTTCACCAACACCCTATGGAGGGCTCACCTAAGGTACCAGCCCGGGGTTAGGGTTAGTCAGTCTCTCTCTCTCTCTCTCTCTGTCTCTCAATCTTTATTCACTCAAAACCTTCTCTTCATTTATACACAAAGTCAATAACCTCCCTTATTAAGCTTCTCAAGTCTTTTACTACCTGTTCATTCCAAGACCAAATTTACAACCTGGGCAATAAATGCATAAAATTGAAAGCCACTTCTTGGTGGCTTCCAAGGAGGTAATTAACATTATCAACAACATCTATTATGTTGTAAGATTAGTTTCTTCCCTGCAGTTGCTAGTTAAATATGAAGTTTTATTAATCTTTCGACGAAGAAGTTTTCTGTCCCTTGACCTGAGTTTTATCTTTTCCCTGATTTTTGACTCGACCACAACCCTAGTCTTTATCATCCTTTGCACGCTGGGATCCCCAGCCTTCAGACCACCTTACAGAAAACTCGGACGCCAGTGGGGAGGACCCCATGATCAAAGACAAGATGGGACAGCTACTTGATGGATCTCTGTAGGGCCATTTCATTTGTGCCTAGGGAAAAATTAAAGTAGGAGGAGCACCACAGAACAAGCAGAGGAGCAGATTTGGTTTACGATTCAGTGAGCAAGAAAACATCTTTCTCTTTATCCAAGCCAGCTCTCCTTCTCGGCACTAACATATCACAGGATATCAGTGTCTTATACTTGACTGCGTCTCCCCTTTGTCATCTTCTAAAGAGGTCTCTGCCCATAGAGAGGAACTATTGATACATTATCCCCAGACCAGTTGGAGCTAAGTTCATGCTACTTGACTCAAGCCATCATCAAGCTCCTCCATTCTAGATATAAACTGCAATTTTTGCTAAGGAACTTAAAGAGTGTCTCGGGTGAAGTAGGATTTAGGTCGTTCCTCTGGAATTCTGATTTTAATTCATTGCTGGCATTTCTGAAGTAGTTTACGGTGAACATCTGAGATAAATGAGTCATCTCAGTCCTTCTATTTCTTCTATTTCCTATTATTTTCTAACTTAAACATTTCAGAACTAAGAATTAATATATCTTCCCAATGCTGGAAACAGGCAAGTCATTCTGTAAAATGTATTGAGAAATTAATGGACTTCCATCTGGGGAGAAGTAAACAAAAGTAGATTATATATATGCCTGTTTATCTATAGACCTACAGTATTGGGAGCTGAAGAATGGTTGAGCAGTTCTAAGCCAGGCTTGTCATTAGGTTAAAAAAAACCCAACCAGCCAACCACCAATTTGGTTTTTCTCCAACTGTCAGCTGGAAGCAGGGAGAAGTGAAATGTTAAACTGAACCAAAAAGGGATGTGGAGTTTTTTGAGGGGTGTTTTAAAGAGCTAAAAGGTGCCCCTTGTTCTCCACCAAGTCAACCGTCCTCAGATTCTGGGCTCCCAGGAGAGGTTGGAAGAAATCCCTGCTCCCATTGTGGCTGTCGCCTTGTTTGGTGAAATAGATGTGACTAGGAAACTTCTTCAGATCCATCACCCAGGTGGTTTGGGGGGCAGAGGTGACCAGAAGCAAGGCACAGAGGGGGCTAAAAACTCCTTCCATGGTGAGCACTTGACAGCAGGCAGGACCAACTACATTATCAACCTCAGCGTCTGCTCTTCTCCCGGTCCAAAGTGCAAACATTCTCCCCTACCTACGGCACAAGAACACTATGAGAGGCATCCAATCCATTCCTGTATAAATGTATCTTCACACTACATATGGTATTTTGATAACTAATATGAGTACAGCACCCTACATTTGTAAAGTGCTCTCAGATACATGATATTATTTGATCCGGTTATATACAGGCCTTATCAAGATGAGCAACTACCAGGAGCAATCAGGAAACAGTGGGGGCACTGACATTCCCCACAACCACCGGGTCAGAGAAACCCATCAGTATGATCTGACAAAGAAATTCAGTTGATTTGATAACTGAAAAAAAGAAAACTGCAGGATAGTTTGTACATCGTGAGCCCATTCATGCAAAAGAAATATGGTTATGGCTATATATGTACATACACAGATAGCTTTATTTGTTGTATCTATACTCACATATGCAAATATATATAGATACATGTATATGAGTATATATTCAAATGTTAATATATATACAATTTTACAATGAATATTATTATTTTATGTTGTTAATTTTATATATATATTTTCCATAACAGCTTATGGAAAAAACCCAAACGAATTTTTTGGCCAAACCAATATATTTATAATATTTATAATATATGATATTTTATAATTATAACAAGGTATGTTTAAGAAAAAAGCTAATTGGTGTTAGCATTTCTTTTTCCCACCCTCACTTAAGGGAAGAGAAGTGGTTGTTGTTAAAGGTGTAGATTGTACTGTATTTGGAAAACAGGCCTTAAAAGGGAGGACTCTGATAAGGCCAGGACCCCACACCAGTAGTTTTGTCCCCTTGGCCCTATGCAAACCCCACGTTGCAGAGGGCTAGCATGACAGCTGTGTTGTTGAAGGACACCTTCTGTTTCTGAGAACAACTCAAACTCATCCATGGGTGGTTCAGTCCATGCTTGAGTCAGAGGATCAAAAATACAAGGCTGTACATACCCTCTCTCTGATCAACTAATCATACAGCCGTAGATGTGCACATATTAGGGTTAAAAGAGAAAACGATGGCAAGTCCTGCACCAACTTCCAGGAAGGTAAACAGGTGGAGTGGGAAAAATAGGGGATACGAATCGAGCACTTGTGAGTTTGAACCCCAGCTCTGCTGCTTACTTACTTGTGTCCACAGGCATGATCTTAGGCTCTCTGGGCTTCAGTTTCCCTCTGTGTTAAATGTGCCCAATAACACCTATATCACAGGATTATTTCACATACACATCTCAAGTGACACTCTCTAGAAAGGATGCTGAAAGCTTGGTTGTCAGAGCACACCAGGCGACCAATCAGATTTTGCTGATATCCCACATTCACTGCATCAGATAGAATTTCTGCTTCTTTGTGTACATTGTAGGGTTACTCCCATGCATTCGTCACAAGTGTGAACAAATTGGGTGTGTTTTGTTTGCCAGGAAGTAACACTGTCACTCCTTCTACAAACAAACCAACACTAGAGGTTGCCAGTTCTGCAAATAAACCCCACATCCTTCTAAAATGAAGGAAGCTTTGAGAGACCATCAGGGGAAGGAAAGAGACTCCCCCAGTCCGCTCCCTTCCCTTTTCTAACGTAATCTTCATTAGAAGTCAGCCACCTATCCCACCCTTACACTTCCAAACACCAAGAATACCATACCTAGGGAAACGGACCCTGAAAAACATGACAGGTCTTCCTAGCCATCTGGGAAATTCTCTAGAAAAAGGAGGTTTGGGTGCAAGGAGATTCAATTTGCAAGAAGTTATACAATCTCTTTAGTCCTCAATTTCCTCAGCTGTGAAAGAAAGAACTAATGATTCCTAAATTCTCTTTGAGTCCTAACATGTTATGACTATAATCCTCTCTCTCAATCCTCTCTGCTCTGTTCCCATTGCTCCACCCTGGTTTGTGCCATCAGCTCTTCCCTGGGTTGTCGCAACTGCCTCTAGCCTTGCTCCTCCAAAATCATGCTTCACATAGCTTGCAAGATGATCTCTCTAAAATGCACATCTGCCTCAGGTACTTTTGTGACTCTCCATTACCTCCAAAATAAATTCCAGTTTCTCAGCACAAGCCTCAAAGACGTGTCTACCTTCCCAGCATCATCTGTCACATCGCTTCTCCTGTAACTGAGCAAGCAGAACTCCTTAGAGCTCCTCTCTCACCTCCACGCTTTGCTATTCCCTTTGAATGGGATGTCCCTCCCCATATCTGCCCAGCCAACTCTTCTTTCAAAGTTAGCTCAAGTAGCACATTCTCCAAAAGGCGATTAGATGCCTCTCCTCTGCACCCCAACAGGACCATGTGAAATCATTGCATCAGAGTGTAATATTTTCATCCAGCATTTAGAGTTGTTGTTTCTGAGTAGAGGCTGGCTTTCTGCTCTGGCAAAGGACGCAGTGCTAGCAGCATCCCTGGTGCAGGTGACACTCATAAAAGGGGCAGGTACGCAGCCCCTCTGTTCTCTCTGGATCCTGCAGAGAGGCAGGGTCGGGGGTGTGTGGCTGCATGTGCTGTGGAGCAGCACTCCTAAGGAGGAATCACTTGTTGCTCTTCCTTTTCATAGGTCAGCTTGAGAGGGGCTGTGCTGGGGGGGTAAATATCTTGGGGTTCAGACACTAAGCAGTGTGAGCTTAGGGGCCCACTGCTTAGGGAAGTGCTTGAAATGCCCAGCTTGAGGTCTCCTGGTCCCACAGGAAGTTGAGATTGGGTACAGCCGGTCCCCCTGTTGGAGAAAGAGGGAGCTAGCCCACTGCCCGGCAACCCAAGGAAAATCTCCTGGGATAATACACTGGTCAGTCCTACTGGTCAAACCACACTTCCTACACATATGCCCCCAACCTACTATATAAGGTACCTAGTACCTAGTATTTTAGAAGTGCTCAATAAATAATTACAGATGCCACTTATTGAGGGCCTATTACATGCCAGTAACTTGATATATTTTATTCCTAGTTCTCACAATGACTATACAAGATAGGTATTATTAGTTCCATTTTATAGATGAGGAAACTGAAGCTTGAGAAGGCTAATCGACTTGCCTAAGATCATATGGCTAGTAAATGGTGGAGCTGGAACGTGAACTGAAATCTCTATCACTCCAAAACCAGTGCTCTTTCCTCCCAAGCTATGTAGCCTCTCAGTATGATGTTCTCTCCCTCTCTCTGCAGGGACTCGTCACTTATTTTGCTCAAATCCATGCCTTGAGTGCCCTCCTACTGAAATGTGTTCCTCCAGTGAGGCCTCTGGACTCTTCTGCCTCATTATCAGCTGACCTGCAGTTTTTTCCTTACCTTCACCCAGTCTGATCTGCTCTCTACCCTCCAAACCCAGTGTGTACTTGAACTCGTCTGCTGTTAGTAGAAGTTCCAAGTAAGTATATGCTATGAAAAGTCAGGAGCAGGAACAACAAGGCGTCTTGGAGACAGGAACCAAACGTGATTCTTTGGCAGGGCCCTTGGAGACAGAATGACCCCCGTTTAGCCATGTCTGGGCCCTGACGTGGGAAAGGCCTCTTGGCCTTTTCACTCAGCATGACGTCCAGGGAACGACCCAGAACATGATGACTCTGGCAGAGGTAGCTGCTCTATTCCCCAGGCACTTGTAAACCCGAACAATCACCATCTTCCTCCCCCATTCCTCATCAAAAGCTTTTATTAAATAGCCTAATTATTAAACAAGGCAGGTGGAAGAGAAAGGTAGGAAATTGGAGGGTTGAACTGAGCTTTTTCAAAAGCCAGAAAAATGACTCAGCGTGTGTAACACCTCATTTGGAGAACAGAGTGGATGTTCCTGATCCAGCCGGGTGCATTGTTAAACCTGTGGAGAGAGATAGGGAACAGACCATTTTTTTTCTCTCTCAGTCACACATAACTGCGAGCTCAGAGCCGAACTGGTGAGCTTCTAGAATAAATCCAGAAGATTTATTTTCCCAACAAGGGCCAAAGAACTGACAGAATCACAGGAAAGAAAAATATATACTATCTGCTCAAGTCAGTGTTTAGAATATTCTAAGTGGGAGGACATTTTATTAGCAAATCCACTAGACTATAAGCTCCTTGAGGTAAGAAATTGTGCTCTATTTATTCTTGATTCTAGGATGGAGTCCAGTGCCTGGCACATAGTGGGTGCTCAATAAATGTTCACTAGAATAAAGCTGAAGGCAGGAGCTGAATCTTGTACAACTTTGCATCCCTCTCAGTGCCTAGCACTTAATGAATGAATGACAGGGGCATTAATGAATGACAAATGACGTTTTAGACTTGCCTTTGAAGAAAAGCATATGCCTCTGCAAACAGAGGTATCATCTCCTGAATTATTCAAGAAGTCTGTGTTCACTTCCTAATTACATCTTGATTTTTACCTCCTCAGAAGGCAGAACTTTTGCTAAAATAATCTGGCTGCTAATAAGAAACAGCTCTGCTGGCTTTTTTTCATCCTCATGAAAAGCCAATCAGTCCTGAACTTCTGGAGCCACCAAGGCACAGGCCAGGCTCCTTGGATTCTCCTGGGAGCTGGTCTAATTTGCCTCTAGCTTTTCCAGTTCCCTCCCTTCTACTCTCTCCTGTCCTCCTTGTTCTGGGTCTCACGCCAGCTGAGTTTTGACTCCCTTTGTCAAGCAGCTCCACTTCTGCCAATCCAGTAAACCTCACCTCTCTCAGTTTAGCTTATGTACAGAGACAGTACACCAGAAACATATGGATAGTCAAGAAAGCACATAATGTGTAGGAAACTGAGGCAGGAGCAGGGAGAGGCAAGAGCTCTTCCTCACAAGTATCCTGAGCAAGGGCTTGAGGGCCATGCTGGTTTTCTTTCCCTCTCACAGAGACAGGTGCAGGTCACTGATGGGGCTTCGTGTGGGAGCTGAGTCTTATATAGCTTTGCATTCCTCTCAGTACCCAGCACTAAATGAATGAATAATGTATTAGCTCCCCTCACAAATACATAAAACCTCTCTATTTCACAGCTGAGGGATGGAAACTCAGAGAGCTTAGTAGATCAGCCCCTCCAGGCTGAGCTAGGTTCCCCTTCTCCGGGCACCCTTCGTGGGACCTTACCTTAGCATTTATCACAATGGCATATCGTTATTCGTTTATATATCATTTTCTACTCAATTTTCTGTGTGCTCCCTGAGGGCAGAAACTGTGTCTTTCATCTTTGCACTTCTCAAGAATAAAGCCCTCAATAAAAGTTTGCTGAATGAATGACTTGCTCAGGGTCACCCAGCTAATACAAGGCTGAGCTGGGACCAGAACCAAGCCCTCTGTCCCCCCAAATCCTATATCCTTGCTGTCCTAGCAGGACACTTTCTGGAAGAAAGTGGGAAGTGGACCTATCAAGAAGCTAATTAAGCATTTGGCAGGTTTATGAACTATGTTGAGAGGTTTTCTTTTTAACTTTCCTTTCCTTCCTTCTTGATATTGGTGGGAATTCTAGGCAGCTACTCTGAGCTGAGCCAGGGTCACATCTATATTCTTGCTCCTGAAATAGCTGAATTCATCACCTCTTCAGAGGAGGAAGTCTCCACAGATGGCTTTGAAGCTCCCTCTCCTTCAAATTAGTCTTTGAAGTAATTTGGAGATGACTGGGAGAAAATGTCAAAGGTTTTGATCCATGTTTCTTGAAATATTGGAGAGTTTTCTGTTCTTGTTGGTCCTGAACAACTAGGCTGGAAATTTCATGAGAAAAGGTTTGTTTCTGCCCTCACCTGGTCACACATGTTGATCGTGGAGGACCTATTCCGGCCACCCACAAGCAAGATGCCGGTACCTGACTTTGATGAAATGAAGGTGGCCACGGTGAAGAAAGAGGTACTCAAGCCTGCACTGCTGCTGAGAGTGGAAGGGACTTCCTGGCTCCAGAGGAAAGCCCAGAATAGAAAGGCAGCAGGCACAAAGGGTCCTAAGGAGTGTATTTGGAGTGCTCAAGAGTTCGGGCTCTGGGACTAGATATGCCTAGGTTCCAGGCCTAGTTCTACCACCTACTGATCCTCTTACCCTGGGCAAATTATGTAACATCTCTATGCGTCAGTCCTCATGTACCAAAAATCAATGAGCTAATCTATGAGGGTTTATTACTCTCCATAATAAACCCTTCCAGTTGCATTCTCCACCCCTTTCTTCATCCCTGCTCTGTGCCCTAGAGACTGACCTCTAAGACTGTACCACCAAGTGTCCTTTGCCCTCTGGCTTCTGGTTGGATTCAGCCAAAGGGGAGATACTAGTAGAAGAATAGCTACTCAGAGGAATAAGAACCCATGGCATTTACTCCCCTGGCTTTCACAGTGGTGGGCCACCACTTCAATAGAGGCTGTATACCTCTACCTCCACCCCCAGCTCCTGTCAGGCAGCCCTGTCCTGTAGCTAAGCTCTCTAAACGTTCCATTAACTCTGCTTTCTCCCCTCAGACCTTCACACCTAGAGATGCTCATGGCCTCAGCATCCCTTGTTGGGCACCCTAACCCTATGCATACTTCTGTATATAGTCCTTTTGTTAGATTCTCCCTATTTTACCACTTGAGTGTCCCATTTATCTCCTTTCAGGACCATGACTAATGTGCCTGACATATGATAAGTGACTAGTAAATGTTTCGTGTTTCTCCTCCTCCCCCTCCCCTCATTCCTTCATTATCCTCACCATCCTCTTTATTATCTCAGTATAAAGCAGAAGAGCTAGAGGGAGATTGTATTGGTGGTCTACTGTTGTGTAACAAGTTATCACAAAATCAGCAGCTTACAACAACACACGGTTGTTATTTCACAGTCTCTGTGGGTCAGGAGTCCAGGGCTGGCTTAGCTGGGTTCTCTGCTTTAGGGTCTCACCAGGCTGAAATCTGGGTGTTGGTGGGGGCTACAGTCCATCAAAAGCTTGACTGGGGCAAGATCCACTTCCAAACTCCCTCAGGTTGTTGGTAGAATTTATCTCATTGCAGCTCTAGGACTGGGGCCCCTGTTTCCTTGATGGCTACTGTCGGCTCCTAGAGGCCACCTTCAGTTCTTTGCAGTGAGATCCTCTCCAGTGGCCCTCTCACCACACGGCAGCTTACTTCTTCAAAGCCAGCAATAGAGAGAAAGTTTCTTGATTTCAGGGAGGGCCCAGGTCCTCTTTAAAGGACTTCTACCTGATTGAATCAGACACACCGAGGATAATCTCCCTTTGTATTAACTCAAAAATCAACTGACTTTGGACCTTAATTACATTAAGAATCCCTCCACTTTGCCGTATAATGTAAACTAATCAAGGGAGTGACATCCCATGACCTTTGCAAGTCACAGGCTCTCCCTGTGGTTCAAGCACAGGGGATTACACAAAGGTGGGGACACAGGAGACTGAAAATCATTGCAGGTCACCTTACAATGACACAGAGATCTCATCAGGAGGTAGAACAATATTCATTCACCAGCCACTTTTATACAGTTTTTCACTAAGGTTAGGATAGGTGCAGGGGGAGACAGGTCTTGCCAGTGGGGAAGGACAGAAGCTAACACTAATGGAACACTTGCTCTGTGCTCTGCACTGTGCTCTCCACTTTCTACCTCTGGTCCTCTACCATCCCTATAATTGTCTACTATTATTCCACCTTTCAAATGAGAAAGCTGGAAACAAAGAGTTTGAAGCAATTCACCCTAAGTCACAGTGATACCACCTCTTCAATGGTTCTCAAGGCTTTAGACAAGAAGTAACAATAGTTATGGAGGTCAATGTTTGGGAGCTAAAAGGGGCCCTCTATGTACATTCTTCTTTTTCATAGAGTCGGTATATATGATTTCAGGGAAAGGAGATTCAGTCTTTTTTTTTTTTCCCCCAGAAAAGACTTTGCTAACCCCAATAGCATAACCACTTATCACAAGAGTCATGTATCCAGAAAAAACATTTAAAATTCTCAGGTGGGTGAAAGAGCCACCATCCCGTGTATTTGTCAATGAACACTTCACTTCTGTTCAGGATACATATGAAAAAAAATCACAATTTGTTGGGTTTTGGCTAACCCAATACTATGCATTAGTGTTTTTTAACTTTTAAAAGCATATCCACATGTATTCCAAAGCTCTGTGCTTTCCCTTTTTAAAAAGGACCAACTTTAGAAATCCCTCAAAAGCATGAATATTTAGCTTCAGAAGCTTTGGGAATGGGATAGATTCTTCAAGGAAAAAAAATAACACTTTCCACCAATGCCAGGAACTCATGAGAGGTTCTTGGATCAGCATGTTTAGTACATCAGTTGGCAAAGTCTTTACTGGCCACTTTAGCCAGTATCTAATCTAGTATGCAGCCTGCTGCATAGAAGGCATTTGATAAAAATATGTTGAGTGACTGAATTAGTGAATGTATTTTTTGGTCCTAACTATATACTCTTTTTCAGTTTCTTCATCTTTTCCTTGTTACGTCATGAACGTGTTTCCTCATTTTTCCCTTATTTCTTAATTTTAAAAGATTCTATAGGCTTGTTGTAAAACAAACAAATGGCAGAAAGGTATAAAATAAAATTTTAAAAATCCATCCTTTCCTTTACTCTGTTCTCTTTAGAGGTAACCACTGTGGACTATGTGATGTGTATTTTTATTACAAAAGTGAGAGCATACGATATATTTATTTGCTCCTTGGTTTGCCTCTTCTTTTTAATGGCCTCTTTGCATTTGTTAGCATATGTAGCAGACACTGTCCATGATCCACTCATATCCCTTTGGAAACCCTTATCATTTCCATACATTACAGGCTGACTGCCAATGGCCAGTACCTCCTCCTTAGTTGGGTAGCTCCCTCCAGCCACTGAAACCAATTTGCCAATGGATGGTTGAGCGGAAGTACTTGAGAATTAATGTCCCTCTGGGAGACAGCTTTAACAATGACTAAAAGTTGTAGGAGTATAAATACCCCAGCTCCCTGGCCCATTGGCTAGGATACTTCCAAGTCATGTGCTTTGCACTACCTTCAGAGTTTTCCTGAAAGATTAAACTTTAGTCACTCACTGGCTTAATAACACACCCTTTACTGGCCATCTGCCCTTCCCTGCATCACTTCCCCAGTTCCCTACTTACACTCCCCAAACATCTTGCACTTGAATCCTAGTCACAAGATCTGCTTCCAGAAGAACATAAACTAAGCATGGACGTGCTCCCGTTTTTTTAATCATTTTCTTATTAATGCCATTTATTGCTTCTGATTTTCAATAAAAATAATACTTCAATAAAATCTTTATCCATGTGGCTTAAACATATGCACATATTCCTGAATTACAATTGCTAAGTCAATGGGAAAACTACATTTGGTATTTAAGAGACGATGCCAAACTGGCCCCCAAATGGTTTATTAATAACATCCTTACTGGGATTTCCCTGGTGGTCCAGTGGGTAAGCCTCTGTGCTCCCAATGCAGTGGGCCAGGGTTTGATCCCTGGATGGGGAACTAGATCCCACTTGCATGCCGCAACTAAGATGTCTGCACGACACAACTACGAGCCCGTGTGCCACAACTAAAAAATATCCTGCATGCTGCAACTAAGACCCGGTGCAGCCTAAATAAATAAATAAATATTTAAAATAACATCCTTACCAACAGTTTGTTGGAGTTTACTTTACCTCACTTCTTGCCAGCACTGGATATTATGGGTATTTTCATTTGTTCTGTTCATTTAGACAAAAATAGATGTATCATATTTTGAACTAAATTTCTTATATTAATTAGAATAAACATTGCAGCATTTCAGGTATTTACCAGTTGTTGGGAAGGGAACACACAAAACACACACACACCCAATGTAGAAAAAAAATTAAAGTCTGGATTTAATTGGCCAGTGATATACAATCTTATCGGCAGTGGGGTGGCCACATGGAGCAAAAGTGGATGTCTCAGTGCATCTTTCCCTGGCCCCAGGCCTCGGGGTGGGGCACACCACACCTACAAGGGGAGTCAAGCCAGATGTAGAAAAATTCAAGTCTGACTATGCCTTAAACTTTCCATACTCAGAGTTTTTGTCTCCTTTATACACACAAGCCATATTTCTGTCCAAGGAAAGGTTTATCCAACTTGAACTCTTCTGGTTCTTGAAACAAATTTAAGGTCGGGTTTCCCTGAATAATAGCTCTGCCTATACCTTTTCAGTTTTCTGGAAAGCCCATTTCCCTGAAGACCATCCCTTGCCTATGATTTAATACTCTTGCCTAGATGGTTCTGAAACCAAGTGCAGTCTGAAAACCACAATTAAAATCTATTTCCCTAAAACCATCTGTTCATATGCTCCATGACAATTTTTTTTTCCTCCATGACAATTTGTATTTCTTATGTGATTGGCCAGTTCATGTCCTTTGTCCATTTTCCTACTGAATTATTGTTATTTTTTGTATTTATTTGTTGAAAAGTTTTATATATTGTGGATATTAACCTTTTGCTTGTAATATATGTTGCAAGTATTTCCTCTTAATCTGTTGCTTCTTATTTGCCTTGGTTTACAGTGGTTTTTAAATTTTATTCAATCACATCTGTACATCTTTTCTCTTATGATTTTGGATTGTGTCTTGCTTAGGAAGGTCATTCATTCTACCCAAATATCATAAAAATATTCACCTATCTGTTCTTCTAGAACTTTTATCAACTTGCTTTTTTCTTTACATTTAGATCTTTAATCCATCTAGAATTTATTTTTGTGGATGAAATGAAGGAGAAATCTAACTAGAGAATTTTATCATTTTTCTACTACTATAAGCGAGATATTTTTCCCATTGCATTTTCTGAGTGTTATTGCTAGTATATGCACACGTGCTTGCTCTGAAGATTCAATTTCATCATCTCCCACTGTCTCATCTCAGTAGGGACTAGATCTTTGTGTTAAAGGAAGATCCTCTCAGACTGGTCAGCATGCCTGCTATGTAGCTATTAAGTTCTCTCTCTCGGCCTTTGTTTCCTCATCTGTTAAAATGGGGAACTTGGACCAAATGCTCTTTGTAGTCCTTTCCTGCATTAATAATAATAAGGCTTTAAATAACTTTTTCCTTCTGGTCAAAATGCAGTTCAATTTCAAAGGGGAGAAAACAATCCTGTAGTTCTAGTTGCTAAAGGGTGTTGAACTTCTTTACATCTGAAACTGATACCAAAGGTTGTAAAGCTTAGCATTCTCTTGCTCTTGGGTTCAACGTCTTGGCTATTTTTAGCTAGATCTGGCACCTTTGGGAATAGCTAAGAGCAAGGTAAGGCAGCCACTCAGCATTTATCTGCTTTCCGTGAAATAATATGCTTCTTTCCAAAGAAAGGGCAAGGGGATGCAGCAGTGGTCTCCTGCTTTTAGGATACTCTTTTTCTAATGACCTGGCATTATAGAGTTTGCCAAACCTGACCTGGAGGCTGTCTACCCATGACCAAGGGATTCATAGGATGTGAGCCCATATACCTGTTGTTATCTCCCAAATGGTTTCAACCGTAAATTCAAGGAGAAGTTTGATGTTCAGCTACTCAAGAGAAGCACAAGTATTCACTAAGTGCCAGATAACCTACAATTCCTACCAAACTTCTGGGTCAGCCTTGATTTGTGTTATATTGCTGTCATTTAATTTAAAATATTTCAGCATAGTTAACATGACAAATGTGTCACCTACACTGTTGGAGCAGTTATTAACATCTGGAGTCCCCTGAAAGAGATGTACTCTTCAGAGATGAATAGCATCTGAGAAAAAGACTCTAAGCAGAACTCTAAGCAAAAAAGACTCTAACAAGAGAGGGATACCACAACAACTTCAACTACCTTTATCTATAATAACACCGGAGGGCTTGTTAGTTAGCATATTATGTGTTAGATATTAGTTTTCACTGGTAAAATGAGTTGTGTTCAAGATAGGTGCATTGGCTAAAAATATAGTATAGGTATTTTACGTTGCCCAAACAGTTCAATAACTGATGTCCTTCAGGATGGCCTAAGCCAAGGATTCAATCTGATCCAGTGAAAGCCACCTAACAAATGATTCTATTACCTAATCCCAACTAGAAGGTTAGTTTAATCCTGCCAGGTTCTAGTGGCAGATCTAACAGTTACTGTAGCTTTGAAGCAGTGATGAGCATAAAAAAGATTTTAAGATAACAGGAACAACAGCAAAGTGATAAGAAAGTATCTGTGATTTTTATTGGTAACAAAGTCATAAGTTCTGTTAAGACTATTGCAGTTTATTGCCTACATCATTATTGAAGGAAATGCTATATTTCATTTAGAAATTAGTAAAAATTTTTTTTTAATGTTTTCCATTCAAGTACATAGAGTCTCTGAATTCTACTCACAGACCTCTTAGGGGGCATAGACTCAGGGTAAGAACTCCAGTGCCTAGTGTATTGAATGTTTGATACTAGAGAAGCCCCTCAAAAAAGCCTTATTGCTAATGGTGTCCATCAGGGGATGCCAATGTCCTCGCCAAGGGGGTCTCTCCTGGAGATGCCAGAGCAACCTGTATGGCTGGGCCCCTAGCAGAATCTCCCCAACTCTGTGTTGCTTGTGCCCAGGGTACCAATAAAACCCTTGCAAGAGCAGGCCCATCATCTACGGTGAGCTATGCAAAAACATAAGCAAGCTTCAATGGGGCATCAGCCTGGCATAGGCCAAATTCTATCTCAGCAAATTCAGTTTTTCCTAAGAAAGCATAGCTGAGACCTGTATCAAACTCCAACAACAAATACACTCATTCACTTTACCGCCCAGAGAACTTTTCTCTTCCAGCCACTGTATCCCCACATTTGCATAATTAAATGGGCAATTACATTGGTTTTCCCAGAACTAAGTAACCATCTGCCCTAAAGCTGTATCCAAGTCTTGCATCTTGCAAAACCCAAGGCTCATTTATGGACTCTTTAAAATCTGGGTTTACTGTGATGTGCCATATGTGTCTTCTATTCTCTTCACGAAGATTTCAAAGGTCTTCAGGACAAAACTCAGTCCCAGTTCATACATCCTGTGCTCCCCTCTCCCTGTGCAGTCTCTGAAGCACATGGCCCAGCCCTGCAACCATGACACTGAGATCTCCTTCCCCGTCTGTGTCACTGATCACCATTGCTCCCACACCACCCAGTGCCCTGAGCCTGGTTTTGTTAAGGGAACCACTGACTGAAACTGCCCGCCCTGGCCAGGCAAGATAGTAACCACTTGCATGAGCTCTCTTACAACAGGAGGTCCTGGTAAGGAACGCAGAACTAACAAGCTACCACCAACCAGAAGAATTCAGGAAAGGTCAAAAGGAGAGAGAAGACACCAGTCCGTATGTCCTACCACCCTCCCAGAATCCTTCTCTCTGGAATCCATCTTGGCTGAGTGATGCGCGTGCCACCAGGAAGGACTCTGAGTCAGAAAGATTGGCCAGAGACAACCCAGAAACTAACCCTATTACTATAAAACCTGAGACTGCGAGCCACGTGGCAGAGCAGTTCTCCTGGGTTCCCTTACCCTCCTGCTCTCCGCCCAGGCGTCCCTTCCCAATAAAGCTCTTGCTCTGTGAGCATGTGTGTCTCCTCGGACAATTCATTTCCAGGTGTTAGACAAGAGTCCATTCTTGGGCCCTGGAAGGGGTCCCCCTTCCTGCAACAGTTTCACAGCAAGAGTCACTAACCAACATGACGCTGCCATTCATGGGGCATGACCTGTGAAGAAAGGCAGAAGAATGGCTTTCTCCACTTCCAGCTCCTTGTTCTCTCTTGTTCCCAGGCCAGGAGGCAGTTTAGTACCCTGAATGAATTAGTCAGCAGGAGACAAAGCACAGAAACAATCTAAATGCACGAGCTGTGATTTATGTCATAGAGTGTTCTGCCTATGTTTTCCTCTAAGAGTTTGATGGTGTCTGGCCTTACATTTAGGTCTTTAATCCATTTTGAGTTTATTTTTGTGTATGGTGTTAGGGAGTGTTCTAATTTCATTCTTTTACACGTAGCTGTCCAGTTTTCCCAGCACCACTTATTGAAGAGGCTGTCTTTTCTCCACTGTATATTCTTGCCTCCTTTATCAAAGATAAGGTGACCATATGTGCGTGGGTTTATCTCTGGGCTTTCTATCCTGTTCTATTGATCTATATTTCTGTTTTTGTGCCAGTACCATACTGTCTTGATTACTGTAGCTTTGTAGTATAGTCTGAAGTCAGGGAGCCTGATTCCTCCAGCTCCATTTTTCTTTCTCAAGATTGCTTTGGCTATTCGGGGTCTTTTGTGTCTCCATACAAATTTTAAGATTTTTTGTTCTAGTTCTGTGAAAAATGCCAGTGGTAGTTTGATAGGGATTGCAATCCTTTTTGACCCACCTCCTAGAGAAATGGAAATAAAAACAAAAATAAACAGATGGGACCTAATGAAATTTAAAAGCTTTTGCACAGCAAAGGAAACCATAAATAAGACAAAAAGACAACCCTCAGAATGGGAGAAAATATTTGCAAATGAAGCAACTGACAAAGGATTAATCTCCAAAACATACAAGCAACTCATACAGCTCAATATCAAAAAAACAAACAACCTAACCCAAAAATGGGCAGAAGACCTAAACAGACATTTCTCCAAAGAAGATATACAGATTGCCAACAGACACATGAAAGAATGCTCAACATCATTAATCATTAGAGAAATGCAAATCAAAACTACAATGAGATATCATCTCACACCTGTCAGAATGGCCATCATCAAAAAATCTACAAACAATAAATGCTGGAGAGGGTGTGGAGAAAAGGGAACCCTCTTGCACTGTTGGTGGGAATGTAAATTGATACAGCCACTATGGAGAACAGTATGGAGGTTCCTTAAAAAACTAAAAACAGAACTACCATACGACCCAGCAATCCCACTACTGGGCATATACCCTGAGAAAACCATAATTCAAAAAGAGTCATGTACCAAGATGTTCACTGCAGCTCTATTTACAATAGCCAGGACATGGAAGCAACCTAAGTGTCCATCGACAGTTGAATGGATAAAGATGTGGCACATATATACAATGGAATATTACTCAGCCATAAAAAGAAACGAAATTGAGTTATTTGTAGTGAGGTGGATGGACCTACAGTCTGTCATACAGAGTGAAGTAAGGCAGAAAGAGAAAAACAAATACCGTATGCTAACACATATATATGGAATCTAAGAAAAAAGAAAAAAGAAAAAAAAAAGGTCATGAAGAACCTCTTGGCAAGACGGGAATAAAGATGCAGACCTACTAGAGAATGGACTTGAGGATACGGGGAGGGGGAAGGGTAAGCTGGGACAAAGTGAGAGAGTGGCATGGACATATATACACTACCAAACGTAAAACAGATAGCTAGTGGGAAGCAGCCGCATAGCACAGGGAGATCAGCTCGGTGCTTTGTGACCACCTAGAGGGGTGGGATAGGGAGGGTGGGAGGGAGGGAGGGAGACGCAAGAGGGAAGAGATATGGGGACATATGTATATGGATAACTGATTCATTTTGTTATAAAGCAGAAACTGACACACCATTGTAAAGCAATTATACTCCAATAAAGATGTTAAAAAAAATAAAATAAAAAATAAAAATAAATGCACAAGCTGTCTCTGCCGCACCTCCCTGTGGGAAAGGCCGTTTGAGGTGTGAGGAGCTGGTGGGTGGAGGTTGTGCAGAGGCAGTGGGGGAGGGAAAGGACAGCAGGGAGCAAATGGGCAGGGCCTCTGTCTTCCCAGCCTCCAGGAGGCACTCAGTCACCACGGTGGAGAGTCGTGGTACTGGGGTCAGGAGGGGCAGAGAAAAAGGCCTGCCCCTCCATGGGCACCTCTGCACTCGGCCAGTACCCGTGGTCTCTGTGCACAGGCTGCCTGCCAGTCTGGGCATTCCTACCCTGGTTGGTTGAGGGTTGGCAGGGGGTATTTATTAGCACGGGGTCTTGTTACCTAATTGTAGCATGGAAAAGAGGATAAGAAGAGAAACTCTTTGCAGGAAAACATCCCTTCTCTCCCAGCTCCACAGGCCCCTTACCCCTCTGACTTGATCCCTTAATTTCTCCAGATTCATGATCTTTCTTATAAGTGGTCCCCTCTGGGGTTCTGACAGTAGTCATCCCTCCAGGGACTCCTAATTACGGCCCAAGAGAGCATTAAAGTGTTAGCCTCCACACCCCAGGTTACAAGCAAAAAGAAGCCACAATTAACCTCTATTCAAACAAAGGATTCCATCTATAGAAGCTCATTTGTTTCCCCCTCTGCAGCTGGCTGGGCTAGTGGCTGGGAGTGGGAGACTTCTGGGTCACTTTTTTCTTAAACCTTTCTTTTACATCCAGGAAGTGACCAGTTTTACAGTTAAAGTGTGTGTTAGGGGCCATCCCGGCAACCAGCTAACTTCTTGTATTTCCTGCTTTTCTTTTCCCATTAAAATAGCAGAGGAGTTGTTTCACTTAGGCACTCCCTTTCTGGATCTTGAGGAGAACCCAGAGGCTATTTTCAGCCAGGGGGCTCCCTGTGAGTGGTGTAAACCCCACCCCATGGCTGCCTTAAACTCACCACCCTCCCTCAGTACCAGGAAGCTTAAGGCAAGCACCTCGGGCTCTGGTAAGAGCTGGATATCCTACCACCACCCTACCACCGCCATTCCCCAGTCCCCTGCCACCAAAGTTACCCAGTGTGGAGTTAATGCACTAAGAAGAGCCCTGCTGTCTACCTTCCTAGCTGCGTGTTCAAGGATAAGTTAGTTAAACTCTCTGAGCCTCAGAAGAAGGATAATGATAATGATAATACCGACTTGGAAGGTTTGCAGAGATTAAACCAAGTGGGTTTTGTAAATGGTGCTTAATAGACTTTAGAAGCCTATTCAAATGTTAGCCACACCATTTCTCAGAATGTGGGGCTAGCGAGGAGCTCTTCAGAATTCTCCGTGGAGCCTACAATGGCTCTGATAATACCCCTAGAGAAGGAGCCCTGAGAAGATAAAGTGGGGCTTTTGTCCTGTGTCCTCCAAGGACAACCATAAAGGAACCTCAGTGCTAGACACACAGTAGGCTGTCAGGAAACATTTGTCAGTTTCCCAATGGTTCGGGAGAACTGGCCAAGAGGCTTAAGAAAGTATGTAGGACACCTACACCTGCCTCAGATGATCTGAGGTGACAGCGTCACCCACAGCCCCCAAAGTTGTGGTTGCCCAGGGATAACAGTAGAGAAAGCCACCCCAGTTTCAGTCTGACTGAATCTCATGCCTGGTCGCTCCCATCCCATGCCCTTTTTGCCCTCTCTTTAGCAGAAGTGGTGATTAGCCAGTCTTTCCACAAAGGGTTAACCTTCAGGCTGTCATCCAGGTGATGCCTTAACTGGAGTCCAGACTCCTATTTACTGCCACATAATTCTTTGCTTTGACAATTGTGCCTGAGTGTTTTAATGCCTGGCCAGCCCTGCTGTAGTTTGTTTGACCATGTTTTGAAAAGTGACTTTGGTGCACGTCGTGGTAATTAGCACAGCACCATGGGCTGGCAACGTGGCAACGTGATGGACTGGGGCAATCTGAACTGAGCAGCTGATTTATTTTCTGTGGCTTCCTTCCGCTGCTGCTGTGTCCCCGCAGGCACCAAGTAGCCAAGAAAGACACTGGGCCAAGGACCTTCTGTCTGATAGGTGTGCATGGGGTGTGGAGGTGTTTTTCTCTTAGATGTCCTTCTAGACATCTTATCCTTGATCACACAGCTAGGAAGGTAGACAGCAGGGCTCTTCTTACTGCATTAACTCCACACTGGGTACTTTTGGTGGCAGGATGCTGGGGACTGGAGATGGTGGGGTGGTGGTAGGATATCCCTCTCTCATTAGAGCCTGAGACACTTGCCCTAAGCTTCCTGGTACTGCGGAGGGTGGTAGGTTTAAGGCAGCCATGGGGTGGGGTTTACACCACTCACAGAGAGGCCCCTGGCTGAAAATAGCCTCTGGGTTCTCTAGCTGGTATTTTCCAATGGCTCATGGTGGAAAAAACTCTGATGCAGTATTTTTGCCTGTGACATTCCTTTGGGGTCAGTGTCCACCAGGTTAATTCAAGGGGAATGTGGGCAAAAAGGAAGACCACCCAGATGAGAACAAGCAGAGACTGTTATTGCCGAGCTTGCTATAGCAATGGACTCAGCCACGATCACTTGCTTTTGGCAGAGACTCAAAGACAGGAAGTGGAGTGGGAAAACCTCATGGTGAAAAACAGGGAAGGCTTCAAGGCTTCAAGGCTCTGATTGGAGGTTTTTGGCATGAGGCTACCTGCAAGCAGAACACCCTATGTGATTGTTCTGGAAAGCATATTTGACTGTCTCTGGTTGGTCCTGACTTGCATGCAGGGGCAAAATGTAGGGAAGTTGGCGATTATGGGCTGATGGCTACAGAGGCGGTAATTTGGCTTCCTGGGCGGTTGTTGCAGAGCTTGTGGGTCAGAGTTCGATTTTCATATATGGTCTGGCCATTGTTCATCTGTATAGTCAGGCTCTCAACAGAGACTAACTTTGAGACTGCTAGTTAGTCTAGATTACCTAACTTCATTTTGGGACGGTTATGAGACAGGCTGGGCTTGGGACACTCTGCTGCAGCGCTTGCACCTGGACAAACATCTCCTCAAACAACAAAATACAAAGAAACTACAAGGGACTAAAAATAACTGCGTGCATGCGCAGTTGGGGCAGATTATGGACAAAAGATACAAAAAGACCAAAAAAAATCCAACTGCCACTTCTGAAGAGCTGGGAGCAAAAATAGGGTGTCAGGAGCAAAAGCGGGGTACTGTGTATGCCCCTGCACTAACACCACCAAAGGGGTGGGCAAAACACCTAAGCCACCCCTCCGACCCGACCCCTGGACACACCCCTACCCTGACCCAATATAAGGAACCCGCTTGCCCCATCTTGAGGAGTGAGCCAGGGAAACTGTTACTTGTTTTCACTCCCTCCTGCAGCTGCAGGAGCCCCAGTAAAGCCTTGCCTGTCCTCTAGTCAATTCCTATTGATTGGGGAAGGCCAGGAACCCTGGTTGGTATCAGACAAACTGCTGCTCAGTAAAAAATTATTTACAAACAAAAACAAGGCTGGAAACAGCCAGAATGCTCAATTTTATAGAGTTAAGAAAATTAAGGTACACCCATATTGTGCAAAAAAAGTTTAAATATGTCTCCAAAGAGATTTTAATGACATTGGAAATGTTTATAAATGGGATGCAAAATGACAAACAATTCAAAAATCATACAAACCACGTGGCTACAGGTATAAACAAGCAGAGGTCAGTCAGAGGGTCTTCCTGGCCCTTAACTTTTAGCTAAGATGTGCTCAGACACCCATCACACAGGTACAGACAGTCCCATGTGCTCCCTGGGAAAACTTGCTGGGGATGTGAATGGTCTCTCTGTGAGCTCCTGCTTCCCCAAGGTTATCTGAATTCTGGAATAGTGTCTCATCATCCCCACACACTGCCTCGGAACTGTGCCATGTCAATCTAGCTGTGGAGCTCAGCTTTTTCCTTAATTTCAATGAAAACTCACTCATCTAAGGCCTTTTCATAGTGCACAGAGGGATTTACAGCCAGCCAAGCATACCAAAAAATGAGTATCATCTCTCTCGGTCTCTCATTCCTCAGGCGTTTTCCACGGCTCTCAGACCTCCTCTTGTTTCTCTTCTGCCTGTTTTCATCTCTGCTGCCATCCTCAAGAGGAAAAACAGATTCTTCCTATGATCTTATGCGAGCAATTCATCTCTCTCCAGTCCCTACTTGCAAATGCTGCTTTCCCTTAACATGTCCAAGGACTCTGTCAAAGCTTTAAAGTTACCCACTGTACTTTTTGAGGGCCCCAGATTACACTCACTCTGAGAGGCAAGGCTCTTTTCCTCCCAGGCCTCGTCTAGTGAGCGTGGGAGGGAGTGGATGTGGTTTTTGTGAAAAAACCTCACTGGTTTTTTCCAGTAACACAGGGTTGAAGATTAGAGATAGTGTCTGAAAAGCTCCTAGCACAGCCCCCTAGCACTGTGATAGCCCTTGTTTCGTCAAACATCCCCAAAGGGTACCTCCTCTAGTTCTTCTGAGTTTCCCAGCTCCATCAGCTTTTGCAGATCACTGACGCCAGATGTGCAGGTAACATCCTTGTTACTGATTTTGGTGCAATTTCGCCCATCTGTTAAAGGTTAGGACTTTTTACCAAATCATCTCAATCAGTGCCCCCTCTGTTTTTCTAATGTTTATCCAAGAAGTCCTTATTTTGAAATCTCAGTATTAACTTTCTGTTGATCAGCTCTGATAGTCCCAAGAAAGTTATATTTTAACCTTTACTGTCTATTTTTCCCCTTTTAAAAGTGGCGAGGATCTGGGCTGGAGACAGCCATATTTATTCTGGGGCTCAGACATGTCAGGGCTGGTCTAGAGAGCCAGTGGGGAGGCCTGTCAGGAACCTATTTGTATGAGGGACCCAGGAACCATCAAGGAAGGACTCTTTCTAAGAGAGAAAGAAACTGGTAGACACGAGCTGCCACAGATGACTTGTGGGGGAAGGACTGCTTTTGATTAACAGCTGGTGTATGCCGCTCAGATTGTTCCCCATCCAGCAGGCTATGGATGTGACTAAGTCCTAGGATGGGGCTGGGGTGGTGGAGAACTGAGGTAGGCACAGTCACAGAAAATTTCTGTGAGATATTGGGGTACACAAACAACACAATGGGGACATGTGGAAAGGAGTGTGGAACAGGAATACTCCTCAATCTGCAGAGCCGTTTGGGACCAGGGTAACAGGAAGAGCCTAAGAATGCTTCCTGCTTCAGCAGGGGGATTCTTGTCCTTGGAAGCAACAGCCCAGTGAGGTGGCCTAGCAGAGAAGCACACGGTGACTTTAATGGGCAATGCTGGTGCCTTTGGTGAAAGCTTCAGGGGGTGGCAGCAGCAGCAGTGGCCTCAGTGCTGTTGACTCAGTGTTGACATCATTGGCTCGCAGTAGGAGGCAGTGTATCAGCTCAGATATTAGCACCCTACATGGTGGGCACTGCAAAATGGCAGTGGAGAACTCAGCATCAGACAAGACCAAAAGAAACCAGAGCAGAGGAGGAGGAAGCTGATGGGGAACCCAAGAGAAGAGTGAGATTTTGTAGCCAAGAAGACTTACTTGTGAATGTACCTAAGGTACCCCTGAAGACTCAGAAATGTTTGAGGGGAACATTGAAGAACAGCTGGATTTCCAGGAATTTTTCTGGTAAGGACAGAAGCCATACCTAGCTACAGTGTATTGAGTATTTGACATGAATTAACACATTTAATTCTCATAGCTATCCAAGAGGTAGGTAATGTTAGCCTCATTTATCAATGAGGAAGGATGAAGTTAGGGAGAATAAATAACTTACAAGGGGTCACATAGCTTGTAAGATTTGAACCCAAGTCTATATGATTCTAAAGTCAGTGCTCTCCCAGTACACCAGTGTCTCCAAAGAGGATCAGAATTTAGCCAACAAATTCACTCAACAAACATTTATTGAATGTCTATTATATGCCAGGTACTGCTCTAGATGCTCACCATATGGCAGTGAACAAAACAAACAAAATTCCATCTCATATTAGGTTTAAAATGTGGACGTAATTGAAATTAGAGCCCTAATGTTGCTTCCAGGCTGGTCTAACCTTGGACACGTGGGTTACATAAGCAAACGTGAATAAGTCTGAGGCTTGAGATAACTTGGATTCCTAGTACACCATTACTCAGCCATGCTCAGGGCCAGTTGCCAGTGTCTCCCCCACCACTTGTCTGTACATAAGCTGCTCCATTACATTGATTTAGAAGAAAAATATAGTTCACTTAACCTCTGTTCTACAAAGAATGAAAAGAACTTATGCTGGAGAGCAGTTAAGAACAGGGGAACAAGAATGCCTCACCCAAGAACAGAAATAGAGGACACAATGCTTTTGACAATTGCTGATGCCTGTGCAAGAATGTGTTGCATTTAGAAACAGCATCTACCCATACAGTTTATACACAATTAAGTTCTCAGCCACATCCCTTAGAACAGATAGAATGCCAAGATAGGCAGGTCAAGAACATTGTGAATATATTTATACTACTGATGCTATGGCAATACTGGCAAGGGGGCCTGGTGAAAGTCAAGCTTATCACTATTGCTAGAAGCTTTCTATACCCCAACGTGAGAGGTTCAGAGCACATGGGGCCATGATTTGACTTCCAATTTAACTAAATCAATGACAAAGGTAGTATAGCATAATGGTTAAGAGTGTGAACTCTGGAGAAAAACTACTTGAGTTTGAAACTCTATTGTGCTAACTTACTAGCTGTGGGATCTTGAGTAAGTGACTTAACTCCTCTTTCCTTCACTTCCCTCATCTTTAAAATGGAGATAATAATAAAAGCTACCTCAC
This sequence comes from Eschrichtius robustus, assembly GCF_028021215.1. Lineage (NCBI taxonomy): Eukaryota > Metazoa > Chordata > Mammalia > Artiodactyla > Eschrichtiidae > Eschrichtius > Eschrichtius robustus. Next base: position 36,455,558 of record NC_090824.1, read on the forward strand.
AGGATTATTATAAGGATTAGCAAAATATAAGTGTTAGCTATTATCAATAGAGTAAGATTCTATACATCATAGGTCATGATGAATATAATGCAGCGTGTTTACTAAATCCTATTTCACTTTTACTCTTTCAGGGCACAAAGGAAGTTGATATATCCCATTGTTCCTTTCGCTTATGGTTGGGTTTTCACCAACTGCGTGTTGGTAGAAGTGATATAAGCCACCTACAGACTTGGGTCTTTTAAACATCTTGCGTGATACTGCAGATTTCTTTCCCCTGCTACAGCAACCCTGGAAGCCATATGATAAGATGGTAACATTCCAAGACGGTGAATCTCCATCAGCCTGGGTCCCTGCGAGATTATATGGAATAGAGCTCACCCCACCCCACTGTTATCTATATTGGACATGTAACATGAGCAAGAAATAAATGTTTATTGTATCAAGACACTGAGATTTAGAGGTTCATTGTTACCATAGCATAACCTCTCCTACCCTGATGAATTTATAAAGCTATATCGACCAGTTGCTAGTGCTTCTTCCCAGCACAGTGGGCTTTCATATTCCAGAAAGACCTGGCATTTTAAATGCCTAAGTGCCAGGTTATCTGCTCAAGTCCTAGGGTATGGAGGTATCTTCATTTAAGCACTTTAACTTCTTAAGAGCCATGGGCTTTTTTTATACTACTGAAAGCTATCCATATTTTTAAAGGAATGATGAAGCATTTCCCCCTTCCTTCTCAAGCTAGATCTCAGCAGAAAGCCTTGTCACTGTTCTTCCAACTGCCATACTTATTCATTTTACTATACCCTGACTCACCAAGTTTCCTTCTCTCTTGACAGGCTGTCCAGTTCATGGCCTAGCCTCCATGAAATATAAAGTCTGCTTAAAATATTAATGTTTCCCTTTTCTAGAATTTTTTCACACTTACAACTAACATTGGCACAATAACACGGGACCTCATTTGGGGGACTTTTTTGGAGTTTTTCACTCCAGTGGGATTAAGGGCAGGGACCTTCTTTTAGATCCCCAAAGGGCCCAATGCAGCATTAGGCTTCAAGAAGATGGTCTATAAACACTTATTCAATTAAATTTCTAGGCAATGTATTTAAACTCAGGCTTGCCACATTCCTGACCCTTTCTTCCCAGAACAGGTCTGTGGGTAAAGAAAGATGGCTGGATATACGGCCGCACTCTGGCCTTTTCTCCATGCTCATTGGGAAGGTGGATGTGTACGTTGTAGGGAGCTGGGAAGGGGTGAGAGAGTCAGGGAGTTGACACAACATTTATTTCTACTTCCTTAAATATCAGTTAGTAAATATAGTTAAGTTCTTATCATGAGCTTGGACTACGTCCTGACTCTACAGGTAAGCCATAGCATTCTCTGAGGACACGGGCCATGTTTTCTACAGATCACATATTGACAGTTCTTTTATTTCAAATGAGACCTAGTGATAAGACCTTGTATTTGTGTAATTATTTAAAATAATTATACACTTTTAATTATGGAATTAAATTACACCGCTTGAGGTACTTTATAATTTATTGTCTCATCTGCTCTTTAGAATAACCAAGATTCCAAATAATTAGTTCAGGACTTATTCCAAGAACTACCGAGTTCAGAAAGAGGTTTGAAAATGTCCCTTAGGATTTTTTTTAAATTTCTATCTACCCAGCAATCATTTCCCTCACTTGAAAGTTAGTCCTGGGTTCAACTCAGTGCCCATTGCTAAGAGCTAGCACCTTACAAGTGCTGCTAATCTTGGCTGGTGTTGTTTACAAGAGAAGAGGCAGCTTCCTGTTTCTTTAGCCCCAGTGGCTAGGCAAATGCAGAGTTGTTTACCCTCTTAAACTCTACTTTGGGACAAGCAGAAAATGATCACTGACTGAGAACCCCTTACCCAGGGTATCACTTAAGATCCCAGACTCCAGAATTTAAAGCTTCACTCTTGCTCCAGTTGGTCTGGCGCCCCGGCCCTGGAACTAAACCAACTGCCAGGCTTCCCAGGAAGCCATCAACTGCTGCTGGGAGGTGGGGTCGGGGGAAGCTCAGAGGTAACTCAGCCTTCCTGGGTTCAGAAAGTTAGAACCAAACCGGTCTTGGGGGAGGAGAGAAAGGAGGGGAGACATGTCCTTATCAGAGCCCTCCCCTTCCTTGGGTTCCATCAGGAAGCTCCAGGGGGGTGCTTTTCCTCTGCCTTTTCCAACCAGTCCTCCCCCTCCTTCTACCTCAGTGGAAGGGCCTTCTTAGGCCCTCCTCAGTTTGCCTGACACTCAGGGGGTTCCCAAGCTAGATTTCCAGTTTTTAACCCAGGAAAGTGCTGGGCACCCTAGGACTAGTTGGTCACCGTAGGCTTTCCCTAGGGCTCTAACCCAGGTCTGGTCTCTTACCATGGTCTCCTCAGGAATTTCACTGATGCCAGAGCTTCCACCAGCCTTTAATGCTTAATTCCCAGAGTGCCAGACCGATCAGCACTTGGGCCACCAGCCTGATAGCGCTGTTTGCATATCTAAACTTAAATCCCACGGGCTCGGAACTAACTCACCACCTCACTCCTCCACTCCACCAACCCTGGCCCCACTCCTCTCCCAGTGTTTCTGTTTCTGTCAATGCCACATCACTGTCCCAGTTGTTCAAGATTTCTTTACTCGTATTTGTTGAGTACCTACTTTGTGCCAGATTCTGTTCTAGGTTCTGGGGACTTGGCAGTGAAAAAAAGTCACTGCCTTCGTGGAGCTTGCATTCTAGTCAAGAAAGACAGAAAAGATATATATATATATACATAGTCAATGAGGGGTTGAATACTATGGAGAAAAATTACGCAGGTATAAGGAGTGCTAGGATGGGGGTTGTAAAAATAAACAGCTTGAGGGGGAGTTCAGGGAAGCCTTTCTGATGTACTGCCAGCTTCACAGAGGCCTTGAAGAAGTGAAGAAATGAACCAAGATCTATCTGGGGTAAGAGTGTCCTGGGCAGAGGGCACAGTGAGCACAAAGGCTAGTGTAGCCTAGCTGGGCAGACAGGGCAAGAGAAAGAGTGCTATGAGTTAAGTCAAGTACAAAACAGGGCGGTCAGGCCTTGTAGATGAAAACATTTTATTTTGACTCTTCTACCCTCTAACATATTGCAAACCCATGACAATCCCACCTCTGCAGGCTCTCTCCTTTCCATTTCTGTGGCTACCACCTCATGAAGATCCTTATCACTTCTCATTTGAATCATTAGATTGGCCTCCTGGGTAGACTTTTTGCTTCTTGTCTCTCCCTACTCTAATCTTACTCATGACTGCTATAATCTTCTTGGAGCGCAGATCTGATTGTCATCATCGTAAGATCATTAGCATACATTTATGTAGCTCTGAATAAAAGTGTACTCAGAAAGGAGGGGGACGGACACAGGGGATGTGTTCCCACAACTTCCCAGCATGTCCTTGTCAGAAATAGATAGAACTGTCAAAAGTATGTTGTCAAACATGTCAGAGTTCTCTTTTTATTTCATAATGTAAAAATTGCAAATTTTTCATCAAAATAAAAGTAAATAGAAAGATGAATTAGTCAGAACCCCTTTGGTTGACATTAACAAAAACCCAGTTCAAGCTGTCTTTTCAAAGGTAATATGTTAGCTCATGTAATTTAAAACTTGACAGCTTCAGGAATGGCTAGTTTCAGGTGCTCAGCAAGGGCAACAAGAACTCTATGTGACTTCGTCTCTTGGATCTGCCTTCTCCCTCTGCTGTCTTTATTCTCAGGTAGACTCTGCCCACGCAGTGGCAAAGGTGGCCACCACTGGCTTTGGCTTACGTCTTCTCAGCTTAGCAACTCCAGTGCAAAAAGAGTGCCTCTTTCAGCAAAAGTCCCAGCACTGACTCTCATTGACCCTCCCTGGACAAAGGACTTACTCCTCAACCAATCACTGTGACTGTGGTTGGCCAAGTCTGGGTCATATACCTGCCCTAGAAGCAGAGTGGGTGTGGTGGGGGTGAGGTCATCCCCACCTGAACTACATGCAAAGAGTGGAAGACGGGTGGTTCCCAAAGGACACTTTGGTATTGAGGAAGGGGGAGGGAATGGTGTGTAGGCAAAAACAAGTTTCCACAAACAAAGGCTAGGAGCTCTGCTGCTGGTGAGCCCTAACCTCAAACACCTCTGAGTAATCAGTAGGCCTCCACCCTCAAATAACAGTAGTCCTATTGTGCCTATATTTGATTATTTCAATAATGCTCTTCCGCCAGTATCTTAAATGGCTCTCCCCTGCCCCCCCCTGCCAGTCAGCAATCTTCCTGCTGGGTCTACTTCACTTGCTTGACAAAAGGGCCAAGGATGAATAGGGTCTCTATCTATACATGATCAGGCTCGCAATAAACTGTAGCTGTTGTTAGAGAGAGCTATGGCCATGGGCACAGGCAGTATTATTGACCCCTCAAATATCATAAGTAGGTGTCTACTGAGACTGTGGAAAGGAAGAGCCACTTGTGTAGACTGAGAACAATCCCCCACCTCTCTGACATGAAAGGTCACATTACTCTTTCCTGTCCTGCCTTTGCATTATATGTGTACATTATATATATAAATTCATTTAATAGACAACAACCCATGAAGCAGGCAGGATTATCCTCATTTCACATATGGGGAACGTGAGGCACAGAAATGTTGAGCACCTTGCCTCCTGTTTCACACAGCTAATAAATAGAGGACCCAGGATTTGAACCCAGGGGTCTCCGATCCTAAGCCCTGTTGTAAACCCACACATCATCCGGTTTCTATGAAGGGGAGGGAAATGACTCCGCACATAAAGCCACCCACAGCTCTCAAAGCACTGGAAACTCACCAGCGGCCATGACTGCCTCCCAGGCAAGTAGGTGGCCAGATTTCACCTCATTCTACTCCTTTAAGGGGCACAAAAATGCAGCAGAACCAGGATTAGTGGCTTGACAACAGTATACTCAGAAAGGCAGAGGAAGTGGTGGTGCTCAGGCCCCCTGCCACACTCTCACCTCAAAGATCCTTCCACCAGATAGATACCGCCCACGTCTGAAAGCTGTCAGTTGCGGTTGGAACAGTGTCTGTGTAAAAAGAGCGCGGCCCATCGTACTCCACGCTGCACCCTGCTCTGTCTGAAGACTGTCTGCAGTCCCAGTTTACTCAGTGCCTCAGCTGTTTCCACCCGCCTCAGGCTGATGGAGGTGTCTCAGCCACAGACAGGTTCCTCGGCACCTCGCAAACAGAGCCTACTGCCCCTCAGACCTCAGGCTGGGAGCTGAGCTTGCAGCCCCACCAAGGCCCCAGAGGGCAAACTGCATAGCCCCTCAGCAGAGAACTTTCAACCCCCAGTGGCCTCCAGCTCAGAGGCCCCTGCTCCTACCTACACTCCGACTGACCCCTGGTGGACTCGGGTGATAACTCCTAGCCGACGTCGTGAGGGGGTCCTGCCTAAACCCCAGAAAGCTCAGGGCCTTGTGAGGACCGGGTGGGCCTGAAAGTCAGTCTCAGCAGAGGCAGCAGGGGAGCACGAGCACCACGGAGGCCTAGAGCATCCTGAGCAGGTGGCCAAGTGAAGCAGCAGGTGCAGGATATGGGTGTAGGTGTGGTGCGTGTTTAAAGGGAGTGTGCTGGCCTGGGGCTGTCAGGGCACAAGGCTTCTGCAAACAGTCAGCCAGAGGCTAATGGGCTGGACTCTCTGGGGGATGGGCAAGGCAGCAAGGCCCTAATGAATCCGGCTCTAAACACACCCACTCTGGGCTAGACCTTAAGGACTAGGGGAGGAGGTCCACAGCGCAGAGCTGGGAGGCAGGCCTCAGGAGTTAGGTCACCGGGTAAGAGAAGTAGGCCCAAGAGGAGCCCCTGGATAAAAGCAGCAGGGTGGAGCTGAGCTAGCATGTGGGAGAGAGCGCTGGGGAGGGAGGGCCCCCTGCCCACAGTCAGATCTGGAACCCAGAGCCTTGGATTTGAATGGTCACGTAGGAGACATGAGACAAAAACCTGTGACGAACAAAGGTAAATATTTACCATATTAAATCCAATATATTCAGATTTTATTGTAAGAAAATATTTTAAAATATTGAGTCCACCATTTGATAGAAAGAGAAGTCTAAATAGACTCAATTTTTTAAAAGATATTTTAAACTTTTAACTGTGGAACACTTTACCCACACCATCACCTGATTATTTGGAAGCAAAACCCAAACACCCAATCACCTCACCCATAAATATTTCAGTAAATATCTCTCAATTTTATGGTAGTAGTTCTCAACCCAGTGCCATTTGCCCCCCCACCCCACCCCGGGGACATCTGGCCATGTGTGGAGACAATTACTGATCGTCACAACTTGGGGGGGGCGGGGTGCTACTGGCATTTAGTGGGTAAAATCCAAAGACGCTGGCAAACATCCTACGACATACAAGAGAACACCCCACCACAAAGAACTGTCTGGCTCAAAATAACAATGGCGCTGAAGCTGAGTGCGCTGTTTTAGAGTCTAAAAGATAAGGACATTTTTAATCCATAACTACAATATTATTAGCATACAGAAAAATTAACAGTATTCCTTAATATCAAGTATCCAATTAATATTAAAATTCCCTCAATTATCTAAAAAAATTTTTTTAATTTTTTTTGTTTAAATCAAGATCCAAATAAGGGTCACACATTGTAATTGGTTGGTGTATTTCTTGGTCTCTTTTATCTATAGGTTCTCATCCCTCTTTTTTTCCTTATAATTTATTATAAAAGAAATTTATTTTTAATTACGAAAGAATACATGAATATATTCTTGATATAAAAATTAAGACATTACAGATAAAGCTAAAATTCCCCTACCACTGATACCTAATCCTAGTCCTCTCTCCGAAGAGTAACTAATTTATCAAAATTGTGTGTATAAGTTAAGATTATGCTCAGCTATGGTTCAAAAAACAAACAAACAAAACAATAACAACAAAATTTCAGGTTTATTCACTTTTCAGGAAAATAAGCCCAAAGGTCGGCAGTCCAGGGGTAGTCTGGTAGCTCCATGAAGTTTTTAGGGTCCCAGGCTGCTAGCTCTCTGCTCTACCATCTGTGAATGTGGTTCTCATTCTCAAGGCCAAGATGACTAACGGAGGTTCTTCCCTCTTATCTGCATTCCAGGCAGCAGAATGGAAAAGTGGTGAAGAAGGGAATATCTCTCTGTATTAGTTTGCTAGGGCTGCTGTAACAAAGTACCACAAACTGAGTGGCTTACACTACAGAAATCTATTTATTAACTCATAGTTCTGGAAGCTAAAAGTCCGAAATCAAGGTGTCAGCAGGGTTGGTTCCTTCTGAGAGCTATAAGAAAAAACCTATTACATGCTTCTCCCCTTTCTTCTGGTAATTTGCTGGCAATCTTTGTTGTTCCTGGCCTTTGGAAGCATCACTGCATTCTCTGCCTTGATCTTCACATGGCATTCTCCCAATGTGTGTGTGTCTGTGTTCAAATTTTCCATTTTTATAAGGACACCATTCATATTAAATTACAACCCACCCTAGTGAACTCATCTCAATTAATTATATCTGCAAGGACCCTATTTCCAAATAAGGTCATATTCTGAGATACTGGGGATTAAGACTTCAGCATATGAATTTGCAGGGGTCCACAATTCAACTCATGACACTCTCCCATAAGAAGATTTTATAGAAGTCTCTTACACCTCTTTGCTTAGACTTCTTTGGCCAGAACTTAGTCTCATAACTACACCTTGCTGCAAGAGATACTTGGGAAGCTAGGCTTTAGCTGAGCACATGGCCATCCGCCCAAAAGTCAGTTTTGTGTTATCGAAAAGAAAGGGAAAATGGCTACCAAGGCAAGAACTAGCAACGTGCCACGGAATGTATCCTACCAGACACTTTTCTACGCATTGCAAACGTATCTACGTACCTTTCAGGAGACACTTAGTGTTCAAGTCTTTATCCAGACAGCTTTACCTCTCACATAGCACCCACTAGAAGCAAGGCACTGCGTAGGGCTTCATGGTTTTTTCTATAATCCTCAGAACACCCTGTGAGCAGAGGCAGGCTTAGTTTAAGCCTCAGAGTCCCTCACTAACACAAGGCCCTTTCAAGGCCCCACTCCTAATTGAAACTTTGGATTCTTTTTTTTGAAAGGGTCCCTTAACTTACGCATGCCTCAGATCCTGGATCCGTTCCTGCCTACAAGGTAGGCATTATTTTCCTCATTTTATACATGAGGAACTTGAAGCACAAAGAGGGCAAGTAGTTTGTCTAGAGGCACAGAGCCAATAGTGAAGTTGAGTTTTAAACCAAGGTCTATTTCCAAAATTCAGGCCATTTCCCCTATGCCTTGCCCACCAATGGTTGCTGAAAATACCCCAGGATGCTTTCTCCCATGTAGATGCTTAGCCACAGCCCCAGATGGGGGTTTGGACTTTCTAAGAGTTGGCTGCTGACCAGGCCATCTGAGGCTGTTCTCAGACAGATCTTCTCATAGAGGGAGGAAACATCTCCTGTGGAAGAACCTGAGTTGGGGTCCATCCCCAGGGAGCACGCTTGTAGTAGCTTCCTGGAGCTTCTGTAACAAAACTAGGTGGCTTAAAACAACAGAATTTATTCTCTCACAGTTCTGGAGGCCAGAAGTCTGAAATCAAAGTGTCGGCTAGGCCACACGCCCTCCAAAGGCTCTAGTGGATAATACTTTCTTTCCTGTCTCTGCTTCCAGTGGCCTGAGAAGCCCTTGGCTCGTGGCCACATCACTCTGCTTCCATCTTCACATAGACTTCTCCTCCATGTCTGTATCTTCTCCTCTTGTCTCTCATAAGGACACTTTGCACCAGAGATTTAGGGTCCACCCAGGTAATCCAGGATGATCTCATCTCAAGATCCTTCATTTAATTACATCTACACAGACCCTTTTTTCAAGTAAGGTCGCATTCATAGTTTCCAAGATGTGGACGTATTTGGTGGGGGTGGTGGGGGGGGGGGTTGGGTACCATCCAACCCACTACACACTTTGTCCCAGAACAACAGATTTCATTTCCAGGACCAGGGGAAGGGGTAGGAAAATACGGTTATACACACTGTCCTTCTGGTCCGTTTTAATTAGCAATGGCAAAAGGGACCATGGTAGAACTGCAGGGAGAGTGCTACTCATTTTGGAAAAGCGTTAAGTAGACACAATTACCCAGAGCCTTAAAGTCAGAGAAACTCTGAAGGTTCTGCCAAGAATAGGCATGTGGATGCCAAGTTTTTCAGTAGAATGGTGAGCTATGCCGGCACGTTTTTCTATGTTTGCTATCCACTTTAGAGAGGTCCCTGTGAAGTGAATTTTAAACCTGGAAGCCAAATCAGGAGGGGCACAGGAAGACAGAAGGATGAGAGAAACATTTCCAATTTATCAAGCTATGAGTTCCATGGCCTCACTTCTTACCTAAGAGCAAGGTGTTGGCTAAGGATAATGATGGAAAGTTCCTGATGCCAGGTTTTGGAGGTGGGAGAAAGAAATCATTTCAGTCCTATACCTGTCACCGCCATGTCCTTTAACTGATTCGAATTCAGTGTTAGCAATGTATACTCATTTACTGAGAGCACATAAGGCAGGCTTATTTTCTTAGGTATTATTACTTTCTCCACTTTCCAGGTGAGATGTTGAGATTCAGAGAGATTAAGGGACTTGCCCAAGATCACTTAGCTGTAAATGGTTGAAACAGGAGTTTAGAAAGTGTCTTCTGGTTCCTAACTCGGTGCTCTTTCCACCACAGCACAAGACACGAACATGCCTTCCTACTTGCTGGCTCCCATACTGGTGAGGAGATAGAGATGGGAGCAGGCCTGTCTCCTACCCACCAGATTTTGCTGCTCCCTCCCATTTGAAGAGCATGCTGGAGCAGGAGGCATGCAATCAGTGTCTCTGTAGGTCTCCAGTAGGAGCACAAGAAACAGCCTAATTAAGGTCTGCAGCATGCCCCTAAGCCTCCGCAGCCACTGGAGTTGATTCCCGTGTGTTCTCAGCACCTGTTTTTGTGGTGCGATGCACTGTGCTCTATGAGCATGAAGTATTAGTGAGCGATTTCTCCATCCACACAGCTCCTGAGCAACCGGAAGCCATCCCTGTTCTAATTTATGAGGGACCAGCATGTGCAATCAATAGGTGTCCCACAGGTTATTAAAGGAGAGAAGGATGGCCCCAGTGGCCCTGTTTACTAACAGGGAAATGGTCTTCTGGCAGCTTCTGGCACATGGCCTGTGAAAGATTTACATTTCCTTTTCAGTCCACAAACAGAGCCCTTTCCTTTTCATCTCAGCCCTGAGCCTGAAGACAGCGAGCTGGTGGAGGCTCGATCTGAGAGAACCCTTCCCTGCACTGTCATCCCAGAGGGGGCACAAGAAAGGAGGGGCCTGGGGGTGAGTGTCAGCCCAAAGCTTTTTTTTAAAATTTATTTTATTTATTTATTTATTTATTTGGCTGTGTTGGGTCTTCATTTCTGTGCAAGGGTTTTCTCTAGTTGCAGCGAGCAGGGGCCACTCTTCGTCGCGGTGCGCGGGCCTCTCACTGTCGTGGCCTCTCGTCGCGGAGCACAGGCTCCAGATGCGCAGGCTCAGTAGTTGTGGCTCACGGGCCCAGTCGCTCCACGGCATGTGGGATCCTCCCAGACCAGGGCTCGAACCCGTGTCCCCTGCACCGGCAGGCAGACTCCCAACCACTGCGCCACCAGGGAAGCCCAGCCCAAAGCCTTAATAAGGCCATTTATGTTTTAAGGCCCCAGAGAACAGTAGCGTTCCAGGACAGGGCTGAGACTTAAGGGGTGGGAGAGGGTGGATGGATGTTAAGATTAGTCCAATGAAGCAAAAAGAAATAGGCGGGGCTTCCCTGGTGGCGCAGTAGTTAAGAATCCGCCTGCCAATGCAGCGGACATGGGTTGGAGCCCTGGTCCGGGAAGATCTCACATGCCGCGGAGCAACTAAGCCGTGCGCTACAACTTCTGAGCCTGTGCTCTAGAGCCTGTGAGCCACAACTACTGAAGCCCGCACACCTAGAGCCCGTGCTCCGCAACAAGAGAAGCCACCGCAATGAGAAGCCGGTGCTCCGCAACGAACAGCAGCCCCCGCTTGCCGCATCTAGAGAAAGCCCGCATGCAGCAAGGAAGACACAACGCAGCCAAAAATTAATTAATTAATTAATTAAAAAATAAAAAGAAATAGGCAACTCCTGCCAGGCTGCCAGAGGGGAGGTGGTCCTTGGTCAGCCTTTCAGGCTTTGGAGAAACTCCTTTATTCACTCTTTTGCCTTCTCTCATTGTTTTGGGTCCTTTGGTTTCAGGTATTTGCAGCACTTTTGCCGTTTACTTTTTAACAGTTTTGGAGGAAGAGGGCATGTTGGATTTAAAAATAAAACAGCAATAGCATTGATTTATTTGGGTAAAGGGGAAGGAAGTACATCCTCCAGCCCACTTTCTGGAAGGCAGCATGGTGAAATGTAGTGGCTCTCAAACCTTTTAGTCTCAGGACCCTTTTACTCTTAAATTTTATGTAGGTTTTATCTATTGGTAGAAAATCTAAAATATTTATTAATTAACTTAAAATAACAATAAACCCATTACATGTTAACATAAATTACATATTTTCATTTAAAAAAATTTCAAAACAAAGAAAATTAGAAAAGGACATTGTTTTACATTTTTGCAAATTTTTTAAAGGTCTGGATTAATAGACAGTGTTGCAATATGTTGTTTTGGTTGAAGTATGTGAAGAAAATCTGGCTTTACACAGATATGTAGCTGGAAAAACAGAGTATTCAATAGTCTTTTTAGATAATTGTGGATATTCTTTTTTGATACTGCACCAAAACGTAACAAGTTTCTCAAAGATTAGTTGAAATGTGGAATCTGAAAGCATATCAATGAACTTCTAGTGTTCTGTTACATTAAAATCCATTTGGTTTATTGTGCGCCTTCAACAAATCTTTTACCCACGTATGGTTTTGTAATACCATGCATAGGTCATTGTAAAATATTGCTTCACTGAGTTATAGAGATGTTCTAAATGTTGACCCATTTCATCATATAATATCAAAGAATCACATCCATAAGTATCACCATTGATCTCTTTGGAAAAATCCTTAAGTTTGGGGAAGCTGTCAAGCTCCACAGTGGTGAATACAAGTTTTCCAAAATTCTAATTTTTGCTTGTGAGCTCAAATTTTATCATTGGCAATAAATACTATCAGTTGTTTTCCTTGAAGTGACAGGCCCCCTTTGTTCATTTTGAGAAAATATCTGCCAAATACCCAGCCTGAAAAAGCATTCTTTGTCATCTAGTCTTTCAAGCAAGGAAAAAAAAAAAAAGAAAAGATGTTCCATGAAAAAAATCGCTATTTCTACTCACAAACTCACAGTTCCATTGCCTAAGTGCTTTCCCTAGAGATAACCATCACACTTTGGAATGCAATAAAAGTACTTTTTGCATACTGCCAACTTTTATTACACAGAATGTTTTGAAGAGTGTCAATATTTAATAAGATTAATCATTTTTACTGCTTCATCAAGGGCATTCTTAAATGAAACTGGCATTTGTTTTTACTGCAAGTGTGTGGCAATGAAGACTACTACAACTTGGTGCCGGCTTGATTCATGCTCAGATGGTAGGAATTTTACCCACCATTGCTTTCCCACCTTCAGTGCAAATGTCAATAAGGTGAAAAGGGCAACAAATGTTGTAATCTTATTATGAAGATAGTTTTAACTTCATGAACACCTAGGAAGTGTCACAGGGATTCCTCAGAGGTCTATGGACCACACCTTGAGAACAGCAGGTATAGGAGATGCAACAAATGACTAAAGGTCAGTGAATTCTTACCCCAGCTTTGCCTCAGGCTAGCTCTGTCTACTGCAAGTCATTTCACTCAAGTGTCTCTGTATTTGCCACATAAACAAGTTGGATTAAATAATCTCCATCGTCTCACTGTCAATTTAGGAGCACTGTGGGACACTGAACAACCTTTATCATTGACTTATCAGTATTATTGCCTGTTTGTTTCTGATATGGCTTGCTCTTTCTGGTGTGCTGTTGTCAGTATATACGTATGGGCACATATTCTCTTCCTATCCCTTTACAAACGGGAGGGCAACTGGCTCTCCCATAGAGCAGGTGTTCTATTATAGAGGATGGACTGAATACACCACCTCTACTCATGGGGACAAACTTGCACATCAGAGATATGCTATTTGAACACAGTACCACATGTCCTGAATGATCCTGGAAGGGGCATTTTCAGTAAAGGGGGCACTCTTTTTTTTTTTTTTTTTTTTAATGGCTATATTTTACACATTATAAATTATAAAATCCATTAAAGAGGGCGCTCTTTTTCATGAAATGCAGGCCAGGAAAATCAGGGCCAAGTCATAATAATAAAATAAATATAAATTTCTTATGAAAAATAAAGAAGACAAGACTGGGTGATTTTCTGAAGAAATCTGCATTTTGGGGGTGGTGATTTACATTTGCCTCTGGATGGAAAGAAGCTAGTCTTCCCCTGCTTCTACTCTCTTACCCTCCTCTGGTACCAATCATGTACCAGAGTTCACCTCTTCCCCCCTACAGAGCCTGCAGAAGCCTGAGCTAATAAGGGAAAATGCAGTGATACTCACTTGGTGCCTGAGAGACAGGACCTGTAAGGCACAAGAAAAGATTGGCACTGGGGCTGCATTATCCTGAGGGAAGAAGTGGTATCTGAAGAAGGGGCTGGGGCTCCTGACTGGGGAGATACATAAGGGAGGATTGTGGAGAAAAGAACATTTCACATATCATGAGATATCACACAAAAGGCAACACAGAGGCATATTTTCCCCTTTAGAAATTTTATTAAAAAACAAAAACAAAACACAAAGCAAAACCTAGCTAAACAAAAGTACAAATCCTGGTCTCCCCCACCTTTGTAAAGCTTTGGAATAAGTACTTAAGCCCTTCAATAAAAGAGTTGCATAAGCTACTCTCAAAGTTCAACATGCATACGGTCTGGGGAAGATAGTGAATCAGTGTGGCAGAAGCTCTTAAAACTGACCTCCACCTGACAAGTCACCAGGTTAACGGATGCTGTTCCCTCTATAAGCCCACAAGTGTCCACGGCGTTCCAGATACTCAGGTATTAGAGGTCCTCTCAGGGACTTCTGGTGCCATAAATTGAGCTGCGTGCTCACCAGGGTCAGTGCTATCTGTTCCCAAACCCATTTCTGCCTGTTGTTCTTGAAACTCTGATTATATAATTTAATTATTATGAAAACCAATGAAATGCGAGTGCAAAAAGAGGTTTTGTTCCTGTGACAACTGACGCCGTATACTTTGGAAAGGCTTTACAAGGACAGGTCACACACACAAAATTGCTGTTGAAGTGGTATGGGAACGACATGTGGAAAAGGCTGGGAAAAAATCATAAACATCTTAGGATAAGTCTGTACTCAGATTGCCTTGTGTCTTTAAGTTCTCACTCTAATTTAAAGAAACCCGAAATGGAACTTACAGAAGATTCTAGTAGAATGTAAGCTCTGTGATTATGGAGACCTTGTGTTGTTCACTGAGGTATCCCCAGTACCTAGAATATGCCTGGCATGTAGTAGGCATATTCTACAAATAGATTTATTACTGAGATATTTATAGATATTAGTCTGGTAGACAGAGACGGGATGGAGAAGCCATTCCTTTGAAACTTCTCTGACCTAGTAGGCTATAGTGAGGACGTGTGATGGTAACAAATGCCTCCCCCATTTCAGGCTACGTTGACATTCTTTGGATTTGGATTCAGAGGATCTGGGTTCAAACTTCTGTATATTAACTTTGTGGCCTTGAACACTAGCACACTACTCTAAGCTAGAACTTCCCAACTGGTGGGCAGGGACTGGGTTATAGGTGTGCTGAGATTTTGATCTTCTCAATGCTTGGAGTGGCCAGGTAAGGCCCAGGGCAACCAGAATCTCTGGGCTCATCACCTCCAGCACCAGCAACTGCATTCCTTTTCCATAGTGAGATATGTACATATACACACATATGTATGTATATACAAGTATGTGTGTGTATGTATATATGTATGCACATATATACACATTTTTTGCAATGTCCTGTATGTATCATAATATGGAAAAGGTTGGAAGCACTAAGAGTTGCAGCGTTAGCTCCTCAGCTAACAAATTCTGTCCTGCCTTTGTCAACAGGTTGTTGTGAGGACCACATGAGATATAGGATGAAATGCTTTCAAAACTGCTGATGGTTATACAACAGGAGGCATCGTGACAGACCACATGCCTGGTGTCAGTCAGTAGCACAAGGAGAGTTTGATTCCATGTCTCCAGTCCTAGTTTCCTCACCAGATTCCCAAATCAACAAAGAAATAAGAACTAAAAAAAGAAAAAGATGGCATATAGAGGTCCAAACATTACCCTATTTCTGATAAGTCTGTATTAGCAAGTATAGCTGTAGGCAAGTGAGCTTCCTAACTCTGAACTTCAACATTAGGCCAATTCACCCAGCCAGTCACAGGCAACTCTGGACCATACTTCTCTCCCATAAGGGAAAGCTTGTCCCTGGAACTGCAGAGGGGAAAACATACTCCCTGTAGGCAACTTACTCCCAAAAGAAAGAGAAGGGAGGACTGGTTCATGCATGTCAAGTTTCTTCTTCCAAATCTACCAATCAGATACGTCACTCCACCTCCCCTGGGAAGGGGTGTGTGAAGGGATGGAGGGAGTGCAGGAGGGTTGCACTAGCAGAGCTCCTCCACATGGAAGAATGCACATCAGATGCACCTTCTTAAGATGTAAGAGGAGAGTGTGGTCTGTTTCACCTGCTGTTTCCTGGCAAACATGGTCATGGAGGACTGGACCAAAACTGGACTTTTGTTCTACCATCAGCAGAAGTCCCAGTGTCCTGTCACCAGCTTCCTGGGTACAGAGAAGCAGGAAGTGGGGCAACCATTTTTGCCCAGGCAGACCAAGCAGGGACAGTCTGGCCCTGGAAGTGGTTTCCTGATCCCTAAATATGGGTAAAGGGTATAGTTCTGGAGCTACACTTGCTGTGGTGCCTTCCTGATTCCCCCAGCTTCCCCACTGTGACACAGGTAGCAGCCACCTAGCCGATGTTTCTGCAGGGCTCTGCAGGTTACTGTTGGAGGTATAGCCTAGGACCTTCTCCTCTGGCCCATCCATAGATTTTTAAGCACCTAATTTTCGAAATTGCATCCTTTTCTGCTTAGAGTGTTCAAGTGGTGTCTGTTATCTGAAACATAACAATGATTGAAGAACATTTTATCAGTATTAGCCTTTCCCAGAAACCTTCCTCCCTCTCCCCTTCCTGTCCTCCTGCATTGGTTCTTTTCATTTCTTCTTGACCAGCACTGGGTCACATACCTATGACCTAGAACTATCACTAGCCAAGGGAATACAAGTGTATGTTTGGATTATACTAATCATCGAATCACCAGTGTGGGATGATGAGCATTCCGCTTTTCTAGACCCATATTTTCCCATCTAGCAGCCCAGCTCTACTTATTCTTTGTCTTGGGGTCCAGTGTGTAGAACTAAAAGAGAAATTGTCAACATACAAAGGCCAGCTTTCTTCTAAGCTACCCCTCCAGATTCCTAGGTTCTTCTCTCCTTATAATCTAGGCTGTTTGAGAGTTCTCTTGTCTTAAACTACACAATAAATATCTGTTGAATTGAATTGATTTAATTTCTGAGTCTGGCAGTTTCATAGGCAGCCCTTGGTTACCCACAAATAAGCTACTACTTATAGAGAGCAGACCACAGAGCAATTACACTGAAGTTATAGGCTATTCAAGTCCACACCTTAGAATGGTAGCAGGAAATTCAGGTGGAATTTACTGCCAACCCCTCCTCTCCAACTCATTGCTTGAAGAACACAGGCCTCTAGTGCCCTTGAAGTAAGGAGAGTGCCGACCTTCTCATAGTCACTTGGGTTTTTTTCCTGGGGTAATCAGGCCTTTCTTCCTTCCTTAGTCTGAGAGAGTGATGACATTTTTGAGTATTCTAGTGCTTTTGGTTAAACTCTCTTTCCTCTTGGAGATTCAGATCAAATCAGTGAGTATATATATTGAGTATTCACTTCATGCAGAGAACACTTGGGGCTGCAGAGTACATACCTCAGTTCTTATCCTCAGATGATTTATAATCCAATGGGGCAGGGGGCAAGAAATGCATAGATAATGATTTTTCTTGTTTATTTTTCACTACCTAGGTCACTAAAGGGATACCTAAAATTCATACTTCTGAATCATTTGAATGTGTGTGTACGGGGAAACAGGAAGTAGTTTTACTTCAGCTCATAAAAAGTCTACAGAAACATTTAAGTCTTTTTCTGGAGATTGAATGAAACCACTATTCCAGGTCCAAGAGAACTGCTGGTCATGATCCCTTCAGGGTCCTCTCTGCTTGAAATGCAAGAACTGTGTCTATTTGAACCATTTTCTTTAATAGTTAGCACAGTTGAACTGTAAACTCATTCTGGCAGGAACTTGATGACATTACTCACCTGTCTATCTGCAGTTGCCCAGCCCATTTTAGATGCCTGACAAATATCACAGGATTCAGGAAAGAATGAAGGAACGGGTGACACAGCACAAGAGAAAGTACTAATACATGTTTTAGAAGGGGATGACTTGACATTCACCTGCCCTGTCTACCTTGACCAATGATCTCTCCTTGCTACGACTGGTCAAGCTCAGCCAGTGCACCTGTTTCCACATCAGCAGCTTCTGCTAGTACTGAAAGTCCCTTGAGGACATCCCACCTAGGAAAATAAATTCCTGGTGAAAACAAAACAAGAGAGCATTTGAAGGAGCGATGAAACTTTCAAAAATCTTTAAGTCAACATGAGACTTTTTTGTAAAGGCATGTCGCCTGATGAGCTCTCAGCCCAAGGCATGGCAGTCAATTTGTGTAGATGATAAAACCTCTCAGTGTCAATGAGGGGGCACTGTTAATATCCAAGTATGTGATCTGGGTCCTATGCATATATATTGGATAAACAGTGCCTACACATTTGTTATATGCTGAATTGTGTGCCCCAGAATTCATATATTAAAGTCCCAACCTCAAAATATGAATTATCTCAGACATCTGAGTTACCTCACAATGTAACAGCATTTGGAGATAAGTTTTTAGAGAGGATATCAAGTTAAAATGAGTCCGTTAGCAAGGGCCCTAATCCAATCCAATCCAATCCTTTTAAGAAGAGGAAATTTGGACACACAGAGACACCAGATGTGTGCACTCACAGAGGAAGGACCATGTGAGCACACAACAAGAAGGTGCCCACCTGCAAGACAAGGAGCGAAGACCTCAGAGGAAACCAAACCTGCCCACACCTTGATCTTAAACTTCAGCCTCCGGAACTGTGAGAAAATGTCTGTTGCTTAAGCCACCCACTCTGTGCTTTTTCATTATGGCAGCCCTAGCAAACTAATACCACATATATTACATAATTCCTCACTGAGGTGTTACCACAAAGATGTGTTTGTGCAACACATTCATGTACTCACTGGTTCTGGGTAATTGGGATTACAAAATAAAGCACAACTGACTGATAGCACAAGAGATCAGGTTTTGCTAGAGGGAAGCAATGGGCAACACTTTCTACAGTCTCAGGAAATTGTATATCCCTTGGCACCCGTAGCTAAATTTTCTTACCACTAAAAATGATTCTTTTAAATGTTCCTTTTTATCTCTTCACTCCATACCCTCTTCTCTTCCCACTTTGCCACCCTTCTACTCTTCCCTAAACTGCACCCCCTACACCACCATATCCACTTGCCCTCCAGCAAGCCCTGACATCCGTTTCTAGCTTTGCTTAATAAAAAACAAAATAGCTGTTTTGTTTCGTTTGTTTTTAAGGCTTTAAGCAGATCTCCCCAACCAAAAGTCAGGCGCAAGTTTTAAAACCTTTTTGTGAGGGTAAGATTTTCAACTTGGCCTCACATCAGTTGGGAAGATGGGCTCAGAAAAGCAGAAAGTCATCCTGAGGTACCAGGAGGGGTTTCATTATGGGAGAAAAACACCTGAAGGCTCAGCTGGAGGTCCACTCCATCTCCAGGGCAAAGGGGCACGGTGGACGCAGCTCTAGGGAGGACACCTATCTGAGCAGAGCAGTGAGCGTCTCTGAGGCTTGGGGCCGAGGGAAGCCCCTGCTGGTGTCTGCAGGAGGCTGTCTCCCCCTGTGGGTGCCATGGTGTCATCTTCCTCATATAAAGCAGTGGACTAGGCTCTGGGAGACCTAGAGAAAGTCACTTCACTCTTCTGGCTCTGAACTATAAAGAGTTCCACTTCCTGACCATAATGTAAGATTAGACCAGATTAGTCACTTTCCATTGCTTTTAATGAACTTTGTTAAAAGAACTGTGAAAAGAGCTTTAATGTGAAAAGAACTGTCCTCACACAAAGTCTTACACATAAGTTCATATTAAAAACAAGCAAACACGTTGCTGGCCTAGCTCAGGGCAGAGCCCCACATACTCTCACCTTGCCCAGCACCACCTCCTTCTCCTTCAGGCAGCAACCAAGCACTCTCAGCGCATCCTGTCAGCTGAAACAAGGTGAGAATCACCAGATCTGATTATCTCTAGGGCCGGGGTGCTGAGAAATGTTTAACAGCAAGCTTGGTCGGGGATGGGGGTGCTGATTTGTACTGTTTGCTGACTTCTATGGTGTAGATACTACCACCATGGCTACTTTCAAGCTACTGATGTCACATCACTGAACTGAAAAACAGCACAGAACTAAAAATAGGTGGCCAGCCAGTGAATGATACAACGACCCAATGAGGCAATGACACAACTCACACTCAATAGGCTGTGTACTTTGAGTGATTTGTTCAATCATTTGTGGGGATTTATACCCATCCAACCACATTCTGTCATCTAGCCTTCCATGTGGTAGGAGGTACCAACTGTGGCCACAAGTTATCAGCAATGTACTAAGTTAGTGGGGTCTCCTTAGATAACCTACAACAGGGACTTCATAGATGGCCCAAGCTAATTATGAGTGAAAACTCAGGCATGCCAAGAGGCCTACACAGGCTCTACCTAGACCTCCAGGCAGCCATGATCACACTGCCCTGGTTGGCTATGATCTTATTGTGTCTTAGCACTCCTCCTGGTTACTATCTCCTACAGGTAGGATCAGTGTTTAATACATACTTTTGTCCTTCCATTTTCCCCGGAGTCTTTGAAAATAGCAAGGGCGTTCAATAGCCAAGTAGCTTGGATTCTGAACCAGATTCCTTGGACCCAAAAATTTTAGTTTTGTCACTTATTAGTTGTGTGACCTTGGGCAAACTGCTTAACTTCTCTGTATCTCAATTTCATCCTCGATAAAATGTGCATAATAATAGTACCTACTTCACAGCATATTTGGGAGGATTAAATGAGTTTCATACATATAAAGGACTTAGTACAATGGTTGGCACATAGAGTATGCAACTTAAATGTTAGCTATTATAATATTATTATTACGTTAGTATATATGTATTATCTGTTACCATTATGTGATAGATGAATGCATGCAGGCGAACAAATATGGGAAAGAAGGGCCTGAATGGATGCGCAATGGGATTCTTCTGCAAAACAAATACCAGGTTTGAGTTCATAATAATAATTATAATAATATCTGTAACCTTGGCTAGCATTTATTAGATGTTTCAAGTGCATTTTACAAACATTATTTCATTAACTCCTCATAAAAATCCTAACAGGAAGGAAGTACCACTAGCTGGATTACACAGATAAGAAAACCCAGGCCTGTGGAGGGTAAGTAACTATCCCAAGATCACATAGTGAATGACTCAAATACAAGCCTTTGGACCACAGAGCTTAAGCTCTTAACCACTAGTCTTTACTGCTATTAGCCAGCTCCTATCCTCCCACCCACTGCCTTCTCTCCTCTGCACTGCACCTCGCCCCCTGCCTTTCTTCCCACCCCTATCTCTCCATCTCTTCACCTATCCCTTTGGGTCCATCAGAGACCTCCTTTCTGAAGACTTCCCAGACTGTTCCCCTTAGTATGACACTCTCAGCACTTCCATGTACTGTGTGTCCCTCACTCTCTCCCACCTATGGCTATGCTACCTGAGACTCTCTCTGTGTCACACAAGTAGCAGTCTGGAGGTTTTGCAAGATCTAGGTTAAATCCATGCTCAGGTGAAGACACTGCCCCAAGCCCCATGACGCAGTCAGTCCCTGCTGAAAGCTACCCTGTATATCCATCAGGGTTCCCCAGAAACCACCCTCTGCTGCTAGCCCTGATGTCAGGGAGGGTGAAACGGGAACAATGGGAAGTTCCGCTGGGTAGAACCAAGCCCTGCTTAACCAAGCACTCTTGACTTTCAGTCACCTAGGCTCAGTGGTACAGAAGAGGGTGTAGAGCCAAAATCATCTAAGAAACATTCAAGCTATTTCTACAGAAAATAGAAATTTTCTGTAGAAAATTTCTTCTACCGAAGAGATGATACAGCCTCTACACTCAAGGTGTCTACTGCCTGCTCATGGATGCTGAAGCCCTTTAAGAACATCTACAGAGCGACTCACAAGTGAATGCAAATACAGTACAGAGCACAGAGAAGAGAGATGCTGAGGGGGCGGGAAGTTAAAAGGAGTGCTCAGAATGCAGCAGAACCCTTCAGGGAAAGTTTCCTAGAGGTAGTGAGTAGATCTCATAAAAATTAAAAATAATATTTTCTTGGTACAAATTCTATACATGCCCATGACAAACAAATCAGAAAATGCAGACAAGCAAAGAAAGGAAATTTTAAAAATACACCTACAATCTCACCCACCCAAAGACAACTTCTGTTAAGTTGTCTTTAAGTCTCTCAACACCTTGACAACCAGATTTTGCAGGAGGCAAGGAGCCAAGCTGGAGCACAGGTTGTGTGTGTGTGGTTGAGGAGTAGGGGGAGGGAGGAAGGAGGTAGTCCTAGTCCTGGCATTTTAATCTACGCCGGAAGTAAGTAATAAGAAATCTATTTGATGGGATGGAGAGATAGAGAGTTGAAGAAGAAGACTAACAGAAGATCTCTCAGACCAGGCAGAGATGAGAAACAGGAAGTAGTACCAAGGAGCCTAGCTGAACAGTGACATGATTCATAACAGCAATAATAGCGAACATTTGTTGAGAACTTACCGTGTGTATGACATTATGCTAAGCACTTTACATTCCATCATCTCATCATCTTATTTAATTCTCATTATCACCCTATGAAGCTTTTGCCCAGTCTCACCAATTGATACTTCTTTCTCTTTTTTGGCCGCGCCGCACGGCTTGCAGGATCTTAGTTCCCCCGCCAGAGCTCTAACCACTGGACCACCAGGGAATTCCCAATGTTTCTTACAGGGTACTCTATAGGCTACCTGTATCAGAATGCCCCAAGGTTTTTTGTTAGATCTGTTTGCCCCATGGTTAGATTGCAGGTCATCTCCAGACTGAAATGCTTCAGGTCAGAGTCACAAATGAGCTTGCCCAGAAAATAACTGTAAAATGGGGAATGCCCATGGCTGCCTTCTGAGTAACCCACAGTCCCATTTCCTTCCAAAAATGATCTAAGGATGACAGAGACTGAGCAAGAGCCCAGCCTAAGATATGAGGCCTGTGGGCTCTATACGCCATCATTGTCCTTGGGTTAATCATTCCATAACCCAACAACCTAGAGAGACCCTTTAGCAGGAGGTGTGCTGGCCTTAGACGCAACAAGAAGATAGTGCAGGTCAAACATTCAAAAGCACCTGAGGATCCAGGGACAGAACCAAGACTGGGAGAACAGGGTGATAAGGGAAGGTTGGGAGAAAAGAGCCCGCACCCTGGTGTTATTCCCTTATAAATTCACATGACCTGAGCCAAGTCCCCTGGCTGGCCTCTCTGGGCCCTTATCTGTAAATTAGGGAGTTGGCCTTAATGATCTCAAAGGTCCTTTCAGCTATGGGTGGGAAGATACTATCTAAATCCAAGAGGCATATACTGCTGCTCTTGTTTACCTCTGAGGCAAGCCCAGGAGTCCCAGCGCCACCTGGAGGACTGGGGCAGGTACAGGCTGACAGGGACCTCCATGGCCACAAGACGGATGACCTCCACAGAGGAGGTGGGGAAGACCAGGAGCCTCCCAACTCCAAAAACTCAAAGGTCTTTCACTTACATTATCTCACTGGATCCTTCCCACTCCCTAGTGAAGTTAGTATTTATAGTAGCCCCAGGTGTGACCATAAGGCAGAGATGGAGAGGATGCTTATGGGAATGGAAATGTATTTTTAAGAACACCCGGGAACCCAAGGTAGGAAACAAGCAACCTGCTTCCCAGGATCTCAATTCCAGGCTGTGAGGCAGGTTTCCCATGCTACCTGGAAAGTTTCTCCGGCAGTATTGAGGACCCGCCTTCTTTCTCTTTGACTCACTCTCATTGGCTGGCTGGCTGCCACTCACCATGGGGTCAGCCCTCCTATTGGGCTGAGTTTACCCATGTCGCCTCTGAGGTACCTGTGACAAGATAACTGCGATGTTAATTCACTTGCTGTATTTTTCCATTGCCTCCTTCTCTTTCCAGGCAGGCACTGCTAATCAGGCTTTTTGTTTTTTCTTGCCTTAGGAATTCTTGCAGGACAGAAAGCAAAAGCTCCTTGAAGCTAATTGATCTTCCTGTCTGGGTAGAAGCCCTGGCTCATTGAGGAGATGATGCAGATACTCAGAGGGAGAGGGGGGAGTCGGGATAAGGGAGAGGAGGGCTTTGAAGGATGAGGAAAGGGCAAGGAGAGCCATCAGAGACCAGAAAGATAGAAAAAGGTAAACAAACAAACAAAAACAAATGCTGATTATGAGAACCCATTCCAGGGTCCTGGGTAACGGCCAGATCTCAAGAGGACGTGAGGCCTTAGGCATTGAATTTCCAGTCTCACCAAAGATCCTGGGCCCCAAGTATGACTCGGAAACAACAAAATCACCAAACTAGAAGAGACCTGAGGCATCAGAGGAAAACTCAGAGTGGACTATAGGCTGATGAGTGGATTGGACATCTCTACACTTTCACCCAATTACACACAATCTTTCAGGGGCTTGAGCCCCCAAAGTGACAGATTAATCGGCCCACTGAACAGGACTGGGGGCTCAGAATCAGTAAGCTCAGAATCTTTTGATTAAAGAGAAAAAAAAAGAAAAAGCAGAGGAATACAATATCCCTAGCTCAGCTGGGTTGTAAAGTAAGAGTCACATCCTGACATGCATAGCTGCATGAATGACCCCACTGTCCTGGCAAAGATACCAGTTACATCACCTTAATACCCAAATCTTATTAGCTCTAAGCTCCCATCAGCTAAGGGAGAAATTCCAGTCCCATGCTCTGTTGGCTAGGATGCTCTAGCTGCAAATAATAGGATGCTTTTGCCACAAGTAATACAAAATCCAGATTCAAACATATAAGGAAATACATTAGAAGTATTTCTATGTATTTAGTAGTGGATTCCAGGTGTAGTACAAGGTGTGCTCAAGGTGTAAAGGACTCAAGTTGTCTTCATCTCTGTTTTGCTGTCCTCAAGATGTTGGCTTTGTCCTCCAGCTGGCTCCCTATGTGGTAACGAGACGTCTTCATCAGACACAGTAACATCCTGAGGAAGCAAAGCACACTCTTCCTAAGTCTGCTTCTTAGAAGCATGGAAACTTTTTCCAAAAGTCCCCTGTAGAATTCCTTTCATGTCTCATTAGCCAGAATTGGGTACATTCCTATTCTTTTTTTTTTTTAAATAAATTAATTTATTTTTGGCTGCGTTGGGTCCTGGTTGCTGCGCACCGGTTTTCTCTAGTTGCGGCGAGCGGGGGCTACTCTTCTTTGCGGTGCGCAGGTTTCTCATTGCGGTGGTTTCTCTTGTTGCGGAGCACGGGATCTAGGTGTGCGGGCTTCAGTAGTTGTGGCTCATGGGCTCTAGAGCACAGGCTCAGTAGTTGTGGCGCAGGGGCTTAGTTGCTCCGCGGCATGTGGGATCATCCAGGACCAGGGCTCGAACCTGTGTCCCCTGCACTGGCAGGCAGATTCTTAACCACTGCACCACCAGGGAAGCCCCCCTACATTCCTATTCTTAAACCAATCTCTGGCAAGGGGAATGAGATCATTGTGGTTGGCTTGAAGGGAAGGAGTCAACCACAAAGGACACTAATAAAGTACTTTCCACCTCCCAAATGCAGCCTTGCCCACTGTGAAATCAGACAGATATAGTCGAGCTTGGATCATGCTTAATTTATGTTAAATGCTTTCCTGGGGACCCTAGCATCCCCTTCTATAGCCTGGAAGGCTCTCAGATTTTCTTATCCATTTCTGAATCCCACATGCGAATGCTGCTTGTTTCCTTTCCCACGAGATTCTTCAGCAGAAACAGCTCCTTAGAGAAATATATGCCTCGGGAGAGGGATGGCTCATACTCTCTGTATGCCAGATAAATCTAACTTCAGCTCTGGCTTAGCCAAGACCTCCAGCTTGTACCCTAGACCGTATCCTATCTTCTGCCTCCAGGAGAGAAAAGTTGGGCCACCAGCAACTTTTCATAAGCCATGGCAGCCACATTGAGAAGAGACTAGTTGCGTTGTTTTTCTCAGGAGGCTGTGTATTTGGTATCATGGTTTCCCCTTTAGGTTATTCAGTACATTGATATTAACCCCATTTCACATAAGAGGAAACTGAGGTGCAGAGTGGTTAAGTCGTATGCTTAAGGTCACTCAGCTAATTAAGTGGCAGAGCCAGAACATTCTTATATGAGTCTTTTTGTGGACATATGTTTTTATTTCTCTTGGGTAAATGCCTAGAAATTTAATTGCTGGTTTAGGGTATGTGCATGTCTTACTATGAGAAATTGCCAAGCTGTTTTCCAAAACAGTGTATGAGTTCTCCAGTTGTTCACACCCTCATCAACGTTTGGTGTTGTCAGTGTTTTAATTTAGCCATTCAGTAGGTGTGTATTTGTTTTAATTTACATTTCCCCATTGACTAGTGATGTTAAGCACTTTTTGATGTGCTTACCAGCCATCTGTATATCTTCTTTTGTGAAGTGTCTGCCCATATTTTTTAAATTGGGTTACTTTCTTTCTTATTATTCAGTTGTAGGAAAGCTTTATATTTTATTAATAACATTTTTTGTTTTGCAAATACTTTCTCCCAGTCTGTTTTGCCTATGCATTTTCTTAAGGGTGCAGAAATTTTAAATTTTGATGCAATCTAATAGATTGCTTTTTTTTTCTTTTATGGTTATTGTTTTCTGTAACCTGTCTAAAAAATAAATCCTTTGACTACTCCAAGGTTGTGAAGATATTCTCTCATGTTCTCTTCTAGAAGCTTTATAGTTTAGCTTTTACATTTAGGTCTGTGATCTATCTCAAATTAATGCTTGTGTATGGTGTGAAGTAAGGATCAAGTTCATTTTTTAAATATGGAAATTCAGTGTTCAAGCACCATTTGTTGAAAAGACTATCATTTTCCCATTGAAGTGAGTTGGCAACGTTGCCAAAAAACTACTTAGCCATATTAATGTAGGTCTTTTTCTGGACTCTTTTCGATTTTTATCTATATGACTATTCTTATTCCAATACCCTACTCTCTTGATTACTGTAACTTTATAGTAAGTTTTTAACTCAGCTAGCTGGAGTTCTCCATCTCTGTTCTTTTTCAGAATTGTTTTAGTTATTCTAGATCCTTTGCTTTCCCATATATTTTAGAATTTGTCAATTTCTACCAAAAAAAAAAAAACTCTGCTAGGACTTTGGGATTTCATTGAGGTAGGTAAGTGTAAAAGGAAAAACCTACAGTTTTTTCCTTCCTATGTTGAGAAAACCCCAGTTCTTGCTTACTGCGTCTTTCTTCTCTGAGTCTCCGGTACTACTCACACAGAACGATTCACTTCTGACACTTCTAGAAGTCACCAAATACTTGTGGGATTTCCCCACAACAACAATCAAGTCTCAGACACAAGCTGGGTGTCCTACAATTTACCTTAATTCTGACACTGTCTACCTGGAGATAGTGTCAGATCTCACAGGCAAGGGCTCAGTCCACAAGACTGCCCCCCACCCCCGACTTCAGATACCAGTCGCAAGCTCAGGTTTTCACCTCTGCTTCTGACCCACCAAAAATAGCTCAGAGGTTCCAACAACCTTCTCCTCAGGTTCAATTAATTTGCTACAGCAGCTCACAGAACCCAAGGAAAGACGTTTACCAGTTTACTAAAGAATATGACAAAGGATACAAATGAACAACCAGATAAAGAGATACACAGGGCGAGGTCTGGGAGGGTCCTTCGATCAGGAGCTTCTGTCCTCATGGAGTTGGGGTGTGTCACCTTCCCAGTGTGGATGTGTATGCCAGCCTGGAAGCTCTTCGAAGCCCCCACTGTTGGGATTTTATAGGCACTTCCTCATGCAGGCATGATCAATTGTTAACTCCATCTGTAGCCCCTCTCCCCTCTCTAGAGAATGGGAGCAGGGCTGAAAACTCCAAGCTTCCAATCATGGCTTGGTCTTTCTGGTGACCAGACCCCATCCAGGAGCCATCCAGGAGTCTACCCAGAGGTAACTCATTAGAACAAAAGATCTCCTAGTGTTCCTACCACTTAAGAATTATAAAGGTTTTAGGAGCTCTGTGCCAGAAACTGGGGACAAAGACAGATATATATATATATATATATATATATATATTACAGTATCTCACAGTAGGATTTTGACAGAGATAAAGGCAAGGTGCTCCAATCTGAGGAAGCAACATCAGCCCAATTGAAACGGTTTTATGTATAGAGGAGAAGTAGGGCATGAAGCTGGAAGGGTCAAATGAGGCCAGATAGGGAAGGGTCTTGAATCCTAAACTAAATACTTGGGACTTCTTTCCATAGATGGAGAAATGCTAAAGGGTTTTTGAGTAGGGGAATGACGCTGGGGAGAAAAGGTGATCTCTTGGGAAGTTCTTGGTTAGGGTGGAGTTTTCACCACATGTTTTCTGAGGTCCCTTCCAGCCCAGATCTTTCGTAATTCTTCGGTCTAAAAAGGGGATATTGAGGCAGGAGCGACTGTTAGGCTCAGGGCAGAGACTACCAAATCCTTAGTCCAAGGTTTTGACCCAAGCAGTGGGTCAGATTTCTAAGGGAGGGGTGGTCATCAAATGCCCAGTAGACTGTGAAGTAGAGGTTTGAGGAAGATGGAGTACAAGTTCGTCCTCTTTCCTCATGGATAATCTGTGTAGAAATAACAATTTTCCCAGAATTTTAAGTTTATACCTCCAAAGATTCTGCACTCAATCCCAATATGTGTAGGGTGTTCCCATAAAAGAAATTCTCTGTGACACCAGGTGGGTGTCCTACAATTCAACTCAGTTCTACTATTTACCTGGAGATAGGATCAGATTTCACAGGTTCAGGGCTCAGCCCTACAAGACTACATCCCTCTTTCCCTCCACCTCATCCGCCAGGTTGAAGGTTGTTCAGGTAATCACCTGTGCTTCTGACCAACTGGCTTAGATTGGAGACAATAGATTCTTAGAAAGACTATCTTAGCTAGACTGGAGGTTCCAATGACCCCCTCCTTGGGTTTGATTAATTTGCTAGAGTGGCTCATTGAACTCAGAGAAACATTTCACTCACTCGATTATCAGTTTATTACTAAAGGATGTAACAACCAGATGGAAGAGATGCATAGGGCAAAGACCACACCCTCTGAGCTAGCCACTCTCCCCTATTCTCCATGCATTCACCAACCCAGAAGTTCTCCAAACCCCACCCTTATTGAGGTTTTATGGGGGTTTCATTACAAAGTCATGCTTGATTAAAGCGCTGGAGACTGAACTCAATCCTCAGCCCTTCTCCCCTCCCTGGAGGTCAGGGGGAAGGACTGAAAGTGCCAACCCTATAATCACTGGGTTGGTTCCCCTGGCAACCAGCCCCCATCCTATGGTTACCTAGGGGCTTTCCAAAAGTCAGCTCATTGACATAACAAAGACACCTTTATTGCCCTCTTCACAAAAATTTCCAAGGGTTTTAGGAGCTGTGCCAGGAACCTGGACAAAGACCAACCAAACATATTATTTCTTATGAATATTTCTCTGTTTGTGTACCAATCCTCTCCAACTTCTTCCCTGTCACAAAAGAGAAGGATCCCTCCACATTTTAAGGGCCAAATTCTCCACCAAACTTCTGATCCCATCTCAGTCTGGCTCCTCTGTTCTTTCTCCAACATTTCAAACCCTCTTTCTCCAGCGGCTCCTGCCATGTCTTCAAACCGTGCATTTTTTTAAAAAATCCTGAATTAAGTTCAAATGACCCTTAGCATCCATTCCACCACTGCCTTCCCCTTCCAGGATTCTCTTCAGTTATATATAACTGCTGCCTTGCCTTCGCACACATCTGCTCATTTCTTACATCCTTCCAGTAGAAGGTCCACCCTCTATCACTTTCTAGAACTTCTTAAATATTATGAATAATCTCCAACTTACCAGACCCAGTGCCTCATCAGTCCTCAGGTTCTCCTTTCTGTGGCGCTGTGCCCAGGAGGCTTTCTCTGTCTCCCTCATGGACCCCTCTCTTCTCATGACTCCCCTTGCCCTGCTCTGTTGCTTCTCCTTCCTTTATAACCGTTTCCACCATTGCTTGGTGGTCATAGGGAGACTACAGGCAACCAGACAAACACCCCCAACTTACCATCTGCAAATCTGAAAGTTCATCATTTCTCTGATTAAAAAGGAACATTTGTAGGGACTTTCCTGGTGGTCCAGTGGTTGGGACTTTGTCTTCCAATGCAGGGGGTGCAGATTCGACCCCTGGTCAGGGAGCTAAGATCCCACATGCCTGGTGGCCGAAAAACCAAAACATAAAACAGAAGCAATATTGTAACAAATGCAATAAAGACTTTAAAAATGGTCCACATAAAAAAAAAAATCTTTAAAATAAATAAATAAATAAAAATAAAAAGGAACATTTGTCTCTTCCCTGACCTGCAGCAGGTCCTTCATCTAGAAGGGAATCCCATCCCTTCCCACCTCCTCAGGGACCTTTCTCGAACAATTAGCCTCTCTTGTTCTTAAACTTCTTGCTCTCTTCTTTCTCAACATCAAGAAAACGTCACCATCTCTCTCCTTTTTTCAAAATTGTCTTATTTTTACTTCCTTTTATACCTACTTCACTGTCAAACTTCCTAAAAGAGTTGTGTGTTCCCACTGTCTCCCCTTATACCCTTTCTGGTCACTCCTCAGCCCTCTGAAATGTGGCTTTTGTTTCCAATGTGTCAATAAAAATAACCTCACCAAGGTTACCAATGACCTCCTTGAGGCCACAATCTTTGGTTCCATGTAGCCCCCTTGACCTATTCTTGACAGCACTGACATTATTCACCCCCTCCTCCCTCCCCATGACCACCACCCCCCTCCCCATAACCACCTCCCCCCTCCCCATGACCACCTCCCCCCGCCCCTGACTGCTTCCCTTCTGCCCCTTGAGACACATCTCTCCTCCCATGCAGTGGTGGCACTCCTCAGGATTCCGTCCTGGGCCTCATTCTTTTCTCACCTTCCCTGAGTGATCTTACCTACTCCTTCACTCCACAAATATTTATTGAGCACCCACTGTAAGTCAGATCAAGTACTGATTTAAGCCCTGAGGTTATAACAAGTTCCTGTTCTCATGGATTTGACATTTGCCAATGGTGTTAATTCCATCTGGATACTGCTGACACATAAATCTGCCTCCAGCCCAGACCTCTCTCTTTTGCCTACTTGGTCTGCTTGGCTATTCCACATACACCTCAAACGCAGTATTTCCAAAACTGAATTTTTCATCCTTAGCCCACCTCCAGCGTCTCCTCCTGTCTCAGCTACACAAGCCAGAAAGTGCTCATCATCTTTGTTCATCACTGCCTTTGATTCTTCACTTTCCTTCGCCACCTAAATCTAATCTGTAAAGAAGTCCTGTCGATTATACCTTCTAATCTTCTGAAATCCATCCACTGTTCTCCATGCCAAACACCATTACTTTAATTTAGGCCAACATTTGCCCTTCCTTGATTCCTAACAGGTCCCTCTAGTCTTGATCACTTCCATGCCCCATCCCACCTTCAATACATTGTCCACACTGTGGCCACAGTCATTTTCTAATGTAACTCTGATCACATGACCTCCTTGCTTAAAACTCCTCATTGCCTTTAAAATAAAAGCCAACCCCTTTACAAGGCCCAGAGAGCTCCTGTTTACCTGTTACTCATCTCTCCCCACCACCCTCACCACTCTTAACTCTCCTGTCACATAAACTTTTTCTTTCAGTGACCTGGATGTGCCATGCTTTCTCATGCCTCCAAGCCTCCCTTAGCCTGAAACACTTCCCCATTCCTGACCGCCCCCCCTTCTCCTGGCTAACTCCTATTACCTCAGTGTCAGCTTAAATGTTACTTCTGGAACACTTGCCTTAAAATCTGTAGTCTGTGATAGTTCCCCTCCTCTGTACTTCAGTGCCACCCTGTCCTATTTCCCTATTATGATTTTCTGATTTCTTTTGTTATTCTCCATGTCCTTCTTTCCATTAGACTCTAAGCCACAAGAAGGGAGGGGCAAGGTCTATGTCACTCATGTGTTGATTGGTACTTTCTAAAGTCCCAATGTTTAGAAAGTACCAATCAACGCATATTTGTCAAATGAATGAATAATTTCTTGCCCTCCTCCTCCTGCCATCTAAATACAGACATTGCTTAAGAATCATGTTTCTCTTTGTTATAAAGCAGAAACTAACACACCATTGTAAAGCAATTATACTCCAATAAAGATGTTAAAAAAAGAAAAAGAATCATGTTTCTGAGTTTTGCTCAATTTCCTTCTTTATATCTATGATTTCAGTGATCAGGCCAGTGTGAAGAAGTCTCCAGTCTACCTACAGGCTGGTATCTCTCAGCTCCATGCCCGCATTTCCAACATTATGCTAGAGATTTATGCTTGTAGGTTTTTTAATCATCTCAGATAAAGGATATACAAAATTAAAAGCATGCAAAGATATGTATTCAAGGATGTGCAATGCATCATTGTCTATAATATTGAAAAACTGGAAACAACCCAAATGCCTATCAAAAGAGAACTGGTAAACAAATTACAACTGCAGAGCCTTAGAAAGACTAAAAAGATTTATATATTAATGTGAAAAGTATACTTGATACACTGTTAAGTAAAAAAGAAGGTTTCAGAATGATAAATATGGTTTAGTCACATCTTATTCAATTATTCAACATGTATTTATTGAGCAGCTGCTATGTTCCAGTTTCTGTTCCAAGTGCTGGGGATGCTCAGAGAACAAGACAGTCCTTCTTCTCACAGAGCTTTCTAGACAAACAATAAACGTGTGTGTGTGTCTGTGTGTCTGTGTGTATACATGTCAGATAATGATAAGTGCTACAAAGAAAGTGATAAGTGCTATGAGATGTGCTATCTTAGGTAGGGTGATCAGGGAAGGCCCCTCTAAAATGGTAACATTTGAGCAGACACCTGAATAAAATGAGAGCAGGAATCTTGTGAATATCTGAGGAAAGGACATTCCAATCAGGAGGATCAGCCATCCTCCTGGTAGTAGTGGCAAGTGTAACTGGCTCTTGAAGCAGCTGGGAGACCCCTGCAGCTGGAGCAAAGTAAACAGGAGGGGAGAGTAGTGGGACATGGGGCCACAGAGGCCAGGCCATGGGGCCAGGCCATGGC
Source organism: Eschrichtius robustus (assembly GCF_028021215.1). Taxonomy (NCBI): domain Eukaryota; kingdom Metazoa; phylum Chordata; class Mammalia; order Artiodactyla; family Eschrichtiidae; genus Eschrichtius; species Eschrichtius robustus. The sequence goes on from NC_090824.1 coordinate 36,488,253, forward strand.
AAAAGCTCTGGAATCCATTCTAAGTGTGATGGAAAGTCAGTCTTTGGAGGTGTGTCTGTTACAACATGTTAGTGTTTCAATGAAAAGAGTTTAAAAATATATATACCAAACTGTTAACAGAAAATATTTCCAGGACATGGGATTACAGGAGACTTTCATTTTCAAAACCTTACCCTTATGTTGTGCTTTACAGTGTGTTTTATAGTGAGTGTATATTAATTTGGTAATCAAAAAAAGAAATGATTATTTTAAAAATTTGTGTATACCCTTTGACTCATCAACTCCCTTTCAAGAAACACATCCTTTAAAAAAAACTGGAGAGGGCAGAAAGCAGAAGCAAGAAGAACTACAATCCTACAGCCTGTGGAACAAAAACCACATTCACAGAAAGAGAGACAAGATGAAAAGTCAGAGGGCTATGACCCAGATGAAGGAACAAGATAAAACCCCAGAAAAACAACTAAATGAAGTGGAGATAGGCAACCTTCCAGAAAAAGAATTCCGAATAATGATGGTGAAGATGATCCAGGACCTCGGAATAAGAATGGAGGCAAACATCGATAAGATGCAAGAAATGTTTAACAAAGACCTAGAAGAATTAAAGAACAAACAAACAGAGATGAACAATACAGTAACTGAAATGAAAACTACACTAGAAGCAATCAATAGCAGAATAACTGAGGTAGAAGAACGGATAAGTGAACTGGAAGACAGAATGGTGGAATTCACTGCTGCGGAACAGAATAAAGAAAAAAGGATGAAAAGAAATGAAGACAGCCTAAGAGACCACTGGGACAACATGAAACACAACAACATTCGCATTATAGGGGTTCCAGAAGGAGAAGAGAGAGAAAGGACCAGAGAAAATATCTGAAGAGATTATAGTGGAAAACTTCCCTAACATGGGAAAGGAAATAGCCATCCAAGTCCAGGAAGCACAGAGTCCCAGGCAGGATAAACCCAAGGAGAAACACGCCGAGACACATAGTAATCAAATTGGCAAAAATTAAAGACAAAGAAAGATTATTGAGAGTAGCAAGGGAAAAACAACAAATAACATACAAGGGAACTCCCATAAGGTAAACAGCTGATTTCTCAGCAGAAACTCTACAAGCCAGAAGGAAGTGGCATGATATACTTAAAGTGATGAAAGGGAAGAACCTACAGCCAAGATTACTCTACCCGGCAAGGACCTTATTCAGATTCAACGGAGAAATCAAAAGCTTTACAGACAAGCAAAAGCTAAGAGAATTCAGCACCACCAAACCAGCTCTACAACAAATGCTGAAGGAACTTCTCTAAGTGGGAAACACAAGAGAAGAAAAGGACCTACAAAAACAAACCCAAAACAATTAAGAAAATGGTCATAGGAACATACATATCGATAATTACCTTAAACATGAATGGATTAAATGCTCCAACCAAAAGACACAGGCTTGCTGAATGGATACAAAAACAAGACCCATATATATGCTGCCTACAAGAGACCCACTTCAGACCTAGGGACACATTCAGACTGAAAGTGAGGGGATGGAAAAAAGATATTCCATGCAAATGGAAGTAAAAAGAAATCTGGAGTAGCAATACCCATATCAGATAAAATAGACTTTAAAATAAAGAATGTTACAAGAGACAAGGAAGGACACTACGTAATGATCAAGGGATCAACCCAAGAAGAAGATATAACAATTATAAATATACATGCACCCAACATAGAAGCACCTCAATACATAAGGCAACTAACAGCTATAAAAGAGGAAATCAACAGTAACACAGTAATAGTGGGGGACGTTAACACCTCACTTACACCAATGGACAGATCATCCAAAATGAAAATAAATAAGGAAACAGAAGTTTTAAATGACACAATAGACCAGATAGATTTAATTGATATTTATAGGACATTCCATCCAAAAACAGCAGATTACACTTTCTTCACAAGTGTGCACGGAACATTCTCCAGGATAGATCACATCTTGGGTCACAAATCAAGCCTCAGTAAATTTAAGAAAATTGAAATCATATCAAGCATCTTTTCTGACCACAACACTATGAGATTAGAAATCAATTACAGGGAAAAAAACATAAAAAACACAAATACATGGAGGCTAAACAATACGTTATTAAATAACGAAGAGATCACTGAAGAAATCAAAGAGGAAATCAAAAAATACGCAGAGACAAATGACAATGAAAACACGACGATCCAAAACCTATGGGATGCAGCAAAAGCAGTTCTAAGAGGGAAGTTTATAGCTATACAAGCCTACCTCAAGAAACAAGAAAAATCTCAAATAAACAATCTCACCTTACACCTAAAGGAACTAGAGAAAGAACAAACAAAACCCAAAGTTAGCAGAAGGAAAGACATCAGAAAGATCAGAGCAGAAATAAATGAAATAGAAACAAAGAAAACAACAGCAAAGATCAATAAAACTAAAAGCTGGTTCTTTGAGAATATCAACAAAATTGATAAACCTTTAGCCAGACTCATCAAGAAAAAAAGGGAGAAGATTCAAATCAACAGAATTATAAATGAAAAAGGAGAAGTAATAACTGACTCTGCAGAAATACAGAGAATCATAAGGGATTACTACAAGCAACTCTATGCCAATAAAATGGACAACCTGGAAGAAATGGACAAATTCTTAGAAAGGTATAACCTTCCAAGACTGAACCAGGAAGAAATAGAAAATATGAACAGACCAATCACAAGTAATGAAATTGAAACTGTGATTAAAAATCTTCCAACAAACAAAAGTCCAGGACCAGATGGCTTCACAGGTGAATTCTATCAAACATTTAGAGAAGAGCTAACACCCATCCTTCTCAAACTCTTCCAAAAAATTGCGGAGGCAGGAACACTCCCAAAGTCATTCTATGAGGCCACCATCACCCTGATACCAAAACCAGACAAAGATACTACAAAAAAAGAAAATTACAGACCAATATCACTGATGAATATAGATGCAAAAATCCTCAACAAAATACTAACAACAAACAGAATCCAACAACACATTAAAAGGATCATACACCATGATCAAGTGGGATTTATCCCAGGGATGCAAGGATTCTTCAATATACGCAAATCAATCAATGTGATACACCATATTAACATATTGAAGAATAAAAATCATATGATCAACTCAATAGATGCAGAGAAAGCTTTTGACAAAATTCAACACCCATTTATGATAAAAACTCTCCAGAAAGTGGGCATAGAGGGAACCTACCTCAACATAATAAAGGCCATATACGACAAACCCACAGCAAACATCATTCTCAATGGTGAAAAACTGAAAGCATTTCCTCTAAGATCGGAAACAAGACAAGGATGTCCACCCTCGCCACTATTAGTCAACATGGTTTTGGAAATCCTAGCCACAGCAATCAGAGAAGAAAAAGAAATAAAAGGAATACAAATTGGAAAAGGTGAAGTAAAACTGTCACTGTTTGCGGATGACATGATACTATACATAGAGAATCCTAAAACTGCCACCAGAAAACTACTAGAGCTCCTCAATGAATTTGGTAAAATTGTAGGATACAAAATTAATGCACAGACATCTCTTGCATTCCTATACACTAATGATGAAAAATCTGAAAGAGAAATTAAGAAAACACTCCCATTCACCACTGCAACAAAAAGAATAAAATACCTAGGAATAAACCTACCTAGGGAGACAAAAGACCTGTATGCAGAAAACTATAAGACACTGATGAAAGAAATTAAAGATGATACCAACAGATGGAGAGATATACCATGTTCTTGGATTGGAAGAATCAATATTATGAAAATGACTATACTACCTAAAGCAATCTACAGATTCAATGCAATCCCTATCAAATTACCAATGGCATTTTTTACGGAACTAGAACAAAAAGTCTTAAAATTTGTATGGAGACACAAAAGACCCCGAATAGCCAAAGCAGTCTTGCGGGAAAAAAACAGAGCTGGAGGAATCAGACTACCTGACTTCAGACTATACTATAAAGCTACAGTAATCAAGACAATATGGTACTGGCACAAAAACAGAAACATAGCTCGATGGAACAAGATAGAAAGCCCAGAGATAAACCCACGCACCTATGGTCAACTAATCTATGACAAAGGAGGCAAGGATATACAATGAAGAAAAGACAGTCTCTTCAATAAGTGGTGCTGGGAAAACTGGACAGGTACATGTAAAAGAATGAAATTAGAACACTCCCTAACACCATACACAAAAATAAACTCAAAATGGATTAGAGACCTAAATGTAAGACTGAACACTATAAAACTCTTAGAGGAAAACATAGGAAGAACACTCTTTGACATAAATCACAACAAAATATTTTTTGATCCACCTCCTAGAGTAATGGAAGTAAAAACAAAAATAAACAAATGGGACCTAATGAAACCTAAAAGCTTTTGCATAGCAAAGGAAACCATAAACAAGATGAAAAGGCAACCCTCAGAATGGGAGAAAATATTTGCAAACGAATCAACAGACAAAGGATTAATCTCCAAAATATATAAACAGCTCATGCAGCTCAATATTAAAAAAGCAAACAAGCCAATCCAAAAATGGGCAGAAGACCTAAATAGACATTTCTCCAAAGAAGACATACAGATGGCCAAGAAGCACATGAAAAGCTGCTCAACATCACTATTAGAGAAATGCAAATCAAAACTACAATGAGGTATCACCTCACACCAGTTAGAATGGGCATCATCAGAAAATCTACAAACAACAAATGCTGGAGAGGGTGTGGAGAAAAGGGAACCCTCTTGCACTGTTGGTGGGAATGTAAATTGATACAGCCACTATGGAGAACAGTATGGAGGTTCCTTAAAAAACTAAAAGTAGAATTACCATATGATCCAGCAATCCCGCTACTGGGCATATACCCAGAGAAAACCATAATTCAAAAAGACACATGCACCCCAATGTTCACTGCAGCACTATTTACAATAGCCAGGTCATGGAAGCAAACTAAATGTCCATCGACAGACAAATGGATAAAGAAGATGTGGCACATATATACAATGGAATATTACTCAGCCATAAAAAGGAATGAAATTGGGTCATTTGTAGAGATGTGGATGGATCTGGAGACTGTCATACAGAGTGAAGTAAGTCAGAAAGAGAAAAACAAATATTGTATATTAACGCATATATGTGGAACCTAGAAAAATGGCACAGATGAACTGGTTTGCAGGGCAGAAATTGGACACAGATGTAGAGAACAAACGTATGGACACCAAGCAGGGAAAGCGGCGGGGTGGTGGGGGTGGTGGTGTGATGAATTGGGCAATTGGGATTGACATGTATACACTGATGCATACAAAATTGATGACTAATAAGAAAAAAAAAACTGGTTAAGTTCGTAAAAATGTGTGTGTAAGGATGTTCATTATAGTGTTACTTATAATACCAAAAAATTGGAAATAAATGTTTGACCATAGGGAACTGATTAAGTAAATTATGGTAAAATTATACGATGAAATCATAGGAGCCCTGACAAATTATGTCACAGAATATCACCCCAGCTTAGTTCAATTCCCAACTCTATGAAACGTTTTCTGGCACCCCTGCCTAAAATGATCTCTTCTTCCTTGAAACCTATTTGTGCATGTAGTCTACAGCACTCCTGTGGCCCTTACTACATACTGTTCCATTATGGGACAACATCTTTGGTTCACACTTGGCTCGCCACGAGCTATGGAAGGAGAACAGGGCAGAACAATTCCAAACAATAGATGATTCATTCCTTTGTAAATGCATCACAGCATTTATTTTGCAGTGGATTCACCTTCCTGACTAGCTTTCCTTATGTTAATATTGAAAGCAATGAGCATTTCCAAGCACACACACAGGTAGCAGAGGCAAGAGACCCAGAAGACTGAAGTTCCCCTGGGTAACCCCCAGCGTGGATGAAGCAGTGGGGTCCAGAGAGTTGTCAGGGCCCTTCCCCTGCACAATCACCTTCTCCCTTTTCACGGAGAAATTGGAACAGTCCCTCTTCTCAGGCTTCTATGCCTATTGCCCTCAGCTTGCAAGGCTGGGCTCCCTGAGCTTGGTTCTGAGCCCCTGTGTGCACGCATTTCTCCTCCCAGCGCTCACACTGTCTTGGGGCAGTGAAACAGCTGCTGATGAGTCATGCAGGGCCTTCTTCCTCTAGGTCCGTGGCTGACTCAGCTGCTCCCACAGAGGCCAAGGCACATTCCTTCCACCCACACCACAGTGGCCTCCTTTGGAAGGGGCACTGGGGAGAGAGAGGCCACATGAACACAGCCATCGTAAACCGAGCTTCCTTTGCTTACACGGAGGCTCACTGTGGACACCTCTTCCTTCCAGCAGCCCTGAGAGGCAGGCAGGGTTTCCTACCATGTGAGACATTTGAGGGGGCTGGAAAGAAATACCCCTCTTCCCCACCAAGTCCCCTGCCAGCTGAGGACTTATGAGTTACAAATGAGTTAACAAATGGAGGCCATATTTATTACTGATAAGTGCTGATACTGGTGAATATGTTTCTGTCTAAGTGCCACCTAATTCCGAAGCCCAGAAGTACTCTCTGCCTAGACAGTCAGTCTCTTAAAAGTTTCCTTACTGATCCCAAAGTGGACATTTGGGTGTCCCAGTTCAGCTCCCTTTGCAGTAGCTTAGCAACTCTTATTAGGAAAAAAAGAAAGAGAGAAAAGAAAGAGAAAGACAGAGAGAGAGACAGAGAAAGAGAGGATATTGGGTTTTGCGGGGCGGGGGGAGTGTTGTCTTTGAAAATTCCTGAGGGGAAGAAAATCTATTGTTAAAAATCCATCTTTTTTTTCCTTTGCTCCTCTCTCTAACTCCTTTCTTTCCCTCCTCCTATCCCTACCTCTCTTTCCCCACTTCCCAGTTCAGCCCATCAGTCCTCTCCCTCCTCTCTTAGATTCCTATCTCACTCCTTACCCCAGACAGGAGCTGGGAGTGGTTCTAAAAGGAGATAAGATGCTACAAGGTCTTGCAGATGCTGCAGATGTCCTGCAGCTCTCAGACAGACCCAGAGAACAAGCACACTTATCTCTTGTCACCCCGCTTTGGCACCATCCCGTGGTCCCAACAGCCCCAGAATAGAATTCTGATTTCTTTTAAAATCCTTAGAAGGCAGCATCCATAGCCCCACTGGTTAAAGCGCTCATGATCAGTCCTTTCCATGAGCAAGATGATGCCTTTCAAAGTGGGATCTGGGACTCCAGAGCTTAAAAAAACAAACAAAACAACAACAACAACAAAAATCTCTCACTCCAGAGTCCCCTTGTTTAGCTAAACAAAGATTTAGGTGCCAGGTGCTATTCCTGGGCATAAACCCAAAGGTGGGGAGGCCCTCATCCCTGCTCTTGGGGAGTTCCCAGCCTGGCTTCTCACAGCTAAACTTTTCTGGAAGACACCTAGTTATTGGCCAGCAGAGTGAAGCCACCTGTTGGAGGTGGTCCCCTTCCTGACTCAGCCTCTAAGAAATGTGGCAATTCTGCTTCCTCTCAGAGTCATAAAGGTTCTGAATGTGAAGGGTCCTTTGGCTCCTCTTTTTCAGAGATGGAAACGGAGACCCAGAAAGGAGAACTGTCCTGAGCAGGTCACACCACTGGGGCTGTGCTGGGCCTGTTTCCTGTTCCCCCACATCACCCTGCCTCCCGGGCACTCCCTTGAGCTAATGAGCCAGGCAGAATCCATGACCGCTGGCTGCTTCTGAGCTTGTCCTGATTGTTCCTTCCTCCTGGGAGTTGCCCAGACAAACTTCGCCAGCATGCTGAGAGGCTCTCCTCCCAAGTTGGAAGGACAGGAGTTCTCCATAAGGATCAGAGCCAAAGAAACTCAGTCAGGTTAGCACTGATACCTTCATGCTATCCGCACACGTTATTAATACAATTGTCTCCTGCCCTGTGGCCAGAGCCCTCCACGTGCCCAAGGGTCTGATATGTGCTTAAGAACATGAATTCTTGGCCCTTAAAAATCATCCAGTCCAGGGTTCTCAAGCTAGTGGTCCCAACCCATTAGTTGGGTGACAAAAATCTAATTTTTTAAAGGAAAGAAAAAAATAGAAAATATCAGAGTCCATCATATTTGTGGTAGGCAGAATTCTCAGATCACCTCCCCAATAACCTTACATGATCCCCTCCCCTTGAGTGTAGGCAGGACCTGTGAATATGACGGGATATCATTCCCAAGATTATGATAGTTATATAGAAAAGGAAAGGATTTTGCAGAATAATTAAGGTTCATAATGCAGGCCAAAACATGTTGCCTGCCATTTCACTAAACAATGAATGTTGCCCACCATCAGTACTGCAGCCTTCCCACGGAAAGGAAAAAAATGGATACTGGCCCTAGATAGTTAAGATACATATCAAAGGAATAATTTCAACGATCCCAGTCTCTTGTATCTTCCCACACATAAAAAAGAACTAAAATCATTAACTTGAGATTTCTGTCTTTTGTGATTAGCGGTAATCTTTTCATCTTCAACTACATGTTTTTTTTTGTTTTTTTCAGCAAAAACTCCTATACATCCTGTCTCCTCCCTTACCTCTTCAGAACAGTTCCTCAGAGCTATCTGAGAGGCTACGTCCCATGCTATAGTCCTCAATAAGATCCCCGAATAAAACATAACTCACAACTTTTAGTTGTACATTTTTTCTTCAGTCACCAATAATTAGTTGACTTTGAGATGATCAAAAGAGAGATTATTCTGGATGGGCCTGACCTAATTGTCATCCCTTTAAAAGAGAGGTTCTCCTGTTGGCCCTGAAAAAAAAGCAGGCTGCCATGAATTCTACAGCTGCAAGGAGATAAATTCTGCCAACAACCATATGCGCTTGGAAGAGGACCCCAAGCTACAGGTAAGACGGCAGCCCCAGCCAACACCTTAATTGCAGCCTTGTGAGACCTTGAGCAGAGCATCCAGCTAAGCTATGCCTGAACTCTGACCCATGAAAACTGAGATAATAAGTGTATGTTGTTTTAACCATTGCGTTGGTGGTAATGGTTTAATGTTTTAAACCATTGCATTGGTGGTAATTTGTTGCACAACAATATAAAACTAACATAATACCCCAATAGTAAGGATAAGTACTATACTATGCAACTTTTCTTCAGTTATATATATATATATACATAACTATTAGACCATGGTGTAAAATGTATATTTTGTTTTCAGAGGTGATCAAAACTTTGAAAGCCACTGATCTAGTTATAGAGTAATTTATCCAAGGTCAAGCAGCCATTCACAGACAAATCAAAACTAGAACCCAAGTCTCCCCGGTCAATACTTTCTCCATCAGGGAATTCCCTGGTGGTGCAGTGGTTAAGAATCCACCTGCCAATGCGGGGACATGGGTTCTATCCTTGGTCCGGGAAGATCCCACATGACGCAGAGCAATTAAGTCCGTGAGCCACAACTACTGAGCCTGCGTGCCACAACTACTGAGCCTGCATGCTGCAACTACTGAAGCCCATGCACCTAGAGGCTGTGCTCTGCAACAAGAGAAGCCACTGCAATGAGAAGCCCATGCACCGCAATGACGAGTAGCCCCTGTTCGCCACAACTAGAGAAAGCCGGTGCGCAGCAATGAAGACCCAATGCAGGGGCTTCCCTGGTGGCGCAATGGTTAAGAATCCGCCTGCCAATGCAGGGGACACGGGTTTGAGCCCTGGTCCAGGAAGATCCCACATGCCACAGAGCAACTAAATAACTAAGCCCATGCGCCACAATTATTGAGCCTGCATTCTAGAGCCCGTGAGCCACAACTACTGAGCCCATGCACCACAACTATTGAAGCCCGCATGCCTAGAGCCTATGCTCCACAAAAGAGAAGCCACTGCAGTGAGAAGCCCGCGCACCACAATGATGAGTAGCCCCCACTCACCGCAACTAGAGAAAGCCCACGCGCAGCAATGAAGACCCAACGCGGGGGCTTCCCTGGTGGCGCAGTGGTTAAGAACCCGCCTGCCAATGCAGGGGACATGGGTTTGAGCCCTGGTCCAGGAAGATCCCACATGCTGCAGAGCAACTAAGCCTGTGTGCTACAACTACTGAGCCTGTGCTCTAGAGCCCACAAGCCACAACTACTGAGACTGCATGCTGCAACTACTGAAGCCTGCGAGCCTAGAGCCCATGCTCTGCAACAAGAGAAGCCACCACAGTGAGAAGCCCGCGCACCACAACAAAGAGTAGTCCCCGCTCGCCGCAACCAGAAGAAAGCCCGCGCGCAGCAACGAAGACCCAATGCAGCCAAAAATAAATAAATAAAATAAATTTATATTAAAAAAAAGACCCAATGCAGCCAATAAATAAATAAATGAAAACGAAAAAATACTTTCTCCATCATACCACACTGCTTAATGTTGTTAGGAAATGAAACAGAGCAGTGTGGGGCCCTCCTGAGTACAAAAACATTTTTGTGCCCCCATTTCTTGTTTGTAGGAAAAGACTTCAGCCTCCCAGACCATCCCTGAGTTCCAAAGGGCAGATTCAAGCAGTTACTACTTAGGGAAGTGAGGGCATGGAGAAACCAAGGAAAAGCAGGCAAGAAACAATAGTGCAGAGATAAAATAGAGTCCTAGTTCCTCCTCAAGGGATGTACATAACAATCTGATACATATCTTTGGGTTGTTCTGCAGGAACTAAGGCCCCCACCCAGGAGGAGGATGGTAACTACATGCTGAGACCCCAGACTGGTTGGAACCAGAAGGCTGATGATCGAGATTCCTGGAACACTGCCCTGTTACCTCACCACCAACCAATCAGAAGAAAGTCACACACCCTGCAGCCCTCACCCCAAATGTTGCCTTTAAAAACCCTTCCCTGAAAACCATAGGGGAGTTTGGGTCTTCTGAGCACAAGCTGCTCATTCTCCTTGTTTGGCCCTTGCAATAAAACTTTCTCTGCAACGAACTCTGATGTTTCAGTTTACTTGGCCTCACTGTGTGTTAGGCACATGAACTTGGGTTCAACAACAGTATATATCCAAGGGAAATCAAAACATATGTCCACACAAAAACTTGCACAAAGATCTTCATAGAAGCATTATTCATAATAACCCAAAAGTGGAAACAACTGTTGCAGGAAAGAAAGTGGGGCCGGAGAGGATGGTCACATCCCAGGTCACATCCGAGTCCCTGAGACGGCTGCCAAGTGTGGGTTCTTGGCTTCACACAGGAAAGAATTCAAGAGCGAGCCATAGTAAAATGAAAGAAGGTTTATTCAGGGAGACACACACTCCACAGACAGAGTGTGAGCCATCTAAGAAGGTAAGAAGCACCAGGATAAGGAGTTGTCAGTTTTCATAGGAGTGGGTAATTTCATAGGCTAATGAGTGGGAGGATTATTCCAACTATTTTGGGGAAGGGGCAGGATTTCCAGGAATTGGGGCACTACCCACTTTTTGGCCTTTTATGGTTGGCCTTGGAACTGTCATGGCTCTGGTGGGTGTGTCATTTAGCATATGCTAATGCATTACAATGAGTGTATACTGAGGTTCAAGGTCTAGTGGAAGTCGATCATCTGCCATCTTGGAGCTAGTTGGTTCTAACCAGTTTATGTCGTGTCCTCAATGACTATGTCATTCTTTTAAAGGCTGCACCCTGCCCCCTTCCTGTCTCACAACCTAAATGTCCACAAATGGATGACTGGATAGCCATAAAATGTGTTATCTCCATACAATGGATTATTATTCCTATGTAAAAATGAATGAAGTTCTGATTCAGGCTACAACATAGATGAACCTTGAAGACATTAGGCTAAGTGAAAGAAGCTAGTCAAAAAAGACTATGTATTGTATGACCCCATTTATCTGAAATATCCAGAATAGGCAAATTCACAGAAACAGAAAGTTGATTCGTGGTTGCCTGAGGCTGGTGCAGGGATGAGGGCTGCAGCAGGAATGGGGAATGACTGCTAATGAGTACCGACTTTCTTTTGGGGGTGTTAAAAATACTCTAAAATTAGATTGTGGTGATGGTTGTACAACTCTGTGAGTCTACTAAAAACCACTGAACTGTACATTTTAAATAGATGAATTTTACGGTATGTAAAATCTGTCACAATAAAACTGTATAAAAAAGAAAAAGAAAAAAAAAAAGAAAGAGAAAAAGAAGCAGTCCAGCTACCCTCCCAGAAAGACCGTATGGAGAGGCCACATGGAGAGAAGAGCCCCGGAACTATGTGGGGGAGGAAGAGGCTCTGCTGTCCCATCATCTAAATCAAGCCTTTCAACAACTCTAGCCCCAGCCACCAGATACTGCAGCTGTACTAGGGAACCCAAGCACAGTCAGCAGCAGAACTGCACAGCTGAGCCCAATCTACACATAGCACTGTGCAAGATAATGACATGGATCTTGTTTCAAGCCACTAAGCTTTCGAATAGTTTGTAATACAGCAATAAAGAACCAAAGCAGCCATTTGGGAAAAGATACCATAGACTCCAAATGGATCAAAGATCTAAATGCAAAAACTGAAAACAGCACAAGTATTGGAAGAAAATATGGGTAAATCCCTCTACAACCTGAGTATGGGGAAATTCTTTCTAATTAAGTCTCAAAATGAAAATGCAATAAAAGATTGATAAATGTAATTACTTTTAAAAAACTAAGCTTTCGCAGGGCAAAAACTCCATAAACAAAGTCAAAAAACAAACAACAAATTTAGAGAAGATATTTGCAATATATATCACAGATAAAGGACCAAAATTTCTAATACATAAATAATGTTTTAAAGTTGAGGGGAAAAGAACAAAAATCCCCTATAAAAATGGACAAAAGACATGAATAGAAAATTAACAACAAAAAAGATGTAAAACTCATCCTTAAATATGAAGAGATGTACATCACTTATAATAAGATAAATGCATATTAAACTATATAGATACAGCATTTCTCACTCATCAGGTTGGCAAAAATTCAAAATCTTGACAATATACTCTGCTAGTGAAACTGGAGAAGTAGGCACGTATATATTGCCAGTAGGAACAAAAAATGAAGAGGAATTTGGCAATATCTACAAAACCATGGCTACATTCACCTTTTGACCCAGTAGTCTCACTTCTAGGAATGTACCTTGAAGATACACCTCCAACAATTTAATAGTATTCATGCATTAGGTTGTTCATGCAATGTTATTTGTAATTTCAAAAATTATTAATATCTTAAGTAGCCAAACACAGAAGATTGGTTAAATAAATGATAGAGTTTGGTTTAAGGATTATGAAGAACTATAAAAAAGACTGTGATTTCCAGAATATAGTAAATGAAAAATGCAAAGTGCAAATAATTATATATAATACGCTTTTGTCTAAAAGACAAAAGGGAATAAGAAAACATATGTATCTACTTAATTTTGAAACACACACACGAAGAATAAATGAGAAAACAATGAAGTGGGGTACAGGTTGAAGGGATAGGCAAGTGAGGACACTTCCCTGGGTACATTTTTATGTATATTTTTTATTCTTTTGAAACATATTAACGTTCTATATATTCAAAAATAAAATTTAATAAATAAGGATGGGAGAAAATCTAAATGTTAATGCAAACAAGAGCAAATAAACCCAAACATGCCTACTATTGTCTCTCAGTTCCAAGCCCATCCTTTTGTACTCTGCTTTGTGAGGTTGGAGAAAAGGCTCTGCAAACCACATTTCCACTTTGCCTGCTGCCTCTCTACTGGGCTCTGCCTATCAGAGCCAAGAGGGGACTGCAAGGTTGGAGGAGGGAGAAAGGCCTTATTCCTTTTTGTTTTCCTCTCTGGTGGCAATTCCTTTGAGTCTCACTCCAGCAACGCCTTCACCTTGGCAGCAGTAGTTCCTTCTCATAGCAGCAGTGAAATGCAGCTTACAGTTATTCCAACACTTACAAAAGCAGTCTCATTACACCACGTCAGAGACACCAGCACCAACCAGCAGGCACCTGCTTCTCAAGCTCTAAGTTTCCAACCCTAAGGGCCCCTTCCCGGGAACTCATAGAAGCCAGCGCCAGCCAAGTGTCCCCTTTCCCTCAGAGGAGGTCTGAGTTTCAACTCCACAAGTCCCTTCTAAGTTTCTAAGTTTTAAAAATTCAGCTTCCTCTTCTTATTCTCTCAACACTAGAGGTGGTAACTATTTCCTGTTATCGCTACTCGAAGAACTTAGAGCAGCAGTTCTTAAAGTGTGTTTTTTGTGGATCCCTGCGGAGGGTCCTTGAGGCCTTTCAGGGGATCCATGAGGTCAAAAATATTTTCATAATAATAATAAGACATTCTTTTCCTTTTTCTGTGTTGACATTTGCACTGATGGTGCAAAAGGAATGGTGAATAAGACTGTTGGCCCTTTAGCATAAATACAGGCAGTGCCACACTAGCAGTCACTGTATTTTTCACCACCATGTACTTGCAGGGAAAAAAAATCCAGTTCTACTTAAGAATCACTCTTGATGAAGCAGTAAAATTAGTAACTTTATTAAATCATAATACTTATGTTCAGATCACTTCAATATTCTTATGATAAATGAAACACTTGTGCTGTAGAGTGAAATGTGATGGTTGTCTTAAGGAATAGCACTTGTGCAATTGTTTGAGTTGTTAGCTGAACTAGCCACTTTTTTCAATGAACACCATTTTTACTTGCAGGAACAATGGACAAACTATGGTTATTCAGACTTGGGCATTTAGCAGACATTTTCTCGAAAATGAACAAAGTAAACCTTTCACTTCAAGGAAAACCACTGACAGTGTTTGTTGCCGATGATAAAATTTGAGCTTCCATGCTAAATTTAGAAATTTGGAAAATATGCATCTGCCATTGTGAGCTTGACAGTTTCCAATACTTAAAAACTTTTCTGATGAGATTGGTGGTGATATTAACAAATGTGAATTTTTTAAAAAATGAATAATGAAATATGTCAACATTTGAAATATCTGCATCACTCAGTCAACTGATATTTTCCAATGAGCAATGCATGGGATTACAAAATCATGCATGGGTAAAAGATCCGTCCAAATGGTAAGAAAGACCAATGGATTTTAATATAACAGATTAACAAAATGTTTTTTAGATATAGTTTCAGATTCTACGTTGCAATCAATCTTTAAGAAACTACTATTTGTTCAGTTTTGGTGTAATATCAAAAAATATAATCATAATTATCTGAAAAGTCTATTAAAATATTCCTCCCTTTTCTAACTACATATCTGTGTGAGGCTGGATTTTCTTCACATATTTTGACCACAACAACATATCACAATAGACTGAATGCAGAACCAGGTGAGTATCCAGCTGACTTCTATTAAGCCAGATATTAAAAAGATTTGCAAAAGTGTTAAATAATGCCACTCTCCCCACTAAATTTTTTATATAGTTGTTTCTCATAAAAATATTTTATTTATGTTAACATGCAATGAGTTTGATGTTTTTATTTTCAGCTTTATTGAGATATAATTGACATATAATGTAAGCTTAAGAGGTACAACATGGTGATTTGATATACATATATATTGCAACATGATTGCACAATAAGATTAGTTAACAAATCATCACCTCACGTACTTACCATTTTGTGTGTGTGTGTGTGTGGGGTGAGAACTTTTAAGATCTACTGTCTTAGCAGCTTTCAAGTATACAAAACAGCATTGTTAACTGTAGTCACTATGCTGTACATTAGATCCCTAGAACATATTCATCTTATAACTGGAAATTTGTACCCTACGACCATCTTTTTCCCTACCCATTTCCCCTACCCATTTCCTCCACCCATTTCCCCCACCTACCTTGCCTGCTATTTTTTAATGAATTAAAAAATAAATATTGTAAAAAAGTTCTCAGTTTTAATTTCTAACATTGGTGATAAATACTACTGGCTTTAGCCAACATATAAGCTCCTTGAGGTCCTCAGTGAACTCCTGAAACTGAAAAGTTTGGGAACTGCTGCCTTAGAGTTTTTTTTAATCTGTTTAGGTACCTACTTAACAACTTAATACCTAATTAACAAATATTTATATTAAATTCTCTGTGTTAAAATAAATTTTATGGTTTCTGCCCCCTGAGTGGACCCTGACAGATACACAAATATATTTTAAAAGTGTAACATAATCATACTGAAGTGAGGGGGAAAAGAACTAATCCAAATAATTTTTGAGCACAACATTTTGATTATATACATTCAATCTAGTGGAAAAAAATCTTGAACTTTTCTTAATAAGTTCACTTTTTATAGTAGTATAGTCTCTAGCAGTATAGCAGCAATTCTGAAACTATTAGGCAAATGAATATATATGTCGATGTTGTTGGGAGCCAGGGTTCTTACCATGGAGAAGTGTTCTTACCATGGAGATACAATTATGGGATGGGTTGGATTGGAATTGAATGTGTTAATATGAACTCATGACTTCTAAAATCCAAACATACACACTTCCACAACCACCACCATCACCATTGCTGTCAAGGTACAAAACACTTTATCACCCCAAAAAATCCTTCTTGTGTTCCTTTGCAGTTAATCCCCCTATACCACTCCTGGCTCCAGGGAACCTCTGATTTGCTTTCTGTGTCTTTTTTCTCTGGCTGTTAAAGAATTCTCTGTATCATTGGTTTTTAGCAATTTGATTATGATATACCTTGGTGTGATTTTCTTTATGGATATACTGCTTGGGAATGGTTGAATTTCTTGAATCTGTGAGTCAAAATTGGAAAATTTTTCAGCCATTATTTTTTCAGAATTTTTTCTACTTCTCCCCTTGTTTTATTACTACCATCATAGGTGTGTCAGACTTTGTGATATTTTTCCATGGGTCATTGAAACTTTGTTCATTTTTGTTCATTCTTTTTTCTTTGTGTGTTTCAGTTTGAATAGCTTCTATTGCTGTGTCTTTAATTTCACTGATATTTTCCTTTGCAGTGCCTAATTCTTCATTTCAGATGTTGCATTTTTTAGTTTTAAAAGTTCCATTTGGTTCCTTTTTATAGTTTCTATTTCTCTCTTCATTATGGTTATGTTTTCCTTTAAATCCTTGAGCATATTTATAATATCTGTTTTAAGGGTCTTACCTGTTAATTGCATCATATCTCTCATTGTTTGACTTTTCTCCCCTTTTTTTTTTTTTTTTGTATGTCAAGTAACTTTTTAACAGATGCTGGACATTATAAATGTTATACTGTTGAGGGACCAATTTTTTTTTTTTTTTGTCTTCCTTCAAAGAGTTTTGAATTTTGTTTTGGTGGTTTGTTTAAGCCTTTTATGGATCATTATGATACTTTTGAGTTTGCAAGCTTTGTTAGGGCTGATCTAGAGTAACCTTTACTCTAGAGCTATTTTGGTCTCACTCTTAAGGTCTTTCTTTTCTGGGGTCTTTACTGAATATTCCAGATGTTCAGTGAGGTCTCTTTATTCTAGCTGGTTACAGCTCAATAACTCCAACTATGTACCAGTTTCTGGAGGTGTTCAGTATGCAGCTCCCCAGTACTTGTTCTTTCCCCCATAGTTGCTCTTTGTCCAAACTCACGGAGCCTATGCATGTGTCCTAGTATTCAGCCAAATCCTTATGAGATCTCCTGTAAAGCTTTCTAGAAGCCTTCCTCTATGTAGTTCTCGCCTCCCTGGGTCTCTGTCTGGCAAATTCCAATTGCTGAAGCCTCCCCTGGTCTTTGTCTCCTCAACTCAGTAGGACTCCCGTGTTCTGCTTGTTTCCCATCCCTGGGCTGTGGTCTGGAATGTGCTTCTAGACAAAAAACTGAGGCAATCTAGGGATCACCTTATCCGTTTCCGTTCTCTCAGCAAATGTCTGAAATTTGTGAAAACAGTTATTTCATATACTTTGTCTAGTTTTCTAAATGTTTACCACTGGAGAGCTGGTCCAATATTTGCCTGTTTGGTTTTTGATCGTGTGAATTGACATGTACACTTTCCCTACTTCTAGGCACTTCCACCTGATCCTCCTTCTCTATATGCACATAAATGAAACTAAATGCTTAAAACCAAAGGTCCTGGATTTTAGTCCTTTAGGACTAAATCCTGCTCATCTGTGAGCCCTGTTCTATCTTAGCCCCATAAAACTAACTCTCCGAGGATTACTGGAGAGCTAATCACAAACCCCAGTGCTAAAGGATATATCCTTCAGACCCTTCCAAAAGATCAGATAGCACCACTGTACTTTTTAATCAAAAAAACTTTTTCATAAATAGGTATAAATTAGCACAGAAAAAGAAAGCTAGAAGAAGATACACCAAAAGGTTAACGATAATTATCTTACAGAAATGAAATTTTGAGTGTTTCTTCTTTTTTCTTTTCTAGAGTTTCTAAATTTTTAAATAATGAACATGTGCTACCTTTTTAACAAGAATAAGAATGATGCCCTATATCTGTGTACCCCTCCCATATGATAACATTTCACTGTGTGTTAGTACAAATGTAGAGGCCATGGGTGTAA
Organism: Eschrichtius robustus; assembly: GCF_028021215.1. NCBI lineage: Eukaryota > Metazoa > Chordata > Mammalia > Artiodactyla > Eschrichtiidae > Eschrichtius > Eschrichtius robustus. The sequence continues at coordinate 36,506,664 of NC_090824.1, forward strand.
CTGATGATTGATGATACTAAACTCACCTGGGTGAGCCAAGTTCTGCCCCTACTCAACAGAAGAACAGGCCTATTGAATTCTGACACCCTTCTTACCTTCTTTTCACCAAACAAAAGATTATGTGAAGAGCTTCCTTGTTCTCTAAGCAAATGATATCAACTCCAAATAACATTTTTCTCAGAAGCTTTTCCAGAACATTCCAATAAAGCCAAATCTCCTACAGGTGTGGAATCGAGGAGCCAGGAGAAAGAGGAGATGCTGCCGGGTTCCGCATGGGCACCAGCACGGACTGTGCCCTATGTTCCAGGGCATTCTCTCTCTTTCAGCACAGCTAAGGGCAGAGGAGAGGACAGCATTTCTGCCAGTGGGACTCACAGCTGTCTGCATCCCAACTCCTACGTTCCCTTAAAAACAAAACAAAACAAAAAATCTGCTCCTCAGAATCCAGACCAGGAACTCTGGAGATATTAGCATATTCTGGCAAGCAGCCTGACGGCTAATAGATAACAGGTTATCCAGGAAATAATTAGAAGCCTGCGCCCACACGGATCAGTTGCAAACACTGACCTCTGTCATTCAGGATATGGCCCTGAAAGTAAAGAACCCTTTCTTCTTTCACTTTCAGGGGTTGGGGAAATGTCAGACCTCTCTCCCTTCTTTCATGCCGTGACAAGTTAACAAGTGCTGAGTCTCCAACAGGCACTTATGTCCCCCTAAGCTTGGAGTCAGGAGACCCAGCAGGTCCACTCCCATGAGGCGCTGGGGCCGGGGAGGAGGGAATCAATCCCTCAGGCGCCAGCCACAAGGTAGGAGGCCCACGCCAGCTTTCTTTTTCACCATTTCCTGCCCATGTCTCCAGTCTTCTTGCCCTCCTTGACCACACTTCTGCCCCTGCCCTGCTCCTTTCAAAGTCCATGCCTGGCTTTGGAGGGAGATATTTCTAGCCCTGCTTTCTCTTTCCCAAGTCAGTACATTGCATTCCCCTAGCTCACCTCCTTCCCTACACACACACACACACACACACACACACACACACATGCACATACACACACACTTTCTTTGATTTGGGCGGAGGGGTGGAGGGAAGGAGCAAGATTCAGAAAGAAAAGCTTTTGTTTACGTTTAAGGCATACATGTGCGTTAACTGTTATAGATTTTATCTTTTGTGTTACATCACTGTTTCTTTCAATAATGGCTTTCAAAAGAGAAAAACAAATACCGTATGCTAACACACATATATGGAATATTAAAAAAAAAAAAAAGTTCTGAAGCACCTAGGGGCAAGATGGGAATAAAGACACAGACCTACTAGAGAATGGACTTGAGGATACGGGGAGGGGGAAGTGTAAGCTGGGACAAAGTGAGAGAGTGGCATGGACATATATACGCTACCAAACATAAAACCGATAGCTAGCGGGAAGCAGCTGCCTAGCACAGGGAGATCAGCTCAGTGCTTTGTGACCACCTAGAGGGGTCGGATAGGGAGGGTGGGAGGGAGGGAGACGCAAGAGGGAAGAGATATGGGGACATATGTATACGTATAACTGATTCACTTTGTTATAAAGCAGAAACTGACACACCATTGTAAAGCAATTATACTCCAATAAAGATGTTAAAAAAATAAAATAAAATAATTAATCATATTAAAAATAATAATAATAATGGCTTTCAAAACTATTTTCTCTTCAAACCTTCTTTTATCCTTTTCTCTAGCAAGATGTACAGAATTCATATGTAAACAGGAATGCAATGACAGATTGAGGCTTTTTCACTTTCTCTTAAGTAGATGGATACCTCTAATAATTCTTTTCTTATATAGCAGGTAAAATCAGTCAGACAGACAGACTTTTCCTGTCTGTACATGGGGCTCATATTTTTCTCTCATAAAATAGTAACAACAGTAGGTACCATGTTTTGCACACTAAGATGTGCTGGACTGTGCTAAGCACTTTGTGTGCATTGCCTTATTTAATCCTTTCCACAGTCCGGTTTTATTGTCCCCATTTTACAGATGAAAAAATAGAGGCCTGGACAGATTAGATAACTGCTCAGAGTTTTTTTTTTTAAAAAAAGGTAGAAACAGCAAAGACTCTGACATTCAAATCCCTGTCTATCAGATTCCAAAGTTCCATCCTCTATCACCTACATACTAACTCCTTTAAGGAAGCAGCAGGTGAGAGTAGAGTCCTGGCTCCTAGGAGGTGGGCTAAAAGGGATAGTGATCTGCAGAGGAGGAAGCTGGGAGCCTGTGGCTGATGTCGTAGCATCCAAAACTGTCCATCATGCTTGGAGTTTGCCCAGTGCTCCACAAGCATCATCTCATTTGAAGCTCACCGTAGCCCCATGAGTCAGGCATTATTTTTCACCAACCTCTGCCACCCCATGTTACACATAAGATTTAAACTGAGGGTCAGAGGAGAAGTGATTTGTTCAAGGTCACAAAGCTGGTAAGTGGAGGTGGAATGTGGTTTTGAATTTAGGCTTCCAATTCTCAAACCTACACTTATCTTACTATATCCTCTGTCTTTCAGCAACCCTTGAGTTAGGCCTCTTAAAACAGTGTGAGGAATGGGGCCAGGCTCTTTGGCTCTTTGTTTACTCAGTGGTCAACAGTTTGAAAAGTGCAGTGAATAGATAAAAGTGTGGGCTCTAGAATCAAATTGCCAGAGTCAGAATCCCAGCTCTTTCACTTAGAGGTTATGCGACCTTCGCAAGTCACTGTGCCTCAGTTTCCTCATCTATAACATAGGGGATAATAAGAGTACCCACTTCTAAGGTCACTATGAATGAGGTATCTGAAAAGTGCTTAGGATCATGCTTGGCATGAAGGAAGCTATCAATAAATAGAAGTTATTACTGCTACTTAGCAATTTCGGCTAGCACCCAATAGCTGGATTTACAGAGAAACTTTCATTTCCGTTAATATAAGTTACATTCTCCTGCCAAAGACAAGCCCTCCAGACTTCTCTGCCTTGGCTTGAGTCCTCCCCAAAAGCAGACTCCAGGACAAAGATTCAAGTTGCAAGTAGTTGATGGGGGTGGTGATTCCAGAAAGCTCTTTGAGAGAATGGCGAAAGCGAGACAGGAAGGGAAGCAAGTCAATAAAGGGTGTTAGCGAGCAGCTTACCACTGGTGGGAGGGGTGCTCTATCGTACTGGGATCCCTGAGGACCCTGGCACACAGACACCACGGGCATTCGGTCCCTGTCGACCTCAAGCATGCTCCAGGGGCCAGGGCACACGTGCAGGCAACAAGAAGCAGGCAGCTGTTGGTACAACAGGAACATGTTGCAGGTGACCCTGGGGCAGGCCAAGGACCTATGGGTGGGCCCTGCTTGCCAGCTACACAGTAATCTCTCAGTGTTGCTAACACTCTAGGTGTTTTTTTGTTTTTTGTTTTTTCCTCAGAAACACTTGCCAAACAGTCCCTATTGTTTGCTCTGGATCTAGTTTTAAAGAGCAAAGTTTCCTCTTAGAACTGCAAGTGCTTAGAAATGTCTTTAGAAATTCTGGATAATCAAGGTCCCCTTAAAGTATCCATAATCATGACAGTCTGGTTCATGCCTGTGCATTGTGCCTTCTAGTTTACAAAATACTTTTGCATGTACGATCTCATTTAATCCTCATGGTAAACCAGTGAGGTGAATGACAGTCCTCCGAAGCAATCCCAGTTTTCAATCCTGCTACAAGGGGTTAGAAACAGGTTAGTGATTTCAGTTGAGAGATGATTCCAAGGCCCTGAGGGAAGCTTCACAGCATCTCTCCTCTATCTGAAAAGTCCCTAATGGACCTGAAAGGAATCATTCTGGCCATTTTCCTCCAGTTTGAAAGCTTTAAGCATATTTATGCTTTTGAAACAGTAAAGTAACCCAGTTACTTTATTCATTTTTCTGAGTACACATGTAACAAGATGTTAGAAGTTTTGAAGGCAATAGAGATCACATTCCAAGAAGAGGTACCAGACCACGGTGCAGGCTTTGGAAGAAAGGAAGGCAGAGAAAACCAGTTTCCTGACTCTTGTACCCCTCATGCATAGTGACAAAACAGCCAGGAGTTTGGAGATGAGAAAAGAGGATTTCTGGACAAAGTTTTTGTTGTGTTGTGAGTCCACTCCCACCCCTGGGGGAGAGAAGGGAGTACAGCCTAGGAAGCCTAGGAAAGGGGGGTTCCACTTGTCCACTGAGAGAGCTTAACATGTGCCCCTTGTAGCTAACGGGGCCCAGTGCACAGGTATAGAAAAATCTGAAGGACAAGTGATGGGCTGACTATGGCTTTGATTACGGAGCAGAGGGAAGGTCAAGGGGAGGAAGCTATGACAGCTTGTGCTTCAAACCTAGCCTTCTGTGCTCAGCCTTGTGATCTGGAGCTGGGACTCTGCAAATCATATTTCGGCTTTGCCAGCTGGCTCCAGATTAGCTCTTCCAGTGGGAGGCACTAGAGGGAGACAGCATGGCTGGAGGCGAAACAAGGGGCTTGTTTCTTCCTGTCTGGGTTTCCTGTTCCTATCCATGTCACCTTAGTCTCCCCTCTTCACCTTGGCAGTGGCAGCTCCCTCCTGTAGCAGGATTTGTATGCAGTTCGCCATTTTTCCAACACTGACAGCACCAGCCTCATCACACTCTCCCCTCCCAGGAGACACCAGGTGCCCCCCACACCCCCCCACCAGGCCCCTCTGCAGCTCAGAGATGCCAGCTCAGCTGAGCAGAGCCTCCTCCTCAAAGTCTTTCAGGTTTCTAAACTTTAACACTTTCCACCTCTTCCCACACCTGGTCCTAGGGCTGGGGGCTGCTCCTGCAGTTGCTACCTCGGTGATACCTTAGTGCACTCTTTTTGCCTTTTCAGTTACCTAGTTAACAAGTTTACACTTAGTTCACAATCATTAGATGACCCTCTCTGTTCAAATAACTGATGTTTCTGGCTCTTGGCCAGTCCCTGACGGATACCCGTTTTAATGAAAACTGGAGAACTGGAGTATCTCAGGGGACAGGTTGTGGTGAAGAATCTTTGAGGCCTCTGGAGGAAAGGCTGGAAAATGCTTAGAGTAGTTTCTTAATCTTTCTTGAATCATGGAGCTCTCTGCAAGACTGATGAAAACAATGGACTTTCTCTCTAGAAACTGTATCTGCCAGCACAGTCCCCACCTCCAGCCCTCACACACAGCCTTGTTGTAGTGCTTGGTGGACCCCAAATCTCAGGTTAATAACTCCTGCGGTAGAATGCTCGCTAGGTTGAGTCGCCCTCTTGGAGAAAATCTGGTTGGCTCTCAGAGGCTGTTGCCTGAGCCTAAGAAAAGTCTAACAAAAGGACCGTCAGTGCTGGGTTGCCAGGGAGCTGTCCTAGATTTTCAAACCCTCTGAATTTGAGATAAATATCCTGACTGTGGACCTGCCAACCGTCCTGGATTTGCAGTTGCTTTTGCATCTGAAGCCTTAAAATTGTATCTTTTTCAGCAACAACTATTTTACTTATGGGGGTCCAGCCAACAAGAATGAGGCATTCTGAGGCAGAGCCTTGTTTGGGGGACTCTCCTCCCTAGAGGCCCTGGCTCACCCAGCCAGCTGACCTGGCCGGGTCCCAGTAGCTCTCTGCCCTTCAGTGACCACCGAGAGTGCAGCCCTCCTGGAGAGAAAGGTGAGTCGCCATCTCCTGGCCGGCGCTATTACTGCATGCCAATTTTCCAGAAAGCAATTGGTGGTGTCCAATTTCTAAGGATAACAACTTCCCTTTTACCGTGAGTTAGTTATCTGGATGTGTTCTGTGGATAATTATGCCCTAGGCCATTAAAGGGGAGAACACAGAGTTTGGAAAAAGTTAGTACCTCTGGGCCTCAGTTTTCCATCTCTGAGTCAAGGCTGGCTGTTATCCTAACGCTGAGAAGTCTATCGCTGGTTTTCCTTTCTCCATGAAACTGCCCTATTGCGCTTTCCACGTTCGAAGGCAGCACCATAGAACAGAAGAGAATTCTTCCCTTACACAGTTAGATAGCCACCATATGTCTCTGCAAAGCTGTCTTATGCTTCTTAGTTGAATGTTATCTTTTAAGTTATTTAAACACTGCTCAAAATGTAGACTGATTTTTTTCTCTGTAGATTAAAAAAGGCTTTTTTGTTTTATTCATTCACTCTGCAAAATGATTCATTCATTCAACAAATTTTTATTGAATGACTACTATGTGTCTGGCACTTTCCAGGCACTAGGTATACAACCATAAACAAACAGACACAAATCTTTCCCTTGTGGAGATTCTTACCTAATGGAGGAGACAGACAACAAATAAAATACGTAGTGTGTCAACTGAAAGAGGATGTGGGCTAAGAGCACTTGTTTGTTTGTTTTGCTTTGCTTTTTAAGACAGGAGAAATTACAGTATGTTTGTCTGCTGATGGGAATGATCCCGTAAATAGGGGGATGATAATGATACAGAAGAGAGGAAGGAGAATTAGTGGAACGATGTCCTTGAGTAGATGAGAGAGGATGGGATCCAGTGCAGAAGTAGAGAGGATGAGTCAAAAATTTATTGAACCCCTGCCAAGTGTCAGAACCTGGGCTGGTGCTGGAGACAGAGCAGTGAAGAAAACAGACAACATCCCTGCCTTCCTGGAGATTTCATTCTAATTAGGACAACGAGCAATACAAAAAGCAAACTAATGAATGGATCCATGGTACCCATGGACTGGGATACGTGCCATGAGAGAAACACAGTGGTCATGGAAGTCCTCTTTGAGAAGTGACAGTTAAGCTGAGTCCTAAAGCATGACAGACCGACCTCCACGTGAAGAGCCTGAGCGAAGAGGATTCCAAACAGAAAGAAGAGCAAGTACAAGACCCTGAGGGGGGAAGAGTTCGGCCCATTCGTGCACTTGTAGGAGGTGAGGCTGCAGAAGGGTAGTTACCAAGAATGAAGCCTGAGATGAGGTTACAGAGGTTGGTTGTTGATGGCTTTTTTTGAACAGCCAATAAATTTTATGAACAAATTTGTAGATGACTCAAGGCTAGGAAGGAGAGCAAACACTGTTAAATGATAAAATCAGAAATAAAAAACATTTCAATAGATGGCATGTGACAAATCTCCATGTCAGGTCTTGCATTTAGGTTCCAAAAACCAAGTGCAAGAAAACAGTAAAAAGATCAAGTGTACCACTAGCTCCCATACAAAGGGTTTTGGGTTTTGCAAAGAGAAGATCCTAAAACAGAGGCCTAAGTGTAAGCTCTTCCCTGGGGAATGTGACGGAAGGAGCAGAAGTGAGGAAGGAGGGGATTGAAAGAGAAGAAGAAAGAGCCAAGACAGAGCTATGTCTGGAGCTGGCCATGCCTCCAGGCTACTGCTTGTATAATACAATCCCAGGAGACCATGGAGTTACTGTCTGAAAGGTGTCTCAGCAACAACCAAAAGGGGGGAAGGGGGAGGGGCAGCAGCTCTCCACGGCCCCCAGACCACTGGGCGAAGGTTCTCCCCGTGTACAACTATGTTGCCCGTGTGTGAGTGCCAAGCACGTTACCATGTGGCCCCACAGACAACGTTACTCAGAGGCCTGAAGGCAGAAAGTGAGGCCACAGAGTGGACCTGAGGTGGGTCATGGTCATCTGCACCTGGGGGAGCTGGCTGGCACCCCACAGAACAGGGCACAGCAGGAATAAGGGACAGGTGAGATCCAAACCTCTGAAGTGATTCATAAGTGGTGTCCCATACACACACATTGGCGAGGAAGGACAGTTCCCTCCTTTTACCATTTTATCTGTCTTTTTAGGCTTTTCGTGAAGATACATGTGTATAACTAAATCTCATTGGCAATACTTTCGTGATATTTAGGCCCTTATAGGTAAAAAGGTCCCCCAAAATACTGTTCCAGAAGCCATAATAATCCCTTCTTTAAATCTAATTCAACAAAGGAATCTTTATTAAATATTAACCTAAGATTTCTAAATCTTTATAAGATGCTGCACTTATATAAACTACTCACTTCTGCTAATCCAAGGGCTATGAGGGAGGGGAGTATTGTGTTGGGGATACCACTTATCCCATTTATCCCAAGAGTTAACATTTTGATTCATCTCCAAATGAGGTTATACATACAGTCTCAGAGCTACACTGCAACAACACTGAAAGAAGATGCTGTTCGTCATACAACTGAAACACATGTCCCCATTATCCAAATCAGACTGCCTGTAATACATTACAAATTAATATATTTTAGAAGTCCTATAATTATCTTGTGAATAACTCAGTGCCTTTGGTGCTAGATTATACCAATTTATTAAATGCAAGGTTTTAAAAAAATCACAATTTTTGTGATTCTGCTTTGATATTTCTTTTTTTAATATACCAGGAGCCTTAAAATATGAAAGTGGCCCATGTATTTCTTGATCTCTGAGAGCTCCTGCCTTATCCCTACCAACTTGCTGAAAGTACTGCTGATGGAAGTTCCATTTTCCCCCATTCTGAGGGCTCATTAGTCCTGCAACTTTTGTCTGCACAGGGAAAAGCAAAGGAGAACTAACTAGAGGGTAAGTGAGGAACTCTTGCTCCTTTTCCCAGCTCTGAAGGTGTTGTAAATACCACCCAAGGCAGTCTGGTATTGCACTGGAGATTGGTTTATTTTTCATCTCACAAAGGGTTAGGAGTCCCTTTATGTAATTGTTGCTGTGGACAGCCAGTGCTTCTAGATATGCCTCTGTTGGATCCCCAAAGGATTGTCTTCTCTTAGAGTTTCTTCAACCTATTTATTCTCTAGGTTTCTTCAAGTTCAAAACTCAATGCTGCATACTCTCCTCATTACAGCCCTGCCCAATCTCTGGCGGTGCCTTTCAGGGAGGCCCTGTAGGAGTTGGGGGTCATTTATCTCTGCCCTGCAGACCCTAAACTGGCTGGCTGCTGGCTGCACTACACCACTGTTCACCTCCTCAGTGGGCTCCGGGCCTCTTGTCCTTGCCCTTCGGGTTCTAGGTAAGGGCCACACATATCATTCAAAAAGGACAGCGTGGGCTTGCAGAAATATCTACTGTATATGGAGCAATCACCATGACATTTGGGCCAAAGTGCCTCTCCTTAAAGAAGCAGAGACTTAGGCCAACCTCATTTCTATCATTTCTAATATGACTGGCTGTCCTCGGCCTACGTGTACCTGTCCTTGCATGATGTTTAAGATGACTTATTGCTGATGTAGGTGCTCCCCATTTAGTTTTCCTCTCTTTTAACGGTCCAGAAGCCTCTCTCTCATCACCCAGCCATGTTATCTCCATGTTAATCTTCCCTCTAAGCCTAACCCTGTGGGTTAGAGAATAAAACAGGGATGAGAGGAACAGAAATGGTTCCAATAATCTGCTTCTCAGACAGGAGACTACTGAAAAATAAGATTCAAAAAGTGACTTTGGGGGGATTCCCAGCCCTGAAGGAAAGCCACAAGAAATGCAAGAGAGTGGTCTCACTCCTCACCCTCCCAGCACAGACCCCAATCTGTCTCAGCTGTCAGGTTCAACTGGGACGCAGATCTCTCCATTGGAAACTTATCAAGACCTACTTGGCACTAGAGTGGCCACCTCTCTGGGAACTTCTCTTCCAGTCCAGAAAAGCCAGATATTAGATCTAAGTCTGGGCCCGGAGCAGAGGCAGCTGCTTCCCTTCCGGTCATTCACAGAAGCCCAGCCTGGCCAGTGGCACCGTTCCCACCCAGTGGGACTCCTCACCAGTGAGGCTCCGGCAGCCTGAGAAGTTCACAGAGGTCCAGAGCAGAACCCCACAGTGTGCCTGGGTTCCAGGAATTGAGCATGAGGCTTGGTGAAAAGGAATGGGGGTGGGTTGGGAGAGAGAGCACAGATACATCAATCTGGGCAGAGAAGAAAGTTTGTAGCCTCAACGAGATTCAATAATTCTTCTAAGGTTTGTGGAGCAAGCACTCTGCTCAGTTTCTACTTTTGAGACACATGCACCTTATTGGGGAAATGCAACACAGCCACAAAAGAGACTCAACAGAACAGGAGTCGGCCCTCTGACTTCATGCCCTTGGAGAGGCAAGGGCAGTAAGGGAAAGAGAGAGCCTGATGGCCAGAGCTATAAGGGAAGCCTTCGTGAGGAGGGGAGCTTGAATGGGCTCTGGATGGGAGGGACAGTTGGCCAGGGAGGACATTCTGGGCCCAAGAAGGTAAAGAAATAACTTCACGGAACTCCATGGAAGTTCTTTCCATTGGGTGAGTGCAAGTTCAAACTTTGAATATGGTTCCCTATGTGATTTCCCTCAGGACAGAGAGAGAATCTCTTCTTGCCCTTTATTCATTCCTCCAAGTAGGCTATAAGGAACCAGAGCACTCCAGAACCTGGTGGTAATCTGAATACTGTTATTACCACCACTAATAATAATAACAGTGCTCATGACTGTCATTTACTGAATGTTTTCTCTGCTCCAGGCACTGTGTTAAGTGCTTTACACACATTAGTCTCATTTAATCTTTACAACTACTTTACCATATAAGTACTATTATTATCCCCATTTTATAGGTGAGGAAACTAAGACTTGTAGATGCTAGATTATTTGCCCCTATGAATAATAATTGCTAAAGCCCAGGCTGGAACTGAAACTTTAACTCCAGAGCGCTCACATTTAACCACTATGCATATTATCCCACAGTCCTCAAGTATTTCTTTGCCCAATTAGACAATGGATGCCATGTTTCTAGAAGATGGATTTATCCAACTCCCCTCTGCTCTTCTTGAATTAGGGAGGCCTAGTTCAAGTCTCATCATATCTCTGAGACCCTCCCCAACCCCTCCAGCCCTCACAGAGCACCCCTTTTCCTGAATTCCCATAGCACTTAAAGCATGAGTCACTGATGGCAGTTCATCATCCAAGGTCTCAGGTCATTATCTCATTCAAGGAACATCTTGTCTCTCCAACAAGGCTGCAAACAACCTCAGGTAAGGACATGTCTTACTTCTCAAGGCAAGAGAAATACTTGTTGAATTGGATGAATAACTCCTCCTCCAAGTTGGCACAAAGGCAAGCCTGCAGCGTGTCCTCCAAAGGGCCGTGCTCCAGACTTCAAGGTAGGGGTGCTGGCCACTGGTTTATCTTGGCTGGTTGCCCCTCTCCATACACCTCTCCGTCCTTGCCCTGTATCAATATCCCCACTCACTTGCCCATTCTTACCTGGCAAACAGAAATCTGGCAGCTTTCTACCGCCTTCCTGATGGGCTGCCTAGCTCTTTCCTGCCCAGAGAGGTCACAGCAGCCTATTCCCAGAGAACTCCTGGCCCTCCCCCAGGACTCTCACCTGGGCGAGAAGTGGCTTCCCTGGTGTGCTTCCCTGGAATGTCATTGTGCAGCATCTATGTCTTGACCCCCTCAGTACTTTCTCCATAAACTTCCGAGGAGGAATTAATCAACGCTGTAATCACTGGGGGGTGGAGGAGGCTGGGAACTGATTGAGGGGTCTAGTTGTTTTATTGTTAGCCAGTGTAAGTTAAGTAAGTCCAATCAATAAATTTTATAGGTCTCCCCAGATTGCTCCAGAGGTGAGACCCAGCAGCTTTCACCTCAATAGATTTAGACCCCTGCCTAAATAAAAAGCAATACTCGCCAAGAGAAGCAGTTTGATTTCCTTTCGAGAGACTCTCTTATTGTCCTTGAGCCTGTCCTGACTTAAATCAATAACCTTAACAGCTTCCAAGAAGAAATCAGTTGCCTTTGGAGTGTCTCTGTGCCACCACCTGCTCTCCCCGGCACATGACAATTTTAGATTCCTGGATTGAACCAGGCAAAGCAGTGAGGACTAATACCTCTGCCTGTCCTGTCCCTGGGCACCAGGCCCTCCTCCCAGCCCTAGCAGGCCAGACCTCTCCCCTCCTTTTACGTTCTCTTTCTCCTGTCCCACTGTCCCAGATCTCTCCCCAACCAAGACTCCCCATAAACCCACCCCTGCTCTGCATCCCTGGCTTCCAGAACCCTGTGTGACCAGGCTGATTACCAAGGAGCTGGTCTTCCTTGTCACTTTCATGGTGGATGTGATGGTCCCTCCATGTGGCACTTTTGTGTCTTTACAAGAGTATCTAGGAAGCAGAGTGAAAGTGGCAGTAGTAGTAATAGCCAAAGTAGTAAGACCTCAGTGGAGTGACTGCAATGGTGAGACTTTCAGGCCGTGGGTTGGGGAGTCTATCTTGGGCCAGTAACCTTTCAAGTTATTCCTCAGAGAGAGTTACCATCTCTGCACACTTAGGGCCCAGCCTGGCCCTATCTGCCAGGACTGGTTTAGGGGTCAGCCTCATTGCCTTAACTCTGTCCCTTCATCAGGCTGGTGAGTCTCCATTTCCCTGTTCTGCAGGGGCAACCACAATGGAGCCAGCCGTGAAATGGTCTGTCTAGGGGCCAGGAGCCAGCAGGAGAGTAAAGGCACCTCCATTCCTCTACCCAATGTCAGGGCATTATGCCTGTGAAAACCCCCAAGCCACCCATCTGGGATGGTGGCTGGAAAGGCTCCCACACTATTTTCATTTTTAAGTGGGAACAAGACCCACCACTCCTCAGCCATGGGATCAAACTTTTATTTTATTTTATATTTATTTATTTATTTATTTTTGGCTCATGCCAGGTCTTTAGTAGTGGCATGCATGCAGGATCTAGTTCCCTGACCAGGAATCAAACCCGGTCCCCCTGCATTGAGAGCGCAGTCTTACCCACTGGACCACCAGGGAAGTCCCCGGGATCAAACTTTTAAATACTGGTATTTCCATGGTTGCTCCAAAACCCATTCTGTGCTGCCAAGACAGATTCTCCAACCAGGCCATTAAATGGTCAAGATCAGGTTGTGTTAAAACAATTCCTATGTTGGAAAAACCTTCAAATAAAATGTCGAGTCTCTGTCCTAAAGAGACCCAGGAGTTCCTGCAGCCCAGAGGCCATCTCCACCTGAGAGGCTAAGCAGACCTCAGAGCAGTGGCGAGTTAGCACCACGGCCAGATCATTTTTAACATCTTCCTCCTCCATGTGACAACTCTGAGCAATAATCAGGAAATGAAACAAATGATAATAATGGCCAGAAAAGGACAGGTTTGTCAGAGATTCATAAAAATCCCATTTCACAATTAATTTCAGAAGTTGTAATGCTGTCCATATATTTGTGTGTTTGGGATCCATTTCAGCTGTTTTCAAATGGTCTCCACAGTCAAAAACAATTCAGCTAAAATATCTTCATCAGAAAATTCACCATAGGGCTTCCCTGGTGGTGCAGTGGTTGAGAGTCTGCCTGCCAATGCAGCGGACACGGGTTCGGGCCCTGGTCTGGGAAGATCCCACATGCCGCGGAGCAACTGGGCCCGTGAGCCACAACTACTGAGCCTGAGCGTCTGGAGCCTGTGCTCCGCAACAAGAGAGGCCGTGATAGTGAGAGGCCCGCACACCGCGATGAAGAGTGGCCCGCACTCGCTGCAAGTAGAGAAAGCCCTCGCACAGAAACGAAGACCCAACACAGCCAAAAATAAATAAATAATAAATAAATTTATAAAAAAAGAAAATTCACCATAAATTTCTATTATAGGTGGTAAACTTCTGAAGTTTTTCTTCTGTAAAAAAATCAGAGAAGGGCTTCCCTGGTGGCACCGTGGTTAAGAGTCCGCCTGCCAATGCAGGGGACACGGGTCCGAGGCCTGGTCCGGAAGATCCCACATGCCGCAGAGCAACTCAGCCTGTGCACCACAACTACTGGGCCTGCGTGCTGCAACTACTGAAGCCCACGTGCCTAGAGCCCATGCTCCACAACAAGAGAAGCCACCACAATGAGAAGCCTGCGCACCACAACGAAAAGTAGCCCCCTCTCGTCGAAACTAGAGAAAGCCCACACACAGCAAAGAAGACCCAACGCAGCCAAAAATAAATAAATAAAATAAATAAATTTATTTTTTTAAAAAAATCAGAGAAAACAGCTGAATGACAGTAAATATTGGAATTACTTGACATGTTGCTTTAGAACGAGCATCCAGCTCTTGATGAAAACAATCAAGTCATTTAGACATTGTTCCTTTGAGTTCTTCTGGCATGGTCACGTGGACAACAAAACGGAACTATCTCGTATTCTGTTTCTGCATGTTTACAATCATTTGCTATCACTGTTATTTTGACTCTATTGTTTACACACAGGAATATGTAGCTCTACAGAGTTTGGAACTGAAGGGTTTCCAAATCATTAGGTACTTATTCTGGAAACAAATGTTTGTGGGTGAATCCACTTGAGTTAGGGGCTAATTCTCAAAATAACGTCCATGTAGAACACAATATTCATTAATAGATAAGTTATTTAAATGTGTTAATTTGAAGCATATATAGATCTATTTAGATATAGATACAGATACAGATATATTTAAAACTCAACAAGAACCATAGCAATTATTTAGAACTTAGACCAACAAAAGATTTTTTTTCAAGGAGGGTATTTTTATCACTGACATTGTTCAGGATTGCCAACACATGTTGATAATAAAAGGTAGACTGAATTTTAGTTTGTTTTACTGTGGTTTTAAAATTTGCTACAATGTATCGCTTATTGGCTGCACATGGGATGGAGAGATCCCACTGTCTGCTCCACCCCTGGGGCCCCACTGCTCAGATGAGCGGCAGGGATAATTGCAGCCCCGGGCCATTAGCAAGTCAACCTATGAGTGTTGCATTCAAAACCTTGCAAGGGGGACTTCCCTGGTGGTCCAGTGGTAAAGACTTTGCCTTCCAATGCAGGGGGTGTGAGTTTGATCCGTGGTTGGGGAGCTAAGATCCCACATGCCTCCAGGCCAAAAACCCAAAACTAAAAATCAGAGGCAATATTGTAACAAATTCAATAAAGACTTTAAAAATGGTCCACATAAAAAAATCTTGAAAAAAAAGAAAAAACCCTTGCAAGGAAAGTCTGGGTGAGAGAACTCACAAAGTAGAGGCCTGCATCTAGGTCACAAACCTATTTTGGGGGGCCCGTAATATTAAAAAAAATAAAAAATATAAACCCCAACAGACAGTACCTCAGTGTCTTCTGGCAGGGCACGTGCTGTAATTTACCACAGTCTCTACCACTCCCCATTTCTACGTTGTCTGATTTGCCCACTTGAGTCAGCTGCCTGGCCCCTGCAGGCATCTGAGTCTGTGACCCCTACTTCATGACTGTTTCTAGCGCTGTCCTGATAGTAACCTAAATGTTTTCCAGTTATTTCGTTTTACAGGGTTTGCTCTGTTCTTCTTTGCCCTCACTGACCAGAGCTCATGGGCCCCTTCTGAACCCTTCAGCTCCACACTTCAGAGACCCTCTTCCCTCTTGTTTAACCTGGTGGTTCTCTTCCCTTACATCTCACGTCACCAGTGCCACTCTGCTTCAGGAAGGAGCACTCGGGCAGCCACTGAATGCTCCTTCCTGAGCATGAGTCAGGCAACTGCCTCCCTTTGAGCGGGAACTTTGGACTTCAGCTTCATCTGTGACCCCCCAGAGAGGCCAGCAAGGTGTGGCGAGCATGCACTCAGCCTCCCGCACTCAGAGTCCAGCAAACAGCTGTCTTCCCTGGTTGGCAGGTGGGGAAACAGAGGGGGAAAAACCACTTTCAAGCCCTGAATATACATGTCGAGTCCCACCCATGGCTGGCTTAACTGAGCATCATGCAAGACACATTCCTGGCCAAACTGGTCCACACCGACTTGAACAATTACTTTCAGCCAGTGGTGTGTGGGAGCTGGCTTGTGCCAATTCCTGAGAAGCAACTGTTAAGCAATCTGGAATTTTACCAGCGAGTAGGTACCTTGAAATCAGCCCAGGTAGAAGTATTTACACCAAGGAAATTGACACATGCTATAAACCAGGGCTTTATAAACCGGGGAAGAGGGGGAGGCAGTTTACCAGCATACCACTGCTTTTAGCTCAACCCAACCTTTCCTTTGAAACCAGACAATGACTAGAAACTCTCACTTACGCTTTAAGAGAGATTGTACAGTGCAGTTAAGAGGTGGGCTCTGGAAACACACCACCTGGGTTCAAGTCTACCTCCTACCTGTGGGACCCTGAGCACACTGTGAAATCTCTGTGCTTCACTGTTCCCATCTCTAAGGTCGAGGTAGTCATAGCACCTTCTCACAAGACTTCCATGGGCTTAAACGAGTTGATACATGTAAAGTACCCAGAGCAGTGCCTGCACATAAAAGGCACTGCACAAACATTAGCTATTATTATTCTAAAACTGAAATATCCTTTAGTTCTCTTATTTCAGTTGTGTAGTTAGAAGATGCAAATATCTAGTAACCAATTTAAACCCTGCATGGCTTGCTGAATATAAATATCACTAATATACCACTCTTTCAGATGCGTGTATATCAAGTCAACTCATGTCCTCTTCCTGTCAAAAAAATAGCAATGACACATGGTAAAAAGCTTATTAATATAATTATTCCAAAATATGGGTATTGGTTTTGCATCTTAATCCCAGAATTAGAAAAAGTCTCCTCTTGTTAGTTTTTTGTTATAAATTCTGCTTTTTTTTTTTTCTTCATTTTTAAAATGCAATGTATTTTTTACATGTTAACAGCCATGGAATCAGGATGGGTGTTTGAACTGACGTGTACATATGACGTGACCATGTTTCTTTCTCCCGCGCTAAAAGCAGTTATTAAATTGATGATGGATCTTACAATCACTGGTGTCTGAGAATCTGGGAAAGGCAGTAATAACAGTCAAGGGCAAAGTCAGGACAGGACCCAGGACTCCAGCCTCCATGTCTAGTGTTGTGTCCCCAAAGTCACAATGTTCCAGGGATGAGGTTTTGTCACATCTGGGACTGCTGAGGCCACTTGTCCCTACCCTTAGGCTGCTGTTGGTGGGGGCTTGGCCCCAGCTTGGACTTTTTTTAAATGTGCAAAGATTCATCCTCATTCTTCAATTAAAAGCACAGTGCACCACCCCAGGGGCTGGGATCTGACCACCAGAAAGGAAAGCACTAAGATAACGTGAAAGCAAAGGGGAAGTAGGAACTAGGCTTCAGAGCAAGGGGACAAGCGCAGCTGTGCCAGGCAGAAAACACACACACCGCGCTGGTATTTGGTTCAGTCACCCCCTTCCCAGTTTCACATGCTTGGTCTACGCACCACACTTTCTCTATAATCTCAGTTTCCCCCACCTGGTTTCTTCCCCAAGCAGCTTGTGGAGTTTAAGAAGGAGAAATCAACAGAAGACTCAAAGGGCCCCTCCCCAGCTGCCTCCTGAGCACACGCTTCCCTGAGTCAGTCGCTCTGGGCACCTTTAGCTCCCACCGTGGGAGACCCCGAGCCACAGACCCTGGGGGGCACCTGTGTGAGGCTGAGGCGCAGCTACTGGGATCCCAAGAGAGCTACAGCCAGAGCAGAAGCCACAGGAGGGACCACGCACAGAAGCCAGTCTATCATCTACACGCCAACGTCTTTTGTTCTTGTTTTGTTCTTACTCTGTGTCCTGTGCCCCAGATCCCCCACAACACAGCAGCGGGAGGGGAACACGCAGAAAATGCAGTCCAGGGCCTGGCCCACGTGGATAGGGCAGTGTTGGCAGCCCTGCCCTAACCCTTTTCCTCTTTGCAGGAGCCAGGAGACCAGGAAGAGGAGGAAGAGACACAGTCGTCTCCGGCACAGAAGGCCTGCAGTGCTTCGCAGCAGGAAGGCGGAGGCCAGCTCCACCCCGCCCCCCAGCCCCCACTGCCCCTTCCCGGCTCCGGAGGCACGCACATGGCAGCCATAAAATGTGCCACTCAGCCTTCCTGCTACAGGGAGCAGGCCTGGCTGGAGGTCCCCGCTGCTGCCCCCCAGGATCCACCCCCAGATCCACACTGAGACCACACTCCCCAGGCCTACTCCCAGCTGATGCTGAGCATGGGGGTGGGGGAGGACTCTCCCCCAGGTCCCCAGGAGTCCTTACACAGGCAGCTTTGGCTCGAGCACTCCCCGTCCACCTGCCTGAACCTTTCTCAGAGCTGCGCTACTGTCTGAGACTCTTCCTACCTGTACAGTGAAGACTCTAACCTTGCCCCCAAAGTGGTCTGGCCTTTGCCCTTGGCTCCCAGGAGATAATCTGTTTGCCTGGGGCCTTGGGCTGGCCAGAGGGTAACAGTGTGACTTATGGTGGGGACTGGCCGCACCAGAAAGACCAACAGCTTAATTTAGGGTGGGGCTTAGGGTCATGCAGTATCAGTCAACCTGGTGACCGAGATCAACTACATGGGCAATCAATCGATCATGCCTACATGACGGAGCCCCAGTAGGAGCTCTGAATACCAGGGCTCAGGTGAGTTTCCCTGGTTTGTAATACTCCGTGCATACTGTTACACATCAGTGCCAGGAAAGTAACACATCTGGACTCCACAGGGAGGAGACCATGGAAGTTCAGAGTCTGGTACTTCCCTGGACTCTATCCTACGTACTTGTTCCCTGCTGATTTTAATCTGTATCCTTTCCCTGCAATAAACTGTAACCACAAGTAAAATAGCTTTCAGTGAGTTCCATGAGTCCTTCTAGCAAATTATTGAAACTTGAGGGTGGTCTTGGGGGCCTCTGAACCTGCAACTGTCTGAAATGAGGGCAGTCTTGTGGCAACTGCTCCCTCTAAATTTTGCAGTTGCCCATCCCTCTCCTTCCCAGCCCCTGCACTGGGGCTCAAGCTCACCCCCTTCCTGGGCTCCCACCCTTTCATCCTCCACAGACATTTCCCCCCCACAAATTTCTTTTGTGTTCAATCCCATCTTGGTGTCTCATTCTCAGTGGACCTGAATGAACATAGGTGGTCTGTGAGCCACCAGCACTGGAAATGCAGAATCCTGAGCTCCACCTCAGGCCCGCTGAGCCAGACTCTCAGAGGTAGGGCTGGGGATCCACCCTGAGGATGACCTGCCCACATGATGCAGATGCCACTGGCCTGGAAGATTGACAGTTCCTGAGCAGCTGCTGCAGTGAAGACGCAGAGAAAAGGCTGCCACCTGTGGGAAGTGAGCTTCTGAAGCACCACCGGGCTGCTGCCCTTGGTGTAACGCTAAGTTCTCGGTGGCAGGATAGGATGAGTCCCATGGTAACCTGAGGGGTGGGGTGAGTGCAATGACTGTAGCAGCTGGTCCCGCACATTAGGCCAGGTGCTTCCTGCCCCTGGCACCCCCACTCCTTATCTGAGGCATCAGTCCATCATCCTCACACTCAGCCTACTCTCTGGGAACCCATGCTTCAGAACATCTCCCTGCAGCATCTCCCACTATATTCTTTTTTCCACCAGGATACTGGGGCCCCAATTCCTTTCTAGGGCTTCTTGTAGGCCAACATCTCAAAAACTCAATCATTCCAAAGCCTGACAAACACAGGCCACTTCCTCTTTGCATTTCCTCATACAGATTTCCATTTTTTACAATACTTCCATTTATTCAACAAATATTATAGAATACTTAGTACATACCAAATACATACTAGAGTAATTGAACCATAACCCCTGAGTGGAATCAGCCCAGACACAAGGGACCAAAGAACCACAGATCTTGAGACCACAAAGGTATCTGATCTCATAACAAGAATAATAAGGTGGCCAGATTAGTCACCTAGAGATTGTCCTAGAAATAAACTACCATGAAATCCAACATGTGAATGCACTGCTAATGTGATTAGGGTGCCTCCAAAACTCCCCTGGGAGCTTGGTTGATATGAATCAGTGCTCCTGACCTTGATGACCACATCTCCCATCCTTTCCTCCAAGACCTGAACCTAGATGGCTGAGGACAATAACCTAGACAAACAGCTCTTAACATCTTTTGGATTAGGGACCTCTTTGAGAATAGGATGAAAGTTATGGACCCCTTTCTCCACAAATAGCATCATACATGTAAAATTGTGTATACATTCCAAAGAGTTCCATCCCCAGCTCACAGATTTAGCTTCAAGGATGTTTATCACAGCATTACTAATATTAGCAATTAAAAGAGAAAACTCTCTCTGCTCACGCTTCTGACTCCAAATGTCTGTAAAGACCAAATATATATATTTTATTATGTCACAGTAATAAAAACATTATAAATGACCTAAATGTCTAATAATGGAATTAAGTATAGAATGTCCATATAGTAATGTATTCAGAAGCCATTAATATATTTTTTAAATAGCCTTGCTGACATGATAAGAGCTAACACATACTGCTTATCCTATGACAGACAAGATTTAAGTTCTTTAATTATATTAACTCATGTGATTCACACCAATACCCTATCAGGTATATTTTAATTTTACCCTTATTTTACAGATAAGGAAGCTGAGGTAGAGAAGTTAAGAAACTTACTCAAGATTATAGCATTATTAAGTGAATCCATTACTAAGTGGATTCATTATTGAATCCAGGAGATCTGAGTTTATAAACACACAAAGGTAGAACCAAAGCCACATGTATAATAAGGTCCCATTTTGGTTAAAAAAACAAAAAACAAAAAACAAAAAACTGACTGGAGATCCCCTGTAGTGTTTTTAATATACATCCACAAGTTCTTTGATTCTTTTTATTTCAAGAGTTGGAAGTTAAATCCTCTCCCCTCGAGTGTGGACTTGACTTAGTGATTTTCTTCTAACAGAGTGTGGCAGAAGGGACAGGGTGTGACTTCCAAGAAGGTCATAAAAGGTATTGCAGCCTCCTCTTTGCTCCTTCTCTTGGATCACTTGGTCTGGCAGAAGCCAGCTGCCATACTGTGAAGACACTCAAGCAATCCTGCAGGAAGTCCACATGGTGGGGAACTAAGGCCTCCAGCCAACAGCCTTGTGAGTAAGTCACCTTGGAATCAGCTCCTCTAGCCCCACGCAAACCATTCATATGGTTCCAACCCTATGAGAGATTCTGAGCCAGAACCACCCAACTAAGCTGCTCCTGAATTCCTGACCCATAAAAACTGCAAGATAATAAATGTCTTTTGTTTTGAACCACTAAGTTTTGGGGTAATCTATTATGCAGCAATAGATGAGTAATACATCCCTAAAATGTTAGCCACAGTGAGATTATGGGAATTTTCATTTTTAATTGTTTTGTCTTATCTGTATCTTCAAATTTTTCAATAAACCTATATTATTGTATATCCAAACAAGCACACGTAAAATAATATATTAAAAAGACTAAAAAGAATAAAGAAAAGGACAGCCACTCACCATTCTGGGTTATGGACATCCCGTCAATTACAACTACTTTGTGAGACGTTTCACTTGAAACATCTGAATCATTTTTTGCAATGTATGTTCTATTAACCTCACTGGGGATGAAGCTGTGAAAGGAGACGTTGTGGCTCTGAAGGCAAAACGGCTGAGCAGAGCAGGTCAACCTGGACTCCTTCCTGATTCCTGATGGAGTAGGGCAGGGTGGAAACAGCCCTGAATCTGTGCCCAAGAGAACTAAAATCTCAGCATGTATGTGGCCTCAGGCAAGTCACAAGGTCAGCAGGCCCATTTTCTCATCTGTCAAATGAGCATTACTTCTGCAGAATTCATTAAATTAGATTGCCAAATATATACCATCTTAGTCCGTTCAGGTTGCTGTAACAAAATAGCACAGCCTCGGTGGCTTAAACAACAGGAATTTCTTTCTCACTGTTCTGGAAGCTGGAAATCCAAGATCAGGGTGCCAGCATGGTCACGTTCTGGTGAGAGCCCACTTCTAGGTTCATAGCTGGTATCTTCTCACTATGTCCTCACACAGTGGGAGGGGCCAAGGATGTCTCTGGAGTCTCTAATAAGGGCACTAATCCCATTCATGAGAGTCCCATCCTCATGATTAAGCACTTTCCCAAAGCCCCTCCTCCTCATACCATCATTTTGGGGGTTAAGGATTTCAATATATGAATCTTGGGGGGACAAAAACATTCAGATCATAGCATTTATATTTATGATTATATGCAATATAAAATAGAAACATTACTTCCCTGCAAGAATGATTCCTGCAACATATGGTTTTGTGAATGTAATACCATGAGCTAACAACTCTTGTTTTTTAGCTTGCTTAGTTAATGCTGAAGTATTTTAAAATAATTATAGATATCATGATATTTCACCCCTAAATACCCTCTCTAAAAAGTAAGAACAGGGCTTCCTAGGTGGCGCAGTGGTTGAGAATCTGCCTGCCAACGCAGGGACACGGGTTCGAGCCCTGGTCTGGGAGGATCCCACATGCCGCGGAGCAACTAGGCCCGTAAGCCACAATTACTGAGCCTGCGCGTCTGGAGCCTGTGCTCCGCAACAAGAGAGGCCGCGACAGTGAGAGGCCCGCGCACCGCGATGAAGAGCGGTCCCCGCTTGCGGCAACTAGAGAAAGCCCTCGCACAGAAACAAAGACCCAATACAGCCAAAAATAAATAAATAAATAAATAAACTTGAAATAAAGGCCACAAGCAAAATTATTAAAAAAAAAAAAAAAAAAAAAGAAAGTAAGAACACTTTCCTACCTAATTGCCTGACATTTTGGCCAATCAAACAGCAAGAAAATTCAGCCAATCAGAATTCAGGAATGACTGCATTACCCTCACAAATACCTTGCTTATAAGCCTAGGTTATCTGGACCCTGTAATTTAATGGCAGTAACAGTTGATTGGTTGGCCCTTTGTAAATGAACTGAAATGGACCGGCTGAAATGGAGAAATATCCATACCTAGCAACTTACAATAGAATAGGTTTTACCCATCTACAATGTGAGGTAGGATGCAGCCTGGAGAGGTTACACAAGAAACAGAAGGGAGCCAGAAAGAGACTTCCAGTCCCTGCCAAGTTGGCAGATCAGGAGGGCTGCCGGCTCCCTTTCCCAAATCCAGGCTAGAGAAACTACAGAGGAAAACAGGGATTCCAGGAATCAACAACAATAGCAACAAGGCGTGAGAAGCCCCCGGGGAGATGGCTCAGAGAAGGGCCTGGCCTTGAGCAATTTCCTGTATACATCACCAGACAAGCAGCTGGTGCTCCCAGAGGATATGTGCCCCCAACAGGGCACTGTCACTCCTTCAGAAGAAAAACAGCAAACTACACACGCTGCTATCTGAAGAAGAAGGATTAGAACATGAACAAACAGACCAATATCTAAAACAAGACTCAAGTAAAACGAAACAGATAAGACAGAAGTGATATTAAACAAAAAATTTAAAGAACAAGTAGAAATGCTAAGTATGAAAACTCTAATACTGAATAATGGGCATAGGTCCAGGTGGGGTTGAAACAAGACCTAAGGACCAAGCCAGAGAGATAACAAAGTAGACCTGGACAGGGAGACCGCGGAGCTGATTCACCACCTCCCATCCTTCCCCGACCCCAGTCTGGGGTTTGCCTTGAGAGCTTTCTCATTAAAGGGGTTGACAGAGAAGCTGGCATCCCTATCTCTGGCGCACTTGCTCTGCTGTGCTTGCTGTCATTGGACCTGCACCTTGGAGGTCCCTCTCCCTTCCCACCTGGCCTTTTGGCCCAGTGACTTCAGGTGAAATTTCTCCCTTCTGATGCCCTACAGGAGGGACTGGCTACATAATGTTTGGGTCTCAGTGCGAAATAAAAATGCAAGGCCCCTCATTAAAAAAATTATTAAGGGGCTTCCCTGGTGGCACACTGGTTGAGAATCTGCCTGCCAATGCAGGGGACACGGGTTGGAGCCCTGGTCTGGGAAGATCCCACATGCCGCGGAGCAACTAGACCCGTGAGCCACAACTACTGCGCCTGCGCATCTGGAGCCTGTGCTCCGCAACGAGAGAGGCCGCGACAGTGAGAGGCCCGCGCACCGCGATGAAGAGTGGCCCCCGCTCGCGGCAGCTGGAGAAAGCCCTCGCACAGAAACAAAGACCCAACACAGCCATAAATAAATAAATTAATTTTTTAAAAAATGATTAAGAATTTCAAGATGGCAACAACAGAGCATTAAACCAATGGCGCGGCCCTTCTGAGGGTGGGTCCCTGTGCGACTGCTCAGATTGCGAGTCCACAAAGCCTACTCGGCCCACAAGGTTTGGGGGCTCCAGGGCCTGCCCATCCCCACCCTTGCAGCTGGGAATGCGTGGATTCCACTTTTGTCAAAATCCACCCCAGGCCATCTCTCCTTGCAGCATTCCGGCCAAATCTTACCAAAAAGTTTTGTCTTTTCTCACCAGAGTCTTCCCATTAGATGAATAACCTCAGAGCAGCAGTTTCTTTGGGAACCTCTTGAGGCCCTGAATTGCTCCCAGGCAAGCACTCCCACCCACTCAACCTCCAGCCTCCAGCAACAGGGGTAGGGGGCTGCCAGCAGCCATTCTGGGGCTGGGGGGGATGGGGGGGAGGGGGTGTCATTACTAACAAAGAGAAAAGAGAAAAAATTAGGACTCATCCCTTCCCTAGGGCCATCAGTTCATAAAACTGCATTATCAAAAAAGCCACCAGACGTAGAAAAATTTTGAGTCAGGCTAGGAAATTTTGTTTATCTGCTGACTAAAAAAAAAAAGTGGAAGGACGGTGAGGTAGTTCAGAGTCATTAAACCCCATGGTAAAAACCTAAGGGTTCTGGCATTTTTCATCCTTTCAGTGGGTTCTGATCGGGGCAGATGGGAAAGCCTGTGTGCTGAGGGGGAAGGGAGGGTAAAACATATATAACATAAAGTCTAACCATTTTAACCATTATTTAAGTGTACATTCAGTGGCATTAAGTACATTCACACTTAGTGGTGCAACATCTCCCCTATCCATTTCCAGAACTTTGTCATCATCCCAAAATGAAATTCTGTACCCGTTAAACAATAACTCCCCATTCCCTCTTCTCCCAGCCCTTGGGCCTCTCTATTCTACTTTCGGTCTCTGTGAATTTGTCTATTCTAGGTATCTCATATAAGTAGAATCATACAATATTTGCCCTTTTGTGTCAGGCTTATTTCATTTAACATAATGTTTTCACTTACTATACATGCTGCAGCATGTGTCAGAATTTCATTCCTCTTTATGAGTGAATAATATTTCATTGTATGTATATATTGCACTTTGTTTATTCACTCATCTGTTGATGGACATGTAGACTGTTTCTACCTTTTGGCTATTGTGAATAATGCTGATATGAACATTAGTACACAAGGATATGTTCAAGTCCTCGCTTTCAATTCTTTTGGGTATATACCTAGAAGTGGAATTGCTGAATCATACAGTAATTCTGTGTTTAACTTTTTAAGGAATCACCAAATTATTTTCCGCAGCATCTCCATAAGTTTTCATTCCCACCAGCACAAAGGCTCCAATTTCTCCCACATCCTTACTAACACTTGTTACCTTCCAAGTTTTTTGTTTTGTTTTTTGTTTGTTTGTTTTTATAACAGATGTCCTAATGAGTGTGAAGCAGTATCACACTGTGGTTTTGATTTGCAGTTCTCTACTGACATTAACCATCTTTTCATGTGCTTATTGGCCATTTGTGTATCTCCTCTGGAGAAATATCCAAGTCCTTTGCCCGTTTTTGAGTTGCATTTTTGTTGTTGTTGCATTTCGGAGTTCTTTATATATTCTGGATATTAATCCCTTATCAAATACATGATTTGAAGATATCTTCTTCCATTTTGTGGGCTTGCTTTTCACTCTCTTGATAGTGTCCTTGATGTACATAGTGGGGAGGCTTTTGAAGAAATAATATTAACATGGCAGACTACTGATGCCTAAAAAGGGTGCAAGATATTTTTTATTGGTCCCCCCCAACCCAGATCCACTCTCCAGCCTTTCCCACCCTGCTTCCGTCACTAGGTGGCTGGCTTCTAGGTACAGCAGTGTAGGGGTCCCTTGCCCCCTGCTTCCCAACTGGGTTAAGTCAAGAGGAGACATCATCAGGAGACCTGCAGGGCCACAGGTTGCCTGTACCTCTACCAAAGATGACAGTTCCTGTCAGGTGGCTCCATGATTTCCAGGTCTGGTAACTGGCTCACCCTCGTGCACCTTAAGGCCTTTCACATTTGGGGCAGTAATGGCTCCCTGCTATCCCTAGCCCACAGATACTGCACCATGCATGTCTGTTTCCCTTAACCCTGAGTAGGGGAAGGAAACCTCACCTAGGACCCTCTTAGGGTCCCTGGCTGGGTCTGAAAATTAAATGGACAAAGACAGATTAACAGGAAAAAGCATACACATTTTATTAAATGTTTACATGTACATGCGCGCCTTCACAAGAGAATGAAGACATGAAGAAGTGGATAGATCAGGAAGCTTTTATACCTTTTAGACAAAGACACAGTAAATTTGTCAAGATTTGAGAAAACAAAGGGGTAGGGGTTTGGGCTTGGGGTAGTCAATAGTGAAGAAGTATCTAGGAAGATAAGGGCTAGATTAACAATATTTGTTTGTACAGATTTCTCTGCCCCAAATTCCCATCTCTAGTGGTAAGAATGTTCCTCCTGGTACAGGGAGGGTACCTTTCACATGGGAGTTCAAAATGCCAAGGTGCCATATTTTAGGGTAGCTTGTCCTGAACCCCATCACCTGCCTACACCTTTGTAAGCATCTCCTTTCTTAAACTCTCAGTTACTCCACTTGAGCATTTCCTGCTGGAACACTGACTGATACAAATGGAAACACTTTAGAGGCAGGAAGACCACAGTTCAAGTCTTGGCTTTACCACTCAACCACTTAACCACTCAACCTCCAACAGGTTCATCTCTCTGAGCCTCCTCATCTCCAACTAGCAGGTGGAGAAAATGACCCTTACCAAATAGGGTTGTTGGGAGGATGGAAAGAAAGAGCAAACGTGAATACCCAGCATGCAGTATATGCTCAATAAGTTCTAATTCCCTTTCCTTTGCTGGACAAAGCTGGTCTTTGGCCCCTCTCCCAGCCTCCTTTTACTTCCCTGTTCTGCTGTTCTTACGTAGAGCTCCCTATCTTGGTGCTTCACCACTGGTCTGGTCAAGTCCTCACAATCTAGATCTCTTCTTTGCCACCTAAGCAGCCCCCTAAACATCCTCACAGACCCCCGTCTAAACCAGCACACTCAATTGTCCCATTCCTTTAGAAGTCTTCCTGCCTAATGAAGTGGGTGAAAATATGTTTTCCCAACGAGCTCATCCCACCCCTTTACTCATGCAAACATGATAGTCCCAGGTAAGAAACATGCATAACTCAATTAAAATTCCCAACTCCTTGAAGTTTATGTAAAGCTGAGAAGAAATGCTCAGGACACTTGGCTAGAAATTCTCCCACAGTCCGGCCCATTACAACTTCTGAAATCCTGCCAGATGTGTACTGGGATGGTTGGAGGCAGCACAGCAAAAAGCCAAGACTGAGAATGTGGCCTCTGGAGTTGGTCTGCCTAGGTTTAAGTGCCAGCACCCCCACTCACTAGCTGTGTGACTTAGGCAAAGACCCAAACCACTCTGATCCTTAGTTTCCTCACCTATGAAATCAGGGTATATTCATGGCAACTTCATAGGACGAGGGTGCTGATTACATAAAACAATCAACTGTAATAACAAAGTGCTGAGCACGGTTCTGGGTACATGATTCACACTCAACAAAATTTAGTTATTAATTCAATTCTACTCCACACTAATGTACTTAGAAAGATCCACAGGGCACAGTGGAGGCAGGCACTACAGGCAAATGTTTTATCATATTGTTTTTAAAATGTTTCTTTTTTGTTGTAAAAGTAATAACTATTCATTGTGTAAAGTTCGGAAACTATGAAAACATATAAAGAAAAAAATAAGTCACCTGTAATCTCACATACAAATACAACCACTTTTCAGTGACTTTCCTTCAGGATCAATATACATTTATTTTCTTTCATGTGTATTTGTATTTACAGTTGGGTAGTTTTTATAAACCAAGAATTTTTATACTGATTTATCACTGCCACGACCTTTCCCCCATGTCACTGGTCTTCTAAAACATGATTTCTAACTTAAACCATATATTGGTTTAGTTGCACATACATCTTTAAAATCACGTACTGTATAAAATAACACACTAAAGTAGAAATACGACTTTCTTCCACTCTCACATTTCATGACATAATGTATTCAAAAGTCTTCCCATGTCTCTTTCACATTAGTGTCTCTGTCATCCCCAGAGCCACTTTTTGATTCATCTCACAGTTTTCTATAGTACATTACCTTCTCTTCCATCTCAATTGTTTCGACTTATAGCACTTTTTGAATCTACTTGCTGTTACTGGAAATTTTATCCTAAACCACAAGTAGAACAGTTAGTTCTACCTAAAACAGTTCTGTTTTTCTTTTTAAATACAATGTTAAATAATAGAAGGTAGATTTTTCATGTGCCATGTGATCTCTACAACGTAATTATTTATAGTTTTTTTTTCAAATGTTACCTTTCTAACATTTGGAAAAAAACAACTATTTGTATTATAAATACAAATAAGTATTATATGGACATGATACAATAGTCAAAAGAAAAGGTGATTTTTCACTGAGTCATAATTTTCCTTCTTAAGATAGAATGTACTTAATCTGTCCCCTATTAATGGATATTTAGATTGTTTTCCATCTTTCATGGAGTTTATTTTTGAAATGGCTTGGAGAAGAGCTGGGAGAGAAAAAAAAATCAAGATCCACTTCAAGCGATAACCTCTATTTTTAACTGTTCTTAGCAGCATCCTGCTGACCTCCTCCTACCATCTTCAGAACTGATGTCCGTTGACTGTCACTGGTACTCAGGGGGCTGAAGCCCCAGGTCCAGGCATAGTTCAATGTCAGAAAAGGAGCATGTGGAGGGCAGGGCAATAATTTGTCAACCAGCTCTGTTTGCCCCCTGCTAAACTCCAGATGCCCCGGGAGCTGCCAGCCCTAGGGATACAGCCCAGCAGGGGATCTGGGCATCAGGCAGATGCCCAAGCCTACACATCCCTGAGTTCCTGCAGGCCAGTGTCCCACCCCTTTGCCAGTTCCTCATTTTATATAAGTCAAGGTCTCAGGCCTCCAGGGAGTCATCAACTGAAGACAAGTCAGGACTGAAAAAGGAAAGAGAATTATAACAGGGATAGTCAAGCAGAGGCCTCTGGCCCAACAATGTGACATCTAGGATTGGAATATCCCAACAGATAAATACACCATCGACAGGGGACTACCAGGGACACTGACAGTTGATACTTTGGAGTCTGTCTAGTGGTGTATAGAAGGAAACAGAGCATTTCTCTCCTGAAAATTCCCCCCAGTTGCCTAATACCTCCAGAATCTACGCAGTTCGCTTTGCCAAAGTCATCCAAACTGAGTGGCAGGATGAGTTTTTCGTGGCGATTGAGCATTTAGAATGTTCAGAACCAAGTGAGAGTCCAGAAGCAGCTGAGGAAGTTGGGTTCTGCCCAAAGGTGTGCTGGTAAAGGTTTAACAACAGGCTCTCATATGTGTGGGGTTGGGGGAGCAGGAGCCCCAGTAGTAGCATTTGCCAATTTCTATGGTGTGAATACTCCCATCACGGCCAATTTCAAGCTACGAACATGATGTCACTAAATGCAGAGTTGTAAAGAGATGTGCATTATATAATATTTCCACCATACAGATACAATAGATAGAAATAACCTCAAGAGCATGGATAATGGTATAACAGAGTAAAATAGTTAAGATGTGATAAGTTTTATGTATTTATTACCTTTCATTTTAATATAATTTATTTAATTGTAAGCTTACATAATTTAATTTTTAATAATAGGTGTCTGATGGCTTGCAAAATTTCTGCAAATCAATCAGCTTTCATGAGCTGGTACAAGACAGCACACCATTTTGCCTTTCACCCTCCCCTGTCACTGGCATATCTTTAGTCCCCACTTCACTGTACAGTCAGGACAGCAACCTTGGGCAGAGTGAAAAAGCCATGTTGAATCTGAATGGCATTTGGACTGTTTCCTCATTTCCCTACTTCTCTGATGACACAAGCTGTATTAGTCACGATTCTCCAGAGAAACAGAAACAATGGGATATAGATAGATGGTAGGCAGACAGATAGACAGAAAGATGAGAGAGAGAGAGAGAGAGATAAGAGGAGATTTATTACAAGAATTGGCTCACATGGTTATGGAGGCTAAGACATCCCACAACCTACTGTCTGCAAGCAGGAGAACCAGGAAAGCCAGTGGTGTAAGGCAGTCTGAGTCCAAAGACTTGAGAACCAGGGCAGCCAATGGTATAATTCCCAGTCCCAGCCTGAAGGTTTGAGAACCAGAGGAACACTGTTGAAAGTTCCAGAGTACAAAGACCCAAGAACCTGGAGCTTCAATGTCAACGGCAGGAGAAGATGGACATCCCAGGTCAAGAAGACAGAGATAGAATTTGCCCTTCCTTGGCCTTCTTATTCCATTCAGTTCCTCAAGAGATTGGATGATGCCTGCCCACATAGGTGCAGGCAGATCCTCTTCACTCAGTCTACTCAATCAAATGCTAATCTCTCCAAGAAACACCCTCACAGACACATAGAAATAATGTTTTACCAGCTATCTGGGCATCCCTTCACCCAGTCAAATTGACACACAAAACTGACTGTCATACAACCCAAAGCCCCTCTTTAAAATTTGTTTCAGGGCTTCCCTGGTGACACAGTGGTTAAGAATCCTCCTGCCAATGCAGGGGACACGGGTTCGAGCCCTGGTCCGGGAAGATCCCACATGCCATGGAGCAACCAAGCCCGTGCGCCACAACTACTGAGCCTGCGCTCTAGAGCCCACAAGCCACAACTACTGAAGCCCGTGCATCTAGAGCCCGTGCTCCGTAACAAGAGAAGCCACCGCAGTGAGAAGCCCACACATGGCAACGAAGAGCAGCCCCCACTCGCCACAACTAGAAGAAAGCCCACACACAGCAATGAAGACCCAACGCAGCCAAAAATAAATAAATTAAATAAAATAAATAAAAGATTTTTAAAAATTTGTTTTAATTATAAAATTCAGCAGATGTGCAAATAAAAAATGCATAGACAATACTATAATGAGAATTTGTGATTTACCCAGTTTAGAAAAATAAAATATGGCAAACTCACCTGAAGTTTTCTGTGTATCCTCCTCGTCACATCCCCTTCCCTCCTCCTCAGAGGGGACCACTGTCCTGAATTTGATGATTACCATTCCCACATTTATCTTCATAATTTTAGTACACAGTATATATATTACATAGTATATACGTATGTATGTATATACGTGTGTGTACGTATGTTTCTAGTCTCTTTTTACAGATAGGAAAACACAGAACTCAGAGTCAACGTTGCTTGAATAAAAATATCTCTTTTATTAACTTTTTCCTTAAGTGTCTGAAGAAAAGAGCTCACCCAAAACAGTCTTGGTAGTGAAACTGGCCCCTTTATTTCTAGCCTAAGGACAATTTAGAAGGGTGGGTGCACAACCACCCATTTCAAGACTGGAATAAATGCTAACGAGCAAAGAGGAGTCTTTTCTAAGACTTCCAGATGATGGCCTGTCTTCTGTTTCCCTGTGAAAGCCAGCAGCAGCAGACCGTGGTTGTCACTAAAGATACCATCTTCTGGCTTTTCACAGTCTTTCTTTATAAATGCCGCTATGAAGACATCTTATTCCATCATATTATTATGGAATCCTTTACTAACAGTAATTTCCGTCTAAGAGGTAAGAGTTTACATAGCATTTCTATCTTATACTTTTTTAAAATGACAAATATTGACAAATATCAAGCATGAAGATGTTATTAACGAAGATTGTTGTAAGCTAAAAATTACAAGATGAAGATCTGTGATTCTACATCGAACTTGATTATAAAAGTTTTTATCAAACGCTGTCAGAGGCTTCCCTGGTCCCGCAGTAGTTGAGAATCGGCCTGCCAATGCAGGGGACACGGGTTCGAGCCCTGGTCTGGGAAGATCCCTCATGCCACGGAGCAGCTGGGCCCGTGAGCCGCAATTACTGAGCCTGCGCGTCTGGAGCCTGTGCTCCACAACAAGAGAGGCCGCGATAGTGAGAGGCCGGAGCACAGTGATGAAGAGTGGCCCCCGCTCGCCGCAACTAGAGAAAGCCCTCGCACAGAAACGAAGACCCAACACAGCCAAAAATAAATAAATAAATAAATAAATAAATAAATAAATTTATTTTAAAAAAACACTGTCAGATTCGTAAGCTGGGGAGAGACTGCAGCTTTATAACTTGAACCTAAATGTGCAAGAGCAGATATAAAATCTTAGAATTTAATATCAGCTTTGAAAATGTTAAATTGGGAGTTTGAGCCTTTTTCACTTTATGAACTGGCACACTGCAGAAAGCAAGGGCTGTATTGATTTCTGACGGAAGAGGCCATCTCTCAAATGGATTTGAGCCTTTTCATATTCCATTTCACTCTAAAGACACATTTTAAGTGATGTTTTCTTCATTTCCATTTAATGTGTGTGACTTAATTGAAGAAGAAAGAAAACAGCTTTACAGAGAAGGAACTCTTCCTGAGAGCCTGTTGGGGTCACTGCAGGGGTGGAGAATATAACCAAGAAAATCTGCTCACTGACATGAAGTTCATGTTGTGGATTTTTTTCCCCCAAGTGTTCTAGTTCAAAGCAGATTCAAAGCCCTTTCCTTGGGCTGTTTTTGCAATAGCCCAAGAAGAAAGTTGCCCTTTGTGTCACTCTTTAATTTTTTCACCAACCATCCCTGCCTGGAGAGGCCTCCTCACCACCTCTGCCTGCCCTCTCACTTGCCTTTCTGGGAATGCAGTGCTCTCACCTCATGGTCTTGGGGATGGGAGGGCCCCAAATATCCCCAGCTTGGTGAGCAGTGAAGGACAACTTCTGGGAACCTGCTTATCTGGGCAGAAACTCACTTTAGCATCAGTTGTGCATGTTACGAGACAGATAACCAGGGTGGCTTTTATGCTCAGGATTCCAGTCCATTGGTGTCTGTGTAGAGACCCAACATTGGTTGGCAAAAAGGCCAAGCAGGTCTTAGCGTAGCCTGTGATCAAAGGATGTTGGAAAGGAGCCTCTACCCCAAAGATATCCTCTGTGTTAGTTTTCTACGTGTAATTCTGTTACAAATTATACAAACTTAGTGACTCAAAACAGCACAAATTTATTATCTTACAGTTCTGGAGGTCAGAAGTCCGAAATGGGTGTTATGGGGCTAAAATCAAAGGTAGTGTTCCTTCTGGAAGCTGTAGGCAAGAATCCTTGCCTTTTCTAGATTCTAGAGGCCTCCTGAATTTCTTGGCTTGTGGACCCTTCACTTCCATCTTCAAAGGGCATCGATACAACCTCTGCTTCTGGCATCACATCTCACCTCTCAGCTTCTGACCCTCCTGCATCCTTTATGTAAGGACCCTTGTGATTCCATTGACACTATAATCCAGAATAATCCCCATAGCTCATGAGCCTTAATTTAATCAATCTGCAAAGTCCCCTTTCCCATAAAAGGCAACATATTCTGGGGATTGGAATGTGCACATCTTTGGGAGGCCATTTTCAGCCCACCACACCTCCCTATTACTAACCTGAAATTATGCCATTTGAGAGACATTCCTTTGGGTCTTAAATTTCATTTGTTTAAGAATCCCTTTTAAAATGCAAACACTCCGCTAACTTCCCTGGTGGTGCAGTGGTTAAGAATCCGCCTGCCAATGCAGGGGACACGGGTTTGAGCCCTGGCACAGGAAGATCCCACATGCCGTGGAGCAACTAAGCCCATGCGCCACAACTACTGAACCTGTGTGCCACAACTACTGAAGTCTGTGCCCCTAGAGCCCGTGCTCCGCAACAAGAGAAGCCACCGCAATGAGAAGCCCACGTACCTCAATGAAGAGTAGCCCCTGCTCGCCGCAACTAGAGAAAGCCCACGTGCAGCAACAAAAACCCAACGCAGTCAAAAATAAATAAATTTATAAAAAAATAAAAAATAAAATAAATAAAATGCAAACACTCCTGGTAAAGGTGATGCCAAGTGTATCTGAGAAAGACCTGGCCTGCTCTTGAGTTCCCTCTGCCCTTAATTCTGCTATCCAATGAGGCTGAATTATGTTGGTTTATGGAAGCCACCACCGTGGCCCTAAAAACCATGAGACAATGAGGAAAATAAGATGATAAGATTATATAGGTGAATTCATCCCTTAACTGATCAGACAGAGATGGCCAGAGTCACCTTAAAGAAAGAAAATGAGCAGGAAGATCCCTGTGTAACCAGATCAAAGGAATTATTCTGGAATGCCTCAAGCAGAAGCAAAGTGATCTGACAAGGAAGCATGGGAAAGAAGAGGCACAATACTCACAGGCCCACGTGCCCAGGCTCTCTGTCTGCCTGTCCAGATCCACTCTCTGCCTTCTCTGCCTCACTCTGTGATCTGAGAGGCTGGCCTCTCTCAAGCTTTTCATCTTCCAGTTGTGTTCAGCTTGCGGAGGCCACAAGCAGGATCAGGGGACAGTAGGAGAGGCAGGCCAGAGTATTTCCTCCCCCCATTCCCTCCCTGCTATACTGTTTTGGCAATGGCCATATTCCTCCACCAAAGGCCGTGGATCCTGTGGAAATGCTCTCCCTTAGAGCTGCAGTTACAGCTCTCTCCAGGTTCTGGTACTGCTTCTTTTTTCACCCTGGAGGTGGTAATTACTCCCAGAGTTGCCAGACTGGAGATAGACTGGGGGTGATTCAACATCCCCTGTTGGTTTTGAGATATGTTTGAAAAGAATCCCTTCTTTAGACTCTCTGCAATTACTATTCCCTTTTGAGTGTGCAGTTTTTTTTCTTCCTGGGCCTAGTCTGATACCTGCCGTGTCCTAGCACTGCCCCGTTTGACGGGAGCATGCGCCTAGCCATTGTGGCCCCAGACTTTCATGCTCAATGCCATTAAACTCTGGTCTTTACCTAACTCCCCCTGTGCCAATTCCGGGAGCCCTGAACAACCAGCTGATACCTTGATTCTTCACGTAGCTTCTCACCCCACGAGAGAGAAGGCACCCGTTGGGCTAAAGTCAGCTTAGCAGGTTTGTGTCTTATTATACATTAATAAATTGGCTATTTTGGGTTTATATTTCTCTTTGAGCCACGTTACTGTAGGTCATCATTGTTGCATCCAATCAAACTTGGAGCATGAGAAGACAGAGTGTCTGGACTGGCAAGGCTGAAAACAGACCAGACACCGGACCACAGGAAATGCCTGAAGGTCAATGCCACCTTGCAAGGTTTCCTGGTAGCCAGGCCTTCTGGTGTCTCCTGTGATGTCTGTCTCGGCACACACTTGCTTTTAGACTTGCACAGCCTTTAATATCCTTCACTGGGCTAACACTGTATGATCCTCCCACAGACTGTTATCAGCTAACACCTTGCAGGGATTATGACAGCTGGCTCAGAGCAAGAACATGTAGAAATGGGACATGGCTCAATGCCCGGAGGGGGGAAGGAGGTAGGAGGGGGAGAGGTGGGGTGAATTTGAAGCAGGACGAGGCTGACAATAAAGGGGCGGTCAACTCGACTTGTGTTACTTTTTTGCAGCTGTTCCCTGGAGCTCCCAATCCCTGTCCCCTCTGTGAGTCCAACTGCTAATCTTGGCTCTGCCACTAACCACCTGTGCAAACCTTATCTTCTTCAGATAATGATTTCTTCAACTGAAAAAGGAATGCTAAAGATCCATGAGTCTATTCTACATGCATTTAGTATGTTACATTCAAGTATTTTTTTTTTAAGTATATCAGAGTAGCATCTAGTTGGGAAGTAGAGATTCAGTTTAACATGGGTTATTTAGACTTCAGGTTTAGAGCACAGGAGGTTGAATGAATTCAGGCTCGGAACGCAGCTCCACTACTTACTGGTGACCCTGAGCAAGTCATTTAACCTCTCTGAGCCTAAGTTCCTCATCTGTAAAGCAAGAAAATGCTTCCCAGCTTGCACAATTGTAAGGATGATATGAGATAATGTCTATGTACCCCGGACGTAAGCCAGGATCTCATATCCCCCAGGCTCTGCACAGAGTTACAGCTGAAGAAGACAATTCTAAAACCAAATGGAATTTATAAAGTTTTCTAATCATACCAGCAGCGCTCAAAGAACATAAAAGGGGATCCAATTCACTTGAAGAACATAAAAGGGGATCCAATTTATAAACCACAGCAACATTTCTTAAAATAATATTTTCCTCTTCTGCCCAATTCCCCTACCTCTCACCCACCTACTACGTCAGAATCTCAACTCTAGAAATCTCACAAAACTCTCCCCAACACTAGACTTGCCAGATTTAGCAAAACAAAACAAAACAAACAAGAGAAAGGATACCCAGTTAAATGTGAATTTCAGATACACAACAAATCCCTTTTTTTTAGTATAAAAATTTCCCATGCAATATATGGGAGCCTACTTATACTCAGAGATTATTTGTTATTTATCTGAAATTCAAATGTAACTGGTGTCCTGTATTTTATCTGGCAACCCCAACTAACACCCAACCCACAAAGGTTTTTTTTCTGCTTTTCATTCTTCCCCATCCCATGTTTGTTATATAGGTTTGTCACAGCAAAGCCCATTAACGATTCCTGGGAAATAAAAACAGAAACTGGGTAATAATGCCTAACCTTTCCTTTTTTTCTTTTCCTTGGTGCTTCGTCTTGCTCATAGGGTGCCATTTGAAGAGGCCTCGCACTCCGCACTTCAGACCAGAGCTCCCAGTGCGACACGCCTGCACCACCACCTCAGAGGGGCGGGTCTGAGCGCAGAAGCGCTGAGCACGACGTTCAATTCAAGATGGCGGCAGCGGGCCGAGCGCAGAGACGCTGCACCCGGCACTGCGAGCTGCAGCCTGAGCAGCCCAGCTGTAACAGATCCCGCGAGAACTCGGTTTCCTCCCTGCTGATGAGATCCCTATAAAGCAGCCCCACCGGAGCCTTTGGGGAGAGGTTGTGGTCTAGGGCAGCGGTTGCCAACCTTTTGGGCATCAGGGACGGGTTTCATGGAGGACAATTTTTCCACGGACGGGGGTGGGGGGATGGTTCAGGCAGTAATGCGAGCGATGGGGAGAAGTAGATGAAGCGTCACCCGCTCACCTCCTGCTGGGCGGCCCGGTTCCTAACAGGCCATGGACCGGTACCCGTCCGCGGCCCGAGGGTTGGGGACCGCTGGTCTAGAGCACAAGCTTGTGCTTCTCCATTCTTGGATCCAAGAATAAGGCTTTCCTTTGCTTCTGAACCAAACTCAGTCTATTCTATTGGCTCCAGCGATACTGGGCGGGGGTTGGGGGGCGGCGGGGATCCTTATTCGGTCCCAATTTGAAAAGGTCAGTAACAGGTTGACTTAACTAAGTTTATCTCCCTTCATTTTTTTTTTTTTTTTTTTTCCTTCTACACTTTTCCCAGTACCAGCCTTCTCCACAGCAAAGGAAAGCTTTGGAGCTGTCCCAGCAAGAAGAATCCTTTCCCTTCCCTCCTGCCTCTCCAGTCCTGCCTCTCCATACCCTGATTCTATATCTTCCAAAGCTCAGTAGCCAGGAAAACTCTGAGAAGGCAGGAGAGAGGAAGAAGCTAACAGGCAAAGACTAAATTTTTGTCGGGGTTAGGGAGTGAAGGCATCACTCTCACACATTCATAAATAAGGTGCTTAGCCCGGGGTCTGGAATATAGTAAACACAGAAGGAACACCTGCTCTTCCTCGTTACTATTACTAGGGAGACATCCTTTCCCACCCAGCCAGCCCAAATCTGCGGCCTCGTTCTTTATAGAACACTCCAGGGGCCTGCCCATCCCACTGCTCGCACACAGATACTGTGGTGGTCCTAAGTCCCCTGGGACTGGATCCACACCAACTCACAGTCTCCCGATTCCAGGAACAGTCTCTGCTCCGCTGCTTAGAAGCCCCAGGTAATCATAGCGTCACTCTGTTTGCAGGGTCACATGACCCACTCTGCTGGCCACCCAGGAAGTTCAAGATTTCCAAAGCACCCAATGAGCCAGGGGCGCCTTCCAGGACAGTGGTCTTGGTTCTTGTTCCAGATGCTGCAGCCCTACTGCTGCTGAAGACAGTAATACTCCTCCATTCGGGGCCACCTGAGGGAGTTAAATTCCCATTACAAAGACAAAGCCCACTGAACTGGAAGAGAGTTGGTCCTGAGTGCCAGCAAGAGCCTTGCCTCAGTCCCAAAGGGGTGCCAGGTCCATTAAAGCTTTTCACAGCTGATTGCTCACCTGTTCTTCATTTTCCACTTCACTCGGTGCACTAAACAGTGTCCTGGAGAGAAGGACCCAGCAGAACAAACCAATAAAATTGAACATTTCCCCCTCAATGCTCTTTGAGGCAGACCCTCCAGGCTGACTTCCCTTTTTTCCTTCTAAGAATGGGAATCCAATCTGGGACAGGTCAGACCCAGGGCTTTAAAAAAAAAAAAAAAATGCCACCACATTCATTTCCCCTTATAACTACCAAGGGGTTTCTCTACTGTTCTTTCTTCTATATCATTGCTACTTCCCAAAAAGCATCACATAAAAAACAGGAAAAGAAAAAAAAAAAAACTAAAAAACAGCTGAGCTGCACGGGACACTTTCTAATTTCAATTCATTTCAACAAACATATGCTCTGAGGAACCAACCCAACTTGGGGGATACAAACTAGGATAAAGCCAGCACCCATCCTCCTGATGCCCACAGTTTTGTGAGAGACTCAGATGTAAGCAGCACAAAGCAGGCCTGCCATCACAGTGAGGAGCTGTGTGCACGGGGAGGGGGGTGGGGACAGGGCAGGGATGAGAGCTGGATTTAAAAAGAGGAGCAGTGTTATTGTGTGTCTGCTTTGTTATTGTTGTGTAGTTTTGTTCTGCTGTTTTGGTTTTTTTACTTTCTTTCATTTTCTATCCCCCCACTCTTTCTGTCATCAAGCCCATCCCCCAGGTTACGAGATGGCCGAGCTTGAACTTCATAATCCTCCAAACCCCTCAACATTTCCCCCACCTCTGACTCTAGAAAACAGACCATTTTATCTAGCTGTTCCTATAGGTCGTTCTGTCCATAAGAGGTACAGTATGCAATATATATATATATATTTTTTTGTTTTGTTTTGTTTTGTTTTGTTTTGTTTTTCACACACACACACTGTATTTTATTTTTACAAGAGATAAATAGACTGACACCAAGCGTTGTACATGGATGACCACAACAAAAGCAACAATGATTGCAATTACCAAACATGAAACACACTCATACTATGTCATAATATTGACATTCAGTCCAGTAATCCTCCACTGTAACAGCTCCTTTACTTTGCAGTGAAAATTGATTTGTATATTCTTTGCCTCTGAGTCCTTGTGGGATTTTTTTTTTTTTAATTCAGACAGAAAGTCACAAAAATTATACTCATCCTCATCAGTTCACTCAGTCCCATGTAATTAATTTTTTTTTTTCATCTTGATCTTTTGTTAGCACTTTTATGAGTTCATCAGTTTTTCATTAGAGTTCTGAAAATGCTTATTCATTCAGTTCAGAATATATATATTTTTTAACTGAGCATTTACTATGGCAAGCACTGAGAAAATGGCTCTGGAAAACAGCCATGAGCAAAACACCTAGACCCCTCCTTCATGGAGTTTACAGAGCAGCGTTGAGCATAAAGTTAGGGTTTTAAATGCACACACTTTGGAGTTGAAAAGAGCTGAGTTGTCTTACTATGCATGAGATTGTAGGCCAATTAAATTCTCTGTGACTCATTTTGCTGATGTGTAAAATGGGGACAGTAATACCCAACTCAATGGTCTGTTATGAGGTTTAAACGAGATGTGCGTAAGTGCTGGGTGTGTGTCAGCATCTACTATTAGTGTTTGTGGTGGTATTATTGTAACACATATTTCGGCACCAAAAACGATAATGCTGACATTACTGTGCTTTGCTGTTTTCAAATTGTTTCACTTGTGTCTGTTTCATTTCATCAACAATATCATAAGCCTCTTGAGGGCATGACAGCACTAAGCGTATGGTAAGTATTCAACAAATAGCTGTTGATTTTAGGTTGCAGGAGAATGTGTAATTTTTCTGTAAAACCACTGAGGTTTCCATTTTAGCCAAGAGCAAAGGGGTGTCAGAGAATCTCCATGACTGAAATGCCGAATGCACCCGTTTGCTCAGCGAATAAGGCAGAGGGAAGGATCAAGTGAATTCCAATTGGGCTGTGACAGCCTCCTGTGACAGATAGCCTGCGGAGCAGAGGAGAACACAGCTGAATAAACCCAGGCATAGAGAGAAATGAGTGCAGCCATGGGGACGCCCGGTGGGATGAAAGATAGTGGGCCAGTGTAAGACTGGAGAGGAAACCTCATTACTTCCCAGAGAGAGGCAGGGGCTGCTCTTCAGGTGGAGTGGTGCTCAGGAAATTCCAGAACATAGTTGCATGAGAATCCAATGGAACAGCTACTGACTGGCAACCACCAACTCAGAGGGTGGGGAGGTAAGTGATCAATAAATGCATAACTGAGTGGAAGGATGCTTCTTTTCAACACCCACCCTCACCCCCTGCCATCTTCCACCTTAGAGAGCCAGGTTCCACTGGAGAGAAACCTGTGTGATACGGAAAGACTGGGAAATGTTTGTTTTCCTGGGAGATCCCACAGGTGCCTGGCAGATAGAAGGTGGCCAATAGATATTTACGCATGATTATTTGAATTCTAAGAATCAGAAATCTATAATGCAGTGCTATAAGGGGATTATCTAGGCCTGTGTCTTTGCTTTGTTGGGTGGAAAACTAGTCCAGAGAAGTCAAGTGACCTGCCCAAGGCCCCGCAGGTCCCGAAGTAGCTGGGAATCATAGATCAGATTGCCCACATCTGGGCTCATTGCTTGTTCTTTAGGCAAACCTGTGCGCAATTAGCAGCGTCTCTGTGTCTCGTGGCTGGAGCCTCAGCAGCACCTCGACCTTCATTCAAGCTAAGGTGGCTTCACCATGGTGCTTTCCTTTTCCCAAATTCTCCTCCAACCTGGATTACATAGCTGCTTTGCCTTGTTTCCTCCCCGCTCTGGTTCTAACCACACGTCTTTCAAAGTGTGAGAAACCTCAGTGATGAGCCAACATTCCTTCCTTCACCGAGCAGAAGCCTCGGTCCAGCTTAGCTCTTGTTATTAACACTGTCATTATCATTATTATTATTTGGGCACCAACTACTAGCTAGGCCCAGGCAGTGATAGGCCAACGACTGAGCTGGTCCCCCCTGCCCGGCACTTAGAGGCCCTCTGTCCCCTGGCAGACACTGCAGGCCTCCTGCAAGCCTCCCACAGCCAGGAACAGGAAGAAAATAAACGAGTTGATGCTGGCCTGAGATGAGTCATAAAGACTCAGACCACAGAGTCTGAAGGAAGGTGACTGGATCGTCTGGGCTTTGTGAGCAAACAACTCAGAGGCTGTAGGAAGATCACTCCCGGCCCCTTCTGGTGACAGAGTCCCTGCAGGTGATCTGCAGGGCCCAGGGTGAGCTGGGGCTCCTCAAACCGGCATTTTATTGCTGATTTTTAAAAACTGCCAGTCATTGCCAATCCCTGTTTTATATCTTTTAATTGTTTTTAAATTGTGTGTTCTTTGCCCTGAGGTGATTGGAACACCAAGGGCAGCACTTTATAAAATAAATAGATAATGTATTTGCTTTATTTGCTTCCCTGCAGGGTGGAGATGAAGCAAGCAGGAATGGGTGGGAGGAGACACAGAAGGAAGCCTTCTGAGGGTTTGCAGGGTGCAAGGCCTCCCTCTTGGCAGGACCTTCCTTCCCTTGTTCCCCCTAGAGTGCTACACTGGGCTTCTGAGCGCCAGCAGGAGCCAGAAAATTGGAGGTTGTCTGGAGTCATTTGGAAACGTCTATGGGCTTTGCTGCTGCCCACCAGCCAGACAGAGCCACCGTGAGAAGACGGAACGAAAGGGACTGTGTCCTTGTGGAGCCCCAGAGAACATAGGAGGGGAGAAGTAGGATTAAAAAGGAAAATCTAGACCAGCAATTCCACTCCTGGGTATAGATCTGGAAAAAACAAAAACACTGATTCAAAAAGATACACGGACCCCCATGTTCATAGCAACACTATTTACAATAGCTGAGCTATAGAAGCAAACTAAATGCCCATCAACAAACAAACGAATAAAGAAGATGTGGTATATATATGTACAATAGAATATTAGCCATAAAAAGAATGAAATTCTGCCATTTGCAGCAAAGTAGATGGACTTAGAGAATATTATGCTTAGTGAAATAAGTCAGACAAAGACCCCATGATATTACATATGTGGAATCTAAAAAATCTTGATAATACAAACAAATGAACATAGCAAAACAGAAGCAGACTCAGAGATATAGAAAAAAAACTAGTGGTTACCAGAGGGGAGAGAAAAGGGGAGAGGGACAAATTAGGGGTACGGGATTAAGAGAAACAAACTACTACGTATGAAATAGATACATAGATAGCAACGAGGATGTATTGTATAGCACAGGGAATTATAGCCATTAGCTTGTAATAACTTTTAATGGAGTATAATCTGTAAAAAATACTGAATCACTATGCTGTACACCTGAAACTAATATTGTAAATCAACTGTACTTCAATTTTTTAAAAAGAAAGAAAAAAAGAATAATCTAGAACATCTTCCCCAACTCCAACTGAAAGGCCAAAAGGCCAACCAGGAGTTGCTGACAGCCTCATTGTATTCCTTGCAAAGTGGCCAATTCAGCCTGGTGATTAAGAGGGA
The DNA here is from genome assembly GCF_028021215.1 of Eschrichtius robustus. NCBI lineage: Eukaryota > Metazoa > Chordata > Mammalia > Artiodactyla > Eschrichtiidae > Eschrichtius > Eschrichtius robustus. The sequence goes on from NC_090824.1 coordinate 36,549,239, forward strand.
GAAAGAGTTCTTTGGGGGCTTCCCTGGTGGTGCAGTGGTTAAGAATCCGCCTGCCAATGAAGGGGACATGGGTTCGAGCCCTGGTCTGGGAAGATCCCACATGCTGCAGAGCAACTAAGCCCGTGCGCTACAACTACTGAGCCTGCACTCTAGAGCCTGCAAGCCACAACTACTGATGCCCGCACGCCTAGAGCCTGTGCTCCGCAACAAGAGAAGCCACCACAGTGAGAAGCCTGCTTGCCGCAACTAGAGAAAGCCCGCTTGCAGCAACGAAGACCCAAAACAGCCAAAAATAAAATAAATAAATTTATTTTAAAAAGAAAGAAAAAAAAAAAGGGTTCTTTGGTATCAGATCTGGATTCCAGTCCCCTGCTCTGTCTGCCACTTACTTGATGTGTCACTTTGGGCAAGTGGCTTCACTCTTCAGAGTTTTAGTTTATTCATCTTAGTTAATTAAATGGTGATAAAGAAGGCAAAAATACCTTACTCATGTAAATGTTGGGAAAAACAAAAGGAGATGGATAATCCAAGTAAAGTGCTTACTTTGCCCAATGCTGGGCACATGGCAAACAGTAAATATTAGTTATTATTGTTATTATGTATTTAGTGCTGTATTACACAATCATGGGAGAGGCAAAAAGAGCAGAAATAGTCACTGTCACTGAGAAATACGTTCTCCAACATCCCACCCTGTCTCTTCTCTGCCCACCAAATCTGATTTATGTTCAGAAGCTCCTCCAGGGAGTGAAAAGAGCCTGGATTTGTGCCCCAGCTCTGCTGCTCCCCAGCCCTACGCCTCTGCATACATCATCTAGCTTCCCTGAACCTCAGTTTCCTCTTCTGTAAAATGGAAATAGTGATAAAGATTCTGCCTACTTCATAAGGTTACCATGAGGTTCAAATGTGATTATGTGTGAATATGCCTCAAAAGTTGTAAAGTTCTGCAAAAATTAAAAGTTATGATCCTACCCAATCCTATAGGTTTCACTCAAGCCCCACCTTCTCCCACCTTTTCTATGAGTGAAATCCAACTCAAACTGTCTTAAGTGGGAAAAAAAGGATTTCCTTAGCTCCTGCAACTAAAAGCTTCTGAAGTAGCTGGCTCCAGGTTTCCAAAAGACAAGCTTTACAGAAATCTGGTTCTCTCCTTTTCTCAGCTCTGCTTTCCTCTATGTTGCCTTTACTCTCAGGCAAGCTCTTCCTGTGAGGTGGCAAAGACAGCCACAAGCTGCTCTGGGCTTGCAACTTATCAGCTCAGCAACCCAAATAGAAACCATACACCCCTTTCTTGAAAGTCCCAGCAAAAGTCCCAGAACTGAGTCTCAGGGGCCTGACCCAGGTCCTGTGCCTGTTTATGGCCCTTTCACCTGTGGCCAGGAGAATGGAATATGCTAACTGGCCAAGCCTGGGTCATGTGCCAGGAGATGAAGTCATTCCACCCCCAGCCACGTAAACAGAATGGGAGGAGGTGGTTCCTTAGAAGCAAGGCAGGGTGATGGTTCTAACAGAAGGGAGAAGGAGATTCTGGAAACACATGTCCACCACACACAGATTTTGCTCTTGTATTTTCTGGTACGACGTAGGAAAAAGAAGTAAGAGCCAAACAAAAAATCACAGAGAGCAACCAAACACTTGCTTGGTAGTATGTGGTTGAATCAGCAGTTTCTTTCCCTGGAAAACTCTGCCTAGTAATATGACTTCAGGGAAATGAAGGTCCCAGCCCATTTCAGGAAGAGAACCCTCCTCTTGCTGAGAAACACAATGGTGAACGATAAAAGGAAGGAGAAACCTATTTCCTGACTCATTAAAGCAAGAGAGTGTTTAATAAATAGTATTTGATGATAAAGTTCTGACAAGGCCACTCACTTAATAACCATGATTCTGACTCTGATTCCTATTTCACTTAAGAATCTGCATGACCCCAGATTTCCGGCTGCTATTAATAGAGGTCATGTTGTGGGCAGGCTGCCTGAAGCAGGTTCTGTGCACAGGAGGGCCAAATACTGGGCGGGGGCCCCATGAAACCACAGTTATTTCAGTCTAAGTCACAACATCATTTCAGCCCAATTCCACTTCCCTTAGGGGCCTGGCAGACCCTGCCATCCTATCACTACTTCCGCCTCCTAAATAACACTTCTTTTACTGTTTTATCATATTAGAAAAGCTACATTACTTTTTGAGTTTCCTGAAAAAAAGCTACATACTTATTTCAGGAAACTCAAATAAAAGCGTCAAGTCCCCATATCCTACTCAGTCTTGTTGCAAATCCTCACATCTTTTTCCAGGCATATATAAATACAGTACCTAAGATTTTTAAGTGAGATCATATTGTTTCATAACATATACTGGGAATACTTCTCTATGCTTATGATACCCTCCTATAGCATCAATTTTTATAAATTCAAGTTTTTTTATTATATGAATGTACCACAAATTATTTATGCAGGCCCCTATTGTTGGACAGCTAGACTGTTTCCAAATGTTACTATTATGGTATTCTCTGGAGACGTTAAAAAGTAAAATGAATGCACGCCTAGATAATGGAGTTATAGTAGGGAGATATAATGGCCAAACAGCTAAGGTAGGAAATGTAGGGCTCAGTACAGAAAAGGAACTATGAGAAAAAAGAGGTGTTCTCAGAAAAATATTATTCCTGTCTGACATCATGTAGACCACAGCTGGAATCCTGGAGTTTTTCTGGGCTCTGCTCCCAGCTCAGTGGAATTTTTGCTATTTGAATGACATAAAGAAGCTTTATCCATCTGGGTCCTCTTATCTCCATCTGGTAATAATGGATGGGTCACTAATTCCATGAGCTTTGATTGTATGTGTTTTAGTTAACTAACTAGACAATAAATCACCCCAAAATTTACTGGCTTAAATCAACCATCTTATTTGCTTATGATTCTGTGGGTCAGCAAACAGGGCTCTGTTGGGTGGTTATCCTGCTCTATATGCCACTGGTTGGGGTCACTCATTTGGCTTCATTTACTTGGTGGCTGAGCAGGTAGGTCTAAGAAGATTACTCACATGTGTGGCACCTCAGCACTTCACCACATGGCCTTTCTCTCTCCACGTGGTTAGCTTGGGCTTCCTCACAGCATGGAAGTCTCAGGGTAGCCAGACTTCTTACATGGCAGCTGCTTCCAAGGAGGACAATATTGGAAGTTGCTGATGTCTTTAAGCCCAGCCTTAGAAGTTACACAGTATTATTTCTAGTGCACTCTGTCAAAGCCAGTCTTAGGATCAGTCTAGATTCAAAGAAAGAGGACATAGACACTACCTCTTGGTGAGAGGAGAGGCAAAGAATTTGCATCCATCTTTATCCTACCACAGTAAATATGATGAGGACAAATGGTTATAGGTTTCATCTGTAATGAAGAAAAATGGAACATTATCATGTTGCAAATCACTAAGTCCCAAGTATGGACTCAACCAGCTAAAAGAGTTTGCCCAATTCTGAGCAATTAACCGAAAGAGACTCTTACCAGGGTGGCATGTGGGAAATGGAATCCCTGGCAGAACTCACAGTCAGGAGACAACAGTAACACTCATCCTGACCCACTGTCCCTGCCCACAGTGCTGGAGAAGGGTACTGGGCCATGGGCATCTCTCCCAACTCCTCCCTCTGCCGTGGAGCTTACTTGTCCCTGGGCTCCAGCAAGGCATCTGCTTCTCCTTTTGCAGATTCCTTCCTCACTCCTTAAATATAGCAGTTCCTTCCCAAGTCTATGTTATATGAGTTTTGAGATCTTAGTAAGAACTTTTTTTGTTGAAATTACAAATATTGGTTCTGAAAGTGTTGATATGCTTCCTCAGACTGGTGAAATAAAAGAAGGTATAAGTTGCCCCATGAAAATAATGAATTTCCTATGTAATAATAATAATCTTTTAAAATAATATTTTTCCATATGGGAGCCTTGAAAAAAAAACTAAAATCCCTCTCATGTCATTGGGCCCTAGAGGTCTGATGGAAGGACCCTGACTATCCCCGTCACAGTTATTGTGATGGCACGGGGAGTTTCTTGGTCACTCCCACTTCTATCTGAGAGCTAGTTTTATAGTTTCTTACAGGTTTGTCCCAGTGCTGAGCATGGTCTAAATTTTATATCAAGTCATTTATTGCCTGATTCCCACTTGATTGATAAAAAAAAATGCTGCTACCTGGTGTATAGTAACTCTGAAACAAAGCCATGTGGGGGTAGTATGTGGGCAAATGGGCCACATGATGGCAGGCAGTTGGACCCTCTATAATCTATGCACAACTTCAGGCCCAGCCATGGAGGTCTACCTTCTCTGCAGAAACATACAGACTGTGGCCTCTTTAAAAAGGGCTTGCACTTAGTGTCTTTACTTTTCACTCTAAACTGATCAGATTAGAGCTGACCAGCTCTTAAATATTTAAAGTTTCTTTTTCACGGTCCAGCCTGAAGCCTTGTGCCTATTTGATGTGTATGCCTCATATCTAGCTGATGGTAGATTGAGACAAATATCATCTTTTCAGAACTGAAAATGACTCCACTTTTTTCCTTCCCTGTGCCTCCCTCCAACCACAAGGCAGTGTTCTAAAAGCTGAGGGTGGAACAGATGCCCACTTCCAGGGGCGAAGGGAGCTCTACCCCACCCATCCCTTAGGCTTCTCTTGTTATTGTCCCTAGACCACTGGGAAGAAATCAAGACATTATTTCATTTGATCAGGATCACTTAGAAATAGCAGAACCATTTTCTGCTTCACTGCAGCTCACAATATTGAGATGAATGAATTAAAGTAAGTGCCTACTAGAGAAAGCAGTGGAGTGAATTTTAATGCAGCACATGGAAGACCTTCCTTTGGAATCTTTTCATGTCATGACCATTGTGTAGACACTGGGGCATGTGCTTTGGGACTTGTATACCAGGTTCTTGGCCCTGGATACAAGCTCTGGACAGGCTGAACCAAATGTAGGAAGATAGGGCACTGGGCCTCACATGGTCCTCCCATCCACCTTGCCACCTTCTAAGCCTGAAGTTAGCAGGTTTCCACATACTGAGCTTCCTTCCGTGCTCCCAGAGGAAGAAAGCGCCCCCTTTTGTGGAGAGACGTTCTGTCCCTGATAGAAAGGGCTCGTTCACCAGGTACCAGAGTGTTTGGAAAGATTCTAGGAAATAAGAGGAAAGAGGTGTGTGTGTGTGTGTGAAGGGGCGGGGGGGGGGGGGGCGTGAAAGAGAGAGAGAGAAAGAATGAGGGTTCATTCCCCGGCTTTCTCACACCATAGGCTGGCTCTCAGCTCTCACTGAGCTGGGTCAGTACATTCCACCCAGGTCACGTCCTCCCTTCCCTCAGAAACCTGAAAGGAGTCACCAAGGGGCCTTTGACTTCATTTCCCGGTCTGATCTGGGCATTGTAACAAATGACTTTATCCTGGCTTTATGTTTGGCCTTTGGTGACACCCTGAGGGAGACGCTGCGTCTTCCTCACACACACAGGCACACATAAATGTACACCCTCCTCACACTCCCCCATTATGGCAGGATTTTCCTGCTTTGTGCAGGAGCTGTGAGGACCTAAACACTACAGTGTAGCATCAGTGTGCAGGAAAGAAAAGAATGGAAGGAAATTTCACTTAAAAGGACTTTGAATCTGAAGATGGGCTATTTTTTAATCTTTATTTTGAAATCATTTCAGACTCATAGAAAAGTACTTTTTACAGAAAAATACAAAAGTACAAAGAATTCCTGTACATGCTTCACCTCATTCGCTTATCATTCTCTATCTGTCTATCTATCTATCTATCTATCTACCTATCTATCCTGTATACTTTTTTCCTAAACTGGTTTAAAGTTAAGTTACAGATACGATGCCCTTTTATCCCTAAATACTTAAAAAATGGTCATTCCCTCTTATGACCCCAATACAGTATCAAAATCAGGAAATCATTTTGATTCAATAATAGTATCTAAACTACACATCTTTTTCAAATTTCGTCAGTTTTCCTAACAATGTTCTTTATAGCAATAGACAAAAAAAATTTGATCCAGAATCCGATCCAAGATCACCATTATCAGATCTCTTTAGGTTTTTTTCAATTAGGGTAGTTCCTCAGTTTTTGTCTTTCATGACATTGACTTTCTGGAAGAATATAAGCCACTTATTGAATAGCCTGTCCCTTATTTTTGGACCTTCTGATGTTTCTTCACAATTAGAGTCAGGGTGTGCATTTTTGGCAGGAGTACCGCAGAGGTGATATTGTGTCCTTCTTAGCATTATCACATCCGGAGAGACATGATACTGATTTGTCCCATTTGTCCCTTGTGGTGCTAACTTTGATCATTTGGCCCAGGTGGGGTCTGTCAAGCCTCTCCACTGCAAAGTTATTATTTTTCTCTTTGAAATCAATAAATATTTTATGAGGAGTTATGTTGAGATTGTATAAAAATACTGCTTCTCATCAAACTTTTACCCACTGGTTTACACATCCATTGACAGTTCTTGCCTGAAGGCTGCCAAATGGTGATTTTCTAATCCTATCCTTTCTTCTACACTTATGGGTTGGAATTTTACTGTAAGGAAGGGCTTTTTCTATTCCTCCATTTATTTGTTTGTTTATATCAGTATGAACCTATATTTTCTTATTTTATTCAGTGGATTACAAACCACTACTATCTTTTTTGTTTTAGTTTTTGTTTTTGAAGTTCAGATTGTCCCAGATTTGGCCAGTGGGAGCTCCTTCCAGCCATCTCCTTTGTCCTTTGGACAGGTCCAGGCAGGGCTATTTTTGAGAGAGGATGCTCCTGAACTGGTCCAGAATATTTCTCCAAACTATGAAAATTTCAATAGCAATCAGGAATCTCATTTTTAACATTATGACAAAACAAACATTACACACCAAGGAATTTTAGAGTGCCAATGGAATAACAAAATGTTTATTTAAATACATTTTATTGTCTCTCTATGTACCAGACTCATGTTTTAAGTCAAGGCTTGACTCTCTCCCATCTCCTGGCAAGTCCATGTCACAGTGGACCTACTGAGGAAATAGCAGGGGAGAGAGAAGAGTCAGGGAAGTGAGGGAAGGAGAGAGTGAGGTAGAGAGGGAAAGGAAAGGAAAAGAAAGAAGGAAAGAGGGGGACTCCTCTCCTCTCCTCATTCATTCAGACCAGCCTGGCACCTACAGCCTCCTAACATTCCACATCCACACTGACCCCCTCCAGGAAGTCAGCCCTCTGCTGCCATGAGCATTCGTTCAGCAGAATGCAGGATATTTTGTCAGAGGTTAGAAACAGTCACCTTCACCTCACAAAAGGTGCTGGGAGACAATCTGGGTTGTATGGAAGGAACTCGGGTTTCTTCACTCCAGAAACACTACTGGAAGGGAGGGAGGAGAGAAGACACTGGGTTTGTGATGTCCCTATCTCTCTCCTCACTGAGACTCACATCACAGGCTGGAGGCGCTTCTGGCAGAATTGAGTGCTGGGGAAAGCCGGCAATAAATCAGCTCTGTCTTTACTAGCCGGGGGTTGCTATGGCGATAGGAATACACTGTAGGGTTTAAGAGATGTAATTTTCTGTGATTCACTGTATATTTTTAGCCATTTTTCTTCCTGTGTTATCTCCCTGTGGCAATTGCCTATTAATGCTGGTCCACACCTAGACTGGACTAAACGGTCGCTTCTCAGAAGTGATGAAAACCCTGGAGACCAGTAAGTACAAGAGGGTTATGGCCCATGAACCAAGGGTAACCTGGGAGAACAGGCAGACTGGTTCAGGACATGGGTCACTTGGCGTGGGTCATGCCACATGTAAGGAAGAATAGTGGAGAATGAAAGGCCCCAGCAATGTGGCGCTGGGTTGCTTGGAATGGGGAACTGAATCACAGTACTCAGTGCAGTCAGGGGGCTCACATGGTGTCAAGGGCAAACCCATGAGTCAGTAACAAACACCCTGAAGAGGGGAGGTAGGACCCAGGTTTCTGGACAAGGAACTATGAAAGCATACTAACCTTCTGTCAGTCTAGCTCAAGTTTTACTACTGTGTGTTATTCTTTCCATTTCTTCCTTTCTTCTTCTTTCCTTCCTTTAATTTTACTCATTTTTTTTTCACCATAAAATATGGAGGAGGGACTGAGAAGAAATAGAAAATTCAATCAGTCTGCTTGGCTATTTGTTAATAGTTGTATCAGTAGTCTTTTCATTTCAGGCAACAGAAAACCCAACCTAAACTGTTAAAGCAGAAAGAGAACTTACTATCTCTTATAACTGAAAAGTCCAGGGCTTTGGGCTAGCCTTAGGCACTACTGTCTTCAGGGGCCAGATGACATCATCAACATCTGGGCCCTCTGTCACACTAAGTTCTACCGATGTTTTGGTGTTTTGGCTGTAATAACATAAAACTCAGCTAATAGAGGCTTCAAGGAAGTGAGGTTTCTTTTTCTCACATAAGAAATCTGGAGATAGGTTTCTTTTTCTCATATAGTAAGTAGCCCAGAATAGGCATAGATGACACTACCATGCAGCAGCTCGGTGATGTTATCAAGAACTCAGCCTCTGGGGCTTCCCTAGTGGCGCAGTGGTTAAGAATCCACCTGCCAATGCAGGGGACACAGGTTCGATCCCTGGTCCGGGTAGATCCCACATGCCACAGAGCAACTAAGCCTGTGCGCCACAACTACTGAGCCGTGCTCTAGAGCCCGCGAGCCACAACTACTGAGCCCATGTGCCACAATTACTGAAGAACTCAGCCTCTTTCTTCATTTCAGCTCCACCATCTTTAGAGTCATAGGAGGACGGCTCCAGTTCCAGGCATTCAAGGCAAAAAGAAGAGGCCAGCTGCATCTGATTCTTTTATCCAGAAAAGGAAATCCTTCCCCAAAGCCCCTAGTTGTTTCCAATTGATTGGACACATAAGTGTCACATGCCACATGGCCACCTAGAAACTAAGGAGGCTAGGAAAGCATGGTCTTGGGTTTTTCTGGTTCCTACAGCAGAGGCAGGGTTTGTCATTGTCGTTGTGTTTTTTGTTTTGCTTCGGCTAATAGTCAAAGAAAAGCCATACCCAGTATTGTGGAATGGTTCTGCCTCTTCATTACAGGGTCTGATTGGTTACTCCATTGTTGTCGTTTCCCAGCCAGGAAGGGAGAAAGTAGAAGAGAAGGGCAAGAAGATTCCTTTTAAGGATGTGATGCCGGAGTTGCACTGATTACTTTTCTTCTGCTTGTATCCCACTGGCCAGAATTTAGTCACATGATCAGAACCAGCTGCAAGGGAATCTGGGAAATGTAGAATTTGGGTAGCCATGTGCCCACCTAAAACTTGAAGAGTTCTGTTACTAACACAAAGAAAGGGAGAGGTATTGGGGGACAATCAGCAATCTCCTCCAGAGCAGTTATAGAAGAAAGGGTTTGAATGGGTATTGGATTAGCCAGCCAACCATTTCTGCCTCTGTCTTATTCTCAGAGCGGCTTACCTTTGAGGAATTAAGACAGCTTCAGCATCACCATCCTGACACCCTCTCTGGTCCAAGCTCATTTGTAAAAGAGCCCAATCTCTTTGCAGCTACCCTGGCCATTCTCATTACATCTCCTTGATTCTGATGGGTCCCCCACCTATTCCTGAACCAAGGGGATGCAATACAGTGCTCTGATTGGTCATACCTGAGTCACCTGCTCTGCCAAATCACCAAGACCTTTATGTGCCTCAATTTGTTCTTCTGTAAGATAGACATAATAGTAGAATCTACCTCACAGGGTTGGTGGAATAGTGCTGCTGGTGGCCATTTTCCATAAATGCATCCTCACTTGACCTACTGACCAGACTCACCCTAACGATGTCATCTTAGAAGACAAGACCTCTAAAAATCAAAGTAAAAAAAAACAAGTTGTACAGCTGCCTATATTTCATCTCACAGTACATTCCAAAGTAAACATATTTATTCAGCACTTGCTTCAGGCACCTGGCACTCTGTTAAGCACTCTACATACATTCTATCATCATTGTCACAGTAACTCCAGGGGAGAGATGCTTTCACTGTTTTCACTGAACAGATAAGGAAATTCAGCTCCTGGCCCTAAGGTCACAGCCAGCGCAGCAATGGAGCCACCAACCTAGGAGTAACTTTGAACCGCCACACTCCACTCCCTTTTGCTGGGTAAAAGTAAGTCAGCCAAACACTTGTGGAATCGTGGAACTCTTCTTGCTGATTGGGGCAGTCACAGGAGAGTACCACTCAGATCTCCCTTAGGGAGGGAACCTGCTGCAAGGGACGTAGCGGGCTAGCCGCCTCCAGCCATGGCACCTTTGGGACCCTGCAGCTCGCACACTGAGCACAGCAGGGGAACCTCAGCCGGGCCAGGACACTCCTCAGCTCTTGGGCTTCCGATCAGCCTAGGCAAGACTTTCTCAGCTTTGCTGAGCTCCAGTCTAAGGTTCTTCCTACCCAACCCTCTTTCCTGTCCTCTCTCCTTTGGCAAGTCTCAGACCTGCATTGTTGCCTGAAGGCTCTTCTCACTGACCTCTGCTCCCCTGCCCTTTATCCTTCATAGATATTCGTTTTTTGCATACCTAACTCCATCCTGGTGTCTGTTTCTCAGAGGACCCAAAATGACATGCTTCTTGTACCTGCTTTGACTCACTGCATGGACTACACCACAGATATGCATGTTTCCAAAGATTCTTGAGTGTTAAAAAACAAGCAAGCAATGAAAAGAATAATTCAAAATTGGGGGTGGGGCGGATCTAATGTAGACCAATGAGGAGGCTCTTGGCCTGACACTCAAAAAGTGGAGGCTCCTTCTCTGAGCAAGTTTTTAAATAGAGAACAACAGCCATTGCTGATTTTTTTTTTTTTTTAATACGTCTCAAAACAGATTTTTTAATATAAATGTATTTATTTTATTTATTTATTTTTGGCTGCGTTGGGTCTTCGTTGCTGTGCGCGGGCTTTCTCTGGTTGCGGTGAGTGGGGGCTACTCTGTGTTTCGGTGCGCGGGCTTCTCGTTGCGGTGGCTTGTTGCAGACCACGGGCTCTAGGCACGCAGACTTCAGTAGTTGTGGCACGTGGGCTCAGTAGTTGAGGCTCGCAGGCTCTAGGCGCACAGGCTTCAGTAGTTGTGGCTCATGGGCTTAGCTGGTCCGTGGCATGTGGGATCTTCCCAGACCAGGGATCGAACCCGTGTCCCCTGCAATGGCAGACGGATTCTTATCCACTGCGCCACCAGGGAAGTCCAAGATTTTTTTAATTATACAAGTTTCAGATGTACAACATTATAATTCAACAACTGTAAAAATAAACAAATTTCAATGAGTACAACATTGGTATTGCCAAAATAATTTTAAGAATGGTAATATCAAACAATTCCAGGGTGCTTAAACTGCTGTATATTCTTTAGACACAATGACTAATTTAATCCTCATAACACCTTGAGGAGGTAGGTACTAAGTCACTCTCATTCTAAAGTACAGAGGTCAAGTCATTTGTCAAAGGTCACACAGTTACAGTCTGGTGGAGTCAGATTCACACTCAGGCATTTTGGTTTCAAAGTGTATGCTTCAATCCTCTTAGTTATATGTCTCATACTCAGCCCACACTGGCACTTTTTGGTAAACTCATTTTGAACTTTCATAACTAATCTGCCTCTTAGCTTGCTGTTGAATCTGTTGAAAAGAAAAACCAATACATAGAATGAAAACTGGTATTTTTAGAAGAGGTTTAATTAAGCTATATTTTGTATTCTATCCTAATTTAAAACTTGAGGTGATTTTTTTTTTTACTTTAGACATTGTTATCTTATTTTTTTTAACTTTTTATTTTATATTGTTTTTTGGTTGGTTTGTTTGTCTTTTTTTAAAATTTGGTTGCACCGGGTCATAGTTGCGGCATGTGGGCTCCCTTTTAGTTGCGGCACGTAGGCTCCTTAGTTGCAGCAGGTGGGCTCCTCAGTTGCAGCTCGCCAGCTCCTTAGTTGTGGCATGCAAACTCTTAGTTGTGGCACGCATGTGGGATCTAGTTCCCTGACCAGGGATCGAACCCAGGCCGCCTGCATTGAGAGCGCAGAGTCTTAACCACTGTGCCACCCAGGAAGTCCCCTTATTTTATAGTGCTGTGGAGTTGATTAACAACGTTGTGATAGTTTCAGGTGTACAGTAAAGTGATTCAGTTATACATACACATGTATCTGTTCTTTTTCAAATTCTTTTCCCATTTAGACTGTTACATAATATTGAGCAGAGTTCCCTGTGTTATACAGTAGGTCCTTGTTGGTTATCCATTTTAAATATAGCAGTGTGTACATGTCAAAAAAATCCGAAACATCGCTGATCTTAAAAGGGTGGAAACCCAGCTGCATTGGGTGTGTTGGAGGGAGTGGGGGAGGGGTCTGAAACTTGCCTGGAGTCACACCGCAGGGTTGCAGATCGATTCCAGTTAGTCTAACTCTCATCCAGATGTTTCCCACACTACTCAGGCAAGGAATTGATTCTTTACAGAAAGAGCAAGGACTTAACTCAGCCAAAGGGAGAAAATGATCAATTAAGCAAAATATCAGTACACTGGCTTTTGACAAGGCTCTCCAAACTGCCGTGGGATTGCCCTTGCTGCCCCTGGAAGCATGCGTCACAACTACCCCACCGCACCTTAAGGCTTATCCAGTGATTGCTAACTGGTAGCACAGGTGGATGCAGCCTACAACCATGCTTGACTTGCTCCCCACAGTGATTTTTATAAAACTTAAAATTAGTTGACAAGATTTATCAACTGGGATATTTCACATGAACATCTGGAGTCCTTGCTTCTGTTGAAAATCAGATGATCTGGCCATACGCATTCTGCACATCCACTTCCTGCTTCACACAGGGCCAGAATCCCCACTACTGCTATCTTACTACACCTGCTGGCCCTGAAGTCTTTTTTGAGTTCACGACGCCAGGGTTATACTGCTCAGGACAGTAAACCTCCCTGATTTTGAGCACTCAGGTTCAGATCATGAGGCCTGGAGAGCACTGGGCTGAAGTTAGCTGTGAGCTCCTTAAGAAAAATGAGCTACTAAGCAAATTAATTTGAGATTAAGGATTTCAAGAGGGAATTTTTTTAAAGTACTTTTCAAGCATTCCAGCAGGAATGATGAGCATTATTAGCACAGCTGGGAGGTCTGTCAGCAGTGACAGTTTGGGGATGGGTGATGACCAGAGGCAGAGACCTTGTATTAGGAGAGGTGGGACTTCTGTCCTGGCTTTGCCCTTACCCATGATACGACCTTGAGGGTTTCCTTCACACTCAGATCAGGTGCCTGGTGTTGTAACAAGAATAATAAGAGCTAATGTCTGCTGAGTGCTTATTACCTGCAAAGCAGTTTGTTAAGTGCTTTGCGAGCCTCCTCCCATTTCACACCAAGCCTCCAAGTCAAGTACCAGTGTTACCTCCAAAGCACAGGAAGGCTTCGTGACCTGTCCAAAGTCAGAGAGTCCATAATTGACACAGCCAGGATTATGAAGCCCAGACACTGACTCCAGAGCCCACACATGTATCTACTACACTGTGACGCTTCCACCTGCTTCACGGGGTTGTCCTGAGAATTATACAAGATGATGTAGGTCAAGTGCTTTTATAAACTATAAAGTGCTACAGCAATGTTCACTATTATCTATCACTTGAGCACTGCAATTTTTTTCAAAATTGGTGCTTTACCTAAAAATTACCAAGTCAGTTTGGTCCGTTTCTGTTTCTTTCAAATTAATGATTTTTTTTTTTTTTTTGAGATAATCAGAGGGAGCCATAACTCAAACATCATTAGTCCTGTAGTGCCCTCTGCTGACAACAGTCAGGAAAATTATGAAATTATAATAGGTGAGAGTGATTCCCTCGGCCCCCTTGAACAACTATTTCTGGAGCACGTACTTTGTCCCGGGCATTGTACCAGCTGTCACATGGCCTAGAGGACACAGGAGGTCCCTTTCCAGGCCAGCCTGCCCCCTGTGATTTCGGTATAGGAAAATGAAAGCCACAGGGCAAGGGTGACCCCACTTCCCATCCTGACATCACAGAGAGGAGCCCAAAGCCAGACAGCGTTGTCATTATCTCCCTTAAAAGGCCAAAGTGAGCCCCAAACCATGAGGTAAAGGGTACTCCTGCCCAGGGATATGCAGGTAAATGTTTAACAGTCAATTCTCTGGCAGGGAGAAGCTCTGATTTGTGGTGTTTGTCCATTTCGATGGTGGAAATACTCCCACTATGACCAGTTTCAAGCTACCAACATGACGATTCACAAGAAGCTTAAAATTTTAACAATTGGCCTCTCGAAAGCTGGCAGGAGCTGGCTCCAACACACCACTTCTTTTATCTCTCAAAAAAAACAGACCTTCTCATCTTCCTCCCCAATCAACTGAACTCGAGAATTCTTCCAGCTGGTCCACACTAAGGATCAGGGACAGATCAGCCTCACCCCAGCAAGGCTGACATCTAACAGAGAAGGGCGGACTGCCAGCTGGAGTGTTCCCTGAGCATCCACTGGTGGCTCTAGCCAATGGTCCACTTCACCTTCCCTCTTTCCAGCTCTGAAAGGGAACCTCCTTCATACTCCACCTCCCTGTCTTCATCTCCAGATTCCCTGCCTCAGCCCGGAAGCCTCCACTCCAGCAGAGGGCACCTCTTGGCTCCTGGAGGAGCCCAGGACCAGGGTGTAAGCAGGCAGGCCAACACTGGACCGTATGCCTCTCACTTTGTCCAACACAAGGAAGAAGCCCTGCCTTGGGCCCAGGAAAGAAGGAGGAAAGTATGGGGCCATGGGTGACCTGGGGAAGCAGTTCCCCATTGTATCCAACTAGAGAGGTGAGCCAGGCAGAGCAAAACCCAGCTGCTGGGAGCTCCAGAGGACCAATATCCTGAGGGCAAGCTTTCTATTCAGCCCAGAAATCATCCCTGGGACCCACCAAATAAAACCAGAAGAATGATGACCACAGTTCTCCAAACAGTAGCTGCCAACCTCCACCTCCCATGAGGTTACCATTGCCCCTTGCTTCCTCCCCCGACCTGCCCTCAGATTTCCTTCCGCAGCCTCAGTCCCCTCATCCCAAGATTCTGGCATCCTAACGGATGAGGAAACCTACAGTGAGAAGACTGAGTTCCACTCTGGCTTGCGTGGGTCCTTGAGAAAGTTTCTAAACCTCCTGAGGCTTGTGTTCTGAAGCCAAAATAGAAATAGTCATCAGAGAGTGCTGTTGAGAGGATTCAATTAGAATGTATGTGAGAAGGACTTTACAAATCAGAGTGTTCCATAAATGTTTGTTATTTTTCTACCTGAGAGAGGTATTTATTTATTTATTTATTTTTGAATTTTATTTTATTTTTTTTATACAGCAGGTTCTTATTAGTTATCTATTTTATACATATTAGTGTATATATGTCCATCCCAATCTCCCCATTCATCACACCACTCCCCCCCGAACTTTCCCCCTTGGTGTCCATACGTTTATTCTCTACATCTGTGTCTCTACTGAGAGAGGTATTTACGTGGGGTGTTTTTTTTTTTTCTCTCTTATTAAAGGAACACATATTCTTTGTGGAAATTTTGAAAAATACATTTGAGAATTAAAAGAAAAAAAATTCAAATCACCTACAGTGAGCCACCATGCACATCTGGTATTTCCCCCAGTCTTTTTTTCTATGTGGATATAGATATACCTTTGTTAAAAGAAAGGATGAGGATATTTATGACTCAGGGGTAGTGGTCTTTCCCTTCTCCAGCCTGCAGGCCTGACAACAGTGTTTCTCTCCATCCCCGCAGTAGGAAAGAGGACAGTTAGTCTCTCACTAGAAACAAGGCCTGCTGGGATCCCAAATAAAGAGACCTTGGAGGGCTTCCCTGGTGGCGCAGTGGTTGAGAGTCTGCCTGCCAATGCAGGGGACACGGGTTCGAGCCCTGGTCTGGGAAGATCCCACATGCCGCGGAGCAGCTGGGCCCGTGAGCCACAACTACTGAGCCTGCGCGTCTGGAGCCTGTGCTCCGCAACAAGAGAGGCCGCGATAGTGAGAGGCCCGCGCACCGCGATGAAGAGTGGCCCCCGCTTGCCGCAACTAGAGGAAGCCCTCGCGCAGAAACGAAGACCCAACACAGCCAAATAAATAAATAAATAAATAATAATTAAAGGTGCTAATAATTAAAAAAAAAAGAGACCTTGGAAATCGAACCTGTTCTTTCTGATAGAGGCCTTCAAACTTTTTGTTCTGCAAGCCAGTTTGGAAAGACCACATGGCCTTAGGGATCTCCTTGCCTGCCTATCCTGATTTGTAAAATCAATTTTTAAAAATTAAAATTGGGACGCTTTTCAACTAGTAAAGCATATATTGCTGCAGTCGTGTTGTTCAAATGCTCATTCTCGGGCACTTTTCAATGTGGAACTGAATTTGCTGTAGGAAATACTTTTGAAAACCTCACACCTTTTTCTGTGGCTGGCCCACGAATCACCAGAGGAACCCATGTAGAACATCAATGCAAATCTGTTCCGCTGGGTTCTCTCTCGGTATCTGACAAAATGTCATCTTTTCATCGACGTTACCAAGATCCTATCCCTCACTTCCGCCCTAAAACAGGTGTTTCTTTGGCTGTCAGAAACGACCTGGGTCTCTCTTCCTCTATAATGATAACGGCTGGGCCCCCCTGCCTGAGTCCACCTCACCCTAACTTCTCCAATATTCCAATCCAACTCGGAGTAGGAAGTAACTCCAGGTCTCCAAACCCTTGGGAGGGGCCGGGGATGCTCACATGACTTAAGTGCATTGATGGGAGAATGTGTCCAAAGAGCCATGTCCCGAATGTCACTTCTGTGTGGCTGCATGTACTAGAAGAGCTTGTGACTAAGTATTTCCAGTCCGGAGGTTTCAGGCTAGATAGTGCAAAAACCAGAACAGGCACTCTTCCCTTAAATGCCTAGGACAAGGCCAGCAGCTTCTTGCCACTGCTTCTCTCCAGACACACATAGTAAATGCAAAGAGCAAAGGACACCCCCTCCATTGGTCCTCTCTGCTGCTGCCAGAACAAAAGTCTCAGTGACTTCTGTCTCCTAAGAGAATGTTTAGCCCACCCAGAGGACAGGCCCTGTCATATTCCTTCAGGGTCCCTTACTGTGTGTGAGAGGTCACCTAGTATCTATGGTAAAAACCTGAGCTTTGGACTCAGCCTGACCTCGGCTTGAATGCTGGCTCCACCTCTCCCCGGGAAGTTTGGCCCCAGGCGAGTGTCTCTACCTTGTGAGCTTGAAGAAGGGGCTGTGAGTGTGTCCAGAGGTCACTTGTGAAAGAACGCTTTGCAGGTGCTCAGGGAATGGTGATGAGGGATAAGGGGCTCCTTCCTGAAACAGGCCGCTCAACACTTCGCTCTCAAGCAGAGCTGCAGCAGGACAAGCTAGCTAGCTGGGCTCAGCAAGGGTCGTCTCACTGCTCTCACAGCCCTGTTAGCAGTTGTCTCTTTTCACTGAACTTCCACAGTCCCCTTGCAGCTCTTCCAAAGTCAGCACCTACCAGTCAGGACTCTTCTCTTTGGTTGAGCTGTGCTTCTGAGCGGCCAACCCCGAGGCCTTTCCCACCTCTCAACCAGGACGTCCCCTGTCAGCAGGGAAAGGTAAAGGTAAAGGTGTTGGGCCATCACCAGCTCTTGGTAAAGCACATCACCTTTTTATGATCTCCCCTTTGTAGGCCCACTTCCCAGCACCCAAAAACAGCAGTCCAAGGTTCCAGAACCTACTTCAAAGCGGGACAAGACCTCTCCGGCTCCTGCCCACCCACCAGCATGCATGCAGCCTCCCTTTCCAGGGGCAGAAGTCAATGTAGAGGCAGGAGCTCCAAGCCCTAAGACCATCCAGATAACTTAATTACGTCTTCAGCCCTCACCACCAGAACCCAGGACATCCAGTTCATCCCTTATCCCTGACTCTCTTCTTCATAAGGCTCAGATGTCACCTGTCAGTGAGGCCACGCCTGAAAAAGCACACACCCCTCACCATCCCCTGTCCCCAATTCCCTATTAAATGCAACGTCTAATTTTCCATGTAGAAAAGTTTTAGAAAAGCACTTCTCTTCCCAAATTCTCTTGAGATGTGACTCAGACAATGTCACCCTGCCAACTTCTTAGAGTCCTTCGTAACTCTCAGGAATCCAGCCTTCCGGCCCCTCCCGCAGCCCTGGGAGCAGCCAGAGCCCTGTGGGCTCAGTCGGATCCCTCTGGGAAGCAGCCATCACATCTCTCGTGGGTTCACACCTTTCGGGGCCATCACGGCAGTTACGGCAAGGCACTTTCCCAACATCCTGATCTGACAAACGGGGAGCCCCTTGGGCTGGGGAACAGCCATGGGGCTAAAACCCTTGCTGGTTTCCCCACCCTAAACAGTCTCCTTCCCCTGATACAGGGGCCCCCCACCCAGGCCTGCTGAGAGGAAAGCTGCAGAACCGAGAGAAGCAGCTTCTGACTGGGAAAGTGAAAGGAACCAAAGCAAAAAGGCTCAGATTACTTGTAGCTGGTCTGGGAGGCCACGGCCAAGCTTTCAGCTCAGAGGAGACAATGAAGAGAGTGTGGAGACCAGGAAAGTGAAACTGAACCTGCCATGGCCGCTGCTGATCTACTCGCCACCCAAGGAAGAAGTCACTGCTGCATCTGCTTCCAGCACTGCCAAGACCCGGAATCACAGAGCATGGCCACAGCTTCCACCAGGCCTGCCTCATCTGCTGCTGGAAGCGGGCCTCACCCGCCCTCCTGCCCCCCTGCCTCCAGTGCCACCAGAGCCTTCAGGCCAAGAGCTTCAAACGCAACAGGTAGCTGGGAACTGTGGATGTCACCAGGCTGCTGCTGGAGCAGGAGACAGGGCCCTTGCATCTCTGGTCTGTCAGAAGCACCTGGAGGAGACTTCCCTGGTGGTGCAGTGGTTAAGAATCCGCCTGCCAATGCAGGGGACACGGGTTCAAGCCCTGGTCCGGGAAGATCCCACATGCGGCGGACCAACTAAGTAACTAAGCCCGTGCGCCACAACTACTGAGCCTGCGAGCCACAACTACTGAGCCTGAGCTCTGGAGCCCACAAGCCACAACTACTGAAGCCCACACGCCTAGAGCCCGTGCTCCACAACAAGAGAAGCCACCGCAATGAGAAGCCCACACACTGCAACAAAGACCCAACACAGCCAAAAATAAATGAATAAATACATTAAAAAAAAAAAAAAGAAGCACCTGGAGGACTAAAGCCATTGGTGCGAAGGACCAGGAGGCCCACCCTCTGCGGGGTTTGCCGGGACAGCTGAGCAGGGTGAGGATTCCCATTCACATGGGCTGGCAGGGTTTAAGGGAGAGGGATGAGAAGGGGGTTTAACCTGGAGACGATCAGAGAAAGGGAAGGGAAGTGGGGGAGGGATGGAGGAGGGATGGGGAAGAGAAGGGAAGACAGGGGAGGGGACCTGGCAGGCAATGCCTAGTTTTAGTGGAGTGGAATATTTTCCCAGTATAAGCCACCAGACAGCTGCCCATCATGTTCACAGAATTATTCTTAAAAGCTTTACAGGAGAAAGTCATTTTTCCAAGTGGCCTGGTGGTTAAGAGTTAGGGATCTAGAGTTAGTCATATAGATTCAAATCCATGCTCTGCTTCTTCCCCCAGGGGTTGCCTTGGATAAATGTCTTTCTAACTTCTCTAAACCTCCATTTCCTCATCTATAAAATGATGACAGTAGTTCCTACCTTTAGGGTTCCTGTAAGAATTAAGTGAGGTAATGTTTATAAAGTACTTAGCACAGTGCCTGGCACATAGTAAACTCTCCATTGTTACTCTTTTTATTATTATTGTCACGAGTGGTAGATAAGCATCTGAATGAACAAGGTTTTCCACAGCTAAACCTTATAGAAGATGCATGTCCAGCCCTAGGACAACAAAGATCCAGAAGAACAAATTTCAAAATAGCCAGTGTTAGGGTGCTAATGGCTCCATCTATAGTGTTCAGTGGATACGGCTTGATCTACGAAGTGTATAGCCAGACTCACTGCAAACATGCTCCATTGACAGAAGCAGACAATTTGATCTCCCTATTTCTTGGTTCTTGTTCTTATAATAAATTTTCTCTGCCTCCCTCCAAGATTGGATCTGCAAGGCCTGAGGATCTTATTAATTCACAGGAAGGGCCAACAGAAGCGGGGAGAGCACTGACACATCATGACCCAGTTCCCCAGACCTGCTCATGGCTGTAACTTGGGCTACGAGCCTTCCTGTTCCTCCCCTGAGAGCACACGGAAGGTGTGGAGATGCCATGACACACTCCACCTCTCAGGACATAACCCACTGTATCAGGAGGTGGACTCATCGTGGCCACCTTGAGGCCCACCCTATAAGCTCAGTTTTCTCGAGGTCACCTTTATATCTTCAAATCAGAGAGGATCGCAGGTGCTTGAGCTCTCCAGGTATGATCCTAGCTCCATGGCACGGGCTCAGAGGTGCTGCAAACCACGCCCCCCAAATCTCCCTTCCAAACCCCTGTCCCAACACCTGATATCTAGACCAAGAAGGTCACTCCTTGTGTCACAGAGATGACAAATAGGTTTCATTGCAAGTGCCAACTCCAAATTATTGAGATTAGATTTTGTTTCAGAAAGATTCTCAGACCTTTTCTGGTCTCAGCAGCATGTTCGCAATCAATTAGCAGTGTCTGCAATGGAGACTGGAAAAGAAGTGCCAATGGTTTTGCACAGAATTGTCATCCTTAAAAAAATTCTTTGGGGCTTCCCTGGTGGCGCAGTGGTTGAGAATCTGCCTGCCAATGCAGGGGACACGGGTTCGAGCCCTGGTCTGGGAAGATCCCACATGCCGCGGAGCAGCTGGGCCCGTGAGCCACGATTACTGAGCCTGCGCGTCTGGAGCCTGTACTCCGCAACAAGAGAGGCCGCGATAGTGAGAGGCCCGCGCGCTGCGATGAAGAGTGGCCCCCACTCACCGCAACTAGAGAAAGCCCTCGCACAGAAACGAAGACCCAACACAGCCAAAAATAAATAAATAAATAAATAAATAAATAAATAAATAATTTTTTTTAAAAAAAATTCTTTTTACATTTACAGTGCAACTATACGGCCAGTGGAGAACACATGAACTTGTG
Source organism: Eschrichtius robustus (assembly GCF_028021215.1). NCBI lineage: Eukaryota > Metazoa > Chordata > Mammalia > Artiodactyla > Eschrichtiidae > Eschrichtius > Eschrichtius robustus. Next base: position 36,570,328 of record NC_090824.1, read on the forward strand.
ATGACTAACAACCATTATCAGTAGGGCCCTGAGGTCACAGGAGTCAGAACAGGGACTTTCTGATAAGGGGATTTGAGAATGGCATGCTGCCTGAGACCTGGTGTTGGTGGTTGAGGAGGACCAGTCTAGATGGGGGCGCAGATGGGAAGCTTGGGTGCCTTTGGAGCAGCCCCAGGCCTTGGGTTTCCTGGGAAGGGACCAAAAGGAAGGTAGCTGCCTCCAAATGGGTCACCAAAGCAAATTCTAGTGCAACCTTTTGAGCCCTACCCTGCTGCCAGTCTGGGGCACTCCCATGCCCTCTGCCCAGAGGGAAGCATACAAAATTCTGACTGCACTGTAAGTGGCAGCCATCACGTACCTCCTTCACTCCAGCTCCAAGCTTGGTACCTTCACACATACTGTACACATCTAACCCACTCCCATGTGGTAGGATTTTCCAAATTCTCCAATATTATACGTTATCGATCTATTTATTGTAATTATCCTGTGCTCATAGTTTTTTTAAAAAAAAATCAAATAGCACAGAAGGGTCTCAGATGAAGAGTAAGCCCCAGCCCCACTTTCCAGAGATAACTACTCTTCAAAGTCTCTCATAGGACACCCATGTCTGTAGTAGCATTATTCGCAATAGCCAACAGGTGGAAGCAACCCAAGTGTTCATCAACAGATTCATGGATAAACAAAATGTGGCATGTATGTACAATGGAATATTATTTCACCAAAAAAGGAGTGAAATGCTGACACATGCCACAGCATGGATCAACCTTGAGGACATTATGCTAAGTGAAATAAACCAGACACAAAAGGACAAATATTGTATGATTCCACTTACATAAGGTTATCTAGAATAGGCAAAACCATAGAGAGAGAAAGTAGACAGGTGGTTGCCAAGGCAAGGGGGAGAAGGGAATGGGGAGTTACTGTTTAATAGGCACAGAGCTTCAGTTTATAACGGTGAAAACATTCTGGAGATGATGGTTGTCCAACACTGTGAGAGCACTTTATGTTACTAAACTGCACACTTAAAACCAGTTAAAACAGTAACTCACGTATATTTTACCACAATTTAAAACAACAACAACAAAAAAGCTGTTCTGTACTCTTCCATGAGGAAGTAGAGGTAATCTCACTTTGCACAGCAGTGCAGGACCCTAAACATGACTGTGCAAGCTGACACCATTCAAACTGACCTAAATAGTCAATGGGGAAAATGATGATTGTTCTATGACCTTTAAATGTTTTGTCAAAACATTAAAAACGCTCTTACTGTCCATTATAAATGTAGAGGGAAAAAATAGTAACTCTATATAATACACTGTTATTTAAAACATTAGGAATTTTGAGAGTTAATGTGTTCTATATCTTGGTAAAAAACTTATCAAGAGTAGTTTGAACAGTGCTTGCCTTCTTTTTCTCTTCACATACTTTACAATGCAGAGCAAGCATCATTTGCATGCCTTCATGAATTTTCATGCTCCTTTGGATCTTTCCAACATTTTACCCATTGAACATTCAATGTGGTGAAATAGATCTAAGGGGTTCTTTAGTGTCAAATGTTTATTTATTTAGTTATTCTATTTTTTGGCTGCATTGGGTCTTTGTCGCTGCGCGCAGGCTCTCTCCAGTTGCAGTGAGCGGGGGCCACTCCACACTGCGGTGCGCGTGCCCCTCGTTGCAGTGGCTTCTCTTGCTGCAGAGCACGGGCTCCAGCCACGCAGGCCTCAGTAGTTGTGGCTTGCGGGCTCCAGAGCGCAGTCTCAGCAGTTGTGGTGCATGGGCTTAGTTGCTCCGCGGCATATGGGATCTTCCTGGACCAGGGCTCGAACCCGTGTCCCCTGTATTGGCAGGCAGACTCTTAACCAGTGTGCCACCAGGGAAGTCTTCAAATGTCTTTTGATGTCACTTTTTCTGAGACTTCATCCTTTCTGTCACCACCACTTTCCTCATTTATACTGACATGCCCACCTTCACTAGGTTCCTCTGCCTGCACATCTAGAGTCTCTGTAATGGCAGCAGTGTCAACATTCCTATGGCCATCTGTTTTTTTTTTTCTAACTTCATTTACATTAGACTCAAATCCTGCAAAGTTATTTGCACAGTGGAGTAAAAGTTACTGCCACACTGCACGGAATCCAAAGTAGAAATAAGTCCTCCATTTCAACCATAGCAGCTTTCTGTTCCTAGCACAATTTAAACTACAAGATGTTGCTACCAAATGTAAAATAGATAGCTAGTGGGAAGCAGCTGCATAGCACAGGGAGATCAGCTCAGTGCTTTGTGACCACCGAGAGGGGTGGGATAGGGAGGGTGGGAGGGTGGGAGGGAGACGCAAGAGGGAGGAGATATGGGGATATATGTATATGTATAGCTGATTCACTTTGTTATACAGCAGAAACTAACACACCATTGTAAAGCAATTATACTCCAATAAAGACGTTAAAAAATAATAATAAAATAAACTACAAGATGTTGAAGGAACTTGAGCTTGCTTTTATATTCATTGGACTTTTTCAATATAATTTGCACCGTAGCTTTGTGCAGGTTTAGATCCCATCCTACCTTTGCTTTGACGTTGCCATTTTCAGATTTTTTGGTCACATACAGTTTTACTTCCGGTGTTATCCCTTTTCATTTATTTGCTGCACTTCCATCTTTGTCGGCCGATTCTCTTTTTTGATTAACTATCTCCATAAAATGGCATGTGGGTTTATGACCGGAAGACAAGGAAGCAACGCAACCAAGTGCTTTGCTGTCTGTGCATGAACTGAATAACAGATGTGCGTTAATTGAATAAACAGATTGGTTTACTAACCAATAGGCTTTAAAATAAGTGACATGACTGGTCACTGATCATGGTGTGCGTCTGTTGTTTATGTAGTGATCTGTGGACTGAAGAGCTAGCGGCGAAGTTTGTACTTTATGCAATTACATTTAATATACAATGGTAACTGAAATTGGACACATGTTATTGGGGGACTGGTGTTCCTTAAAATGTGGTAACTTAAGTTTGTACATATTGGAACTATGCAAAGCAAGGACTGCCTGTAATACTAATGGATGTTTGACTATTTGTTATACACCAGGCCTTATTCTAAGGGCTTTAACCTATAATCCTCCCAACTCCCACTATTAGTTCCCATTTTACAAATGAGGAAACTGAGTCACAAAGAGCTAATAGGCCCAAGGTCACACAGCTGGCTGGCAGTGGTGGAGCTGAGTCTGTGTTTTAAATTTATATGCTGTACTTCCTTTGGTAGAGATGAGAAAGAGTGATTTTTTGGGGGGGGAGGGTGCCATGTGGCTCATAAAAGTGGCAGCGTGTGTGCCAGTCCACCACAGCTGCCTCTCCCTCCCCACCTACCTAGGAAGATTATCATTCCAACAAGAGTACTGATCACCACTTTCCCTGCTCACAGAGGAAGAGGCGTGCAGCCTCAAACACCACCTTTGTTTCTTAATTTTTTTCCATTTCTCTTGGACTAGGTAATGCATTCACATAAGCTAAAATTCAAAAGGTACAAAGGACTACATCATCCTCTCCTACCCTCTCCTCCAGCCATGATTCTCCTCCCCAGAGGAAACCAAGGGTACCAGTTTCTTCTCCCTCTACTCTGAAGCTGTCCCAGAATGTCTCATACCACCTGCCCCTCCTTTCATGTATCTACTAAAACTAAAGTTTGAACAGGGTCAGAATCCTGGGTTATAGAAAATTTTGGAGTACAAGAAATAATAAAAGCACAAAATTTAAAGGTTATCTTGGGTTTGTTTGTTTCCAGGGACTTGAGAACCACTTGGATACCATGAGGAAAAGGAGTTTGCTTTGGAATTTGAGGAGGGAGGAGCAATGAAGAACCAAGAACTCCTGGTAAGATGAATGGGCCAACAGGGGTGCTCAGAGAGGGCCCTGACTCCCGAGGGGAGGAGAGGGGAGGGGATGGGAGGCGAGGGGAGGGGAGGGGAGGTCCGCAGCGCCCTATCCCACCTCGTAGTCTGCCAGTCACTCACGTTCAGAGAGGGCTCTGTTTGCAGGCTCTGAATCTCATACTGTCTATTTTTTAAAGGACTTAAAGGGCAAAGAAAAGAATATCTTCATCTACCATGCTGGCTTTTTCAGGACAATATTGATTTCAAATATTCTATCCTGCTGTCCCCTTGAGCTATCACAAATGTTTTAGAAATCCCAACGTTGCAGTATCCAAACCACATCTTCAAAAGGGCCTCTCTCCTCTAAACCTTTTATCTTCTGCAGCACAAAATCCTTTCTTTGAACACGGATCTCAGATTTTGGGCTCAGATAATAAGGTAATCATGGAATACGTGAACAGAAGGAACTGGCAATTTAAAGGAAAAGGGAGGAACAGTCAATGTAAGAACATACCCTAGCCCATCTTTATTGAGAGGCCGTTTAGTGTAGTGCTGATGGGCATGGATGCTGGAGCCAGTCTGCCTGGGTTCAAATCCCAGCTTTGATGCTTACTAGCTGTGTGTCCTGGACACAGGGGTTAACCTCTCTGTGCTTCAGTTTCCTCATCTAGTAAAATAAGGGGATGGGTACCTGGTTCTGAGGGGCTTTGTGAGGATTAAGTATGTTCATACAGGACAGTGCCTGGGGCAGAGTGGCGCTCTGTATGGAGCTGGTCTAGCCGCTGGGCCCTCACCCTGTGTTGGCTGCTAATCTCTTTACACACACACACACACACACACACACACACACGAATTCATCTAACCTCCACAGTGGCCCTCAGTACTTCCACTTGGCATCTGAGGAAACTGAGACCCGCAGAAGCTAAATGACTTGCCCAAGTCACCCACACGAAGTAGAGGAGCCAGAATTCGATCCCAGCCCCCAGACGCATGCATTTGCCACCACCCTGCACAGTGCGAACACACTCAGGGGCACAGTGAGAGAGCTGTTTTTAAGCCGACCAAGTCCTCGTTTCTCTGCAGCCTTGCACTTCACCGTCTGCTCACCTGGTGTTGCTCAAAACCACTTTGGTTGCCTCGATCCAACGGCTTCTCGATATCAGCCGCTGATTAGTCCACGTCCACCTGACTCCAGTGAAACTGTCATCACGTGCGAGAGTCAGAGGAAGGCCTTCTGACGGGAACGACATCCTCCAGCCACATGAGGTATGGGAGGAATGAGCTTCTGGGGCCATTCTGCTCTCCAGCACCATTGCCGGGAAAGACTACAACAAAGTATATCCGCATCCGCTTCCAGGAGAACTAGGGCAATGTGGAAGGAAGAAAAGGTTGCGGGAATATATGATAGATTGGTACACACTTTGAAGCCTTTGGAAATTATTACTGTCACTGTTTGGGCCACCTTTCACCAATTAATCAATATGTCTGATTAGCTGGGATCAAATTTAGGTTAGCGAGTTATTAAAACACGAATATAAAGTTCTCACAGAGGCACATGATGACTATCGATAAGAATAGTCATTGGACAATAATGTAAACAGGGTAACATAAAGACCATCAGATCTGGAGTGGCCCAAATGAAACTAATTAACGGGCTGCATGTGGCTATACTGACTGCTAGGGGCTGGGTGACTTTCGGCGAGCCATGTAACATCTCTGTGCCTCAGTTCCTCATTGGAAAGGAAAGGGTTTGACTGGGCCATCTCTTTCAACTCAGCACCAATCCAGGCAACAGTTCTGAATGTCTCTTACATGCCTGTCAGATAATGCTCCTCAAAGCACCCTATTTTTCCTCCATGACGCTTCTCACAATGTATAATTATGCACTTGTTTTCATGTTTAATAACTGTCTACCCAGCCAGACAAAGCAAGGACCACACCTGACTCAATCACAACATGTAGCACGGTGCCTGGCACATGTGCATGAATTGGTTCATGAATGAAATGCAGGAAACGTGTTAGACACACACTATTCACTAGGACATAATGTGGTATTTACTAGACCAAGTATGTGAAGAGTCTGAACTTGCAGAGAGCAGTGATTAAATCTAAGAGAGGGAAGGACTGAGAAAGAATTCCTGGAGTTTTGTTTTATCTGCTCTGGGACCCAGAAGATCCCCAGGCAGATATATATGTGTTTGTGGTGCGGGGGAGGATTAAAAACTGGGAGGAGGGAAAAGAGGAATCTTCTGTATTAAGACTATCAAGGAAAGGCTGAAAATACATGTTTGGGGGGAACTTCGAGCCATCTGATATTTCTGGAGCATAGAGTGTGAGGCAAGAATAACCTGGAATAAAGAGACAGCAGCACCATTGATGGGTCAAGGTACCAGAGGAGGCCAGGGAGTGAGGATCTGTAATGTGGGGCTTGGCAAGCACAAGGCCACATCCTGTTCTGAAGCAGGTGGTGAGGAGGAAAAGATGGGAGAAGGCGTATCTGAGCTCTGAGGGGGAAGGAGTCTATTCTTGTGTTCCTTTGACACAGAGGTCAGCAAACTTCTTCTGTGAAGGTCCAGATAGTAAATCTTTTTGGCTTTGTTGACCACATGGTCTCTGTTGCAACTTCTCGAGTGTGCATGTGTGAGGCCAAAGCAGCTACATACAATACTTAAATAAATGACGTGTCTGTGTCCCAATGAAATTTTACGTATGGACATGGAAATCTGAATTTTACATAATTTTTACATGTCACAAAATAGTATTCTGCTTTTGATTTCTCTCTAACCATTTAAAAATGTAAAAACTCTTCTTAGCTCACGGGCTATACAAAAACTGTAGTTTTGGGCTTCCCTGGTGGCGCAGTGGTTGGGAGTCTGCCTGCCAATGCAGGGGATACGGGTTCGAGCCCTGGTCTGGGAGGATCCCGCATGCCGCGGAGCGACTGGGCCCGTGAGCCACGGCTGCTGGGCCTGCGTGTCTGGAGCCTGTGCTCTGCAATAAGAGGGGCCGCGGTGGTGAGAGGCCCGCGCACCGCGATGGGGAGTGGACCCCGCTTGCCACAACTGGAGAAGGCCCTTGCACAGAAGCAAAGACCCAACGCAGCCAAAAAAATTAATTAAAAAAAAAACAAAAAAAAAAACTGTAGTTTGCCAGCCCCTGCTTTGAAGGATATTTATTGAGTTTCTACTATGTGCCAGGCACTAAGCCAGGTTTTTAGGATACAAGATCACTTCCTGCAGGACTCACAGAGTGGCACAGGAATAGGACATAGAAACAAAAGACTACAGTTATATGCAAGCCAAACCCAGTGCCTCATGAATAAATCAATGTCTTCAATAAAAGTATTGCATCAAAATAGCAACATGTGTATCAGTTTGGACTTTGACCACTATGAGGGCTGCATATACCATGCACTGCACAAATCCAGAAGGTGCCATTCACGTAGGCTCCAGTGTAAATGGTGCCCCATGGAGTTGTGTGAGGGCCCTGGTGGGAGCCCAGAGGAGAAATATGAATTCATCCTAAAGTTGTACAGGAAGGCCTCACAGAGGAAAAGGAATTTCAGCTGAATCTTGTAAGCTGAGTAGGAACTTTGCCAGGCAAATAAAGCAGGATAGGGCATTCCAGGAGAAGAAACGGCATGAAAGAACACAGTATGTGCATATAGGAAAAAGCAAGCAGTTCAGTTGGAGCTCAGAGTGTGGAGTGGTGAGCCATAGAAAATGAGGATAGGAAAAGGGCAAAGGGGCAAACCGATGAGGGCCTTGTGGGTCACACTAAGTAACCTGTGGGTCGTCCCATAACTATGCTGTCTGAACAGCAGCCATTAGTCACATATGGGTATTTAAATTACTTAAAATTAACTAAAATGAAAAACTCAGTCCATACTCACTAGCCACATTTCAAGTGCTCAACATACAGTTAGTGGCTGCCATACTGGACACTGCCACTGTCGCAGAAAGTTCTTTTGGGTATGCTGCTCTAGGAGCCTTGAAGGATTTTCAGCAGAGGGGAGGCAGCACCTCCTTTTCATTTTAGAAATAACACACCCAAGTGTGCAGAGTGCACTGGAGCATGGGGACTAATGCAACAGTTCAATGAGAAATCTGACTTTGTGAAAACAGGCAGTGTCAGTGGGAAAGGGAAGAAAGGAACGGATTCGATAGATACTTAGATGATAGATCCTGATGACAGGTGCACGTGGAACTTGAAGACAAACCCCAAGTTTCTAGACTGAGAGTGAATGGCTTCTGTAACTTCAGTGAAATAGCAGGCGAGTCAGCTGCAGAGATTTGGGTAGGAGAGTTGGACTGGCCATTTGTCCCCTCTGGAGCTGTTACAGTGCTACACAACAAAGAGGGTGGGTAGATAACTTTTTAAAAAAATGTTTACTCTTTCATTTCAAGTCACTTTTACTGTGTTATTCCCTGTCCTAAAACAGCTGTTTATCATACTAGCTACCAAAAGTTTCAAGAAGATGAACAACAATCTTAAGATTCTTCTCAAAGCATTATGTTCTCCAGCATTTGTTGAGCGACTGCTATGTGTAAGACACTGAGGATAAAATGAGGCATGAGAGATACGACCTCAGTCCTCAATCTTTGAGATAAAACATTTTAAATCAAACAAATAACATTAGATACCAATGCCATCAATCCCCTCTACTATTATTTTATGTCTGGTTTTGGAAAAGTGATTTATATCAGGTTACTACAATTAACAAAATATCTGAGCAGCTTCAGGACCTTCTGGATATGTACATTTAAGAAAGAGTAAAAGGAGTTCCACCTCTCAGCAAAAGCCAGTAGAAGCTCACTTTCTTAGATATGACTGAATAGGTTGGGCTTAGCAAGCAGACAGACCTGGGTTTGAATCAGGGTTCTGGCACTTATGGCTGCATGACTGTATACAAGTGTAACCTCTCTGAGCCTCGGTTTTCTCATCTGTAATACAGGGGATAATTACCTGGTAGAATCAATTAAGTGAGATAGTACATGAGAATGGCTTGGCAGAATGCCTGATACTTGGAAAGTGTTCAATAAATAGTGGCTTATATCAGTCATTCATTACTGATTTACACAATGCTGTCAGCTGGGCAAGTGAGCTAGCTACGGTTACTGCCTCTCTTCCCCCATATTCTCCATCATTCAATTCTGATCAAAGCCAGGTTGATTGGGCAGAAGCAGTTCTGCTCCCCCTTGTCTTGGAATTTTTTCTGGAAAAGATGCATTATGTATTCTTTACTTGCAAAGAGTGCCTCTTGGCCTATGGCCAGTTTCTCCCCCAAGTCACATGAGAGTTGAGGTATGAAGTAGGAACCAGAACTTGAGCTAAGATCTATCACCATCATTTTCCGCTGATTCCTGTCACCAGTGATTAATAGTGACAAATTCAGGGAGCACAAGACCACAGTTAGATTTACTTCTAGCATAGGGAAATGAACACAGTAAAAATGGACTATTAAATATCCTCAGATGATTTTTACATATTTTCAACACGTTCCCCACAAAACATCAGTCATACTATGGGAAGCCCAAGAGTGGGCCATCTGTCTGTTTCCAAGCCTTCCAGCTGGCTCTGGTCACTTGCATGGTTGGAAACCAAAAATGTCCGCATGCTCCTAGTGGGACTGTGTTCTCATGGCCACCTCTGGTCCAATTTCTTGTTCATGCTGAAATCTGAGTTTCCTTCTAGCCCTGCCTCCTTACTACTGTTTTGTTCCCTTTGCTGGCATGGACCCAAAGAAGGAAATCAGTCCCTTTTGCATTTAATTTGCCAAGGCAACTGATGACCCAACACTTTTTACCAAGGGTGTGGAGTAATTTCTTTTCAGAAAGTAGACGTGATTACGCAGCACCAGACCTGGCTTCACACGTGTGTAACTAATGCCATCCCACAAGCGCCGGTGCTCAGAGGGGCCTGGACTTAGGGTTTCATGCTTTGTGGTCACTTGTCTTTGAAAATCTTTCAAAATTCTTGAAATTTTATCTCTGAATTTGTGCTCTTGTAAGTGAAGTCTGATGGATCAACAGAGCATGCGTCTGGGACTCACTCGCAGTCCTCCCGCCAGCTCCTTGCCTTCCTGGGGCAGGTTCTCAGCTGCACCCCTACTCCAATCCCCATCCCCTGCAACTACCTCCCACCTCTGCATGGTGCCCCAGGCCCCCCTTCCCACCCTCCCCCTGTGACCTACCCCCAGCCTCTCACCTGTCCACGGCGGGGTGGGATGGTGGGCACGTGGAAACTGGAGAAGCTTGGTCTGACTTCCTGGTCCAGGCCGGGTCCGGAGTGGGGAGCTTACAGAGGGTGGGCGGCACGCGCATGCGCCGAGTCGCAGCCGGAATCCGGGTGCCCACAAGGATCTGCACTTGTGGAGTTCCCTATGCATGAGGGAACACGGGTTAAATAGCAGATTAAAACCAGAGAGAGACTGCAGTTGAAAGAAAAAAGGCTTTATATTTTAGTACCTCTAACGTAACCTTTTGCTGCATTTTGAACATTTTCATTTTGCAACGGGCTCCACAAACTCTACAGTCGGTCCCGGCTGTCGTTCAGGGCGTTTCTCACCATCAACATTTCTCGCCACGTTTCTTTGATTCTTCTTGACTCCCATGGAGCCTGCTCATCTCCGTCTTTTCCTGTTCACTTCTCAATCCTTCCTCCGTGCCCGGCCCCAAACCCCAAGTTGTCCTCACTGTGCTATGCAGAGTTATTTAACACTCTTTGTTTCCATTTTCCACCTTCCAGGTCCAATTCCTGGAACCTAACTTTTCATGACCAAATGACCTAGAAAATGTTTTGTGAAACAAAAAACAGGTTTCCCTCTGAGAGAAATTCTACCATCAGTTTTTTTGGTTTTTTTGGCTGCATTGGGTCTTTGTTGCTTCTGCGGGCTTTCTTTGTTTACCGTGAGCAGGGGCTACTCTTCCTTGCGGTGCGCAGGCTTCTCATTGCAGTGTCTTCTCTTGTTGCGGGGCATGGGCTCTAGGCGCGTGGGCTTCAGTAGTTGTGGCGCATGGGCTCAGTAGTTGTGGCACACGGGTTAGTTGCTCCACGGCATGTGGGATCTTCCCAGAGCAGGGCTCGAACCCGTGTCTCCTGCATTGGCAAGCGGATTCTTAACCACTACGCCACCAGGGAAGCCCTACCATCAGTTTTTTAAGTAGCAGGATTTTTTTCCTTGATTGCGTGTGTATAAATCACCAATTACTTTTCATCAATATTTATCAAGTCACATTCCCTGGAACATTAGTCCCACAGAAGAGCCCATTTGAAAAAGAGAAAGAAAAAAATTCCAGGGACAATAAGTTTGGGAAACACCAAATACTCTGCTTCCCTCCTCCCAACTTTTTTTTTTTTTTTTTGTAGATGTCCTTGTGGCATTACTTTATTACAGAAACTGGTTTTGGGACTTCCCTGGTGGTCCAGTGGTTAAGACTCCACGCTTCCACTGTAGGGGGCGCCGGCTGGATCCCTGGTCTGGGAAATAAGTTTCCACATGCCCAGCGTTGCGGCAGAAAAAAAAAGAAAGAAACTGGTTTGATTTTATTTAAAATAGCATTTCCCAATTTATTTGTCAATGGAACTCATTTCTTGGGGAACAGCTACTAATTGCCCACTTTGCAAGAATTGCTTGAGAGCTGGCAAACTTTTTTCTGACCATGGCCCACTAATAAATATTTTAAGCTTTGAGGGCCATTTAGTGTCTGTGCAACTACTGACCTCTGCAACCACACACAATACATTACTGACCATGGCTGTGTGCCAATAAAACTTTATTTATGGACACTGAGCTTTGAACTTCCTATCATTTTCACATGTTACAAAATACTGTTTTGATTTTTTTCAACCATCAAAAAATGTAAAAACCATTCTTAGCTCAAGGGCCAAACATAAACAGGTGGTGTGGGTGGTTCTTGGCCAGCAGGCAGTAGTTTGCCAATTCTTGACTTAGAAGACCAAGAAAAAAAGTTACTTGTAAACACAAGTTGAGTACCGTTTCTCTACCTTAACGGTTACTGATTCTGAATTTTTTCTAATTGAGCGTTTTGTATTTGGGCTATTTTTAAAAACTGTTATTACCACTTGTGGTTCAAATGGTTCCTGCTCCCAATACTTCAGCTCTTGGTTATAAATAATTATCTCATGTCTGCTACTAATTATCTAATTATCTACTAATTACCTCTCAGCACACGCCCTCCTGATCCAAGCAGGTTAGCTCTCCAAAGCACCTGCCCTCTGCCTTTTGTATTCCCTCTTCATTCTCCATTCTTCAGTTACTCTGATACTTGTCAAGGATAGAGTCTGGATGCAGTAGAACCAGTCATGTTCCTTGAACTCTTTCCATTTTCACGTTTTAAGATACATATACTTCCCTAGAGCCCAACTCCAGAGCCAAGGAACTGAACCACAAAGCAGACACCCACATGCTTTACAGAATAACTTACTCATTCCCAGTCTTTTCATAATTACACCCACAGACACATGTTCTTGACTTCATGACATGTCCCATTCTCCCTTAGAAATACATGGGCGCATCTATTTTTGAACTAAGATGAATTAAAATTAATTTTCTGAGAAGTTATTAAGATTATCGCTTAAGATCACTGAAGGTAGCCTTGGAGTTGCAAAAACTCAGTTTGAAATTACATTGCATGACATACACTTTAAAGGTCTAAATATATTTGTGTTTTGTCTCCCTTTTAAAATTCCTTTACAGTGGGTATGTGATGGGAACAGAATCAAACGAAGAAATTATAGAGCAGCATCTGTGGGAAATGATGAAAAGGAAAGATGCATGTGATTACTTCAGTGTTCATGTGACCACTTGTCTCTATCTAATTTAGAAACAAACAGAAATTGAATGACAGAAAGTCACCTGTGAGCTTGAGAAACTCTATCAGTTCCTAGAGGATAAGGGAAAAATTCTTCTGTCCCAACTGAGGGACTTCAACAAAGCCATTTTAAGAAACAAACATGAACATATAAACAATGTCTTAAATGAGAAGTTACTCCTCAACTACCCACACTCGGTCAATAAAGTTTTGAAGATGGGATGTATTGGAGGACTGACCATCAGGATGGTGGCAGTGGGTGGGTAGGTGGCTGGTGACATTCATCCTTAGGCAACTCCAGCCATATGGTTTGGAAGATATATGAGGGAAGCCATCAAAGCAATACTCCAGGAGGAAAGCCATTGGTATTGTTCATGTCTAAAAGCTCCCTAAAGACTCAGGCCTCATTCTAAGGAAGGGGAAGTTGATTACCTGATTCCCTGATTACTTTTGACATAACACTCTTAGAATATTTACCCCTGCAGCACAGCCAGAGCCAGTGGCTGGGGCATCAGGTGGCGAGTCAGAAGATACAGACTGTCTTCTTAGCTGTGCCACTGACTTGCTGGGTGAGCTTGAAATTCCCTCTCCAAGTTCTGTTTCTGCCACCATCGTTACCAGATGCTGAGAAGCACATCAAGGCCTTAGAGTCCAGTGGTTGAGAACATGGGCCCTGAAGCCAGACTGCATTCAAATCCTGTCTTTCACCTGCAAGCTGGGAGACCTTCTTGACGTTCCTTAGCATCTGTCTCTGTGTTGAGTTTCCTCTTTTTGACAAATGTCACTGGACGAATGTTAGTCATTATTGGGAAGATTAAGAAATGCCCTTATCCCCTCCTAGCCCTGCCTCAGGGGTAGAGAGGGAGCCAGGTCTAGCCCAGGTGGCAGTGAGGATCTAGGGATTTGAGGGACAATAGCAGAGAATCCTCATCTGATGCAATGAGACACTGACAACAAGGAGAAGACAACATGCTTATTGAGGGCTGATGACGTTCCTTTGCGTGTGGTACTATGTGCACATAACAACTCTGTGAAGGCTGTTATTCTGATTCTAATTAGCTCCATTTTGCAGATGAGTAACCAAGACTTAAAGAGATCAGGCAAGTTGTTAAACATCCCAGAGCTAGTAAGGGGCAGGGCAAATATTTCAAGTCAGGTTCCTTGGCTCTAAGGCACATAAACACTGCACAAGCTAAGGATAAAAATTCCAGGAGATGGGAAGTTATTGCTTAGTGGGTACGGAGTTTCTGTTTGGGGCGATAAAAAGTTCTGGAAATAGTGGTGGTGGTTACACAACATTGTGAAGGTAGTGAAGGCCACTGAACTGTACACTTTAAAATGTTCAAAATGGTAAATTATGCATTATGTAGATTTTACATACACAAGCACCAAAAAAATGCCAGGAGAGAGTTTGGAAGGGCCCCAAAACTCCCTGAGGTCAAAGACAGATATGGAAATCAGGGACCAACCTAGGAGTCAGCAATTGAGAAAAACAAAAACTAGAATGTACTTTTGTCCCTCCCTTGCAAAGAAGATAGTTTGTAAAACTCTGGAGCAATAACAAACTTGAGTTTATTCCTTGAAGAAAGCATTTTGCACCCTTGGAAGCCTACAAACTCAAACACACCAATTTTATGAGCCATTGCTAGGGCTTCACAGAGAAAATATATCTTAAAAGCTGGAGAACTACCAAGGGGGAGAAACCCCACCTTTTAAATGAATAAAGCCATAATAAGTACACTGACAGCTGTGTCTGTTGGACAATATTTCTTTCTTATATGATTAAGATTTAGAATACAAAATGTTCTTGCCAAGTAATAAATGAAGTTAAATAAATGTGTGAAAGAGTCAGGAAAATAGAACAGACAACACCTGTGTAAATCCCACAAGAGAGATTTACAATAAGCAGGTTCTTTCCAGTCATAAAACAGCCTATAAAACAAAAGCGCACGATGAATGCTGGTCCACTTCGTTAAGGAAGCTGTGGATTATCTAGGAAAAGTCATGGAGTCTCATTCAGGACTTGGGCTGGCATTTGGGGAGTACCTGAGCCCTCTTTGTTTTCTTTACAGAATAGCAGGAACATCTTAAACTGGTATGTGAAGGGACATGGGCCAAGGGGGAAAAACAGTGGTGTCATCAGATGTCTTGCTTTTGCTTCTTTATCCAGAGAGTAAAATGGTCCAAACATGAACAATTAGCCTGGCAGGCTCTGACATAATTAACAACACTCCCTCTACCCTCGTCTCCTTTCCATACAAGGCATTTGGCTGGATCCCATAGAACCTGGGAATGGCCATTTTTTCCATTGGGTTAGGGGCTCCAATCAAATGCATTAGTCATGAGCAGTTGCTGGAGGCCTGGCAGTTGATAAGAAGGTGGTTCACTGAATTCCTTGTAGACTTGGGTCCATGTGGCATAGAACTAGGGCCACTTTCTCCCTACTGGCCTCTTCCCTGGTGATCCAGAGCACATGTGAGGGCAAGGTCTTGGAGAAGACTGTGTCTCCATAGAAGAGGAAGGTCCTGGTAGGGGGGCTGTTTATTCCCGGTAGTACTGCCCTTGCACCTGGGCAACAGGCACCGCTGCCTTAAGCCCTATTAAAAGTCCCCTCTCTGGCCCTCCACTGGGAGCTGCCCTCCCTCAGGACCAAAGTGATATTTTCACATACACACACACAACCAAGCCCCAGCCCCCTCTTCTAGACAACAGTCCCCAAATTTCCTGTCCAAACAGCCCTGAGCTTACTTCCAGGGACTGCATTGTCTTCTTCTCTGGTTAATGCTCCCAAAACCCAAGGGTGGCCAAGGGCAACATATGGATGGAGCTCAGACATGCAGACTGGTGTGTCCACATGTGTGTGCACAGGCCCCTCTCAGTGCAGAGCAAAGCCACAACGGGAAGAGAAGGGGGGTGGGAACGGCTGGGCAGGCACTCCCTGGACTGCCATGTCCCTGGGCAGAAGTCCAAGAAGTCAAGAATTCTCAATTTGAACTTGACCTTCTAGGTTACTATGAAAGTATACGTGTCAAAGTAGGAGGATACAACTTATTTTATTAAGCAGTTCCCTGGCTTGATCTATAACTTTTGAAGATGTAGACATGTGGTGTGTGGGCCTCCATTTGTCCTTTCCCCCCAGGCCTTGCAAATGTGAGGGGAGGGCTTGTTCCTAGGTTGCATCCTTCTCCTCCAGATGCCACTTCTTGGGAGCAGAATGTGCAGATCGCCCTCCTGCTTATACCTAAGAAGTAAATCAACTCATCCTTGTTTTGCAAAAAAGTCTGTGTTTATTCCTAGAGGTGAAAACATTAAAGCTAAACCATTAGTCTCCAAGTTAACTGAACTGGGCAAGAGAACCAACACTTTCTCCAGGAGAGGTGAACAACTCAGTGATATCCCACAGGAGCTAAAAGGTGATGAAAAGTCCTGCTTCCCCCTGGGGCAGTCACTATTGGTCTAGGAACAGAGGAGGGAGGCAGGCTTCTCCCTGCAGCTGGAAAGCAGCCCTGGCTTTTTCTTAGTGTGAAGAGAAGATACATGTGGAAAGCACCTGTTGGCTGGGAGCTCAAAGCATTTTCCTTTTTCTGTCCCTAAAGAACCTGTCGACTGCCCTGGAGGAGACGGGAGGTAAATTGCTCAGAATAACAAGCCCAGTGAGGCATCTAAATGGGCACCAGCCCGTGTTACTTATGGAAGGGAGAAGGGATAATATGCCTGGCAAACCCTGGAGACTGAGACAGGTTTGTCAGCAGTCAGCTGACCTGAGTGTGCAGAGAGGGTGCCAGGCAGGGCCCCTTATCACATTCCTTGTCATCCTAAAGTGTTTCAACACACTTAAGGAAAGCACCTGGGTAGGGTTATTGACATGCACGTGGAGAGAGAGGAATCAGGCCCCCGGAGGAGGGAGAAGTGAGGGGTGAGCGATGAGCAGTGGGTCTGGGCGAGCTGATAGGCTGAGCTTGGCCGGCGGCCTCGGGATGGCAGTAAAGCTTAAGCCTAAGAAAGGCTGGCTCCTGACCACTCAGCCCAGTGCTGGGAGAAGGGCCAGAACTCAGGGAAGGGGGCACGTGCCCGACCCTAAGAGCAAGCGCCTCCTTAAACTCTATACCTTTGGCACCTTGTTTGCCCTGCCCTCACCAGGCGCAGCAGGTGGTTCTGAGGCACATGCTGAACTGGGCCACACATGGGTCCCCCAGGTTTTCCCTGTCTTGAGAGAGGAAAATTAAGGCCTGCTGCAGATACGCGGTCCTCTAATGGCTAGCGGGCTCGCCCAAGCCTGGGGCAGGCAGGCTCCCCTTCCCTGGCAGAGATGTGGAGGGCACCGCCCCAGCCACAGCCTTCTTTGGACTCAAGGCTGCTCTCCCAAACTGACCTCATCCCTGCCCTCAGCCGCCCACCCAGCACTCCCTCTGGTCGCCTCTCCCCAGACAATGTGATCCTAGACCCAGAAACTGCCAGTGCTTACCTCCAAGCAGTAGGTGATGTGAGCAGACTAAACACAGGCAAAACTATCTGTGCCTTCCAACCTAGAGAGGTTCTCCTCTCTCTGTGTGCTGGGCACTGTGGGATTTTGTCAGGCAGGCACTACTGGGACATGTAGGTGGCCTTTAATGGCTACTGGGGGCTTGGCGTTGTCAAAGAATCTGGGAAAAGGAAAGAGTGGTTTAAACTAAAACCTGAAAAAGGCTGTAGGGATCTACCAAAGTCTCACCCACCTCTGCAGCGACATCTCTTAAAAGACAGACCCAGGAAGATGCCAGTGTCTTTGGACTATGAAGGGGGTCATGTGTCATTCCACAATGTGGTGATTTGACTCCCATTTTACCTTCTCATCCATGTTTACTGAGAAGATCTTTCCTTTTTTCTGGTTGCCCTCAAAAGGGACCAGTGCAACCCTTTGCCCCTAATAGGAAGCCCCTTCTGAACATATGTTTTCCCAAGAAACTCAGGGTGTGGGTCAGAAGCAATCAGGAGCTGCTGCTTTAGCCATCTTTGCTGATGGCAGGAGAGCATGGGACTTGTCGCTTATGGGACAGTTTGCGTGGTCGACAACATAAGCAGAAATAAAAGGAACTGGATATCCCCTAACCATGTACCTGATCCTATTTTAGTGCAGTAGTCAGACTTTTCAGAGCTCATTCTTTTCTTCTTTTGATACTTGTGTCTTCATCAAATGCCTTTAAAGCTCTACTTCAATCTCTCAAATAAAACTCAACTCACCTGCTCTAAAAACTCCTCCGCTCAGTAGCGAGGAGAACAGGTGAAGATAATTGTGTAGCCATAGAAAAACCTTTATGACAAAGGCACTATCAATAATCATATTTAATACATACATGTTATTTCCATAGTAAGATGTAATGGGAGGGCAAAAATTATGACTCTAAACGTTCTGAATAGTATCTAAAGTGTATTCCAGACAGACTGTGTGGCATGAGTATACCACCTCATAATAAAGACTTTTCTAAGTTTCAGCTGATAGGTTCAGCGTGGCTTTCTTAAGGACTGGCAAAATTAGAGACACTACTTCTCCATCTAGTCCAGATGGTACTTCCATTTCCATTTATAGCAATAAGGTATTATAGAGCCTTAAAGACGAAGACTGACCAAAATAATTTTACTTTCCCTTCATTTCCTATTAAATGCAGCCCCAAGCAATATCCACACTGTTCCCTATCCTCTGCCTGAGGGTGGTATTCTTCCATTATCTGAATGATCCCGGGCCCCCAAACTGGGCAGCTCACTGGGACTGGGGGTGGAGTACAGAGGGGGCAGCCCATACCCGTAGTGGGGCATCTGTCGATGAGGGAAGATGGTCTGCCTCTTGTTTACCACTTTCCTCAGAGCAGAAATGGTCCTCCCACAGCACTATCCTGTCACGGGGGGACACATTGAGACCTGAGAGGATGTGCGTCCCTATTCTAACATAAAAAGCATGTGTGATTTCTAAACAAAGACCTACTTTAACAGGAAATGTGTAGACATTGTTTGTTCTCTTCCTTTATTGCAACTGTCAGCCTATCTTCTGGGAAGGGTGTTCAGATCTTGGAATTCCACTGCTTAATCCCAGTAGGTAAGCACCACAACACGATGTGTAAAGAACATCGACTCTGAAGCCTGACTGTACTGATAGGTTCAAATCCTGACTCTGCCACTTAATAGCAGTGAGATTTGAGGTATATCCCTCAACCGCTCTGTGCCTCGGCTTTACTGGACTAATGAGAGTCTTGCCTCAGAGGGCTGTTAGAAGGCTTACACGAGTTACTACTCATGCAATACTAAGCACTTAGTAAGTAAAAGAGTTTGTGAAGTAAATGATAAAGTCTATTCATCTTATATGCCTCCCACAAGGACATAAAATCGTTTCTTGGTGGTGTTAGAAGGTCTCAGGCCCCATAAGGTATTTCCCAAGGGTCTTGCATAACAGAAGCTCAAAAACTTATCATGAGCTGAGGTTACACCTGTTGTAGACCCTAGTCTTAGAAAAATCTTTACAAAAACCACACTGAAATAAGCCAAGTACAAAATGAACTTCCCCCCTGAAACTATTATAAACAGAATTACTTTAACCAAAGGAATTTAATCTACTTATATTTTGAGGTGGGTTTTATAGCTATCCCTCTGTTGAGTTGGATACAGACACAATTTTTTAAAACAATTTATTGAGGTGGAATTCACTTAATTTTTTTTAAATCTTTAAACCACCTAGTTGAGAGAATAGCTGGAAAGAGGATCTCCAGCTTTTACCTGCTTGCAAAGCTACTCCCAAGCCTCCCCAACATGTGCCCTCCAGGCAAGATTTTACCACCTCACTTGGTAAATGAGAAGGACCTTCCTCGTGCTGTAAATGTACTAATTCATACTATATGAATGGTATGTTTACTATGTGGTTATTATCAGGTTGTGAAGCTATAATGGGCAGATTTTACAAGACCCTTCCTTTTGTGTAGGGACTCATTTGAGTGAATCATCACAGAATGTTTCTAAAGTAGGTAGAGCCAAAGACTTAAGTAGGAAGGGCTTAAAGATGTCCATCCGTACTGCCTGAAAGCTCAGCTGTGAACTAGGTGTGCCCTTATACTAACTTGTACTAGGAGAAAATGAGAGGCTTCTAGAGATTCCAGCAGGTTGAATTTTAATGAAGCTGGTGTTTGCCTCTGCTTGGAGCAAGATGTATTTGTTGGACCAGCTTCCCTGCACTAGGAAACAAGATGGCACCCAGAGAACACATGACTAAGAGGCAGGCAGAGGAACTGGGAGGATAGGAAAACAGACCAGGTGCCTGCAAAGTTATGCTAGGCCTGTAAGAGTTAGCGTGAAATTATTTCAAGAGCAGGGAAACTTAGGGCTATGTACAGGTCTTAGATATTTTCACAGAATTTTTTAGAATAAGAAACCAGACATAGGTGGCTTAATTGTTTTTACGTTGTATTATCAGACATTATTTTCCTTATATATTCCTTTGATTTTTCATAAAATAACTTTTGTTCCCATTAACTCTTTCAACTCTAGTATGGGAGTTTTGTCCATGCTTTCCTTGGAGTAAATAGGGGGTACGTTTTACCCCTAGGGCCCTGAGCAGTGGGGAAGGAGGATTCAAAAATGAGAGAAGTTAAAGGAAAGACAAAAACTCAGGAAGAAAACTGCCTCTCATGCCAGCTAAGCATCTCCCTCTAGCCCCTCACCCTGGCTCAAATCTCTGAACCAGGCACGCACTTCCCCACTCTCGGAAAACAGCCTTCCCTCTGCCTCCCATGACCCTCTTTTCTTCAAAATCCATCACATAGCCAAGACCTTTCCAGTTGTGCCCCATTTGTTCAGTCTGTCCAAGTCCGCCAGTATCAGTCTTTCTTCTTTCCTTCTTTATAAAATTTAATTTAATTTAATTTAATTTAATTTTGGCTGCACTGGGTCTTCGTTGCAGCGCATGGGCTTCTCTGGTTGTGGCGCGCAGGCTTCTCTCTAGTTGTGGTGCATGGGCTTAGTTGCCCCACAGTATGTGGGGTCTTAGTTCCCCAACCAGGAATGGAACCTGTGTCCCCTGCATTGGAAGGCGGGTTCTTAACCACTGGACCACCAAGGAAGTCCAGTCTTCCTTCTTTCTTATGTCCTCATTCTTTTTCATAGCTGCAGTTTGCCTGTAAATTTGTGTTCTCTCTTGTTATTATAAGTATTCTGTACCATATACATAATTTTTACATTGTCCTATTAGCTTTGAAGTTCCTTGAAGGTGAATAGCTTCTATCTCCTTTTTAAGTCTCTACCGTATCATTTATATTAAATGATCTTCAAAAGTAAAATATCTTTATTGTGTTTTTAAATTTTTCTTAATTTAAAAAAATTTTTAATTTAATTTAATTTATTTTTATTTTTGGGTGCATTGGGTCTTCGTTGCTGCATGCGGGCTTTCTCTAGTTGCGGCAAGGGGGGGCTACTCCTTGTTGCGGTGCGCGGGCTTCTCATTGTGGAGGCTTCTCTTGTTGCATAGCACGGGCTCTAGGTCCGCGGGCTTCAGTAGCTGTGGCCCGGACCAGGGCTCAAACCCGTGTCCCCTGCATTGGCAGGCGGATTCTTAACCACTGCGCCACCAGGGAAGTCCCTATTGTGTTTTTTTAAATGCATCACACTAAAAAAATCCAAATAGTAAAGAAGAAAATTCATAATTTCATCCCAAAGAGATAATATTTTTAACATTTTGGAATATATCCTTCACCACACTTGGTGTTTGCAGGTATAAAAATTGACAAGATTGGGGATCTTCTATTCTATTTCACAACTTTCTCCTTTTATTTTTATGTTGCACAGATGTACTTCATTCCTCTGAATAACAATATAATATTCCAAGGCATAGATGTTTCAAAATATTATTGGTCTATCAGTAGGTATTTAGGTTGTTCCAAATGGACTTTTAGGTTATAAGAAAGATGTCAAGGATGACTCCCTTATTACAAGCTTGTATTTCTGGGTAGATGGTGGTAACACCAATTAAGATGGAGAATACCAGAGAAGTAGCAGGTCTTGGGTAGATAATTAGTTGTTTCTTTTCCCTGATTATTTCTCTTTACAGTAATCTAACCATCAAAATCAGGAACCAACATCAATACATTACTGTTATTGAATCCTCGTGTTCCATTCAAGTTTCACTAATTGTCCCAATATCATCCTTTATAGCAAAAGGATTCAATCCAGGATCATGCATAGCATTTTATTGTCATATGTCTGCAACTCGCTTCAGTCTGAAATAGTTCCTCAGTCATTCCTTGTCTTCAATGACCTTGAAACATTTCAAGATTATAGGGCAGTTGTTTTCAAGACGTTCCTTTTTTGGGGTTTGTCTGTTGTTTCCTCATGATTAAATTTAGTTTGTGCATTTTTGTCAGGAATATCACAGAAAAGATGGTAGCTCGATCAAGCACTCAAGAGGTGCTCGATGTTGATTTGTCCCATTGCTTGTGATGTTAACCTTGATCACTTGATTAGGTGGTATCTGCCCGTCTTTCCCACCATAGTTACACTTTTTTTTTGTAATCATCAAATATTTGTTGGGAGGTACTTTGAAGTTATGTAAATATCCATTCCTCATTCGACTTTCATCCATTACTTAAACATCCTTTCATGCTTTTTTTTTTTTTTAATGTTTTGGCCGCACCGTGCAGCATGTGGGGTCCTAGTTCCCCGACCAGGGATTGAACCCCTGCCGCCTGCATTGGAAGTGAGGAGTTCTAACCACTGGACCACCAGGGAAGTCCCCGCTTCGTGCTTTTTGGCTGAATTTTTATTATTATTTTGGTTGCCAAAGTGATTTTCTAATTCTACCTTTATTTCATATTCATTAGTTGGCATTTCATGGTTAAAAAAAAAGCTTTCTCCTCTCTCCATTTATTATTCATTTATTTCAGTATAGACTCATCTATTCTCATTTTATTAAGTGGGTTATAATCTATAACTATTGTTATTTACCTTGATACTCAAATTATCCCAGATTTGGGAAGTTGGGGTCCCTCAAACTGGCTTCTCTGTTCTTTTGACATATCTCCATTCTTCTTCTAGATCTTCCTTAATTTCTCACACAAAAAGAATTCTAGGCTCATCTTGTACTTTCCTTGCCCCAGCCCTGAAATCAGCCATTTCTTTAAAGAGTTCTTTTAGCGGAGAATGATATTTAGAAGACGAGATCTGGGTACTGGTATGTCCATTGCTATTACAGTGCTGCCCCTCCCTGAATTTCTCAGAGTATAGAGCTAAGGAGATCTATATTTCTATATCTATATCTATATAGATATAGATATATAGATATATCCTAACTTCTCTCTCTGATATGGCGACATCTGCCCTTCATTATTCTTAATTCATTTATTTGATCAAGACCCCTGTATATAAGCAATCTTCTGTTGCCACCACAACCCTTCACAGATGCCCTCATCACCTCACCTGGCCCCCCTTCTCCCGTACGCTGGCATAGAGGCCCTTCTCACTCAACTCAGATCCTGACAACCCTGTTGGGCAATCACTATCCCCTATTCATAGATGATGCCTCAGTCCATTTGGGTTCCTCTACCTGTGACAGGCCACTGAAACTACCACTACCCACTCTCCATTGGTGTATACTTTGTTTTGGCCCAAGCTAATAGGACAAAATTATTCAGAAGGAAGGAGGGAGATAAGGAAAATATGTCCCTGATTATTTTTCAATTAAAAAATTAATGCAAATATCATTGAAGTTAAAGACTTAGGAAATTTTTTTTAGAATAGAGATTGAGGGGACATGACAACAAAATGCAGTGTGGAATCCTGGACCAGAAAAAGGCCATTATTTGGCAAGTGATGAAATTTGAATAAGATCTATAGATTCATTAGTAACTTTATATCAATGTTAATTTCCTAGTTTTGATCATTGTACTATGACTATGTAAAATACTAACATTGGGGAATCTGGGTGAAAGGTATGTGGGAACCTTCTGTATTATTATTGTACTATTTTCTATAAGTATGATATTATTTCAATATAGAAATTTTTTTAAGTACAGTTGACCCTTGAACAACTCGGTGTGAATCCACGTATAACTTATAGTTGGCCCTCTGTATCCATAGTTCCTCCACTTCTGTGGAGTCAACCAACCACGGACTATGTAGTACCGTAGTATTTACTATTGAAAAATATTTACATGTAAATGGACCAAGGCAGTTCACACCCACATGTTCAACGGTCAAATGTATTATATTCCCTTTAGAAAAAATTTAAATAATATAGAAGTATTCAAACTAGAAAATAAGAAATAGTACCAATTTTACACAAACTCACCAAGAAAATAGAACCAATAATGGACCAATATCCTTATGAATCTAAATGTGACAATTCTTAACAAAATATTAGCAAATCAAATCCAGCAATATGTAAAAAGCATAATACATCATGACCAAGTAGAGTTGATCCCTGGAGTGCAAAGTTGGTTCAACTTTTAAAGAAATCAACAGTGTAATTCCCCATATCAGCAAACTAAAAAGAAAAACTATGTGATCACCTCAACAGATGCAAAAAAAAAAAAAGGCAAAAAATATTTGCCAAAATCCAACATCTTTTCATGATAAAAACACTCAGGTAACTAGGAACAGAAGAGAACTTTCAAACTGATAAAGAACATTATACTTAATGGTGAAAAATTGAATATCTTCCCCCTGAAATTGGGAACATGGCAAGATGTTTCTTCTCACTCCTTCTATACAACACTGAACTGGTGCTCATTGCCAGTGCAATAAGACAAGAAATAGAAGGCATACATTTGGGAAAAAATAAAACTACTATCATCTACGTAGAAAATCCCAAAGAATCCATAAAACAGCAAAGAGAACTAATGAGTGAGTTTAGTAAAGTCACAGAATACAAGGTCCATACACAAAATTCATATCTCAATATACTAACAGTAAACAATTACAAATTGAAATTTTAAAAATAACATTCACATTAGCATAAAAAACATGAAATTCTTAGGAATAAATCTAATAAAACATATGCAAGATTTAATGCTGAAAACTGTAAAATATGGCTGAGAAAAATTAAAGAAGACATAAATTAATGGAGAGATATGCCATGTTCATGAATCAGAAGACTCAATATTGTTAAAATGTCAGTTCTCCTTAAATTAACCTGAAGGTTCAAAGCAATCCCCATCAAAATTCCAGCAGGCTTTTTTTTTTTAGAAGCTGACAAGCTGACAAGCTGATTCTAAGACTTATAGAAATGCAAAGGACACAGATAGTCAAAAGTATTTTGAAAAAGAAGAACAAAGTTGGAGGACTCACATTACCATATTTCAATTTTTTTATGGATATATTGTAATCAAGACAGGGTGATTTTGACATCTGGATAGCATGTAGATCAATGGAAAAGAATAAAGAGTTCAGAAATAGACTCACACATGTAAGTCAATTGATTATGGACAAAGCTGACAGAGTAGTTCAGTGGAGAAAAGATAGTCTTGTCAACAAATAGTGATGCTGTAACAGTTGGACATACATGTACAAAAAATGAACTTTACATGAAAAATGAACCTTACATTTATCATATATAAAAATTAACTCAATAGGCAAATCTGTAGAGACAGAAAGTAGATTAGTGGTCGCCTAGAGCTGAGGGGATGGGAGGGGTAAATATGAAGTCACTACTGGTAGGTATGAGGTTTCTTTTCGGTTTGATTAAAATGTTTAAAATTAGATTGTGGCAATGATTGCACAATTTTAAATATACTAAAAACCACTGACTTGTACACTTTAAATAGATTAAATGCGTAGCATGTGAATTTTATCTCAAGCTGTTAAAAAATTAACTCAAAATGAATCATAGACCTAAATGTAAGAGATAGAACCATAGAGTTCTAAAAGAAAATGTGGAAAAAATCTTTGTTACCTTGGCTTAGGCAAAGGTTTCCTAAATATGACACAAAAAGGAAAAACTACATTAAAAAAATAAGTTACATTTCATCAAAATGAAGATGTTTTACTGTTCAAAAGACACTATTCAGAAAATGAAAAGATGAGTCACACACTGCGAGAAAATATTTGCAAAAACACATCTCTGATAAAGAATTTATATCCAGAATATGTTAAGAACTCTTACAGTTCAATATTAGAAAGAAAACTCAAATTTTTAAGCGGACAAAAAACATGTCACCAAAAATAATATACAGATGGCCAATAAGTACATGAAATATTATTAGTTCAATATTATTAGTCATTAGGGAAATGCAAATTAAAACCATAATGAGATAACACTACCCACCTATTAGAATGACTCAGACCCAAAGCTGCCCATATCTAAAAGGCTGATGAAGATGTGGAGCAGTTGGGATACGCATGGCGGGAATGCAAAATGGTACAGCCACTTTGGAAAACAGTTTGGCAGTTTCTTATAAAAATTAATCACATACTTAACATACGACCCAACAATCTCACTCCTAGGTATTTACCCAAAAGAAAATTTATGTCTACACAATGACTACACAAAAATGTATATAGCAGCTTTATTTATAATTGCCAAAAGCAGTAAACAAGCCACACTGGCAAATGGACAAACTATAGTACAGTGGAATACTACTCAGCAATGAAACGGAACAAACTACTACAAGCAACAACATGGACGAATCTCAAAAGCATTATGCTGGATGAAAGAAGCCAGGCATAAAAAACTAGGTGTTTACTGTATGATTCTATTTATTCAGATTCTAGAAGAGGCTAAACAGTAGGGATAGAAATCAGAGCAGTGGTCACTTGGTCTGGGGGAAAGGGCAGGAGATTGGCTGCAAAAGGACAGAAGAGAATCTCTGGGTGTGGTGGAAATGGTCTATATCTTGATTGTGGTGATGTTTACATGACTGTGTACATTTCTCAAAACTCATTTAGCCACACACTTTTAAAAAGAGTGATTTTACTATAGTATATGTATAATTACTATATAATGATATATAAATTTTACTTCAATAAACCTGACTTTAAACAATGATATGGTAATAAATACCAAAGAATATTGGAGGAGGGAAACAATGCATTCTCTTTAGAAAAATTCGAATAATATCAAAGTATACATAATAAAAAATGAAAATCCCCTCTCTGCCTTCTTCCATCCTGCTTCTATTAAGAGTTTGTGTATATTCTTTCAAATACTTTTATGCACACTCACTTACATTTTTAAAAATACGGAAATGTGATACCACGTTATGCCTTGTTTTGTAACCTGCTTCATGCATGTCACTTTTCATTGCTCTTTATCAGTACATAAAAATCTCTCTCATCTCCCATCTCAGCATGCCTCACTGTCAAGGATGCAGTGGGCTTTCCATAACTGTTGTTGACCATTTCCTCTTGCCATTAGTCAACTGGCCAGAGAGGGTCGGCCTGACCATCAAGAGGAACAGACTTATACCAGCAGCTGTCAGCATCCAGAGGACACTGTGTTCCTTGGACCTATTACCAAACCAGCCAGGTCAGTTTCTCCTCCTATTTCAAAGCAAATTTCCTCTCATACTTCTTGAATGACCACAGCATTTGGCCTGTAATTGCACTGCAGGGGTGGAGGGAGAGGGGAGTGTGGCCCCGCAAGAAAATTTTCCTATGAACACAGAACAGCATCGTTCCTAATTATTTATTTATTTAAATCAATATGCTTAGAGCTTAAACAAGTCAACTGATCCTTGAGAGACTTGTTCAAGGTCAAACAAGCCACTGGCAGGGATAGGGAGGAAGGGGGTAAGGTGGCTGTGCTGACTTCAGCTTGCAGAAAGGCTGTGCCAGGAGCCGCCATCCCTACCAAACCCAGAGGGAAATGCCAGAGGCTTGGGTTTCGGTGTTGGCAGTTGGAAGAGACGGTTAGATTTTGGAAAGGTAAAGGACATTTCCGGCAGCGTTTTCCCTATTTGCCCTAAAAAAGAGCAACTGAGTGCTCTAGACACATAACTGTCTACTTCACAGCCTGAGCATGTCAGACTGCTGCCTTTCATTGCCTGGACACCCTTGACCTCCTGTCTCAGTCAAGTGTGTGGCAACTTCAGACTGTGCTGATCACAGAAGGGTCCCACGTAAGGAATTTGCAAGCCGGGGTTCTCCAACTCACTACGCTACCAACTGGAGCGCGCAGGGAGCTTACGTAACTTGCTAGAGGTGGCAACAACTATGCTGAGCTCGATTAAAGGGACTGGTTTGGGATCATATGACTAGGTCATTTCCAAAGTTCCCTCCCATTCTAAAGTTCTCTATTAAGTTCCCAGCCAAGGCAGCAGTGCTGTGGTTAAAATCACGTATTTCGGCATCAGAGAGGCTTGAGTTCAGATCCTGATTCAGCCACCTACCAGCTAAGTGATGTTGGGCAAGTGACTTGACCTTGCTCAACTTCAGTTTCTTCATCTTCAATGGGCTGTGATGATGCAGGACTTAGCACAACACCTGGCACAGCAAAAATGCTCAGTATTGTGCTACCATTATTATTATTACTATTATTATTATTATTATTATTATTATTAAGAAATGTCTCTTTCTGGGAAAACACGCAAAGTTTTTCTAGACACCAGGATCCTTCCTTCTGAAACTGTTACTGAGTAGAATGAACGAGGATGTGACAATCTGAAGGAGAGGACTGGTCAGACGGTTCTTTTTATTTGTTTTTACTTTAAAAGGTCAGAGTGATAACCATAAGGTATGGTTCTCAGAGGTAATTACTGAAGAAAAGTGAGAGGGGAGGTTAAATGACTGTTCAAGGTCACAAAGCTAATTAATTTGCCAATCTGTTCTTAACCTCAAATTTCTCCTGTGTCCCAGTCAAGCATCCTGCTTGTGGCATCACGCTGCCTAACTCTGTGCTCTGAGATACCTTGGTATTAGAAGTGTCACTCAGAGTCTCTGGGTTGTATTAATATTAAGCTATCATTTATTAAGCACTTGCGATTTGCCTGGCACTGTGCTCGAATCATTGTTCATTCAGTCCATAAAACACCCTGCGTGTAAGTATCACTTCCCTATTTTCTGGCAGAGAAACTTAGGCACAGAGAGGTTAATCACATCGCCCAAGGTCACACAGCCAGTAAGTAGTAGAGTCAGAATTCTGGTAGCAATTTAATTCAGTGGGTCCAAGGGGGTCAGAATGTGACGGGGTCCCTGTCAGCTCTAAATCACGGCTGTATGGGATCTGAGGATTTAGGATTCTAAGGTACTCTGAGGCACCCAACATCTGGAGCACTAGATGATCGCCCTAAAAACTCTGCCTCCTTGTGCTTCCGTGTGTTGGTGGGAATGACTCACATCAAAGCAAGAGCTAGACAGGAAGAACCTGATCTTTGCTTGGCAGCAGACTCTCAGCTTGACCTTCTCAAACTGGAAGAGAAATGTCATTCCATTGGACTTCCCCACATTCAGTGGCAAGAGGCTTTCTTCCTAGAATATTCTCCAAATCGCCGAAGACATGATGTGCGACTTACAGCATGATTCAGAGGAAGCCAGTAAGGCTGAGAGTTGAGAGCTGAGCCTGGCAGGAAAGACCTGTAGGTTTGGGCTGAAGGAGCAGCAGCAGAGAAGTTCAGGGCTACCTGGCAGAAAGCTTTATATCTGCCCATGTTCTCGCCTGGTTTCTGTGTGCAAAGAAGAGCAGAAGGTACAATCTGAGGAGCATTAATAACTAGTAGTAATTGTTAGTAGCTTAGAGGCTAGCATAGGGGAGCAGTTATAAGGGTACAGTGTCTGGAATCCAGCACATTTGGATTTTATTTCCTGTC
The DNA here is from genome assembly GCF_028021215.1 of Eschrichtius robustus. Lineage (NCBI taxonomy): Eukaryota > Metazoa > Chordata > Mammalia > Artiodactyla > Eschrichtiidae > Eschrichtius > Eschrichtius robustus. Next base: position 36,599,777 of record NC_090824.1, read on the forward strand.
AGGTCTATTATGAGCTGGGTTGCAATTGGTATGTCATTACCCTCTCTGGGCCTCGTGCCCTCACCTGTAAGGTGGGAAAATAACAACAGTCATTGTGAAGAGGCATGTAAAGCAGGAAGCCCAATGCCCAGGGCATGGAAAGTGCTCAACAAATGTCTGCCAGTATTAACTGTGATCCTAAATAAACACTCTCCTTTGCAGCATTGCTCCAAATACTCAGTAAACATTCTCAGCTGATTTCTGTGCCCTCTGTTCGCTAGTTTAGCACACAAATTTAGAGTTGTCTCTGAGTTGCCCTTCCCAATCCTGGGAAAGTTACTTTCTACCTGCTTTTATAAGTGATGTGTAGAAATTTTTATTTTTCAAAATATTGTCATACATACTCATATACCGCCGGTGGGGATGCAAAATAGTACCGCCACTTTGAAAAACAGCCTGGGAGTCTCTTATAAGGTTAAGCATTAACTTACCATACGACCCAGCAATCCCACTCTTAGGTACTTATCCAAGAGAAATGAAAACTTATGTTCACACAAAACCCTGGATGCAAATGTTTATAGCAGCTCTATTCATAATTGCCAAAAAGAAACAACCCACATGTCCTTCTGCTGGTGAATGGATAAACAAACTAGTATATCCATCCATGGAATACTACCTGGCAATAACAAGAATGGACTGGTGACATATGCAACAACTTGGATGAATCCCAAATGCAAAGTGAAAGAAGCTAGACCCAAAAGGCTATATACTGTATGATGCCATTTCTGTGATATTCTAGAACAGGTAAAATTATGACTATAGAAAATAGGTCAGCCATGGTTTTCAGGGACTGGGGCTGGTGGGAGGGGTTGACTAGAAAGCGGCACAGGAGAATTTTAGAGGGTGGTAGAACTGTTCTATAGCTTGATTGTGGTGCTAGGTTGCATGACTGTCAGAAATGTATGCTTAAAAGGGTGAATTTTACTTTATGTAAGTTATACCTCAATTCTTAAAAAAAAATAAAAGGAAATACTGGCACATGCATAATATCATTTTATCTGCATAGCTCCATCACCTAGGGCGGGTTCTCTCCTGTTTGCTCTGGGAAGGTGAGGCTTGTAGAGGGACGTGGAGCTCTAGTACAATCAGGACAAGCCCCCTTACTTAGAGCTACATCCACTCTGATTGTGAGGTACTCCAAGATTATAGCCCCTGCAGTCACTTCTCTCTTCCATCTTTCCTTTCCCATAAATGTCTAATGTTTTGAGCCATCTGTTTAAATAACACCAAGAATTAATCAATTAATTTGTTAATTAAATGTTTAGTGGTGGGTATCTGAATTCCACAAAGCTTCAGAGAGCCATATTCCTTCCAAGGTCCCCAGTTTTGTCACAGGGAGGAGACAAAGGACACTTCTTTGAAGAAACCACGTGCCCTGGGGGATACATGTGGAACTTGGGGTTGGTAGGCAAAATATTCTTGGCATGGTAAGCAAGAAGACAGATCAAAGCTGCAGAATCTGTCACACTTAGCAGTGACTTCCAAACTGCCTTGAGGAATGCATTTTGCTTTTGGAGAGCCTCATAATGACGACTCTGATTGAATTATTATTTTAAATAAAAGCTATTGTCCCATTCAACCTCAAACATCTCCATTAAAGATCTGTGATTTTTGTATGTTTACTCTTTTTAAATTGAGTTTTGATCATATGATCAAACATGAGAAATATTATTCCATTATATTAAAATTTCTCCTACCTAATATAAACTATTGTATATCACTAACAGTAGCCAAAGTGATCAGTGGAACAACTTCCATCAACAAACTTCCAATGTCTATAAGGAAACTAACCCTATCAAACAAAACATCCTATGCTGGCCCTTTCTTAAGAAAGCTGTGAACAGATGCCTTTCGTTTTCTGACAAAGGAGTCAAATCAGTTCAAGGACTACAAGTAAGGCATGGCTAAACACAGATTGGCCCTTGACATAATCTCCTCCTCTCCACGCTGACCCCTAAGTCCTCAGAATTGTTGAAACACATTTTGAGAAGAATTCAGAGCCAGGCATTATTAGCAGGGACTGCCCTGCCAAGCACAACGCGTGGAGCAAAACCCAAACAAATAGCCTCATCGTTTTCTATCAACCCTGGGTGTTCAGGTCAGGTAGGAAAGTGCTACTCAGCTCTCTGGCAAAGGTGAAACCATTTTCGTGTTTTTTCTCCAGGTACTTTTAAGAATGAATGAACATTTATCTATGCAGTCTATAAAGTATGATGGCATGGAAATAAACAATTGCAAGGTTCAGTCCCACACTGTTTATTGTGTACCCACCACATGCTAGCTACCGTGCTGGGTGCCAGGGATATGATTAGGAGCAAAATGGGCATGGTCCCTGACCTCACAGAGCTTACGGTCTAGTGGGGTGATTGTCCATAAATAAGTAAATAAACACCAAATAAAAACAGATGGCGATTGTCTTAGTTGATTTGTGCTGCTATAACAAAATACCACAGACTGGATGGTTTATAACCACAGAAATCTATTGCTTACAGTTCTGGAGGCTGAAAGTTCAAGGCACTGAACAGTCTACTCTTCAAGGAGAAAAAAATGTAGTAGGAATACTCTGGTTCTCTGCTCCCTCCTTTATTACCCCATGGAGGAGGAGTGACTCATCAGCCTGGAGAATAAGAGGAGAAACCGATTGCCCATGGCTCACTCCATTCCCACTAACCCAGCTTTGGAGAATCCAGGAGGACTTCCCAGAGGAGGTGATGGCTAAGCCCCAAAGGATGAAAATAAAAGGGAAGTAAGAGGGAGTAGTTTGGGGGAGGTGCCAGAATGTGGAAATTCCTGGAGGCAAAAGAAAACATGGTCCTTTGGGGGAAAGGCAAGAAATTCCGTACAGCTGGAGTATAGAGGGTGAGAAATCAGCAGCTGAAAGATGAAGCCAGCGAAGGAGCCAGATCATGAAGGGCCTTATGTGCCAAACTATGGAGTCTAGGCTTTATCCCAAGGGCACTGAGAGGAATAGTAAGGTTTAATGAAGAGAGTGAAGATATATTATTCCTGCTAGATCAATCTGGCTGCAGGGTAGAGAAAAGAAGAAGGATTGGAAGTTCCCAGCCCTCTCTGAAAATGTGATAAAAGGAGGAAAGGGTCCTTTGCTGTGCTAGAGATCTTCCTTTTGGCCCTCCAGGTCGAATTGTCCTGGGCCCCGGGTCTGAGCTCCTGTCAGAGGGCCCTCTCCATACAGCCCCCCTCCCAGCTCTAATAACCACTCATTCCCTCTCCCCTACAGGCCGAGGGGCGGGCACAGAGTCCCAATGGTAGTGTGCAATCCCTTGTAGTTTCTTTACACCCTGCCCACATATTTATAAACAACTTTGTTATTTAAAACTCCTCAAATGATCCTAATTTGAGTATGCCAGATGGTTCCTGCTGGTATCCTTGTGGTTACATCCCCCCTGCCCCCCTCAAAAAAAGAGAAAGCAAGTATAAATGACATGGGGAAAGGATGGGACATCTTCCTCAGGATTATGGCTGGAGAAGTTTGCTGCTTAAGAAAGATAATGGTCTTACTGAGATAGTGGTTGTCTTTTTTTTAAATAAATTAATTTATTTATTTTTGGCTGCGTCGGGTCTTCGTTGCTGCGCGCCAGATTTCTCTAGTTGTGGTGAGCGGGGGCTGCTCTTCGTTGCGGTGCGCGGGCTTCTCATTGCGGTGGCTTCTCTTGTTGTGGAGCACAGGCTCTAGGTGTGCGGGCTTCAGTAGTTGTGGCACACAGGCTCAGCACTTGTGGCTCGCGGGCTCTAGAGCGCAGGCTCAGTAGTTGTGGTGCACGGGCTTAGTTGCTCCGCGGCATGTGAGATCTTTCAGGCCCAGGGCTCAAACTCGTGTCCCCTGCCTTGGCAGGCAGACTCCCAACCACTGCACCATCAGCGAAGCCCTGTGGTTGTCTTTTAATAGCCCTACTGTTTTGGTGAGAATGATGCTGCTCACTTAAAAAGGAAAGAAAAAGAAAAATCTTTGGAAATCTCACCTCCCAGAGACAAAAGCTGTTAACAGTTTTGCTGAATATTTTTCTACACACTTCTCTATACATATATACTCATACAGATACGTTAGACTTCATATGAATGAATCATACTCCAAATGCTGAATCAAACCTACTTTTTCTCATCCATAAGCCTCAAGTTTTGAGTTGCCTGTGGACTAATCCAAGTAGACCTGTCAGGAAACAAACTGAATATAGTCATCTAGAGTTCAAGTCTTGAGGTCGCCATCAGAGAGTAGAGAGATAGTCATGAAAGCCTCACAAGGCAGAGGATCCCATCAGGCAGAGGGTGGGAGGGGAAGAGGTGAGGGCCACCACAGAGCCACTGGAACTCAAACACTGACAGTTCAAGAAGAACCAGAGGAGACAGAGAAGGAACAGTTAAGGAAGTAAGAGAAAGGAGAGTTCTTGACCTTTGAGAAAGAGGCGTGGTCCACGGTGAAGAAGGCCACTCTGTCAGGTCAAGGAGGTAAGGGCTTTGGATTTAGCAGTAAAAAGGTAGCTGGTAGCCTGGATAAGAGTGATTTTAGTTGGGAATTCCCTGGCGGCCCAGTGGTTAGGACTTGGCGCTTTCACTGCTGGGGGCCTGTGTTCAATCCCTGGTTGGGGACCTGAGATCCTACAAGCCACCTGGCATGGCCAAAAAAAACAGTGATTTTAGTCAAGTGGTAGAGTGGAAGCCAAATTGTAAAAGAGCTGAGGAGAAAATGGAGGTAGTCTGCTCCCCAATTTGCTGTCCCCCTTCTCCCTCATCAGAGCTTTTTCAAACTCTAATGTGTGTATGAAACACCTGAGCATATTGTTACAGTGCAGATCTGATTTAGTAGGTCTGGGGTGGGCTCTGTATTTCTAGCAAGCTCCCTGGTCATGTGGACACCACTGAACCAAATTTGAAGCAGCAAGGGGTTAGATTGGGCTGCCCAGTGCCAAGGCCCAGTCTTGATAAGTACTTTACCAAAGACACTCAAGTGTACAGATATAAAAATGAATTCTTAGGGTCTTAGATTATTATTCACATCAGAAAAGTACTAAAAAGGAAAACTAGAGGAAATTTCTTCACTCATATGTCTAGTTCTGTCCTACGTATGTGCCTTCCTCATGAAAGTCCCTTCACTTGGGTCACTTAAAACTTATTAGGAGGGCTTCCCTGGTGGCGCAGTGGTTGAGAATCTGCCTGCCAATGCAGGGGACACGGGTTCGAGCCCTGGTCTGGGAAGATCCCACATGACGCGGAGCAACTAGGCCCGTGAGCCACAACTACTGAGCCTGCGCGTCTGGAGCCTGTGCTCCGCAACAAGAGAGGCCGCGATAGTGAGAGGCCCGCGCACCGCGATGAAGAGTAGCCCCCGCTTGCCGCAACTAGAGAAAGCCCTCGCACAGAAACGAAGACCCAACACAGCCAAAAAAATATATAAATAAATAAATTTAAAAAAAACAAAACACTTATTAGGATTTTCTAGTTATCTTTTAGTTATTATTTCTACTTTAATTGCATTAGGCCCAAGAACATGCTAAGATCACAGTCCTTTGAAATTTGTTAATATTTGCTTTATGGCTCAAAGCATGGTCAGTTTTTGTAAATGTTCCATGAGTGCTTGACAAGAACATATTCTACAATTGGGTGCTTATTAACTGGATTGACAGGTCTTCATATTTTATCAATTACTAAGAAGAGATGTGTTAAAATCACCAGTCTCTCTACCTGGAAAGCCTTTCCTCCTCACCTCTCCTACTTGCCCAGTCTTCCATCCAACAACTGAGGACTCACGGTGACCAAAATCTGACCCAGTCTCTGCAGATCCAGTCCTTCCGCTCGTGGAGCTGACAGTCTAAGAAGATTTACCGGGTCACCAACACCTCCCCACCTCACCTCAGACCTGGAAATAATTCTCCCTCCTCTGAGCTCTTACATCATTCACTGCCTGTGTAGCTAATTTAACACTCAGTCTGTCTTTGTTGCAATTATTTGTGTTCATAATTTACTCCAGCTTTTAGACTCCACATGAGCAAAGATTATCCTATTTTCTATATAACTGCTTTATTAAAGTTATTGACAAACCATAAAATTCACTCTTGTAAAGTGTACGATTCAGTGGAAGACTATCTTATTTATCTTGGCATCCTCTGTAGCAGGAGTCCTCCATCTTGGTTGCACATTGGAATCACCTGTAGAGCTTTAAAAAAGAAATACTGCTACCTGGTTCTCACCCCCAGAGGTTCTGACTTAACTGGTTTGGGGTGTGGCCTGGGCATCAGAATTTGTAAAACCCCCAGAGGGATTTTAACTTGTAGCCTGGGTTGCCTTATAGTGCTTTGCACATAACTGCCACTCAATAATTGTTGTAATCATGAATTAGCCCTAGGTCCCAGCTAATTAACTCACTCAAGAACTACCTTCCCTGTCTCCCTTCTAGCCCAGCAGCTCCTATAATGATCTGCTTATGTCTGTCTCCCCCACTTAGTGTACAAAGGAAGACTGAGACAAAAGCATTTAGGAAAGATAAGTTTACTTGCAAAGACTGTTGACTTTCAGTAGGATTGGACCACTGAATAAGAAATACAACAGATATTTAAAGGAAAAATGTAAAGATTACCATGTTTACATTTATCTCTTCAGCATAGATAGTATACTCACATGGGAAGATATGTCACAAATGACATACTCCCAAATTTCTGTATTCAAAAGTGAGGGATAAAATGGTTTTCATTAGGGAATCAGTAACTGATGGGAAAAGCTCAAGATTTCATTCATTTTAGACAGCAGATGTAAAAGAGTAGTTCGGATACTTTGTCTTAAGGTTGAAAGTATCTTATTATCAGCAGTATTTTTCCTCCTGTGGGACTTGATGTACACTCTTAAAATGGCAGCAGGGCAGTCTCACTTTTGTTTCCACAACCGTGAGCTTCATGAAAACAGGGTCCGTTCCAGTCTTAGATATTATGGCATTCCCGTGCTGGCACATGTTGGACGTTCAATATATATTAGTGAAATGGATACGATCACACCTCATGCCACAGTACTTAAATAAGATTTTAACTGGATAGGGAGCTGCACCAGTTTTCCATTTTGATACTTTTCACAATTCTTAATTATGGTACTCTGAACTGGGACACTCCTCAAACTGCTTAGGCTACAACAAATTCAGAAGGAGCTTTTATTTCCACGTAAACGATTGTTGAGGGGCGGGTGTCTGTGAATGGACAACCCTCACGTGAGTAACAAGATGGTCACTCCCGGATGAATGAAGACACGATTCTCGTGGCTGGGAGTGATCCCTCAGCGAGGCCGGTCATCTCGCCTATCCTGTAATACCATTTAACACCTACTATTGACACCTCCCCACAGCCAGATCCCAGGGGTCCGCGTGGGCATCCGGAGCCGCGCCTCCAAGTTCGCCGCAGCAGCATCCCCCCAGCAGGGGCGTTACGCCCCAGGGCGCAACGCAGAGCGACTCACATATCTAGAAGACAGAGTAAAACCAGTCGCACCAAGGAGAGGCAGCGTTATTTAGGCAGGCGGCTACTCCTCCAGAGCTTCCACCCTGTCCCCTGGGCCCGGCGCCCAGCGCTCAGCCTGTGCCCGGCTCCAGGAGCCCCAGCTCCCTCCACGTGTCCTGTCTTCCCAGCAGCCACCTCTACTGCCTCGGGAGGAAAATCTCCTGACAACTCGCGGTCTGCGGACTACGACTCCCAGCAGGCACCGCGCCGCTTCTCTCTCCGCCCCGCCTCCACGGGGCACGCAGGCGCTCTGGTCTCCGTCAACAAGCCGGGCTGGCGACGACTGTTTACAGTTCCTTATGGGATTTGTAGTTTTTCTGGAGCTAGCTGGGCCGTCAGTCAAAGGGAAAAGAACTACAAGTCTCGGCGGCCCCAGCGTGACGAGCCTGGTCACGTGGGAGGGGGCCGACCGGGCGTGCGTGCCGCCGTTGATCCGGTGCTGCAGTGAGGAGGTGGTTCTCGCCCGTGTTGTGTGTGTGTGTGTGTGTGTGTGAGTGAGAGAGCGAGTGAGTGAGTGAGTGAGTGTGTGTGTGGGGGGACTCGGCTTGTTGTTGTCGGTGACTTCCCCCTCCCCTCCACCCCTCCCCCTTCCCCGCCGCCGCTGCAGTGGCCGCTCCCTGGGCCGTAGGAAATGAGCGATAACGATGACATCGAGGTGGAGAGCGACGTGAGTCCTGGGGCTTCTTCCTTCCCTTGCGGGTTGTCAGGCGGGGACAGCGGCCGGGGTTCTCAGCAGGGCGACGGCGGCAGGGGGCCGGGCAGCCGCCGCCTCCTTCCCCTTCCTCACCCTGGGCCGGGACCGCCTCCGTCGCGCTCCCGGCTCGCTCTCCTCCGGGCTCTTGGCCGGAGCGGCCTTCTGGGACTGGAGGTGGGGAGGAGACACGCGGCCTCTGGGACCCCCACCTCCCCCGGTGGAGGAAGGTGTTGCGGCCTCCCGTTCCCACCCTATCCAGTTCAGGATCCGGGGGACAGGGACGGGGTGCGCCCGGGATCCCATTGTCCGGATCCTGGGGAAGGGCACCGCGCTTAGGACCTGCTCCCTTGGCCCGCGACCCCCTCCTCCCGTGACCCGCGGCGGATCCTGGCGGGTGAAGGAGGGCGGAGAGGGCTTGGGACTGCCCAGACGCCCTGAGCTGGGTGCGAGGAGAGGAGACAGTGCTCTGGACCCCCTCTGTCCCGGGTCGGATCCCGGAAGGAGGGGCGGCGCTCGGGACCCCCCTGCCCCTCTACCGGATCCCGCTAGGGGGGATGGGGGCGTGGGATGGGGAGGGGGGGTAGGGCTGACTCCCCACCCGCCGCTTCCTCTGCCGCCGGCATTTTCTTTCTTATTATTGAATGTGAAGTGTAAAAATAACTTCTATATTTTCTATTTTTTTTTTCTCTCTTATTCCAGGAAGAGCAACCGAGGTTTCAATCTGCGGTACGTCTCCTACTCTCCGTTTCATTTTCATTTCCGTTCAATTCTAGTCCTTTTTGGGGTCAGAGAGAAAAAGAGATCGTTCTATTACTTTTAATATTGTAGTAAACTCTCCTGTTAACCGCTAAGGTGAGGTGGGGCCTTGTTCTGGGGTTCTAGGTGGGGGGGGGCGGGTTTGCAAACCTCATAATTCTAGGTTCTCAGGTGGTGAGGTTCAGTTACTGTAGGTGAGTGAGAATTTGTATGCAAGGAAATGAATCCTTCTGTAGGTTTCTGCTGGGGGCTCTAGCTGTCACTATAGAAGTGGGGAATGAGAAAACACATCATGCTGAAGTAAATTGTAGTATTATTTCAGGGAAAAGTGGCCAGATTGACTTAGGAACAAGTAGGTTCTAAACTGTATCTGCATAGTTGTGTGAAGTTGAAGCCACATGCAGTAATCACCTTTAACCAAAAGTCACGTGACTTCTGTAGACCTATGGAATGTAGCACAACCTGGTATTATTCTAATGCAGAAATTGGAAATGTAGAGGGGCCAAAGGTTGAATGTGAACGTGTCACATTCAGCCGCTTATTGTGGTCTGACTATATTTGAGTTGAAGGAGCAGTATAAAGACAATAAAAGAACTGTTGAAATAAAGTGGCACTGTAGAGAGAGGTTTGCGAACAGGTGATGGTTGAGACCATACCGTGTTGTCAATAATTTCTCAGAGTTTGGATGTTAATGTTCTCAGTGAGTGTATGGTTCTGTGGATTAAGACAGACACAAATCTCATGTCCTTGGAGTGTGAGATAGTACTATGGGTGTTCCATGAATAGATTAGAGGGAGAAAAAAGAATAGAGACAAAATAAATCAGAATCAGAGGAGAAGAGAAATGAGTAAACCATAGCATCTAACATTTGACAGATGGGAGCAGTAGGAAGTGTAGAGAATGAGGGTCCAAAATGTAGATGTCTCTGGGGGGCCCGGGCAGTGAGATGGTCAGGAATAAAGTAGAGAGCAGAGGTGAGGACTGGGGTACTAGAGTGCACATGCCTCTTCTAAAAAGGCAGCCACTAAAGTCCAGTGGGTTGCTGTTATGTGGGAACGAGGGCTTAGTGTTGTCTTACCTTCCTATTTTAAAAGAAAGATTACAAATCCAGACTTTCATGTTATTTTTCTGATTTTTAAAATTATGAGACAATCAAGTTGTTTAGGGGCTTGTTAGAATTTGCAAGATGCCACTTTGAGACCTCTGGTCTAATAATTTCATTATCACAGGATAAAAGCAAGCCCTCTTAATTGTACCTGCTCTTCATTAGAGCACAGATTCTAAGGTTGTCGAAGGAGTTAGGCATTTAGAAAAACTTTACTTATGGAAAGCTGATATTTCCATAAAATCCAAGAATGCAGTTGTTCCAGGGGTTTTAAAATTATCCCTGGGTACTAGTCACTAAAAAAGAATTTGTTTTGTTTTATTTTTCCTTGAAGTATTTGAAGACAATACTTTGAATATTTGAAGTATTGTCAGATACTTAATATTTATACATACATTTGAAAATTAAATTCCTTTTTTTCAGTTACTATTATCCTTAATAATGTAAACATGGAATTTCATGTTTGGAACACAGTCTACTTAAAACATTTTTTTTCTCCAAGTCTCCGGTTGTAAAATCTGCCCTAGGGCTTGATCAGGATTGGAGGGTAGGGATTGTTTAGGCTTCCTTTGAAGAATCATTATTTAAATTGGAATTATATTGGCTTTCCAGTGAGATAAGGATTTTCTTTGTGAAATTTTGGCTTCCAGTTCTTGAGCGCTTTCTGCTTTTCAGAATGCCCGTCCACATGGCTGTTGATGTAAACCGTTTTATTAAATTATGAAAATGTCTCCACTCTCCTAGAGTGCTCATCTCATTGTCTGGTCTGGAGGTTTTCAGTTCGCTGTTAAGGTGCTTAGGATTTTTCCCTTTGATTTTGGAGGGTGGGCACAGGGAGTGGTTCTGACCCTTTGTTTTTAATTTGACACATCTACTTGCTGAGATATTTAAATATCTGTTACAAGCTAATCACAATGGCATAGAGAGAAGAAGCAATAGACAAATTTCGTAGCATATCAAGCAATTATTGTGAACACATAGGGTAAAAAGGATTTTTTTTTTCTGTGTGACTATGTTTATTTCCTGACATTTAGTATAGATAAATATATATTTTTTTAATTTTGGGGAAACGGTTCTTAAGCTTTGCCTTAGTTCAGAAAAGGGTGTGGACTGTGAACAACCAAATATTTAGGACTGCAGAAGAACTTTTAAAAAGTTATTTTGAAACAGTCCTGTGGGTCCTAATATAAAAAGAGGTATTCATTCATGTTTTATAATGTCACTGCCATAGCTACAGCCTTACTACAGAAGAAATGTAGGATACTCAGCAATAACAGAGTTAGGAAGTCAGGCGAACAGTAACAGAAAGTGAAACTGATTTGACGAGTATTTTTTTCTGTTGCCTCAGTGCGAACAGAAAACAACTTCTCCGGTGACCAGTTAGCTTTGTTAAAGGAAGTAATCCCAAACAATAATTTTTATTATTAAATTCAATATGTCTCAGAATCCCACTGATATTATCTTATTTTTATTATTTTTTTGGAGGGAAAAAGTTGCATTTCAAAGACAGTTTTCTGGGGCAGGTATATTTCATGCAAGGTGATCTTTATTCTATTTCTGCTTGGGGTTTTTTTTTTTTTTTAAAGAATGAATGTATACAAGAAACGTAGGGTTAGTGTGTTAGTCGGAAACCTAAGACCTTTTTCAGCTTATCCTTCATGACAGCTGCACGTGTTTCAGTTACAGTATATCTTTTGGGGGGGTTAGAAACAGATTTGTACAATTCTGTTTCTGGACCTTTCTGGTATGAAATATTTCTAACTTGTCAGAGCTCTTTGTTTCTTTAGAAATTGCAATGTATTCAGAAGGGAATGAGCTTGGTCACCTTTGAGATTGGAATTTACTCAGGAAACTACTGTCTTTTAACCGGAATTAGTTGCATGGCAGAAGTGCTACGTGATACATGTACTTGGTGTCTGCTTCAAGTGTTGACAGTGATGTGGATGCCAGGTTTGGTTCCTAAAAATACCTGTTGAAGGGTGTTCTTATATTTAAAAGTCTTCTTTCAAGATTCCAGTAATGGTAAAATAGTTTATCAAGGAAAATGGGTATAGTTTGATGGCATATTTGGATGATAGCGTTCGCAAGTTTTTTTAGGCACGAAGTGATTTTTTTGAATAGCCTGGAAAACACATGTATGTATTGGATATTAAAAATGTATACCAGGCAGTCGGCTTCAAGCAGGAGAGGTGTTGGGAAGTTGCAATTTATATCTCCTATTAAGGACCTTTGTGAATTTCTCATCCTAGCTGCCCATAATTTCATGTTGCAATTTTCATGTTGATTAAAGTGAATTAAGGTGCTTAGAAATTCAGTTTTATTTATCCTATTTGCTTCCCATCAGAAGTAGTAAATAGATCTTTTCTGATGAGAATTTTGAGCCTGTATATTTCCAGTGTTAGTGTTTAATAAGAGTAGCTTATTAAGTAATCATAAGCAACACTATCTTCTTTCTAAAATATAGCCTTTAAATTTCTTAAAGGCAGTAAATGTTTACTGGGCAACTCTAATTCCTTATATGGTGGGAATTTTCTATATTGGAATTGAGAAGATTCCCCTTATAGATGGGGTTAGGTGTCACGTGACCTGCAAGAGAGGACATTGCTCTGGAGAACCTTGGTCATACTTGAATAATGGATCATTCATTTCCCCTTGTGATTTGCCTACCTAGAACTTGCAGGAAATAATGCTGCTGACTGATGTAATGCCTTGAAGGAAGATGTATTCTCTATGCAGTAAGTTGGAAGGAAATAATTTAAAGAGATTTCTTCAGTTTTGAACAGCCCTCCTTAGCTTGAATGACCTACTGCCAGTTTAGCAACTTCTTGGCTAACAAAATAACATTTGCCTTCAACATTTAACAACACTTAAGATAACATGTGCTTGTTAGTGTCAGAGATGGACAAATTGTAGGTGAAGATTTTTATTCTGGCTGCCAGTATGGAAAGTTTGGTGGAAATAATACTGAGAGGCTGAATAAAAACCTTGGCAGAGATGTCAAAGCTGGAATCGATTTGGTGTCGGAGTTCCTGTTGAGCATCTGTGGGCCACTCTTAAGATCACACGGCTCTTTAGTATTTCTGTTAGCCTAGGATGCCCTGAAGGAAGGGTTGTCTGCTGGAAACTGCAAATCCAGCATACTTAAAGAGTGACAGCATCCAGCCGCTGCCCCTGTAGGATGTATAGGGGAGGTATTTGTGGGCCTGCTGTACAACCCAAGAATGTTTCTGTTGTCTCCTAGAATTTGTTTGGTATCACCCGTTTTCATTATCAAACATCTTTCTCAGTATAGTTGAGAGAAAGCTGACTCATCTGAGTTGAGCTTTATTTGTTCAAGACACAATTGTTTGGCCCTTCCCCACCTGTTTGTTTTTTTTTTTTAAACTAGTTTTGAGTTTGTGGGAGGATCTCAGGTGCCTTACACTGGGAGTCTTCAAATCTTGTCCCTTTCAAAAAGGGTTGCCAGCAAGCGAAGATAGTTAACAAAGCAGTGATAAGCCTAGTGACTGGCCCTCCATTTGGATGAGTTGCGGGGGAAGGGAATTCATCCGGCTGGACATTTGGAAATGTTTCCCAAACAGAATTCTCAGTCTTGTGTAAAGGTTTTTCATATGTGTAAAGGTCCTTCAAGCCACTAGAGGTATTACTTAGTTCAGAGTTGCCTGGAATTAGGCATGTTAGTTCTGCATGTTTTTAACTTGCTCTTTCAAGTGAGGCTGGAGAAGAAGAAAAATACATCATTGCCATTGTCTCTGAGAGCTTTAAAATGGACTCTGGTTAAGTGTAGCAGCTTGGGGATGGACATGGCGGCAGGGATTGGTCTAAGATTCCACTCTTCTGCTGGTTAAATTGGGCCTGGAACCACCACAGAAATTCCATCCACTACTTTGAGAACAACAGTCCCCAGCCCAGGCTTTCTACCAGGCAGTGGACTGCTGCCTTTCCTTGTTGAGCCAACTTCTCAAACTTGGCTGGCTTCCCAGATGAGAAGCCAAGATTTCTGCTGATGGTCCACAGCCAAGTTCACTTACAATCCTCTAACCGAAAGACTTGTCCATTTGAGTCCTTTCAGGGCTCAGTGAATGGGAAGGGGGTAGTGCATTGTGGGGATGATTTTGGTGTTAGATTATACTTAGCTCCACCCTTCTAGTGCAGGCCTGAGTGAAACCAAGTCCAACTTGATTTTAGCCATTTGAGATTTGCAGGACTCTCCCAGAAAGAAAACAGACAATTAGAATTTTATTTGTATCAACAAGAGGGATTGTGGGTAACTGGTGTCACTGCTTCTGTGCACAGCTCTTAAGCTGGGAGGAGGGCCAGGAATCAGGGTGATTTAGTAGACAGGAGTATCTTGGGCTGCTGCTGGATACCAAAGCTGGGCGATTATTTTGCATGTAAATAAACCCTCCTAGGGAGTGTGTAGCAAACACAGGAGAGACAGATAGATGCCAAATGCCATCTCTCAGCCCTCTAAGTCTTTAGTCTAAGACCCAGCCAACTTACCTATGTATCAACAGATGACTAGAGGGAATGGTAAGTTAGAAAAGGACTAGGTACTTAAATATGTTTAATTCTTTCAGGCTATTCATACTGCTGATAGAAGGCACCTGCACTTTTCTTGCTCTAATGCTGTATGATACCTTCCTCTAGCCTCAGGTTATCTGATCATTCCCTCCGTTTCCCTGTGAATTCCACATATCCCTGGAGTTCAGCAGACACTCATTTTTACAGAGAATCCAGGCGTAAGATTAGGAGAGCTTTAGAAGTGTTCCAGGCGTCTGTCCTGAAAATAAGTGCTATGCCATGGAGAACCATGGCTGTGATGGGAACCGTGTGTCCAGTTCAACAGAGCTATAGGTGAGGTGTGCTCGAGAGACCAGGAAGTGACTAAAATTACCACAGCTGCTCGCAGCCTCTTCTTCCTCTGTAATGACTCAGACTTTCAGGATTAGATACTAGAATTTCAAGTCCTTTCATTCCTATAACTCTTGTCTCTATAGACTTTTGTCCGAACATCTTGTCTAGTATATTCATTTGAGGCATTCTTGTGCTAAGCCAAGTTATTTACTCCTGTTGCTTCATTTTTAAAATTCCTGGTGCTGTGTCTGGGTAGATTAAAGCTACCTGAACTTCCTCTGTACAGACTTCCTCTTTAGGTTAGCCCAGTGCAACCTTGTGTATTGGGGGTAAATTCTCAGAGTATAGTATTTCCCATAATTCCCGGAGCGCAGATGTGAAGTTCTTGCTTCGGGTTAAGTGAGCGTTTGTGCTTCGTTGGAGGGACCGCCCCTTTAATGGGGACCTGCCAAAGCTCTCTTGCAGTGTTCTCCAGCACTGTCTCTTCCACCTGAAGCCAGTGTATTTTGCCACTGATTACTTGGCAGTCTCTGTCCCTCTCCAGCTGATTGTTCTTTGTGATTCTAAGCAGGACAGGATAAGGAGTTTGGTCTGTGGGTATTTAGATACCGCCAAATAAGCATGACGCACCACAGGTGCCTGAGGAGATGTATTGAGAATATGTGAGTGTCAGAGGTTTACTGTCTGAGAACCGCCTTTCTGGCAGCCTGTGTGAGGGAAGCCCTTGGCTGAATAGCACCTTAGATGCAGTTTAAAAAGTAGGAGCTCAGAATGCAGTTGGCGTCTATATCAACTCTGTCATAATGATCGCAGATTTATGCATTTGGGTTTTCGAGAGGTTTTCGTTTTTATTGTATGATTTGGCAAGAAGGTCTTAAAACTAGTACCTCTTAGCGAGCTGGAGACCAGAGCAGACTCATGGTGATGGTTTCACATGGAAAGAAACACTGCACCAGTGACCTAACTCCTTTCCTGGGTACCCACCATGGGGAATCTCTTACAGTGGGGGTGATCACGTCTTATGAAGGGGCCCACTGAAGCTTTTCCCTGGTCACCTCCCAGCCGTGGACTGGCAGCTGTTGTGTCACATAAGTAAGTTGTGGGAGAAAACTGATGCTGCAGGAGAGTCACACTTTGTCCCCATGAATAACTTTTATTTTACTTATGCATGAACTGGATGCATCGAGCTACTTTGGATGTTCCTGTCGAAAGCCTTGCTCACCCCTTTCTCCCCCTTTAGCAGAGCCTAATTCTGGAGACTCCTAACTGCCCACCTCGACAAGTCCTTCCCAGTCCAGTCACCTGGGACAGCGCTGACAGCATATACTTCCAGGCTGTACCCACTCACCTGTACCAAGCAGAAGGACTGACATCACTAATGTGCTCTTCCTCCCATTCTTCCAGGCTGACAAACGGGCTCATCATAATGCACTGGAACGAAAACGTAGGGACCACATCAAAGACAGCTTTCACAGTTTGCGGGACTCGGTCCCATCACTCCAAGGAGAGAAGGTGAGTTTATTGAGAAAGCTGATTAGCTTAACCACCACTAACTTGGAACTCACTGTGGGGCTTAGCAGGGCACTCACCCTTCTGGAAAGAAATGGAGTCAGGGATATTTGGGTGACATGGTTTCCTTAATCTTTGATTCTTCGGGGAGTCATCACACACCTTACCTACTGTAGTTCATCCTTAGCAAATGATGTCAGATGTAATGGAGCTGCTTGTTAAGACATCAGTAGGAGCTCTCTTTTAAAATTAGTATTATGTATAATAAATTACTCATTCAAGAAATTATTATAACTATACAGTGTAATATAGAGAGTAGCATACAGTAGTTCGGGATAATGCTAAGGATTCCTGAGGTCAGTGATTCTCTGGACCTCCATGAGAATTCCTTTTATATGGTTCGAAGTGAGTACTTATTTTAAATGAAACCTCCCAGGAATGTATGTGAACCAATCTGGACACCAGTGATCTCCCAGTCCAACAGTTATTACTTCAAAGGCATGTAAAGAGCATTTTAAATGTGGAACTTGAGTAAAGAGACATGTTCATACGAAATGGAAGAAAAAATTAACTACTCTTCTTCCACCATGCCCCTACCCCACTGGTGGCCTTCCAGAAACTGTTTTCCCTGGAGAGGTAGGCACCAGCTGTTTCTACATTTGAAAAACAAAGTCCGAAGCTTTGAGTAAAAAGTCTGTGGGTTAGGGTCACTCCTTGGAATTTGGAGAAAATATGTGTTTGCAAAGTTAGTTCCGTCCTTGACACACAATATAACTGGCTACTCTCTGCAGCTATTCAGTGTGTAAGTGGCAAACTTGGAAGAAGACCTGTGTGTTTTTGGTTTTTGGTTCAATAATGCAGTGTTAAAGAAGCAACCGGAAAAAAAAGCAACTGTTTTAAGAAAGATTGTTGCTTTCAGGTGGGCTTTGAATGGCTTTCCAGATTTAGCTCTGTGGTAGGAGTCCTGGTTTTGTTTGGTTATCCAGAATTAAACTTGGGACCATTATGGTTTCATTTTATTTATACTGCCAGTCTGGTAAGCCACGTGCTTTATACCTTATCTGAGGTGTGGCTGTGTGGCTAAAGGATGGGGTAGGTCTGACCTTTATGAAAAACATAAAACAGGCCATGTAAATACCTAGCATTGCAAAACCAGAATTTGCCCTGGGTTAGGCCTACTTAGTATGCACTTGGCTTAATGGCCTTGGACCAAGGTGCTTACCTGGAATAACAGCATTCCTGGGTACAACACGGTTAAGCACCACAGGAAATCTTTATGATGGGGAGAGAGGCTCACCCTTTTAGTCAGAATACACATGTACAAAGGATTATCTCTTGTGTTTGTCTGAACTATTGACAGTAGGTGCTTATTCATATGCCATGGTATCAATTAAAGTGGCTTCGGTGAAGTAAATGGACAAGAGCTGCCTTTTTCTAAGTCTCACATCTAATCAGGATTGGCGCCGGGGCAACGTATCCCAAGAAATGGCCTGTGGATCACCCCCATCAGAATCACTACTGAATCTGTCTTTCTGGAGGCAGGCCTAGAGATCTGTATTTATAACCAGCAGTCAGGTGACTCTTAGGCTTTCTTAAGTTCAAGAACATTTTGGGAGAGGTCAGTCTTAAGAGCTCAACTATACCTTTTTCTTTATCCAGTCTATTTTACATCGTCATAACATTCTTCCTTAAGTCCTTAAAATCACATTACCCTAAATCCTGTTGTCTCCTTTCTTCAAGGAAGATGACAGTTTGAATTTGGTAACCTTACAAACCAAACAGTTGTCATTCTTCGTGGCCTATTCATTTATTCACTTACTCCATTCAGCAGATACTTACTGGGGGTGTGCTGCATACCAGTCATTGTCCTAGATGTGGGGAATACGGCAGTGAACAAAGTAGACAAAAGCAGAAGCTCTTAGTGTGGTGAGGAAAAGATAGAAAATGAACTAATAATTAAATATATATATCAGATAAGTGCTATGGAGAAAAACAGGGAAGGAAGGGTTGCAGTTTTCATTAGGGCAGACAAAAAAAACACACTGGCAAGGCAACATCTGAGCAAAGACTTGAAGGAAGTGAAGGAAAGAACCATGCATCTATCTGGTGATTAGCATTCCAGGCCAGGGAAGGCAAGTGGAATAGTCCAGGGGCAGTAACCTGGGAGCATTCCTGGGCCTGTCAAGGAGACAGAGGCCAGAGTGGCTGGAGTAGAGTGAGTGAAGGGACCGTAGCAGGAGATGAGGTCAGAGAAGTAGCAAGACTAGGGGAAAGGAGTGGTCGAGGGGCCAGGTTTCTTCTAGCTGATCAAAGCCCCAGTGGAGGTTTACCAGGTGCCTTTCTGATTTCAGAATGCTTTTGTGTGTTGCAGTCCAAATGTTCATGTTGAGCATGAATAAAGGAAGGAAGTGGCTGTTAGCTCTGGTTGAACCCCAGCCCCTTCCCACTAAGTTCCACAATCTTCATTATTATTTTCCTTCCCCGCCAACACTTTCACAGGTGCTGCAGTGAGTCTAACAGAATACTTTGGTCTCTCAGACTTCCTAGTTCTCCCTAAATGTTGCAGTTTTTTTTTAAGTGGTATTTGAACTAAAGGGAATTGGGTAATTCTTGATTTGGATTGCAGTAATTAAGGTTCTGACATTATGTAAATAATCATGAAATGATCATTTTGCCCTGTGAGTTTTGGGGGTGCTCAGATCAGTTTCTTGAAGTGAAGGCCCCCAGTCTCCTTTGACTTGTTCACCTTTATGTTCCAGGTGACTTCTCACTTAGTATTTGGATTATCTGTCCTACGTGTTCTAATAAGCCTTTTGTTTTTTAAAAAGAAACTAATACTGATTGAATTGGATCCTAACCAAGAATGGGGGATACTTGTACTAAAACAAAAAAAAAACAAAAAAAAAACCTTTAAATGTGAGACCCAAACTCTATCCTTTGTTTCCTATATTTCTACTATAAAATGGTCACCTTTTACTTAAGTAAAAAATTCAGTATTACCTAATATCTGTATTGCAATGTAAAATGAAAGCTGCACAGCAGTTCTCTGAGGTGAGTACTACACTATTATAATTGGACGATTACTACTGCTAGGGCTCCTGCCATCCTTAATGTATCAGAGATGAGGAAACAGGCTCAAGATCAGTCTGTAGCTGGACAGAGACTAGAACTCAGCACTGCTGGTTGCCAAGTTCACTCTTTCTGCCCCACCATAGGGGTAAACAATTTAAGGATATTTTAAAGAAATCTTGCTTAAATTCTTATATCTTGTCTTTATATTGGGAGCTTCCCCTGGATAGGGTCAGTAATCTTGGCAGTATGTCATACTAGGGTTGCTACTAAAATATTACCCCCTGAAGTAGCATATGTAGACAACACCGAAGTGCAGAGTTAAGGGTCACTGAAAGTTTATAAATTTGTCTGAGTCCACGTAGCTGCTCTGAGAAATAGATCATTATAGTTGGCAGTCCAGCTGGGTTTTGCCATAGGTCACACTGTTCACAAGTAGACTCTTGAACTCTTGTTGCCTGAGTCTTTTGTTTCCCATAGTTTTTCAGCTGGACATGGAGCCCACAGGAAAGACGGAATGGCATTAGAACCATCAGCCAGTCAACCAGAGTAAGGGAGCAAGGGCAAGAACGACTGTGGTCCCACTTTTCAAAGGAAGACATTACTGTTGCTGAACAGAATTATTCCTTGTTTTGAGGGTCCTCGGTTGGGTGCTAGGGAGTGTTGCCCAATGGCTTGCTGGCACTGCGCTCACGCTGTTACGTGGAGGGCAAACCTGGTGGCGAGCCCATCAGTCTGCCTTTGCGTGGGGCTGTAATTCTGTGCCCACCCCTGGTGAGTTGGCCCCAGCACCTGCACCAGAGTGACTGTATCCAATCACTGTCTCCTTAGCATGGCTGACTTTAGTGAAAGAAGGTTCTGTTTCAGTAGTGCCATATGTAGCTGAACAGTGGTTTATAGTAATTTTTCATCTCCTAAGTCTCTTCCTAAATGCCTATTTATCATACTTCATTGCTCGCTCAGGCAGTTGTGCTCTGGGTTTCTCCTTTCTGGATAGAGCTATGTTATGTTAAAAAGAGATTATAACCTAAGATGAAAATAAAGAAGAAAAGTGTCTCTTCTAGTCAGCAAGTAAGAGTTCTTAGAGTCAGTGAGTCAGAGTCCCTTTGCTTTAGGTGAGACTCTGAAGGCACTGCCTTTGCCGGCTCCTGTCACAGACGCCGGCTTCTGTCACAGACTCCGGCTCGTGGTATGTTCCCAGAAAGGAGCGGAGGAGTGAGAGCGCCATAGGAAACGGTGGGCTTGCTCAGCTCCTGGACGAAAACCGCCACAGCCCGCATGGTTGTGCTCACGTTTTTAAACGTGAGCACCGTAGAGGTTTAAGAGGTTTAATGCATGGTGTCTCCTCTTGAGGATCTTGCTGTCTTGTTGGGGGAGAGGATTATACCTAACAATTAACAATAATAACATGCTGAGCATCAAGTAAGAGGTTAAAACACGGAGCTAATTTGTTTCATCTTCATTAAAGCCCAGTGTCCTTAACAGGTAGATGCTGAAACCAAATAGCCCCTTATACCAGGGAACATAGTAGTTCTTACTGCTGAAGGTCAGTCTCCCTGTTAAACTCACTCAGCACTGTGACCCGGGCTTATCCCAGGTGTAACTGTATACATATTTGTGTGGCTACTTGATGACTGTCTACCTGTCTCCCGTACTACACTGTAGGAAGTACTGAAGGCAGGGAGAACATCTTTGGTCATATTTCTTCCCTTGGTGCCTGGCACACAGTAGGGAGCAGAGCGAGTGTTTATTGACTGAAGGAAGGAGGCCCTCTCTCCACCTGGCCTTGTTACACTGGGAGGAGCTCACTCTAGTGGACACCCTTTAAGGCAGGCAGTTCATTCAGCAGTAGTGTTTCTACATCATATCTGGGCTGCTAAACGGGTTGTCTTTTAAATGAAATGTAAACTACAGCCCTACCCATTTCACCCTACTACTCAACAGGGTTATTACCTGGCCAGACTCCAACTTGGGCAGTTCTTTTATTCTTAAATTTTCTACATCTTAAGTTGTTGTCCATAGTTGTCCAGGTCTTCCTTAAGCTCCAGGCTCAGCAACTGTAAATGTACTGATTCATTGAATTCTTTGTTAACTGTATTTTTGCACTGCCAAAGCCTCCAAGGGCTTTTCAGTGCCCATCAAGGTAAGGACTGGCATTCCTTGTTCTCTGAATAAGGTACCCAACTTGCCCTCCTGCTTTTTCTGCTCCTTCCCTTATTGTGAAGCAGTGTACACCCTCCTCTGTTTCCCCAGGAATGTCATCTTCAGGTTTATCTGAGTTCTTTCCTTCCACCAAGGTCCTAACTCCAGCTTCACCACCCAGATGACATTGGGGTTTCACAGTGGAGAGACCCACTTACAAGGGCTCCCCAGCTCCCCATGTTTCCTGCCCATGTGCCTTCCTGTGTTTCTCCCCAGTGAGGCCTCCCCTGCCAGTCAGTCTCCACCTGCCCATTTTCAAGGGCCGTATCAAATGCCTCAGCACCCTGAGAACCCTGGGGTATCACTCCCCCTGACACCCCACTGGCCCTTTATGGGGCCTCTCCTATGTCTTCCTTTTTTCTGTGACAGTTCTTATCACCTAACTGAAGGGTGCCCTCCTTGAGGGCAGAAGCTTTGTCCATCCTTCTGGAAGTCTCTGCACTACAGAGTAGGGGAGGGCTCACTCCCATAGAGAAGACTAGAGAGTCAGGAAACTCACCGCTTTTCCATCTGGAGATTTGAAAGAAGAGAAATTGGTTACTGGGCCTTCCCTCTAGCATTTCTCTTTTTTTTCCCCCTCTAACAAAATTGCAGAAACTTTGGAAAAATGGGAAGAAGAAAAACAGTCCTTCCATTCCTCTAACACAACTACAACCTTTCCTTTATTCTAAGATTCTAAGACAAGTGGTATCCAGTGGAATTTTAATGTGAGCCACAAATAGCAGGTAAAATTAATTTTAATAATATATTTTATTTAACCTAATATACAAAAGTAAGTATGACTTCCATATATAATCAGTATAGTAAAAATTATTAGTGGGATATTTTATATTATTTCTTGCACTGTTTTGATAATCCAATGTGTGTTTTATACTTACAGCACATCTCAATTCAGACTAGTCACATTTCTTTTCTTTTTTTTAATTAATTTTTATTGGAGTATAGTTGCTTCAGAATGTTGTGTTAGCTTCTACCGCACAGCAAAACGAATCAGCCATACATATACATATGTCCCCTCCCTTTTGGATTTCCCTCCCATTTAGGATACCACAGTGCGTTACAGACTAGTCACATTTCAGTACTTATTAGCCACCTGTGGCTGGTGGCTATTGTGCTGGACAGTGTGGTTCAAAGATGCACTCTCCCCATCCCACACCCCATTTTAACGTGACTGAAACTGGGTGCCATCTTAAAGTGGATGTTAAACAAAGCTCGCCCCGTTTTTTTCCTCCCCCAGCAAAGGCTGCTCTTAAATCCATGTGTTTATTGATGGAGTCTAAGAAACAAGAGAATAATGGTGTTACCAATCTGTGTATTCCCCTCTGGTTTCTTCATATGCATGCTTTACATGGGTAAAGGCTATATAGCTTGATGCTTTCACATAACATGCCCTTTCCCCAAGTGATAGAGTGTTCATATTTAGCCATTAGGCATGTTTCTTTTAACCATTTAGGTTGCCTCCAGTCTTTTAACTTTATAAATAATGTAGAGATGAACATCTTGGTGCATGTGGCTGTTTCCATGAAACAGATTCCCAGAAGTTGGATTGCTGGGTCTAGTGGTAAGAACATCTGATTTTTTGCTGTATGTTGCCAAAATGCTTTCCAGGAGGATTGTTTTCATGTCTTCTTTCTTTTCTTTCTTTTTCAAGCAAATACTAAAGATTAGTCTTTTGGTATTGTTTTGAGAGTACCAATTTTACCACCACTGGAATTTTTTTTTTTGGAGGGGGTGACTAATTTAGTAGGCAAAAGGTAGTAATTAATTTTGTATTTTGTTTATTGCCTGTGAGATTAAATCCTTTTCCGCATGTTTATTTACTAGTTGTATTTCCTCTTTGGGGAAACCCTGTGCTCCCGTCCCTTGTGGTCAGAGTTTGATGGGGAAGTGTCACACCTTCATTTCAGACTACCAAGGGCTCAAGATAAAAGAATACAAGGTTTGAAACATGATTTGTGTTGACCGTTAAACAAATGTCTGGCTCCCAGCTTTAAGCCCTTAATGGGGCATGGTAGCTTTGCCTTCCCCTAGTAATCAAGAAAATGGTCCTTTGGGCTTGGAAGGGCCAGGCACAAGAAGCCTTTGAGGGGCCACATGGCTGTGCTGGCTCTGAGCCCACAGCCTTCCAGCCTCCCTTGTTGGCATTGATGGTGGTTCCATTTTGGAATGAACTAGTTTAATACAGACCCGAATTTATTGTGCTTTGATTTTTGTTTCCAGAACATGGCTTATTCAATTGAAAATGTACACCAGCTTTGCCCTAGGCCTCCCTTTACCTTACTATGCATAGAAGTTTGTGCAGGTTTCAGAAAATAATGGTTTTATTTTCTTTAAAATAACAAAACATGTCAGCTGGTGAGTCAGGCAGTAGTTCTTTTTTTATTCCCCAGGATGTGGCGTTTTGGTTCTTGGTGGAACAGGGCAGCTGTAGCATCAGCCTGGTAGGATCTGATTTTGACAGGAGGAAAAAATGATAAATACAGCAAAGATGACTGTTTCTCAGGTCAGCATTAGGACCCTAGGGAAGAGCAATGGTGTCCCTAATGTTAACAAGCTAGTACGACTCTTCTCTTCCTCACCTCTCCCCACCTGCTTTCTAAACAATTTGGATTTTTGTCTAAATAAACACAAAGATTTACAGCTCCAGAAATTTGTGGGACTCTTGCCCTATATGAAAAATTTTGAGAACCACTGCCTTAAATGGGATTTAATGACCTTGGATGTCATCCTAAACATCAGTGTTAACTACTTCAAGAATCATTTGGGACCTTTAAAAGGTACTAATTAGAATCAAACTCTTGGCTTTGGGGCCTCTCGTGAAATAGGTAGTTGATGCTTGCTGCAGCACACGAGGTGAGTACACTCTGTGCCCAAACAGAGTTCTGTTTAAGTGGGTGCCTCTGGAGGCTGGGGTGGCCCTTTTCTCCATCTCCTTGCTGCTCTGGGCAGGGATGCAAACAGGCCAGCACCTGCGTCCGAGCAGGAGAGGTGGCACAGGAACCGCTGGGCCCCTCTGCCATGCTGGGTCTTCTCCGCTGTCCATTTTGGGTTTCCCCTTCTTAGGTAATGAAGCCAGAGCAGTGTGGGGGGCCAGCGTTTCCCCTCGCCCAGGCCCAGGTTCAGTCAGTTCTTTCAAGCTAACTTGCATCTTCTGGCTTTTCCTCTGTATTTGCTTCTTCTCTGCTAGGGGTCACTTTGAGTTTCACCTGCCTTTAAAAGAAAAAGAAGAACAATCTTCCTTCAATGCTGCTGTTATTACACGCTACTTTTTTTCCATTTCTTACTTTTTCAGCCTCATTCTAAAAACCAGTCTTCATCTTTGCTTCAGCTTCAGCTCACTCCTGCACCCATTACCTGTGTGAAGATAATTTACCTAAAATCACTCCTTCAAGGAAATCACCCTCACCAGGCTCTTCATTGACATCCTTATAGACAAATTGGGTGACTCTTTCGTAGTCCTTTTCTTCCTGCTCAGACTCTCCAGATTCCATTGATCTTCTTCATTAGTTCCACAGCCTCCTCTGTGGTCCCAAAATAGGGTGTCCTAGAGGCCTGGGTTCAAATCTTGACTCACTGTTACCCACTGGTTATGTAATATCAGGCAGGTTACAGCTCTGTGCCTCAGTTTCCTCATTTATAAAATAGGGGAAATAACACATCAGAATATTGCCTGAGGGTGCCTGGCATTTAGTAAGTAACTCAGCTGCTGCCATTATCATCATCATTTGTATCGCTGTGTGCAGCCGTGGCTCTGGAACGCGATTGGGCAAGGGCGTCCAATGTCCTTTTGCGTGGCTCCCAGAGGGAAAGAGAAGCCTGACTGCTCCTGTGCATTAAACTACTACCCAGAAGGCCCAATGCCTTTTCGGTGCCCTTGGCCATAGGCCATCCTGTGTCCAAACCATTAAAGAGATATGTTTCTGCTTAGAAAGGCAGAATGAGAATTGGTACCTTCTAATTGTAAAAACTAGCAGGAAAGAAATTATTCAGGTCCTTACTGGGTACCCAAAGGCAACAGTCAATCTGTGGACATGTTGACCTACCAAGTGTTATCTGCTCAGGGACACTCACACAAAGATTGCTGACTTAGCCGACTGGGCACGGTTTAGAAAACAGAAACCGAAAGCCCAGGGCCACTCCATAGTCCAGGCCATAAAGCCCAGGGTTCTTGCTGGCTTCATGTCAGCTGTTCACAGTATAAACTCATAAAGGCAAGGGCCTGCCCACACCTTAACCCTGTGGCAGGTCACATGATCTTGCATGGTTTGTAAAACTGGAAGAGGGGATTTTAGTTGAGTCTAGCATTTTCTACCTTCAACCTTTTGCTTTTTCTTCCCTGGACTAGATGCACATGTAAATTTGGGGGAGTTCTGTATTTTGTACTTTAAATTTTTTCTTGTGGGACTTTACTTCTTGTTGAGTACCCTGGAGGGGGCAAAATAAAGTTAATTGAACCATGCTTTTGGACTTAGTAAGTGGGGGTCAGGGATACCCCAAGTGGCCTAGGTGCTTCTACTTAGGCAAGGGGGAGTGTGTGGAGGAAGGGCGGTGCTTATTAGCATGCTGGAGGCTTCGTGCTGGGTTTATTCCAATCTGGCCTTCTATGGAGACCTCTTGATCCCAAGACACTGTTTTCTGAGCATCTATGAATTTTATCTTCATCCGAAAACTGCCTTGAGGTGGAAAAACTTCCATCTCTCATGGCATCTTTCTCTTTGGTTTGTTGTGCTGTGCTTACTTCTCCCTTTTCACTTCGTGGTTTCATGTATAAATATGTGAAGAAGAAACTGGGAGCACTCAGGCTGCTACTCAGTGTGGTCATTTGTTAAAAATTATCTCTGAACATTTGCAAGCGCCACCAGGGAAGTCCGCAAGTGCTCTCTTGTTCAGAGATTTTGCTTTTTTCCCTTGTGGCAGATGCAAGTGAGGAGTTAAATAAGGGTTAATGTTGCTTTCTGGGAACAACAGTTAGTTGAAAACATAGGCAAATTTAAAGAGAGACTGCGATGTAAATATGCATAACAATTAGATCAGTGATGGAGTGCATAGAATTTGGAAGGCTAGGTGGAGTCTGAGAGAATTTCTCATCAGATAAGGAGTAGCCACGGAGAGAAATACTGTGTCTGCAGTCACAGAGCCCATTAACGACAGGACTTAGGAGGTACCCGTCTCCTGGATTCCTAAACTCTTCTTCCCAGTCTGCCACCCTGCCACCTGTCCTACAATACTTGTTTTTAATCCCATCTCTAGCATCCAGAGAGGCAGGGTATTTTAATTAGTCCCTTCTAAATATGTGCCCCCCCTTTTTTTTTTTTTCATTTTATCACCTAGTAATTAACCCTAATCCCCTTTGGCAGAAATGGGAAACAGCTTCTGAAGCAGCCTTGTAGCCAGAGTTGCAAGCCCCCGTTGGTAGGTGCTCTCATTCTTTTCTGCATAAGCTGACTTACTCAACTAAAGAAATAGGCCTGGTCCTGTCCCCACCCTCATGCCCTTGCTTGTGCTATTCTCCCTGCCCAGAGCAACCCTTTCCCACAGATTCCACCTCAGTCTAACCCAGGGTTCACTGGTTCAGATAGGAGCCTGTGTGTGCAGAGCCGAGGCTAATGCCTGGCACTCAGAAGGTGATCACCCCAGCCAGAAGCCATCTTTCCCATGGCCTTTCTAATCTGTACTACTCAAGTTACACTTGTTGGTACTGCCCTGTGATTTGTCTGTATATAAATATTTTTATCTCCTCAACTAGATAGTAAGTTAGCTTCTGGGCAGAAGAAGCCGTGACTAATACATTCTGTTTCCCCACAGTGTCTGCTCCGTGCCTTGTACGTAATTTGCACCAGATAAAAATGGTTGAATATGAACAATTTCCTTTTGAGGAAGTTGCCTTAAGGATGCTATAAGAGGAAAGCCTGGAAACTCTAGTACTTGTGAGGACTGGTGAATAAACCCAGGCCTTCCAAACCTCTCTGATACCCAGCCCTGCTGAAGTCTATGAGTTGAGATTGTCAGAATATACTACAGGTGGATTTAGTTTTGCTCGCCTGAGTGTGGCTGTTTTCTTTGCCATTTAAGAAGCTTTGCTCCAGTTCAGGTGCCTGAGGTGCCTCACCACCATACTTCGGCTACTAGACTACCCTGCCTTGGGCTTCAGTTCTCTTGGCTTTGTACCATTCCACCAGTTCAGCTGGTTGGCTGCCTGGCCATGAGTAACTCTGGCCATGTTTGCAACCTGGAGGGAATCTTCCGGGTACTTTTGACCTCCAGGGGCCGAGTAACCTGACATCCATTTTATTAGCTCATTAACTTGTTCCTCTGACAGGGCAGTGCCTAGGCTACCCACAGCCATGGTAAAGGTGTGGTTGCTTCCTGAAATGGCCCAATCCCATGCCCTTCCTGTGTTGACATCAATCTCTGACAGCTTTCACAAAATTCTCTTTAGCCAGAGAGGCTGAAATCATGACAAAGCAGCATGACTCAATTGGAACTAGTTAACAATGGTCTGAAAGCTTGTCTGAAATCTAGGACCTTGATGAACAACGTTGTACCCATTCCCATCCTGACAGCATTGTACCCATTCCCATCCTGAGCCACCTCCAGCTGAGATCTTGATCTTGTCTTTCTGGACCAGTTGCCTATAGCCAGGCCCTAGCAGAGAGTGAATGGCCTAAGGTCTCAGTTAAGTAGCATTTTAATGTTTTCAGAATAGCCTGGCTGAAGACATGAAAGCAACCTAAAGAACCAAAGGGGGTGGGCAGGGTACAAGTTCAGGAGTAAGATGGACCTGCGTTTGAATCCAGGCTCTACACTCTTTTATTTTGAATAAACCAGTAAACTTCTCTGAGCCTTGGGTTCCTGGTGGAGCTCCGTCTCTTCAGAGAGAGCCAGTGAGGTAAGCTATGTAAAGCAGCTGGTGCCTTGACTGGTATAGACAAGATTCCCGATAGCACTTATGCCGTTTCCTCAGCCTTGTGCCCCCTCACCCTCCTGCTTCCATTCCCTCGTGCCGTCTTTGCTGAAAGGCATGGTTTCTTCACTGCGTGGACTAGGTCTTTATTTTGTCCCCTTTGCTTTTTCTCATATTGCAACAGGCATCCCGGGCCCAAATCCTAGACAAAGCCACAGAGTATATCCAGTATATGCGAAGGAAAAACCACACACACCAGCAAGATATTGATGACCTCAAGCGGCAGAATGCTCTTCTGGAGCAGCAAGGTGAGCAGCAGAGCTTGTGGGGCATCTGGCCCTGCTGTGCTCCAGCCAGGTCAGGGCTTCGCACCCAGGCCTGCTGAGTCAGAACCAGTTACGGAGCGTGTGCTCCTAAGCAGCTGTGGCCCTGCTTCTTGGACCTGAGTAGTCGAGTGTAGAGCCATCCTGAGGAAGGACCTGAGCCCTCAGTGAGGGAACAGTGGAGTATAGGGGTTAGACACTGCAGACTCTTTTCTGACCTGCTCTCTCTCCCCTTCTTGGGGCTCAGGTGCTCTGCTTGTTGTAGGGGTCACACCTGGCATCAGGTGTCTCAAAAGAGCTATGAGGTCCCTGAATTGGAGTGTGCTGTGTAAGCGCCACAGAGACTCCAGGTGTTCAGGGACAGTGAGCGCTCCCCGTTGTCAACGGTAGTCCAATCAGGGCAGCCTATGGGCCAGGCCCATGCTGTTCTCCAATGCTCACATCCGCCTTTTCCTACAACCACAGGGGAAAGCGAGAGCTGATCAAGTTCTTTGTTCCTGGGGAATTCACTTCTCTTCCTCCCTCATGGAAGATGCAAGTAAAAGGAAATGCAAGTAACCACCTGGGTTAGAACACCTCAAATAAACTAAACTAAAATAAATGGGTTGACCTTCCAGGCTCAAGATGAGCTGAAACGAGGGATGGGCAGCGGGAGGCGGCAGCGGGTTGGTTACCGGGCCGAGCAGCCTGCATGTAGGGGCTATGTGTTGGAAAGCCCAGGTATTCTGTGTGTATTGGTGACTTGCTTCCAAGTGTCCAGCTTGTCTTTCCAAGTGGATCTTGTACCTGAGAGCTAAGCCAAAACTTTTCTTTGGCTGATACATCTTCTGTCATCCTTTCCTGCTGATGTGTGGCCTTCACACCCTTGTGGAGCCTGGCATTGCCAGGCCAGCTTCGCTGTTATTGCACCACTGGGTCCCACGGGGAGCTCGTGCTCCTGTCTCTGTACTGGGCTTCCACAGCAGGACAGTGACATCACAAGCCTTCTCTTTAGGGTTGGGTGGCATTGCAGAGTGGCTGGCCACATCCACTGAGCGCTCAGCTCTGGCTGGGAAAGGCGGAGGGAAATGAAGTGTGCAGGTGGAACAGCCACCAGAAGGGAGTTACTTATGAGCCACCCTGAGCCTCGGGGGCCAGCAAGCCCTTCGGAAGAACAGGCTGGACCCTGACCTGAGACTCGGTTACTCCCCCAGTCTCCAGAAGGCTGTAACCCGCTCGCTTGGTTGCCTTTCAGTCCGTGCACTGGAGAAGGCGAGGTCGAGTGCCCAACTGCAGACCAACTACCCCTCCTCAGACAACAGCCTCTACACCAACGCCAAGGGCAGCACCATCTCTGCCTTCGATGGGGGCTCAGACTCCAGCTCGGAGTCGGAGCCCGAAGAGCCCCAAAGCAGGAAGAAGCTCCGGATGGAGGCCAGCTAAGCTCCGTGGGGCAGGCCAGCAATAAAAACTGTCTGTCTCCTCCATCGTCTTATCCTCCTTTCAGTTCATCTTTAAAACCCTCAGAACCATTTAAGAGACTCTTTATTTTTTTCTCCTTCTCTTTTTTTTTATTTTATTTTTTTTAATTTTATTTTTACGTAGAAGCTCTTGGACAACAGCTCTCGTTCTCCTTCCCCATTTCCACTATTTTTTTTTTTAACGTTTCCCTTCAGGGATTCCCTGTCCCCACCAGGAATATTCAAACCAAAACACCCCAACTTGGCAGCTTTTTCTGTGGAGGACAGACGGCCGGCCAGACCTCTGAGCACATGGTGTCCTGACCACCCACCAGCTCCTCCAGCCCTGCCGGGCGCATGTGCCCGGGGGACTCCTGCCCCTCCCAGGCCTCTCCTCCCGGGCCACCCTCACCGCTGTTTGATAGACTTTGTGAATCTGTGGACTGCTCTGCTTTAAGAAGATGACCAGTTTGGAGTAATCAGAATTATTCCCCCTTCTTTTTAAGGATTTTTTTTTTCCCCTAAAAGGCTATTTATCGCTCCTGTTGAAAGACCAGATCCTTGAAGAAGTTTGTGGTATAAAAGGAAGTGGGGACAGATTTGCAGCGCAGAGTCTTTGGCCTGTTTCACTCCTGCTTCTCTCAGCCAGCCTTAGGGAGGGCCGCGTGACACTCGTGTGGTTTGTGGGGGGCAGCAGCAGTGAAGCGGTAGCCGCCAGGGGGTGGGAGGGGGCGGGACAAGGAGGGAGGGTCGGGTGGGGGTAGAGGTTTTGTATTGAGGGCCAGTGATGATGTTTTGATATTTATTTCCTGCTACTGAAATTTGAATCTGAGTGAATTGTCCCTATTTCTGATGATGTCGGTATTGCAAAACGACAGATTCATAAAGTAATGATCAAATCTTCCTTTCTTTCCGTGTGTATTTCTAAGAAATAGAGCCAACTGATTTTCTATGTAAATACCAAGAGCGGTTCACCTCATACTAAACCCACACCCCAGTGCAGACCCCTCCCCACCCTCGTCCCCCTCCCCTTCCAGCTGTCCTGGAACCTGTCCCCATTATGTGATCCAGCCCTGGTTCTGGCTGCGGTCCGCAGATCCCAGTGAAGGGTTTTGTGTGTTTAGGCCTCATTTCTTTGTCTTTTTCCTACTCTGTTCCTGGCATTTGCTGATTTCTAGTGTATACTCTGTAGTCTCAGTCCGTGTTTGATTCCATTCCATGGAGATAAAAAGTATGTTGTACATACTGCTGAAGAATTGTCTTGCAAGTTAAGGCTTCCCCTTTACTATAAGACTATAAATAAAAACTTATTTTATCCTTCTTGGTGGTGGTGTCTTCTTGCCCCGGCAGAGGCCAAGATACCTTGGTAGAGGGAAGAGCCCCCTGGAGGCCTGGGGGCCTGTGTGGGAGCCTGAGGGAGGAGCCTGCAGGCTGGGCGCGACCGGAAGCCAGAGTGGGTCCCTTTGTGTTCTGAGGGCTCAGTCCAGCCTGGGCAGGGGAGGGTGGCTAACCCAGTGGGGGTGACTTTGCTCATTGGATAGAAGCTTTTAAGGTTGCAACAGGGATGGGGTTATCCAGGGCAACATTTCTGGATCCAGTTCTTGCTAAATAAATGACCCTTGGGGAATTGGTAGCCCGGAGCTGTGATTTTGGGTTTCTCCTGGTAACGAAACGTCCAGTCCAGGGGTGACTGGTATGCTCTAGGACTTTTCAGTTTCTAGAGAGTTCCGACATGGTAATGGGAGGCAGCAGTGCTGCCACGGGCTGGAAGTCAAGGAGGCTTCAACAGCATCCAGTTAGCTCTACTTGGGCTAGGGACCAACACCGGCCTGAACTCATTTGACCTTGAAAGAAAGGATTTATGGCCAGAATACAGCTCAGCTTTGGTTTTCCTGTCTGGCTGACAGGAAATACTGCTGTTCCTAGTCCAAGGGAGGGAGAGAAGTCAAATCAGTTCTTTGATTTGTCACTCTTTAGAGAGGTGGTGCTGGGGCTCCTATCAATTGGATGTCAAATCCATGGTATCTCGTTTTGGTTAATGGGAGTTGACAGGTGGTGGTGGATCATGTTTCCATAAGAGGCATTTTTTAAAAATATATTTTATTGAAGTATAATTGAATTACAATGTGTTAGTTTCTGCTGTACAGCAAAGTGACTCAGTTATATATATATATTCTTTTTCATGTTTATAAGAGGCATTTTGTAACGTGATCAAACCAACCCCCAAAAACTATGATCGCGATAAGGAAAACAAGGATGCTGGGAGAGAGCAGTATCCCATTTATTGAAGTCATTCTTTTTAAGACGGAAAGAGACACGAATAAGGGGAAAAAAATGGGAATGAGAGGTCAGGTGATTTCCTAAGCCTTCAGTTAGTATGATTTCCTCCCCTTTCATTGCGCTTTACTACATCCCTTTGTATATCTGGACTTAATTGTAGATTCCATATTACACACAGTTGGCTTGGTCAGGCTGGGCCTCAGAACCAAGCTGCAGCTGCGGCCGTGTTGGTGAGGAGATGCAGTGTGAAGCAAACAGTCGAGCCAGCCCTGGAGTAGGGGACGTCCCCGAGAGCCAGTCCCTGGCTCCAGGATATTGGCTGGACAAGGGGTTGAGTTTTAGGCTTCTCAAAATTTCAATAAACCAGTTGGAAGAAAAGGGCCACAACAGGATAGCTGATTCACCTGGGAAAATCCAAACCACCTGACTGACAAGTGGTGGAGAGGAGGCGGTGCCACTGGGAGCAGCTGCCTGGAAAGGAGAACCAGGTAAGAGCAGCCGGGCTGGAGGTTGTGCTTGCTGAAGGGGACAGATGAAAGCCACAGCTAAGTTCCTTCTGGTACGTGTGTCTAGGAAGCCAGTGTATGTCCTCCATGTCACCAAAGTTTGACCACGGTTCACTCAGTGAGGTTATTCTCTGTGGCTGTTTCTCGGCACTGCGCTCTGGACCGCCCTGGTGAGTTGCTTGGTCCTGTGAAAAGCCACCTCTTTCTCTTGCAGAGGTGAGCTTGATATTTTCCTTCCTTTACAGTTGCCCCAAGGGCAAGGGTATTAATGGCCCAGTTTTTTAAATTCTTGATATGCTAATCCCATCTGTAGAGTAGCTACCACTTCAGCAAAGAACTATGTCAGCTCACAGAGCTATCAACTCGGAAAGGTTTAAAAAACAAGACTAGAGTAGATGAGAGCCCTGAACTAGGACTGAAGAGAGCCGAATTCGATTTCTAATAGAGTGTAGTGGATTATGCTTGGGCTCTGAAGTCAGGTTGCCTGAGTTCAAAATCCCGGCTCTGTCAGTAGCTGGTAATCTCGGGCGAGTTACTTCTCTCAGCCTCGGGGTCCTCATCTATAAAATGAGGATAATAGTAGCTTTAACCACATGATGTGGCTGTGAGGACTAAAGGAAATAATGCTTATAATGCACTTGACCTCAGGACCAAGGGAGCACTCAGGTGCCAGCTGTCGTCATCTACATAGAGCACGTGACCAGGGCTGAATCTGCAAGACGGAAAAATCCGGCTCCTGCGGCCGTCTCCGGACTGCGTGAGGGTGGACTTCTCGGTCTCTCACAGATGCTTCCCACCCCTGAGATGTGCCCTCCCTGTGCAAGTCAGGGTGAATAAAGAGACGGCAGGGGACCGACCCCAGAACTGGAGTGACACACTCCAGGGTTCAAAACCGGAGAATGTACCTTAGATCTGTTGTCAGCCGGAGTGAGACTGTGTCATCCCCTCCCTCTGCTACTCAGTGGCATCTCTAAACTTTGGACACTTGGTGCTCTGCCTGGCAGAATTGTTCAGAAGCCTCCACGGTGGTGTTACTTAAAGTGGATCCTTGGCCATGCCCTGGGGGTGCTTGTTAAGAGGATTCCTGGGCTCCTGCTCCTCTGACCTGCAGCATACCATGGCCCGCCAGCCAGAGTCGGGCTGTTTAACAAGCTCTCCCAGGTGGGTCTCATGCACTCAGCAAAGTAACTCCCAACAGCAAAGTAACCCAGGGAACAAAAGGAAGCTGTTGGGGAAAGTGAGTCACAGCTGAATTAGCCAGGTGGGTCTGAGACCGGGCTCTTTAAGGCTGCACTTGGAGAAAGGGGGCGTAGAGGGGCTTGTTAAACAGTCCTATTAATAGCACTGCCTTGAGGGTGTTTCCCTTCTCCCCGTGGGGCTCCAACACTAGTGAGGGCTGCCCCGCCACCTGTCTTTGAAGCCCCAAGCAAGGGTGATACTATGGGGCGGCACCCATTTTTATGCCACACACTGGCTGTCCTCTGTCACTAGGCAGGTTATAAGCCAGCCAGAGCAAGGCTCTCTCTCAGGCCTGTTTGCCAGGCTCCGTTCTGGACAGCCTCCGGGAACATGAAACTAGAGCTTTTCTTTGCTCAAAACAGTTTCTCTAGCCTGAGGAGGAAACCCAGGTAGGGAAAAGGAGTTTACCAGCCTCTACATTTGGATGCACAGTGGAAAAACCATGGTAGGAACTAGGACCCTTC
Organism: Eschrichtius robustus; assembly: GCF_028021215.1. NCBI lineage: Eukaryota > Metazoa > Chordata > Mammalia > Artiodactyla > Eschrichtiidae > Eschrichtius > Eschrichtius robustus. The sequence continues at coordinate 36,634,656 of NC_090824.1, forward strand.
TGAAGCACTGCTGGATCATGAATGGGCAAAGACAGTGTCCTTCAGTCGTGGGGTTCAATAGTTCGGGGTTTACTAAGGCATGGGCTTAATTAATACAGCCCCACACTTGCCGCGAGAAGGGGGTAAACAAAAATATTTTCTAGTTCATTTCTCAGGTAGAGAATCAAATTGGCCAAATACTCATTCCCGGACCAGGTTTGAGAAGCAGGCTGAGCTGTACGCAGGACTAATGGCATCAGGCCCCTGCTCGAGTTCTGGAGGCTCTCCCAGCAAACATCACCCAGCTGCTAAGTGTTGTCATTGCTCCGTTAGGGTCAAGGTGGGGACAGGAAGCCTGAACGCTTCAGAACCAGTGCCTGGGTGGGCCAGGCTCTGAGCCCACCTATCTGGACTGGCTCTGGGTGAAACTGCCGTGGTTTCCTGAGGCATCAGGACAGCAGTAGCACAAAGTGCCATTGTGAGGTGTGAAGGCATAAGTTGGAAGGCCTGGCACTTTGGAAGGACTCACATGTAACAATTCTTGGGTCTATCTGCCCGCATGGGTCCTGGCCACGCAAACATTTGAGTTTTGTTGAAATATGGAGTGAATAAACCCTATCCTTCAGTGTGTTCAAATCCTCACAAGAAAGGGGCAGTAAATATATGTTGAATACCAAAGGCTGTGGTAACAAACAGTCTTTGCTTGACTTCTGAAGGGATTCCAGCAAGACATAATCTGTTACCATTTGAAAATATCTCAATTTAGGAAATGAAATACATGGAGTCATCAATGGCTTGGAGGTGGCAGGGACAGAGCCGGGGCTAAAGGACAGTGGCCAGCGGCTTTGGACCAAAAGGCCACACAGCAAGGCCAGCCAGCTGAGAGGAGGAATGTCAGTCACATCCATAGCAGGCTGGTGGGAGACTTCGGGTAGGGGAACTCTGGTTCAAATGACTTGACTGTTTCCCAACCAGGTAGTGAGTCCAGGGCCCTCTCCTTTGCAGAGAGCTGCCATGAACGGTTCGGCAGGCCTTTCCATCTGGGAGCTCCCATGAGGCCAGGTGTGATCTTCGTGCTTGCTACTGCACCCCAAGCACAGTGCCTGGCCTGTCACAGGCACCACACACAGACACAAGCATGTGTGTACGTTCATCTCTGAGCACTGTTAGGTCAGTCCTGAGGGTGCGTCTGCATGAGTTCAATCCATGGGTATTTGACTGGCACGTATTCTCAGCCCAGCCCTGTGCCAGGCACTGGGGAGATTCAGGGCACCTAATGAAGCCTAGGCCCTGCCGCCAAGAAGCTTAGAGGAGTTGGAGACCAGACTCATGCACGTGGCACAAGTGTGCATGTCCGGGCTACAATGCCAGAGGAGTTCAGAGGCTGGGGCCCTTGACGAGAGAGGGCTGGCAGGTGGGAGGGGCAGGGAACAGGGCCAGGTCATCGCTTCTCAAGCTCTTGCTGCGTTCTCCTTCCTGCCTGAACAGAACCAGCCCCGGGCTTCCGGTGCAGCCGGCAGAGAAGCTGGGTGGAGGCTATGGGTGAAAGGAAGGTGGGCCAGAGCCTCCCCCCTGCACGGGCTGGCTAACCATTCACATCCCACCATGTAGACTGGCCACCGTGGGATCCAGGCCCAAGGCAGCCACTGCTCTCGAGACGGAGGGGAGGGACTCGAGGGGTGGAGACCAGTGAAGCATTCGCCTTCCTTGGGAGCATGGTGCAGGTCTCCAGGGTACTCATGTCATCACCCCCGTCATCATCCCCCTCACAGAGGGGCCACTGCAGGGCACTCACCACGCTCCTGCCAGGCACTGGTCAGCACGCCTGGGCAGCAGAGTCCCTGCAGCCCCAGGGTGCACCCAGCCTTCCCCTTGAGAGAGCTGTGCCACTGAGCCTGCTCTGACTCTGGTAGCTGAAGTCCCAGGCTCCTGTCACCCGCTTTGTCTCATCGGCCCAGGCCATCACAGGTACAGCAGATGGCAACATGAGGTCCCACATCCAAGATAACAAAACTGCAATACCTTTTATTATGGAAAGAATTTAATGTGACCAAAGGTTGTGAGAGTAGAATACTAAACCCTAATGTAGGGACTTCCCTGGTGGCGCAGTGGTTAAGAATCCGCCTGCCAATGCAGGGGACACGGGTTCGAGCCCTGGTCTGGGAAGATCCCACATGCCGCGGAGCAACTAAGCCCGTGCACCACAACTACTGAGCCTGTGGTCTAGAGCCCGTGGGCCACAACTACTGAGCCCACGTGCCACAACAACTGAAGCCCGTGCACCTCGAGCCCATGTTCCGCAACAAGAGGAGCCACTGCAATGAGAAGGCTGTGCACCACAACAAAAGAGTAGCCCCCGCTCGCTGCAACTAGAGAAAGCCCGCACTCAGCAACAAAGACCCAACACCGCCCAAAAAAAAAAAAAAAAAAACCCTAATGTACCCATTACCCAATGTCAACGATTACCAACATGCAATACTTCTTGAAAGAAAAGGGATGGAAAATGCATTATTATTAAAAGTAAGAAAGTGTGGGTATGGCAAAGGGACACGGAGCCAACTGAAAGAGCTCCTGATGGCCAAAGCTGGAACAATTTGAGCATTAAAATAAACATAGTATTGGAACACTGATACATAACCCAAAGTATAAAATAAATATTCATGAGTGCATACTGATATAAATGATTGAATAAATAAATGGAGCATAGACAAACCTCCCAAACAAAAGAATTCCAAATAATTGATGTAGCTACTCTACCCTCAAGGATGTGGGGCATAACTCCCCATCCCTTAAGTGCGGGCTGTGCACACGGACTTCCTTCTAAAGGGAACAGCAGGGGAAGGGGAAGAAAGAGGAACCTTATGGTGGGGAAACCTGACAAACCTCAGCCAGGTGGCCAGGGTTAACAGCATTAGTGATGGGCCATGTTGATAGCATGTACCATTGATAGGACGTGATCAGAGGGCACTTGACCTCTGTGGTGTTCCTCCCCCCAAATCCAGTCTAATCAGAAAAAATTGACACAAATCCGTTGGTGGACATTCTGCAAAATACTTAACGAGTCCTCAAAACTGTCAAGGTCACTCAAAGCAAGGAAAGCCTAAGGATGTCACAGCCAAGAGACGTAATGACTAAATGTAATGAGGTATCTTGGATGGGATCCTGGGGCAGAGAAAGGACATCAGGTAAAAACTAAGGATTCTGAACAAAGTATGCACTTTAGTTAATATATTAATACTGCCCATTAGTTATAGGATGAATGTATCATATTTATATGAGATGCTAACAAGAGGGGAAACTGACTCAGGGGTATATGGGAACTCAGTGAAAGTTTATTTTTTTAAATGCATTATTGTCATTGTTGTTGTTTTCCCACATCTGTGTTTCTGCAGGGGGCAGAGAAAGCTTCCCACTAAGCTGGGCTGGCGGTGAGCACTGTGCCCGCCCGCCTGGTCTCCTTGGATGTGCCTGGGAAGTAGGAGGGAGGATCGTCAGCCGCCTGGCCCCGTCCTCTGAACCTGCTGCACCAGCTGGTAAAAAGCAGAGGCAAGGAGGCTATTGCGAGGAAGTGAAAGAGGATGTCCAGGAACCAGTCAGGCATGCCGGGCTGGAGTGGAGAAGGCTGGCTGTGGTCAGCTCCCGGGAAGACTGACTCACTGGGGCCTTGCTTGTGACTCACGCAGCGTCACACTCTGCACTGGGGTGGCACGCATTTGGTGCAGGGGGCGTTGCTCTATGCCAGGGACCTGACAGACAGTGGGCAGCGGGTTAGAAGGGTGAGAGGTGAGCCTGCCGCTGCTGTTCTCTGTCACCATCCTTGTCCTGGTGAAGATGGGGGCAGGCATTCAGGGCCTCGGTCGTCCACCCCTGGAGCTAACTCATGCAGGTTTAGCTACTGCTCCCCACCCCCGAGACCACCCATTTCAGAGACCTGGGGTGGTGGAAGCACATGGGCTTTGGAGGCAGCAGGTCTGGGTTCAGGTTCAGACTCCACTACTTGATAGCTAGGAAACCTTGGGTGAGTCACTTAAGCTCTCTGACCTGCTTCTCCAGTTGTAAAATGCAGACACACACCTGCCTCACCCGCCTCATGCGGTTGAGTCAAGGATCAAATGAGGAGAGACGGTGACCAGGAAGCTGTCTCAGGGGTTGTTTGGATGGAGGTGAGAAGAGCGATCAGCGTTCTCCAGGCAGCAGGTAAGGAGTTCATGGCTCTGGGGCTAATCCGCAACAGAGTTTTGTATGTATCAGGATGCTTTGGGTGGCAAGAAATAGTAAATCCAACTCACACTGGCTTACACAGCTGAAAAATGCAGAGGCAGATCCAGGCTGCAGGCGTCGTGTGACAGGGTTCTGGCCGTGTTTCTCGGTAAGTGTCTCAGGGAGTCTGTGTGGACTGGCCTCTAAGGCTGGCTTCCTTCTAGGTAGGAAAATGGTTGTCGGAGTCCCAGGCCACACATTCCACCATCCCTAATAGGAGAGAACTGCTTTTCCCCTGTCATCAAATGTCCAGGGCTTCTCTCTCTTTGGTCTATTTTAGGCCACATCCTTGGCTCTGAATCAGTCACTGAGGCTAGGACAAACCATGCTGATTGGCTTGGGCCTGGGTTATTATTAAACCTGAACAAATTACTCAAGCAGAGGGATAGATTAAAATGATTGGCTTAGGCCACTCAGGGCCCAGCCTGGAGGTAGGAGGGGGGACACACCCACACAAGTCTTTTGGCTGCCACAGCTGGGGAGGGGAGGAATGGATGCCACAGTGTCCACTACAGGTTTCTAGAATCCACCATTGGAGAGATTGGAGAGAACGTGGTGATTTTGCCTCTCTAGCATCCATCTCCCCCTTTTGGCTACAACCCTAATTTGCACTGGGGCTTCATTCCTTCCCCATTCTTGGACTATGTGCTTCTGATGGAGCCCCATTTCCCACTCACGGGAGAAGCATTTGATCAATCAGTGCACTGTAATCTCCTGGCCACAGGACTGCATCTCAGAAAGGCACTTGGCTTGATCAAAGTCAGTGAAATGCAATGATACTCACTGGGAAGAAAGTGACAGCTGCTCTTGTCTGCTGAACTTGACCCTAAGAGGATCTAAGGTCTGGAGCTATTGCTACTGCCATTTTAGAACCACATGCAGAGAGCCTGAGACTGGAGCCGATATAGAAAGATGGAAGGAAAGCCACTGAAGCCACTCAGAAAGCCAAGCTAATTCCTGGACGATTCAGTTTATGAATCAACACATCTCCTCTTTGCTTTAAGCCTGTTTGGGTCAGGTTTTCTGTCAGTTGCAACAATTCCTTAAAACATACAATTCTCCTTCCTGTTCAAGGGCAATGAATGCCCTGAGCAGTGCATGTGGGTGGCTAAAATGTTTGGGCCGAACTTTACCAAGTACATTTTGTCATTTAACACTAATATTATGTACATGGAAAGCATCCCAGCCATGAAAAGATGTAGAAGAATGCTAAATGAATATGGATGGGATTTAGGCTAGATCAGGGGTAGGCAAACTACAGCCCATGGACCAAATCTGGCCTACCATGTTTTCATAAAGTTTTATTGGAACACAGCCATGCTTTGTCTGCAGCTGTAAAGCAGAGTTGAGTAGTTGCTTGCAAAGCCTAAAATATTTAGTAATTTGGCCCTTTACAGAGAAAGTCTGCTGCCCCCTGGTGTAAATCGTGGAAGAATAAAATATTAGCAAAATACTTCCCCAAAATGAACATCTGAATCCCCAAATGAAAGCAACACTGAACAGCCGTCCACCATAGACCTCTGTATCCTTGTATTAATATCAAGCCCTATTATCAGCGTTAGGAGAGCAGACTTTCATTGTACCGAACTTATCCCAGACGGTGAACGAGACATCCTATGTCTTTGTTAAGATTTGGTCTCCGCAGTGCCTGTATCTTAGTAGCCCTGGCCACAGAGGGTCTAGGAAGCCTGCAGGCCTAAGAACAGTCATTTCCCACCCCAGCCGTTACCCTTTCCTCTGACTCGGGATGCTGAAGCTGCTGGCTATTTCCTGCACGTAGTCTAGTGACCCTCTTCCATAGGGAGGTGGGATCAATGTCAACATGGTGGGAAGAAGAGGAGACAAGTTCTTCAGCTTTCATAACGGAATGTCAGCATTGTTATCTGTACATCTCTGACTTCTGATGCCAATGGATTCCACTTCTACCAACAATATAGTGCACTCAAGAAGCTCCATGTTTAGTTCCCGGCCATCAAGCTCCTGCCAGAAGCACAGCATAATTAATACTGGTGAAATAGCCAAGGTCATGTAAGCAACCACCCTGCCAGGGGTTTCTAAACTCCATCTCTCTGCTAAGTTAAATCAATCACCAGGAGGCAACATACCAAGATCTAAGGCTAGTCCTCCATGGTAGGACATCGTGGAACTGTTATTTAATATTATGGCCTCTGCTTTTGTGTGAGGTCTTCCTGAGAAGTGGCTTCATCAGGGACACTCCTGCATTGTCACAACACAGTGGCCAGAATCTAACTAGTGGCTTCTAACTCAGAAACGATACCACGAACAGAGGGCAGTTTAGGAATATTATTGTTGACTGGTATTGTTCTCTCAGGCAAGTTCACGCTGGCTTATCCACGAGGTCCCGCTTCTGCTCACCGTAGGGTCTGGAAGGCTTCCCAACTTACACAGCATTCAAGGTGGGTCTGAGATAGTTCCAAGGGGGACGTTGGGGCCCATCTGGATATAGAGATCTGTAGTCGGCTTATATTTCTTTATTGATAGGGGAAATATTTATTTGGGGCAACCTACCTTGAATCCTATGTAAGTGCCTCCAACTTAAGGATCCACGTGATAAATATGAGAATCTACCTGCAGGACCCACTTTGAATGCTCTTTAAGTTGGGAAACCCTCCAGACCCAAACGGGAGCAGAGAGAAGTCTCATGGATATGCCAGTATAAACTCCCCTACCCTTTGGGGCCCACCTCAAATCCTCCCTCCTTGGTATAAAGCCAGTTCAGACTGAAGCAATCCCTTCTGTCTCTTAACCACACCAATTATCACTGCAATTAATCTCGTAATACCTTGAGGCTAGTGGTGTTAGAGGGTCTGGCCTTTTGTTGTAGTGATGGGAAGGGTGCATTTCAATATGTTGCTTTGTAGCCTGAACTTTTGTTATCCCAGCAAAAAACAGCATGGGGGCAGGAATTACATTCCAGGACGTGGCTCTGGCTTATGCTCTACCTCCAAGGGTACCCTCTCCTTTCCTGTCAAGGAGGGGCAGGCCACAGAGCACCCGCCTTCTTGGCTTCCCCCTGGGAGAGGGTCTCTGCCCAGACGAGGGACGCCAGGTGACACAGGATTCCGACCTGTCCCTGGCCAGGACGTCACCCACCCCACCTGCTGCTGAGTGCCTGCGTGAGGGCTCGGGAGCGCAGACCCTGCTCGTAGCCAGCTGGAGGAGACAGACTCCCAGACCGTGAAACTGTGTGGAGTGCTGGGACAAACTGAAGTGCTCCGGGGTGCTTTTCCCCTCCTTGTCCTCGACTGGAGAAGGGATGTGAGGGAGGAAGGCAAGTCAGACCTCTTTGTAACTACTGACTCGCCCGGCCTGCAGTCGCACACGGGAGGAGACTGGTGACCCACGAGCAAGCTGCAGAACTCCGAACGCTGGGCACTTGGAAGGAATTTTTTTGGTACCAGTCACAAATGAGAGACATCATAGAAAAGGTTATTCTTTTACTATTTCAAGGAGGTAATACATAGCCCAATATACCAAAGCACTAGGGAATTAGAGGCAGCAGATGGCCAGAGTTTTTGAGAAGAGCCTTATGCTGCATCTCCAGGCCCCCATCTGCCCACAGCCCATGGCTGCGTAGAGAAAGGCCAGACCAGCGACATGGAGCTCGCTGTGACCGCAGCAGTGGACAAGTGAGCCAACTCCTCAACACCCCACTGACTGAGAAAGGGTTCTTCTGTGAGGGCAGCAGAGGCCCTGCCAGGCTGAACACGCCAGGCAGTGCTCAGCCCTGCCCCGGCCAGGTTTACGTGGCTACTGCCTCAGCAGCACCCAGCTTATCTAGCGCTTGGTTTTATTTCTCTGAGCCTGGAGTGGGCAGGATGTGAATAAATCCTGAGTCAGAAATTAAGTTGAAAGTCTTTCTTAGTAGTGTTAATACTTGGGGCGAGAGAAGACAACACCGTCTTTGAGGAGGGTGGGCTGGGAGTCGGTGGAAGACAGATGGAAACAGACTGGCCACGGGCTGAAGGTGCTGCCTTGCGGTCCTCAGAGGGCCTTTTCAGGGCACCTGGGGGGGGGGGGTGGTGGGCTGAGTCGGGGGGCTCTGGGGCTGCTTCCTCTGGCACAGAGTTGAACTAGAGGTTCATTTTCCACTCATAATTGGCTTCCCGGGTCTAAGTCACCACAAGTCGGGCTGAAGCAAATCCTGCCCATGTACCTGCCCAAGCCGGCCTTGGAGATGTGTGGTCAGTGCCCAGTGTGGACAGGGAGGGACTCACACCTCCCGAGACCTTTCTCCTCCCACCCCAGCTCCTTCCCCTTGCAAGTAACCAGGCTGGGAGGTGAGCGCCTCGGGCACCTCTGAGTGAAGTGCCACCATGTTTTTTTCCTGGAGAATTCATTTTGGTGGGACCCAAAGCCCCTGCCTAGGCATGGAGCAGACTTATTTCCGCCCACGGAGGCCACCTTCCTGGTGACTTAACGGTGGCACAAGGAGGAATCGCAGCAGCAACTCCGGATGCCGTAACACTCACAAACATCATTCGCTGCGATGCGACGGTCGCACTGGAGAGCTGCACTGTTCCCCAGCCAACCCTGGCCAGGCCAGAGCGGGTTCAGATGCCGCGTGGCTGAAGACTTTTTGGTTGGACAGGAGTGGAAAGAATTTTTTAAAAACCACACCACTGTGTTCTCTAAACACAGAGCCATCAGTTTTGTTTTGTTTAACAAGAAAGGACAGAGGACCAAAGCTTCACAGCGGCCAAGGCTTGTGCAGCACAGAATGCAGTATGTATCGAAATGTATAAACCTTGGTCTGAGTGGGGAGGTGGGTGAACACAGAGCTGCGGCACACCGTGTCCTCTAGTCAGTGGCAGGCTCTGCTGTTGCCTCATCCTCATGCTCCTCGAAGCCTGGAACTGGCTTCTGCAGAAAGTGCATGGTGGCCTGGATCACCTTATCTGGTCCAATATTGTACACAGGGTGAGTGGGCTGCTGCAAAGAGAAGAACAGATGCCAATTAATCACCCCAGTGGTCCTTGGAAATGTGCACAGCCTTTGCCCATTAAATGCACTTGTAAAAATGTAACATAAGGAATCATCAGAGATGCGCTAGGATCTCACAAGGCCCTAATGTTCAAAAACAGGGTATTGGTAAAAACATGTTACAGTATGTGGGACACAAAGGAATATTATAGAGCCATTAAAAAACATGCTTTCAAATATTTGATGATATTGGCAAATACTTATATTAAGTGAGGAAATCAGTATGCGTGATATTATCCCAAACTTACTTTTTAAAGTGTTGATAGATGTGATTTATATAAATAGGCAAAAAATGGACATATGCCAAAATAGGAACCGTGACATGACTGTTTTAAATTTTCTTATTTATACTTTTATATATATTCCAATTATTAAAACAATGAACATGCATCTATATTTATAATCAAGAAAATGGACCACAACCCTGTTACACTTCAGTAAAGGTGTCAGGCCATATATAAATTATTTTATATTATCCCACTGCACCACAGAAACCCAAAATAAACTTTGGTCTGAGACAGGGCACAATCCTAGGCCAGTATTCAGGACTCTTCCACCCTGGGACAATGAAGAAGGGGACATAATTGCAAGAGATTTAAAAAATTTTAAGAAAATACTATGAGCAACTTCATGCGAAAACATATAAAAATTCAGATAAACTGAATAGTTTTATAGAACGATACGAATTTTCAAAATTGCTCAAGAAGAAATTCTTTAAAACCTATATGAATAAGTTAAATCAATAACAATTGCTTTTTCTGCTACCACCATTCCCCCCAAAAAATACCAGGCCTACATGGTTTCTCAAGCAAGTGTTAGCTTACAAGATAATCTCTAACTTATACAAACTTTTCCAAAGAAAAAGTAGAGTAGGAAGACACCCGTCTAATTTTATGAGGCTATATTATCCTGAAACACAAACTGGAAAAGAATACAATAAAACAAAATTTTAGATCAGTCTTTCTCATGAACACACATGCAAAAAATCCTAAATAAAAATACTAGCCAAAAATACCAGCAGAGTGAATCCAGCAGGTGTTAGAACAGCACATACACCCCCCACACTCTATATCACCAAGCAGGGCTTATCCCGTAATGTCAAGGTCACATCAGAATATGTATTAACAAAACACAACATCAGATTAAAGGAGAAAAGCCAGATGAGAAAAAAGCATTCAATAAAATTTAACACTAGATTATGACTGAAATAAAACAAAAAAACAACCCAGTAGACCAGGAACAGAGGGGAACATCCTGAACCTGATATGAAATGTTTACCAAAACCTCACAGTAAGCATCCTCCTTAATGATGGAATTACAGAAACCTTCCCATTACAATCAGAACACTTTCTATTACCACCTCCAGTCAACACTCCATGGGGGTTTTAGCCAACATTACAAGGCAAGAAAAGAAATAAAATCCTTAAGAATCAGGAAGGAAAAAGCAAAACTCCTTACTTGAAGATGACATTATGTTCTAAATAAGAAACCCAAGAGATTCTACAGACAAACTATTACAACTATCAAGAGAGTTCAGAGGGAATTCCCTGGCGGTCCAGTGGTTAGGACTCCACACTTCCACTGCAGGGGGCCGGGTTCAATCCCTGGTCAGGGAACTAAGATCCCACAAGCTACGCGGAGCAGCCAAAAAGAAAAGAATTCAGCAAGGCTGCTGGGTGCAAAATTAAACTATAATTATCAATAGCATTTCTATACATTAGTAACAACCAATTACAAAATAAAATGGAGAAAAATATTCCAGTCACAATAGACACAAAAACTATAAATTTCTTAGACAGAAGTCTAACAAAAGATGTGCTAGTCCTTTATGGAGAAAATGATAAAAGACCATTAAAAGAAATGTAAAAAATCTGAAGAATTGTGTTTATAAATGGGAAGCCTTAATGTTAAAGTCAGTTCCCTCCCATTAATCTTACATTCAATGTAATTCTAATAAAAATTCCACTAGTTTTTTTTGTGTGTGTGTGTAACTTGATAAGCTGATCCTAAAATGCACAGGAAATCCTAAAATGCGGAAGGCAAAGAATATCCAAAGCAGTTTTGAAGAAAAAGAATGAGGTGGGTAGGTGAGACTTGCTTACCTGCATTTCAGATTTGCTTAAGACAGCGAAGACAACAAACAGACCAACGGAACAGTGTGTCCAGAAACAGTCACCTCATATACAGAAACTTGAGTATGTGACACACATGTCATACACATCAATAGGAAAGGTTGTAAACGTCAATAAATGGTGCTGGTCAATTGGTTAACCAAAATGGGAAAAAGATAAAATTATATCCCACCCTCACTATAGACGGAAGTCAATTCCAAGAGAATTAAAAAATTAGATGGGATAAGCAAAACTTTAAATTGTTTAGAAGAAAATATATTTATGACCTCAGGGTAGGAAAAGATTTCTTAAGTAATGCCCCCCCCCCCAAAAAAAAACCCTCAAAAACCAAAAAGGCAAATAAAATTATTCACTTTAGAGTTAAAATCTTCTATTCGACAAAAACATTAAAAACAAAGTGAAAAGACACGTCACAAACTGGAAGAGATTCACCACACACACACCACTGACAAAGGATTAGTATCAAGAACACACGAAGAACTCCCACAAATACATAAGAAAAGAGCAAACAAAATTACAGATCAATACGAAAACGAGCAAAGGATAGGAGCTGGCTGGCAATTCACAGAAGACATAACACAAATGGCCAACAAACGTTTGAAAAGATGCTCAGCGTCACCAGTAATCAGGGAAATGCAAAACAAAACTGAGACACCATTTCACGTCTGTCAAGTTGGCAGAAAGGAAAAGTCTGACTATGGAGCAACTCATCTTGGTGCCGCGTGAGCGTTAAATAACCCAAGCACACAGGGGCGAGGTTCAGGGCCATCTGGTGAGGATGAAGGTGTATCTCTCTCAGAAACTGTAACTCGAGAATGTTCACTGCAACACCTGTGTAATAGCACAATCTGAAACCATCTCAGTGTTAACCAACAGGAGACTAGAAAATTAAACTGGGGTACACTTAGGCAAGGGAATACCATACAGGAGTTAAGATGAATAAACTAGAGCAACACATATGAAGACGACTAAGCCTCAAAAGGGTAATGGTCGGTGAGAAAAGGGATGCAGAATAAATGGCGGGGTAGATACTGTTATAAAACATTCGAAAACATACAAAACAACTCTATGTAGTTCGTGGATACATACCTATGTAGTAATAGCACAAAAACATTTGCAGGCACGATAAATGTCAAATTTAGGATGGGGTTACGCTGAGGAAGGAGGGAGGGAAAAGAACGGAAGAGGGTTGCATAGGAGGCAAATACTTGAAACAGCTGAAGGGTTGTTACTTGGATTTTCTCAGTTACTAGTGAGGCTGAGCATCTTTTCATCCACCTACTGGCCATTTGTGTTTCTTCTGTTGGAATATTTCATGACAATCTGCACAGGCCCCATCATCTGACAGCCGTAGACAGTCTTAGCCGGAGTTGAGTCTCAGGATCATGGCTAGGCTCACAAGCATCTCCTGCGGCCAGGCTGGCCTGGGGCTGGATGCAGGGGTGAACAGTTCGCCCGCACGGGGCTGACAGTTTTTGAGGGAAGCAGATAAAACCCAGTTAAACACACGAATGACAAATCGTGCTGGTGCTATGAAGGGCACAAACCAGGCTCTGGCAGAGTGTTTCGGGGCATCTCATTTACAGAAGGTGGTCTGAGAGGGCTTCTCCGGAGGGATGGCCGCAAGCTGAGAGCTCCAGAAGACGGTCAGCCACATGGGGAGGGCTGCTGGCTGCAGATGCAGAAACTCGCTACCTCTGAGGCCAGCTTCCTGGGAGATGGGAACTAATGACAAGTGGTCTGGGTCCTAGGCTGTGGGACAAAGGCACAAAGCCTCTGTCACAGGCCGGACCCTCGCCTGGAACCTCGAGTTTGCCAGCCAGATGCTCATGAATGCAGAACGAGCTGCAGACAGAGGGTGGGGACGGTGAGTTCACTAGCCTGTCCATGTCCTCGCGCAGCCGGTTCTGCAGGCCAAGAGCGGGTGCTCTGCTCTCCTGCCAGCCCCATCCTGGGGGCCCTGTGGAGAAGCAGTGGTAAGCCCCCCATCCCACCTTACCAGGGCGTTTTCGGGCACACCCAGGACCACATCGTGCAACATGGCTCCACTGCCGAAGTGCTGGGCTATGGACAGGCCGCTCAGGCAGTAGCAGGTGTGGTAGAAGTCCCGGGACCTGGAAGGACGGGGCGACTGAGCAGGCGTCCTCTGCTCCCCATCCGGCCCCAGCACAGCCTCTGACAACAAGGCCACCGCACAGACGCAGAGGCCCGGGGAGCACTCATGCGTCCCATCCCACCCTCCATGCACCTCGAAGCCTGGCTTCCCCCAGCAACATTTTTCAGAGCCCCATCCTTCCGCCCTGCTTCATAGCAGGAACTGTAACCTTAGTCAGTCCTGTCAGCTGTCTTCTGGAAAGGGCTCTCCAGGGTAGCGCTGGCTAAATTAATATAGTTTAAAAAAAAAAATCCCACATCAAAATTTCTAGGAATGGGCCAAATTCTTCCTGATAAATTGCTGGGGACTGGCCTTCAGCTGGACCAGGATGCAGAGGCAGCAGGGTGTGTGTGTGGTGGGGGAGTGGGGACTGAGCAGCAAAGGGAACAGGATTTGACTGGTTTCCCTTTTTCTTTTAGTATGGCACCTAAAGGTATTGAATCTACTCGGTAATAGTTGCCTTGATTGTAATCTCTGTTTATGACACTCAGGAGTTTTAAAATCCTGTATCCTCTTCTATTTAAATCAGTTTGGTTAAATAAGAGGAGGGGCTTCCCTGGTGGCGCAGTGGTTAAGAATCTGCCTGCCAATGCAGGGAACATGGGTTTGAGCCCTGGTCCAGGAAGATCCCACATGCCGTGGAGCAACTAAGCCTGTGCGCCACAACTACTGAGCCTGTGCTCTAGAGCCTGTGAGCCACAACTACTGAGCCTGTGCTCTAGAGCCCGCGAGCCACAACTACTGAGCCTGTGCTCTAGAGCCCACGAGCCACAACTACGGAGCCTGCGTGCCACAAGTACTGAGCCTGTGCTCTAGAGCCCGCGAGCCACAACTACTGAGCCTGTGCTCTAGAGCCCACGAGCCACAACTACTGAGCCTGTGTGCCACAACTACTGAGCCTGTACTCCAGAGCCCGCAAGCCACAACTACTAAAGCCCACGCGCCTAGAGCCCGTGCTCCGCAACAAGAGAAGCCACCACAATGAGAAGCCCGCGCACCACAACGAAGAGTAGCCCCCGCTCACAGCAACTAGAGAAAGCCCGCGCGCAGCAACGAAGACCCAACGCAGCCAAAGATAAATAAATAAAATAAATAAATTTATTAAAAAATAAATAAAAATTAAAAAGAGGAAAGAAAAGCTACCAACACAGCAATCTGTTTACCTAACTGGAGAGGGGGTGCAAGTAAGCTGGGGAAAGGAGAGCACTGGAGGGGCCAGGATGGATGGATGGCACTGGATGGGGGTGCTCCCAGCTGGGCTGCTTCCTCCCATGCCACACGTGCACTAAGCAGCAGCACGGAAAGGCCCACCCCGTCTGGCTCTGAGTAGGCCTGAGGTGCTCACCCCTCTCTTCCCGCCCCGTCCCTCCCTCCCCAGAGGCAAGGCACTCACTTGCCAGGTTTATCCAGAAGCCCCCCGGTGGGGCACTGGCAGCACATAAGAATGTACTCCTGCAGGGCCTGCTGATGAAACATCCAGCGGCTCATGCTGAGGGCAGGGTCACCTGCAGAAGACAAAGGATCAGTGTGGGCTGGAGCCTAGGAGAAGTCCAGCAAAGGATCAATGACTTCTTTGTATTTTAGGATCCATTAGGAACTGTCAGGGTTTCCCTCTATTCTCCTTGGACTAATCTTGAAAACTACATTCTTGGGACACTTGATTTCTTCACCCAAGTCCCGAGACACGTCCCTTCTCCTGAACCTTGAAGAGTCAAAGAGCAGCAGGTCAGAGTGGCACTGGCTTTACTTGAAGTGTCCCCTTACCCTGGATGACCACCCTAAACCATGTCCCTTGCAGGCATGGACAAACTGTTTAGCTCAGCTTACCAGACTGACCTCTGCTACTGCTCCTGACTTGGTTCACAATTCCTTTCCCTGGGCTTCTTAAGACATTTCCTCCAGTGCATCTCTGAAACTTGCTAACCAGACTCTAATTAGCCAAGTGAACTCTAATGGGGTAATAATGTCTGATTCTTCTATTGATACTTGTCTTACCCTGGATTTAGTCTATCTGTAAAGGGAATTCTCCAACTAGCTTTTTGGCTCAAAAAATTTCCCTAAGAAGCATTCTAATAACCACCCTCCTGCATCATATAATATGATAGCCCAAGCAGAAATTGGCAATTCTGGTGATAATATTAAAGTACTGCCAATCAGCAGTACTTTAATCAGCAGTCAGAGACTCCTGTGGACCACACGGTTATCAAGGGTGGAGGAGGGACAAATAATCAATAGAGAGATGTGCACGGAAACATTTATGTGGGAATACACATATAGAAAGTGCATTAAGTCTCTGGTTAATTTTATACTTTGATACCTGGGCTACAAAGGTAGCAAACAATCTGTAAACGACAACCGAAAGCTAATTTTTCTTCCAGTCTTTTTGTGTTTCTATGCATTTTCCTATACAGGTTATGATAATTTTGTATCTTACGTTTTTCATTTAACTCGACAGGCATACATTTTTCTGTTCTGCTACATAATCTTCATAACCATCATTCTAAAGAGCCATATAGCATTTCATTAAGTGGAAGCATAAGGTAATGGCATCAATATAGGCTCTGGATCCAAACTCTCATATATATGAGTAGAGAATCTTCTGTGGTAAAAATTCATCAACGTTTATAGTAAATGTGGTACATAAAGAGACTATGTAGGCAAAATAGTTAATTTTGGCATATTTATATACATAGAATACTATAGAAAATAATCATTTTTAGATTTCTTAAATGAGAGATGGGAGGAGAGATGGGAGGAGAGATGGGTGCAGTCGGAAAGTGATCGCCGTCTCCTGGGTTGAGCACTGGATGAGGTGCACGGTCAGCTGATGTTTGGGGGCTACGTGCAAAAACCACTCATCTTCACCACCCGAGTCCCACCCTGCCCCTGAGATGCTCACACTAGAAGAGGCAGATGGGAACTGAGCCAAAGGAAGGAGGAGCACTTTCAGGTCCCCCCTCTCATGCTCAGCCTGGCACACAGGCTTACGGAAGGAAGCGCTCACACTATTTTAATTACTTTCCTCTTTGTTCTTTCTCCACCTGTGAGCACAGGGGACTCTGTAGGAGATACATACATATATGATGGGACTTCACTCTATCTTGTTTCCAAGGTTGTTTCCAGTTCCTTGCAATCATAAAAAATGCTGCAATAAACATCTTTGTGAATCTTCTTCTCTATGTCTAGGATTATTTTCTTCAAGTAGATTCACAGGAGTGGAATGATTCAGTTAAAGGGAATAAACATTTTTAAGGCTTTTAATAGATACTGATAAACTGCTTTAAGACTTTATATAGCTGCCAGCAAAATTTAAGATTTTCCTGTACTACCTCTAGCACTGGTTACTGTGGAAAAAAAAGTTCTCAGCAATTAAAATGTTAAAAAGAAACAGTACCTGATCATTTGTTTTGATGCGCATGCCTTTAGTTACTAACTAGGCTGAACTGTTCCCATAACTTTTGCTTATTAGTTCTATTTCCTTTTGAGAGTGTCTGTCCTTTGTCTTCTGAGATCCAAGAGTCAATTTTATTAATCTAGCTTTTTACTATATTTACTCTTTATCTGTATCATATGGTATACCTATTTCTCCCTTTTGGCTCTACTTTTTTGGTTATATGGGGTTTTTTAATTGCATAAATATAGTTTACACATATGCTGTAATCACAGTGTTGATTTTTTCCTTTGTGATTTCTTCTTTTAAGAAGCACATTTAATGGGTACAGGGATTTGGGGGGGCGGTGATGAAAACTCTAAAGCTGATTATAGTGATGGTTGCACAACTCTGAATACACTAAAAACTACTGAACTGTACACTTTAAATGGGTAAATTGTTCAGTATGTGAATTACATCTCAACAAAGCTGTAATTTTTAAAAGCATATTTACTAAACTTTAGGATAACTGCATTAACATCTGTACAAAATATACCTTTACTTCATATCCTATAAGAAATAAAAGACTGTTACCTTAAGGTAAATGATAACCTATCGCTAAAATTGGAATCTGAAAAGAAAACGCTATGTTTATTATTAAAAAGATTACAGAGTGTTTCAGTTACCCCCTACATTATTGAAGTCTAAAGGCTCAAAGTTCATAAACTCGACAAGGAACTTCCTGAGATCTTGAATTTGCACATCAACACACATAATTACGGTGAGATGAAGGGAGATATGATTACAGGGTGGTAACTGTGCACTGGAGTCGGCCTTTTAAATCCCTTACATCTCTCCCTTAAAACACAGATCCCCATTATAATGTCATTCTGCATTTCAAAGGTTCCTTTTATCTGAGAAATCAAAAGTTTTTCAAACAGTAACTGACAGGTACAGCCACAGGTAGCTCAATTTCACAGGTGGACAAATAAAGCCTGGGGTACATCCCAAAGAACATGGCAGCAACTAGTAACTATCAATCCAAACAGAAACTCACAGGCCTGCTGCTACCCTACTGCTCCACAAAAACAAAGTGACTCACTAATTTAGTCAGCATTTGATATTTTAAAGATATTAATAGCAATTTGTTCTTGTACTCAAATACTGTCTTCTATACGTAAGGCAGTCACCGTATGGGCTACGGAAGAGATAGGGATTGGCCTGGGTTCATGTGCTACAGTGTGCCGGTCCCATGTCATCTTTTTAGTTATCAGTATAATCATCATCATCACCTTTTAAAAATGTATTTGTTCACTTACTAAAATAAAAGTAGTAACACACATGGTAAAAAAAAAAAAAAAGCAGCCTACAGTACAATAGGAAAAGTACATTTCCCTCCCTCCATCTCCTACCCCTTTCCCAAAGGTACCCATTGTTAAAGGGGAGTTGTGTATACTTCCAGAAAAGCTGGGTGGATGCCAGCCTGTGTGCACACAGATAGACTGTTCTCGGCCTGGCCTTTGACACTTTCCGTTGTGTCCTGGAGAGCTTTCCACGTGAGCCCATTGTAATGCAGCTACTGTATGAAGAGATCATAATTTATTTAACTGTTAGCCTTTTGATGGGCAGTTGGGTTATTTGCTATTAAAACTCCACTTCAACACACATCCTCTGCAATGTCTGTGCAAGTAAATTCCTGCCAGTGCCCTCACTGGGTTTAAATAATTTAAACTGGTATCTCCAAACTACCCTCCAAAAAATGACGCACCTATTTACACCCCCTCTAACAGTGAAAAGTGCCTGTTTTCCCACACTTTCCCCAACATTAGGGTATCAAATTTTCTAATCTCTGCTAATCTGATGGTAAAAACAAATAGGGTCCCACTGTTTTTATTTGCATTTCTTTAACTATCACCTTTTTGTCTGATTAATGGCCATCTACAGATGGCAGGGCTCTGATACCATGATAGCTGGCAATCAGGTATTATAAAGCAAGTCACTTACCCATGCTGTACTTTGTTTCCTCACCTGTAAAATGGGAATAATGATAGAACCTGTTTCTTTTTCTTTTTCTTTTTCTTTTTTTTGGCCATGCAGCTTGTGGTACGTCAGTTCCCCGACCAGGGATTGAACCTGGGCCACAGCAGTGAAACCCCGGAATCCTAACTACTAGGCCACCAGGGAACTCCCGGATAGTATTTGTTTCATAGGGCTGTTTGGAGGATCAAATGAGAAAATATATGTGCAATACTCAGTTCTGCCCCTGGCTTGCAGTGAGCACGTGGTACGTCTTAGTAGTTGTAGCAGCTGTAGTAGAAGTTATAATAATATCAGTTCTTCTTTTTCTGTCTGTTCTGAACCTGTCTGTTCAGATCCTCTGCCTGTTTTTCAATTGGGTTGTTCATGTTTCTTACTGCTTGGTATGACTTTCTCAAATGAAATTAAGCTCTTCATCATTTATCCAAATATTTTCCCCACCTTGCTACTAGTATTGTTTATAGAATTTCTCTTTTGTAAAATAACTTTTGTTGTTTTCCTTTATGTAAGAAAGATATATTAATTGTAGAAAAATTAGAAAATAGAAGTAAAAAAGAAAGAAAACAAACATCACCTGTCATTTCACAACCCAGATACCTTCCATTTAATTTTTTGGAGTCAACTCTTCACTGAAAATGGAATTACATACATACTGCTTTGAAACCTAACTTTGATCACAGTATATTGTGAATATCGTTCTACGTCGCATTTCCTTTTGACTCCCAACGTCAGCATTTTGCCCGCCACTCAAAACACTCCTGTCTTCCGGACCCCTGCCTAGTCCAGGTCCACTGTTTGCTGAGACGTGAGCTTCGGGCCTAACATGGGCCTCCTTCCAGGCAGTGAAAAAAGCTGGAAGTACCAAGATTCACAGGCAACTAACTTTTCCCACAGGCAGAGCTTTGAATATGACTAGTCCTCCAGAACTTGCACTACGATAAACAAAATGTGAACCAGGGTCCCCCTGAAGACTTTGGCAGGTAGCCCTCCTGTTACGCCCTCACTAGATTTTCCTGGCAGCGGCAGAATGACTGCATCTTAATCCTGCCAGGGACAGGTTTGTGAAAGGCTGACGGTGTGACCCAGAGGCCTGACCTCACCAGTTCCAAATAAAGAGATCACTAAAACCCCAAGTTATTTCTGTTTTGAAATGCCAGACTCTCGGGGGACTTCTGACTTCCCTACTATAGTGTTCAGCCAGAAACCGTGCAGGTTCCAGAGTCAGGGGACGTATCTCAGCTGAGACATATCTCAGCACCCTGAAACTGAAAGCCCGGGGGCTCCAGGCCAAGGACTCTCAGGACAGACCACGATGGGGAGGATGGGGTGATGGGGAGACAGGACAGAGGCTCTGCTGACTTCAATTCGGTACCCAAAGTGGCCACAACTTAAATGAAATTAAGAAACGAAAGAAAGGGGCTCAGAAAAAAACAGCCAAACAAGAAGAAAACGTGTGTGGGGCAGGGCGGGGGATGGGGGAAGTAGAAAAGAATTTCATATTCTACATTTGAGCAATGAATAACCCAACTACTAAGTCCAAAGAAAAGCTTCCCTCTGGGCCAAGGGATCTCATTCCAAGACCAGATCCGCGCCCAGCAGGGCCTCCAGACCTCCCCTCTCCCACTGGTTTCCTCAAGACACCCTGTTCTCACATAAAATAAATGAAAAAGATGATTCCGGAGGCAGCCAGTGGCCTGAGATGTCGAGAGGTAACAAGGGAAGGCTCCCAGAAGTTTGCTCTCTGTCTCACTGCTTGGATCTGCATTCCCATCTGAGACTCCACACAGGTGAACCCAGGTCTCTCCGCTCCAGTGGTGCGGGGCGGGGGGGACAAACGCGCATCCAGGATTCTTCAGTGAATCTAAAATACAACACTTCTAATGGCGGGAACCACGCAGCCAGCCAGGCACGGTGGGTCTTTGCCCCAGGGGTTCTGGTTCTCTGCCCGCTTACGCAACTGCCTTTCTGTCACTGCTGTGACCATGTGCGTAGTGTGGGTTTTCAGTTCTGACGTGACACAGAGAGAGTTCTGCATCGGAAACTTCATATGGCTTCACACGGAGTCGAGGTGGTGGGCACCGCGGAGCCAGGCACCTGCCTCCCCGCTAGCCACAGCCAGAGTGAAGCAGCAGTGGCCCCTAAACCACTGGGACGGAATCCTAGCCTGAGGCGGGAAGGGCCACGCTGGGCACCTCAAAATCCAGGACAGACAGCCAATTTCAACCCCTCTAACAAAGCGCCCTGGCCTCCGACTCGGCCAGCAGCTGACGGGAGTCACCCAACCCTGCCTACAGCCCCTGGGCTCACCTTGGGCGTGCAGTGCACGGTGGAGCAGGGGCAGGAGCCCCGCCTGCCAGAAGGAGTAGCAGCCGTCCACCAGCTTGTTGCAGCGGCCCTGAAATCCACCTTCAAACCGCATCTGCCGGCTTGTCACCCATTGCTGAGCGTGAGACAGAGAAGGGAGAGGCAGCTGTAGGTTAAAAGAGACACGAAATCCAGCAAGCCCAGATCCCCAGAGGCCAATCTGGGAGGGAGGGGTCCCGTCCCTTGGCTTCCTGGCACCCGAGTTCTGGTGCTCTGGCCTCGGACTTCCTCACCCTCACTGCCACAGACTACACTACAGTGCAAAATCTAGTCTAACCCTCATGAGGCAACCAGCATGAATCTCTGCTCAGGGCCTAACAGACAACTAACCACCTTTTCCCGGGTTCCAGGTGGGTTCTGGTGCTGAGAGAACAAATGCGCCAAGCTGGCCTGAAAGGAAACCTGCAAGCCTCTCTTAAAAAATAAGGTGTAACTAGGAAGTTTAAGGCCAGACCACCAGTGGCTCATTTCTATTCACTTTCCCTGCTCGGGGAAGTTTATTAAAAGCAGATAAATGGAATTTTGTGCTACAAGTCATCAGATGATCTCAAACTACTCTTGACTTTTAAAGATGACATCTTTTAAAAAAATTTATTTATTATTTTTATTTTTGGCTGTGTTGGGTCTTCGCTTCTGTGCGAGGGCTTTCTCTAGTTACAGCAAGCGGGGGCCACTCTTCATCGCGGTGCGCGGGCCTCTCACTATCGCGGCCTCTCTTGTTGCGGAGCACAGGCTCCAGACACGCGGGCTCAGTAGTTGTGGCTCACGGGCCTAGTTGCTCCACGGCATGTGGGATCTTCCCAGACCAGGGCTCAAACCCGTGTCCCCTGCATTGGCAGGCAGATTCTCAACCACTGCACCACCAGGGAAGCCCCATCCAAGATTTCTTAGCATGGCCCTTGTCTCTCCCAGGACTGGGGGCAGAAGCCGTTAGCCCTGGTGAACGAGGATGGCTCTGTGTGGTCTAGCCTCTCTGCTATCCCAGGGGAAACTGGCTGGCTGACAGAAGAAAAGAGTTTACTCTGAACCTGTAAAATGGCTCTTGGTGTCACTCTGTGGTCACACGTGATGCATTCCTCACTTATCTCCAAGTTTTCTAAACACACTCTACTATGAATATGGAGATAGTGAAGGGTTTGGCCTCGAGGAATGAGTAACCAGCTGGCCGGGCAGATAATATCTCCACTTCCCTCCCAGCCCCCCAAGGCAGTTCCAGCCACCTGCCAGTGACTCACAGAGCTGCCTCACCAAACTGAAAGGTACAGAGTACGGTGTTTCCCCTGTACCTACGTTCTTACTAGACTGAGTTCCTGAAAGGAGTCACTAAGGACTCTCTTCAGAAGGAGGAGTCCAGCCCTCCTTTAGTTACTAATTGTAGACTTTAGATTATATCCCTGTTCAAAGTAACACCCACCCATAGAGAGTCACAATCCAAAATTCTTAAAAAGAGACAGAAAAACTGCACTGCAGGTGCAGGCACTAATATATCCCCAGTCAGTCTTGAATGAACCAGCGCTTTAGGATTGATGCCATTTAATGCAAGCAGGCGAAGCATTACTCAAGGAAACAGGCACTACAGCAGGGAGTCCATGCTTCACTTTTACTTGCCCCACAGATTAAGTGTTTCTAACCTAGACTAATTAATTTTTTCCAGTGCCTAAGTCCATGGATTTATTCTGTTTCCCTTGGCTATATGAATTCATAAAATCCTTTATGAATTCATAAAATCCTTCAAATATGGGTCCTAGTTCTCCCAGAGCAAACAGAGGGGAGGGAGCAGTTTGGATAAGAAGGTCGCACCTATTATGTACCAGGCTGTTTATACATGTTCTCTCCTTTGACCTTCAAAGAACTGTTACTTCTACCTTACAGAGGAAAAAAATTGAAGTTAAAACAGATTAGACCATTTTCCCAAGGTCATATGGCTGTGAAGTGGCGCAGACAGGGTTCAAATCCAGAACACTGTTATTGTAACTGAGGCATCTGCTTATTCCTTATTTCTGCCTGGGAGATGGAGATTTTATGTTTCACGCCTTGTTGGTGATCAGTTTTCAAAATGTTTGATAAAGTCTGTGCACAAAGTTGGCCATTTTGACATAAACCTTCAAGGCTGTAAGAACCTTCAAGAAGAGTATGCTATAGGAAGGAGGCTTCCTAAAAGGTGAGGACAAAATGTTGCTGGTCATATCTGTATAGAGTATAATAGAAACTGTCTTGGAAGCTCAAGATGGGTCTCACAATGGTTCCTATGATAGGAACCTGACATCTGAACTTGGGGAGAGGAGATGAATATCAGCTGCAGCTGGTTTGCTTTGAGGTCATGGTGAGGGAATAAATGCTTCCCCAAAGATAGCTCCTTCGTGGCTCTGTGTGTGTGTGTTTGTGTACTAGGCCTCCAATGATAATTTAGCTATAATCTAACAAGTCCCTGAAGCTGACTGTGCTCTGAGTTCATTCTGAATATTGGGCAGGAGCTTGGAGTCGGGACATAAATGCCTGGGCCACCTGCTCTGTGCATTACCCGGCTGTGCCTAGATCATGTAAAGGTAGTTACTAAACGTTCACATAGTGCAGCAGGTAATAAAAGCTTGGCTTCAAAGTGCCTCAAAGCTCTTCTCATAACTTCTTCTCCCAGGAGAATCTTTTTAAGGCACATGATAACCTCTAGTTTTAAGAGGCTGAAGCTATACTTCTCTTTGAAGTAGGAGGAAGGTACTCTGGCCCATACCAGATGTCTGAGGGATTCAAGAAGCCTCTGGAATTGGCCTAACACACTGTACAGAAAGTTCAGAGCAGGAAGATGGAAAAGCAGGAAGAAGGGAACTGAAACCGAGCACAGATGTTCACCCCTTGCACTTTCTTGGTACAGTGCTGAGCACTCCAGCAACTGCATCTGAAGCTTCGTTACAGGACTGTTAGTTCACAGCTCAAGGCAGGAACTGTTAGCCCTTCCCACAGCCAACGGTCCCTTAAGCCGGCATGCCTGAGCAGTCACATCTCGGGGGCCTGGGGCCTGAGAGGAAGACGGATCACCAAGTACTTACTAATAAGCTCTTCAAGTTTAAGAAGCGTTCCTTCTTGAGGATGACCAGTGCGGCCAGGCCACAGAAAGTATAGCCGCCGTGGGCTTCCATCCCAGGCACCCCGCCAATTCCACCTTCCCAATTCTGACACCTGGAAGGAGATTGAGAAAAGCAGATTGAGTGTCAACCAATGAGCACAAGTGCAGGACCACCCTGGATGGCAAAGGATGAGTTTGCTTAGTTTAATGCAACTATATTCAATAGCTGTAACTATATTCAATAGCTGTAACTATATTCAATATCTTGTAATAAACTATAATGGAAAAGAATATGAAAAAGAATATATATATAAAACTGAATCACTCTGTTGTACACCAGAAACTAACACAACATTATAAATCAACTATACTTCTATTAAAAAAACAAACAACACTGCAACTATGAATGGAAAGATGCTAATTAACTTTTAGAAATGCCTTTTCCTCCAAAAAAAAGGAAACTCAGACATAGTCTACTAATGTAACAAATATAGTACCTCAAATCATTACTTTTTGGAAAAAGTTATAAAATCATACGTATAGTGTGATAACCATCAGGTTAAAATAAAATTGAAAAATAATTGCTAATTCTGGTTATCTTTTAGTACAGGTCTATTGCTGATATTTTTCCTCTTTATTTTTCTGTATTTTCAAAAAGTTCCTATAGTAAAAATATATACCTTTATAACTATTCAAAGTAAACTTATTTTTTTTAATTACAATTTCCTACATTTTCAAATTACTTTATTATCATAATAATTATTATTTGGGATTAGACTATATATTAAGAGAGTATTTTCTAGTCATAAAAACATGAGTAATCTTTGGCTCAGCAATATAGGGTCATTTCTAGGAATTAATCCTATAAAGTAAGTAAGAAATGTGTTCAAAAATCAGATTGTAAGAATGTTTACTGTATTCCCATTTATAACAGTGAAATATTAGAAACAACTCAGAAGCTCAACAGTAAGGGACTCGTTATATAAATTATGGTATATCCGTATAACAGAATACTACATGGTCATTTAAAATAATGCTACAGAAGTATACTTAAAAATGTTCCAAATACATTACATGAAAAAGTCATAAAATGATAATATACTGCATGATTTTTCTGGAATTCTGGAAGCAAATGAGTGGTTAGTGGTGGATTACAAGCAGTTAGATTTTCTTTTTGCTTGTTTATAATAAACATGTTTTATCTGTGAAATAAGAGATTTTCTTTTCAGTATATTTTCATATAACATAGAACTTTACTTCCAATGATCTACAGGTATGTACATAGAGTCACACTCCCTACAGGTGTGTCTGCCTCACAAATCCTGACAGGTGCACAGGTGGATGAGCACTTAATCCAACTTCCGGGTGGAAGAGAAAGGAACCTGTAATACCTCCTGTCTTCCAGGTACCTCTCGTTAAAGGAGAGGCCTTGGGAACTCAGAGGGCCTTTTCAGAGAGGCCCAAGGCCCAGGGAGATCACAGCACAGAGTGCAGAGTCAAGAACTGGCTACCATCCCCTGAACAGATTCTTCAGCATCCTCTATCCCCTAACCCCACCACCACCCAAAGACACACAATCCAAGTTTTCTTTCCAGTGCATTTGGCTTCACGGAGCATTGGAACAGCTCAAGTTTGAGAGGTCTGATGAGTGAAGAACATGCAAGGGACCTCTGAATTTTTTTTTTCTTAACTTACCTTTAAAAATGTTTTTTGAGTTAAAAAAAATAAAAATAAAACAGTATAAAAGAATAAACAATAAAAAGTTACGACTCCTGCTGAGCCTGGCCTCCTAGTTCCTCTCACCAGCTGAGTTTCTATGTCTCAGTCTCTCTTTCTCTCCACACATACACACATGCACACACACACAATATACATTTATTTACATATTCCACTTTCCATCCCTTTGTTTTTACATGCATGAGAGCAATTTAGAAAAATTCTTTGGGAGTATCTTCTAGTTAAATATAACTGATTGAACACAAGAGTCCAGTAAAATGAAAGTAAAGGAATTTTAAAAAAGGATAAATCCACAAGGGTAAAGAGAATAGGAGAGGATATGAATACAGACAGGAGATAACAAAATTGTGAAAGCTGGAAAAGGAGAGAGATAAGACGTAACTGACTTAACAGAACCGAGAAACCTAAACCAGCCCTGGGAGGAAAAGAGGGAAGAAGAAATAGAAAGCAAGGTGATATGTTCCGATGACAAGCCGGGGGACACAAGGTACCCCTAAAGTGGGATGAGTTTGAACCAAGTTGACTGGTGGTAAATTTATAAGAGAATCAGCTATACCTCCAGGTACCCAGCAGGAGATGGGAGGTTTCAGGGGCTGAATGAAGAGGGACTGAATTCCAGGATTTCCAGCACAGCTGGGAGCAGGTGGAGGCACTGTACTGAGCGGGGATTAAGTGATTCTAAGATCTGAGCACAGGCACCCTCAGCCCCTTTCCCTATGAGTGTTTCACAAAGCTGGCTGCTAACTTCATACCCCAACCAGGAATCTGGAAGATTCTTCTCTAGGGAAATGGATAAGCCCAAGGGAAACACCCTACAGATATTGGTATATGAGAATTCCCCCATGAATGGCTGCATCCCAGCCCACCCTGGCACACACAGTTTTTTTAGCACCTGACACTTAAATATGAACACCAGACATTTGAGCAAAGTCTCGTCCATGAAAGAGACTTTTATGTAAAACATGAAACAAAAATAAGACAAATAAACAAAAATAAATCGGAGGAAATAATGTAGGGAGCAGAAGTAAACTTTAAGTTATATCTTTAGATAAAATATTATATACAAAATAAAAACACTGCAAGGACAAATATCCCTGAAACAAGAACAGGAGAGAATATAAAAAGGAAGTATTCTTTATAAATGGAGATTAAAAGTTAAAACAGAACTGCAGAAATAAAAACTCAACAGAGGGATTAGAAGATAAAAGGTAAGGGAATCTCTCAGAAAGCACAATAAGAAAGATTAAGAGATGAAAGATAGGCAAAAAATTTTTGAAAAATTAGAAGACCAATTCCACTTATTGGATGTTATAAAAAGAGCAAACAAAGAAAATGGAGGGGAAGAAGTTATCAAAGAAATAATAGTTTCTTGGAAGTAAAGTACATGTAATTCTAGGTTGAAGATAACTGCTGAGTGCCCAGCACAATGAATGGAAAAAGAAATCCATATCATGGTTCATCATCATGAATTTTTCAAACAGCAAGAATAAGAGAAACAAAACAAAAACAAACAATGGATTGGGAATACAGTAGATTGGGAGGCAGTAAAGCACAGTGGTTACCCTAACAGGTTTTGGTCGCTTAATTTCTTTGTATTTTAGCTTAATGTCAAATGCAATATCCCATCATTTGCTATATATGGAAACTATGACATGGAGAAGTTAAACAATTTATCCAAGGCACAAAGCTAATAAATGACAAAACTGGGCTTCAAACCCAGGCAGTCAGAATTTCACATCTAGTTAAGTGCCTAACAAACCAATCCTGCAAATAACTATATACTCTGGACAAAACACACTAAAACAACTTCCCGAGGGCTAAGCAAACTGAAAAAAGCTGGAGATTTGAAAGTTGGAGCAGTCAGTCCCTCCCCTCCCCCACCTTATTTTTTTTCTTCCTGATTTGCCCTGAGGATGGCTACAGTAACCTAACAGTGGCAGCAGCAGGTCACGGGAAGGCAGCTGAAGCTAACAGAAGGCCCACCATGTTTCTGGCAAGAAGAACCAGGCTGACAGTAATTGAGGAGGAATCCCAGAAAGAGGAGAGCCAGAGAAGGAAAACCCAAATTCCATGTTTAAACTTTGCTTAAAATTTTACCTGACCCTGAATCACACATGCATTGGGCAAACTGAAAGCAGCTTCTGACCAAGAACGGATCCAAGACCTGAGCCCCTGCCCACTGCAGGTGTGTCTAACCAAGTTGATTGCCTGCTAAAGGAAAAATATCAACACTCTTTAAAGCAATCTAACAGAATCCAATCTCTACAATATAACATCACAATGTCCAGGGTACAGTCCAAATATTACTTGACATAGACACTCAGGCAAGTGAGACATGTCAACTCCAAGACAGCCAGATGTTGAAATGACCAGGCAAGAATTTTAAAGTAGATATTATAATTTTATATTTACCTCAGTGAAGTGAAGAAAAATACACTTGTAATGAATGAAAAGATGGGAAATCTCAACTGAGAAAAACAGAAAGTATAAAAAAGAACCAAACCCAGGTAGTCCAGATCAAAAGGCTATATACTCTCAATCTTTAAACTATCGCTCCCTTACTATTGAGTATTACATACCAAATCCTCAGTAAATGCTGGTTACCATTATTATCAGCCTTTTTAACAATGACACTGGTAGCCAGAAGATAATGGAGCAATGCTTAAAAATTCTGAAGGAATACAATTTATCCAGTTTCCAATTTAGAAGTCTCTAACCAAATAAACTATAAATCAAGTGTGAGACTAGAATAAAAATACATGCAAAATCATTAAAATGCACCTCCGAAGTTCTCTTTCTGGGGATCTGTTGGAATACGATATGTGATTCATTAAAATGAGTGAGTAAACCAAGAAAAAGGAGGACGGGGCTTTAACAAAGCAGAGAAGTGAAGTGAATTTCATGCTGAAAGGAAGCTTCTGGATGCCTGCTGTGCAGCAAGCTGAGAGCAATCTGTCCAGTCTGAAGCAGGAGGGCAGAGGCCACAGGAGGGATAACTCAAAACGCACTTGCACACACACATACACACACACACACACACACACAAAAGAGAACTGATACATTACCTGAAGTGTTTAACTGTATTGAGAATAATTTTATAGATCTGGCAGAAAATTCGGGAATTAAGAGGTAATAATTAATTCCAGGAAAGTAAAAGTTATACAAAAAAGTAAATATGATCATAGTATCTCATTTGGTTTAGCTGAAAATTGTATTTTCATAGTAGTAAGTACTACTTTGATAAAAATTAAAATGTAAAAAATAAAATAATACAGCTTGGATATAATTCCTCAACAGTATGTATAAATCTACTATACCTTTTTTTTAAATTATGAAATAATTTGAAGGATCCAGGAAAGTATAGCAAATAATATATAGAACATACATGTACCTAACACCTAGCTTTGATTTAGCCATATGCATTTCAGGTTTTTTTATTTTAAACAAACAATTACAGATACACTTGAAGTCTCCTGAGTAGAAGTACAGACCTCCCTTAATCTGATTTTCTTTACTTTCTCCCCCGAAGTAACCACCATCCTGAATTTGGTGTTTATCCTTCCCAGCATGTTTTTATATTACTACAAGTGATTCTCCCCATAAACAGTATAGAATTGTTTTGCATGTTTTCAAATTTTAAGCAAATGTGATCTGCATGTTTTCTTTAACATCCTCTTTTTTCCTCAACAGTGTTTTTGAGATTCACCCATATTGATACGTGTAGCTCTAGTTCATTCATTGTAATTGCTATATTATATTTCAGTATGACTACACCACAACTCACTTATCCATCTTGTGCTTGTGAACATTTAATCTGTTTCCAGCGTTTTACTATTATAAACAAGTCCTATGTTTGTCTCTCTCATGCATGTGGTGTGAGTTTCTGGAGAAGTGGAATTTTGAGTCATCAGCAAGGGCATCTTTGAGATATTTCCAAATTGCTCTCCAAACTGGTTTAAATCCATTTAGGCTCTGACCAATACTGTTTACCCAAGGTTTTGATCCTTGCCAATCACATTAAAGAAAGTTTGGAAAAAAAGAAAACTTTTAAAGTATTTTTGAAATGCACAATCTTTCAACCCAGACATCTCTTGTAATTTTATATTCCCTTCTCTGGTCCTTCTGCACTTTATTTTTCAGAAGTCTTGACCGCCTGCTGTCTAAGAGGCAGGACAAATCCCAGTTCTCTCACCTTGCGATCCATTCAGCAGTGCCCTCAAACAGGTCTGGAGTGATGATATTGGTCAGAGAAGCTACCGAGGCGGCACAGTATGCACTTCTGGAAGGACAGAAATAGAGGGGAAAGTGTTAAGCTTTAAGGAGGAGCTTGAACAAGGCTCACTGAACTTTTTGGACGGATTGCTCTCTGCCTCGTAAACTGTGATCACTGCCTGTCCTCACTTCAAGCCCACTGTCAGTCCTCCTGGGTCTCCAACCAGGAGCTCTGACATTCTATTTCGATAGAGTTGCTCATGGCACAGCCTCAGTGAAAGAACATGACATTCTATTCTCCCTACCTCCACATGGTCAAATCTACACCAGACGAAATAACAGCCATAACAATTCCTGTCAACAGTGAATTCAGCTCTTCTTTCAAAGGCCTACAATGGCTCCCAAAATTCCATGCTGTCATTCAGGTATTTCTGACATGCTCATTCAGTTGTCAGTACTGTTTTTAGATCCAGGACTTGTCTGTTTACGGCATGGACAAGTTAAAGGTTAACCGTATCTTTTCCAAACAGACACAACTCCAAAGCAGGCCGCCAGACCACACTGGCTGCTTAGACCAGGCAATAGGGACCAGAATATATGAGCCCACTCAGATCCATTCCTTAGGTTTCTAGAGCAAGAAAAGGGTTTTGATTTCAAGCATCCCACCAATACACACACACACACACACACACACACACACACACTCTTTAAAGAGAAAAGAAAGAACATGTCTTTTTTCTTCCCCCCCCCCCCCCATGTTATCCTACATGATTTGGAATAATTCTTGTCATTCCATCCTGCCAGCCCTAATTCTTCTCAGGACACCTTTTATTTCAGCTGATCCCTCTATTATGGAACACGTCTACAAACTGTCTTTTCTTCCCTTCCAGGGTCTTTTCAAACATCCAACATCTCAGCTCTGTTTTATGTTGAAGACAAAACCAGTTTGTTCTAATTCTGTTTACAGATCCTTTTTCTAAGGGCTCCTAAGGAATATAAAAGGGAGGAGAGAGAAGGGTCCAGCTTCCGTATTGTTCAATATGGACATAACACTAAGCCAAGTGCACTGAGGCTTTCCAGTGAGCCACAGGCATTATTCTCCTCCCAGCATTTTTATCAGCCTGCTCACACCGGCCAAAGGCACAGCAGAGGCTGAGTTATACCAGCGGGCATCAGAAGCATGAAGAGTCCTTTCTGCCAAATGTTACTATCTACCGTAAGCTAACTTCGAAAGTCTGACCTGACTGCTCTCAGGTCTCAAGCCTCTCAAAGGGCTTCAAAGGTATTTGCTCTTGAATCCGAACATAACCTCTGAGGCAGGGAGGCGGCGAATACAATGCGGTCGCCTCATAAATGGAAGACCTGAGACCTGCTGCCAGATCTCACACTGAGACGGGGAGCGAACAAAACACACCTTTTTCGAGCAACTTCTTCCTCTCTCCCTCTATCCAGACGTCACATCTCTCAGATTTGTCCACTACCCTCCATCTTCTCTGCTGTTACCCAAATCCAAGTCACCATTAACCTGGGTCAGTCTCCCTCTAGCCCTGAAACCAGAGGATTTTCACTAAAACACTACAGTCTATTCACTGCAACTGCAGAACTTCTAATAAAATACAAATCAGATTGTGTCACTGCCTACTTAAAACTTGTCAGTGGCTTCCCACTACCCTTAAAATAAACTCCAGCCTTCTCAAGGAGACTTCGGGGCCCCGCTGGCTATTCCCAACCTGGCCGTCCAGCTTCATTTCTCCCCCTGCCCACCAGGCCTCTGCACTTCAGCAACACTGAACTTCTCCTTTCCTGAACACACTCTATGCTCTGTCGCCAAAACTTTTGCAAATGCTGGCTCCCTATCTCCCCACTACCCGCCCAGAATGCTCCCGGTTATATAACCTAGATTAGGAGGTCAGGAGTACATAACTGTTCCTTTCTTAAGAACTGAGAAAAAAATGGTGCTTGCTATGAGTTCATTGCAACTGGATTAGTGGCAGTCCACAGGAGCTGTGAAAACCTGAATAAGCTCATATCAGAAACTGGAAGGAGTGGTGACAGACCTGAAAGATCAAGAGACCAGTTCTGCCTAACCCAGAATGAGACAAGCTAGCCTCCAGATGCCAAACTGTCCCCATCAACTGCTGCTTCTCCTCAGGTCAAATCCACTCAACAGCACTCAGGAGTAACGGCTGATGCTTCCAGGCAAAGACAATTAAAGGAAGACAAAGTGAAAAGTGATGGAACTGGGGCACTAGAAACCACGCAAAGCAGGGAAACTGCATGAGACCTGCCAGGTATCATTCATCATTCACATCTTTAATCCTCTGTAAATGAAAAGCATGGCTCGAATGGCAAAACATTACCAGAAGAGCTCGGGTAGAGGAGGAATATGGCTACAGTGCTCGTCAGTGAAACAAACCTATTTTATTGGAGGGGCTTCCTAGCATTTGTCTAGCACATATAAATAAGAAAACAGAAGGAGAGAAAGATAGACAAGATGAAAAGGCAGAGGGCTATGTACCAGATGAAGGAACAAGATAAAACCCCAGAAAAACAACTAAATGAAATGGAGATAGGCAATTTTCCAGAAAAATAATTCAGAATAATGAGAGTGAAGATGATCCAGGACCTCGGAAAAAGAATGGAGGCAAAGATCGAGAAGATGCAAGAACTGTTTAACAACGATCTAGAAGAATTAAAGAACAAACAAACAGAGATGAACAATACAATAAATGAAATGAAAACTACACTAGAAGGAATCAATAGCAGAATAACTGAGGCAGAAGAATGGATAAGTGACCTGGAAGACAGAATGGTGGAATTCACTGCTGCAGAACAGAATAAAGAAAAAAGAATGAAAAGAAATGAAGACAGCCTAAGAGACCTCTGGGACAACATTAAACGTAACAACATTCACATTACAGGGGTCCCAGAAGGAGAAGAGAGAGAGAAAGGACCCGAGAAAATACCTGAAGAGATTACAGTCGAAAACTTCCCTAACATGGGAAAGGAAATAGCCACCCAAGTCCAGGAAGTGCAGAGTCCCATACAGGATAAACCCAAGAAGAAACACGCCAAGACACATAGTAATCAAATTGGCAAAAATTAAAGACAAAGAAAAATTATTGAGAGTAGCAAGGGAAAAACGACAAATAACATACAAAGGAACTCCCATAAGGTTAACAGCTGATTTCTCAGCAGAAACTCTACAAGCCAGGAGGGAGTGGCATGATATACTTAAAGTGATGAAAGGGAAGAACCTACAACCAAGATTACTCTACCCAGCAAGGATCTCTTTCAGATTTGAAGGAGAAATCAAAAGGTTTACAGACAAGCAAAAGCTAAGAGAATTCAGCACCACCAAACCAGCTCTACAACAAATGCTAAAGGAACTTCTCTAAGTGGGAAACACAAGAGAAGAAAAGGACCTACAAAAACAAACCCAAAACAATTAAGAAAATGGTCATAGGAACATACGTATTGATAATTACCTTAAACATGAATGGATTAAATGCTCCAACCAAAAGACACAGGCTTGCTGAATGGATACAAAAACAAGACCCATATATATGCTGTCTACAAGAGACCCACTTCAGACCTAGGGACACATACAGACAAAGTGAGGGGATGGAAAAAGATATTCCATGCAAACGGAAATCAAAAGAAAGCTGGAGTAGCAATACTCATATCAGATAAAATAGACTTTAAAATAAAGAATGTTACAAGAGACAAGGAAGGACACTACGTAATAATCAAGGGATCAATCCAAGGAGAAGATATAACAATTATAAATATATATGCACCAAACACAGGAGCACCTCAATACATAAGGCAACTGCTAACAACTATAAAAGAGGAAATTGACAGCAACACAGTAATTGTGGGGGACTTCAACACCTCACTTACACCAATGGACAGATCATCCAAACAGAAAATTCATAAGGAAACACAAGCTTTAAATGACACAATACACCAGATAGATTTAATTGATATTTATAGGACATTCCATCCAAAAACAGCAGATTACACTTTCTTCTCAAGTGCGCACAGAACATTCTCCAGGATAGATCACATCTGGGGTCACAAATCAAGCCTCAGTAAATTTAAGAAAACTGAAATCATATCAAGCATCTTTTCTGACCACAACGTTATGCGATTAGAAATCAATTACAGGGAAAAAAAAACATAAAAAACACAAACACATGGAGGCTAAACAGTACGTTATTAAATAACCAAGAGATCACTGAAGAAATCAAAGAGGAAATCAAAAAATACCTAGAGACAAATGACAATGAAAACACGACAATCCATAACCTATGGGATGCAGCAAAAGCAGTTCTAAGAGGGAAGTTTATAGCTATACAAGCCTACCTCAAGAAACAAGAAAAATCTCAAATAAACAATCTAACGTTACACCTAAAGGAACTAGAGAAGAAGAACAAACAAAACCCAAAGTTAGTAGAAGGAAAGAAATCATTAAGATCAGAGAAGAAATAAATGAAATAGAAACAAAGAAAACAATAGCAAAGATCAATAAAACTAAAAGCTGGTTCTTTGAGAAGATCAACAAAATTGATAAACCATTAGCCAGACTCATCAAGAAAATGAGGGAGAGGACTCAAATCAATAAAATTAGAAATGAAAAAGGAGAAGTTACAACAGACACTGCAGAAATACAAAGCATCCTAAGAGACTACTACAAGCAACTCTATGCCAATAAAACAGACAACCTGGAAGAAATGGACAAATTCTTAGAAAGGTATAAGCTTCCAAGACTGAACCAGGAAGAAATATAAAACATGAACACACCAATCACAAGTAATGAAACTGAAACTGTGATTAAAAATCTTCCAACAAACAAAAGTCCAGGACCAGATGGCTTCACAGGTGAATTCTATCAAACATTTAGAGAAGAGCTAACACCCATCCTTCTCAAACTCTTCCAAAAGATTGCAGAGGAAGGAACACTCCCAAACTCATTCTATGAGGCCACCATCACCCTGATACCAAAACCAGACAAAGATACTGCAAAAAGAGAAAATTACAGACCAATATCACTGATGAATATAGATGCAAAAATCCTCAACAAAATACTAACAAACAGAATCCAACAACACATTAAAAGGATCATACACCATGATGAAGTGGGATTCATCCCAGAGATGCAAGGATTCTTCAATATACGCAAATCAATCAATGTGATACACCATATGAACAAACTGAAGAATAAAAACCATATGATCATCTCAACAAAACCATATGATCATCTCAACAGATGCAGAAAAGGTTTCTGACAAAATTCAACACCCATTTATGATAAAAACTCTCCAGAAAGTGAGCATAGAGGGAACCTACTTCAACATAATAAAGGCCATATATGACAAACCCACAGCAAACATCATTCTCAATGGTGAAAAACTGAAAGCATTTCCTCTAAGATCAGGAACAAGACAAGGATGTCCACTCTCACCACTATTATTCAACATAGTTTTGGAAGTCCTAGTCACGGCAATCAGAGAAGAAAAAAGAAATACAAATTGGAAAAGAAGTAAAACTGTCACTGTTTGAAGATGACATGATACTGTACATAGAGAATCCTAAAGATGCCACCAGAAAACTACTAGGGCTAATCAATGAATTTGGTAAAGTTGCAGGATACAAAATTAATGCACAGAAATCTCTTGCATTCCTATACACTAATGATGAAAAATCTGAAAGAGAAATTAAGGAAACACTCCCATTTACCACTCCAACAAAAAGAATAAAATACCTAGGAATAAACCTACCTAGGGAGACAAAAGACCTGTATGCAGAAAACTATAAGACACTGATGAAAGAAATTAAAGATGATACCAACAGATGGAGTGATATACCATGTTCTTGGATTGGAAGAATCAATATTGTGAAAATGACTATACTACCCAAAGCAATCTACAGATTCAATACAATCCCTATCAAATTACCAATGGCATTTTTTACAGAACTAGAACAAATCATCTTAAAATTTGTATGGAGACACAAAAGACCCCGAATAGCCAAAGCAGTCTTGAGGGAAAAAAACGGAGCTGGAGGAATCAGACTCCCTGACTTCAGACTGTACTACAAAGCTACAGTAATCAAGACAACATGGTACTGGCACAAAAACAGAAATATAGATCAATGGAACAGGATAGAAAGCCCAGAGATAAACCCACGCACCTATGGTCAACTAGTCTATGACAAAGGAGGCAAGGCTATACAATGGAGAAAAGACAGTCTCTTCAATAAGTGGTGCTGGGAAAACTGGACAGCTACATGTAAAAGATTGAAATTAGAACACTCCCTAACACCATACACAAAAATAAACTCAAAATGGATTAGAGACCTAAATGTAAGACCGGGCACTATAAAACTCTTAGAGGAAAACACAGGAAGAACACTCTTTGACATAAATCACAGCAAAATATTTTTTGATCCACCTCCTAGAGTAATGGAAATAAAAACAAAAATAAACAAATGGGACCTAATGAAACCTAAAAGCTTTTGCACAGCAAAGGAAACCATAAACAAGACAGAAAGACAACCCTCAGAATGGGAGGAAATATTTGCAAATGAATCATCAGACAAACGATTAATCTCCAAAATATATAAACAGCTCATGCAGCTCAATATTAAAAAAACAAACAACCCAATCCAAAAATGGGCAGAAGACCTAAATAGACATTTCCCCAATGAAGACATACAGATGGCCAAGAAGCACATGAAAAACTGCTCAACATCACTAATTATTAGAGAAATGCAAATCAAAACTACAGTGAGGTATCACCTCACACCAGTTAGAATGGGCATCATCAGAAAATCTACAAACAACAAATGCTGGAGAGGGTGTGGAGAAAAGGGAACCTTCTTGCACTGTTGGTGGGAATGTAAACTGATACAGCCACTGTGGAGAACAGTATGCAGGTTCCTTAAAGAACTAAAAATAGAATTACCATATGACCCAGCAATCCCACTACTGGCCATATACCCAGAGAAAACCATAATTCAAAAAGACACATGCAGGCTTCCCTGGTGGCACAGTGGTTAAGAATCCGCCTGCCAATGCAGGGGACACGGGTTCGAGCCCTGGTCTGGGAAGATCCCACATGCCACGGAGCAACTAAGCCCGTGCGCCACAACTACTGAGCCTGAGCCCTAGAGCCCACAAGCCACAACTACTGAGCCCACGTGCCACAACTACTGAAGCCTGCGCGCCTAGAGCCCGTGCTCCGCAACAAGAGAAGCCACGACGATGAGAAGCCTGTGCACGGCAACTAAGAGTAGCCCCTGCTCACCAACGAAGAGTAGCCCCACTCACCGCAACTAGAGAAAGCCCACGCACAGCAACAAAGACCCAACACAGCCAAAAATAAATAAATAAATAAATAAATAAATAAATAAATTTATTAAAAAAAAAGACACATGCACCTCAATGTTCATTGCAGCACTATTTACAATAGCCAGGTCATGGAAGCAACCTAAAAGCAACCTGAATGCCCATCGACAGACGAATGGATAAAGAAGATGTGGTACATATATAGAATGGAATATTACTCAGCCATAAAAAGGAATGAAATTGGGTCATGTGTAGAGATGTGGATGCATCTAGAGACTGCCATACAGAGTGAAGTAAGTCAGAAAGAGAAAAACAAATATTGTGTATTAACGCATATATGTGGAACCTAGAAAATGGTACAGATGAACCGGTTTGCAGAGCAGAAATTGAGACACAGATATAGAGAACAAACGTATGGACACCAAGGGGGGAAAGCGGCAGGGGGGTGGTGGTAGTGGTGTGATGAATTGGGCGATTGGGATTGACATGTATACACTGATCTGTATAAAATGGATAACTAATAAGAAAAATAAATAAATAAAAAATAAACATACACAGGTTATTTGTGAGTAAAAAAACAAAAAACAAACAGAAAAACAATTATTGGGCCTCTTTGAACTCCAGAATTCAATGGACACCTCTTATAGAAAAAAAAAAGAAAACAGAAGGAAACCGGCTCCAGAACGAATAAGTTAGAGAGTAATCATATCTGAAAAAGGTATGTGATAAAATGCCAAAGCAATCTTGCCAGGGTTTGTTTGCTTTCACCTATAATCTCAGGAAACTTTAAAAAGCTAAATTTGGAGTACCTGTAGAACAGGATGAAAATGTAGAGACCAAGAGGGGGAAAACATTTTTTAACTTTTTTCTTAAGACGTCAACACAATACTGCTTTTCCTCAATAGTTATATTGGCTTCACTGGCATACACAGTGTAAAAACAAGACCACAGGCCCAAAAGGGAGTCCCTTATGCTAAACTCTACATTGCCAAATGGTGACTTCATTATGGTTTCTGCCCTCCCAGAAATGGAATCTTAAACCCGTCAATCAGGACTCACCTGATCAGCACCAGTGAGGTGATCTGCCTGGTGGACATAGCCAACCCGCTTTTTCGTCTGGTTTAACTTCCTTGTCCCTGCTCCCTTCTGCCCATAAGAGTTTCTCATTTTGTACAGCTCCTCAGGGCTCCTTTCTATCTGCTAGATGGGATGCTGACTCATTCAAATCAATTTTTGCTCAAATAAATTCATAGAATTGTTAATAGGCCTCCATTTATCTTTTAACAACAGATACCGGGATATTGTGATATAAGAAGAAATATGTATTTGGTCTTCTCCTCAGCACAGAGCTCATAAAACCCATGGAATTTCCTGACTGATGGGCGATAGGAGAGCCTTGTTATTCATAACATGTGCCCTTCGACCACACCTGAGTTTATGCTAATGAGGTGACTCCTGGAGGATGAGGGCTGGTTGCCAGAGGCACCAACCATGGAATTCGAGGGTTGGAACTTTCAGGCCCACTCCCCAGAAGACTGAGTTAATCGCCAATGGTCGATGAGTTCATCAATCATGCCTACATAGTGGAGCCTCCATAAAAACCCTAGGTGAAGGAATCTGGGGAGCTTCTGGGCTGTGGACGCACCCCTGTGCCTGCTGGGAGGGTGGCACATCCCAACGTCACGGGGACATAAGTCCCTACGCTTGGACGTTTCCAGCCCTCACCCTATATACCCCTTCATGTGGCTGTTCATTTGTATCCTTTATGACATCCTTTATAATAAACTAGTTAAACAGTAAAAAATTCTCCTGAGTACTCTGAGCTCTCCTAGCAAATTATTGAAATGAGGAGGGGGTCGTAGGAACCCCTGATTTGTAGCCAAGTCAGGCAGAAGTGTGGGTAACTTGGGAACCCACTGCTTGTGACCACTGTCTGAGATGGGGGCAGTCTCGTGGGACTGAGCCCTTAACCTGTGATGTCTGTGCTAACCCTGGGTAGTTAGGGTCGGAACTGTTTAATATGAGGAAAAAACACCCCGACATTTCATGTCAGAAGTGTTTTGAGTAGACAGACAGTTCTCCAGGTACCTAGGTTTCCAGATGCCTAGTCTACTTTTATGGTTTGAACAGACAGGTTACAGACAGAAGAATATCCTTCACTGAAGGTCTTTGCAGCCCGGTTACCTACTTTTATCTGCAACGTGTTTTGTGCTCCACAACTTTCGTGTTTTTTTCTTCCCCTATACTTTCAAACCAATAGTTAAGCCAGAATATTAATCAACTTGTGTAGAGGAAAATACATTTACAAATAGGCAATAAGATGGCTTTGATATAGAAACCTCATAAAAAATGTATTTATCAGACTAAGGAATAATAATCTGGTATAAAATCTCAATGATCCACTGCCTTTGAGTAATGACTAATTCAGTGAATTCCCTATATGCTTCATAGGCAACCTCCTGCCAGGTGAGTAAACTACTTGCTAGGTACTTGTAATTCTTGAGAAAAAAAATGATCATTTTGAGCCAGCTGGTTCCAATCAGTTCATGCAACTGTTTTTCATACACCTTACTGGCCCCTAAGGGTTTCTGCACCACCCAAAGCAATTCTCACACAGTTGTTAAACATTCTCATGATTTCATCAAATTCATTCAGAAAATATCTCCCATTCCCAAGTCAGAGAGATGAAAGATTATATTACACTATACAGTTACATCTTACAGTATATCCTTTCATACCAAACAAATGTATTTTTCACTTTTAAAACAAAAGCATTTGATTTTGTTTCTGTGTTACTTATATTTTGGCGTTTACATAAAAGAAGTCAAGTGACAGTGACCCCTGAGGACATCTGTATCGTATTTGCAGTGATTATGAACTGTGTCGCTGACACTTTACTCTGCATGTCATTCGGTGAGACAAGGCAGCAGCTTCCCTGTGTTGTTCCCCGGGCTTGGCATCTCTGATGGCAGATAAACCCGAGAATCTGCCGACGCAGCAGCCTGAGAAAAACCCCACTCACCTCACGTCCACCTCACCTCCAACATGCATGAGAAAAGAGCCATCGGGTTGCTTCAGCGAGTACAAATACTGGAGAAGCTTCTCTCTGAGAAACGAACAGGAGAGAGGCAGGAGATGGCGACGGTCGGTGAACGGTCAGCAGGCGGGAGCCCAGCTGGGTGTCCAGCCCTGCCGGCTTTGACTGTACCTGTTAATGACATCATAGGCCTCTTCGGTGCCAATGATGCACAGCGCGCTGACTGCTGCGTACGTGGGCGCAAGGTGTGGGTACTGGCCAGGGCCCCCTCCAAAGCCACCTTCTGGGCTTTGACACAGCTCCAGGAACTGACACACGCTAAGTACACAGCCAAA
Organism: Eschrichtius robustus; assembly: GCF_028021215.1. Lineage (NCBI taxonomy): Eukaryota > Metazoa > Chordata > Mammalia > Artiodactyla > Eschrichtiidae > Eschrichtius > Eschrichtius robustus. Next base: position 36,675,690 of record NC_090824.1, read on the forward strand.
GGGAAAGACAAGGTCAGACAGCATTAATTTCAAAACACCGAATTCCACCAGTCCATGCCTTTCCAAGCCTCCGCCCTCTTCAGAAGGGAAGAAACCTCCCCTCCCCACCTAGTGAATATATACTGAATACAGTTAACACCTGTAAAGGGCCTAATTCTCTAATGATAGCCTGATTCTCTATCATCAGCTTTGTGTGCCCTCCTTTCTGAGTTTTGTATTTAAGCATTTGCCTAGTCGTGAAGCAAGGAACATAAGGCCGGGCAGAAACACACAGCCTTTCTTAGAACTGGGAGTAAGTCTCATGCTTCTTGACCCAATCTTTCCCATACTCTTCTCTCAATTTGCCACCCTGGATCTACGGAACCAGCCCATTCTCCTTGCCTCTAGGGTATCTCCCAGGCTTTGGATTTTGCCTAAATCGTGGTCATACTCAATTGCTGGTCTAGAGCCATCACCTAGGCCTACCAGGAATATTTAAAGAGGTGCCTTCTCACTCCCATTTCCGTGTAAGCCCCAGTGGGCTACTGATTTTTACTCCGCTCACCGACAAGAAACAAGCTTCCAATGGAGTCTGCCTCCATGGTTAGGAGAATAAGAAAGAGGTGGGCTTCTGCTTGCTCAGCTCACTGTGGCAAACTTAAGCACTGCTGACTCCTATCACAGGAATGCATCCCAGGCTGTAGGCTTTTGGAGAGTTTCTCACAGAGGCTCCAGCTCCTTCACTGAGGGAAACTGTTTATTGAGGGTTGGCCTCCAAGCCCTTGCTTCCAAGCATGGCATCAGTCTGCCCAGAAGTTATCTTCTTGCTTTAAGTGAAACCAAGAGAGCCCCTCTTTGTCTAAGGTCCTCTAAAGTTTATCGGAAAGGGGTGCCCCCGGAGAGTCCTGGTTCTCAAGCTGTTTCCGCACAACGTAGCAGGAACACAGCTTCCTACTAGGACAAGTCCTCAGTTAAGAGAACCAGCTGCAAATCTGTGTCCTTCTAGTGCTCAGACAGCCTTCTTTTCCTGGGCTCTTTTGTCTCATTTTTTCTTATCTACTGCTGCCAGAGAGATCGCACAGACTCTACTTAATCTCCACTAAGACACAAGTTGATTGCGCCTCTCCCACGTCATATTTGATGACTTTTGATTTCAGACCTGCCATTATCTGGGCAGGGACAGCCATAGAAAATGCTGCTGACTTCCTAGTAAAGCCCTGAAATCATCACAGGTTAAAAGCAATCCACACTCACTTCATGTTCCACCCACAATTTTACTGTAGGAAACACAAGGATTGAAACTGAAGTTGATAATCAGAGAAGGAAGACAGTTCTGTGACATGTTTTTAATAGCAATTAATTTTTGCAGAGAAAAATGAGTTTTTTACTAACATGTTTCCCAAACCTTCATCAATTCTTATCCTATTTCCCAGAAACAAATAGCTAGTAAACTCCTGGTCTAACAAAAGTTGGCTGCACTAGCATACAAAAAGTTTTCTGATCACAAAAATAAAGTTTTTTGGCTGACGTAAAACTTAACAGCACATTTTAAAAAAGAAAACGGAAAAGAGTCATCTAGTTATCCATTCCCTTCCCCAGCTCCCATGACAGAATTATGGCAAATGCAATACTCCTGACCCTGTAGCCTAAAGTCTGGAATGGGCCGGGATCGGAATGTACCAGAGACACCATTAAATCACCCCTCCACACCAACTGCCCCCAGCTGACAGGCTGCATCTGACTGACTGAGGGCTATGTGGGGAACAGGGGTTGGGCTCTTCTTGAGTCTGAGACACTTCCGTACTATAGAACATTCTGATCCAGAGTCTTTCCAACTTGTACCTTAAGGACCTGGCAAACTGACAGTGAAGCTACCAGCTGTCGTGAACAGAACTCCTAGCAATTCTGAAAAGCAAAATGTGAATGATACTTCTAACGATCCAAAGGGAAAGAAAAACTTGTCTTAGAGACCAGAAATCCACCAACTAATTTTAAAAATCACATGTGGGAAACACTGAGCAAACACCAAGAGTGGCACACTTTGTGAAAAACAAGTATTCATAAATCACTCATTTAGTCATATGACTGAAAGATCTAGTAGATCAATTTTCTTTCAAGTCAGCAAGGCATTTCATTCTCGCTTACATGACGATTTCCAGCAAAGTGGGAAACTATCTTCCAGATCAGGGATTAAAAACCCCAAATGTGTAGATCAGAATCACTGGAGGGCTAGTAAAGAACACAGACCCAGACTTGCTGAAGCAGGAAAGAGCTGGGCCTCTGTATTTTTACCAAATTCCCAGGTGATGTGGATACACACGAAGTTTGAATACCACAAGTCTTTGCTGTATAATTAGAATCACTTTGGGGATGTTTAAAAAAAAAAAAAAAAAAAAAAAACCCACGCCCAGGCCACACCTAATACCAATTAAATCAGAGTCGCTGAGGGTGGGCCCAAGTGGCAAGAGTTTTAAAAATTCCCCATGTGACTCCAATGTACAGCCAAGTGTCAGTGCTTCTCAAACTCGAGTGTGCGTGGAAGTCACCTGAGGATCTTGTCAAACTGCAGATCTAATTCAGTAGAACTAAAGGGACCCGAGATTCTGCATTTCTAGCAAGCTCCCAGGTGATGGTAATGCTGCTGGTCTGGGGACCACATTTTGGGTAGCAATGTGATATATCTGCACTGTCCAATAGGTAGCCACTAGCCACATGAGGCTTTTTAAATTTCAATTTAAATTAATTAAATTTAAAATTAAGCTCCTCAGTCACACAAGCCACATTGCAACTGCTCAATAGCTACATGTGGCTAGTGGCTGCGATAAATTATAGAACATTTCCATTACCTTGTTAAGTGCTATTGGACACCACTGCTTTATCATCCAACTATTAAAAAGTGTGTAAAACCTGTCAGAGGATTAAGTTCAAAGCAAGATTATCGATGATTTACTTGGACTTTCAGGGGATGGTTGAGGACTGCCTTAAAGTGGTTGATTCTGGACATCACTGTCACGAGCGCGGATGGAGGACTCAAAAGCATGCATAGTATATAAGCAAATAATACATAACGAGCAGGGAAACCCTCCAAGGAGAGAAAGTCCAGAATAATATAAAACAAATCAGAAGCCAATAAGAATAAAACAAACGAAACAGGTGTAAGTAGCAAGTGATATACTTAGAGATGGCAGGAGTAGGGGGGACGAATAAAGCATATAAATGTGAGAAATAACTAGGAACACAGCAGAAAAAGGACCAGAGGTTAGGGTCCATGACTTGTAAACAATAAAGAAAATGCTTTTTCAAAGCATCATAAACACAGTGTTGGTCAAAACTATATCTGGCTCAAGCCTCCATTTTCCAACTCAAAGGAATTTCAGAATAGAGTTGTAAAAATGGCTAAGTATAAAAGTGATTAAAAGGCTTACCATTAGAGAAAACCACAGTGCGGAAGCTACTCAGCAAAATACCTCAAGTATACAAAGGGTAATTATGCAAACTTTCTAGTAAAGAAACAAAAATTGAAGCTAATCTGCAGCAAGAAGAATTTAGGTTAGATTTAAGAAAAACTTCAGCACCAGACAGGTTACCACAGATAGACTTAAGGCCTAGAATAAGTTAGAAAGAATGATAGCTTTGGAAATAGGCACAGTCATCCTTGGGCAGATGACTTAGGAGCAGATGCGAATGCAGGATGGATGAGTTGACATCGGGCTAAGACATCCATGCTAAGTCTTCCGATTTTCATACTGTAAGACAGCTTCAGCTGATACAAGGGAGAGGAAAACTCCTTCCCTGGCAGAGGAGAGCAATGAACAGGGGAAAGACAGGCAGTCTCTCCTGTTGATTCCAGGAGGCCAGTGTCGCCCTGGGGAGGACGGCAGGTTATCTGATTTCATCAAGAGCTGGCGATGCCTGGTGTGCTGCTGTTTTGGAAGTGCGGTCAAGTCTGAAGTTGGTTATTTTAGAGCAGGGTTTCTCCACCGTGGCACTAGTGACATTCTGGACTGGGTAATTCTTGGTTGTGGGGACTGTCCTGGGGAGGATATTTCGCAGCTTCCCTGACCTCCACCTACTAGATGCCAGCAGCACCTGGCCAAAAAAACGCCCAGAAGACAAATGACCACGTAAGGTATCTTCACTGAAGGATAAGGAAACAAATTAAATTTAAAAGGAAAGATATTTCAGGAGCTATCCAGGGGACAAGCAAATAATAACCTTTCGAAAGGGAAATAATAAAACACTGACACATGAAAATTTAAATTTAATCTTTAGAAAAACTATACAAGTGGAAAAGTCCTAAAACAATATTTAAGTTAAAGATACTTTTCAGATCTTACAGAAGCTATAAGACCTAACAGTACAGTAGTTTCCCTGTGGTTTTCATTTTACTCTGTGTGTTTCATTAACATAGCGTTCAGTAACAACGCATGGGATTCTCATTAAAAGATGCTTCCTTTAGTTCCAAAATCATTAACTAAGCAAATTCACTTAGTCTGGTTCCAAAATATTAATTTACTTTAGGTAAACACATGTATAAATTTGTGGATACAATCTCTTAAGAGAGGCACACTAAATTCCTACCTATGAATATATTATTCTTGAAAGGTCTGATACCAGCAGTAAAAGCCTGGCCTTGCTGGCTTTGGTCAGCAATCACCGTAGCTGACAAAAGTGGTTTTGTCCACTAGAGGGAACTCAGCTTGTCATATTGTTCCCAGAACAAACAGAAGTACAACAGTGAACAAAATAGGAAAGAGAGAGAAACTTGCGGGTGTGTGTGTGTGTGTGTGTGTGTGTGTGTGTGTGTGTTGCACACTAGGCTGGGGAGGGGGAAGAGAGGACAGCAGAAAAATAATTAAACTCCAGATCTAAACTCAACCTCTAGGTCACCTTAATATTTGTATAAAGAAGAAGGAAACAAACAAAAAAAAACCTAATCACATTTTCAAAGCATTTCTTTTCCCTGTGCAAAATAAATAAAAAGGCAATATCCAAAATCAGGTAGTCTTTTAAAAAAAAATCCCCATATTTTTATAGAAGTCATTAAGATTTCTCTGTTTCTTACTAAAAATAGTTTATTCCCTTATAAGCCAGAGCTACTAGGCTCTGTTCATTACAAATATTATCTGCACCTAGAATTAACTGCTTGCTAGGCACAGAACAAAGTACATTATTGGAAAGTCTAAGTAATTCTTTAAAAGTCTGTTAAATCAATGCTCAGAAGAACCATAGGTAAAGCTTTTAAGTTGGCTGTGAAACAGAAAATTTCGGTCATTAACTATCAAGTGGTTCTTGAAATCAGGACAAATCAGCTTTTTAGTTTTAAAACATTCTTTTAATTACAAAACAATAGTTTCATTGTAGAAATTTTAGAAAATGCAAATCAGCTTAAAAAAGAAAAGAAAAAAATCACCTTCAACCCCACCATCTGCACAAAGAACTACTACCATGTGTGTATATCCTTGTTTTTTTCTATGCATAGAACCTCCTTTATTTTTAATCTATAAAAAATGAATCTTTACCTTTTTTCATTTAAATATCTTTCTATATAAATACATACATTTTTATATACAAATATACACATTTATATATATATATATATATAAATTTTTAATTGAGGTATAATTGACATGTAACATTATATTAGGTTCAGATGATTTGACAACATTATGATTTGATATTTGTATATACTGGGAAATGATCACCACAATAAGTCTATTTAACACCTGTTAACTTTTAAATTTTTACGTGGCTGCATAGTATTTCATTGTATGTATCATGACATAGGTACTTTACCTAAACTTTACACTTACAGCATCCCCGACTGTTGATATTTAGGTTGTCTCCAATCGTTCAGTGTGAAAAGACCTCTAAGGGGGTCCTCTCTTCCTATCTGATGTTGCCACAAAAGCTGCTCTGACACTTATTCCCTCAGAAAAGCCTTACATATAAAACACCAAGTATACAACCTAGACAAAACTCAAAATCGATGCTGACCCGAGTTTTTCCACGTCAGGAAGCCCCTTATCACCATCTTCCCACTTCAGACCGGTCTACGTCCACCTCTAGGGGGCATCCTTCCTGCTCCAAACCACTGCTCCTTTAGGGGGTATCTGCACTTCACTCACAAAATCCTCCCATGTCTTTTGTCTCCTCTCACATATGACTTTCCCATTCCCATTCCCCCAGCGTGCATCCTGATTGTGTATGTGGAGGACGGGGGGAAACTTCCCAAACAATCCACAACCCCCAACTGGTATTTCAAAAACACACAGGCCTTTATTTTGACAATTAAATTCCTGTTACTGCAGAAACTGTGTCCAACTCTACATCCAGAGCTAGAAGCAACTGGGCTTGCAGCAGCTCTGTGATGTGGAAGACAATGCATATTTTTCCTCTCCCTCTGAAAGCATCGTACACATCACAAGGGTTAATGGCCTAATTCTTTATTATCTTCCCTATCCACATCCATCACAAGACACCCTGCCCAGGAAGGCAAGAATGAGAGGTTATTGTTAAGACAGAATGAATGAGACAATGTGCGGCTCTGTTCTTCTGACCTGCCAGTGTGACCCAGGCAGGGGGACTGCGCCAGGGAGGGGTATGTGCTGGCCTCCACGCATCCCCGCATAGCTGCCCCTGGGTGCTGCGGGCAGAGGAACCTGGCTCAGGGGCCTCCCTCTGACTCTCTCCCTCCGGAGCAGCAGCGGGAGAGACGAGGTCGAGGTGCTGCTGAGGGGACACGATCTCTCTCAGTGAGAACTGGAGCATTAGATCCAATTCCTGGCAGCCCTCTGCTACCTCAGGTACCCCTCAGACTGGAGTGATGATCGGTTTCGTCTTTAAAATACAAACTATGGTGAGCATCTAAGGATGAGAAGCCACACTGAGGACACCACCTGCACCAGCACTTTGGGAAGAATCCTAGTTGCTTAGATCTTTAACCATAAATCAGAAGCTTAGGAAAACGATGTCATGACATTTGTACACCAAGACGGTAACACAACCACTGCCATCTAGAGCCATACTGTCCCCCCCAGGCATTGGTGAGGAGGGACTTCTATGGAGGTGTTTACGGAAAGCAAACGCATTTTTGTCCCTTGGGTTGCCACGCGTTTCCCCACAGAAGCTATTCAAATGCATACTGTACTTTCTGGCAAAATCATATTTCTCCAGAGTTGATGATGAAGACTTTTCTCAAAGACCAGAGCAAGAGCCAAAAGAAAAGGCCACAGAAGAAACAGAATCCTTCTCTTGGGAGTTCAAAGTCTTATTCTACCCATGAGCATACAATGGGCTTCTGAAGTGGAAGAGTTTCAGGAAGTTACTGGAGGTCAAGAGAAGGGCAACGGTTTCTTTGTAGTGCTCTGTGTTTTTCATTCAAAATAAATAAAACAGAAACAAAACAAAAAGAACCCCAAAGTCAAAATACAATTTCAGAGAACACTCCAGGTTCCCCAAAGCCAGACTCACTCTGTCGCCACCATCTGGGGAATGGGCTCATCTAGGAGTTCCAAGCTGTGCAGGATCCAGTAGCAGAGCCATGGGCGGCTGGCATCCAGACACTGCAAAAGGAACAGGGCAGAAAACACACCCCTGATTCAGAATCATTCCAAGACCCTGCTGAAAAGGCAGCAGGGTCTCCAACTGTTCAGTGTGAAAAGGGAGACATCTGTCTCCCTCCTGGCAGCCTGGCAAGGAGGAGGAGGACAACCTATGAACAATCAGTGAATGAAGGACACTTTGCCTGGTGGCCTTAGCCAGGAGCTGAAATGACCATATGTGAGAAAAGGACAATGGGACAAAGGAGTTTAACCTGAACCCAATGGGTCCTTCCTTGACAGGCATCCAAAGAAGCCGAGCAGAGGACTTCTCACACGCCAGAAAGTTAAGTGCTACTATTTTCTCAGTGCAGACCCAAGAAGATACACAACCTCAGGAAGGGATTTCCTGGAGTAACTCATTCAGTGAGTATCTCCTCATGCCAAGCTCTGGGGGCAAAGTAATGAGTAAAATTCAGTTCCTACTCTTAAGATACTTTGTTTAGGATGTGTATGGTTTTCTGTAGAGGAAGAGGGCAATTAGACAGACACGTAAGTACAAGTGTCTTTCTGGAACAAGGCAGAACAAAACAAATGCATACATATACCTGGATAAACGCTATAATGGGCACGTGGAAGAAATTGACTACCTCTGCCTGGGGAGCTGGGAAAGGTTTCCAAAGGTGACATGTGAGCAGGTCTTGATCCTAACTCAAGCTGTAAATATTCAAGCATTCAAGGCTAGGCGGGCAGGCAGTATTACTGTCCCAGTTTTACGAATCCAAAGTGTATAAATGAGATCCAGAGAGATGAACTTTTTCCAGATTACAGAGAGTAAACGTCAGAGATAAGACAAGACCACCAGTTTCTAGACGCTCAGTCCAGTGCTCTTTCCATTGGCCCAAACTGCCCTCTTCATACATGTGCACGTAAATGTGCTAGCTCCCCACCTGGGGGCAGCTGGTGTGGTGACAGAAGACACTGCTGTGGGTTTCAGTGCCAGCTCCTCCTCTCACTAGCCATGTGCCTTTGAGCAAATACTTAATCTTGCTATGCCTATTCCCTTATCTATAAAGAAATAAAGACTTACCTACCCCCTGGAGTAGCTGTGAGGGTTAAATGAGACAATGAACAGCAAGCTTTTAGTGCACTCTTCAGTGAATTGTTAGCTGTCATGGTATTAATTGTATCAGGGTTGCCTGGACCCTAATCATTGAGGATTGAACACTGAAAGTCCACAGGCCAAATGTAACCCAGGGATGTGTCCTGCTTGTTCCCTGTAGTGTTTTGTTTGTTTCATTAGAATAGGTTGTAACATTTACATGTTGAGAGATCCACAGAGAAATCTGCATTTCTGGCTTCATTTGAAAAAACAAGAAGAGATCTGGCAACCCTGGGTCTGCACTGCTGTTTGGCAGCAACTGGCAGGAACAGAGTAAAAGCACGGGTCCTCTGCTTTGCCTCAGTTCCACCCCGCGCACCCTCGCCCAACCAAGCCCGCATCTCTCGTTTATGCTACCCGCTTGGGTCTATAGGCCCAAATTCCTGCTGTAAATAATCAAACGTAGAACCCCCAAATAAAAGCAAATTAAAAGCAGAGCTGCTCTATGTAAAGTGGGGCAGGGAAACTGGCGGCCTCTGGTTCACATTTACCCTCTGGCTGCTACTCAGCCCCTATTCCCAACACCCCTCCCCTCCACCTCCGCTGCCCTCCCCTGAGCCCCTCTGTGGACCCCTAGGGCTCTAAGGTATATTGATTTAAAATCCACTCCACGTTTGGGCATTTTTACAGTGTTAAACTGCAGGACTACTCTCTGGAACTTATATACTGGTCCTTTGGCCAGTAGAGAAATTAGATCAGCTTACAGGGCCAAGGGGTAGGGATGAACAGGTATCTAGACCACCTTTTAGCGGTCAAGGGGTGTCTAGTAGAACACCATGTGGACCCCCTCAGCCACGATGGGGGTGAAAGCCCCACCCCATCTGGGGCCTCCATTAGCTCTGAGGGAGGACGAGACTAGAGATGGGGTTCTGTCCTTTCAGAAGTAGGAGTCCCGGCTCTGTGGGGCAGAGCTGCTGCGGACCCGGTTCCCGCCAGAGCCATACGGGATGGTGAGTGAATCTGCGACAGGGCAAGCCCATAGTATCTTTTACATCCAAACAGTAAAAAAGGAGAAAGATCTGACTGATAATTTGATAGAGAAAGCTCCTGGGCAAGGTGTTTACCTCATAGGCATCTGTCAGCTGTCGGAGACCTCTCTTCAGGTAATGGAAGTGCTTCTCCCTCTGCAAAATAAGCCTGGAAAGATAAAGAGCTTTGTAAACCTACTCTAACAGCCTCGGCTTCCCCCACTACAGAACACGGTAAGCACACGCACACACTCACTCACACCTTCTGGTCATCCCCCCACAGTCAATGAGTAGAAAACAGCAACTTCTTTAGCTCCCCAGGGCGGCTCAACCAGAGAAAACAGGCCAGCCTCTGAACGTCCCTCACGTGTCTGGAAATGGCGCTGGCAAATGTTTGGGGCGGGGCTTCCCTGGTGGCACAGTGGTAAAGAATCCGCCTTCCAATACAGGGGACACGGGTTCGATCCCTGGTCGGGGAGCTAGGATCCCACATGCCACGGGGCAACTAAGCACGTGCGCCACAACTACTGAGCTCGCGTGCCTCAATGAGAGAGAGCCTGCGTGCTGCCAGCTGCGGAGCCCATGCGCTCTGGACTCCACTGGCCACAACTAGAGAGAAGCCCGTGCATAGCAACGAAGAGCCCGTGCGCTGCAGCGAAAGATCCTGCATGCCTCAACGACGATCCTGCGTGCCGCAACGAACACACGGCGCAGCCAATAAATAAATAAATTAATTAAATGTTAAAAAAAAAAATTCGTGCAGCCAAAAAATAAGTAAATAAATAAAATGTTAAAAACAAACTCTCCTTCGTGGTTGGTAGCTTTGGGCTAGAAATGCCACCGTGAGCACACTTAGGCGGTAACAAACTACCCAGAAAGTTCCTCCAGGGTCTAGCTGAGAACAGATACCTTGAGGCTCCCCATCCTGTAAGCAATTTAAATCTGAACCTCGCCACTTCCCTGATTTGGTTAGCCTCTGTCGTTCTGGTCATTTCTTCTGGGGTCACTTCTCTGAAGTCTGTGGTTTGTACCCTGCCTGCCCCTCACTCATCCGTCTAGTACTCCCTCCCCGAAATTCCACCTCCCACGTGCTGACCCACAGCCCTGGCCTGAGGATCATGTCTGTACTCTGCAGCCAGTCGCTCTCCTCGGCCCTGATGTCAGCAACACGGGCTCTAAGATGGACTGTGCCGGCCATGGCCACCTGCACAGGCAGGCAGAGGACAAGGGCTGCACCTCTCGCTGGGTCTTACAGAAGGGGTCTGTGTGATTACGGAAGGAAAGAAAAAAGTAAAGAATTTAAGACATTCACTGTGCTTGCTGATTCCAGAAATGAAATGAAAGCAGAACCACTCTCTTTCCTAGGTATTCAATTCAACAATTGTTTATTGAACTCCCACTGTACTGTGCCCAGAAGAAGTAGTCTTTACTTCAAAAAGTCTTCTAATTCAGTACTGGAAATGAGATAAGGACATAAGCGGCTACAATATGAGGAAAACTGGGGAGGTTTCATAAAGGGAAAACAGATAAAATACTAGAGGCTCTAAAGGGTTTGGGGGGAGGGCATCTCATTCAGAAAACAACGATCAGGGAAGGTTGTGTGAACAGGTGGAATTTGAGGTAGGGGCCCTGGAAGAAGGAGAATATTTTAACAGGCAGAGGAGGTGAGGAGTTGGTGGGAGGACAGTTTAGCCAGAAGGAACAAACACAAAAGGAACCGACCAGGGCCGTCCAAAAGAACTTCCAGGGATGATGGAAGTGTCTGTCTGTGCTGTCCAATAGGTAGCCACGAGCCACATGTGCGTACTGAGCACTTGAAATGTGGCTAGTGTGACTGAGCAACTGAATTTTAAACTTTATTTAATTTTAATTAATTTACGTTTAAACAGGTGCAAGTGGCTAACGGCTACTATATCATGCAGACAGGTATAAAGCGTGCAGGGGGAGTGCAGGTCAGGGATTTGGCCTGGCTATTAGGAATGAAAGAGGAATGGTCAAGAAGGCAGCTGAGGTCCTTTTTACAGGGATCTGGGATGCCAGCTGAGGAATTTAACTCAATTTAATATGCAAAGGGAATTTGCGACAACATGGATGGAACTTGAGGACATTATGCTACGTGAAATAAGTCAGATAGAAAAAGATAAACACTGCACGATCTCACTCATATGTGGTACTCTAGGGCTTCCACCAAAAAAAACAAAAAACAAACAAAAGCCCTGAGCTTGTGGATACAGAAAACAGATTGGCGGTTGCCTGAAGTGAGAAGTGGAGGGGGAGGGCAGTGAAATGGGTGAAGGGGGTCAAAAGGTACAAACCTCCAGTTATAAAATAAATAAGTCATGAAAATGTAATGTACAGCACAGCGACTATAGTTAATAATACTGTACTGCATATTTAAAAGTAGCTAGGACAGTGGATCTCAAAAGTTCTCAACACAAGAAAAAGAATTTATAACTATATATGGTGCTGAATGTTAACTGGACTTGCTGTGGTGACCATTTTGCAATACATACAAATACTGAGTCATTACGTTGCACACCTGAAATGAATATAATGTTATGTCAGTTATACCTCAATTTAAAAAAATAGGCAAAGGAAAACCCTGAGGGTTTTCAGCTGAGAAAAAATGACCAGAATTGTGCTTTAGAAAAATTATCTGACCGCAGTAGGTATTCAATATGTGTTTACAAACTGTACTGATGAAAGCACTAAGTGGGGAGAGAGATGAGGTGGGAAGACAGGGCAAGATGCTGTTAAGAGTCAACCAGGTGGGAAGAACTTAGGGTTCTGAGGGCTCCACCTAGCACGGTGCCCAAGACAAGCTGACCGTGGACAGGTGGACTTTAAAGCGCTGGAAGTGTATTCAGGTGGGGATGTCAGTCACATCGCTGGAAACACATGTGAGACTCTGGAGAGGGATCCAGGAGACACAGACGAACTGGGAATCATTTATCTGCAAGCAGGTGACAGGTGAAGCTGCAGGAGTAGAGGACAGAGCAGAGAGAAAAGTCTGAAGGCAGAACTGAGGGAAGACCCATCTTTAAGGGCTTGGAGGACCAGGAGCCAGAGGAGAGAAGGAAAGAGCAGTACACAAGCAGAGGAAGGACAAAGGCAGTGTCGCCTCACAGGCCGAGCAGGAGGAGAGAATCTCATGGATGTTTTTAACAGCGGCCAACAGTGCAGTAAGAGTGAGGAAAAAGAGGACAAACTACAAAGTGGCTGGTGCCCTTCACGAGAGTTCAGGGAGTGAGGAGAGCAGATTCCAGGTCATAAAGGAGAGACGGCCAGACTCAATTTCTCTTTCAAGGGGTTCCAGGGCTCAGGGCTCAGTGAGCACAGGGACGGGTGGGCTTTAAGCACTGGAGGTGTATTCAGGTGAGGGCGTCGGGAGGAGAGGTGAGTCTGAAAATAATGAATGAGTCTACATTCTCAGAGACTGAAACAATGGGAGAGTGTGAAGTTAGACAAACAGAGGACTCTGAAGTGGGGAAGAGGGAAACCAAGGAAACGTGGGATGGCCTCGGTTTTCTGAGGAATTAGGAGGCAAGACCTGGGAGAGTGTGGGTTGGCCATCATGGGGCATATGTTAGGAAATCTACACAAGATGAATGAAGGATGATAAACCGGAGTGAAGGCCCAGCTGAAGCTGAGGAGTATAAACTTTTGATGAAGCCATTCAGAAGGCACTGTTGTATGATCTCTTTTCTTGGCAATCTTGCTAGGAACCTTTAGCAGAAGCAGCGACATGGGTGCTGTGGTTAGGGCTCGTAAGACGGGAAGAGCAGAAAGGCAGAGGTGTGAGGGAACGGAATGAGATCAGCGGACAGCTGAAGAGAGCACACCGCGTGGCCTGGCCCCGGCTGGGCAGGCTGAGTGTGGCCAGCATAGGTGTGATAGGCGAGAAAAACCAGGAGGGCGCAGGAGACCGTTAACAGGGCAGGCAGGGACCCACTCAAGAAGTGAGAGGAGGCTGAGAAACCCAATCCAGGTGAGGGCTAGCACAGAATTTGGAGGCGGGAACTCCTGACTTCTAACTATGAAAGGATCAAGTCACAGAGGGTTTTCTACAGGTCAGTTCTTTTCAGTCTGAAAAATAGTCAGAGGAATTTGAATATGCCACATACCCTGGGATGCTAAGCCACAGAGGAGAGAAGGGAAAATACTCTGTTCCAATAAAGAGAACACTTTCCAGCTCATTTAAAATACCAGGCAAGATAGCATTAAAGGTTTCTTGTGAATAAAATTTTGTGATCCTAAGTGTAATGCTGGGGAAAGGGACCAGGTATTGACTGGAATTCCCTGTTGGGTCTGCCTGCCTACTGCATACCCTATAACGCCGTGAAGGGAGCTTGCATCTAGCTTCAGCACCTGGGCCCAGCACAGAGCAGGCTCTCAACATTTACTGTCGAATGAACAAGAGAAAGAATAGAGGAATGGTAGCGTCAGTTTCTGACTAGCCAAGAGAGACTTCTCCCTGGGTACGTGTCCTGTCAATTAAAAAGAATGACAAACCTCAAAGGGAAAGTTAAAACGCGAGCAAGCAGAGAGGACAAGGAGGGGGTGGTTAGATTGCAGATGGCATCCGCTCTGGCTCAGGGGTGCTTCCTATCAGTCTCTCGCGTGGTCTCACATGCCACACTGCAGGAGACCTGTCAGCCAGGGGTTAAACTTCCCTGGAGGACTCGGTATTTCTAGAGAGCTGAATTAAGCCACAAAGAAATCCTTCCCCTTATTGTGGGGAAAAGAAAAAACCAACCCTGGAGAACGAACCCTTTCCCTTGTCTTCTCACTCCTATCATTTGACAAGGGGCTTGTCAGTCCTAGGAAATGAAAGACCTCAGAGGCAAAGGCTTTTCTACGTGTAGGGAGGAAGAGACTCTGGCTACTCCTCGGGATCCTGAAGTGACAAGAAGCTACCTGAAGCCTCACCTGACCAGAAACATCTAACCGAAAGAAGCTTCAGGCACCTTTCCTGCAGCTCTGAGTCGGTCCCTAGAGGTGGGACCTGAGGCAGCCCCAAAGGGGGTTCCCCAATAGCTCTCCTTCCACCCTGAACCCCACTCACAGATAGCCAGGCCCTGGGAGCCGTGCTGAGAGGGAACTAGTGAATTCCTTTAGCTGGTTTCATCTGAGGACCAACTTTAGCCACAAGCAGGGGAAGAGAAATTTCTTTCAGTGACTCTTCCCACAAGGGAAACTGTCCTTTCACTTTCATCCACTTAATCACAAACACACATACACATGCATGCAAGCACACACACAAAAATGCTAATATGTAAATGTTATTCTAAAATCTCGGGAAATGTCTGTTTATCTAGAGCTTCAAGGGCCACAATGCTGATTGAATTTTAACTTCTTCTTTGAGGTTTATGATTCTTTTAAATTGAAGGGACATATATCCAGTTTCTTTTGGTCAGACAGAGACTGTACTAAGAGCCTTACTGTTATGGACTAAATTGTGTCTCCCCCCCATCCCCAAATTTCATATGTTGAAGCCCTAACCCCCAGTGTGACTGCATTTGAAGATAGGACCTTTAAAGAGGTATTTAAGGTTAAATGGGAGCTGGTGATCCTATAAAAAGAGTAAGTGACACTGGGGAGGAGTCCACACAGAGAAAAGGCCATGTGAACACACAGTGAGAAGGCGGCCTCTGCAAGCCAAGGAGAGAGACCTCAGGAGAAACCAACCCTGCCAGCACCCTGATCTTGGAATTCCAGCCTCCCAAACTGTGAGAAAACAAATTTCTGTTGTTTAAGCCACCCCATCAGTGGTATTTGATTATAGCAGCCCTAGCAAACTAATACTCTTACCATTCTTTTATTCTAAAGTCACCTCTAGATCTAAAACTCTTTTCTGTGTAGGGCGTTAGAAAAGAAAAGCTAGAGCTCTTTCCCTTTCCTTTCTGAATAATTTAGCCCCAAAGCCATTCAATTAGGTGGAGCAGAACAAGCCAGGCTCTGCGCAGGAGTGGGGTGGCAGGGCGCACTGCAGGGCATGAGTGCTCAACTGGCTGAGGAGGGCATCTGTGTGGCTGTGGAGAGAGGGGTGGGAGATTGGGATACACAGGAATGACCAAATAAATACATATATTTGGGATATTGGCAGTCTGGTTCCACTGTTGGAGAAGTAACTTAGAAATACTTGTGTAGGGCTTCTCTGGTGGTGCAGTGGATAAGAATCTGCCTGCCAATGCAGGGGACACGGGTTCGAGCCCTGGTCCAGGAAGATCCCACATGCCGCGGAGCAACTAAGCCTGTGCGCCACAACTACTGAGCCTGCGCTCTACAGCCCGTGAGCCACAACTACTGAGCCCGCGTGCCACATCTACTGAAGCCCGTGTGCCTAGAGCCCCTGCTCCGCAACAAGAGAAGCCACTGCAATGAGAAGCCCACGCACCGCAACAAAGAGTAGCCCCCGCTCGCTGCAACTAGAGAAAGCCCGCGCACAGCAACGAAGACCCAACACAGCCAAAAATAAATAAATAAAATAAATAAATTTATTTTTAAAAAAAGAGAGAGAGAGACAGTCACTCCCTTGGTAACTATGTTCTTTGAACTCATTTGTTTAATAACTACCTTCCCCATGAGACTGAGAGCCCAGCAGGAGCAGGACCTGGGTCAGCCTTGCTCCCCCTGTTCCCAGAGCCCAGCAGTGCCTGATCGCCTAGATACCGTTGCCAAATGGGTGAAGGAATGAATGACTTTAAATGAACACAGGAGACCGAATGACAGCAAACACACTCCCTCCCCCTAAACATGGACCATCCCTGAGACTCATGCCTTTGTTTGTGACAGAAGAGAGAACAGGGATTCAGTCCATTGTTGGCTGCTGGGAGGGTTTAAAACCCACTAAAGCCAGGGGCTTCTCCAGTCAAAAAGTAAGCCTCTGGCGCATAAGCAGTAAGTCACTTGAGAGAGGATGGGAGGGAAGATGAACTTACTTGTATGAACCTTGGAAAGAACAACAGTATGAAGGACCACATCTTTTAACTGCTCAGGATTTGGAAAATGCTAAAGTATCATCACATACAGAAATGGCAGAAAACATGGAAGCTGAGCAGGTGCCCGTATGAAAACTGCTTTGAGAGCTTAACTCAGAGCATTTTGGCTTCAGAGCAACTGCCAACACTTAACCTTTAGTGCTCTATTAGCATTATCAATATTTCCCCCTTACAAGGAGCACCAGGCTACTTTTTCCCAAGAAAAAAAACAATGTTTTGTTTGTTTGTTTTTTGGCCACGCTGCACAGCTTGAGGGATCTCAGTTCCCAGACCAGGGGCCGAACCTGGGTTACGGCAGCGAAAGCCTGGAATCCTAACCACTAGGTCACCAGGGAACTCCCCAACAATTTAAACATTTTATTTGAGTGTGTGTGTGTGTGTGTGTGTGTGTGTGGTTTATGCATTTCAGGTGTCTTACTAAAGCTAATATAATACATGGAAAAGGGTAAATTCATAAGCATGTGAAACTGTCAGAATGACTAACCACGGGGAAAGAGAAATTAACTTTTATGGGAAAGCAGGATACTGATAAACAAAACTGTTCAAAGCATGGTCCAAAAGCTCCTTGGGAGAGACCACCTCACTCCAGGAGAGGATGCATGTTTCACAGTCTGAGAGTGAGGAAAATCATTTCTGGGATGGGGAATAAACTGTAGAATGTAACAACATTCAGCTTCAGCCTTGAATTTCAGCCCAATCTTCTATTTGGCGGTGGCTCTGAAAGGCTGAATAGATGGATGCCTCGCTCAGCACCATTCCTGGCATCCCTGGACCTGGGCATGGTCAGTGATCCTGGGAGTGTGTGTGATTCTGCCACATCTCATCAGCAGCATGACCTCAGAAACACAAACAAGCCATGTCACCTAGATTAATTGCTCTATCTGAATATTCACTTTAGCTAACAAGGAAGTTTTGTCCCTGCCATATAATACTAGATTTTTAAAATTTGACTACTAAAATGCTAAATATTGTAATTGTGATAGTAATTTAAAATGCTGATAAATTTTCATATTTATTCTTAAACCCCAGAAGTTCATTCTATGGTGAAGATGTTTGGCTCCAGCCTTATATTGATAAGTTGATTTACATTCTCAGCCATGTGGCCACAGTGTGTAATATCTCTAATATTAATTAGCATGCTGTGACATAAGATGCTAATTAGCATCCTTTAAAACACTCATTTTCATAGGCAACAATGACAAAATGGGAAATGTCAGATTCCTGACATAAACCCAGAGCCCTGGTATATTCTATTTCCACAAAGGATCCAAACCCAACAGAAACATTTTTGTTTTCCACCCACACCTGACCTAAGACCTATGAATCAGGGGATTTTACTCCTTTACTGTCCTCTACCACCACTCCCAAAACACAGCTTCTTCCCAGATTATAACCTCCCATTCTCCCTCCCATCTCAGTAAGAATAAAAGGAAAAGTCCAAGGGCTCTATTCTGATGGTGGGTGAAAAAGGAATGTCAAATGACCAAAGGTCCCTTTGGAAATACAGAGCATATGTGTCCAGAGCTGGAGACAGGGCACAGTGACTCAGAACACAATCAGGCGAGTCATCGCGATGCAACTCTAACCACAAACCCCTCCTGAAGCCACCATGCCCCTCACCATCACCAAGTCCTACCACCTCTGGGGAAACAGCCTGTACCGGGCAGAGAGCTCCTTCTCCCCGAGCTGTTTACACAAATGGTGTCATTTGCTAAGCTCCAACTGTGGCTCACGATAAGAGCAATAATTCATTTATTGAGGTCTGGGCTATGGGTTAAAGTAGAGATTTAGGTCAGCAGTTTGGAGGAAGACTCCTCTGGTTAGTTGATGCTTTCCTTTTCTTCTCCAGGGAAGAAAGATGAAGAGAACTTTTCCACCTGTCTTTCCATTTTTCCAACTGTTTTCTGCCTTGGCTAATCAGAATATTTTAACTTAAATTTCTTCTCATGGAAATAAGGGCAAAATGGAATGGTGGCAAAAAAAAGACACAAAGTTAACTCAGGCTAGAAGTATCTGTAATGCTCCAGTAAGCAGAAGTACCCAGAGACTGACTTGCCAGGAGTTAGTGTGTTAGGAGGCCTCAGGAAATTGGGAGACATGATAAAGGATGTCAGGCTGGACCTCAGACCCTTCAGCTTCCCATCCAGAGAGAATCAGCCAGCAGCCCAACTAGACTACGTCCAGAGACCGTCAAGGAAAAGTGCTATAACATTAAGATAAAACAATGACCAAATACAATTTGGACTACTGATCAGGAAAGATAACACAGGACAGTTTCAGAGAAGCAATCTGTGATTAGAAGAGAAATGCTAATAAATGAAATAACTCATGAAATTCTAGTGTGATACATTATAAAATTGGGGGAAAAAAGAGAAAATGAAAGTTCAAATTAATAAGTTTCTGCTTATAATCCTCCTTTTGGAATTTCTGACATCAAAGAGCTCAGAAGACTTCAACTTACTAAGCACCAAGGAAAACAAAAGGCATTTTATTTCTCACTTGAAATGTCGCCCTTGGGAATCTGCTGCACAATCACCAGCAAGGGCCAGGCTGGGAGAAGCTCAAACTTCTCACATTTTCCCAGTCAAGTTGTAATATACATCAAAGGAATCCATCCTTTGCCATCCCCCTGGACTCTACGTCTGTTTCAAAGTGTTATATGAAAACCTTGAGAGTTCTGAACACCAGCGCAGCAGGTCAGAACTAAGCTTCAAAGTCATGAACTTCCTCTCTCCACCTTCAGAGCTCAGAGTTCAGGCCCTGAGGGCATCCCCATGTAACACCTGATGGCTCAGTTCAAGTGAGCAGCTCCTCTAGACAGTATTCTAATAGTGGCAGGAGCTGGGGTCAGGAGCGTCTCCAGGGAGCCACAAGGTCAGGGAACACCAGCCTCACAGCGGACTCATCCCCTGAGGTTCGACAAGCTCAAGGAGGAAAGAAGAAAGGCTCCCATGGGAGATGGTATTTCCCGGGTCCCCTCAAACACTTAACCACAGCTTACCTTGGTACAAGGTGGTTGAACTTGTAAGAACTGAAGACCTCTTGGATCTTTTCTTCTACTTTTGCCTGGTAAGGATGCAGAAGATGGGAGAGAGAAAACAAATACAGATGAGAACTTTATCAACTGTATGTTCCCATTGCCACAAATGCCTACTGGCTAGAGTTCCTTGGTGTGACTTTGTACCTCACAGCATAACAAGACTGCATTCAGGGGCTCTGCAGGATGACAGGCTTGGGACAAGGACAGAGAGAAAAAGAATGCCCTGTACCACATTAGCATCACAACCGACTTCTCCAGTAAACTAATCCATGATATGCAAACTAATGGCGATTCTGGAGTTTGGCACCCTGGCACCAGTTACTCAGGGAGCAGGTAAAGATGGACCCCTTTTGCTTGAAAGACCTGTTCTTGCCTGCCCTATGAAGTTGTTTAGGTGTTTGGTAACTGGCCATTCTCAAATATGTAACTAATTTCTGCCAAGGGTCCTACTTCTTATTGTCAAATTTAATGGTTTAAATATAGATTGAACAGTATTAAAATCCCCAAAGGGATTTACAAGAACATCAATCATGGAAACACCAAAGACATAGCACATCTGGTCATTGGACCTGTGTCACAGACCGGACTCCACAGTCCCATAAAACAAAGGATCTCGGAAAGTCAGGTCACAAAAGGAATGAGATGACCTGTCTCCTCTGAAGATCACACCATGATGTGGTCACACAGCACAGCTTCTGTAAGGAAAGGGTACAGCAGTGCAGGAGGGGGCTGGTCAATGGGATACAGGGTTTCACCTTCACGGCCATCCCTGCTTTGTGGTGAGGCAAGTCCTTGCTGAGATTTCAAGATATATAATAATGTCCTCTCTGGGAAATATCAAAAATGCATTATTTGTTTCTGAAACACCTGAGTTAGAGCTTCCAGTCCCTTTGGCAAGTGTGCAAGAATCACGATGAGGGGAGCAGTGATGTGAATCAGCTAAAATGGCAGCCCGTCTAAAATTCATTTATATTTGGTTTTAGGATATGCTTTGGCATTTGCCTTTGAACATGAGTTTCAGGGATTATCTGGCCAAGAATTTATAATACTTCAAAAAACAGACCGAAGTCACTGTGAGAATTCGACTCAGAAGAAGTAAGAAAGTTCTCCCAGACCCCTCACGATGCTTTCTCCATGCCAGATTGATGTGGGACTAATACAAAGCACCAGCTTAAATGAAACACAGACTGCATTTTTCAGTCGTGCCTTCCTTGGCTATACGTTGAAAGGGATGAGAAAAAAAAAAAAAAATACAAGAAACATATGTCAGGAAGATCATTAAATAAAAAGATTTGCCTACCAGGTTTGGACACACAGTTTTTCTGGGCAGGAGCCTGCTGTGTCCCCCTTTGCCTGTCAAAGCAGTAAAGCTATTCTTTTCTACTTCACCCGAAACTCTATCTCCAAGATTCGATTCAGCCCCAGTACACAGAGGTCGAGTTTTTGGCATCGCTAGGAGTGGAACTGCTGGATCATTATGATAACTTTACGTTTAATCATTTGAGGAACTGCCAGATGTTTTCCAGAGCACTTGTACCATTTTATATTCCCATCAGCAGTGTATGAGAGCTCCAATTTCTTCACATCCTCAGCAACACATTATTATCTATGTTTCTGATCATAGCCATCCTAGTCTGTGTCAAGTAGTATCTCACAAGTTTTTTGTTTTTTTTTAAACTGATATGTCTTTTTTTTAAGCTTTTTTTTTTCCAATCACTAGGATTCTCTTCCTTCCCTTTTTTTTTTTTAATAGTAATCTTTTATTTATTTATTTATTATATTTATTTTTGGCTGTGTTGGGTCTTCGTTTCTGTGCGAGGGCTTCCTCTAGTTGCGGCAAGCGGGGGCCACTCTTCATCGCGGTGCGCGGGCCTCTTCACTATCGCGGCCTCTCTTGTTGCGGAGCACAGGCTCCAGACGCGCAGGCTCAGTAGTTGTGGCTCACGGGCCTAGTTGCTCCGTGGCATGTGGGATCTTCCCAGACCAGGGCTCGAACCCGTGTCCCCTGCATTAGCAGGCAGATTCTAAACCACTGCGCCATCAGGGAAGCCCAGGTTTTTTTTTTTTTAATAAATTTATTTATTTTATTTATTTATTTTTGGCTGCGTTGGGTCTTCATTGCTGCGCATGGGCATCTTCCTAGTTGTGGCGAGTGGGGGCTACTCTTCGTTGCGGTGCACGGGCTTCTCACTGCGGTGGCTTCTCGTTGCGGAACACGGGCTCTAGGCGCGCAGGCTTCAGTAGTTGCAGCACATGGGCTCAGTAGTTGTGGTTCGTGGGCTCTAGAGTGCAGGCTCAGTAGTTGCGGTACACGGGTTTAGCTGCTCCGTGGCATGTGGGATTTTCCCGGCCCAGGGCTCGAACCCGTGTCCCCTGCATTGGCAGGCGGATTCTTAACCACTGCGCCACCAGGGAAGCCCTCACTATAGTTTTGATTGCCTTTCCCTGATGACTAATTATGTTGAGCATCTTTTTACAGGCTTATTGGCCATTTGTAGATATTCTTTGGAGAAATGTCTATTCAGATCTTTGTTCATTTTTTAAATTGGGTTGTCTTTTTATTAATGAATTGTAGTAAGTCCTTATATATTCTATCAATAGATACAAGTTCCTTGTCATATTCCCATTCTGTGGGTTGTTTTTAGGAACTAGTGTATTTTTCAATAGAAAAAGATCACTTCAGAGCACAAAGTATGATTTTTAGAGTACAACTTTTAAAATAATACTAGCAATATGCCTGTAATTTTTTTGACAAATAGTAATGGATTAATATAGAAATTAAAAAATAGTCATCTGAGGATAAGAAAATGAAAGTAATCCCCAAAATATGCAACATCCTTTTTTGCCTCTCCTTCTCCACATACAGTCTGCTAGTGTGATATAAATCGTAGTAATTTTGTCACTGGGAAGATGTAAGCATTCTTTGAATGTTCTGATTTGCATAGCGGAAGGAAAGGAAGAAAGCTAGTTGTATACAAACGAGTTAACACAGCAGGCCTGAGACTACTATCCTTAGAAAGGCCTACTTGAAAGGTAGACCCTGGCTGGAGTCTGGGAGCCTGGATCTCGGGAGGGCTCTCACCATTCCCAGGACTGATAAGAGAGGCTCACTGAGCCTAAACTGTATAAACAACGTCATTTATGGTGAACAGCTATTTTCCCTCTGGGAGTCTGGAATTATGCTAGAAAGAGGGTGCCTATGTGACCAGCCCCAGTAAAAACCATGAGCACCAAGTCTCTAATGAGCTTCCCTGGTGGCTCTGCATGTGTGGTCACAATTCAATGCTGGAGAAATTCAACACGTCCTCTGTGACTCCACTGGGAGAGAACTCGTGGAAGCTTGTGCCTCGTTTCCTGCAGACTTCACCCCATGAGCCTTTTCCCTTGGCTGATTTTGTTCTGTAGCCTGTTGTTGTAATAAATCATAACCATGAGTACAGCTATATGCTGAGTTCTCTGAATCTTTGTGTAAGCAGATAAGGTAGAGGGTCCCCGGAGAAAGAAAACCAGGCATGGCTTTCTTGACATGAGAGACGCCATTTTGGCCTAAGCCATTCTGGGATCTAAGCCTGGCCACAATGCTTGCCCTTGAATAAGTCTTAGAAATCAATGATCTTAAGAGAAGAAAGAATGCAGATGCTGACTGTTATCAGGCAAGAGAAATAACAATAGCAAAGATAATATATTAGTTATAAAGACCCCCAGTTCTCTTTCAATGGTAAAGAGTAGCCTGAAGCCTCAACCACCAGATGTACTGGAACCTAAGAGCTGATGATGTTGACCTCTTCTGAACTTCTGACTTCAGTCAACTAAAGCTTGGACTCTGTTGACCACCCAAGCCCCATCATGAATATGCATGTACCCTTAGCTTAAAACTTCCCCAATTTTGCTGTTGGGAGAGACACTGCTTTGGGAAAGATCCCCGGTGTTCTCCTTACTTGCTGCAAGTAATAAATCCTTCCTTCTCCCGATCCTTGGCTCGGTTGTGTCTTTTGGCTCAACACCCACCAAGAGGCAAACCAGTTTTCAGGTAACACTAGTAGTGAATCAGTGAACCTAGGAGTGGTCTTGGGGACCTCCAAAACATTAGTAGAATTAGAAATTTAGCCTTTGGGACAGAATTAAGAGAAGCAGTCACAACAACTGCATAATGTCTATGAAGCAAGATCTATAATTAAATTCTTTTTTAAAATTTTATCGAAATTCTCACTTTAAATATAGGAGAACTGAGGGTAACTATTAAAAAACAAAGTTACCTAAGTCATGAAGAACTCTAACACTACACAGCTCTCAAATCAGAATTAGGAAGGGAGGGAGGGAGGGAGGGAAGGAAGGAAGGAAGGGAGGGAGGGAGGGAGGGAGGGAGGGAGGGAGGGAGGAAGGAAGGAAGGAAGGAAGAAAGGAAGAAAGTAAGGAAGGAAGGAAGGAAGGAAGGAAGGAAGGAAGGAGGGAGGGATCAGCTTCAACATAGGGATACTAAAGCATGTCTGCTTTCTCTGGCCTTTCATTTTATCTTGAATTTCCATGTTTCCTTTCCATCCCGAAGGAAGGGACTATTCTATTTTAGTTAATTTCTCTTTTCTGCATGAGAGCTCCCACAGTCAAGGCAGCTACCAACTGAGTACAATACAAAGGGTTATTAACAGCCCTACAATAGCAGATAATTTTCTCTTGCATAAACAGCAAAAAGCCCATAGGTTCATTTCCCTTGGGCACAAAGCACACAGTTTGTGACCATGTTAATGAAAGTGATATGGCTCTCTTGGGAGGAGGATGACATCCTAAAGCATCTGTTCGGTTTCAGAAACATTGCTACATGAAATGTTGTAAGAAATGCCATCAGGACTAGTCACCAAAAAATTCAGTCCCAAGGGATTAGCTCTTCAAAAATTTTAAACAGCCTGAAATAAAGGAACTTTGATTGGCTCCTGATTCAAAACACACACCAAAAAGATATAAAAAGAATCTTGAGACAATTGGGGAAATTTAAAAATAAATTGGAGGGAATTCCCTGGTGGTCCAGTGGTTAGGACTCCGTGCTTTCACTGCCGAGGGCCAGAGTTCAATCCCTGGTCGGGGAACTAAGATCTCACAAGCCACATGGCTTTGCCAAAAAACAAAACAAAACAAAAAATAAATAAATAAAACATAAAAAATAAAAATAAATTGGATATTAGATGATATTATAGAATTACTTTTAATTTTCTCAGGTGTGATATTATTGCCCTTATGTAGAAGAACATTATTCTTAAGAGATGCATACTTTATTATTCAGGGGTAAAGTGTCATAATATCTTCATCTTACTTTCAAAGATTCGGGGGAAAAAAAAACAGTCATATACATATATATACACACACACACCCCCAAAGGAAAAGTTGTGTCCATCATTGTGAAACAGGAGGGAAGGGGGCAGGGCACTACCCTTGAAAGAATGACATAGCCCGAGGACATGACATAAACTGATTAGAACCAAATGGGTCCAAGATGGCAGACAAGTCAACTTCCACTAGACCTTGAGCCTCAGTATACACTCGCTGTAACACATCTGCAAGCTAAATGACACACCCACAGGCACCAAGACAGTTCCAAGACCAACCATAAGGATCAAAAGGTGGCGGTGGCCCAATTCCTGGAAATCCCCGCCCCTTTCCAAAATAGCTGAAATACTTCTCCCACTCATTAGCCTATGAAATTACCCACCCCTATAAAAAATGAACCCCATACCCTGGTGCCTTTCTCACCTTCTGAGATGGCCCACACTCTGTCTGTAGAGTGTGTTTCTCTCTAAATAAATTCACTTCTTTTTTTTTTTAATAATTTATTTATTTATTTATTTATTTATTTATTTATTTATTATTTTTTTGGCTGCCTTGGGTCTTCGTTGCTGTGCCCGGGGCTTTCTCTAGTTGTGGTAAGCAGGGGCTACTCTTTGTTGCGGTGTGCAGGCTTCTCATTGCGGTGGCTTCTCTTTGTCACGGAGCACAGGCTCTAGGCACCGCGGGCTGCAGTAGTTGTGGCACGTGGGCTCAGTAGCTGTGGCTCGCTGGCTCTAGAGCACAGGCTCAGTAGTTGTGGCGCACAGGCTTAGTTGCTCCATGGCATATGGGATCTTCGCGGACCAGGGCTCCAACCCATGTCTCCTACATTGGCAGGCGCATTCTTAACCACTGTGCCACCAGGGAAGTCCCTAAATCCACTTCTTACCTATCACTTTGTCTCTCACTGAATTCTTTCTGCGATGAGACATCAAGAACCTGAGTTTCACTAAGTCCTAAAACCAGGTGTGTGATCTCAGTTGGAAAATTGTGGGTTTTGGCCAGGTTCAAGTCCCAGCCTCGTGGGTTCAAGTCCCAATCAGGGTTTTGGCTGGGTTCGAGTCCTGCCACGTGGGTTCAAGGCCCAATCTGAGGTGCATGGTTTCAGCTTGCGACCACGAAGGGATGGTGATAAGGTAAGAATGTTGAGAGTTAGGTCTTGGTCCTAAAGAGGGCCGTGCGATGCTGCGAGCCAGGTGTACTGGGGAGGACGCTCTGCCAATGTCTGCTCATTTTTGACCGGCAGGTCAATCCTGTTGCTTATGTACATGCAACGGCAGATCCAGGACAGAACTGTTAATCTCTATACTCATCTCCCTGACTCTGAGGTTTTTCTCCTACATTCTTGCATTCTTGTTCATTCCTGCTCTATTTCTTTCTTTCTTCCTTCTGTTAACCCCAGAAAACCTGTGTGACCACCAAGGTGTACTTTTTATTGCTCTTACTCCCCTCCCTCTGACCCTTACAAGTGCTGACCCTTTATTCCCAACTTACAGCTAGACCAACTCTCGCTCATCGTCAACACCATTGGGGATGTCTTCTATGCTGTTTCTTTGTGACAACTTTTTGGGCACTAACACCTGGTTGGGAGACTACCCTGGAAGGGATAGCATCTAAAATCATAAGTGCAAAGCTTCACCAAATTGCACGGTGGATTTTGACCTAAGAGTGGATAGCTCAGGGGCTTGTCTAAAATGGGTCAGGCTGCATCAATCCCAACCAATACTTCTCTGGGCCATATACTCTGGGACTGGGAAAGATTTGGACAACAGGAATGAAAAGGAAAAAACTTAGTAGGTTATGTAATCAGGTTTGGCCACAATATGAGTTAGGAAATTTAAAATTGAGTGAAGTACCCTATGTTCAAATTTCCATGGCCTTGTATCTAGGCAATGGAACCCAAAAGGAATTTAAGGCATGTGTAGCTTGGAGGGATAGCTCTAGGAAGTACACTGAGTACATTTTAACTGACCCACCCTACAGGGCCATGGATCCTGAACGATCGTGGATCCCTCCTCCCCCGAGGTACAGGCCCTTTTGGCTACTCATTTCATAGCCCAGTCTGCCCCAGACATCAGGAGCAAAATTCAGAAGACAACTGCTGGTCCTCAGACTCTGATGAACAATTTGTTCCAACTGGCTTATTTGGTTTTCGGTAATAGGGAGATGGTCGAAAAGGCTGAACGCACCCAGAGAAATATGCAAAAGGCTCAAATGACGGCAATGGCTTTGTCTACTCAGAGACCACCAAAGGGGAAGCTGGCTTTTCTGGGCCAACCTGGCCCTGGCAGACCACAAGGCCCATGGGTAGCCATACAAGGCCAGTGTACCCTGTGTGGATACAACGGACTGGAGGGAGGATTGTGATTGATGTGCCCTTTGCAAACAGCCAGGGCATTGGAAGGGGGAATGCCCCATACGCCAGAGGGCGACGGGGGCCCCTCAGCCATTGATGGTTTTGCAATCAGAAGACTGAAGGGGCCCAAGGCCGAAAGTGGCTCTGCCTAGAGATACCATCTACGTAACTAATGTTGAGCCTTGGGTGGTCATTGATGTAGTGGGCCACTTGACAGAATTTCTTAAAGACACTGGTGCAACCTTGGTCTTAACCCAAAGGATTGGAAACCTTAGCAATCATAAGGAATACGTAATGGGGTTGTTAGGGAAGAGACAGGGGCACACCTTCCTGGAACCCCTTTTGTGCAAGATCAATGGCCAGCTGTTTTTACATTCCTTCCTGTTTGTGCCTGACTGTCCCATCCCTTTAATGGGAAGAGATTTATTAACTAAGTTAGGGGCCACTCTGTTTCTTGAGGGGCAAGGGAACCACCCTCATCACCAAATGGTTCTAACAAAAAGCAAAAAGGAACAGATAATCTGAAGCTAAAATAAAAGACTTAGTAGACCCTGGAATGTGGAATATCGAGGTTCTGGGCTTGGCCAAAGGTATCCAGCCGGTGGTTACTAAGTAAAAAGGGTTATATAGTGTCTAAATATAAGGTACAAATTTCTTAAACCTAGGGAAGATCCTCAAAAATGTTTGTAAATAGATTACCAAAACAGGAGGCCACTAGTCTGACTAAACTAACCATAGCTGATATTCAGAGCCTGATAGGAATTTTGGAAGAGGCCTTCTCCCCTAAGCTAAACGAGGAAAAGTAAAACTTTCCAATTTAAATGAATGGGTAGGTCAGTCCTTCAATATCATTGAGGTAACCACTCAATTCTTTGAAAAAGAAAACAGAACTGTCCCTGTTTTACAAATGTAGTCTTTACAGGACCAGAGGTGTGGCTCCAAAAATAATCCAAAACCCACCAATCCTTTTACCACTCCCCAAACCTTCCCTATTTATCTTAAGAGACTTATAAGTATTAAACAAAGGGGAAACAGTCATCCTAGGAGGAACTTGCCTGTATCTTTGAGATGCAAGTGCACCATCTGGTCTTCTCAGGAACCCTTACCTCTGCCACCTTTTTAAATGCAAATTTTAAAAAAGAGGGTAAAGTAATTTATAACTTGACTTGTCAAGGATAAATAGAAATCCTAAGTGTCTTTTCTGTAAACACTAGTAAAAAGGGTTTAGCCATCTAGATAGATGACCTTGATTTGTTCCATCTGCCAGAAGCCCAATTTGAATCCAACCCCTTGTAACTGATAGGTTTTATGTTGTACCTGACTCAGGACTGAAATTTTGGAATGGGAACTATGAGGCCTCTGTGTTTGTTTGTGTGTTCATATGTATCTATATGTGTGTTGTAGGCGTGTGATATTGCCAAAAATGAATTCGTAAAAGAGCTCTACTTAATTGGCTGGAAAAAAATTAAGTGTTTATATAAATACTCAGAAACAGAAAATAATCTGGCCAGAATGCATTTCAGGTTCATGTCATCTGAAAAATATTCAGTACTAAACTGATATCTGGTATTGAAGGTGGCTTAAGCTTGTTGGTTTGATTAACACAGACATGTTAGAGTCATCAATGATCAATGTCAAGTATAATCCTTCTGTCGTACCTAGGCTTATTAGAGGTCAATTAAGACCTTCTTCTGTTACAAATTTGTCAACAAGAAAAGTAACTCAATGTGAAAAAAACTTCTAAGAAATGTAAGATATGTGTTTTTAGTAAAAGAAGGTGTGAAGAATGAAGAATACTGAAAAGAGTTATACATGATCAGGATTTTCTAAGACTGGATTAAATTTAGTTGGGTAAATGGATTTTGCTGGGAATGGGCTGGGACAAGATTGGATTTGGTATGAGTTTCTTTGCCTTTTAAGTGATCTGTATTTGTTTTTGAGATCTTCTGTAACTTTAGTTAAGGAATAAGTATTGTCTCACAGTGACCTATGATCTTATTTGACCAAGTGTTTTGAAACTTCTTGACAAGCTTCCCAAATGTCAAATTTTAATTAAGTTTCTTTTGATTCCCAGCTAACTTTGGGGTACTTTAGAGGGCCCCTGAGGTATCTTAAAGAGAAATATTTAACTAGGATTATTTGGTATGTTAAGTTAAATGTAATCATTCGTAATTCTGGTTATTATAACCAAGTTTCTTTATCGATTACACTGTTATCAGATGTTTAACCATGCCTTTTAAGTCTTTTGTCACTTACAGATATTTTTGTACTTTGATGCTGTTACAAAAAGTGCTTCATCATCAAGGAGATTCATAGAAAGGCCTTGGAAGCAGTTACAACAGTTCCACACCAAGATGATGGCTATGCGAGGATTCCAGCCCATACTGACTTAGAACAAGGAGCTGTCTTGCCCCTGTGGCCCCTAGATCAGGCATCCGGAGATTTTTACTCCCTGACAGGCAGGGTCGACGCCCCTACTGAAGCAGTTACAGAAGACGGAACATCGCCCTTCTGCTTCCCATAAGAATATGGGATAAAATCTCTGAGGGGGGAATGAAACAGGAGGGAAGGGGGCAAGGCACTACCCTTGAAAAAATGACATAGCCCGAGGACATGACATAAACTGATTAGAACCAAATGGGTCCAAGATGGCAGACAAGTCAACTTCCACTAGACCTTGAGCCTCAGTATACACTCATTGTAACACATCAGGAAGCTAAATGACACACCCACAGGCACCAAGACAGTTCTGAGACCGACCATAAGGATCAAAAAGTGGGCGGTGGCCCAATTCCTAGAAATTCCCACCCCTTCCTGAAATAGCTGAAATACTCCTCCCACTCATTAGCCTATGAAATTACCCACCCCTATAAAAACTGACAACCCCTTACCCTGGTGCCTTTCTCACCTTCTGAGATGGCCCACACTCTGTCTGTGGAGTGTGTTTCTCTCTAAATAAATCCGCTTCTTATCTATCACTTTGTCTCTAAATGAATTCTTTCTGCGATGAGACATCAAGAACCTGAGCCTCATTAAGTTCTGAAACCAGGTGTGTGATCTCAGTTGGAAGACTGTGGGTTTTGGCCAGGTTCAAGTCCCAGCCTCATGGGTTCAAGTCCCAATCCGGATTTTGGCTGGGTTCAAGTCCCGGCCTCGTGGGTTCAAGTCCCAATCCGAGTTTTGGCTGGGTTTGAGTCCCAATCTGAGGTGCATGGTTTCAACTGGGTTATCTCCACCTTTGTTCTTTTTTGGGGGGGGGGGCCGAGCTGCACAGCATGTGAGATCTTAGTTCCCCTGACCAGGGATGGAACCCATGCCCCCTGTGGCGGAAGCAAGAAGTCTTTAACCACTGGACTGCCAGGGAAGTCCTCCACCTTTGTCCTTGACAAGACTATCTCACAATTCTGTAGAGGTAGAATTTGCAGAAAACTGATAGTAATGCAAACAATTTCTGTCCAGAGAAATACAAATTGTATCTAGTAAAATGCAAGTAATTGTAACCCTATGAATATTGCCCAGTTTTGCATCCATTTGCAAATTTACTTCAGCATCCCTATCTGACTGTAAAGATGGTATGTTGAATTCCTGTCTGAACTAGTTGTAATATCTTACTGGGTCCATGAGTCAAATAAAATCTTGGACATGTGTTCACTTTATATTTGTGTGAGTCATGATTTTATCTTCTTTTAAAATTTATCCTTGAACAGTTATGGTGGCAGGGGGGGATTAGGTGGAGGACAAACAGATACTGTCAATTTTTCTGTATATTTGACATTTTTTGTAATAAAAAGTTGGAGGAACCAAGATTCTATCACAACTACTTTACCTAGGTATAAGAAAGATTTTTGAAAAGTCAAATACATCTGCACACACACACATCAGTACATTTATATGTATAGTAGCTAAATAAATGTTTAAACCAATTAGAGAGTGTTTCTGTCAATTTAAAAGCAAATACTCTACAGTGTGACACCAGCAGAGACTTTCCTTGACCAAACTTTCGTCAGGCTCCTCTGAATCCTCCTCCCAACTAGGCCTTGACTTTTATACTTCTGTGTCCATCATCGTATCACCTATTTTTAGCAAGAATCCTGCTAAGTTGGTTTAGCCAGAATCCCCCGTCCCCACTGTCTGATCAGGTTCCTCATCCTCCACCACCCCCCAGTGATGTCTGACCACCTTGGCCTGCCTTCACGAGGAATCCTTTTAAGTCAGTTTAGCCAGATTCCCCACCTACCTTCGATGATTCCTCTTACTAATTTACCATCCACCAATCCCCCCACCTTGCTCCTTGGCTATAAATTCCCACCTTTCCTTGCTGTTTTCAGACTTGAGCCCAATCTCTCTCCCCTGCTGCAAAACCCCATCATAGCAGTCCTCCTTGAATAAAGTCTTCCTTTAACAAGTGTCATGAATAATTTTTTCTTTAACAATACCTTGCCACACCCACCAGCAGAATGACTAAAGTTGAAAAGAGGGAAAACACCAAATGTTGGCAAGGATGTAGAGGAACCAGAGCCCTCACACATTGCTGATGAGAGTGTAACATGTCTGATCACTCTGGAAAAGGCCAGCAGTTTCGTTTAAAACTAAACATACACCTACCCTGTGATCCAACAATTCCACCTGTAGGTTTTTACCCATGAAAACACATGATCATAAAAAGATTTCTACGAGAATGTTTATAGCAGCATTATTCATTATATCCAAAATCTGGCAACAGCTCAGTTGTCCATCAATAGGAGAATGGATTAAAAAACCAGCAACAGGGGCTTCCCTGGTGGCGCAGTGGTTGAGAGTCTGCCTGCCAATGCAGGGGTAAGCGGGTTCGAGCCCTGGTCTGGGAGGATCCCACGTGCCGCGGAGCAGCTGGGCCTGTGAGCCACAACTACTGAGCCTGCGCGTCTGGAGCCTATGCTCCGCAACAAGAGAGGCCGCGATAGTGAGAGGCCCGCGCACCGCGATGAAGAGTGGCCCCCGCTTGCCACAACTAGAGAAAGCCCTCGTACAGAAACGAAGACCCAACACAGGCAAAAATAAATTAAAAAAATAAAAAAAAAAAAAACCCAGCAACAGCAACCATTAGATCAAGTAGCTCAGAGGCAGTTTACCTGCAACCAGGCTGATCTTGTTAAAAATGTAAACTCTCAGGTCATAGACGTATAGAATCAGAAACTACTGGGATGGGGCCCACCCATAGGATTCTTTTTAACAAGTCCTCCAGAGGATTCTGATGCATGCTGATTTTGATAGATCAAAGGTTTTTTTTTTTTAGTAGTGGTAACAGTCACTGGATTTCAGCTCAGAGGCTGATGCTTGAGTTTGACTTCAAATAGGACTTTCTTAACTTATAATTATTGCTGGTTTTTTTTTAACCTGCTCACCACACTTTTCTCCTTCTTAATTAGCAAAGGATAAATGAAGGTGAGAAGGTAAAACATTCCTCTGAACAAATATCCTAATACTTTGAGTACAAAATTCAGAGGGAGGTCAGAGGTGACCTAGTCTCCTTAACCAGCTGGCATTCCTCTCTATCAAGGCTGAGATCCTTTATGAACCATGGGTTCTCAACCCTGGCTGCATATTAGAATTACCTGAGGAGCTTAAAAAATACTGATGCCTGGGTCCCATCCTCAAAGGTTCTGTTTTAACTGGTCTAGGGTACAACCCGGGGTGGTGGGGAAGACCAAAAGCTCCCCAGGTGATTCTAATGGTCAGCCAGGTTTGAGACCCACTGCCCTCACTGCCAATTCCCTTTAAAAACCTTGTTTTAACATCAGGTGTTCCAGAAGTAACGAAGGAAAACTAAGTTTAAATCCTAAACCAAAATGAACACTAGAAAAAAGTTCCCAATGGCCTACAGATCCACAGGCTATGTTATCAGCAGTAACCTGCCTCATTCAAAGGACAAGTACTTATCATCACTATGCTATAATATTCAATAATCCTCCTCTAACAGCATTTTTCATTAAAGAATTCCTAAAAGCCCATGCATATATGAAAACTTGGTTTAAGGCAGAGATGGGAAAATCCAATATCAAAGGAAAAAACATGGACAGTAAGTGTTGCTGGTATAAAAATTACTTCCTACCTCTCATCCTAAAAATAAATAAATAAATTCCAGGTTGATTAAATTTGAACATGAAAAACTTGAGTCAAGTCATTAAAACAGCGTATAGGAGAATATCTTTATATTCTTGGGATAGAGAAAGATTTCTTCAAAAAGCCCAAACTATAAGGAAAAAGACAAAGAAGAACATAAATATAAGCAAGGTTAAAGGCAAACAAGAGCCTAAGGGAAGATATTTGGAACATATGTAAAAGATACTATTTTTCCCAAATTAAGACCGCTGACCACTAACAATATCAAGTCTTAGAGAGGATGTGGACAAAACAGATCTCCAGTACACCACTAACTAGTGCTTAAATTACTAGAGTCACTATGGAGGGCAACATGGTAGCAGGTAATAACACTGAAAAGGCACAGATGCTACAACCCAGCAATTCTAACTCTCCAGTAGAGACACACCTAGAAAAACCCTTGCCTGCCCTCCCAAGCCTCTTTATAACATAACTTAGTCCTAACAGTACATCTCTCACTTTTCCAGTCATGAGGCACTTGATCACTTAGGATATGGCGAAAGGGGAACACAAGAGTTCAGAGGTAAGTCTACTAGTTTGTCAGAAGTTTACCCCTGCTTCTGATGGGGCACAGGCTAGGTGTTGCTACGTACAGAATGGTTTTACGTTTGCTGAAGTTAAGATTACACATATTGAGGAGTCCTGGAATATGTGATCCCAAAATATGCCTCGTTGGCATATGGATTATTTTGAGCTAAAGGCCATTGATAACTAGGAGGTGAAGGAAAAGCTCTAAAAACAGGGCATTAAGTTTCCTTTTGTAAAGATGTCTCCCTCTCCACACCAGGAAGTGGAGGACTCCTAACAGCTCTTATCTATGGAGAAGGCACGGACTTAAATCTGAATAACAAACCTTACTAAACAACTCTTGTTTACCATACTTTTCCTGGACTTAGGGGAAACATAAGTTGTCTCCCCAACCCAGAAGCCCCAAACCCTTTTCTTTGTTTTAGCCTAAAATGGCATATAAACTCAAGTTCTAACTACCCCTTTGGGTGACTCATCGATAGGTGCTCCCATGTGTACACAACAATGCACATGTTAATAAATTTCTGTTTATTTTTCTCTTGTTAATCTGTCTTTGGTCAGTCTAATTTACAGGGCCCCAGCTAGAGAACCTAAGCTGGGTAGAGGAAAAGGTTTTTTCCTCCCCTACTATATATTTATATGGATGTATATGCACATGTATCTTTATATAATATAAACTAATAAATATATATTTGTGTGTGTGTGTATAGTCTGTGTACATGATATAAACTAGTATGTATATTACTTTGTGGTTTTCAACAATGGAGAGATTGTGTGAGAATCTAGGGGTCAGAGATGAAGTGACTGCACCCACGTCCCCAAGACTTAGGTGCCATGGCAACACAGATGCAGATCTAACCATCTGCCTGCATTCTTGACAGCTCTGTTTAAAAGATAGCTCCTGGAATTCTTCTAGAAATCCAATCGGAAGCACAGAATAATTTCCATTCATAGCTGAGTGGTAAAAAACAACAAATGCATTTGGAATTTTCTCTTTCACAGCTTCTATCTAAAGCAAATCTCATGATGCACCAACTTTTGTATCATAGACCTTCCCTTCTCCCTACATCTCCCCCTCTCTCCCAGAGGAGGACCCTTCCAGAAAGCAGATTTGCTGCCTGAGACTCATGCTAATGCTGAAGATATGGTAAAAGAATCATTAATAGATTAACTATAAGAAAAGGATTCTTCCTAAAAAAAAATTATCCCTCAGAAAAAACAAGTCACCTTCTAAGAAATCCTTACAAAGTAACTCTTGCTGTGGGGAGTTCTTTCAATTCCTTATTTCCAATACAAAGTGCGAGTTGGGGTTGACACATCATCCTGAAACAACCTCAGTCAAGGTCTGGTGTTGGCTGCCTACAGAAGTCAGCTGATGGTATCAATGAAAGGAGACAAATTAAACACAGATTTAATTCCTGGGGATATGAACTCACACTTGCATGTGCAAACTGCCACTGTAAACCCTTTTAAAGATCACTTTAAAAGTTAATAAAGTGTTTAAGTTGCGATGATCAAAGATATGCACCAACTGGACACACTGTAAAAGAATTATAATTGTAACTTGTGATAAAATATTCAATATCTTCCCCATATTTAAAAGAGATGTATCTCAAAAAACTGGAAGTGTGGTCTGCAAAAACATATTCACTGATCCAAAGTATAGCTCCAGTGATGATAAAAACACAAAGGTCAAAGATGGATGTGAAGAGTTTGAAGACAAATGTTTTATGAATATGAGGAGGAGAAAGAACAGCATTTCTAAATTAGTGTGATTTTATAAAGTATGTGATTTTAAATAGGCATAGGTACCTAAATTTAAAATGCAAATTTTGTAAACAAGCATTTGGTTTGTTTACCTACATACCTAATAGTATGTGTATTCTAGAGTTGACCAAAAAACACTTTAGGGGACTTTTTAATAGGGAAAATGGGGAAATTTTGATATTTGCACTTTCTTATAGTTGGGCAACATGGTATATGCTGAATTTCAATAAGATAAAATTGATTCACATAGTTAGCCTACTGACCACTTAACAAGCAGGGCTCTGGTCCCGTCTATCAGAAGCATAAAAATCTAGTTAGTGTGACTATATTTAGGGACTTGCTCCACCTCTGTTTAATAATCTTTCCGATACTAGAACCTGAAACAAGTCAACAGCAGGAGTTCGGGATTCATTCCTGGATCCCTAATGTTCCCTCCTTCAGGATCTGCAGTGGTGCAATGCCCGTCACTTGCAGCCAGCTCTTTAGCCTGGCTCTTCATCCAGTCCCCACCAGCCACCAGCACTCATTCATCACCAGGTCAGCCCCACCCATCCAGCTGACCTAATTCCCTACCACAGCCAACCAGGTCTTTCCCTCGTAACGGCTCCTCCCACGGGCATGGCTGCCGCCCCAACTCCATCCTTTACAGCCTAACCCCAGTCCCACATCCTCCATGAAGTCGTCCTGACCGCCTCACCCCACGACAGATCGGCTTCCACTCCCTGAAATCCTCATGCAATGCAGTCATAATTTAGCACTTCATTACAAGCTCTGCTGAGTCATTCTGTGATTGCTTCCGGCATATTCTTTTTTTTTTTTTTTTCCCTCTAAGAGAAAAGAATTTTGACTGAGACAAATAATTCTTCTAGATTCCCCTCAGAGTTGACTGGCACTTGACTGAATGTTGTCTAATGACATCATGCCATTTCAAATGGAGAATGTTTCTGCCCCTGTTCAAGGGCAGTCTAAAGGGAAAACAAAAGTAGTACCTTCAGTAACAACTGTTGTTGGCAAACCTGCTACCTCTGAGATTGTACCAGTATTACCCTACCAGCCTGAATCACAGAGCATTTGCAATGGGGTGACTGCAGGTGGCACAAAAAAGGAAGACAATCACTAATAATACAACCACATCTTGCTTTCTGGAGTCATAAAAGGTTCTCCGAGCATCAAATTCATCAGCTTGTCAAGAAATAAAACAGCCTGTCACAACAGAGACCTTCAAAAGATACCCAGAATCTCACCACTGCTCATTACCTCTACTACCACAGCCCTGAGGCGAAGCTGCCATCACGTGTCACCTGCAGTACTGCAACAGCCATTAACTGGTTTCCCTGCACCCACGCTCGCCTCCTCACAATCTACTCTCAACAGTGACCTAAATGAGCCTGCTGAAATGCTCAACAGACTGTGTCAAAACCCTCCAATCATAGATCAGTCTGACTCCTGGTAGGAAACAGATGGCACATTCAAAGTGGGTGATTTGAGGAGAGTTCATATCATAACACAGGGGCTAGCAACACAAGGGTACTTCATCCCCTTCTAGACCTGAAATGTGAAGAGAAGGGGTAGAGAGGGAGACAGAGAGCTCCACGGAGAAGGCACCTAATTGGAGATGTGACCTTAAGTCTAGAGACACTCCAGCCCACACAATCCTGCGGGAAGGGAATATATACGCCAGTCTCATCCTTCTCCCTCACTCTCATCCCCTATCAATACTCCCCATGGCCAAATGCAAACAGAAGGCAGAAAGCAAGGTTGCCTGTCAGTGCAGGTCCACCTCCTGGGGCACATCTACAGAGCAGGGTAGAAAAGGGTAGAGTGAATCTGGGGAGGTAAATGGAAGCTATTCAGCCAAATGGCTTCCCATCTCAATCAGGGTATCTGAAAGTATGAGATCCAACCTTATCTCCTGTTCTGTTTGCTAACCTCTCTACTCAGTGGCTCTCCGCTCACCAGGCACACCCCTGCTTCAGGTCCTTTGTACTTGCTGCCTTCTCTGCCCAGAATGCTTTTCCCCCAGATACACACATGGCTTGTCCCCTCACCTATTTCAGCTCTCAGCTAAAACTTTACATCAGCAGAGGTTTCCTTTACCACCTTATATAAAAACCTCCCTTGCTCCTATCCCACCCATGCCTGGCACATCTATCTCCCTTATCTTGCTTTATTTTTCTCCACAGCACTTCTCTCTAACATTAGATAGACAGATGGATAGATATTTTTTTCTCCTTTTTAATTGACTGCCTCTCTGGCCTAGAACAAAAGTTTCATAAAGGCGTCCACTTGGCCTCTTTTGTTCACTCCCTTATGCCCAGTGTCTAGAACAGTGCCTGGCACAAAGAAGGCACTCACGTATTTGTTGGATGAATGAAAATGAATGAATGGAACAGAAGGACCCATAGCTAAGGACTCTTTCCACTGTTCAGAGGTTTAACTCCTATTATCAAATCATTGTTAAGCAAATAAATAGGCTCCTGATAATCAGATAGGAAGCAGGTGACAAGCATTTTATATTGGCAATGGCACAAAATTGAGTGCTGTCAGTAAACCCCTAAGAATAAATGGAATCTTCAGTCAGAACCAAAGGAATAACAGCAGTGTCTTCTGTAAACAACTCCTAGCAAGGTTGTTTTTTCTTATGACTATATCATCATTAACCTACCAACCTAGTCCTTCTCTAAGACTCAGTCTTCTCATCTGTAAAATGTGTAAGGATTGAATGATACAATGTATGGAGAGCATTTATTGGGTATGGAACCCAATAAATGGACACTATAATCATTATTAAAACATTGAGGAAGCCATGAGAATGAGATACTATGTTATCTTCCTATGATCTGGAACTGTTTATCCTAGACTTTTAAAGTGTGAGCTGGAATAATGACATGGAAAAGAAGTATAAGATGCTTTACTATCCACCACACAGTTGGGCCTAGATCTGAAAGACATCCTACAGTACCAGTGCTCCATATCAGA
Organism: Eschrichtius robustus; assembly: GCF_028021215.1. Lineage (NCBI taxonomy): Eukaryota > Metazoa > Chordata > Mammalia > Artiodactyla > Eschrichtiidae > Eschrichtius > Eschrichtius robustus. Next base: position 36,714,468 of record NC_090824.1, read on the forward strand.
ACCTAGTTTCCACACCTGGCCCAGACCTTGGTCAACCCTTTTGCAGGCCAGTACCTTGTTGCATCCATTTCTGCATCGCTCATTATATCTAAGCACTTAGAACATAAGTGCTGGTTTTTCCCTCATAGGAACTAAGCAGGGCATGTGACTGAAAAAATAGTGTAAGCAAAAGAGAAAGAGCAGATCAGTAAAGCTCCTGGTGATGCTCCCGTTTTTGACTTACCCCTCTAACCATGGAAGTCTCTGTTCTGGTCCGTAAATTAGACCAAATTCTGATTCCCTTTTCTCCACTAACATTTTATCTATCCATAGCCTTATCTGCTGGGTCAGTTCAGTTAACTACGCAAAAGGTGACCCCATAGTCTTAGGTCAGATGAAAAGAAAAAGGCTTGACCTGAATCCACTCAACAATCCATCACTACTTCGGAATACTGCAAAGATCCTGTAGTAGCTTTTTCATTGATGGGAGATTTCTTTGCAATTTTTTGCAGAAGATTTCTGTAGAAGGACACACTGGTGGGCTAACTAACCTGGGAAGCTAGATTCAAAAGGTAAGTTTCCTTTCTACCCTAAAACCCATGAAACTTAAATCTCCAGTTAAAATATTCCGTCTGCTACTATGTGTATACGTGTGTATTCAAGCCCTTGTTTTTGTTATTTTAGTCATAAATATATAATAGTTATCATTACTAATTTTTGCCAAAATTGAGGCTTCCAACCTCAGACATGAAAATCAAAGCAGGTCCCTCTAAGATTAAGCCTAGGGATTGATCTTACTAAGAGATCTTATTTTAGTAAGCAGCCTGATGCTTACTTGTTAGTGCTAAAAAAAATCATTCTGATCACTTCTCCTAGCGACAGATGGGTAACCATTTCCATAATAACTAACTTGGGACCAATTCCAATTGAGGAACAAGAAGAAAAACAAAACTATAATTCACTACTCATTCTGCAAACACGTTTCAAAGTGATAGGTCCCATCTACTTCGAGGCCTCAGTGAATGGCAAGTAGTACAAAATTCACACTCTTATTACAGCACTTCCCAAACTGTGCTGTTTTCCTCTCTGTCTTCCCCAACCAGGCTGTGCCACGCTCCTGATCAGGGGCTGTTTTATTTCTTTGCATTTCCAGAGTTCGACATTGTGACCAACACACTGCTGGTGCTCAAATGATTGAATGGCTACTAAAATGTCCCCCCACGAGGCAGGCGTCAAACCTGGCACTGTGGGTCATAAATTAAACATCACGGAATGGCATGACCGCAGTCTGGCCACTTCTTTTCCCCTCTATGTCCCAAAACTATGAGCAGGGTGGGGAAAGTGCATTATCCATACGAGAACCTCCCGATGTCTGGAAAAATGGAGCGGGCTGTCCCACCCACCCGGGCTGCTTCAGTCCTCCAGGCACAGAACAAGATTCTCTCCGCTCCCTAAGGCAGAGGGGACCCAGGTACTGTCCTCTCCCTCCAACCTTGACAACGACCCCTCCCCAACCCGGCCCCACAAGCATTCCACTCTCCAGCCCAAGCCTGGGCGCCGGGAGCTTCCCAGAGAGGGGGGACGCCGCGGTGCACTGTGGGAGCTGTAGTTCCCGGGTGGGTTCCGCACACCGGCGGCCCTGAGGACCAGACTCCCGCTCCCAGAAGCCCCCGCGCGGGCGCCTCGCCCAGTCAAGCCAGCTCACCTGTTCCATGGACGTGACTGTTTCTACCGAGTCGTCCTGCAACCGCTCCCGCGCGTGCTCGGGCCTCAGACTGTACAGCGGCTCTGACCAGACAGGGGAGGAAGATGGAGGGCAACAGTAGGTGAAGGAACTCGGAGAAGCCATGCTCTGGAAAGCAGCAGGCGGTGTATAGGACTCAGCTTCGTCAAAGAACAACGCGCCTTGAAACTCTAGCGGGCTAAGGCGCTACGGAGAGCGGGTAGAGTCAAAAGATTTTGAACGCGAATCGCTCCTGCCGCCTACACAACCTCAGGGAGTGAGTTGCTGGAATGCTGCCGCCCCCCATTGGGCAGAGGAGCTGCTGCAAGAGGCTCAGTTTCCTGGCGCGCAAGGAAGGACGTGTACATCTGAATTTCATTTCCCACACACACACCTTTTCAACATTCTGCTCATTCTCACTTACTTATGTCAGTAGTTCACAGTTTCGGGTGCCCAAGAACCCAATGAGGGTAACTTTTAAAGGCATTTCTGACAGCTCTCCTGATTGCCTCAGTCATAACTATTATGAACAGAATTATTGCGCACCTTTGGGTACATGACAACCGCCCAGGAGAAGCCAGCAGCTTCTCCACAAAGGAATTGCCATCTCAGTAGTCAGTGATGGAGGGAAGTGGCACTGCAATTCTCTCTTATCAATTTGGGGGTTACAGTGCAGTAGCAGGAACTAAAACTCAGTAGAAGGGACAAGTGTAAGTGAAACAACCAAGAAAGTATTCACTCATTTATTCAGCAATTTTTTTTATAGAGCACCTACTACATGTCAGGCACCCGTGCTAGGCCTCAAGAATACAAAAGTGAACAAAACAAACAAGGTGCCCCCCGCCTTGAGAACCTTACAGCCTAATGGAATTGATAGAATTAAGTGAACGAACACAAAAAAATCTGTGAACACTTGTGATGAATTGTATGAAGAAAAATAACAGGGTCTATGAGAGAGAGTAAAGGAGGAGGGGACTAATTAGATTGGGTGGTCTGGCCAAGCCTCTCTGAGTAAGTGACATGTAAGCCAAGACCTGAAGGATGACAAGGAGCCGTCCGTGTGAACAACATGGGGAAGAGCCTCATGAGGGAAGGACCAGCAAGCTTGACAGAACACGCCATAAATATACTTATGTGTGTTTGTATTCATTCTGATGTTTAATCTGAAGGGGTTCTGAATAAAAGAAATTCCTATTGAGTGGGGTTAATCATCATATATGCCTCCATTAAATGTTCAAGTAGTGATTTTAGGAAAACCCTGCTGCCTTTGGACAAGCAATAGAAGAGGACCTCTTTCAGGGCCCACAACAAAAAGACTGCACCAAAATTATTATAACACCAAGAGGTTAAACTATTTAGAGTGGGGGTGAGGGTTTTGGGGGTGGGAGAAGATAAGATAATAACAGACTTTCCAGATAGACACAAACCCAACTTCCTGCTCGGAGCATTTTACTCTGTTCCCACTAAATTCCAAGCCACATGTCTAGGACCCAGGGAACCGTGGTGCGATCCTTCACAGCCAGCCATTTCCCTGTTCTCAGTCTCCGGTGTCTAAGGATGAGGCTGGGATGGCCTAAGGGCCTCAGGTAGGTAAACACTATCACCCTGTCCATTTTAGAGATACTGTTGCTGAGTTAAGTCCTGGAGGTGCCAGAATATTTCTAAATCTGGGAATAAGTAGGACTGTCGGTTAGGGTCACAGATATGGCTGTACAACGTGAAATAGTCTCATTATTATTTCCTCTGCATTGGCATCTTATTGTCTTTCCCTTAGTTCTATTTTGGAAAAAAATTATCTGTTAAGGTCTGGGTCATATCTAAGGATTCTGCCTTCTTTGTAAAGCGTTGCTTTGCCAGCTAGAAATTTAAATTGAGCTACTGAAAGAGTAGCTGGAACAGTTTTGTAACAGATTATTACATCTGTTACTGGTACACCTAAAGCAATTGCCAATTGTATTCAGGAAATAGAATTATATTTCTGAAATGCAATCTCCTTCACAGTGGGATCTGAACCATGTTAATGGGGGCGTGGCAAGAGTCTCCTGCAGGATAGTGTCTGTTCATGTGCTGGGCACTGAACTGAGTGCTGAGGAGAGAGTGGTGAACAAGCCACACACATTCTCAGCCCTTATGGGTCTCGTGATTTACCAGAAGAAACAGACATTAAACAATCATTACAGAATTGACTGTTTTATTGCAGTTGAGGGAAATGGCATGAGGGAGAAAGAAGCACAGCACACTGTGAGACTGCATAGCAGGGGAGACTGAAGGTAGTCTGGAAGATCATGAGGAAATGAGTTAACTCACCCAGGTTGAGAGAACATACCAGGCAGAGGAAACCCAATGACAACAAAATCAAGTGAAACAAGGAATGAAAAATATGAGGAGTTTATACTCTTCGTAGCATCAAGAAGATTTTTCAGCCTTGGATCAGCAGCGGCCCACCAGTCGTCCTTCCTCTGAATTTAATAAAATGACTCATTCAAGAAGCAGAATGTACATACATACCGGCGGTATGGCAGAGAGAATGATGTATTTACAAGAGAAAGTCTTAGCAATGATAATTAATTAATAGTCACTCCAGCTTGGACCGCAGATGGTTTGGGTTTATTTTACCCAATGTATGATATTTTTCTAAATTAAACTGTGAACTGTAATTGTTTTTTTAAAAAATAATATAAAATGTGGATAGTGTTATTTTGCACTTCTATCTAGAGCAAGAAAATAAGAAAAAAAGTAAAGGTCTAAATGAACCACCAGAGGGCACTTCTGACCCTAGAGTAGCTTCTAGAGTAAGCTTTAAAATTGCTCTCACTGCATTACTCACACAAGTCCATATGTCAGCAAGGATTGTGTCCTTTAATATCTTGCAAATCTATGTCATAATACATATTTTGGAGAGTTTGGAAAATGGAGAGAACTCATCCATTATCCTGCTAGGTAATTAATTTTTCTCCCCAACAATTACTTCTCTACCTGCATCTGTGGTCTCCTACTATGCCTTCCCAGTCCGTCCCTCCTGTCTCCTGGATACAAGTGTTACCCAGCTCTTACCTAGGGCCAATCCCTCCCTCCCCCTCATGCCCATTCTCCCTTGACTCTCTTAAGACATCAAATTGTTCCTGTACTTGATCATGCCCATCACCCACAAACAGGCTACTTCTCCATTCATGGGGAAAGAAAAGACATTTTTAACCCTCTTGATTCCACTCCTTCTTCAGCTACCTCCCCATTTCCCATTCCCTCTCTACCAGCCGCTCCAATTCCTCTCCTCCCACTCTCTTGAACCCATTCCAAACTGGCTTCCCCATTGGCTCGTGTCAAGTCCCCGTTAAACTTCTAATTGCTAAATCCAAGGGCCAGTCTCAGCCTTTGTCTCATCTTCCTACCTGACCTCCTAGCAGCATGTGACAGGTTGATCATTCCCTTCCCCTTGAAATACCTTCTTCTTGTAGTGTCTAGCACCGGCCTTTGCTATTTCCTCATCTCCCTCACGCTGTAACTTTGGTGTCCCTCAGGGTTCTCTGTCTACAATCACTCAGACAGTCCCAGTATTTCAAATACCACCAGTAGATTGAAAACCCCCTCATTTATATCTCCAAACTGGATCTCTCTTCTGAACTCGAGTTCATCTCTCATATCCTATTTGCATTTCCACTTAGATATCTAATACAATCAGTCCCCCACATACGAACGAGTTCCGTTCTGAGTGCGTGTTCATAAGTCCAACAAAGTTAGCCTAGGTACCCAAGTAACACAATCGGCTATATAGTACTATACTGTAAAAGGTTTATAATACTTTTCACACAAATAATACATAAAAAACAAACACAAAAAATAAAGAGAACACTTTTAATCTTACAGTACAGTCCCTTGAAAAGTAGTACAGTACAACAGCTGGCATACAGGGGCTGGCATCCAGTGAACAGGCAAGAAGAGTTACTGACTGCAGGAGGGAGAGGAGGTGGGAGAGGGTAGAGCTGAAGGATTGTCAGCAATAGGAGACGGAGGGCAAGCTGCATGTGACAGTGTACACCAGACACATGAACTAATACGTGATTGGACATGCGAATGCACGTTCGCATCTTTGAAAGTTCACAACTTGAAGGTTCGTATGTAGGGGTCTTAGTGTGGTAAGTGTGTCCACAACAGAGCTGCTGGTATCTCTTCCAAACCCGTGCCCTCAGCCTTCCCCCCTCTGTTAACTCCATCCTCCCACTTTCCTCCAAATACCTTGGAGCCATCCTTGATGGCTCTCTTCCTCTCTCTCCCCATAAATCTTGGTGAAAATACATCCAGAATTTAACCCCTGCTTACCAGTTCCACTGCTGAGGTCCTGGTCCAAGCCACCACCATCTGTCACTTGGATTCTTACACTCATCTCTTAACTATGCTCCCTGTTTCCACTCTTGTCCTCCTATAGCCTAATACAAACTCAAAAGCCAGACTGAACTTCTTCAGTGTAAGCAAATGAACCCCTCACTTGAAGCCCTCTTATCATCTCAGCGTCAACCTCAAGGTCCTTACCCTGGCCTAGAAGCCCCCATGACCTGGCCCTTTCTCCTTGCACTTGCCAGCTTGTTCACTCTGTCCACCACACTGGCCTCTAGCTGTCCTCTGTCCACCCTAGGCATGTGCCAGCCTCAGAGCGGTCATGCTTGCTGTCCCCTCCCCAGCAGTGCTCTGCCCGCCCCCCATGTAGACAGGGTCTGCCCTCTCACTTCTTGAAGTCTTTACTCAGATTTTAATACTCTGTCCCACTCCCCTGCTTTCTTTTTCTCCACAGCACTTACCACCAGCTGACAGACTTTATACCTTATGTATTTATTTTGTTTACTGTCTGTCTTCCTCCCACTAGACTGTAAGCTCTCAGGGAAGGCTGTATTTTGTATTGTTCATCACTTATTCTCTGGCACATAACAGGCACTGAACAAGTTAAATGACTCAAATGATTTCCAGTCACTGTAATAAACATTTGAGTGCTTGTTTGTGTAACATACTGTAGAAGATGATGACCATGAACATAATACTAGCCTTACCCTTCAGGAGCTTACTAGCTAATAAATACAGAAACTGTATAAATATAAATAAACATACAAAATATAAATATAAAATAATAAATAGATATAGACATAAAATAAGACATAATACACACACAAAATGTAGTGGGAGAAAATAGGAAAGGAATAATTCATTCTAATCTATTAATGAAGATGGCTTTTTTATTTTTTTTTGGCAGCACTGCGGCTTGTGGGATCTTAGTTCCCTGACCGGGGATGGAACCCGGGTCCCCTGCAGTGGAAGCCCGGAGTCCTAACCACTGGACCACCAGGGAATTCCCAAAGATGGTCTTTTAATATATAACACTTGTGTTTAGTAATAGCTTCAATAGAGTAAATATTCTCCGGTAACGATTTTTAAATAATTACATTAGAATGTGGAAATTGTGAAATTCTATTTTCATTCTTATTTCCTGTAGCACACACAATGTATACAAGTACTGAATCATTTTGTTGTGCACCTGAAACCAATATAATGTTATATGTCAATTATACTTCAATAAAAAAAGGAAGGAAGGGAGGGCGGGAGGAGGGGATCATCCTGTTCACAGCATCCTACCTCTTGCTTACTTCAATTAATAATTATTACAGTCACCATTCCATGGCAGCCCACCTCCCTCCTCCTTGTTCTCTCTAACCTTTGTCTGGTCTCTATGCCATCCTAGATTTTCCATCCGTATCAGCAACGTCACCCCAGCAGATGCCTGCACCTACTACTCTGTGAAATTTCGGAAGGGGAGCCCTGAGGGAAAAAAAGTTTCAAATCACTCCAAAAAGGACAGCTTTCTGAACAATGATTTTATGGCACAGAGAATAACTATGAGCTTCTCAGAAAGCAATGTGTCATCAATTACACGTACCTGCATTATTTTATTGTGTCAAATATTGATATAAAATTAATCACATTATATATTACTAATCATTACATAGACTCTACTACTGAAAACCTGCACAAAAGTATTGACTTTTAGTCCTGCTTGGGATTTACTGTGGTGAAAACTATTTTACCAGCACATACAAAATTGAAGCCAATTAAAAAGCATTGTTCACATTGAGAAATTGGAGAAATGATTTTTTTTTCTTTTAATTAATTTATTTATTTGCTTTTATTTTTGGCTGTGTTGGGTCTTCGTTGCTGTGCGCGGGCTTTCTCTAGTTGTGGCGAGCGGGGGCTACTCTTTGTTGCGGTGCGCGGGCTTCTCATTGCGGTGGCTTCTCTTGCTGCGGAGCATGGGATCTAGGCACATGGCCTTCAGTAGTTGTGTCACGCGGGCTCTAGGCGTGCGGGCTCAGTAGCTGTGGCGCACGGGCTCAGTAGTTGTGGCTCACGGGCTCTAGAGCGCAGGCTCCATGGTTGATGGCACATGGGCTTAGCTGCTCCGTGGCACGTGGGATCTTCCCAGGCCAGGGATCAAAACCATGTCCCCTGCATTGGCAGGCGGGTTCTTAATCACTGCGCCACCAGGGAAGCCCAGGAGAAATGATTTTTAAAACTGTTGAGAGGCAATGCTAGACGTGTACACTCCAGAGCCAACCAGTGACTCTCAAAGTAGTCTGTGCCTTTAAAAATACAGATTCTCCTGGGTGTCAGTGCAGGCCTACCCAATCAGAATCTCTGGGGCTGGATCCCAGGCACGTGTATTTTTTAAAGCTGTGATGGTGATACACAGTCAGGGTTGGAAGCCACCCCAGCCTTCTTTTTATGTGGCAGAAATGCTGGCTGTTCACTAGAGGTCTGATCCCTTTCCATAGGGGGCATTGCAGCTGGGAAGTGACAGCCCATCAGTCCCCCTTGCATGTAGGCAAGGCCTCCTGACTGAGTTCTGGCCAATGTAACGTGGGCAAAAGTGATGTCCACCACATGCAGGCCTGGCCCTCTACAACCTTCTACTCACCCTCTATTTCCTCTCTTCCCCTCCCTGCCAGCAGGCAGTTGATGCCTAGGGCAGCCCTCCCTAGGCTGTCGAAATTGAGATTTTTAACTTTTTAGGCCCTCCCTAGAAAGTTAAAAGTCTCAATTAACATAGAGATCTTCAGTGTTTTACTCCACTGGACAAATGGTAAAATAGATTCAAAATGATTTTCTGGACAAACGTTTCAACATCTTCCAAATGTGTATTATTACCACTCCTTCCAAACAGTATTTTTGAAGTTTGCTAACTTATCACTACAGGGTCAACTCTCCCCACCCCTGCTGAGTGTCCCAAAGTTTCATCTTCCCTACCCCAGTGTCACAGAGCCCCTCCTTCCCTGCTGTCTACAAGGCAACCTCAGAGGGGGTATAGGTGTATATGCACTTGGCTCAAAAGCTTGCCCTCTCCCCTCTTTCCTCGTCATTTCAGAGTCTCTTCCTTTATTTATCAGAGATAGAAAAGAAAAAGGATGTGAATGGAAGACAATACTGTATTGAGATAATCAGGGCATGCAGGGTTCCATCTGTTTCTTCTAATCCTGAGATAAGGAAGAAATCCTTCTGCTAGGTGAGCACAGTACTTACAGTCACCCAGAGTTGGAAACCCGAGTGTGAGTCTGGAAGAAGCATAGCGTTTTGCTAATGAGGAGTCCCACGGTCCAACTGTGCTGAGTCTTGGCAGTGGGCTGCCTGTTGGCGCATTTCTCCAGTTAATTTAGCTGTTGTTACAGCAGATCCCACAGTGGTGCCCTTGCTGGCTGTTTAAACAGGGAGCATGCTCAGTGTGGCTAGGCTGTGGGTGGCAGGGAGCAGGGCAGGCACTTGTCTCCCTGGTAAAAGAATCAGTATAACATACTGGAGAGACTGATTCTTGGAGCCTTCTTGTAGGAGAGACATCCAGCAACCATTCCTCGGATGGCTCCCAGCTCTACTAAAGACTGCCCCAGTCCAAGCTGACCTGCACTGGGGAGGATGCCAAAATGTCCCACTGAGTGAGTAAGGTAAGGGGACGAAATTAAGTATTTCCTTTACAAAGACGCTGGTTAAAGCAAACTCTGTTGTCTCCACTAGTTTATGTGGTTCTTTTGCTAACATTGTCCCCAAATCTCAGCTTCTCAGGGGCACGCGTGCGCACACAAACACACACACACACACACACACACAGAGAAAAGGAAAGAGAGAATATCTCTCTATGATGGGTCTGAAAGTAGCCAAGCCAGGATGAAAAAACTAGAAGCTTGGGCTTCTAGACTATTCCGTTTTTGCTTTTGTTTTGGTTTTTTAAGCAATGTAACCTACTGAATTTGAAGTCTAGTATGATGAAATCTCTTCCATTTTTTATACGTCTGAGCACTCATTTCCCTGGATTTGTTCAGGAAACCGCACTCCCTTTCCTGTCTTACCTAGTGAAAGCCATTTCCTTTAAAGCGAACTTCCTTCTTGGACTAGGAACTTACCTCAGGTTGCATCTTCTTTCCTGTTCCCCTGACAGAAGCAAGCAGAGAGCCACTAATGGTCCCAGTAAGGAGGCCTGTGGAGAGTATTGACCATTACAGTGCTGACCGATGGTAAAGCAGCTGCAGTGCCCAAAGCGGGGCAGGCTGAGCTGAACCTGCACCCTGGCCAGCCGTGTATGGAGGTGTGGATGAAAATCACAGCAGGACGGCGGGAGTCCCTTGAAAACACCCCTGACCATCTGTGGGAAATACTTACCACCCACATATGCATAGGGAAATCACTGTGGGGTGATTTCCGTCCCTCAGCACTGAGTACTGGGGTTCAGTAACATGCTCAAGACTGCACAGCTGGTGAGTGGAGGAGCTGGGACTGGAACCCAAGTGGGCCCGACTCCAGAGCCTGCGGCATGCACCTGAAACCCAGTGTAAAGCCGTGAACAGAAACACACCTGGAAATCTTAGTGGAATCCACAGGATCGTTTTCCTTGGCTTTTAATGCCATCAAAGTAACTATCAGGTTCAGAATTTTTCCCTCTTTATTATAAATTTATACACTTTGCCTGAAATATAGCTCTTCAAGCAAAGTAAATGGACTTACTGCTTTCCTTGACCTACTACTGAAAAATACATTCTCCGTCAAATACTCAGCCTGAAAACAAACACACACACTTTTTCATCACTTTTTAAAGATTTAATGGGCTAGACTTGTTCTCCCTTAAAACTTATTCTCAGGAATAGGCAATTTTCTAGACTCCAGAGAGCATTTATTTGCCTCTCTCTTGTGCTAACACATTCAGTGATAGTAAATTAGGTCTTGAAAGAGGCCCATTCATTGTTTGGTGCCATTGGTGTGCACCAGCAGAAATACTCAGTGGGCTGAAATAATGTATTGGCATCCTGAGCACCAATCCTAAGCAGCTTAGATCCAAAACAGCGACTGGCTTGCACAACACTTCCAAAGGATTGTGCATCTGGAAACGTTTTTATGATCAGCTATCTTTTCAGCCTGGTGAAGGAGGTCAGTAGACATTTTCCCTGTTTAAATGGGATGGGGGGAGGGCGCGGTTGGAGGGAGGCCACAGTCACACAAGGTTATGGAGAAGCCAGATGGCAGAGAGGGAGAATTCTAGCAATAACTCCTCAGGGTTCCTGGAGACCGCGACTTCCAGAGTAGACCGGTGCTTGAATCGCGATTCAGATCGAGGCCTTCCGAACCAGGGGTGAGCCTAGGTGAGGACCAACCACTGCCCCCTCCCCCGCCCAGTAGGCTTCCTCAGGGGCGGGGTGCTCCGCTGGGTTGGAGCTGGCAGGGCCAGGTTCGGCATGCGATTTGGAGAGAAGGGACGAGACCCGAAAGCCGAGTTTGGTAGAGGTGAGCTGGGTGGGAGCTCATCCCAACTCCCCCATTCAGAAGGTCTGCAGGTAAACAAAAACGTTCCCCACCCCCCTCACCGCTCTGTCCCGGGTCCCGGCGTAAAGAGGGCGGGTCCCGGGGCGGGTCCCTGTCCGGGCTGCGCACCCTGGGGGCGGGGAGCGCGCACCACCCTCGCCCCACCCCGGCCGAGGGGTCTCCTCCCCGGCGCGCGCTCCCCGCCCCCTCTCCGGGCGGCGGCGACGGCGGCGCAGGGGAAGGGGCGGTCGGGGGCCGGCTCTCTCCTCCCACCGCGCTCCCGCCGCACACGCTTCCCGGCACCGAGCGAGCGGCGGCGAGGCGGCGCGGGCCGGCCCCGCTTCCTTCTCGCCGCCGGCGCAGTTCTCGGGCGGGCGCGCGCCGCGATGGCCCGGGCCGAGCGGGGCTGAGCCCGCCGCCCGCCCGCCCGCCGGCCCGCCGGCCCGCCGGCCCAGCCATGGCGAAGCAGTACGATGTGCTGTTCCGGCTGCTGCTGATCGGGGACTCCGGGGTAGGCAAGACCTGCCTGCTGTGCCGCTTCACCGACAACGAGTTCCACTCCTCGCACATCTCCACCATCGGTAAGGGGCGGTGGCCGGGGGCGCCCCGGGCGCCCCACCCTCCCCGCCGCCGCCCCTTGTCGGGGCGGCCCCTGCCCCTTCCCCAGCCCGGGAACAAGGGTCCGCCCCTCCGGCTAGAGGCGGTGTCGTGGGAGGCGAGAACGAGGGGATGAGTCCCGGGGTGAGGGGCCACCGGCTGGGGATTTAAGCCTGGGTTCCTGGAGGTGACAGGCTCCCTGCTGCTGTCCGTGACTATGGAAGCCGCTCGGGCCTCACGCTGGGGAGCCTCCCCGTGGAAGCCGAGACAACAGGGTGGCGTAGGCCTGGGTACCCCAAGCTGGGGCAGTGAGAATCAAAGCCACCGATATGACATCCCCCCACCCTCAGGTGCAGAGGGGGAGGGGAAAAAAAGCTTGTGCTCGGGGAGAGGGGTTCGCTGTGTGGGGAGCCGAGTTACTGAGTCACTGGGTACCCTCAGTCCAGGGGCGACCCAGTGTGGAGCCAAGAGGGGGGAAGAGAGGAGGAAGGGAGGAGCCAAAGGGATTGAATTGACAGGGCACAGTTGTGGAGGGAAGCCACAAGGTGGGACACCTGGGAGGAGGGCATGGCTAAGGTGAGAGCCAATGTGCCGGTGAAGGGGGCCTTTACTAGCCAGCTTCAGAAAAGCAGTCAGCTGAAGCATCTGTTTTGAAGGCGGATGAGGACCAGGAGGATTACTTGCCAGGCAAGGGGGTCAGAAGGCAGGCAGGACTCACCTTAGAATAGATCTCTTTGCTCTGGCAATGCTGGAGCCTGTGCTTAGAGGGACGAGGCCTTGTGGCATCCCGGACAGGACTGTTATGGGCTCACTCGTTCTGGGAAGGAGTGGGTGGCCTCCCCTCTGAGAGTCCCCTCTTGGACCCTGAGTGGCCTCCTCCTCTGAGAGGTCTGAGTGGAGGGTATTCCACTCACATCTAACGGGTTCCCTGAGTGATGTCCTGGAGTGGCTTCAGCACCGCCCAGGTCCCCTCTCCTGTCAGGAAGGGCCCCAGACTAGGCTTCCACTTGAGACTTCCGCCCTCCCTCCCCACACAGACTCCTTGCCAAGAGGAAAGAGGGAGCAGGTAGAGCCAGGAGGACCAGAGCCTCATGGTTCAGAGGCAGGCTTTGTTGTCAGACAGACCTGGAAACCTCACTTTGGGGCAGCGTGACCTTGAATATCACTTAAGCTTCTGAGCTTTGGTTTCTCATCTGTAGAATGGGAATGATAACAGTTCCTACCTGCCCAGCTGTTGTAAGGATTAAATGAGATAACGTTTGTAAAAGACTGCTGCTATTACCGTTGTCATCATCACTGAGCTCCTAGGGTCTCATTCTCTCTTTGCTTCACTATCTTCAAGGGGCTCAGGATCAGGGGACAGATAGATGCATTCATCTTCCTCAGGGGAGCTGTAAAGCTAGCTCCTAGGAGGCTCTGGAGCTTGGGCTGAGCCGCTGTTTGAATGAGACACATCTCAGGGATGGGACAGGTCTGGAGACCAAGGGAGGGCTGCAGGCCTCTGGGGAAGGCTCAGGGAAGAGGAGATGTTGGGGAAACGCCTGGGAATGGCTGAGGAACCAGATGGGATATGAGGACAGGTTGCAGGCTTGAGGACAAAGGGCAGCAGGTTAGCACTTTCTCTGCACTAATGGCTGGGTCCACCTTTCCCCAGGATAGAGAGGACTTTTTAGGAGTTTAGATTCCATGGAAGAGAGAGAAACCTGCCTTTCTTCACAGCAGCCTTTTAAAATCTGCCCCACTGGGTTTCTTAAATGCTTTCCAGTTTAAAGCTTTCCACAGCACTTGTGACTCTGCCTTGTCTTAGGCGTGTTTTTTGGCTGCAACTAAGACTTAGGAGAAGAGTTGGATGGTCAAGAAAAGCTTTCCCTTCTGGGATACAAAAAGTTCCGCAGGGAGATGGAAGGGGCAGCCAGGAGACAAATCAAGGAGCCAAGAAAATGGGTACTACCAAGTCCTATTCATTAATTTATCCATTCCAAAAAAAAAAAAGTGTGTCCTATATCTGGGCTTGCGACCTGAAGATTCCCAGAAGAATAAAACCCAGGGTCACCTCTCCCAAGCTGCTCCTTGTCTGAGACACATTCTTTTACCATCATGGACATTGATCTCTGCACCTTTCCCAGAGCTGCTTCTGTGGAATAGGGAAAACAGGGCAATTCACCAATTACTACCAAGACAGAGCTCAGATTCTTGGATCATGTCAATTTGTGATTCACTGTTTAGGCCACTTACTGTAAGAGCATGTGACATTCCAGAAATGGGCCTGCAGGGGGCAGTGAGGAGACCTCCCAGGTAGGTGGAGGCACTGACCGCCCCTCTTCTTTCTGGTCAGCAGGTGGGCAGGTGGCCCTGAGCTGGGTCCGTGCCACAGGCATTTATTTCCCATGCAGCTGTGCTGACCCTGAAGGGGCCCATGCAGAGGCGGGCAGTCAGCGCTGTGATGTTTTCTGCTGTTTCTTCACCTGTTAAGCCAATTAACTAAGCATTCACTACAAAGTACCGTGCCAGGCATGTTAGAGACAGATTGCAGTCCACCTTTTCCTGCCCACAGAAGCCTGTGATCTAGTTGGGGAAGCAACACAGGCGAAAAAGAGCCTTGGCCACAGTGAGAGAATCTCTTTGCGAGCACTTTGTGAAGCACTCTTCAAATGTAGGGGATGGATGATGATCCTTAGTGTTCCTAGTAATGAAGGTATTACATTCGGTATCAGCAGCTAAATAACCACGCAAGACTGGTCTGAGGCAGCCCGTGAGTGGTGAGGGGCCCGTGCACGTGTGCTAACGCTACACAAAGCGCTAGATGGAGGAGGTCGCAGAAGGAGAGGGGCCCTGTGGCCGGAAGCGGCAGGGAGGCTCAGCGAGGAGGGCAGGCTGGAGAGAGGGCTTGCAGTGTGGGCTGCATCTCAGTTCCTGTAGGGGAAGGAGCAGATGGAGCGACGGGAGCAGAGCCGACAGAGGTGGGAATTCAGTGGGTGTTCATGGAACTCTGGGCAGTCTGGCTGGAACAGAAGGGAGTTTTTAGGGGAGGAGAACATTCCTCTGTTTATCTCTCTGTCTCCCAAACTATACTTCACGTGCCTTGAGGGTCAGACCAAACCTCATTCCTCTTTGTTTTCATAGTCCTAGAACAGGGCCGGGCACGCTCTCCATAAATGTTAAACTAATGAACAAATGAGGGCAGAGGGCACTGAGGGCCTGGCTGAGGAGCTGGAACTCCAGCCTTCGCAATGGTGTCGAGGGTTTCTTGAGCAGGGGGATGAAGATGGCACTTAGGATGTTGGCTGGGAGAGGGGCTTAGGCCTTGGGGCAGGGAGACCAGTCAGGGGAGACCAGTGGTAGTATGTGGGCACGTAGGACCCTCTCAGCTCGTCCCTCCTCTCTCTTCCACCCCTCCCCCTCCTGTGGCACCAACACCAAACTCCACGCAATCACCTGTTCTTGTTTCCCTCCAGAAGCAGCGAGTAGTTCAAATCTGAGAGGGCCTCACGTGGCTGGCGCTGCCTGCCCAGCGGGGAGATGATGTCCCATCCTAGTGGACATCTACGTGCAGGGGACCTTTGATTTCCTTTCTGTGTGGCGACCACGTGTCAGCCGTTCATGCAAGCTGTAGGGACTGCCCGTGAGTTGGTTTTCTCCCCCCAGTCCTTGGTCTTCCCTGAGACCCTGTCATCTCTGTCCCTGTTCTGGGGACCTTTTTGTCTTAAAGGCCACCTTCTGGGCTTCTAGGAGGCTTCGGCCTATAATTTTCTGGCTTGACTGGTTGAACGGCTGTGGCTTCAGGCTTGGTTCCTCAGGCTGGGTTTGCTGCTGCAGTAGCATCTTTCTCAGGAAGTTCTGTTTGAACTGGCTCTCCTTGCCTGGGGAAAGGGCTTGTGAGTAACTGAAGATGGGGGAGTGGGCTGGGGAAGGACCAGGGGGGAGAGATCAATAGCCTGCAATCAAGTGGCCTAACAAACATGGGGGCCAATGCTTGGGCACCGTGGTCCTGAGGTCTGCGGGTCCCCAGACCGTAAGGCACTGTGTATACATGCTGTGTACCCTGCGGGAGGGTCAGGTGGGTCTGTGTTCCCCACCGTGTTGGGAGGCCTGCAGAAAGGAAGGGGAGGTGAGAAGCTGAGTAGAATAGAAGGAGCGCAGACCACAGGCCTAAGATTCGCCGTGGCCTTACAGACACTTAACGTCTCTGCCCTTAATTTCCACATCTGTAAACGGAAGATAGTAACAGAATCTTCCTTAATGGTCTTTGTGAAGATTACAGAGGCTAACAGATACAAAGCACTTGGCAGAGCTCTCAAAAAAAAAAAAAAGGCAGCTGCTCTCATTGTATTATGATTATCCCTAGCTCATAAGAAAGCTGGAGATGAACAAACTGTCGATATGTGCTTTGAGGTCATCCCGTCCATCCCTCGTGCATTCGGTCATTGGGGCACTCTGCAGAGCACCCGCCGCTCTGAGCCGGGCAAGGAGCTGGGGGGACAGCAGTGAACAACATGGGAACCGGGGTGCCAGCTGCCCTTCCTGGGGAGCACATGAGTAGACTCTGGGTTTCATTTCCGCTTTGGTGCTATTTCCCCCCTTGCCCTGACAGTGCCGGGGCTGAGAAGGAAGAGTGAGTTGGCGAGGCTGTGCAGAGGCGGAGGAGTGGGGAGAGACGTGACCCCCCGAAAGGACGGCTCTGCCTCAGGGCTCTGACCTCAGCCAGGTGTCACTCTGCCTCCAGCCCTGCTGTGCACACCACCCCCCCCACCAAGGACATGATCCCTGAGAATGGCTCAGAAGCCCTCATTTCAGCTGCTCTGTGCACCTGTGCCACCTGCACAACTGCAGATTCACCCACAGCTTCGAGCGCCCTGGTTCCTGCTTCTTCCTCCTCCTCTTCTCCTCCTCCCTGCTTCCCAGACAGCTTGGTGATGAGCTTTATAATAAGAAAGTCGATATTTGGCTATTACTCTTCTACCCTGATTGCCACCTCTTCTCAGAGTGCCTTTTTCTGTAATCTAATATTTCCGCCTGTTTCCCTGTACAAGTGCCAATTTTCTGCACAGGCCTCTGACCTCTCCTTGGCTATTCTGCCCTGGGTAATGTGCTTTGTCAAGGGGACCACAGAGTTTCCTGGACATGTAATCCCTCCCACTGAGGAGGAAAGAACTAATCATTGGCCCTATTTTATAACTAGGAAAACTGAGGCTCGAGGGAAGTGATGCTCACGTCTTGCACGCAGGTGACCCCAACTTGAACTATCTCCTCTCCACTTTCCCCAACTGCATTGGGCATGCCCTTGCTCACCCCAGAAGGCCCATCCAAGGCTGCCAAGCAGAACCTCTCTCCTGGGAGCCAAAGGGGAGAGGACGTGTGCCTCCCTCACCCCATCTGAGGGCTCTGGGCTGGAGGGACAGTTGTACCACTGCTGTTGGCTGAGTCTGCTTCCTTGACATGACCCTCTGGGGGACAGTCCGGGGTCGTGATTGAGGAGTCTGGCCGGGGCACCTTTGAGGATGAGATCTGAGTGTTGCCCGCATGTTACTATTTTGATAACGTATTTACGGAGAACTCTGTGACTGGGGCCCCATGATCCAAAGAGAGAGCCGACAGTTGGCTTCAAAATATGGGTCATTCTCTGATCCCTCTTCTCTGATTACAATTTTCTCTCCACTGATCTTTTCTCCTGGAATGTACTGACTTCATTCATTCACTCATTTATTCCCTCACACACCTACTCATTCATTTTTTTTTCTTTCATTGATTCAGTTTTGTTGAATAATATACACTGAGTATCTGCCTTCTGCCAGGCAATGAGACTACGAAGTGAGCGAGATGCTGTTGTGCCCTCACAGAGCTGTTGAGGAGTCAGGCGTCCAAACAGACAAGCAGAATTTATGCAGAAGCCATGTCAGAATGCTTTGGAATCACACAGGAGTGATAAATTCCTCCTGCATCGGTTGGTGAAGGCTTCACGGAGGAAGTGACATTTGAGTGAGGCCTTGAAGACTAAGCAGGGTGCCCCAGGGGACGGGGCTGGGGGCGGGGTGTGTGGAAAACGCCTCACGACTCGGGGCTGCTACTCTTCTGCCTGGCCGTGGTCGCACCAGCTTAAGTTCAGCTAGAGCCTTGCTGGGAGTTTGCTCTGTGGGCTCCGTGTGAGGGCAGACGCATCGAGAGGGCCTGTTCCCTCCAAGATGTTTGCTCCTGAGGCTCCGGGCTCCAGTCTCTTCCTCCTGGAACCTTCTGCCGCCTGTCAACACGGCCCAGCCCAGAAGAGGCTCTGCGGAGGGCGGAGGAGTGAGTGGTCAGAAGCCTGGCGGCTCTCGGCTGCCTCAGCGGTACCCACGGACCACTCAGCAGCCGGCTGAGGGAGCAAGGCCCAGGTCAAGGGTCTGCTGGAGGGGAGCAGGACGGGGTTAGCTGGAGCGCGTGGCACACGGCCCGGAGGCCCTGTGGAGGTCTGTGCATGCAGCAGTGGGAAGGGCAAGGGGACCGATGTTTCCCGAACACCTACTCTGCACAGGGATGGTGTGCTTTACACACGTGAGCCAGTCTCTGTAGAGATCTCATCGTAAAGTGGGGGGCGGGGGGTCTCCAAGTTGGCCTTGCAAGTGTTTGAGGAGTTTCTTGGTACATTCTTCAGTTAGAGCCTCCAGACAAGTTTCTGTGTCCATGAATGTGTGTTTCTATGTTCATGAATGTGTACGCACACGTGCGTGATACTGGTGGGTCCCCAGGAGAGCCCAGAGAAGGGCAGGGCCTTGCTGAGCTTTCCCTCTTTTATCACAGAGGAAAGAATAATGTGGCCCCTCTTTTTTTTCTCTTCTGAGGAACTGCAAGTTTGACTGAAATGTGTTCCTGCCTGGGGCCCTGATCCTCCAGATCTTCCCCCTGCTGGTACCTTCTTGTCATTTAGTCCTCAGCTCAGATGTCACCTCCTTTAAAAGATCTTCTCTGACCAGCCATTCTAAAGCAGCTTGTGCCCGGGTGCCCTCATCCTCTACTCCATTATTCTGCTTTTGCCTCAACACTTATCACTCTCTGAAATTACTAGTTGACTTATTTATTATCTGTCTTCCGCACTAGAATAGAAGCTCTCTGAAGACAAGGATCTTTCTGTATTATTTGCAGCTGTGTCTTCAAGTACCTAGCTTAGGTCCTGGCACATGGTAGGCATTCAATAATAGTTTGTTATGAATGAATGGATGAATGCATGCGTACATTTCCTAGAGAACTTTTGCTCTTCCCTGAGGGAAGTTGCAAGTAGTATTGGTTTCTTGGGACTCACAGACAATGAGAAACTCACTATGTACTCATGTACAGTTTGGAACTGTGAGAAGAGGGGAGAAGAAGGGGAGCATTTTGTAAAGGGTGAACAGTTTCCAGTAGCTTTTACCTTTTCTGCTCAGATACATGCTATAGGAGAAGCTCAGACATAGCAAGGAGCAAGAAAGTGGCTCCCGTGATCCCTGTGCAAGTGGGGTCCTCTTTGGTGAATGCAGAGATGACAGGTCAGTGTCTTACACTAAGGTCAATATTGCCTGTTGCTCAGGGTCACTGCTGGTGTCAGATGATGCCCATCAGCTCAGCCAGGCTGCTGAAGTGACCCTCCAGGACTCTGGAGTAGGAGATCCTAGGGCTCAGGCACTGGGGCATGCATTCCTCTCCGCATCACGGGAGTCCATGTTTGACTGGGAAACCCTTCTGCATGATAATAGCCCCTGGGTTCCTGGGTCCAGGGTCTCCAAAGACTCTCCCTTCAAGAGAGAGCCTGGGGGCATCTTTTCCCCTGAACGAGGCCAGCATGAGGGACAGTCATTCCGGAGCTGGGTAAGAGGAAGTCAGTGGCATGCAGCCCCACTGACAGTGAGGCTAAGAGTTCCCAGACAGAAGGGTGATGCATTAAGTGGCAGGCTTGGGGCAAAGACACTCTCCCCCGCCCCTCACCTGACTGGTGTGAGGCACACTTGTGCCTGGAATCTTCTCTTAAGCTTTGTCTCTTAGCTCTCCTTCTGTCTTCTTCCTCTCCCTGTTCTTCCCCTCCCTTGTCCCTCAGCTGGCGGGGAAATGGTTTCCTCTCTTGCTGAGGGCAAGGGATTACGCTGGTGCCTTGTTTGGGGTGGCAAAGTCAGGCAGCCACCTCCCCGCAGGGTCTGCCTTCCCCGACAGTTTGTTTTGGGATTGCTCGGGGTGACCTCCTGCCACATCCCACGTGAGCTCCACACATTCTGTCCCGTACATGCTGGTTTCCTGCAGGGGGAGGGGCTGGGGTCCTTCCTGGGACTTGAGCTTGGTAACCAGAGCCAACATGGCTCCAGGGATTGGGTATCTGCCTTGGGTTTCAGATGTATTAAGTTGTTCCTGTGGTGGCGTCTCATTGCTGATGAAAAGGCTCAGGTCACGCTGGCTGCCGGGCCTCTGGGCTGCGGTTGATCACGGTGATAACATTTGGCACCCAGAAGAGTCCTGTTTCCACTTGAAGCATGTGGCACTGGGCGGGCAGGCAAGCTGGCACCTGACATTAACCCATGAGGTGCTGGCTCACCAACAGGCACACCTAGCTTTGCCAGAATTTAGGGTGTAGCCAGACTCTGGGGGCCATGGGGCTCCCATGGTGGGTGGCATTTTCACTTTTTGTTGAAACACTCCAGCTTAGTGTGGCTGTCTGCCCTCTCTGCACCACTCTGCTTCCTCTTCCTGACATGAGCTCCCTCCTACTTTCTAGAGCTCTTTCTATTCCCTAAGCCATGACCCTAATCTCATCCCCCCCATAGGAGATAGCTTTTTCAGCTAAGATTTAATGAAGCTCTTTGTGCCAGGCTCTGTGTTATGGGTTTTGTAGCTTATCTCATAATCCTCACAAAAATTCTCTGACATCAGGGATTGCCATCCCCATTTTACAAGTGAGGAAACTAAGGCAAAGAGAAGTTAAGTAGCTTTCCCAAGACCACACAGGCAATTAGTGGTAAAGGCAGGATTGGAACCAAACTCTGACCTCACAATTGTGTTGTTAATGACCTCGCCACTCTGTTTCTTCTTTTTTTTTTTTTTAAACATCCTTATTGGAGTATAACTGCTCTACAATGGTGCGTTAGCTTCTGCTGTATAACAACGTGAATCAGCCATACGTATACACATATCCCCATATCCCCTCCCTCTTGCGTCTCCCTCCCACCCTCCCTATCCCACCCCTCTAGGTGGTCACAAAGCACGGAGCTGATCTCCCTGTGCTATGCAGCTGCTTCCTACCAGCCATCCATTCTACATTTGGTAGTGTATATATGGCCATGCCACTCTCTCACCTTGTCCCAGCCCACCCCTCCCCCTCCCCCTCCCCCTCCCCGTGTCCTCAAGCCACTCTGCTTCTTGAGCTGCACTCCCTCCATGCTTTCCGGGGTTTTCTTTGGAGGCAGACAGTGATGGGAAGCAGTGCCGTTCCCCTGGATGTGCCCTGTTGCCTTCTTTCCATGGTCTTCACAGGCCCTCCACTGTGGACTGGGGCAGTAGCTAGGAGCTGAGGGAGTGCCAGTGCCGTCTCCCCTGCCCTGTCCCTCTGTCCCCAGCCCCAGTACCTAAGGCCTCGTCTTCTTGACTTTCTGCTCCCGGGGCTCTAAGGTCTCCAAGAACCTCTACCGGAGCAATGTGGAGGTAGCTGCTTGTTCCTTCACACCTGGGTGTCCCCTGTGCCCGGGAAAGGAAGCCGGTCCTCCTGAAGGGATGCTGACGTGGCGCTGTGCAAGGCAATGCATCTGGGCTTAGTGAAATCATGAGCTCTCAGGGAGCAAGGGGCTCCCTGATAATAGGTTATGGTGGGCTTGCTCCATGTGTACCCACTACTAGACACCTTGTTATACCAGAACAGGGGTGGGGAAGGCAGGGGCGGGACACAAAAGGCAGTAAGAGTCTGCAGCCTCGGAGGGTTGGGAAGCCACTGATCAAGTGAGGTGCCCTGGGTAGGTTTTAAGAAACCTGTTTGCAGTTCTGGCTGAGCCATAGGGTGTGGGAAGGGAGTAAGTTACTTGGCTTCTCTGTACCTCACGGTAATAATCCCTGCCCCTACCTCCTTCATAGGGCTGGCATGAGAACCAAGGGCTCTGGATCCCCTAGCCAGGGCGTGTGCTATGATTCTTAGCAGTATCATGAGCCATGCGTGTGTTCTACCTAGAGATGGGCTAGACAGTGATTTTCAAACGTTAGTGTGCCTTAGATGTAGTAGGTCTGGGTGGGCCCATTTGCATTTTCTAACAGGCTCCCCGGTGACGTGGATGCTGCCGGTCTCCGGATGAGCAAGGGTAGCGGAGTAGCAAGGGACTAGACTCTGCAATCCTTCCCACATCAAGGGTGCTCTGGGTTTGTTTTCCTGGCTCCTCCCCAAGAAGCCTTTATTTAGCAAAGGGAAGGTAGGAGTGAGAGGACTATCTTCTACCTATGAGGAGCTGCACATATATTATCTAATTTATATCCCACACCAACCCTTAGGAGGCCACTGGTATTCTCATTCTATGGACAAGCAAACTGAGGCTCAGAGAAGTTGAGAGTTCCCCAAAGCCACACAGCAAGTACCAGAATCAGGATTCAGACCCGGGTCTTTCTGACTCCAGTGCCAATGGATAGCTCTTCCACTAAATTAGAACCCTCAAACTTTCCTCTATCTAAAAAATCACCCGTGGTCCTGTTAAAAATACAGGTTTCAGGGCCTCACTCTCAAATTCTGATTCATTAGGTCTAGAAAGTCAAAGTAGTATCTTTTTTTTTTTTTTTAAATCACCCCAGGTGATTCTAAAGCTGAGCATCTGCAAAGTACACCTTGAGAATCGGAGAACTCCCATGCTGCCTCACTTGACACTTCACATGCAAAGTCTCAGTCCAGATGGAACTCCCAAACTTCGGCATGTACTAGAATCACCTGGAGAACTTGTTAAAACACAGATTCCTAGCCACCTCCACCCCCACCCCTGCCCAGAGTTTTGGATTCTGTAGATCTGAGGCGAGGCCCAATAACTGGCATTTCTAACAAGCCCTGACTGAGGCTGGTGCTGATGCCGCAGGTCCGGGGACCACACTTTGAGAACCACTGTCCTTAGAAGCCTGCTGTCAAAAGTGTGATCCGTGGACCAGTAATATCAGCCTCACCCAGAGGCTTGTGCGGCATCTTAGGCCGCATCTCACACTGACTCAATCAGAATCTGCATTTTAACATGGTCCCCACATGATTTGCATCCACTTTAAAGTTTGAGAAGTGCTGCTTTAGAGGAGCCAGGATGAGAACACACCAGGGGTGGAGACAGATGAAGAATCTCTCTTCTCCCTGAAGAGTTTGAAGGTGCAACAGAGAGGGGCGAAACTATTAGGATAGGAATGTACACCTAGAGGGGGCTGATGACAGCTGAGAGGTGAGACTTGGAAAGGATAGAGGACTCTTCCCCAGGGAAGGTGGAGACGACAGGACGTTCTGAGGAAATGAGGTGGGCCTCACAGCAAGGCTTCATCAGGCAGCTGTCACTTTGCCCTCAAGACAGTGGGCAGGGTGTTCTCCTGGATGCTTTCAGCGGTAGTGGTAGGGAGAGGGTGGACCGGGACTGAGCCCTTCAGCAGGGAAGACAGTGGCTGTGAGGAACGTGGTGGGTGAACCACCTGGAATAAACAGCTTCTGAGGTGGCGGAGGTGAGAAAGCGTGAGTGTCTAGGCGACTAAACAAGGCCAGTCTTTTGACTTTGCCCTGCAGTGCTCAGCAGTGGAAAAAAACCAACAGCCACGCAGGGACAGGGAAGGGGCCACGGATGGGCACAGGTCACACGGCAGGCCAGGGCTGACTGGTAGATGGACACCGTGGAAGGTGCAGGGTGTATGGGAGCAGAGTAGAGCAACAGATTCCACTAGAAGACCTTTGGGCTGTTAATCTTTCAATTTAAAAAGGAGGGGAGTGGGTGGGAGAGGAAGATCCCTCAGAAGGCATAGACTTTCTATGTTTCTTCCTTAGTGCCGGTGAAGAGCCAATACTGATGCATTTTATTTCTCAGAGATGTTACAACAAATTTTATTGGTGGTCAGGAGGGTCTAGGTTGCAAGACGGTGGTGGGGAGGTGCCATGAGCCGCCAGAATTCCCCAGCCTTGGTCCCTGGCCACACAGCTAAGAAGCGAGGGAAGAGGGGAGAAGGAATCCAAGCCCAGCGCTCACTCCCAGGGCGGCTCCCTGTCTTCTTGTCAGCCCTGCCTCTCCTAAGACCTGCCTTCATTGTCAGGGAAAGCTCCCTGGTGTTGGGGGCTCCTCCCGCAGCTGAGCCCTTCTCCAGAGAGAAACAGAAAAGCGTAGGTAAGGCCTCTCTGCCTGGTTAACACACTATTCTCCTCTCATTCCCCCAAGAAACAGTGCAAGGGCTCTGCCATCAAACAGGCCTCTGCTACTTGCTGTGCCAACCTTGGGCTAGTTATCTTACCTCCCTGGGCCTTTGTTTCCTGTCTAATAAGCTCTGTAAGGGCAAGGACCATCTGTTTTTTTGGCCACTTTGTCTGCATCTAGCACTGTGCAGGGCACAAAGTAAGTTCCCATAGAAGTTTGTGGAATAAAGGACATAGATTCCTCTCTCTCACCAGCTCCCCACCCTTGTGACCACTTTGCACAAGGTGCTGTCCTTTGACTGGGCTTGCTGGGCTGGTACGAGGATGAGCTGGCTTTATTATAAAATGAACAGAATCACTGATTCTCCTGGGAAGAAGGCACTGTACCAGGAAAGAACAAAGGTTTCTTGATTCCCTTCTATGCTGGGTGTTGGGGAGAAGCAAATTTTTTTAAAAAATATTTATTTATTTAGGCTGCACCAAGTCTTAGTTGTGGCATGCGGGATCTTTAGTTGTGGCATGCGAACACTTAGCTTTGGTGTGCGGGATCTAGTTCCCTAACCAGGGATCGAACCCAGGCCCCCTGCATTGGGAGCGTGGAGTCTTACCCACTGGACCACCAGGGAAGTCCCGAGAAGCAAATTCTTGACAACTGCTTGTCTAGGGAGGGGGTGAGCACGCTACTGCCCCCCACCAAGGCCAGGGGCCCCTCTCCTTCTTTCTCCCTCCTCTTTTTTTTACTTTCTTGGCACCCTCGGTAGAATGGCTGCCAGACGTTACCCATTTGGAAAAGTACAGCTCAATAGATATGAATCAGCTTGGGCAGGTGAAAAATGATTCACTTCCAAGCAAGTTGATTTAGTTCAGGTTGTCCCATCTGAATCTTTTTCTCCCTTTTAATTAAATGATGATTGGTCTCAGTGGTGAGAGGGAAGAGCCTGAATTTAATGTCTGTGTTTGTGGAAAGCTGGGGACAATGTGGATAAGGGGGGATGTATTCCTGTTGGCAAAGAACTAATACCGGCGTGGAATGGGCAGGGGCGCTGGGGATTCTGGCACCTTTGGGGCTGTGTTGTGCAGCCTGGGGACTACGGGCCAGAACTCTGCCTTCACCCTGTTTCTCACCTGAACCCTGGTTAATGGTGCCCATTCCTGACTTGTCTCCAGGGAGTGCACGAGGACTGCAGCTTAATTAACTTCCTAGACACAGCTCTTGACTCACTGGGCACAGTGCCTGGCACAGTTAGGGCTGGGGAGAGGCGCCTCATCACTGCTGTCACTCAGATTCAAGCCTGCATGCTGCTGGTGGTGCTGACTTCTGCTGCAAAATTCCCCAGATACGTTTCTGCGCTGGACTGGTTTGCCAAATCCCTTACGTTTCCTGTGTCTTGTGGCAGCTTAGCTCCTCAAGCCCCTGGGCAGATGAGCCTGAGAACCCTGATTGTCTACCCTCCCTCCCCCAACGACATGCTGTGCCACTGCCTCTTCATGTGGTCACTGGCAGTGACCCGGGAGCACCCGTGTAGACCAGGGCTGTACTTGGTATAGTGATAGCTGCGACCGACTGAATGTCCACCAGGTGCCAGGCACTGTATCTCATTTGGTTTCCTCAGTGACCCTCTGAAATGATTGGTAATGTCCCCATTTTACTGATGAGAAAATGGAGGCTCAGAGAAGCAAGGTGCCCAAGGTCATAGCTATGAGTTAAGTGGCCAGAGTTAGGATTCAAGCACAGGCCTGACATTGAAGCCCATGCTCCTTCTAGTAAACAACAATGCCTCCTCTGGTAAAAGGGCCTAGTCAGCAACAGATGCACTAGGTTGTCTCCTTGGTGGGCCTTTGCTAGGTGCTGAGGGCTTAATACACACTGTGGGGCTGAAACAGTCCTCCTCTCTCGCCAGGGTCTCTGTGCCTTCCCCACATTCACGACGGCACCATAACCCCCCTCCTGGTTGCTAATAAGGCAGAGAGAGAATAAACCCAGGCAAATGAGGTGGACTGCTATTCCTAGGGATTAGAGTTCCAGGAGGGATAAATACAAGTGGTTCTCTGCAGAAGTATAAATCAGGAAGACTTTACACGGGAGTAGAGTGAGACACGTTTTGGGGCTAAGTAAGGCAGCAACTGAGTGGATTCCCCCATATTCACTTCCCGTGTGCCACAGGCCCTTTACTCCTGGCAACTTGCAGCTCAAGGAGGAAGGGAAGCCCCATTCAAAGCCCTGGACACTCCCTGAGGGTCAGTTTTTGGTTCAAGAAGGCCTTTACCTTGTGCCATCTTTCTGCCAAATTAAACCAAAAGGAGACCCTCAGGTATGAGTGCCCTGGGCCATACTTCAGTTCTCAGCGGGTATCCTTCCTTTCTTTTTTTAAAAATTTATTTATTTTATTTTTTGTTGCTGAGCACGGGCTTTCTCTAGTTGTGGCGAGCGGGGGCTACTCTTCGTTGCGGTGCACGGGCTTCTCTCATTGCGGTGGCTTCTCTTGTTGCGAAGCACGGGCTCTAGGCGCGTGGGCTTCAGTAGTTGTGGCATGCGGGATCGGTAGTTGTGGCTCACGGGCTCTAGAGCGCAGGCTCAGTAGTTGTGGCGCACGGGCTTAGTTGCTCTGCGGCATGTGGGATCTTCCCGGGCCAGGGCTCGAACCCGTGTCCCCTGCATTAGCAGGCGGATTCTTAACCACTGTGCCACCAGGGAAGCCCCCTTCCTAACTTTCTTGCTCACTTCCTTTCCCCAGGTGTTGACTTTAAGATGAAGACCATAGAGGTAGATGGCATCAAAGTGCGGATACAGATTTGGTGAGTTGGGTAGGAGGAGAGGACCTGGGGCTCTCCCTAGCTGCCACTGCCACGTGTAAAATCCCAAGGCTTCATCTGGAGTAACTGGCCACCTCTTCAAAGGAGAGAAGCAGAAGTCTCAAAGCCCACCTCCTGCTCCCATGAGCCTTAATCTCTCATCTCTGTGGCTCCCGAGATCTTAGTTCCCCGACCAGGGATTAAATCCAGGCCCTTGGCACTGAAAGCGCGGAGTCCTAACCACTGAACTGCCAGGGAGTTCCCTCTCATCTCTTTCTTAAGAAACTTATGGGACTGACCGCAAGTCACCAAAAAGCAAGAATTAGAAGGAATTGGCAAACTAAGCACTGCGGGTTTGTCTTCGAATAAAACTTTTCCCTTGGGCCGTGCTGCCCTGCATAGCACTGAGGTAGGATTCCAAAGAGGGAGGGCTACGCCCCATCCTTACGGTGGGAGTTCCTGGTCGGAGTTCCTCACTACAGCACAGTGCAGTTCCCATAAGTAGCCACAGGGGGCCGCTATGGCTCTCTGGCCTGTTGCTCCTGGAAGCATTGCCTTTCCAGCATTTGGAGCGGCCTCCCAATTTCAGAGTGGTATGGGCATTGCCTGCAGAGGTCCCAGAGGGACTGGAGATGGAGCAGTCCCACCGGTCTGGACACAATGGCCAAATCCTAGAGACAGTTATCCAAGACCCAGTTATGGTTGTGGCTCCTAGTGCAGATACAGTTGACAAGGACCCACAAGCCCTGTCAGCACCTATGACCAGCCCTCTCTGCTGCAGAGTCAGATACGTTTGGATGCCCTCGGGGACCAAAGCTCCACTGATTTTTCACCCTGCAGCTCTCCAGTTTCTCCTGCAAAGGCACAGGGTCTCCCAGCTCCCGTTCCTCCCCTCCCCACCTGCTTCCATGGTCCCTGCTCTTCTGAAGGGCTGGCTTTCTATTGCAGGGACACAGCGGGGCAGGAGAGATATCAGACCATCACAAAGCAGTACTATCGACGGGCCCAGGTGAGCCACTATTTTCAGGGTTTAGAGGTGGGATGCTGCCACCCACACTCCTGGCTCTGGGCGTTTGAGATATTTGTGCCACTCATCCCCCAATGGGCCCTCGGATTGCCTGCTGGGGAGTGAGGGGGGTGGGCTCAGGGCGGTCTTTCAGTCGTTCACTGATCATTCATTCATCAGCTACTCTCTGAGCACTCACTACTGGCAGGTCCCCACCCTCACCCTCAACTTCCACCCTCCTCCCCGGGCCAAAGACCACATCGAAGTCTTGGTGCCTTTCTGCCTCAGAGAGCTCTGTGATGAGCCTAGGAAGCAACAGCTTTGGGGGTCTGAGAGAGAAGGAGACTTTTCTGGGTGCTGAGGGATCTTCATTGTGCTAAGCAGGAGAAGGGAGATTGGGACCCAGCATTTAAGGTACCACACCCGATTCTGACCCCATGACTGTGCACTGTCTCTGTGTGCATGTACCTGCCCCATCTCTCTCTCCTTCTCTCTCTCAGGGAATATTTTTAGTCTACGACATTAGCAGCGAGCGCTCTTACCAGCACATCATGAAGTGGGTCAGTGATGTGGATGAGGTAGGATGTGCTGCCTCACTCTTGGGGGTGGGGAAGGGCACCTCAGGGGGGAAAGCAAGGTGAAGGCCACATGGGAAGGGCTGAAGCTATCAGGGTTGGTGAGCAAACACTACCAGGAACCCTTGCCTTCTGCAGCCCCGGATCAAGACCTCTGGGTGAGTAAGACATGAGGAAGAAGCCCAAGCAGCCATGCCCTCCATACTCTGTACCCTGCCAGGCCGCCATGGCTGTGTCTTCCCCTGAAATGAATCAGGACAGAGCCTACGCTGTGAACAGCTTCCTTCCTGAAATGTCAGGGCCAGGTGGAATTGCGAGACTGGGGTTCCAGTCCTGGCTTTGCCACCACAGTTGCGGAGCCCTGGGCAAGCCATTTGAACTCTGAGTCCCCAGTTCTTCATCTGTGGAGTGAGGGGCTGGACTTAAGTCCAATGTCCTTTCCAGTTGCCCAACCCGAGGAAGCATCAGTGTCTTCTACCCTCAACAGTCCCCGTGACATCCCTCTGGGACCCCTGGGGTCAGCCATGGTACTTGGGAGAGCCTGGCACCTGCACCCAGTCAGCCCACTCTGTCCCTAGGGCTCTTAACTTTGCTGCTGGTGTGGAAGCCAGTGTAGGCTATATGGGTGGGGAGATTGGGGGAAAGGCAGCACTCACTGGCAGTTCTGTCTGTCCTTTGTCCCTAGTATGCACCAGAAGGTGTCCAGAAGATCCTTATAGGGAATAAGGCTGATGAAGAGCAGAAACGGCAGGTGGGAAGAGAGCAAGGGCAGCAGGTAAGTGGGAGTGAGCTGGCTGAATCCATCCCTTGGGTTTTTGGCTGGCTTCCTGGGCCAGGCCTGAGAACTGGGACCCAGGGTTCTATCACCATCATCAGACACCCCCCCTACCTCCACAGTAGCCTAAGGCACTGGCTGAATTGCCATCCTTGAGAGTTTGCTTTCTGTCCTTTAGGACAGTGATTTGGGGTCCATCCTGAAACAAAGACCTCTCCCAGCTCCAAGGCCCCCAAAGCAGGATTACCTCTGCCTAAGAGCCCACCCTGGTTAGTGCGGAGGAGGGACTTCAAGTCGCTCCCTTCTCCTCTAGCAGTATCCAGGCATAGCTTCTGTCCTACAGTCATCCCACCTCTCCACACCCACCCCCTGTCCTCCTTACACTTGAAAAGAGGTAGGAAGGGAAATGAAGGCATGAAGGGCCCACATTCGGAGAAGCCATGGCGGCAGAGAGGGTAGGAGGATGGTTTTGAGGGAATGTCCAAGCACACAGGGAGACCGTCCTCCCAGAGAACAGAAAGAAAGATGGGTACCACTGAGGCCAGAGTCACCCACTTACTCTGAGGGCCTCAAGAGTTTTTCCTCTCCCTCTTCAGTCAATAGCAGCCCATTAGCACTTGAAATAAAATTGTTTTTTAGTATAAAAAATAATACATGGTCATGGAACATTTCGAAAATAGAGGCCAACTCCTACTAGAACGTTCGTTATTTGTTGAGTACTGTATGTGTGGCCCTGTGCTAAGCAAGTGCTTACAGATGCATGACCCCATTTAACCCTTCCACAGCCTTGGTTGATAGATGCTCTCGTCCCCTTTGAACAGATGACGAAGCTGGGGCTTAGAGGGAAGAAGTAACTTGTCTAAGGTCATACGCTCTTAAGTGACGGCACTGGTATTCCAGCCTGGGTCTGTTTGACCTCAAAGCCCATGCTTTTCACTAGTTTGTCACAATAATTTTGTGTCTCTGGCCCCTGCCACGTGATGTGTGTGTGTTGGGTGTATGTGTGTGCCTGTGTGTAGGTGGGCAGGGGTGGGTGCATTTGTGGAGCATCGTCTCCCATTCTCTGCTAGCCTGTGTCTTAGGAAGTCCTAGTCTCATCTGAGAGGTTGTCTACTCTGAGAAACTGTCACACGACACAGCACGGGCCCTGAGTGCAGTGGCAGGAAGGATGCACCAGGTGCTGCGGGCACCTCCCTTCCCTTAGCGACTCCCTTTCAGGAATGTTCTTCTCTTGCAGCTGGCTAAAGAGTATGGCATGGAC
The DNA here is from genome assembly GCF_028021215.1 of Eschrichtius robustus. Taxonomy (NCBI): domain Eukaryota; kingdom Metazoa; phylum Chordata; class Mammalia; order Artiodactyla; family Eschrichtiidae; genus Eschrichtius; species Eschrichtius robustus. The sequence continues at coordinate 36,745,321 of NC_090824.1, forward strand.
TTCTATGAAACAAGTGCCTGCACCAACCTCAACATTAAAGAGGTGAGTCCCGTCTCTTGAGCTGGGTCCAGCGAGGCGGGGAGGCGAGAGGACGAGGCAGCAGAGCAGCTGAGAGCAGATGAGCCCCACCCAGGGCGGGCAGCCACAGGGGTGCCGGGAAGAGGGGAGACCTGGACTAACTGCGCTCCTTGCTCTTCCAGTCCTTCACGCGCCTGACCGAGCTGGTGCTGCAGGCCCACAGGAAGGAGCTGGAAGGTCTGCGGACACCCGCCAGCAATGAGCTAGCCCTGGCGGAGCTGGAGGAGGATGAGGGCAAACCCGAGGGCCCGGAGAACTCTTCGAAACCCTGCTGGTGCTGAGCATCTTGCGCGGAGCGCCCCCGCCCCGCACAGTCCCCTCTCCCCGCAGGAGGGCTGCGGGCACACGGGGAGCCTGGGCTTTGCCCCGCTTCTCTTCTCCTTCGGGTGACCCTGTGGAGTCTCGGCCGCTGCTCCTCCCCCTGCCTGGCTCCGGGGAGCAGCTCCTCTGTCCTGTCCGAGCAGCCTCGCCCCCCTCCCCCCGCCCTCCCCCCGGGATGGCCCCCTCCAGCCTGTTTCCCCAGCCACAGGCCTGCCTCGAGCCCCTGATGTGCTACGAGCACCGCCTCACTACCCTGAGGTCCCAGGCGATGGCCCAGTCCGGAGTCAAGGCCACTGGAGGTTCCTTCTCTCTCAGTGCATCTGGTCTCCTCTCCGCTTCTCCTCGCTTCTTCCCACCTCTCTTTCTGTCCCTTCCCCTCAGCTGTGTTCCTATCAGAGGCCTCCCCCCGCCCCCCACGTGTCCCGTGTGGCTGCTGGTACAGCACCTCTCAATGCCTCCCTCTTTGCCGGGCCGAGGGAGTGGACTCAGGCTCAGGGGCACGTTCCCTGCTCTGCTCCGGGAGAAGCCCCACCCCGCTTTGTGGGAAAGTCTTCCCGTCCTTTCCTCCCCACCGCCCCTTCTTGTGCCATGGGCCTGCCTCCCCGGCGACCGGGGAAAGAGGAACGGCAAGAGAGGAAGGAAGGCCCAAACTGGTGGTCCCCACGCCTGGGGCTGTCCTACCTCCCGTCCCCAGCTTCCGCTGCACTTGGCTGCCTGCCCTCCTGCCTCTTGGGGGAACTGAGCTTCAGAGAAGAAAAAAAATGATGAGGGGTGGCAGGGATAAAAAGTCACCTCCATTCTCTTACCTGCCGTGCAGCGTGTGCACTATTTCTCCCTGCCCCCGGGCTCCCGAATTTAAAGATGTGGACCAAGGCCTGAGGGCACTGCAGGGGCAAGGAGAGCCCCGGGGCCAACCACACACTCCGGGAAGGGGAGTGTTTGGAAGTGAAGGACCAGCTCCTATATATCAGGTTAAGAGCCGGGACAGCAGTTTGCAAACCAGAGGGGAATTCGGCAGCAGCAGGGATTCCTGGGCCCCATCTTCCATTTCTTATGTAAGATGGGCATCTCCCCACCACCCTGGCAGGTGAGAGGTGACAGAACCACGATGGTGGTCTTTCACCGAGCCCAGCCTTCCGCTCTCAAGGTTTTCCCGAGACCCAAAGTTTGTGGGAGAAGGGCAGGGAGCTCATGGGCAGAAAGCAGGCAAGCCCTGGGTAGGAACGCTCGGTGCTGTTCCCTTCAGCCTTCAAGACCAAGTGCTCATCTTGTTCCTCTAGCTCCTGACTCAGAGGCCTGAGGGTTTGCCAACGGCACTGTGGCTACAGGTGGAGGGAAGCGGACTCCCTCCTCCAGGGCCCTTTGTTTCAGGAAGAAGTTTCTTTAACCCCTTATGGTCCAAGAGTCGTTTGCAGGAGGCCCTTTAAGGAGGGAACAAGTCAGTTACCAGCCCTAGTAGGGTTCCTCCCCACCTTCCCAAGATGGGAGAAGCCTAGGGAGGAAGATCGGTCTTAAGCTGCATTGCATGGCTGGCACTGGAGTGAAAACAAAACTGGGCATTGAACATTCACTAATTAAGGACTAAAATCCAGGACACACACACACGTGAAGGATTAAGAACCCCACTTCCTTACTCCTCTGAAAAAATGGGTGGGGGATGAAATCGCCAAACCTTTCCTCCGACTCTTATCAAATCAGGAGAGGGCGGGAGAGGGTAGCTCAGGATGAAGGAATGGGGGATGGGTTATCATAGTGGAAGGAAAAGGAAGGCAGGAATAGTTATAAATCGTCGGCTAATGAGAAATGTAAAGAGCTGACTCTTTAGGACTAAGTCACGACTACAGCTGAGGATGTTTCCTTGAGGACTAACTCCTCAGGTGTTAAAACATGCAGCATCACTCTGGGGTGGGGAGGTCAGCAGTGCCAACCCTCGGTGTGCCCTTAGCCAGGGACTCGAGGGAGGGGAAGTTATACTGGCCATTGGCTCCAACCTGTGGTCAGTGTCGCTGCTTTCCCTGAAGATCTGGCCGAGCACCATTGCCTTTCTCTCCTAGCCCCCTTGGGGAAGAGGGACTATATTTTTACTGTACCCTAGGGGTTCTGGAAGGGAAAATTTGGGATTAGGATTCTATGGCCTGAGAAGCCCCATCCATAAGGGCCACAGCTGGGGAGAGGTATGGGGCAGGAGGGGGGGGGTGGGATTTTAGGGTGCAGCTATGCTCATGAGGTACCAGAATCAGCCTCTCACCCCTAAACTTCAGTCCTGGAGGTAGCCTGGGACCTGGCCTTAGACTGTTGAGCAGGTGCGCCTGCCTGTTGGCTCCTCACCACCTTTGCACCTGTCGTCTTGAGGCTCGGCACAGCCCCAGGCTCTCCACCTGCTCCTGAGCCCCACCATCTCCCTGTGACGGGTAAACTTCGTGTGCTGTGTCTCGGGTCCAGGATATGAATTGTGAGCAGGGTTCATCTATTTTAAACACAGATGTTTACAAAATAAAGAATATTTCAAGTCACAGGTGTGACTGCCTGTGTGACTCCCTGGGAGTAGATCTCACTGGGACCCTGGCAGTTCAGGGGGAGGGAGAGAGGCAGTGCTGGTAGAAGAGGTTACAGAATCCTAAAGCAACAGCAGAAGAATGACAATGGAAACAGCAAACGTCTTCCGCTTGGTGCCTCTCCTAATGCCACCTGCAGGGGAGCCCCAAGCAAAGCCCCCATTGCTCGGCAGTGGGCTCCCATTGCGGAAATAAGATTGAGTAGAGTCATTGGGGAGATGCTGAATATCTATGTCTGAGGGTGTCTTTAAAACCAAGAAGGTTCTCATCTGCTTGGAATGTAACAGAAACAGGTCTTCCTGAAGGCATGAGGTGGGATTAAGTAATCTTTCAGAAGTTCATCCTAGCCCTGTGCTTGGATACCCCAAGGGAACAAGGCAGTCTAGAATCTTGGGGTCTGGGGACTGTTGAATACTATTACTCTGGGGTCCGGAGTTGATGGAAGAGGCAGAGAATGTTTGGAAGTAAAGATAAAATGAAGAAGGAAGGAGTAAAACAAGGCAGGGCAACGGTAGCCTAAGATCTTAACCTGCATTTTCCAATTTACAGAGAACTTGTAATGCTTTATCTCCTTTATTGGAACAATCAGACAATCACGGCTGTGTGAGATAAGGAAGGTGATTATCTTTATCCAAGTTGGACAGATAAGGAAACAGGTGCCTAGGGGCCCCAAGGAACAGTGGCAGAGTCAAGGCTTAAAAGGAACAACCAGAATTGAAATCTCCAGAGGGGAAAGCTTGGCATCTCTATTTAGAAAAATCTCTACATGCAATTCTCATTTGCAGCCAGAATTGAGAACCATTGACCTAGGCTTTCTGGCTACTAAGCCAGTGAACTTTCCAGAACATCTACTGTCCCTGTGGAAAGCCATGTTAGTGCGTGTACAAAGTTACAAGCTTCTGGAAAGTAGGCCAGTTTGAGGTAACGCTGGAAACAAAGAGGTATTTTAGGAGAGCTTCATCAATTGTGTTCAATCGTGAAAGGTGAGAAGCTGGGTGACTCAAGGTGTCCTAGGTTGCCCCTGGAGAAAAGGGATGTTGTGTACCTAAGGAAGACGGCACCTCCACTCCTCAGTTCAGGAACTTCCATGGTCTTCCTGGAGAGGGGTCCCAGAAGGGCAGCCAGTAAGAGGCATCTGGAAGCCCAGAGAGTACTAGGGAAGTGGTAGGCATGCAGGTGAATCTGGCAAGTTCATGTTAAGAGTTTAGCCCATTATCAAGGCCAAGTTCTTGGCTCAGTGGCTTAGGAGGCGTTTATTTGCTTTTTCTAGCAACTCCACCCAGCCTCAGCAGGGGACACACTTCTCTCTGCGTTTCCTGCCACCTCTTCTAGTGGCAAAAGATTCCATTCCCACTTAGGTAATGGAGGCTTTTTTGTAGGGAACAGCCAGTTAAGATGTATGGATTCCCGTGTTGCTATAAACAGCCATGAACAGGCTACAGAACAGAAAACCTGGGTACTTCCTGGAAAGTACTTCCTCCATCTTCTCAACAAATCAGATTCTCAAGACCAGCTGCTCCCCAACCTGGCTTATTCTTTGTTCTAGGAGACAGTTCCCAATGGACACATACCTGTGAAAACCTCTCTAGTAAACAACTGCATTGTTATTGAAATTTCGCTCTAAAATCCCAAAGCCAGGTAAAGCCTAATAGCCAGCTTTAAAGATGGAGAAATCCAGGCATTAAAAACAAAAAACAAAAAAACAAAGAAAACCCCCCTGATTTCTTGCACTGGTGGGTGTTTGGAAGAATGAAGTGAAGCATTAGGTCTTTTTAGTTTCTGTGGGCTTCCAGTGCTGTGCTCCCATGATAGCTCTTAGCAGGTCCCCAGATGTCCTGCAACACATTGCATGCTGGTGTTGAAAACATCGTGAGTGGCCTAGCTGGGTCTAGAACCGTAGCAGCTTTGACTCCCTGCACACTTCCTTCTGTGGGGAATGACCAGCGCAAGCCCCTCTGAGAAGTCTTTGGGACTGAGTCTTTGTCTGATAAGAGGTAGGGGCATCCATCCCCTCTGAGTTTACCCACCTGCTCTGTGACTCCTCTCTGTTATCCCAGCCACAACCAACTGCATCCTCATGACCCTGTGGAGGTGGGGGGTGGGGTATTAGAGGAGATGGTACAGCACAGGGGCAAGGGCAGATGTGCTCTCCAGGACAAGTACCATCACCCACTGAGAGACTTTTCAAGACAAACACAGCTTCCCCTCTTCAGACTGGTGCAAGCTGAGGCACTGAAAGCCATTATTTTAGAAAACCACACACCGTCCTCCTAACGGTCCCTTTGATTTTGTGCTTGTGGAAAGTAAGAGCCAAAGAGAGAAATGTGAACAGTTACATATATATTTTAGTTGTAGTCTGAGTCAAGGGGACATGCGCCCAATCCTCTTCCTCATCCTTCAGCCCTCGGCAGACCCTGACCTCTCAATTGCACAATTCAGAGCTCGGCACTCAGCAGGCACTCAATAACTGTCTGTGCCAAGTGAGAACAATTTCTTGGGGCAAGTAGGAGTCAATCTTGCATCCCTCCCTGCCTTTTTTCCTCCCCGTCCAACCTTTGGGGCTCTGGTTTCCTGCAAGCAGTGAATTATTAATGTCTGCTCAGAGATATCACATTGGCCCTTCCTAGGTTGCCAACCGGGTGGAGCAGGGAGGTGGCTTTGTTCAGAGTCTGTAAATAGGAGCGACCTTCTTGCTCAAACAGCAGTTACAGGTAGGTGACTGTTTTTGCTAAGTCATCCTGGGGATGCTCAAAGTCCCATTGTGATATCCTTCCTGGCTCCTCCTTCCTCCCCGCCCCTTTAATAGACCCTTAAGTGGGCTCACACTGCTCTGCCGCTCACTCTGCACTCCCACCATGGCTTACATTGCCAAGTCCTTCTACGACCTCAGTGCTATCAGCCTGGATGGGGAGAAGGTAGATTTCAATACATTCCGAGGCAGGGCAGTGTTGATTGAGAACGTGGCCTCGCTCTGAGGCACAACCACCCGGGACTTCACCCAACTCAACGAGCTGCAATGCCGCTTTCCCAGACGCCTGGTGGTTCTTGGCTTCCCTTGCAACCAATTTGGACATCAGGTGAGACGTCCCTGGTATTGTACCCAAGGAGTTGGGTTGCTGCAGCTCCAGTGGGCTAAAGAGAGGGGGAGGACGACTCTGTGTGTTGGAGTGTCTTGAATCATGGGGTATGTTTGGTTAATCTAGGTTTTTAGGTGCATGCGAGTACCAGGGAGAAGTCAGTATGATTCTGTCTGTGATAGAACACCAAACGTATGGATTTTTATGGTTTCTTGTCTTCCCACTACACTCCATGAGGGCTGGTACCAGGTCTGTTTTTCTCTCCATTGTGTCCTCAGTGCCTGGGTATAGAAGGCACTCATTAAATGTTTGTTGAATGAATGACTGGAGGAAATAGAAGATCAAGAATCAAACTAGGATTGAACTGACTCAGGAGACCTTCATTTTCACTAGATTTGATTCTGCTATCTAATACCTCTGTGCCCCAGGAAGAGTCACTCAATTTTTCTGTTTTGGTTTCCTCTTCTATAAACTAGGGATAATACCACTTATCTGATAGGATTATTATGAGGTTGTGGGGATAAGAGCTACAAAAGTAACTTGAAAAGTATAGAGTAATATGCAAATGCAAGCAACTTTACTATTTAGATTGAAAGGTTTTGTTTGTTTGTTTAAAATCAGCCAAGTGGAGAGTGAATTTGGGGGAAGGCAAAAGGGTTTGCAAAGTGTACGTGTCTCCTCTGGGCATCACACGTACCTCTCTGTCCCTGATTAATGGGTCAAGTTGTTATAGATCTTCAGCCCGCACACCTCAAGTTATCTTTTAGGGATTCTTATATTTTCACTTAGGATTTTAATAGCACAAGCAGGCAGAATGTCCTCCAATTATAATCCCTTGGGTTCAGTTCACAGTGGCATGAAGGCAAGGAAGAGATTATCAGAGACATAGGCAGGAAGGCTAAAATGTCATTGGCTGTGACAAACCTGAGCCCAAACCATGAGTGCTCTCACTGTTCCTTCCCTGCCTCAGTTCTGTTTCTAGGCTTGGCCAGGGCAAGAGAGACAGAAAGGGTAAAACTTCTTCAGAGGTGTCTCTCTGGCCCTAGAGATGCCTCCTTCCATCACTTCAGGCCAGCCAGTTGCTGGAGGGAATCTGTAACCTACCAGTAGCCAGCAGGCCTTTTGATTAGGAGATAAGATGTCTAATAGCCATCAACTCTGGGCTCAAGATGTCATGATGGCCTGGAACTGACTGTACTAATTGGTTCTAGTAGGTCAGAGGCACGAACTTCTTCCCCTGAGGGAGATATATGACTCTTAGACTTGGCGGATGGGGGTGGAAAATAAGGGTTTCCATGGGTCTTTGCGGGCTGTCAGGGGTGGGGAATGCTAAGTGGGGATAGGACAGTGCTGGCAGCGGGGAGGAAAGACAGGCAACAGGTTGAGATCTAAAGCATCCTAGCTGAGTACAGCAAGTGAGCGTGAGGTGCAGGAAGCTAAGTGAAAGGAACGATAATTACACATTCACAACTTTTGGTCCTTAAGCACTTATTTCCGTAACTTCCCCTTCCGCTGGCCTATTCCAGAACACTAAACCTTCAATCCTATTTAATTCATGCCTGTTGGTCACGAAGTAATTCCGTTTACAGTACGTTCATTGTTGTCTCTAACCTACTTTGCCTTTATGGCACCTGAAAACTAGTCTTCCTTGGATGGGGTTTTCCTTCATCAAAGCTTCCTCCTACTTGTACTGCAGATCTAGGACAAGATGAAAGGAAGAAGCTATAAATCCCATTCTTCTAGACCTCAATTTCACCTTTAGTTTGAGGAGCTGAGGAGGGCAGAGGCCAAGGCTAGATTCAACACTCAGAGGTAATTAGAAGAAAGACAGGCAAGACCAGGGCAAAAGGAAAGGGAAGGTGGTGGCAGGGTGTGTGTGTGTGTGTGCGTGTGTGTGGTGTGTGTGTGTGTGTGTGTGTGTGTAGGCATGTATGTGTGGGTGCGTAAGTGGAAGGAGGGTTCTAGGCAGTATGACCTGAGCCTCCTTTCCCTTTCTTTCTACTGCCCAGAACTCAAGTTTCCTTGAAGCTTCAGACAGATACCCTAAGCATTGCTCAGGGTAGATCGGGGAGAGAAGTGACAGCTCAAAAGTGCTAAATCTTTCAGTACAAGAACAGCCAAGCTAGGGTCTGTGAGAACTTTCAGAAATGGCCTAGCAATAGAAATGGCCATCAGACAATAGCTGTGAGAGGGAAAACTCCGAGTCAAGAGTAGGGCAAAGCGAATGAAGAAGGAAAGAGAAGCAAGCTGGGGGTGGGGGTACGCGGGGCGGATATACATAATAGAAAGAATGATCCTGGGGAGTACAGGAGGGTGACTTTGTAGATCCTTCATCTCTTGCGTTTCCCAAGCTCTTTGTCTCTTTCCTCCCCCAGGAGAACTGTCAGAATGAGGAGATCCTGAACAGCCTCAAGTACGTCCGCCCTGGGGGTGGATTCCAGCCCACCTTTACCCTTATCCAAAAGTGTGACGTGAATGGTCAGAATGAGCATCCTGTCTTCACCTACCTGAAGGATAAGCTCCCCTACCCTTACGACGACCCGTTTTCCCTCATGACCGATCCCAAGTTCATCATTTGGAGCCCAGTGCACCGCTCAGACGTGTCTTGGAACTTTGAGAAGTTCCTCATCGGGCCAGAGGGGGAACCCTTTCGGCGCTACAGCCGCACCTTCCCAACCATCAACATCGAGCCCGACATCAAGCGCCTCCTCAAAGTTGCCATATAAACACCAGCAGATCTCCTACTTCCTCCTGCCCCTGAGTGTCTTTCCTGAGCATTCAGTGTGCCCTCAGGAGACTCTGCTGGGCCCAGGCTTTCCCTTCAGATCAGTTCCCTTCATTGAATAGCCTTACCTTTCTGGTCTGCCTGTTTCCTTTCCTCCCCCCCAAACTTCTGGTTGGTGATTCAACCTGGGGCTCCAAGACGGGTGGGCTCTGAGCTTTCACAGAATGATGGCACCTTCCTAAATCTGTTATGGGAGGTGTCTGAGAAGTGTGAGGGTCCGGAGCCAGCCTGCTGGCTGAGTCCAATAAAGGGCGGGTGTGGAAACGGCCAGACTGTGTCTCTTCCTTGACCGAGGTGGGAGGGATGGCATAAAACTGCAGGTGGGACTGAGGGGCTGGCAGCACACAAAGGCTGAGGAGAGGGAGGCTCTGATCGAGGGGACACTCCAATTACTGTCTGGAAAGCAGGCTCAGGTCAAGGTCTGGGTGGCAGGCGGAGTTTTGGGAAATGTGAATTGTATTATTACTTTATGGCTCTTCTTCAGAACTGGGGAAAGGAGGTGATAACGAGGAGAAAGGGGAAGAAAAGTGGAGGAAGCACTGGGAAGTTAGTTAGAGGATTCCAGTCAGGAAGATGTCACTCTCACTGTGGGTACTGGGCTGACTAAATGTTACCTGCACCTTGAGAAGCTGAATTTGGTCCACTTTAATGACAGCAAGGGCGTGGAGGGTACAGTTAATGGGAACACAAAGAGTACTTTACCCATTTCCTGATCACCTTGTGGAGTAACGTTTGTTTTGGATCCTTTGTTAGACTGACTCTCCCTCTTTTTTAAAGTTCACATTCCACCCTTGTCTTTCTTACACTCACAAATTCACAAATGCAGGAACAAGACAGACAAGTTTAGGCATGAATGACTGGTTTCACTTCTTTTTCCATGAGGGTGGGGATGTGAGAGGGCCTCCCTTCAGACAGTCAGACTGTTTATAACCCGCCAACACGGCAGCTGTTCTCTGTGAGAACAGAGTTCTGCCGAATGGCTTTGAAGGACGGTGCCCCAGAATCCTCACCTAGTACAGGCATACTCAAAAGCACCACCAAGACAAGGTCCTATCAGATGCTCTAGAAAAGACACCAGCTGACAGGCCACTGCCCTTTGACTTTGTCCCACAAACCTCTTCCTGGAAACTTCTCATTTTGCCCTTCCTTCTTTGACCACTAGATGGAATATTTTACTTCTCTTCATTGAAGCCCTGAAGGGACAGTTCTCCAAACTGGACACACAGCTTGAGAACCCCAATGCTGAGGGGAAAATGCTGAGGGATGTTCCCCGTAACTGTTTTCTAAGCACTTGCATCATTTGAGAAGTAAATGTGGAACAGAGGTTAAGGGTCCCTACTGTCTGACCGTCTACTAAAGCTATGTCATCAGTGGTGCTTTATTTCAAAACGGTAACCTGAGTGGTATAGTGGGAATCCCCTGGCATCCTTCTGCAGACTCTCTGCTAAATTAAGGCCATCCTTAATTTGACTCTTGAGAACTCAAACCCTTCAAGATTCCTACTGTCAGAGCCAAGAGCTGGGGTATGGGTTTGTGGGCAGGACCAAGCATTGATTTTAGAGCAATAACTGCAGAGACAAACTGCTTCCCTGAAGAAATAAAATCAGAATTCATGTGGGATGCTAGCATGATTTGTTCATCATCTTTACAGTGCTATTGCCTGTTATGATGTCTAACAGCAGTGCCAGCTATCCTGGATGCTGGTATTATGGCACAGGCAACTTAGGGCCTGATATGCCAGAACAATGTGTTGGGTCTTCCCCATGAGGCTCAAGTTGAGAGAATTATTTAGAGACTCCCAAAGGAATGGGAATTACAGTATAAGTGACTCTGCAGAGAGAGTCAGAAAGGGCCTTAATGCTAGGAAGAGGGCTCGTCACTTGGTCAGGGAAATGCTGTTTGCTTCAGAAATGAGAAATTGTTTCCTTTTCTTTATTCCTCATCTTGTTGGTCCCCTTTACCTCCTCAGAAATATCAGCTTATGGTCATAAACAGACAAGGCAAAGCTTAATATAATCACCTACTTTCCTAGATAAACAATCTTTTAATCAAATTTCCCTAGGGGCACTCAGGAAGTAAGGAGAAGTCCCATAAACAAGCTTTCCCAGAAGTGCTGAGATAATGCTACTCGATTTAGAGGAGGGACAGAAGGAATCATTCCTCTGAGGGCTCTTACAAAAAATATGGCTTGGAATAAGTGATTTAGGGGGCCAAGATACAAACAAGACTGAAACTGATGATTATTTCCATGACTATGTTCCCACCGTTGCCATCTCCTTAGTTTAAGGAACACTGAGCCAAACCCTTATTGGTGATTTCAAATCTGGTGATTTCTTATAATCACCATTACAACCATCATCCAAATTACCATATACTATACGCCCACACTGCATTAAGTACTTTCTATATGCTAGGTTATTTAATCCTCATACTGACCCTGAGGAATTTTCATCTCTATTTAAAGAGAAGGTAATTGAGCAAGACACTTTTCAGGGACAAAGGGCTAGTGAGGGGCAGAGTTGAAAGTTAAACCCAGGTCAGTCTGACTCCAAAGCTTCTACTATTAACCACAACACAATAGTGCTTCCTTCTGTCTCAGAGTTTCTGCATTAAGACCGCTGACAGCTGCCTGTCCACAGCACTGTATGACCTAATGACATTTTCACTTACATTTTATCATTTGATTTTAAAACTCCGTGAAGGAGGCATGATTATGTCTGTTTTTCCATTGAAGAAAACAAGGTACTGATAGAACGACTTGCCCAATGTCCCACCATGAGAAGGTGGCAAAGCTAATTTCAGACCCAGGTCTCTTGATTTCCTTTCTACCCAACCATAGCACATCTCACAATAGAGACTTGTACTACAGTCAAGAAAGATACATTTTAAAACTAAGAGCCTCAAATTCAGTCAAGTAACTTAGCTTTGCTCAGGAAACAGAAGAATGAAAGCGAAAGGATTCTTGTTACACTGAAATAAAGAACAGTGAATGTATACTTCTTACTGATGACTTACAAGTAACAAACCATATCTGGCTCTTCCTAGACTATATCATATGTCAATTAATTAGTACTGGGAGAACCCAAGATCACTTGAGGAAGACAGAGCTAGCTAAAACAACACAACAGCAAACAGGCTGAGCTTTGAACTCCAAGAGCCTAACCAGGTCGACCCCAGACCTGTACATCACGGAGCAGGTAGAGAAAGAATGAGGTGCTAGGACAAGTTCACGTTCCCCACTACACCTACAGGTGATTTCTTCTTGTATCTCAGAAAGGGAAGCAAAGAAGACCAATGCCTTTGCCTGGTTCCCCTTTACTTAAACAGAGAAATATAGATGCAGTAGAACTGAGTTCAAGAGGTCTTTATTCTATTAGATCCATAAAAGAATTCTAGAAGATGATAAAGTATCGCAAAACACAGTACAATGCTGGTTTAATAATAATGAAATATATGGATAGGATCTTATGTTTAAAATTTTTGTAATATATTGTCTAAAACAGATAATTACACATACTGCAAGAGATGAGGATATCAGGAGGGGCATATAAAATCATACTCTTGAGCTCCAAATGACTAAGTTGGAAGCATTAGCAAACTCCATGAAGGGACAATTCAGAAGCTGTAATGGGCTTAGTGCTGCTATTTAAAGTAATGAAACATTTTCTCTGCTTTCTGGATTCATTTCACCAAACGATTTCCTCAGCAGGTCAGATATAGATTTGCAGAAAGTGGAAAGCATTTTCCAGGAATAAAACAACTGATGCTTAAGGAACAGCTGCCTTAACTTTTCTGAATAATAAATCTTGGTCTGACATGCCTAGATTCCTCAGAGTGCTGTCACTGATATCCTCAACCTCTTCCTAACCTTGCTAGACTCTGATACTTCATGTGTACTGAACACTATTACTGAGGGCATCACTGTACTAACTACGTAACCTGGACTAAGTTACTTAACTTCTTTGTGCCTCAGTTTCTCTGGCTCTAAAACTGGGATAACAATAGTACCTACCCTCATGGAATTGTTAATGAGGATTAAACAACTGCTTAAAAAGGCCTTGGCACATAGTAAGTACTCAATAAACCTCAGCTATTATCATTATTCCTGTTACAAAACAAAGCTTTTCCCTGATGTCAACAACTTTGCTCACTCAGTTCAGAACATCTGAGATATGAATAGGAAAAAATTCTGTTTTAATGCCTGACCCTTAAGTTTTGATTTCATAATGAGAAGAACTAACTGAAACCATCTCGTTCTGTCTAGAACTTTATATGCCTTCCAAAGCATTTTATGTTCATTGTTCATTTGGATCTAATAATACTGTGAAGGAAGTATAACATCAATTTATACTAGTCCAATTTTATAGAAAGGGGACAATAAAGTCCAGAATGACACTTTGCTTAATGGTTATACTGCTACCAAGTGGCAGAGGCCTACATGCCAGGTTTTATGACACCCAAGCCAGAATTCTTTCAACTATGCAAGGTAAGATATTCTAAGATCCCTTTGGAGCAATTGAAACCACTCTATTTATATTAACTAAAGTCCACACTTTATTCAGATTTCCCTAGTTTTACCAAATGTTCTCTTTCTGGTGCAGGATCTCATTCAGGATACCACATTACATTTAATAGTCATGCTCTTTTTTGGCTGTGAGAGTTCCTCAGACTTCCTTGTCTGTGATAACCTTGACAGTTTCGAGGAGTATTGGTCAGGTATTTTCCTCCATTGGGATTCCTCTCTCAACTGGGATTTGTCTGAAGTTTTTCTCATGATTAGACTGGGGTTACGGGTTTTGGGGAGGAAGACCACAAAGGCAAAGTGTCATTCTCATCACATCATATCAAGAGTAATGCTATCAACGTGGCTCATCATCAATGATGATAATCTTGATCACCAGGCTAGTGTTTGTCAGGTTTCTCAGTGAACTAAAAGTTAAAGTTACTTTTCCCCCTTTCCATACTATACTCTTTGGAAGGAAGTCACTATGCAAACCCATACTTAAGGAGTGAGGAGTATCTACATACATTATTTGAAATTTTTCTGTGTGGGGGATTTGTCTATTCTCTCCAGTATATGTATTTATTTATTCAGTCATTCATTTATATCAGTATGGACTCATGAATATTTATAGTTTGGTTTATAATCCAATACTACTTTATGTTGTTGCTCAAACTGTTCCAACTTTGGTCTCTGGGAGCTCCTTCAGCTGGCTCTTCTGTCCCTTTGACATACTCCCAATCATTGTGATTTTTCGTTTCAGCACTTCGCTTTTCTGTGGCTCAAGATGCTCCAAGCTCACCCTGTGTATTTACTGCCCCAGTCCTAGACTCAGTCATTTCCCCAAGGAGTCCTAATTCCTTTTATTGGAACCAAGATCTGGGCACTAGATGTGCTTTCCATCCTAGTTATTTTTCAGCCACATAGCTGCTAACAAAGATGCTTCATTCTGGCTGCACTGATGTGCACTGGGAACTTTAGCAGAAGAGCTCAGCTCTAGAGAACAGCAATCCCCTAAATTACTTTTTCTTTCTTACTTTTTTTTTTTTTTTTTGGCTGTGCCACTCGATTAATGGGATCTTAGTTTCCGGACCAGGGATTGAACCCGGGCCATGGCAGTGAAAGCGCCGAGTCCTAACCGCTGGACCGCCAGGGAAGTCCCACTTTTTCTTTCAGAGAACAGGTAAGCCTAAGCAGAAAAAAATAATATGCAAATAACTTCCATTATAAACTAAGTCAGACAAACCATCAGGCTTGCTGTATTGTAAACCAACACAACATTGTGATTACAGAGCTGCAGAAGGATCCTTAGAATAACAGAGTCATTTGTCGGGGGTCGTCAGGGAGAATACTGATCGTATCTTCAGCTTTACCACATAACAGACACAGCATGGTATACTCCTAGAACAAGATAAAGTGCACAATTACCTTGAGGAACTGGGAGAAAGATGCTTCATAACTTTCTCTGGTAAAACTGTTCTCTGTAAATTGTCATGGATATGGTGTCTGTACATTAGATCAAGTTCTTCAACACCTATAAGCAATATCTTAGGTTTAGTCTGTGTATCCCAGAGCCTTTTGTTTATATAAATTGAATACATGCTGACGCTCTATTTACTATGTATACAAGAATGTCATCTTGGAAATGCATGGCTATTTCCTGGACTTAGAAAACACACATACTGGGCTTACTTAGTGCTGCTATTTAAAGTAATGAAGCAATTTGAGTGTGGGCCCCTGAGGACAAATTCCTGTTCTTAGAGCTGTTCCCTTCTAGAATATTCAACACTAATAAGCAACAGAAATGATTTTTAAAACAACAAAAAAGGAAAAAAATTTCCAAACCCAAAAAGCTATTTTTATCTACCCCAGAAAAAATAAACAATTATGTTAAATCCATTAGTATGTCATGTCTCATATTTAGATAGCTAGTTGTCTAGAATTTGATCTATTTAAGGAGTTTTTTGTTTCTTGGGTTTAACAAATGTCCAGACTGGTGACAGAAGTTATTTTGTTTTAGGCAAAAATCCTTAGCGCAAAGTCCTGTTCTTACAGCTGTTCCTTTCTAGAATATTTAATATGGTCATAAACTACAGAAACATATTTCTTTCAAAACTTTTACTCTAAAACTTTTTATCTTCTTTAGGAAAACAAGCATCTATACTAAATCTATTAGTACTTCCACATCTGACTTTGAGATTGTTGGCTGCCTGGAAATTGATCAGTCAAGGCAGTTTGTGTTTCATGGGTCTCTCACTAGAGAGAGGGTCACGGAGATAAACAGTGACTACAGTACGAAGACTCAGAACCAGGCAACTGCCTTTCCATTTCCTACTAGAGAGTTCAGCAGGGAGACCTAGTTGTAGGAGTGGAAAGACTGTTTCTTAAAGACCACATTTAATTTTAAAGTCTGTTCTACACACACAGTAGAAACAAAGGCTAGAGCTCAGCAAACAAATATGAGTCTCATGAATCAAAAACAAAATTAAAATCTACTCTCTCCAAGGTTTTACTGCTTTCAAATCTTACTTTCACCTACCAGACATTACTAGTAGGATGTCAACCTTTCACTGGAAATGAAGAAAAAAGTAATAAAGTCAAAATGGGAAAATGTGTCAAGCTAGACAACTATTTGAGTTTTCAACCAATCTATCCATTGACAAGTTTTTATTAAGTGCCTAAAGGCTCTGCAATGTGCCAGGTGCACCGGTAGACATGAGAGAAGGCAAGGACAAAGTCTGACCTTGCAAAACTTACAGTCTAACTTGGGAGAAAGGAAAAACCTAATACATGGTATAATCTGGAAAGGCTGCTAAATCAGTAAGACTGATTACACCTGTAATCTTTAATTTATAGGCAGTCTGGAATCCAAATTTCATTGTAGGTCAATTATTTGGAATTCAGAAGCAGTTTCCCACAGAAGTAACATTGCACATGGCAGTTAGGTTCCCAGGGAAATCCAGGGAGTCTTTTAAATTTATACTGCACAAGTACTATAGAATCTAACCACATATAGCAGAGCTTCTGTGGGAAAATATGTCTAGAATTCTCTCTTGGGATGCCAGGAATATGGTTGGATCAGGACACCCTTCACCCAAACTGGCCAAGTTAGGAGAATCAGAATTCCCCCCAGTCATTCATGGAGACCTTCAAAGGCTCCACCTGGGCAAAGCCTGAGGGTAGAGATTTGGAAGGAAAGGTGGAGTGGGTGGAATCACCTTTGGGCAAGATCAGATCCTTGTTTTACGCTGAGGGTCCCATGGGCCTTTTCCCTCTATTATTACCTGCTAATTCTGACCCTTAGTCCTCTCCTTCCCTGGTCCACAGAGGAACAGAGTGCAGTCTCACAGTTTCCCTCTTGTTTCCTGAGGCAAATATATAGTCCTTTTAATGGATTTTAGGGTGATATAAAAAATACCGGATACCTGTAATCATTTATAATTTATTTTCTGTTTAAACTCTGTACTTATGTCTCTATTTCCCCTCTACTCTTGCCATCAGAAAATCTTACTTTGTTTAACAATGGTTTTGTTAAAAATGAATTTGTTTAAAAACAGAATCCTTATCTTTTAGAGATTCATATTGAAATATTTACAGAAGTAGTAATCTGCTTGGGATTTACTTCAAAGTAATCCTGTGGGGAGATGTGGAAATAGTGGTACAAATAAAGCAAACTGAAGCTGGGGACTGGAGATGAGTACACTATTCTGCCTACTTCTGATTATGTTTAAATTTCCCATAAGACATTTAAAACAAAACAAAATATTACCAATGGTCGGAATCCCATCTTGAACCTGAACGGCTGCTGGGATAAGATGGGGGCTGGAGTGGGGTGGGGCTGAGGAAAGTAAGTCACAGCAGCTGAGCATGAAGAGTTCTTGGGGTCGTCAGACTAAGATGGAAGTTACCAGCAGGCCAGTCACAGGAGTCGGGGCCTGCTGTGGGTACAAGAAGAGCTCAGAAAAGCGAGAAAGCAGTATGGGCTGAACTATTAAGAATAAGGAGGAGATAGAATTTAAGTTCAGCTTGAAAGAGGTAAGATTTAGTTGGCTTGAAGGTAGCGAAAGGGACACGTTAAGTCAAGGAAAAAGCACGAATAAAGACAGTGATATGGAACAGAGCAAGCACATCGCGTATGGAGTAGCAGACGAGTGACAGGATGATGTGTTTCCAGAAGATTAATTTGAGGGCAGTGCGCACAACTATACTGTGGGGACTGCTGCAGTAATTTAGGTTTCAGCAGTATGGTCCCTGACACGGGGTGGGTGGCAGTGGAGACAGACAAAAGCAAGAGAAACTAAGGAAGAAAGGAGGGCAGGGAGGGCATTAGGGTTAAAGAAGGAGATCCGGGAGATATCCGATAGGTTTCATCAGACACTGAGGGTGCGTGTGCTCAATGTCTGAGGGAGTACAGAGAAGGTTCCTAGACCAGAGACCAAAGCTCAGGGGAAAAGCAGTTAGGGAGAAACAGGAGAGGAAACCAGAGAGTAAGCAAAGGAACAGTCAAAATGATTTAAAAAGAAAGAGAAAAGTCTAGATCTATGGACCCCAGGGGAAGAAATGCTTCAAAAAGACAATGGTTATCAAAACCAGATCCAGAAGAGATGTTAAGAGAGATGAGAACTGAGGCAAGGTCACAGGATTCGGCCACCTTATAGGAAATCTATGAGAGAACAGTTTTAGTAAAGTGAAAATGAAAACCAGTTTGTAGGTTGTTAGGAGGAGCACAGGGAAATAAGGAAAATAGGGTAAAGAGCTATTCAAGTAAAGAAGCAAAAGGAGAGATGATCAGAGGATGAATCAAAGAGGGAGCTGAATGAAACAAAAGGATTTTATTTTTAACAAATAAAGAAGAACTAAATATATTTAATGTAAAAATGCTTTAAATCTCACGGAGAAAAGAGGATGCTAGGAAGAGAGAAGATAACATGAGATTCCTGAGGAAATGCAGCGGGGTAGCCATAGAGAGGAGGAAATAAAAATCTCTACTACAGGAGGGAAGGAAGAGAGTCTAAAGTTGGGGCAATGCTATGAATGGTGTGCAAAAGGAGAGTAGTGAGAAATGAGGGAAAGGGAGGCTGGCCAGCCCAGCAAGAACCTTGGGATGGGGAGCTTGGATATTATACTGTAGCTGAAGGTGAGCTACGGAGAGGCCAGTGAGGTAGTCTGAAAGCATTATTTTAAGAAAAATATGCTGGTGGCAGAATATAGAATATGGGGGAGGTGGGGAGTGGACGTGGGGAGAGAAAGGACTGGCGGTGGAGAGTCTAGTTTAAGAGTTTTTTCCAAGAGAATTCCACACTATCTAGGGGTTGTGACTATAGCCATCTTCCTTTACCTTCTTTCTACCCCAAAGGAACTTCTGGGGAGCTTTGAAAGTGGCTCTGCTCAGTCATAAAGGAAAATCAGCTAGACTTTGGTCTCAAGGCAGTGACACACAATGGCTCAATTAGGGTATAAACAGGCAATCTCAATATCCACTTACAGACTCTAAAAAGCTCACAGAAGCTTCAGGAACTGCTGCAAAATAGCTATAAGCACTCTTTTCCTCCCGTGAATGGACAGAGCTGCTTCTTTAAGCCCCCGACATGTTCATTCCCCTATTTGGCCACTATTCATTCACTGAGATCTCGATTTTGCCGTAAGTGATATCTATCATATAAGTATCTTTGAAGCATAATTTTTGGATCCTGGGGAGACGTGGTCAGGATGTTAAGATAGACCACAAGATATTAGACCAGATTCTGACAGGTGACTAAGTGCCTTCTTCCACACTGAAATAAGAATGAATGAAAGTGGTTATACTATTTTATAAGATTCTGCTGTAGAAGATTTTTTTTCCCTAATTATATAGCACCACCCAAATTTAAAGGATTAAAAAAAATTCCCTTGCCTGTTAAAACTCTTACCTCACATTCATATCCTCTGGATGAACATGTAGTTCACACTAAATAAGTAACTCAATCTGAGGGCTTGAAAGCGGAGGCAGTGAGGGGCAGATACAGGTAAGTGTGTCCTCATGCTTTCCAGTTTGTCCTCGGCTCTCCCTCACTGTCCAGCTTTTCTTCCTGACCATTAGACCTGTGAATCTTCAGCAACTTCAGGCCTACACCAGCCTGCAGAATTCTGTAGAATTCTTCACATGCTCTCACAATTGTATAAGGACTAATCCTTATACTACATCCCTATTCTCTATCCTTATATGATTCAGCTTCTCTCTTCCAACCATGATACACCTATCTTGTCATTTTACTTTTCAAATAATATTAAAATATCGCAATTGAGACTACAGAGTTGCTTGACTCTACATGCCTATAAGGGAAACAAAGATAATTTCGTTAGCATGATTTCCATGCTCAGCAAGTATGGTGGCAGTGGGCAGGCCAACACTTAAAGCCAAGAATTGTGCAATCATGTAACTGGGTAGAGAAAAAAGAGGCACAATAGTAACCTCATATGAAGCCATAATGTGCTGTTCTCTATAAGCAAAATGACAGGACTGAGATATCATTTGTAAGGCATGTGTTTTGCTTTGTGACTGTTGTGAAGACAGGTTTGAACAGATCCACCCACATCTGAAGTGTCTCTCAACTTACACAAGTGGAAGAGAGGGTCTCCTCTAAGATTCACTAGTACTTCATTTATGAAGACTATACCTAGATTCTTCAAGGGTACTCTTATTGTTCCCCTCCCCCGCAATAACATACCGACATTTATACATTTACCTGAAATTCATCCATGATACTGAACGTATACTCATGCCTGGCTATTACGTGATGACAATTCTTACAAAGATCTGCTGAAACAGAGAGAGACTTAATTAAGTCTTAGAAGGTATCCTAAGACAGTAAAATTTCTAGTCTTAGCATGGTATTGCTTTGAAAGAATCTTAACTCTGTCATATTTAACATAGCAGGAAACCCATTATAATATCTACCTTGATAAAAAAAATCCAGACTCTGTCACACAGCAACACTATATAATTAAGAGCCTGCACTCAGAGATTTAATGTGCATATATTCATTCCTATTGAAAGCTCTCTAAGGTAATCAATTAATGGATATGTAAGTGTGTTTTTGAAACTAGCTGGACCTGTCTAACTATGTAGGAGCTTTTATTCTCAGGAATGAAAGAAATTGTGCTACTAACCAATCATAAACAAAAAGCTAACACTAGACTTTAAAGTGAGTTTAGCAGTAACAAAAGGCTCTAGTAAAAACAATCTAGTAATAATAACTATGATACATTGAGTGCTTAATGTGTGCCAGATACTGTTTTAAATACTTTGTATCTGTTTTTCACTTAATCTTCTCAAAAACCCAATGAGGTAGATACTATTGTTATCATGTTTGTAGGGATAAGGAAACAAAGGCACACTATGGATAAGAACTAGGAAGACCACAGCTGAGCTAGGAAGTGTTGGAACCAGAATTCAAACCCAAGCTTTCTCGCTCCAGAGCCCTTGCTTTTGACCACTATCCTCTATTACCTGGAAAAAAATAGAGTTTAAAGGGGTACATGCTACAAAGAAAGAAAAAGATTCTTCTAATTTAGAACATTTTTCCATAGTCTGACTCTATTCTAAAGGCTTAGTGTCTTTTGCACCTTTCTTTCAAAATATCATTATTTGCACATTTAATCCTCATATAGTCAGAACATACCAAAAAATCAGGAGACAAGCAAAAAGGAAATGTGAACAATTTAAATAGTTGCCATAATATCTGGGCACGAAAGTGCACATATACTTAATTTATTTGTAGAGATTCTTAATGCCAACCTCAGAACTTATTTATTTTTATTATAGTTATTTATTTGATTTCCCAGTATCAAGGATGAGGAATAGCATATGAAAGTAGCATACTTACAGTAGCGAAAGAAACTATAAACTGACAGTAACAAAAGAGACAAAAGCTATAAAAGCAGAGACAAGACTAAAAAAAACCATAGCATCCCAGAGCCATTTAGTATAAGGGCAAACAGCCCTAAACACTTTAATAGCTGTTGGAGCGCATCACTGTATTATATTATGGTAGAAAGTGAAAAGTCACATGGATGACCCTAAGTTAAAAAAAACAAGTCCCTGTATCTTGTTTCAGAAGACACAGTCTTTAAAGATAAACAAAAGAAAATTGGTGCCTGAATCATAAGCTTCAGTTGTCTGCAAAAGTCATTTATGTGGACTATCTGATGATGCTACATCAATGAGACGTTACCAACATTTTCCTCTTAAAAAACTAACTAGTGATTTTGTGTTGCAATACGATAGTGAAATAGGCCTCATAAGACTGCGCAACCTAACTCCCAAAAGCTGATACCTGCTAACGGACTCAGATGGAAAAAAAGTCTACTTACGATCATAGGTGACTATTTCTTCTCCATCTTCCTCTTTCAAAGATTTGTTTGTGATCAGCATAAAATCCCGCTTACTGCACACTGCACAGCCTATAAAGTTCAGCAAGAAAGATCCATTCTCCAGGCAGATGTTACCCTAAAATAAGAAAAACAGGAATTTAATTTTCTTTTTTGAGGGGATTTTAATTTTCTTATAGTTCAAAATCCTTGGTGAAAATGATTCATAGACTTAAAGTCTCTAAAGGCAAAAAACATGGCCAGAATTTACTTGCTTGAAGTGTACACCAAGTAATTTTTGAAATTACTAGCTTTCCTCTAGAAGTATTATTCATAGTAAATAAAACTGAAGAAGTGTTAGAGCTTAGGACTGCAACTGTGTTTAAGAGGACTAAATGCAAATGGATATTTAGAAACAACTTAATGAAGTCTTAATATAACATGTGAAAAGGAAAAATCAGAAAAATCTAATAGCCAACACTATTAAATGAGGTATCATATTATAAAGCTAGAATGAAAATTCAATCAAAATGGAAACACTGAGCCAATGATAAAAATGATCTTATCCACTGTGATGCTCAGTTGACTGCTGAAACAGCATTTTTTCAAGCCTTAAAAATACCACAAAATAAACAAAGAGAAATAAACTCTCAGCTCTATAGATGTCAGTCCCTAGGATACGTGTGATTCAGGCAGAAAAGGTAAGTTCTGCAATTCATCAGATTGACACCATGGCATTTAAAAGAGAAAGGGTTTTACTTGTCATTAAGAAACTGTAAACAACATATGCTCCTGGCTCAAGGGAGGTCTTTGCTAAAGGCTTACTAATAATTGTTCAGAACTTAAAGTCACTTCATAAACTACCTAGTTCTACTCATTTTTAAAAAAATTTTTATACTGGCGTATAGTTGATTAACAATGTTGTGTTAGTTTCAGGTGTACAGCAAAGTGATTCAGTTATACATGTATCTATTCTTTTTCAAGTTCTTTTCCCATTTAGGTTATTACAGAATGTTATTTCTTTTTTTTAAATTAAAGTATAGTTGACTTAAAATATTATAATTAGTTTCAGGCATGCAACATACTGATTCAATATTTTTATAGATTACACTCCATATAAAGTTATTATATAATATGGGTTATATTCCTTCTGCTGTACATTACATCTTTGCAACTTATTCACTTTATACCTAGTAGTTTGTACCTCTTAATCTCCTTTACATCCTCCCACCCCTCGCCCCTCTGGTAACCACTAGTTTGTTCCATGAATCTGTGAGTTTGTTTCTGTTTTGTTTTGTTCATTCGTTTGAATAAACAAATTTATTTATTTATTTTTAGATTATTTCAATAGAACAAATTTATTTATCTATTTTAATATTTATTTATTTAAATAGTTATTAATTTATTTTGGTTGCACTGGGTCTTAGTTGAGGCACATGGGATCTGCGTTGCAGCATGTGGGATCTTTAGTTGTGGCATGTGGGCTTCTCAGCGGCAGCATGCGGACTCTTAGTTGCAGCATGCATGTGCGATCGCCAACCAGGGATGGAGCCTGGGCCCCCTGTATTGGCAGTGCGGAGTCTTACCCACTGGGCCACCAGGGAAGCCCCTGCTTGATTTTTTAGATTCCACATATAAGTGAAAACATACAGTATCTGTCCTTCTCGGACTTATTTTGCTAAGCATAGTACTCTCCAGGTCCATCCATGTTGTCGCAAATGGCAAAATTTCATTCTTTTTTATGGATGAGCAACATATATTGTATATATATACTACATCTTCTTTATCCATTCATCTGTGATGGACACTTAGGTTGCTTTCACATCTTGGTTATTGCAAATAATGCTGCTATGAATACTGGGGTGCATATATCTTTTTGAATTAGTGTTTTCATTTTCTTCAGATATATACCCAGGAGTGGACCTGCTGGATCATATTGTAGTTGTACTTTTAATTTTTTGAGGAACCTCCACACTGTTTTCCATAGTGGCTGTACCAATTTACATTCTCACCAACAGTGTACTGGGGTTTCCTTTTCTTCACATCCTGGCCAACACTTTATTTTTTAAGTGGCATGGGTCACATCTGGGCTTCCACCATGCTTCTATCAGCCAGACTTGCATTTAATTTAATTAATTAATTTATTGGCCGCACCACACGGCATGTGGGATCTTAGTTCCCCGACCAGGGATTGAACCCATGCCCCCTGCAGTGGAAGCATGGAGTCTTAACCACTGGACTGCCAGGGAAGTCCCACCAACACTTATTATTTGTTGTCTTTTTGATAATAGCCATTCTGACAGGTGTGATGCGATATCTCGTGGTTTTGATTTGCATTTCCCTGATGATTAGTGATGTTGAGCATCTTTTCATGTGCCTGTTGGCTATGTCTGCTTTGGAAAAATGCCTATTCAGGTCCTCTACCAATTTTTTAATTGGGTTACTTTTTTTTGATAGTAGTTCAACCTCATTTCTGACCAACAAAAAAACTGAGGTATTTTTAATAGTTAATGTGACTAAAAACCATTCAAACTAACGCATTTCTCCAATGCAGCTATGTGCCTGATACTGTGCAAAGCATGGCGGAGGATTCCGAGGACTCCAGGATGAGTCACATACGTTTCTACCTTCAAGGAGCTTACGAAGTATGAGGGAGTTAAGACCCATCTTAACCAATGCCACAGTGAAGCCCTCCTGGATTCCCAGCACCACCATTAACTAAGTGCCTTCGTAGCGCTATGTATTAAGAGGTTAACTCTGGTGGGGGGAAATCAAATTAACTATGCAGTTTGGAGATACTAAAACATAGGCACATCAACATAACTACTAAAGGGGAAAAAAAGCCTTGGGATTAAAGTATAAATTTCCAGCTATTAAGAACAAGTGCTTTGATCTTTAAAAAAAATAAACTTTACTGAGGTATAATTTACATACAATAAAATCCACACATTGTAAGGGTATACATGAAAGAATTTTAACAAATGTATATACCAATGTAATCACTACCCCAATCAAGATACAAAAATTTCTGTCTTCCCAGGAACTCCTTCCTGCTTTGCAGTCTATCTCCAACCCCTATCTCACCTCAGGCACCCACTGACCTGATTTCTATCTCCAGAGATTAGTTTTGCCTGTTCTAAAGTTTTACATAAATAGGATCATACAGTATACTCTTTTACACCCAGCTTCTTTTGCCTAAAATGATGTCCATGTTAATTATCTATGTTGTTGTATGTATTGGTAGTTCATTGCTTTTTTAATGCCAAGTAGTATCCCATTGCATGGATCTATCTGTTGATAAGACATTTGGGTTCTTCCCAGTTTTTGGTTGTTATGAATAAAGTAGCTATAAAGATTCGTGTATAAGTCTTGTGTAGACATATGCCTTTCTCTTGAGTAAATATCTAGAAGTGGAATTGCTGAGTCATACAGTAAAAATATGGTATATATATAAACTTTATAAGAAACTGCCAATTAGTTTCCATTTTCTATTCCCACCAGCAATGTGTGAGTTCCAGATTTCCCACATTCTCATCAACACTAGGTATTATGTCTTTTTTATTTTAGCCATTCTAATGATGTAAAGTGTTGTCTCATTGTAGTTTTAATTCATATTTCCCTGATGACTAGTGATGTTGAGCATCTTTTCATGGTGCTTATTAATATATTTTATTTTGTGAAATATCTATTCAAGTCTTTTGCCCATTTTTTGAAAAGTTAAATTGTTTATCCTCTTATTGAGTTAGAAAAGTTCTTTATGTATCTTAGGTACAAACCCTTTGTCAGATATATGTATTACAAATATTTCTGTCTTGGTTTGCCATTTTTTAAATGGTGTCTCTTGAAGAGCAAACAGTTTTGATTTTTATGAAGTCCAGTTTACTAAATTTCTTTCATTGTTTGTGCTTTTCTTCTAAAACATCTTGCCTACCCCAAGGTTGCAAAGATTTTCTTTGTTTTCTTCTAGAAATTTTATAGTTTTAGCTGGTAGGTTTAGGTTTATGATCCATTTTGAAATAACTTTTATATATGGTCTGAGGTAAGGACCAAGTTTCATTTATTTCTATATGAATATCCAGTTGTTCCATCAACATTTGTTGAAAAGACTATCCTTTCCCCACTGCATTACATTGGCAACTTTGTGGAAAACTCAAATCATCCTATATATGTGGGTCTACTTTTGACTATTCTCTTCCCTTGATTTATATGTCTATCTTTTGCACTAATCTCACACTCTTTTGATTTTTGTAGCTTTATAGTAGTTTTTAAATTAGGTAGTTTACGTCCTATAATTTGGCTAGTCTAGGTTCTTTTCATTTCCATATAAATTTTAGAATCAGCTTATAAACTTTTACAAAAAAGCCTGCTGGGTTTGTTTTTTGTTTTTTTAAAATTTATTTATTTGTCTATCTTTGGCTGCACTGGGTCTTCGTTGCTGCGCGTGGGTTACTCTTCGATGTGGCACGCGGGCTTTTCACTGCGGTGACTTCTCTTGTTGCGGAGCACGGGCTCTAGGCACGCAGGCTTCAGTAGTTGTGGCACGCAGGCTCAGTAGTTGTGGCTCACAGGCTCTGGAGCACAGGCTCAGTAGTTGTGGCGCACGGGCTTAGTTGCTCCGTGGCATGTGGGATCTCCCTGGACCAGGGCTTGAACCCGTGTCCCCTCCATTGCCAGGAGGATTCTTAACCACTGCGCCACCAGGGAAGCCCCTCCTGCTGGGGTTTGAACTGGGACTGCCTTGAATCTATAAAAGCTGACTGCCAAAGACTCCAAGATATTAAGTAATTTTTAAAAAAGTCTTAAAAGAATAAAGATCTAAATACCATTTTCAAATAAACAGAACTCTCAACAGAACTGCACACATAAACACAGGCACCGTATACAATATGCTCTAACCTCTGTAATCTGACCATATAAGCAGGCAGAATGTAAACTCTAAACACTGAGGGAAGAGAAAAGGGATCTATGTTATCAGTTGTGAGGTAGGGAAGTAAATTCTTGAAATGGCAAATGCAAGTACAGTAAATAAGAAACTGATGGGGCTTCCTCTAAGGGACTTGGTCATTTGAAAGTGAGGATAACCTTCATCAGTGAGGCATGATTCTTTTATTAGATGAAACAAGATTATTAATGTCCAAATTTGGGAAAGTAAATTAAAGCACACAATATTCAGAGAAGCTTTTGAGGCTCTCACAATGGGAGGAAAAAGAAGAATAAAATCTAAATCAATTCCACAGTAATAACAGTAAACTATAACAGTTTCGAGAAGACAGGAAAAAAGGCAAACATTAAATATCCTTAGAAAATGTGATTCAGCTAAATCCTGGTTGAGGATCTATAAAGGTACACAAATGTGCAAGAAGAAATGGTTGAGGGACTTCCTTGGTGGTTCAGTGGTTAAGAATCTGCCTGGCAATGCAGGGGACACGGGTTCGAGCCCTTGTCCGGGAAGATCCCACATGCCGTGGAGCAACTAAGCCCGTGAGCCACAACTACTGAACCTGCACTCTAGAGCCCGTGAGCCACAACTACTGAAGCCTGCGTGCCTAGAGCCCGTTCTCCACAACAAGAAGTCACCGCAATGAGAAGCCTGCGCACCGCAATGAAGAGTAGCCCCCGCTCGCTGCAACTAGAGAAAGCCCGCGCACAGCAACGAAGATCCAACGCAGCCAAAAATAAATAAATAAATTTATTTAAAAAAAAAAAGAATAGTTGAATACTATGATGATAATTAGTATGAAAGTATATTATGATAAACTCTTACAAATTTGAGAAATCCGCAACTATACTGACAATGATTGGGGCAATTTGCTTCGTCCAAAAAACTATTATTTCAGATGGTGTAACTTAACAGTGCATATGTTTTGTCAGGGAGTACTTAAAATTGAAAATAGAAAATACAGTTTTTAAAGAACCAAATTCTAGTTTTGCTGATTTTCTCTATTGTTTTTCTATTTCCTAGTTCATAATTTCTACTCTAGTCTTTATTATTTCCTTTCTTCTGCTCGCTTTGGGTTTACTCTGCTCTTGTTTTTTTCACTGTCTTAAAGTGGAAAGTTAGGTTATTGATTCCAGATTGTTTTTTTTTTAATATAGGCATTTAAAAATGCATCATTTTAAAGCATCCATTTCCATACAATTGTTTTACCAATTATATATCAGACTCAGCATTTAATTAAATATGGTTTAATGCTAAGCAACAATTTGAGTACGTGAACTTTTATAGTTTAATTTTAAGTGAGGTATATAAAACATAATTTCTAATTTAAACATATAACTAATTTACACTCATTACTTCCTTCTGATTAACCTAAATTTAAGCTATATTTCTGTATTGCTGCTGAATTACTAAGAATTTTAGAGCTGAAACTTGAACTATATGAAATATAGGCTTCATTTCCAGTTTGATGTGGAAATGTTTTATTACAATTTTGGGCCTGATCAGTTATTTTAGAAAATGCAGTAGAGTTCTAGTTCCAACTGGTTTGCTAAATGCTTTTCTGAATGAAAAAAAATAGTTTGGTTCACAGTTGAGTAAAAAAATTTGAGTTCAGAAAATTATTATGGTTCATTTCCAATCTGATTCATGCTCGAGTTCAAGATCTTGGCGTAATTTTACAAGCAAGTGGGCCAGAGCTCTGTTAGAAATTTTCTAGCCTGTGGAAAACATCCACCACAAAACTCCAGAAATTTTATGAAACCAAAGCTAAATAATCAAACATTTATTACCTCCTCATTCTGCATTTAGACCTACCCAACATGCTAATCCATTATTTTCCTCTGCCAAACTTTCTGAATGAGTGAACTATACTTGCTACCACCACCTGAGTACCTTTTCCTTTGCTAGGCTCAAGCAGAGTGGCTTCTGCTCTTACCGCCCTTAAAAATATCTCATGACTTAAAAAAATCCCAGAGTTGGAAGGATCCTTGAGATTTCAAGTAGTCATTTAGTCTCTACAGAACAACAGGAAGAGAGTTCAATTCCTCTAAGGTTACCCATTCTATTAAAAAAAAAAAATCTGTTAGAAAATTCTTTATACTGATTCAAAGCCTACAACCCCCTAACATCCACCCACTAATTATTTCTAAATCTGCCTTCTGAAATTTCAAAGAAAAGCTCAGTTCTTCCTTATGACAGCCCTTTATTTATTTGAGAACAGAATAAAATCAGAGAAAACTGCTTCAGGTGCTTTCCTGGTTTTCCAGTCACCTCAGTGCTTTTCTCTACTCTTCTTCCTATACTTTTATTTTCACTTCCTAAATTAATTTATTCCCTGAAGCTCAGTTCTTGATTCTGGTTGATTCTCTACATTCTTTTCCTAAGAGAACAAATTATTTCTATTTTGACTCCTTTATTTGGCTGACTCATCTGTTTGAATCTCTTACCCAAACTGCCATCCTATATTTTCACTTGACTCCTGGCATGTTACATTCTCAACCTCGGAGGAAGCATGATAAAAAAAAAAATCTGATCATTTGCTCCCCCAATTTTGGTTCTCCCTCCCTCCCAGATGGCTCCAATTTCTGTAATACTTCCAAATTTCCCAGCTGCCTAGATTGAGAACCCTTAGATCATCGACAGCTCTTCTCTTCTTCCTTCCTACATTAAATTGGTTGAGTCCTGTTAATTCTTTCTTTGAAATGAGGACTGGTACTTCCCTGGTGGTGCAGTGGTTAAGAATCCGCCTGCCAATGCAGGGGACACGGGTTCAAGCCCTGGTCCGGGAAGATTCCACATGCCGCGGAGCAACTAAGCCCCTATGCCACAACTACTGAGCCTGCGCTCTAGAGCCCTCGAGCCACAGCTACTGAGCCCGCGTGCTGCAACTACTGAAGCCCACGCTCCTAGAGCCCGTGCTCCGCAACACAAGCCACCCTAATTAGAAGCCCGCACACCGCAAGGAAGAGTAGTCCCCGCTCGACTCAAGACGCAACTAGATAAAGTCCCCGCAGAGCAACGAAAACCCAACGCAGCAATCAATCAATCAATCAATCAATCAATAAATGAGGTCTTCATTATCTCATGCCTATACTACTGTTGCCATTTGGTTCCCCAAATGCTCTGTAGGGCTGTCCTTTTACATTTTCCCCCATCCCATCATCTCAACATACAACCATAAGATTCATTTTCCTAAATAGAAGATTTCAGAATCATTTCCCTATTCAATTTTTTTTGATAGTTGCCCAATGCCTAAACTTCTCAAAATAATTTTTGTCTTTTGATTAGCTCAACTCTTAAAAATCCAACCTAATATCCTATTTTTTTTTTTTTTTTTTGGCCACACCGCAGCATGTGGGATCTTAGTTCCCCGACCTGGGATCAAACCTGTTTCCCCAGCAGTGGAAGCATGGAGCCAGGGAATTCCCCAACCTAATATCTTTAACACTATCCACGGCAAACATCTGCCTCATGGTGCCTATAATGTGCAGTTTTCGTTATTGGATTCACAAAGATCTCTTTTTAAACTTAAAAAAAAAAAGCATGAAATAGAACACAACACAGAAATGTGAAACGTAAAGGTACAGCATAATGCCTCTACCTATTAAATATCAGTAGTACCCCAGTGTGACAACCAAAAATGTCTCCAGATATTGTCAAATGTCCCTTGGGAGGCAAAATCACTCTCAGTTGAGAGCCACTGCTCCATTCACTTTCATTACTCATTCACTCATGGTGTTCCATGCTATGGCTATATCACATTTTTCCAGTCTACTACCACAAACAATGCTGTTATGAACATTCTTATACCAGTCTCCAGGAACACACTAGGCACATGCATTTATCTGTCTAAAATGGGAACTGCTGGGTCATTCAGCAGGCATACCTTTAACTTTTTTTTTTTTTCTGATAATGCTAGACCTTTTTCAAAGAGGTTGTACCATATGAGTGCTCATGTTGTTATAAAACCTTCCCAAAAGACTAAGTATTATTCAAAATATTAAGAGACAGAACCAACTATAAAGATTTTCTACCTCCCAACCAATATGAGAATCCTGGTTCTTGTTATTTTCCCCCAGCCTCAGCTCCTCCTTTCCTTTTCAACCCTAGTCACAACTATCCTTCAAGTCCCAACTGAAGTCCACCTTTCTGTTGGGAGAACAGCGCTGTCCCCTACTGCTCTCCCCTTTCTCTAAACCGGAATAGCATTTATGGACCGTACTAGTCATTTTTTGTTAATAACGTGCTCCCGTAAAATGTAAGCTCTTTGGCAGCACGGAAGCTGCCTTTTATTTCTTCTTGGGTATCCCTTTCTGGCCTAGCAAAGTAATCTAGTTACACGCATACAAACGTTCAGTAAGTATACCTTGAATGAATGAGAGTAAACAAACTTCTCAATCTCCTGAGCTTTAAAGGAACTGAGATTTAAAAGAAAGTAACAGCCAGGAAACCTGAGTTCTAGTCTTGGCTCTCACACAAACTAGAATGTGAACTTCGCCAAGTGTTTTCTCCCCCTCTAGGCATTAGTTTCATCTGCAAAACTGGGTTAGAAGAGATGACCTAAGAGGTCCCTTCCAGCGCTAGAATTCAGGAAGAGCACTGATCGTTATCAAATGAAGCTTGAGGATGAGACCAGGGTAGAGATGGGGGTGTCCCTCTGTTGTCGACTGGGTTGCTGGTGGTGGTAGGGTTTCACTTGTTTTCCCCTTGGAGCTCAAGAGAAATGGGGTGACGGCTGATATCAGTCGCCAGGACGGGGATCAGCAGGAACCGATGGCTGCAGGCCATCCCGCTGTCAGGTGCCTACATACAGCTGCCGCATCACTGGATGGGGCGGAGCGGCTGAGTCCGCCCCGCGCCCGGCCTCCCAGAGAAGGCCGGCCGGGGATATGAGAAGCCTCAGGGGCGGCCATGGGCCAAGGGAGAGGGAAGTTCTCGACGCCCACTCGCTCACCCGGTTGGGATATTCCTTCTCCACACAGTCCCCACACATCGCGACGCAGTTAACGGGGAAGTCCCTCCGCTGCTTCCGGCAAGAGGAAACCTCGCGAGAGCTCAGAGAAAGTCGCCGCATGCGTCCAGAGACTCACTTGGAGTGTTGGGTCTTGGGAACTAATTCCAAGTCTCCGCCCCTTAGCAACTATTGTTAGGGTAGGGTCTGGTCTCCCAGACAACAACCGACAGCAAAGGGTAGGACTTTAGAAACCTTCCGAGAGAGAGGAAGGGACCGTGGACCATATGGCAGGAAGGGGAAAGGGATCTTGGACCGAGCAAAGTTCCAATAGGCGCCTTCCTGAGGCTAGGCTGACAGAAAGCCAAGTCACAATACACAAGAAAGGGAATTGTTTTTTGCTGATTCAGCTTACTCCGTATATAAAGCTGAAATTACAATTTGGGTACCTTTCCATACCATTTCTTAGGGCAGTGAGCGTGATAGTTCAGATCTTGGCAGGGGAATAAGCAATAAATGAAGTGTTTGGGAAGAGGCACTTATAGTTCTGCAGAGAATCTCCTGAAAACACAAAATGTTAATAATAAATGACCATTCCAGAGGCCTCTGGAGGACAAAGCAATGGGAAACGTGTTTCTATCTCTCTATGTGTCTTCCTTTTCAGATGAGGAAACCAAGGAAACAGTGGTTAAAGGTCTTGTCTAGGGTAACAAAATTACTCAGTAGTCAGCCAGGACTAGACTCGGTTCCTACCCTGGGCTCAGCACCTTTTTAATACAGTAGCCAGTAGCCACGTGTGGCTATGAAGCACTTTTAATGTGGCAGATTGAACTGAGATGTGTTGTAAGTACATCCTGCACACTAGATTTGGAAGAGTTAGTATAAACAAGGTAAACTATTTCATCAGTAATTTTTATATTGATACATGTTGAAATAATTGGGCTAAAATATATTATTAAAATTAATTTCACCTGTTTCCTTTCATTAATCTGGCTACCAGAAAATTGAAAATTACACAAATTATATTTCTACTGGATGGGGCTGGTCTATGCAGTTCTCTCTTGATACACTTTTAAATGTGTCATCTGTTTTTTAAAAATTATTCCATCAATTTTATTTAATTTTAATTTTAATTAATTTATTTTTGGATGCGTTGGGTCTTCGTTGCTGCGTGCGGTTTTTTTCTAGTTGTGGCGAGCGGGGGGGCCTACTCTTCGTTGCGGTGCATGGGCTTCTCATTGCAGTGGCTTCTCTTGTTGCGGAGCACGGGCTCTAGGTGCACGGGCTTCAGTAGTTGTGGTGCACAGGCTCAGTAGTTGTGGCGCACAGGCTTAGTTGCTCCGCATGTGGGATCCTCCCGGACCAGGGATCGAACCCGCATCCCCTGCATTGGCAGGCGGACTCCCAGCCACTACGCCACCAAGGAAGTCCTGTGTCATCTGTTTCTAAAGCCTAATGCAGACTTAATTTTACTAACCACTCTATCTGTTTTATTCAGTTCTATAGACATTTGTTGAGTGCCTTCACTGTGCAAGGAACGGTGGGAACAACAGAAAGATGAGAAAGACTTTGTCCTTTCCTACTCTCCAGATCTTCACAATGGAGTCTGAGAGATAAAATGAGCACAAATACCTATAATTACTGGCAGATTGTGTTATAAGAGCACAAAATGAAAAGACTACTTCCAGGTGGGGGATTGGGAAAGAGGAATTTGGGGCTTGAAGAATATGTAGGATTTCAAAAAGCAGAGAGTTTTAGTATACGAATTCCAGGTGGACAAATGCAAGGAGTTTGGATTTTACTCTGCATGTAACAGGGAGCCACTGAGAGTTTGAGCAGGAGAGTAATAACAGAACTGTGGTTTAGGAAGATTATTTTAGCAGCATTTTATTGGGATTGATTGGAACTGGAAGAAATTGGACATGGAAAGGCAGACCCTAACAGGAACCACAAGGGGGAGATGTATAGCTTTCTGCCTCATCACTAATAGAAAACATGCATAATTTAAAAAATTAAACAAATAGAAAATTACGCTGCAGTCAAAGATCTCAAAGAGTAGGTTTTTGGCATGAACTGATTTAATTTTCTGAGGCATGAAAGACAATCTACATATTTACCAGCATCGTTTTTACCTTCCCAGAGTGATATAGTATCTTGTTACTAAAATGAGCAAGTGAATAAAAAGGTCATCTTATTCATAGGCACAAAAATTCAAGAGCTAATGGCTATCCACCCAGTGAAGTTCTCTGGGTATGTGTCATTCCCAGAAGCGAATGGTAGGTGTCATTCCTTCCACTGTCTCGAGGGAAGTGTGAAGTAGGAGTGGTGTCTTTACCTGGCCTCACCTGCCTGGGGTGAATGAATTAGCAGCAATCCTGGGTTGACCCTGTGAGCCCACGTGAGCCTGGCTGAAAGCAGGTACAACAGAGCTTCTGAAAGTTCAGGGCTGGCCTTTTTTTTTTTCAGTTCAGTAGCCAAGTTGGACTTTCTTCCCTTTATGGTTCTCCTAGCTATTCAGGTTATAAACCCCGGCTTCTAAACACATGGCATTAAAAAGCAAGGGAGGGACTTCCCTGGTGGCACAGTGGTTAAGAATCCACCTGCCAATACAGGGGACACAGGTTTGAGCCCTGGTCTGGGAAGATCCCACATGCCACCGAGCAACTAAGCCTGTGCGCCACAACTACTGAATCCTGGGCTCCTAGAGCCCAGGCTCTGCAACAAGAGAAGCCACGGCAATAAGAAGCCCGTGCACCGCAACGAAGAGTAGCCTCCGCTGGCGGCAACTAGAGAAAGCCTGCATGCAACAATGAAGACCCAACACAGCCAAAAATAAATAAATAAATAAATAAAATTTTTTTTAAAAAAAGGAATAGGATGAAGTGAGAGAGTAGCATTGACATATATACACTACCAAATGTAAAATAGATAGCTAGTGGGAAGCAGCTGCATTGCACAGGGAGATCAGCTCTGTGCTGTGTGACCACTTAGAGGGGTGAGAGGGAGATGCAAGAGGGAGGGGATATGGGGATATATGTATAAATATAGCTGATTCACTTTGTTATACAGCAGAAACTAACACAACACTGTGAAGCAATTATACTCCAATAGAGATGTTAAAAAAAAAAAGCAACAGAATAGCTACTGTTTACTTTATTGTTTTCTTCAGCTCTCCTCACTTTCTTTTCACATACAAATGATCATTTCCATATGTAATTTTAATGATTTATGTCAAAATCTCTGATGTAGTAGCCTTTGGGGAAATATTATCCCTCAAATCTTACATGGATTGGGATGGATTTAATAATCAAAATGTAAGAGGGTTTTAGATATGCTTTTATCTTATTCTATTTCTGATGTGTGCCCCAAGGATATAGTAAGACTCAGAGCAGACTTTTGTTCTCTCCTACCTATGTCGACTCTGAGAGGTGAAGGAGTTTGGAATTTTCAGAGAAGTCGAGGGAGTGAGGAAAGGGAAGTCAAGAGACTTCTGTTTTGTCCTGGAGAATGGCCAGCAGAGGGAGGGTTTGCTTCAAGGAAATTCAGGCACAAAATCCACAGGAGTCAAGAAGCTTGGGTAACTTTGACTTGGAATGGAGAAGGGGTACATAGACGCTGCATGGTATACTTGGGAAATAACATGATGATATAAAGTTAAAATTTTGGGGACTTCCTTGGTGGTCGAGTGGTTAAGACTTTGCCTTCCAATGCAGGGGGTGCGGTTCGATCCCTGGTTGGGGAGCTAAGATCCCACATGCCGCGCAGCCAAAAAACCAAAACATAAAACAGAAGTAATACTGTAACAAATTCAATAAAGACTTTTAAAAAAAGGTCCACATTAAAAAAAATCTTTAAAAAAATCAAAATAAATTAAATAAAGTTAAAATGTTAGATTCCAGTCCTAATTGTATCTTTTTTTATTTTTTTTTATTTTATTTATTTACTTATTTATGGCTGTGTTGGGTCTTCGTTTCTGTGCGAGGGCTTTCTCTAGTTGCGGCAAGTGGGGGCCACTCTTCATCGCGGTGCGCGGGCCTCTCACTATCGTGGCCTCTCTTGTTGCAGAGCACAGGCTCCAGATGCGCAGGCTCAGCAATTGTGGCTCACGGGCCTAGTCGCTCCACGGCATGAGGGATCTTCCCAGACCAGGGCTTGAACCCGTGTCCCCTGCATTGGCAGGCAGATTCTCAACCACTGCGCCACCAGGGAAGCCCCTAATTGTATCTCAATAAAAGTAGGACCATAAGCAAGTCCACTTATTGGCTGGGCTTCAATGTTCTCATCTGTAAAATAATGACAATAATGAATATAACCACCTTACAGGGTTACTTTATAAAATGATACACAAATGTTTTAGATATATGAGTATATACATATGACTCAAGGGTGCTAAGAAAAAGAACTCTGGCCATAAGCACGAGGTTGTAGAAGAGAGGATATTAAATTAGGAAGAGGGGATTGGTAATGACTAATAGCCTGCCCAATGTGTGAATCTGTGTCTAGCTGAATCGGGTAATATGAGACTGTGTACTTTGACTAATTTGTACAAGGTGGTTTGTGTGCACTTGAAAAGACTGAGGGAACATATTGGAGAGGACACCGTGGGGGAAGAATTGTGCTAGGGAGGGAGGGAAACCACAGGAGATGGGGAGAGAGCAAAAAGGCTCTTCCAGGAAGTTAGAAAGAGCTAGAAAGTCTCCTCCAGTCTTAGAAAGTTACCTAAAGGCACAAAGAGGCAGGAGCCTTCTGTGTAAGTGCTACTTTGGGTTCATACCTAATCAACAATTCCCAACCCTATTGCTGGTTCCTTGTACTTTTTTCTCTTGACAAAATCTTCTTTGAGAATTAATGAGAAAGTGTATACCAAGGTCTGAGAGAACTGAGGCATATATTTTTTAAAAATTTATTTATTTTTGGCTGCACTGGGTCTTCATTGCTGCGCGCAGGCTTTTTCTAGTTGTGGGGAGCGGAGGCTACTCTTCGTTGTGGTGGCTTTTCTTGTTGCAGAGCACTGGCTCTAGGCACACGGGCTCAGTAGTTGTGGCGCGTGGGCTCTAGAGTGCAGGCTCAGTAGTTGTGGCACACAGGCTTAGTTGCTCCGCGGCATATGAGATCTTCCCAGACCAGGGCTCGAACCCGTGTCCCCTGAATTGGCAGGCGGATTCTAACCACTGCACCACGAGGCAAGTCTCTTGAGGCATATTATTAAACAACTATGTAAGACAGTGCCAAGAACGTAACAGTTAGAATCAATCTCATGTCACTTTAAAAGCTCTGAGATTCCCTATTGCCTTCAGGATAAAGACCAAGTTCCTTACTACAACATTCAAAACCTTTTAAAATTTGGTCCCAGTCTACTTCTCTCACTTCATGTCCTGCTACTTCCCACATCTCCTTTTGCTGTCCATTCTTTGTTGTCACACATTTCCTATTTGTAGCCTCCCCCAAATTTTTTTTTTGTGTGTGTTGCACTTGTGGGATCCTGACCAGGGATCTAACCCGGGGCCCCACCATTGGAAGCTCAGAGTCCTAACCACTGGACCACGAAGGAATTCCCTCCCCAAACTTCTCATGGCCTTACCGTACCAAATTCTTCCAAGTCTCCTTTCGAGCTTTTTGTATGCTGCTCCCTCTGCCCAGAATGGCCCTTTCTCTGCCTGTTGAAGTTATATTCAGTCTCTCAGACATGGTTCAAACATCACCTCTTCCAAGACTGCCTATTAGTTTCCTATAATCACACTTAATTCATTCTTCTATTATAGAAGGCTCAGTCACCACTTGACTCTGAACTTCTTGAGAATGATGCCTGTTTCCCAGCTCCTAGCATTGTGCCTGACAGATAGTAGGTACTCAGTAATGTTTTCTGATTGGTTGCAAAAGCTGAACACACAGTTTCACCCAACCTACCTTACCCCCAATTTCATGGCCCAAAGCAGCCACCATTTCACCTGTCTCATTTAGACTTCACTCTGTTCACTCCAGGTCATTTGCTTTCAAAGATTTTAAAAAGTGAGAAGGAAAACAAATTTTTTTTAGGAGAAGGAGCTTTGGTTAAAAAAAAAAATTAAATCCAATATCCTCTTCTTCAATTACTCACCAAGAATTTATTGCTAAGTCATATGTTCATGCTGTGCCCACCAAAAGGAAGATTCCGCCTAAGGAGCAGATGCCTCAACAAAGAGAGCAAACTGCCCTAATATCATTCAATTTAACACCTCATTGTTCTCTAGGAAATGATCTGTAAACTTAGAGTTCAGTTTGTCACCTCATTCCTAGAGATTTAACAATGTCTTTTCTGACTTCAGTTGATTCTATACACTACTTTTTCTGTTATAGGTAATTTGATCCATAATGGTTGGTTGATTTGGGTTGAAGGGAGTAGGTGACTCTTCTACCAGTGTGGTTTCTTTGTCCTTTCTCACTAATTCAGTTAATACCTGAGATGCTTACATCAAAGAATCTTCCATCACAAAATTTTAAATGGTGTTCAAAATGTAAATACTCCTGGAAGAAGTAATATTATAACATTAAAGCTCAGGGATTCAATTTGATTCAATTCATATAATGTTTGGCGTACCCGTTCCTACCTGCCTTCAAGCAGCTTACAATCTGGGGGGAAAGAAATCCCAATTATCACAATATAGTGTAATAATTGCTCTTAGGGATGCTACTGGGGCCCAGAGAAAGGGCAAGCATTTCAACATGGGAGAGGTTGGAGAGAGAAGGGACACAGTGTCAGCAAAGATTTTCCAGAAGAGTTGATATTTCATCAGACTTAAGCATTGGTGGACATTAGTGGCTGTTGGGCAGGGTGTTCTCTAGACAGGGGGAACAACATGTGCAAAGATACAGAGGAATGGGAAAACAAGTTTGGAAGGCTGGTGTATAAAGTAGGTAGCATTCAAGTGAAGGATAAAGTTTTAACCCTTAAGTCAGGGGCGGCTGACTTTATAATTATGCATAACACAGCCCTGGTGGAAGTTAACATGTAATAAAAAAATTTTTTTTTCTTATTTCTTGGCCGTGTTCCGCGACATGCGGGATCTTAGTTCCCTGACCACGGATCAAACTCTCACCCCCTGCAGTGGAAGTGTGGAGTCTTAACCACTGGCCCACCAGGGAAGTCCCTGTAATGAATTTTTAAATTGCTTACCATTTTTCCTAATATATATCAGCATCACGTTTTCCACCAAAGTGGTTGTGTGAAGACATACAGATGTGGATTCACATCCTAGCTCTGGCCCTTATTAGCTGTGACACACTGAGCAAGGTACTTAACTTCTCTTTGCCTTTTTCCTCATCTGCAAACTGGGAATACATCTACCTCATCTAGTTGCTGAGTGAATTAAAGGAGATAATCTACTTAGCACAGGGTCTGATATATGTACTAAGTATTCAATACATGTTAGCTATATCAATGAAAATGAGTCCAGAGAATCTAATAAAGATATAAGAACAAGTGGGTGGTAATCAAGGTATCGTAATTAACTGAAGCCCCAGAGAACCCCAGAGGTAGAAGGACTCTCAAGAAGTTATCTAATATAGAACTCTGCATCTAAGAAGATCAATGCTTAAATCAACAGTGTTGGGCCCTGCCTGGTATCAAAGGCCTTAAATATATCTGAGGAAAGATGGGGTGGGAGAATAGAATAAATAAAACCTCAAGCAGAAAGAGGGGAATGAGTGCGAAAGGGAAAAGGAAGCCAAATGATTGGACAAAGGGGATGGGAAATACATTTCAGTAGCACATCTGCCATTAGCTGCCTATTTCTGGCTTAAATTTTCCGAAACAGATGGTGACTCTATTTGAGATAATGAAATGAAAGGTTTGGGAACTCTAAGAGGTAATATATTCAATACTCCCAGAGAGGTCTAGGTATAAAAATATCCTAAGTAGAAGGAAGAAGGGCATCTCTGGGAATGTTTGGGAGTCATCTTTTCCAAGGAGCTCTTCCTCAAACTCTGGAGAACATTTAGAGGCTCCCTAGATAGATTACTATGTTTAGTAAGACCGCAGATGTCAGGAGGGGCTGAGAGATTGCTACCTGATAGAAGGGGAAATGCTAGGACAAAGGTGTACAGATGAAATCTGCCTGAGAACCAAATTTTAGAAAAGTAATCCAGGGCAAACTTCCTTCCATTATTCTGTGTAAAAACAGATAAATGCTGCCTGACGCTGGTCAGCTACTTGGCAGGAGGCATTTTAGTAAGCCCCAAACCATCAGTAGTTTGAATGAAATGGTTTTCCTTCCAGGAACTTTTCAATATGCCCCCATACCCCCATGTGATTTTGACTTGATGCTCTTTGATAATATGACTCTCCATTTCATATTTACTCCTGAGAGATGATTCTGCCCTAATTATTTCTTTCCCACATGTCTTTCATTTTTCAGTTTGTGTTTTAGTTTATTTTTGGGGCCTAAGCTATCATGACTGCCTGCTGCCTTTTTCTGTTCTTAGCCCTTCTTCCTTTTCCTCCTTTGGTTATTGGTAGTTTAGCAGGGATGATACTAAACGGGAGGCAGATGTTAATTAAGCAAAGCAAGTCAAGCAAATCAGAACTTCCAAATATTTTGTTTCAGGTTAGTTAGTCCCAGCAGCATCTTCTTAGATGTGGTTTTACTTTGATGTGAGTTATATAAAGCCTTTGGTTCGAGCTGTCAGCTTTCTTCTGTGTGGCGTCATGACAGAGCAATGGAAAGAGGATGCAGTCCAGATAGAGGGCAAGGACATTCCTAAGTAACAGGCAACAAGGCAGAATCGTATGCCAGAGGCCACGACCTAACCCTCACCAAAATCTTGAGGAAATTTTTTGATGTAAGTATCTCTTTCTAGGGTCACAGAGAATTTTGTCTTCCTGCCAGAATCATAATTGGATGAATTTATAGCTTTTGTCAGTTCACTCCTAGCCCAAGTTTCACTGCTAAATAACAGTGAAGACATCATCATGATGAACAAACAATTTTTAGAGTATATTATATGTAAGACACTGGCCAGGCACCAGGTGAACAAAGAGGGAGAATACATGATTTTTACTCAGAGGATTTACTGTCTTGAGGAGATAAGGCATGTGCACTTAAATACCTACATTCACTTTAACAAACAAAGAAACAAAACCTTCCAGACAATACATACTGAGTGCCGACTGAGTAATATATAAGTAGCTGATCATATGCCTCAGTTTGTCCCAGTTTATGCCTGTTGTTCCAGAGTAATTGTCTCCCCTGTAACTCTCAAACATCACAGTTTAGATGGTAAATTAAACTGTGTATAGACCAGTGGTCTAAGAACTAAGGGGAGGGAGTCATTATATCTATGGCTAAGGAACTTGGTGGGGAGTTCATGGAACTGGCAGAACCCGAGCTGGGCCTTGAAGGAAGAGTTAGGGCAGAGGCAAGAAGAGAGCGTTCTACAGGAGAATATCAAGAACAAAGGTACCACCGTGGATGTGGGAATAAAGACAGCCATGGCCCAGATTCCGGGGATACCATTCACATTATGTTTCTGTGAATGGTGCCCTCTGGGTTGTGCAAGTGTTGGCTCTAAGGATATGTCTTATTTGGGGAGCAATTGGAAGATTGCTGCAGTTGGAGAAGAGAATTTGTGTAGAGGATTTGTGTGAGGTAAGAATAGAAGCAAACAAAAAACAGAGTGTGGAGAATATTAAATGCTAGATCAAGAAATTTAAGTTTTATCCTGTGGTGGGTTGGAATTTAACTGAAGAGTTTTGAGCAGGAAATAATACCTACAACAAAATGGTTTTGGAAGATTAATATTCCCAAGTTAAATGTTCAGTGTACTGAAAGGAGAAGAAAGAAGGAGAAGAACTTGTTTCAGAAGTGTTGGAAACACCCAAGAGAGACGTGATAAGAATATATAGTGGCGGCAGTAGAAAGGAATATGAGGAGACGGATTTGAGAGAGTTTGCAAAGACAGGATTGATAGTGTGTTGGTAACTGGGTAATGATGCAAGGAGAGGGAACAATCAAGAGTGACTCAAGATTTAGAACCTGAGTACTGAGAAAATGATAGGATCATTGATGAATGTGGCAGAGTTGAGAGAAGTTAGCTTTTTGGGGAGCTTTTTGGGGGGATAGAGGAGCTCTCCTCCAGACATGATGAGTTTGAGATATCCATTTGGAAGTGTCCAACAGGAAGTATTAAATTGGAGCTGAGATAGGTAGTGATGGCTAGAGATATGGATTTAGGAACTCTGTGGAGTGTTGAATAATTGAATGAAAAAGTTTTCTCCTTCAAGATCAGAAATAGCAGACAGCCCAAATTACCACTTGGGTTGCAATTATATTTTGTAGAGTAGGAAGGAATACAACTTGCCAAGATTGCAGAATAGAGATCCCAGAGGTGGAAGGAAACAGAACAGTGTGTAGTCAAGAGGACCAAAGGAAAAGAAAGTTTCAAGCTTGAGAGGTTGATTTACAGAACCAAACGTTGGTCAAGGAGGAGGTCAATGAGGACTAAGACTGAGAAAATTCATAGTTTTTGGTGGTGAGGATTAAATGGTTCTTTGGAGTTTATGATTTTATTGTAATTGTGGAAATGGGCTCCATGTTATAAGGGTTAAGGCATGAGAGATGATGATTCAAGGGACATAATAAATGAAGGTTGATCTTGTGAGAAATTTGGCAGTAAAGGGAGGAAAAAAATATGACGAAAGTTCAAGGATAAGCCAGGATTAAGGAAGGATTTTTTAAAAGAATACGATAAGGAATTTATGTTCTGTGTTAGACTGTAGATAGCACTTTATTTGCTTAGAATAAATTCTGATTTTTAAAAACTGCTCATAGTACCTTTCTTCCTCTGAATTCCAAGCAAGAAGCTTACTAGAGCAAGGGAGGAAGAAAATATAGATAGGAAGAGAACTAGTAAGAATTCAACAGTTAGTCATCAACAGGTGATGAAAATGGACCTAATCTCTTCCACATAGATGGGGCCCCTTTCTGTTCAGGCAGAAACTATATGTATCTGTAGCGGGGGCAGACATTTAAGTTAGGAGAGGATAGCTCTAAAATACCAAGGAGGTTTTGTTTTGTTTTGTTTTGTTTTTTTGAGGGTTCTCTAAATCCCCCAGTCAACCCCCAGTTAAAAACCTTCAGTGGCCTACAAATTTCACAGCCTGACATCCATCCTGCTTTCTACTTCCTCAGCCACCATCCTAGTTCAGCTCCACAATACTTCTCACCTTGACTGCTATAATAACCTGTCTTCTGTCTCTCCACTCCAGCTTTCCTAAGCACCGCTGCCAGATTAATTTCCTAAAGCACAGTTCTGATCTTATCTGTGCCTTGCTTAAAAGCCTTCAACAAATTCCCATTGTCAACTGAATTAGGTATAGGCTCCTCACCCTGGCTTTTAAAGCCAGCCACAGTATGCCGTTGGCTTCCCTTTTCTGTCTTAATATTCACAATTTCCTTATATTCAAACTGATTTACAGCCATGAAAAAGAGGGAGTCACTTTGTCTTTCTATCTGGAGTGGCCACGTGAAATTTCTCTGTGAAAACAACAAGGACTTCCCACAGAAGGGAAGGTACAAGAAGGTGTGGGGTCATTTTCCATGTCTTGTTTAATGTGATCTTGCTATCCTAACCCTTCCCCAAAATATTTTGTTTGTAATTTGTATAGGGCATTTACCAGAGTCTGCATTACATTAGAGTCATTTGTGTGCTTTTCCTATCTCCACCCTACGAGAGTGAATGCAGTCCTAGGACAAAAATCGTATGTCCTCATCTTTGATCCTCTCCAGGGTCTAGTACTATGACTTGCACTTGGGGCGTTCAATACATTAAAAAAAAAATTCCCTGACTGTATTGAAAAGAGGTCATGGACCCTTAAATAACTCTGCCTTTGCCCACCACCTCTCAGCATGTCCTTACCTGATCCCATGAAGATGCAAATGTTTTTATTTTTCATGAAGCAATTGCATGTCCTTTACATGGCTATCATGACATTATATGTTGAATTATAAATAAATTATAAAGATTATAATTATTAATTATAAAGACAGAAACTTTCTATTGTTTAACCTAGTGTGTACGTCATGTACAACTTAAGGATTTATGTACATAGCTCTTGATAAATGTTTTAAAATAATAATTTTAATGATAAATACATTTGCAGAGGGTTGTTTTACAAATCATGTTCTTGTTTAAAATTGAGGTATAATTGACATATAACATTCTATCAGTTTCAGGTGTATAGCAATGTTTCGATATTTGCATATCACATATACATATATACAAATATATATATTGGTATATATTTGTATAACAATATTTGTATATATTGTGAAATGATCACCACAATAAGTCTAGTTAAAATCTGTCACCATATATAGTTACCAAATTTTTTATTTATTATTTTTTTAACATCTTTATTGGAGTATAATTGCTTTACAATGGTATGTTAGTTTCTGCTTTATAACAAAGTGAATCAGCTATACATATACATATATCCCCATATCTCCTCCCTCTTGCATCTCCCTCCCATCCTCCCTATCCCACCCCTCTAGGTGGTCACAAAGCACTCAGCTGATCTCCCTGTGCTATGCGGCTGCTTCCCACTAGCTATCTATTTTACATTTGGTAGTGTATATATGTCCTTGCCACTCTCTCACTTTGTCCCAGCTTGCCCTTCCCCCTCCCCATGTCCTCAAGTCCATTCTCTACGTCTGCGTCTTTATTCCTGTCCTGCCCTTAGGTTCTTCAGAACCATTTTTTTTTTTTTTTAGATTCCATATATATGTGTTAGCATACGGTATTTGTTTTTCTCTTTCTGACTTACTTCACTCTGTATGACAGACTCTAGGTCCATCCACCTCACTACAAATAACTCAATTTCGTTTCTTTTTATGGCTGAGTAATATTCCATTGTACATATGTGCCACATCTTCTTTATCCATTCATCTGTCGATGGACACTTATGTTGCTTCCATGTCCTGGCTATTGTAAATAGAGCTGTAATGAACATTGTGGTACATGACTCTTTTTTTTTTTTTAATTAATTAATTAATTAATTTATTTATTTTTGGCTGTGTTGGTTCTTCGTTTCTGTGCGAGGGCTTTCTCTAGTCGCAGCGAGTGGGGGCCAGTCTTCATCGCGGTGCGCAGGCCTCTCACTGTTGCGGCCTCTCTTGTTGCGGAGCACAGGCTCCAGACGCGCAGGCTCATTAGTTGTGGCTCACGGGCCTAGTTGCTCCGCAGCATGTGGGATCTTCCCAGACCAGGGCTCGAACCCGTGTCCCCTGCATTGGCAGGCAGATTCTTAACCACTGTGCCACCAGGGAAGTCCCTGCATGACTCTTTTTGAATTATGGTTTTCTCAGGGTATATGCCCAGTAGTGGGATTGCTGGGTCGTATGGCAGTTCTAT
Organism: Eschrichtius robustus; assembly: GCF_028021215.1. Classification (NCBI taxonomy): domain Eukaryota; kingdom Metazoa; phylum Chordata; class Mammalia; order Artiodactyla; family Eschrichtiidae; genus Eschrichtius; species Eschrichtius robustus. Next base: position 36,790,263 of record NC_090824.1, read on the forward strand.
TTTTAGTTTTTAAAGGAACCTCCGTACTGTTCTCCATAGTGGCTGTATCAATTTACATTCCCACCAACAGTGCAACAGGGTTCCCTTTTCTCCACACTCTCTCCAGCATTTATTGTTTGTAGATTTTTTGATGATGGCCATTCTGCCTGGTGTGAGGTGATACTTCATTGTAGTTTTGATTTGCATTTCTCTAATGATTAGTGATGTTGAGCATCCTTTCATGTGTTTGTTGGCAATCTGTATATCTTCTTTGGAGAAATGTCTATTTAGGTCTTCTGCCCTTTTTTGGATTGCGTTGTTTGTTTTTTTGATATTGAGCTGCATGAGCTGCTTGTAAATCTTGGAGATTAATCCTTTGTCAGTTGCTTCATTTGCAAATATTTTCTCCCATTCTGAGGGTTGTCTTTTGGTCTTGTTTATGGTTTCCTTTGCTGTGCAAAAGCTTTTAAGTTTCATTAGGTCCCATTTGTTTATTTTTGCTTTTATTTCCACTTCTTTAGGAGGTGAGTCAAAAAGGATCTTGCTGTGATTTATGTCATAGAGTGTTCCGCCTATGTTTTCCTCTAAGAGTTTGATAGTGTCTGGCCTTACATTTAGGTCTTTCATCCGTTTGGAGTTTATTTTTGTGTATGGTGTTAGGGAGTGTTCTAATTTCATTCTTTTACATGTAGCTGTCCAGTTTTCCCAGCACCAGTTATTGAAGAGGCTGTCTTTTCTCCATTGTATATTCTTGCCTACTTTATCAAACATAAGGGGACCATAGGTGCGTGGGTTTATCTCTGGGCTTTCTATCCTGTTCCATTGATATTTCTGGTTGTGTGCCAGTACCATACTGTCTTGATTACTGTAGCTTTGTAGTATAGTCTGAAGTCAGGGAGTGTGATTCCTCCAGCTCCGTTTTTCTTTCTCAAGATTGCTTTGGCTATTCCGGGTCTTTTGTGTTTCCATACAAATTGTGAAATTTTTTGTTCTAGTTCTGTGAAAAATGCCATTGGTAGTTTGATAGGGATTGCATTGAATCTGTACATTGCTTTGGGTAGTATAGTCATTTTCACAATGTTGATTCTTCCAATTCAAGAACATGGTATATCTCTCCATCGGTTTGTATCATCTTTAGTTACTTTCATCAGTGTCTTATAGTTTTCTGCATACAGGTCTTTTGTCTCCTTAGGTAGGTTTATTCCTAGGTATTTTATTCTTTCTGTTACAATGGTAGATGGGAGTGTTTCCTTAATTTCTCTTTCAGATTTTTCATCATTAGTGTATAGGAATGCAAGAGATTTCTGTGCATTAATTTTGTATCCTGTTACTTTACCAAATTCATTGATTAGCTCTAGTAGTTTTCAGATAGCATCTTTAGGATTCTCTATGTATAGTATCATGTCATCTGCAAACAGTGATAGCTTTACTTCTTCTTTTCCGATTTGGATTCCTTTTATTTCTTTTTCTTCTCTGATTGCTGTGACTAGGACTTCCAAAACTATGTTGAATAATAGTGGTGAAAATGGACAACCTTGTCTTGCTTCTGATCTTAGAGGAAATGCTTTCAGTTTTTCACCACTGAGAACGATGTTGGCTGTGGGTTTGTCATATATGGCCTTTATTATGTTGAGGTAAGTTCCCTCTATGCCTACCTTCTGGAGGGTTTTTATCATAAATGGGTGTTGAATTTTGTCAAAAGCTTTTTCTGTGTCTATTGAGATGATCATATGGTTTTTCTCCTTCAGTTTGTTAATATGGTGTATCACAATGATTGCTTTGTGTATATTGAAGAATCCTTGCATTCCTGGGGTAAACCCCACTTGATCATGGTGTATGATCCTTTTAATGTGCTGCTGGATTCTGTTTGCTAGTATTTTGTTGAGGAGTTTTGCATCTATGTTCATCAGTGAAATTGGTCTGTAGTTTTCTTCTTTGTGACATCTTTGTCTGGTTTTGGTATCAGGGTGATGGTGGCCTCATAGAATGAGTTTGGGAGTGTTCCTCCCTCTGCTATATTTTGGAAGAGTTTGAGAAGGATAGGTGTTAGCTCCTCTCTAAATGTTTGATAGAATTCACCTGTGAAGCCATCTGGTCCTGGTCTTTTGTTTGTTGGAAGATTTTTAATCACAGTTTCAATTTCAGTGCTTGTGATTGGTCTGTTTATATTTTCTATTTCTTCCTGGTTCAGTCTTGGAAGGTTGTGCTTTTCTAAGAATCTGTCCATTTCTTCCAGGTTGTCCACTTTATTGGCATAGAGTTGCTTGTAGTAATCTCTCATGATCCTTTGTATTTCTGCAGTGTCAGTTGTTACTTCTCCTTTTTCATTTCTAATTCTATTGATTTGAGTCTTCTCCCTTTTTTTCTTGATGAGTCTGGCTAATGGTTTATCAATTTTGCTTATCTTCTCAAAGAACCAGATTTAGTTTTATTGATCTTTGCTATTGTTTCCTTCATTTCTTTTTCATTTATTTCTGATCTGATCTTTATGATTTCTTTCCTTCTGTGAACTTTGGGGTTTTTTTTTTTTCTTTCTCTAATTGCTTTAGGTGTAAGGTTAGGTGGTTTACTTGAGATGTTTCTTGTTTCTTGAGGTAGGATTGTATTGCTATAAACTTCCCTCTTATAACTGCTTTTGCTGTATCTTATAGGTTTTGGGTCGTCATGTTTTCATTGTCATTTGTTTCTAGGTATTTTTTGATTTCCACTTTGATTTCTTCAGTGATCTCTTGGTTATTTAGTAGTGTATTGTTTAGCCTCCATGTGTTTGTATTTTTTACAGATTTTTTTCCTGTAATTGATATCTAGTCTCATAACGTTGTGGTTGGAAAAGACACTTGATATGATTTCAATTTTCTTAAATTTACCAAGGCTTGATTTGTGACCCAAGATATGATCTATCCTGGAGAATGTTCCATGAGCACTTGAGAAGAAAGTGTATTCTGTTGTTTTTGGATGGAATGTCCTATAAATATCAATTAAGTCCACCTTGTTTAATGTATCATTTAAAGCTTGTGTTTCCTTATTTATTTATTTTTTGGATGATCTGCCCATTGGTGAAAGTGGGATGTTAAAGTCCCCTACTATGATTGTGTTACTCTCGATTTCCCCTTTTATGGCTGTTAGCATTTGCCTTATGTATTGAGGTGCTCCTATGTTCTGTGCATATATATTTATAATTGTTATATCTTCTTCTTGGATTGATCCCTTGATCATTATATAGTGTCCTTCTTTGTCTCTTGTAATAGCCTTTATTTTAAAGTCTAGTTTGTCTGATATGAGAATTGCTACTCCAGCTTTCTTTTGATTTCCATTTGCATGGAATATCTTTTTTCATCCCCTCACTTTCAGTCTGTATGTGTCCCTAGGTCTGAAGTGGGTTCTCTTATAGACAGCATACATACAGGTTTTGTTTTTGTATCCATTCAGCCAGTCTATGTCTTTTGGTTGGAGCATTTAATCCATTTACATTTAAGGTAGTTATCGATATGTATGTTCCTATTACCATTTTCTTAATTGTTTTGGGTTTGTTATTGTAGGCCTTTTCCTTCTTTTGTGTTTCCTGCCTAGAGAAGTTCCCTTCGCATTTGTTGTAAAGCTGGTTTGGTGGTGCTGAATTCTCTTAGCTTTTGCTTGTCTGTAAAGCTTTTGATTTCTCCTTCAAATCTGAATGAGATCCTTGCTGGGTAGAGTATTCTTGGTTGTAGGTTTTTCCGTTTCATCACTTTAAATATGTCCTATCACTCCCTTCTGGCTTGCAGAGTTTCTGCTGATGGATCAGCTGTTAACCTTATGGGGATTCCCTTGTATGTTGTTTGTTGCTTTTCCCTTGCTTCTTTTAGTATTTTTTCTTTGTATTTAATTTTTGATAGTTTGATTAATATGTGTCTTGGCGTGTTTCTCCTTGGATTTATCCTGTATGGGACTCTCTGCACTTCCTGGACTTGATTGTCTATTTCCTTTCTCATATTAGGGAAGTTTTCAACTATAATCTCTTCAAATATTTTCTCAGTCCCTTTCTTTTTCTCTTCTTCTTCTGGGACCCCTATAATCCGAATGTTGGTGCATTTAATGTTGTCCCAGAGGTCTCTGAGACTGTCCTCAATTCTTTTCATTCTTTTTTCTTTATTCTGATCTGTGGTAGTTATTTCCACTATTTTATCTTCTAGGTCACTTATCCGTTCTTCTGCCTCAGTTATTCTGCTATTGATTCCTTCTAGAGAATTTTTAATTTCATTTATTGTGTTGTTCATCATTGTTTGTTTGCTCTTTAGTTCTTCTAGGTCCTTGTGAAACGTTTCTTGTATTTTCTCCATTCTGTTTCCAAGATTTTGGATCATCTTTACTATCATTACTCTGCATTCTTTTTCAGGTAGACTGCCTATTTCCTCGTCATTTGTTTGGTCTGGTGGGTTTTTACCTTGCTCCTTCATCTGCTGTATGTTTCTTTGTCTTCTCATTTTGCTTAACTTACTGTGTTTGGGGTCTCCTTTTCACAGGCTTCAGGTTCGTAGTTCCTGTTGTTTTTGGTGTCTGCCCTCAGTGGGTAAGGTTGGTTCAGTGTGTTGTGTAGGCTTCCTGGTGGAGGGGACTGGAGCCTGTGTTCTGGTGGATGAGGCTGGATCTTGTCTTACTGGTGGGCAGAATCATGTCCGTTGGTGTGTTTTGGGGTGTCTGTGACCTTATTATGATTTTAGGCAGCCTCTCTGCTAATGGGTAGGGTTGTGTTCCTGTCTTGCTAGTTGTTTGGCTTAGGGTGTCCAGCACTGTAGCTTGCTGGTCATTGAGTGGAGCTGGGTCTTAGCGTTGAGATGGAGATCTCTGGGAGACCTATCACTGTTTGATATTATGGAGAGCCGGGAGTTCTCTTGTGGACCAATGTCCTGAACTCGGCTCTCCCACCTCAGAGGCACAGGTCTGACACCCGGCTGGAGCACCAAGACCCTGTCAGCCACATGGCCAGGTACGTGGGGAGTTTCTTGCCTTTTGGGAAGTCTGAGGTCTTCTGCCAGCATTCAGTAGGTGTTCTGTAGGAGTTGTTCCACACGTAGATGTATTTCTGATGTATTTGTGGGGAGGAAGGTGATCTCCACCTCCTACTCCTCCACCATCTTGAAGGTCTCCCCCAAATGTTTTTCTTGTGATGAGAACTTTTAAGATCTACTCTCGGGGCTTCCCTGGTGGCACAGTGGTTAAGAATCCACCTGCCAATGCAGGGCACACAGGTTTGAGCCCTGGTCCAGGGCGATCCCACATGCCAAGCAGCAACTAAGCCTGTGCACCACAACTACTGAGCCCGTGTGCCACAACTACTGAAGCCTGTGCGCCTAGAGCCAATGCTCTGCAACAAGAGAAGCCACCGCAATGAGAAGCCCACACACCACAATGAAGAATAGCCCCCACTCGCCACAACTAGAGAAAGCCCATGCACAGCAACAAAGACCCAATGCAGTCAGAAGTAAAATAAAAATTAAAATTAAAAAAGATCTACTCTCCTAGCAACTTTCAAATATGCAAAACAGTATTATTAACTATAGTCACCATGCTGTACATTACATCCCCAGGACTTATTTACTTTATAACTGAAAGTTTGTACCTTTTGATCACGTTCACCCATTTGTCCCACCCCCTACCTCCACCTCTGGCAGCCAATCTGTTCTCTGTATCTATGATCTTGTTTTTTCTGTTTCTTTGTTTTAAGATTCCACATATGAAATCACACAGTAGTTATCTTCTTTGTCTGACTTATTTCACTTAGAATAATGCCCTCAAGGTCCATCCATATTGTCACAAATGGATTTCATTCTTTTTTATGGCTGAAAAATATTCCACATTTCTTTATGCATTCATCCATTGATGGACACTGTTATATTGTTTCCATATCTTGGCTATTGTGCATGGGAGTGCAAATATCTTTTTGAGTTAGTGTTTTCATTTTCTTTGGATAAATATCCAGTGATACTAAAAAGCAAAATTGCTGGATAATATGGTAGTTCTATTTTTAACTTTTTGAAGAATCTTCATACTGTTTTTCATATGGCTACACCAATTTACATTCCCACAAACAGAGCACAAGTGTTCTCTTTTCTCTACATCCTCACCAACACTTGTTATTTCTTGTCTTTTTGCTAATAACCATTTTAACAGATGTGAGTGATATCTCATTGTAGTTTTGATTTGCATTTTTCTGATGATTGGTGATGTTGAGCATCTTTTCATGTACCTGTTGGCCATCTGTATGTCTAGGGTTCTTAAACTAGGATGGAACTGTATGTAAAATTATGTATAAAAATGTTCATTTTTCTCTGGGGAGAGGGTCCATAGCTTCCATCAGATACTCACAGGTGTCTATTACAGAGAAAAGAGTAAGAACCATTTTTATGAGTTAATATATCTATGGAAATGTTTTTACTTTGTCCCTATTCATTTCTTACAAAAGAATTTTTTCAAGTATCAGTAGTTGTTCTACAGACAATAGAACCAACACAGATAGAATCACTTAGAATAATTCCTAATGCTTCTTCCAAACCTCTACTGTCCTCACTTATGCTAAGTGTCTTGCTTTGGCTGGATTGAAGTACTGAATAATGCAGTCCCAGACATGGTGTACAAGGACCTCACCATCTGTCACATGCATCTTCCTTTCCTTTCCTTTTAGTATTAGGTGGCTTCTGCTGTTTCCACAAGGAATTTTTACTCTGGCGCACACTATCAAAGTTCCCAAATGATCCCTTTTTTCTCATGCCAACACTTCTGGCTCATCCCACAGTTTTGGTTAAAAGTTTAAGGGGAATAAAACCTCTTCTAACAGGGCCAATCTCAACACTAGATCATTAGCTTTTTCTGATGAACTTTAGAAAAAGGAAGTGGAAAGTAAACATTGAGCTTATTATTAAAAACCTGTTTCTTTAAGTTTTTGCAAAAGCTGTCTCTCTCTTGCTGATTGTTAATGATTTTTTTCCTGTATCTTTCTCCTTTCTCTCTTATTCCCTTTGGGATTCACTTCCCCCCCCCCCCCCCAGTGACTTAATTTAGTTAATGTTCTCATTAGTGCAACTTCTACTCCAGCAGGTTTCCTGGGCTTTCACATCATTGCGTTTCCGTATGATAAACTCCATTAACAACTCTGAACATTCAGGAATAAGGAAGCAGTCATTCAGTACCATGGGATCTACCTCATTTGCCCCTATCTTCTGATCCAACTTTCTTGGCTATCTTGGAGCTTCTTCAGCAGATAATTCCATCAGCAGAAAATTAGGGCTGAGCTGTGGCATCAAAACTGATGGCTGAACAGACTCATTTCCTAGCAGGTACTGTCCATATACGTCATCGCTATCAGTAAAAAAATATGTTTAGACCCAAGGAAGACATAATCCCTTAGAATATTTTTTTTTTAATTAATTTGGTTGTATTTCTTCTTTTTTTAAAAAAATTTATTTATTTATGGCTGTGTTGGGTCTTCGTTTCTGTGCGAGGGCTTTCTCTAGTTGTGGCAAGTGGGGACCACTCTTCATCGCGGTGTGCGGGCCTCTCATTATCGCGGCCTCTCTTGCTGCGGAGCACAGGCTCCAGATGCGCAGGCTCAGTAATTGTGGCTCACGGGCCTAGTTGCTCCGCAGCATGTGGGATCTTCCCAGACCAGGGCTCGAACCCGTGTCCCCTGCATTGGCAGGCAGATTCTCAACCACTGCACCACCAGGGAAGCCCTAGAATGTTTTTTTAAGCCATTTTTCAAATCATGTTATAGATTTGTCCTGATACGCTCATCTTTTTCTTCCAATCTCCAAGGCTTCTCCAGACATGATTAGGAGTATAGCATCATCTGGGTTATGTAATCAAAAAACTAAATGAATCACACAGACTATTTAATCTGACATTGTAAGTAATGTTTATCAACCTATACTGTATGTTGGTAGCAACTGGGGAGCCTTAAAAAAATTGACACTTGGGTCTCATCCCTGAAGGTTCTGATTTAATTGGTTGGGGGTGGGGTTTAGGCAGTGCGGATCTTTAAAAGCTAATATAGCGACAGGCAAAGTTGAGGACCAGCCGTCTAAAGTAATCAACAGGACTAACACAATCAGTTTCAATGAAGCCAAAATAGTGCTATCTGCATGATGTCATAATTCTATTGTAAGACAGTAGAGGGCAGAGTTGACAAATTTATATAGAGTAAACTGTCTTAGGAAATAGCAATTAGTAATGTAATATTTAGGTAATCTAACGTAAACATTGTACTCTGTGGTCATCTTTTGTCACAAAGCTTTCACTTACTGCTAAAGACAGATTACTTTTTGTATGTTGGAATTTACTGGGAAGCCCCTTGGTGATGCGTGATCAATAGTGTTATTACATAATTTGTGCATTTTTGAGAGTGCAAAGTAACACTATTAATGATTCTGCCAGGACAAGTGTAAACCAAGATTGTCTTAGGTAAGGTGGGACATATGGTCACCCTATGGTCACCACGTCTTCTGTGGGATCCAGGAGAAGAGCTAGAATCTGAACATGGCTTTACAAATTAAAGTTACCAGTAGTAATTATGTACTTAAGCTGATTATTACAGTCTTCAGTATTATTATTATTATTTTTTTAAAAAACTCATTGGGTTTTTTTTTTTTAATTAATTAATTAATTAATTTATTTTTGCCTGTGTTGGGTCTTCGTTTCTGTGCGAGGGCTTTCTCCAGTAGCAGCAAGCAGGGGCCACTCTTCATCGCAGTGCGCTGGCCTCTCACTATCGCGGCCTCTCTTGTTGAGGAGCACAGGCTCCAGACGCGCAGGCTCAGTAGTTGTGGCTCACGGGCCCAGCCGCTCCGCGGCATGTGGGATCTTCCCAGACCAGGGCTCGAACCCGTGTCCCCTGCATTGGCAGGCAGATTCTCAACCACTGTGCCACCAGGGAAGCCTTTCAGTATTATTTTTATGTATGTTCATCTATCACTGTTTAGGCACCTTGGACAATTGAAAAGAAACTAAGGATGTGCTTTTAGGTATCAGGAATTATACAGTCTGCTTGGGAAGAGATTAATACCTGAAGCTGCTTTAGTAAATAAAATGCAAGAACGTCCTCAAAAATTCTTTCAGGGTGACTTCCCCGGCAGTCCAGTTGTTAAGACTTAGCGCTTCCACTGCAGGGGGCATGGGTTTGATCCCTGGTGTGGGAACTAAGATCCCATATGCAGAGTGGTGCAGCAAAAAAAAAAAAAAAACCTAATCTGATTAGGACTTAAAAAAAATTCTTTCAAGAAGCAGAATACGATAAATAAAAGAAATAATAAATACATTCATAAAAAATACTATCCTTAATTCTATATAGGCTGTCTTTGACTTAAAGTGATTCCGCTTACAGTTTCCCACCATGATCCCTACATACCTCCAGAACTTCCAGCAGGCAAAGACCAGTTGACTTCCTGAGCTGCTTGTGGTCTGAACCTTAGAAATTGTCTTCCTTGTGAGTGTAGCTCCTCTCAGGTGCCCCCTCTAGCTTCTGGATAGTTAAGCTATATAGCCATTGACCCCAAATTGAATCAAGGAATTTAATTTTAGTACAGAAGGCATGATGCAATTGGTGACAAGCAAATAATATGGAACTAATAAATTCAAGTTGGCAAGAGAAGGATCCCTCAAGTAGAGTGCATCAGAAGCTTAGCTCTTGGTGAGATCCTCCTGCTGGGTGTGGCAGCCACACTCCATACTTTTTAAATGACAACTTCAGTGTTGACCTGTATTTAATTTATGATATCCCACAAGATTTTGTTTTCCTACCTGTTTTCAACTTGGGTCAAAACTGTTAGTTACCACTTTGTATTTAGGAAGCTTATTCTTCCTCCTTTGCTGACTCAGTATGTATGGATCCCTCTTTGATTTAATCTACTTTCTAATAATTCTGCATTTTTTCAAAGTTGAGTGATAATTGATAAGTATCAAGATTGATTAGGCAACCTTAGGAAACTCAGATAATTAAAGCACGGGTAATAAAGAACACAAAGTTATGGGATTAATCTTGTCATAAGACGGTTAGCCTTGGATTGGGCCAGTCGGATGGCTTGATAAATCTTCCCATTGTGCATGGGACGGACTGGTAAGGGAGGAAGCATGGGTCAGGCAAATCCGCCTCCAATACGTGATGACTGCGATGATGGAGAAAAACAGATCAGCTGTGCCCAATTTGTGTAACAAGAGCTGTTTTTTACCTTCATGGCACATATTTATTTCATTATCTGAGTTATTGATGAAAATATTCAGGAATTGTTTTCCTTTAGTTCACTGCTGTTTTGTCCTTGCCCTGGCCCTCTTCTCTACCAAAACTTGCTCACAGGAAAGGAATTAATATTTGCTGCTTATATTTAACTATATTTCCCCCAAAATGAAATAACTTTGTTGCTTATTATGAAAATGTTCTATAAATACCCAAACATCATAGAAAAATAGAGAAGGAAGTAAGAATTACTCTTAATCCCACCATCTAGAAATAACTTGAGATTTTTAGGAGTATCCTTCCTTATATAAAATACTTTATTCCTTAGTCAAATGGAAATTATTTGATGGCTACTTTAAAAAAAAACAACAACAGTATGTCATGACGTCTTTCTCTATCAATAAATATAAAACCATATCATCACTTAACTGGCTACATAGAATTTATACGTGTGTGTATACCCACTATACTTGATTTCATCAATTCCATTGTGATGAACATTGAACTAATTTCCAATTTTTCCTTTTAAAAAACATTACTGTAACGAACATCTAGTATGTTCTTACTGTAAGTGTAGAATAATAGAAAGCTAGAGCTGAAAGGGTCCTTAGAGACTAGCTAGTTCAATGCCATCATTTTGCGGAAGAAAAACAAAGGCATAGAGAGGATAAAGGGGAGTAGAAGCCAGGTCTTTTGACTTTACATCTATTAATCTTTTCAGTCTACCCTACTACCATCTTTCTAAAATATTGCTTGGCTATTAAAATGTCACTAAGTGGCACTGCCTTTTGTTTACTCCAGTAGCCAAAAGCCTGTGCCTTAAAACTTAACTCTTCCCAGGGTTATTTGCATTTTAATATTGGTTGTTATATATATATATATATATATATATATATAATCTATAAAATCTTTAGAATGAGGTCAGGGAATACCTCAAGTACTTGAAATCGTATGTGGCAAGCTGCTACTTCAATTTCTGGCCATGTTTGGTAGAGGTGAGGAGTGGGAGTTGAGAAATAGGTTTAGGCAGTAGTTGGGGTCTGTAACAGAATACTGATGCTCACTCACAGCTTTGAAACACTTCTAAAAGAAGGGTCTAAAGCTTTGGCTTATTTCAGTTTCTGCTATGGAAGGTCCAGAGCTAGATGCTTAATTAAGTGTATTTTGATGATTAAGATGATGATGGAGTAGAACTAGCAGCACTGAGTTGTTACTTGTACACACTCAGCATAATTGGGGGCTTAATTCTTGATCTAATTATTGACTTAAAAAATTAGTCCATAATGTAGATCATCTACATTAAATATCATGGGATCTGTTAATTTAAAAACCCATGAGAGGGACTTCCTTGGTGGCACAGTGGTTAAGAATCCTCCTGCCAATGCAGAGGACACGGGTTCGAGCCCTGGTCTGGGAAGATCCCACATGCCATGTAGCAACTAAGCCCTCCTGCCACAACAACAGAGCCTGTGCTCTAGAGCCCGCGAGCCACAACTACTGAGCCTGCGCACCACAACTACTGAAGCCCGTGCCCCTAGAGCCTGTGTACGGCAACAAAGACAAGCCACCGCAATGAGAAGCCCGCGCACCACAATGAAGAGTAGCCCCCGTTGCCGCAACTAGAGAAAGCCTGCATGCAGCAACAAAGACCCAACGCAGCCAAAAATTAAAAAAAAAAAAAAAAAAAAAAAAAAAACCCACGAGATACTGCTTCCTAGATAAATAACTCTTTCATAAGGAAGGGATTTGGAGTTCTATGTGATTTTTGGACAATTACTTGAACTCTGAGTTTCTTGGTTTCTTTATCTGGCAATAAGGATAATGATAGCAATTTACTTCATGAAATTGAATAAAAATGATTATATGGCATTTGGCAAAAAGAAAATGATAAATCTTTTAAAAATAAAATTTGCCATACACAAAGGAAAATGAAGAAGAATGGTGTTTTTGATAAGAACCAGTTATTCTACAAAATAAATCATGTTTGAGTCTCTTGTAGTCTTTAAAGCATTCAAGAAATATTCAACAGAAGTTGAGCAGCTGCAGAAATATCCCACAGAATAGAAAATGAGATGAATTTGCAAAGGTAATGGAATCTTTCATTGCAGTATCTTTCCAAATGTTATTGAAAATTTCCCAAAGGTTTTGGTTAATACTATTAAAAAAAAAATTGTAAGTTTGGAAACTGCTCACTAACAAATTAAAGCAATTAACAAGATCATTTATGCTGGCAATAATTATCACATAAACACAAAATTGTTTAATTGGTTGAATTGTTAGCACTCTAGCTGTCGTTCCTTGTTAACAAACTCAAGTTCTAAATTATATTTTCTGTCCTTGATTTGAGTTCCTGGCTTGATAAATATTTATAAGAGAACAAAGGCTTCAGGTTTAGGCACTTTTGATTATTCACATACAGACTATCCACTTTGTGGAGTACTCAAGACAGAGTGTTAATGTCAACACCAACTCACTGCTTATAATGCTTTGTGATCCACCTTCCTACGTTCTTAATCCTATGTGCTCAAGGCTTTGACATACTGGAGCGTGGGGTTTGGAGTGGGGCCACTGCCCCATGATGAAGTCTGAAAACGGCACTGAGAGGGTGGAGCAGACAAAGTCCACAGAGCTGAACCATCACTATTGTATTTGCTGTACCTCATTATGAATGAAACATTGGAAGACGGCAGGTGAACTTGGTAGTGGGTGTGAACATAAAACCTACTTAATTGACTTCATTTCTCATCCACAGACAGTAAGTTAGGTATGAATGTGCCAAGGTGGCCAAGGAGCTGGTGAAATTCAGACACAAATATTGCCAATTATGTCTCCGGGAATGTGAATTTATTTAAATAAATTTACTCAAACATAAATAGGAAAGTGATTCTCCTGAAAAAAATCACAAATATATATTTTTAAGCCAAGTAGAAATGACTTTCAATTACCTACTTCTTTGGTTGGCCTCCAGAACTGCAACTCTCTTTTAGTTTGCATGATTTATTTGTTCATTAATTCACTTATTCACTCACTTACTCGTCAGGCCTTTATTAAGTACATCTTGTGTGTCAGGGGCTGTGCTAAGTGTTGGGAAACTTAAAACTGTATCCCGAAAGCAACAGGGAGCCACTGGATGATTTAAAGTAGCGGAGTGACATGATCAGATTTCTTTTTTAGAAAGTGTACTTTGGCTACTATGTGAGGGAAGAATTGAAGGAGAGTGAAACTGGAGAATGGGACAGCAGTTAGGAGGTTTATAAGAAGCAATTCATGTGAGAAAAGATGAGGCCTGGGTTATGGACTGAATTGTGGCCTGCCCTCCAAATTCATATGTTAAAATGCTAGCCCCAAGTACCTCGGAAAGTGACCAGATTTGGAGATAGAGCCTTTAAAGAGGTAATTAAGGTAAAATGAGGTCATGTGGCTGGCCCTAATCCAATATGACTAGTGTCCTCACAAGAGGAGATTAGGACACAGACACAAAGGAAAGACCATGTGAAGACAGAGGGAAAAGATGGCCACCTACAAGCCAAAGAGAGGGGCCTCAGAAGAAACAACCCTGCCGGTAACTTGATCTCGGACTTCTATCCTCCAGAATTGTGAGAAAACTAATTTTGTTGTTTAAGCCACCCAGTCTGTGGTATTTGTCATGGAAGCCCATGCAAACTAATACAGCCTGAACAAGGCAACTGCAGCAGAACATAAGCGCCTTCAGACACCAGTTTATCATCACACCCCAGTATAAGCCTGCTATTACATCTGCACAAGTTCACATCTCTTAGGTAATGGAAAATCTGATCCTGGAAAGGAAGGAAAGCTCAGGCACAGCTATAGAAGGAAAGATGCCCATTTATTCCAAAGTCTGGTTAGTGCTTCCATGCACTGGTGGATGACAGGATGTAAGCCTTGCTCGTCTGCTCCTTTCCATTATCGGTGGAGGGAAATTTGAAATTGGTGTCACTTGCTCCTTTAGAGGGAGGTCAGTTTGGTATTTACACACTCACTGCCAGTTTTCAGATTCCTTGCAAGGACCATTCTGTTTGAGGCATCTGAAGGTGAAGTTTAGTCCTTTGTCCTCAATGCCTCTATATTGTAAATGGTGGGCTTTTCAAATGGGTCCTCCTGCTGCTTTGTCTTTGGAAGTTGTGGAGGCTGTGGTTCCCCTAGATGTTCCCAGAAATGGAACAGAAATTTCAGTTTAGTTTTATGAAATACACCTCTTGGTAACAAGGTAAAGATGAAGGGAACTAATGTTTTTTGAGCTCTAGGCACTATTTCGAAGTTTTCTGTTCATAACCATGAGTTCTTGATTTTTCCATTGTTAGCAGAGATTTGAATGTGGGGAACATTGGGTAGGGTTGGGTTTATTTGGTTTCGTGTTTCGTTTTTAAGTAGCTTTCTGATACATGTTCATTTCTAAGTCACAGTAGTCTTAAAATTTCAAACAAATAACTGGTTCTGTGATTCAGTAAAAATAGTTTTTAGGATTAATTTAATTCAAGGCACAGGAAGCTAGTCTAGTCTATATTTTTGGTTTATGATTTAATTTTTTCAAGTTCTTGGGTCTTAGAATCAAATCATAAACTTTAAACTGTACATAAAACTGTAAACTGTATTTAAAAATCTTTATCCTGCTTTAAACTTTTTTAATTGAATCTGAAAATTCATATTTTTCTTCAACTCTGAGAAATTTTATTCTACTTTCTCCTTATTATCATCTCATCTGCTCTCTCTTTTCTCTCCTTTTGTAACTTCTATTGGAACAGATATTGGAACTTGGGGATCTCACCTCCATGACTTTCAGCCATTCTCACAAACTTTCCATCTCCTTGTTTTTTGCCCTCTCTTTGGGGAGAATTTCTGTTTCCACTAATCTGCTCTTAACTTGATCAGTTCTGCTGATCAGCTAATGAATTTTAAACTTCAGAAATTACTTTTTAAATCTCTACGTTTTCTCACTGATTATTTTTCATGGATACAATATCCTTTCAAATCTTGCTGAATAAAATTTAAATTCATTTAAATTTTATCTTCTGTTTCCTTTATTAACTTAGTTTCCTCTGATATTACTTCTTTGTTAGTTGTGTTTTGTGCTTTTCTTTCATGGTATTCGTTCCCCTCCACTGACAAAATCTTTGATGATTTTGATTGTCCGATCATCTTTTATTTGAGGATTGGTTTGCCTGTCTGTTCTGTTAATCATAGCCTGTCTTCAGGAACTGTGAAGGAAGGGCACAACATGCTATCCAGAGAGAGTGAAAGTTCGCGGTCAGTATATACTTGGGCTCTGCCCCTCTGGTCCCAGGATCCCCACTAACTTTATCCCACAGGCAAACATTTGGTACTTAAGGCCAGCAGAGGAGGGGACTCCTCAATGAATTATTCTATGCTAGGTTCCCCCCACCACCTCCTCTTGTATCCTTTGACTCTTGCTTGGAATTTCCCTAAACTATTCCTTCTCCTGAACCTGTTTTGATTTCCTCTAACTTTGTTTTTCTCTAGATCAGGTCCTGCCTCTCTCTTCTATATTTCAGGATTTCCTAAAAATTCCTGGAAAATTGATCACATTTTTTTCTTATTTCCCTGTGCTGTTAGATTTCTATTCTCTTTAAAACATATCTTTTTATGAGATTTAGGATGGAAGAGAAGGTAAACGCATGGGCTCAACGCACCATCTTGACCCAATCTCTACTTATTATTTTCTTTATTATCTCTAATTAATTATCAAATAATACAAGCTCAATGTGAAGTAATAGAAAATGAAAGTTCCTTCTTGTGTCAGATTCCTCTAATGTCCTGACTTATATCCGCTTCTCACCTATTGATTTTAGCTGGAGCTGGGTTGACAGTTCTGTGAGGGCTTCCTCTCACTTCCTGGTTAAGTAGAAGCCCCAGTTCCTGGCTGACAGCATCTAGTTTCAAATGCACGCCTTCTCTGTGGCCCTAGAACTGCAGATTGCCAGTTAGGAGCTTGCTTGGTAGCTTGGAAGTGTGGGCTGTCAACATGGAATAGGGGGTTAGGGGGGCAGTCCCTTGACCAGCAAGGATGAGGACCAATCTCCCACCTTTCTGATAGACAATTCAGGGAGGCTTTATGAACTCTTCTCAGGAAGTCCCTGCAGAATTAATCCCTGCTGCCCAAAGCAATGACTTCAAATATGAACCCTTATATGAGCTTTTCCTTCTTACCTATTCCACTCTCCCCAGTTTCTCATTCCCACTCCCTGGGATCTGCCATTTTCCTCCCTCCTTATTTGACAATACCCTTTTCCTCTGTACTTCTAAACTTCCTCTCTCCCTCAGTCCTAATTTATCATTTCACTGTAACTCTATTAGCTGTCAAGCATGTGGGGATGCTGTCAGGATTACAGGCTCTGTAGCAAATGAGGTTGTATTGAATTATTTAGATTTCAGCTAAAGTGGAAATAACTAAAGCAGCTGAACAGGTTTGTAAAATCCTGGGGTAATCTGTCCACTGATTTGGTGCTTTTACCATATTAATTTTTTCTCGTGGTTGAAAATTATAAATTTTAAGGCGACAAAGAAATATATGTGTACAACTTTTCAGTTCAGAGCCACAAACCTAAAGCTAAGGAATTGTTTGTTTTATGTAGTATATAATTATGTAGCTGCAGAGCTGCAATTCTAGGGAATCACGAATTTATTTAATAAGTTTATCCACACAAGGCTTTTTAAAAACACAAATACATAATTTCTCTCCATTTTTTTATTTCAAAAATAGAACAAAGATTTCTACTTGAGATATATGATAGTCTCAGCCTTTGAAGTTTTTCTTGAGTTTTCCTCGCCAGAATTTGGTTCTTAATTTTTAAATGAAAAAGACCTTGTTGTTTCTAACTCAGTAAAAAAACAAATGGATTCTTAAATGTTATCAGAAAGGGGGAAGGGTGGATCACTGCTAATCTAATGGGTGACCACAAATACTCTTCTATTATCTTCCCTCTATTACTAGTGTGTCTTGGGAAATTGAGCTTAATAAGGGCCCAGACAACAAGGTGGTAGTGTGGAGAGTTCTGTGGCTTTGTAACATCTGTGGAGTTTGCGCCACCTGGCACATCTCAATGTCTAAATGCCCACTCTCAAGAAGTGTGACTGCAGCAGGAAGTGAAGTATCTTTGCATATGTTCAATATATAAACTAAGCACACACATCTGGCACTTAAACACCCTTTTCCTGGTGAATCCTGGAAAACAGCATAATTATACTCCCAAGCAAATAACGAGGAGTAAGACTGTTTCGTTGTTAAGAACATTAGGCATCATCAAAGTTAAAACTCTTTTATCATCTTTGCGCTTTAAATCTCCACTGTCATCTCCAAAATAGCTGAGATTACCTGGGCTGATGTCTGGTGAGAAACTGTCTCAGCACGGCTGATGGAGAGAAGAGATGAAAGCTGCAGCAAGGTGTACCACCAAGCCTTACTGAACAATGACCTTGTATAGTAAGAAAGTCGACAAAGTGGATAGCCTTGCAAGCTGCCACTTCTGTGTCTCTCTCCCGAGGTGACTCGGAGATGCTTTGTCTTTCCTCTCTGGCACCACCGCTTCTAGTGTTTTCTCTGGCCTACAGCATCCCACCCCACCCAGCGTGCGGAAGCCTCCGCTCGCCTGGAAACCGGGTCTGGCCAGGAGGTGTCGGTGGGCTGGGGTGGCAGCTTGCCTGTTGATTACAGTCCCTGTAACGTGCGAGCCATGGGACTGCGGGCTGCGCCCCGCCAGCATTGCCCGGTCCGCCTGGACCACACCAGGTTTGCAAACAGAAACGGAGATACCGAGCCCTCAGGCTGGGGGCGCGGGTCTCGGGCCCAGAGCCCACCCGAGCCCTCCCAGCGTCTGTTCTTATTACCATCCAGGAGAAGCCCGCCCGGAGGACGCTTTCTAACACACCAGCCCCCAGGAACAATCTGTCCCTCCCAAATCCGCCGCAGCGGGGGCGCACTGCCGGGGCGCCCGCTTTGCCTACCCTACGGCCTAAGCGTGTCTTTTAATATATTTTAAAAACCTGACTGTATACAGTGGGAACGCAGGGCGGGAAAGACTGGAGGGCTCATTTTCGTGGCCAGACTCGCCGCTCCGGGCGCACGAATTAGGCCGGAGCTGCCGAGCCAAATCCTTTCCCCGCTGCAGGGGGCTCGGGGTAGCGCGCGGTGAGGGGCGGTGAGCAGCGATGGGGGGCGCTGCGGCCGACTCTGGCCTCTGGCGGGTCGGGCTCATGCAGTCCGGAGGGGGGCGGAGGCCGGCCCGGGGAGCCGGGCGGAGGCCGGGCAGGTGGCCCCGGGCTTGGAGGCTGATTGGCAGGTGCGGGAGTGGGTGGGGAAGGCGGGGGCTGGGCCTGGCTCTGCGGGAGGCTGCGGCCCCGCCTCCCCGCCCCCGCCGCGGGACTATCTGGTCCCGGCAGCAGCGATGTCCCCCGGCAGGAATGTCCCTCCTCAGATAATGTTATTTATATCTCTGGGCGGGTCCGCGGCTCGGCAGCACCAGGCGCCCGGCGGCCGCTGTGCCAGGAGCCCCGCGCTGCCCTCCTCCCCCTGCGCCGCCGCCGCTGCCACCCCCGGGCTCGGGGTGGCCGCCGCTACAGCCACAGCGCAGGTGAGTCCCGGGAGGGCCCGGCGGCCCGAGGGAGCTGGGTGCGGGTGCGGATGCGCGAGGCTGGGGCTCGCGGCGCGAGCGCAGCGGAGGCGCTGGGCCCAGGGGGCGCGTGACGCACGGGGCCCAGGGGACCGGGTGGGGACCCAGCCCTGGGTGCCGGGCGTAGAGCCCGTGGGAGGCCCTGGTGGCTGCGGCAGCTATCGCCCCGGGGCGCGGGAATCCTCGTGGGCTTCGGCGGCGCTTGGCAAGCTGGGCGCTTGCTTTGGAGAGCCGGATCCTGGAGCGTCGCCCGGGGGCGCTGGGAGGGCGGTGAGGGGGGTGCGTGTTCTGGTCTCGGGATGCCTCCTCCAGGACCCCAGCGTGGGGACGAAGGGGGTTCTGCCTCAAGCCTGTCGGACCTCCGCGCTGCCCTCTCTGCCGGGTTCCTCAGCCCTGGGGCCACTCAGATTCTCTTCTGGGGAACTTGTCTGCGCGCTCCCCAGTAGCCCAGCGCCCAGGCAGGGAGGGCAGGGCGGCGGAGGGGCCGGGTCTCCGAGCGTTGAGAACGACGCGGAGAGTGGCCGGGTGCAGCCCCAAGAAGGAGAGATCAGCGTGCCCCAAGCCATCCTCCAAGGACCCCCACCCTTCCTCTCCCAAAGAGTTCCGCTTCTCCAAGCTGCTACGGTCCACTCTACTCTCCCTTGCCTCACGGGTTCCTCCTTCTCCAACAACTTGGCCCTGAGAAATAGCAGAAAGTGGGAGAAATAACAGGAACTTTAAAACAATCCCCAACTCCCACCAACTCGCCCAGACGTCCAAAGGTGGGGAAGTAGCGGTAGGCTTGAGTACCGTTTCCGTGACAACGAGCCCCAGGTAGGGTCTTGATTTACAGCCTATTAATATCCAAACCACTATTTTCAGTGAGGAATTAGAGGCGCCAGGAGTTAATAGTAATACGCTTAACTCACTGAAGGAAAATGAAAAGAAACCACAGTTTTGTATGCATCAGATGGTGGAGGGGGGTGGATATATAGTGACAGTATTTTTGCACCCAGAACTCCTGTGAGGGGAGGCTAGGCTGTCACTTCCAGGTAGCAGGCAGCCCTGCAAAGTCCACAGCCTTGAGTTAGTCACGATCTATACTTGAATTCCTAAGGAAAGTGATTCAGGCGGCTCTTGAATGAGAGGAGTGTGCAAATCAAAAATTTTAGGCACCTCTGTACTATCCACTAACCGATTCTTAATTTCAAAGATGGTACCAAATTTTATTCTAGAATTCCCTCTTTGACCACCCTCTGATCCTATGACCTAGGGCAGGTCATTTCCTATTCCAGTATCAGACTTTAACTCTTTTGCTAGGAGCTGTGGGTTCCAGAATGTCTTAGGAAGCTCTTTTTTGTAAGTGCAAAATGTTTAAGTGTACTGAATGCTCAATACCCAACACAGCTAGGCTTTTACTTGCCTGGAGGCTGTGGGCTAGTTAGAAAAAGGAATATTAGGCTCACACTGAAGAAGAGCCCACCAGCCTTGAAACTAACTGACTCCTCAGAAGTGGGTCGTTTATACAGAACTTTATCAAATCCTAGCATAAAGTACAGCTGAAAGACATAAGCCCTACATTACAAAAACGTGGCCGTTAGACCCCTTTAGCTGTTGCCCTTCTCTTTATCGGTGGTCCAGTCACAATGATTGGGGATGAGCCAGTCCTGTTAATCCCAAATTCTCAGAAGACTCAGTCTGCTCATGGAATTGAAAGCACCCCAGACCTCCCAGGCATCCAGGATGGGCCTTGTAGCACAGGCGTATCAAGTTTTCCTGAGTGGCTTGCCCAGCTGAGAGCTGGGATACCACTTTTTGCTCTGGTCATTGCTTCTCCCAAGTGTTCTGAAGGTGTCTTTTAGCAAAATACCTGCTAGATGGTTAGCTTCGGGGTAGGTAAAGGTGTGGCAGGAGGCAGACTCTCCTATATGACAAACTAAAAATGACTATTTTAGGCAAACTAGCTGTGAATGAAAGTTTTGAACTAGAGTCAAAATCTGATGGTTCTGCCACAGTTCTGGAAACAGGCTTGTTTTTGGTAAATAAAAATAACAGTAGCTTTCCTTCTTTTTTTTTTTTTTTTTTTCTGTCTTTTACATACCAGTGCCTAGCCCGGTGCCTGGCTGGTGGTGCACACTCAGTTAATCTTTGTTGAATGAATGAGGGAACGAGTAAATGAATGCTCAGAGTTTTCTTTATATTGTCCTACTCAGTTGTCACAATAACTCTTCAAGGTTGCTCATAGAATCAACATTTTACAAGTGAGGAAACAGGTTCAAGGAGATTAAGTAATTTCCCTCACATCACTCAGTTGATGCGAGGTGAGGCTGGGATTCAAACTCAGCTGTTCAGTTCCACCCTCTTTTAAGGTTCAGAAGTCGGCAGAGGATATAGAAGTATAAGTTGGAAAGTTTGGTTATAGGATTGTCTCTTAGCTTCACAGTCTTTCACTCTCAAGGCCTCAGGTAATAATTCTGCATATATCAAAGAAGCTTTAAAAATATTGCGAAAGGTATTGGACACTTCCTTGCTCAGAGGTATTTAGCCATGCCCATTATGTGCAGGTCATTGTTTCAAGGACAGAACTGTAATTTTGGCAGTATTCAAAGCATGGATTTTTTGAAAACAGATTTTCCTTTCAGTCGTGGAACTGGCCAGGAGAGCTTGATGATGCATGGGGACAGCGTGATAGGACGGAGGATGACTATAAAAAATTCATGAGGCAAACGCTATTGGACTGGGAAGGGACCTTGGAGGTCATTGAGTCTAGCCTTCTATTTGCATAGCTACTTGCTTGAAGGTGAGACCTAACTGTAATTTACCTGGTCATTTATGTGCAGTGGTGGTATGTGCCTTCCATGCTTCTTACCATTCTAGACCATTTCTTTCCAGTGTCTCTCTCAAGGCCAGTATTGGGTTTATTTCCTGAAGTTCTGCCTAATATTAAACCACTGACATTTTCTTTCCTTTGAGGGAGATTGTGAGAGGATGTATTTTAATATCCAGTACTTTCATCCTAGTGAAATCTTAAAAAGGTATTGGAGATAGGGGAGAAGACATAAGGAGCATTCAACTCTAAACTGTTCCATAACCTCCCCATTGCCTGTTAGGTGTACAGATGTATGCATTTTTACACAACAGGTATCTTGAGACAATACAGATTTTAAGACAAATAATCATGTAGCATTTCTGGAGCAATGGAGAAGGAAAAGACTTTAGGGAATTATTGGGACTGTCAAATACCTGTTTTAATCTAAGCCCAGTCAGTAAATTGCTCTTGAAGTATATTATTCCAAATTTCAAATTCAAAAGCAAAATTATACCCTCCATTCGAGACCTGAAATGGTAGGAAACATAACCAGTGGGAAGTTTAAAGTGATAAAAATAATTTTAAAAAATTAATAACCTTGACCTGCAGATTAACAATTATCAATTGACTTGGGAAGATCAAGAATGAAAATAACTGCTGTGTGGGCTGATGAGAAATTTGACTTTGGAATGGGGACTGGCAGGGAGGTTCATGGATACTGGGTTCTGAAATCATGTGGCTATCACTAGTTGAAAATTACTGTGGAAAGAAGTATTTTACCTTAAACGTAGTTTATATCGACCCAGTGTTTTACAGACCGCTGTTTGGTTACTCCTCTACTTTAGATAAGAAATCTGGGGAGGAAGAGTAAATGCAGTGGTCTGTGTGCTAGGATCATCACGGAGCATTTGCCGGGTTTATCACAGAGAGGCGGTTTTTCCTCTGACAACCCCAGAGGTGAGGATCACCTGTTTTTAGAGATGGAGATGGTGATCGAGGGAAGGTGTCGGAAGCAGTCAGGAGAGCTCACTGTCAGGTCTGGCTCCACTCAATGAATTGTCAACTCCCCTTGGTAAATATTTAGAAAATCTCATAGCATGTTTCCCTTTGTTGCTGTGCTTATTTCTTAACTCACAGTCAAGCAATCCACGTTCTTCCATTTTCATCTAGCCTTAGCTGACTATCAAACCACCAGGGGATTCGCAGCCTTCCAGCTCACACAGTCTTCGAGGTGGTCATAGACAGAAAATGCTTCTTCAGTGGATTGCTAGCTAGCTTATGACATTCCCAGGCCTCCTTTTCATCTTTCTCTTTCCTTCTCCTGGTGGCTGGAGATGTTACAAAGCCGTCGTGTCTTCATACCTCAGCGAGGCCTTTTCAGGCTGTGCCATAATGTTTAATTTCTACATTATACCTGTGCAGACCTGGCCAAGAGTATAATTACAAGGGCAATTAAAATCCAGACATATATCATGTTAGCAGTGGAGGCAAAAGTGGGGCTTCCTTTCTTCCTTTCATTTTAATGCTGTAAATTTAGCAACTGAAAAGGTACAGGACTAGGGAAAAAAAAATACAGTTTGCATTGAACTGGGCTCAGATCATCCAGGATATTTATGAAAAGAATAACAGGGCACCTTGACAGCTAAAGAACAATAATTGCTTTGAATTATAGTCAATTCAAGAGTTTCCTCCAGGGGCTTCCCTGGTGGCGCAGTGGTTAAGAATCCACCTTAACCAAGGCAGGGGACACGGGTTTGAGCCCTGGTCCGGGAAGATCCCACATGCCGCGGAGCAATTAAGCCCGTGCGCCACAACTACTGAGCCTGCGCTCTAGAGCTCGCGAGCCACAACTGCTGAGCCCGCCTGCCACAACTACTGAAGCCTGCGCACCTAGAGCCCGTGCTCTGCAACAAGGGAAGCCACTGCAATGAGAAGCCCGCGCACCACAACGAGGAGTAGCCCCCGCTCGCAGCAACTAGAGAAAGCCCGCGTGCAGCAACAAAGACCCAACTCAGCCATAAATAAATAAATAAATAAATAAATAAATAAATAAATAAAAGAGTTTCCTCCAGCATGAAAAGGAGAAACTTGGATAATCCTGAAAATGAATAAGTTGAAAATCATTTCCATTTATACCAAACTTAAATATGGGTGTGTCTCACTAGAGAATTCAAAGCACCTCAAATAAAATGAAGCACACCTTAAACACATAACTTATGAGGACTGGAAAGAGGCCACTAGCTTCATTCTGTCCCTCTGCTCAGTTCATGCCTGTTTCTAGAAGCCCCCCTAGGAGTGTTCAATCAGTTTCACCTTCAAGAATATTTCCTCAGGGGTAGAAGAGTAAGAAAAGGCCTTTCATAACACTTACTCCAAGCCGTAAGTCATAGGGAGCTAGAACTGGAGAGGCTTGAGAGAGCCATATTCGGAAAGAACAAACACTGGCCACCTACTGTATGCATTACCCTGTTATATGTTGAGGACACACAACATCCGATGGAGACCCACTGGTCCGGTGGGAGAAAGGACTTGCAAACAAGCAGTGATTCAACAGGGTGCCTGAGAAAAAGCCCACAGGGGGAAGCATCTGATTCAGGCTGGAGAGTGTCTAGGATTTTCCTGATGGAAGAAGGGAGGATGGGTGAGGGTGGGGCCCTAGGCACATAGCCTGGCATAGACGTGCAATATATCATGATTAGATTAGAGGGTGAGGAGTAGTTCTCTGTGGCTGGAGTACAGGCCACAGCACAGGAATGGACTGGAAGTGTGACCCTAAAAATGGTCTGGGTTCAGTTTGTGAAGAAGTTTGAACCATTGAAGTTTCAAGTTGAAATCAGTGAATGTTTTGAGCAGAGGAGGGACCTGATCAGATCCTTGTTTAGACAAAGCTCACCAGCAAAAGAGAAGGGAATGTGAACTAGAGATCAGCCAGTACAAGTTGATGACCACACATGATGTATGGTCCAGTTAGTTTGCAGGAGGCCTTTGTAAGTGCATCATCTCATTTTATTCTACAATGACCATGTGAAGAAACAGGGAACATGTCATCATTCCTGCTTTACAGTCAAAGAAACAGGATCAGAAACATACAATGATTTGCCCAAGGTCCCTGAATTTGTGGTAGAACTTGACTTTGACCTAGTTTCCTAGTTCCAAGGCTGGGGCTTTGTCTAGACCTTCTCCATGGAATAATTGAATATTCTGGGCCTTCTGGGTGAGACAGTGATTGCTTTCTTTCTTCAGCAGAATTTTCAGTCCAAGCTCATTGGTCCTGGAGAAAGGGAGGAGGAAAGTTGTTACCGTATTTACTCTTTAGCCACAAAACCTTAAGGATGGCCCTCCAGCCTGTACACAGATGATGTTGCAAAGTATGACTTAATGTCAAGCATACATGTGGATTCCCAGCATGCTGTAGATAAGCGATGGACTTATATGGCTGTCAATTGAGGTTTTGGCTTTTTCATTCTCTTACCCCAAATTTACTGGGCATTGTTATGCATATGCCTCATTTGGGGCTTCAAAAACCTCTTTTTGTCCAGTGATCTTGGGTGCCTTGATTTGTGCTGACTTCAGTCTTCAACAAATACTTATTGAGCTCTCATTTATTTGCCAGGCATATTCTAGGCCTAGGGGATATAGCAGGGAAGATGGCCAAAAAAAAGGCTGACATCATGGGGCACATTCTAGTTGGGTGAGGCGGGTACTAAACAACGACAAATGACAGATGAGTGTCATACTTTCAGGTGATATAAAGAAAAAATAGTGCAAAGGGAAAGAGAGGGAGGTGGTTCTAGAAGTTGATGTAGGATGGCCGGGAAAGGCCTCTCTGATGAGTTTTCCTTTGACTAGAGACCCAAATTAAGCGAGGCGGGGGAACAGGGACGTTTGGGGGAAGAGATTCAGGTTGAGGGGATCTCTCAACCTGAATTGGTTGAGATGAAGGCCCAAAGATGGGGTCGCTACTGTGCCCAAGGAGTGGGCAGGAAGCCAGTGTGACTGGCGTGTTGGGAGCCAGGGGGGAGCACAGGATGTGATGTTGGGGAGGAAACTGGGTCTGGATCATGCAGGCTTTGAGGCCAGGCGACAACTTTGGGTCTTAGCCATACGATAGGAAGTCACAGGAAGTTGTGGGCAGGGGAGTGACTTGTTCAGATTGGTGTTTTAGGAGGATCTTTCTGGCTGTTCTGTGGAAGATTGATTGTATGGGACAAGAGTGGAAGCAGGGAGTAGAATGAAAGCTACTGTAAGTGGTCCAGTTAGAGGTGGTGGACCAGGGTGAGGGTGGTAGATTTGGTGACATGCAGCTGGCTTCTGGATAAATCTTTAAGGTAGAGTTGATGGAACTTGGATATAGAAGATGGGAGAAAAAGAATAAGTCAAGGATGATTCAACTGGTTTTGCTCCGAGCTACTAGAAAGATGAAAAAGCCACTTACTGAGATGGGGATATGTCTTATCAAATATACTGTGGGCTACTATTTTTGATTTTTGTTTTTCAGTGGGGAGTTGATTTGGAATAGACTCAGGCAGATATACCAAAAAGTTGTTTTATTATGAGTGGCTCATCTGTTTGTTTTGAGGTAAAGCCTCAGATGTGCAGTTAGTTCTCTGTGCTTTGTACCATTCCTTTTAGGTCATTCTCACAACATCTCCACTATATGTGATAGAGATTAAGATATGGTACAAACAAGATTGAGATACATGTCACCTTTTGTAATTAGAAATGTTTTGAATTTGCTGATTAGAGCCCACTTTTTAACACTACCTGGTTGTCATTTTAAAAAGAACTTTTAAAATTATAAAATGAATTCATGCACATGGTCGAGAAGTATATCCACATTGTACAAGGTACACAATGAAAGGTCAAAGTCTTCCTTCCCCTACCTCCAGTCCTACTCCTAAAAAGTTAGCAATGTCAGCAGTTGCCTGTGTATCCTTCAAGAAAAATTCAGTGCATCTATAAGCATATGGCCTGACACATTTTAAAGCCCTAACTTTAACCTAACAAAAGCATGTGTTTGGTTTCATTTTTTGTGACTCAGTGGCCCTCAGGTGTATACTTCAATGGGCTGGAATCCAACTTTCTACCAATTAAGGGTCTCCCTCTCCAAAGCCACCCCACATGGGAACATCATGTTCATCATACAGTGCCCCTTCTCAGAAACCTACAGTGGTTCCTCTGTGGGTAGAGGCGGAAATCCAAACTCAGAAAGTGACTTTTTAAGAGCTATTGTAATCTGGCTCCCATCTCTTTCTACCCTTCTCTCTTACCACTTCCCATCACAAACCCACTACTTGAACCAGGTTCATCTGCTTCTACTTACGGAGTCCTGAACATTTCATCCAGAGTCTTTTGCATCAGTCTTCCTGGAACACTCCAGCCCCCGGTCATCTCTCCCTTCTCCAAGTTTGTTAAAGGGCTAGTTACATATACTACTTAATTGAACATAATCATAGACTTCTTTTACTGTTATTTAACTTTTCTTGTGTCTATTATTTGTTCAACTAGACATCTCTTAAGAGCAAGAACTGATTTATGAATTGCAGTCACAGGTCTTGCATAAAGCTCGGCCTAGTGCTTTTGCACATAGAAGTTCAACTAGTAATTTTTGGAATGTGCACTTTGACAGTCACTCCCTAGTGGGTGATGCTGTTACACGGGGATTATTTTATTAAAAACTTGTCAGATGATGGCTGCCAAAAAGGCCACCTTCTTAGTGGGTTACAAAGATGTCCGTTCCCAGGGAATGGTAACTGGACGCTGCTCCTTTGGATAAAGAACTTTCTGATACGCCTGGCCTCGGTCTCTTGTCCCTTCCTCAGATGGCATTGCATCTAAATGTCAGAAACGGGGTGTTTTTATTTGCCCCTAAGTGATGAAGAACAGGCATTTAATGAGCATGGCAACCATTCGAGTTTTAAAAATTGTTTTAAATTATGATAAGCCTATGTAACATAAAAGTTTCCTTTTTAACTATTTGAAGTGCTCAGTTCAGTGGCATAAGTATGTGCTCATTGTTGTGTAGCCACATCATCACTGCCATGTCCAGAACATTTTTCATCTTCCAAAGCTCAAACTCTGTGCCCACTGAGCACTAACTCCCACTAACACTCCACAGCACCTGGCAACCACCACTCTACTTTCTGTCTCTATGTATCTGACCACTCTAGGTACCTCAGATAAGCAGAATCATATCATATTTGTCTTTAGTGACTGGCTTATTTCACTTAGCATAATGTTTTCAAGGTTCATCCATGTTGTAGCATGTGTCAGAATTTCCCTCCTTGTTAAGGCTGGATAATATTCCACTGTATGTATTTTTCACATTTTGTTTATCCGTTCATCCACTGATGGGCACCTGGGCTGCTTCCACTCTTGGCGGTTGCGAATAATGAAGCTATGAACATGGATATACAAACATCTCTTCAACATCCTGCTTTCACTTCCTTTGGGTATATACTCAGAAGTATACTCCAGTATATTGCTGGATCATTCTATTTTTGACTTTTTGAGAAACCAAACCATGCAATTTTAAAATTTCTCCCTGATATTTGTTGTTTTCAAAGGGAAGGGCAAAATCTATTAACATCCTCACCTTTGGGACCAAACTGAACTTGAAAATTGTTCCTTTGAGAACACTATCTCGAGGGGGTAGTTTGTCATCAAAGTTCTTGAATTTGTCCCTGTGTTAGTTACCTATTTTTAAACTGTAGACGTTTAGAGGACAGGCAAGAGATGTTTAATTTGCTTTGTAGGACATGTAGCCCAAACTCAGGTGGGAAGAGTGTAAATATTACATGATGATTATTTCAGCCAAAATAACTCCTTGAGCTGGATGACAAGAGTTTGGGTTGCTTCCAGCTCCTTTTCTCTTGCTGTTTGCCCTTGGGCAAAGAACCTTCTTTTTCTGACTTTTTCAGGTGTGTGTGTGTGTGTGTGTGTGTGAGTGTGATGGCACCTTAATATTTATTATTATCCTTAAAATTTCTTCACAGATTTCCTTGTAATGACTGTTACTTCACCTTTGTAGCCTGGCCTGACAGCCCCTCTCCTTCTCCAGGTCCTGGGGTAGCACCGAGTGCTTCCTCTTGAATATTTTTGAGCACCTTTCTCATTCCTTTGTTACAGCAAGGATCATCTTGTTTTATAATTGTCCATTTGCCTTCTAAACCTTTAGGCTGTGCTTCTTGTGATGGGGAGCTGGGTCTTACTCTTTTTTTTTTTTTTTTAATTAATATTCCCAGCACCTAGAGTCATGCTTGGTACGTAGAGGGGAGTGGCTCAAAAATAGTTATTGATTAAAAAATTAAAGACTAAATGAAACATTATTATAATAATTATAATTATATTATAGATATAATATATAATATATATAATATATAATATTATAATTATAATAATTGCATAATAATGAGTTATTATAATAAGTCAACATTTATTATGTGATGGCACTATGCTGAGAGCTTTTATATGTATTTGTTATTTCTATTATCCTAATTAGAGAGATAAAAAAATCAGGCTTAGAGAAGTTTAATTACCCAAAATTACATACCTAGAAGATCAAAGCTGGACTTGAACCCTGGTGTATATTCTAGAGTGCTTGCTTGGAATCACCATGCCTACCATATTTGTGTGGACATCAATATTCCACGGCTCTCAATTCTAAGAGTTTCTTTTGTTCTTTTATCCTGCATCTTAAATGATCTGAAATTAGAGAGGTAATTATTTGTATACCTTTATATGTTGCTTTATATTTTCTGATTTAACCTAATAGGCTTGAATCCCCTGATTAGCTGTTAATAAATAATTGATGTTCTGAATCCTATTTCCGAAACAGTTCTTTGACATCTGAGGATGAAGGTGCTAATGAGTACTGTACAATATACCCACTGTCATAAGGCAGCTCCCCATATCGCTGTACTAAAACTGCTTTCGAAGGGGTCTGATACTGTCAAATGTGATGGCCTCCATCTAGACCCAAGTCCCAGGTTCCCTGCAATATTTGACTGTTAACCACTCTTGCTTTGAAACTATGCCCTCCTTTGGCTTCCTTTTTCTCCTCCCAGCTTGCTTACCATTGCTTCTTTCTGCTTTTTTTGTTCCCTCCTCGCTACCAGTTTGTTTTTTTTTTTTTTTTGGCTGTGTTGGGTCTTCGTTTCTGTGCGAGGGCTTTCTCCAGTTGCGGCGAGCGGGGGCCACTCTTAATCGCGGTGCGCGGGCCTCTCACTGTCGCGGCCTCTCCCGTTGCGGAGCACAGGCTCCAGACGCGCAGGCTCAGTATTTGTGGCTCACTGGCCTAGCTGCTCCGCGGCATGAGGGATCTTCCCGGACCGGGGCACGAACCCATGTCCCCTGCATTGGCAGGCGTATTCTTAACCACTGCGCCACCAGGGAAGCCCATCACTACCAGTTTTTAATTGTTGAGGTTGCCAATGCATCTAAATCCTTATCTCTAGCCCTAGTCTCCCCTCTCAGTTCCAGGCTGCTTTAGAGCTGTGTACTAGCTGTCTTCATTTGGTTGTAACAAGAGGTCTCAAACTCACCATGTAGCAATAGGACCTCTTGGCCCCCTTCTTCACCCCCAAAAGTGAAGTTTCATTTTCTTTCAATTTCCACTGTCCCTATTCTTATCCTATGTTTGAATAATTGGCCTTCAGTCTCTGTCTTTCTAACCCATCTTACTCCCTGATCTCAGAATTATTTTTAAAAACATGAGTCTGACTGAGTCATTCAACTGCTTTAAAACTCTTTAATCATTCCCCGTTGCCCCAAAATAAACTTTAAACAGGTAGGCAGGGACCTTCACAACCTGTTTCAACCTCCTTTCCAGGCTTCATTCCCTCTCTGTTTATCCCACATAGGATGCTTATGACTGTTTAAACTTGGGGTGCGTTTTCATGCCTCCATGACTTTGCTTCTGTTGTTTTCTAGGGCTGGAATATCTTTTTGCCTTTCCTCAGCCGTGAACTCTTACACAAATGTCCCTAAAGGCCCTGATCAAACATAACTGCTTTGATGCTTTCCCTCTTCCCTAACCCAGGAGGACACTACACTCTCCTCTGAGTTCTTATGCTGTCACTTTTCACGTGGTACCCTGGCTGGCCGTATACAGGCGTGACTCTCCTTCAGATTATGAGTTCCTCGAAGAAGGGACACTTGTCTGGTGCCCACAGGGGAGCTGGTGCCTAACTCCGGGTCTGGCTCATGGGCGGTCCTCAAGAAGTGTTGGTTGAATTGGGTGATAGGGGAAGTTTCAAGAATATTCAACACTGAAAATAATCCCCCACATTCTGACCTATAGACAATTATGAAGAAGGGTTAATGAGAGACACACGCTGTTGACGCGTTCGGGGTAAGGAGTGGAGAGGCATGCTTTAGACCTGAGGAGGCTATCTTCCTACCTCTGTATTCCCCAACTGCTTTCCGTTTAGCAGAGGGGAAAGTAACTGCTGACTTTTAATTTACATCATCAGAATATGTCTAGTGCTAGAAAAATTAGGTATTCATCGAGAATACAGTCACTCCCACCTCATTTTTCAGTGAATGTTTGAGGCTGACCCTCAGAATGCAGCTATGAAAGGCTCTTTGAGTGAGTGTTGTCAGAGCAATATACACAAGATTTGCTTTATAATAGTGAAGAGTTAGAAAAACATTTCAGAAGAAAAGACCCTCAAATTCCTGTAGAGAGGTTTTATTTTTTCTAGGTGCATTTAACCTTTTTTGTTTGTTTGTTTGTCCTTAAGGCATGTCGAAATAGAGACTACCTTGTAAAATATTACAGCGCTTGTTTCTTGGTATGTTCTGCCCTGCTTTTTGCCTTACCCGGACAAAATGTGAGTTTCACCAGTGGCTGGACTCCCCAGCATACTGCTTGCTCAGGCCTTTGAGAGTGTTTTGTTTCTTTCAACAAAACTCTCTGTCATGGACACACTCCCACTGCAATCCAACCGCTCTCTTCTTTTGCTGCGTTCTGTGCCCAGTGGTTGATAGAAGCTGGTTTTTAGCTTCCAAAGGCGGTGAGCAGGGCTGCTAGGCCTTTATAAACATGTGCAGGGGTTCTGAGATGAACTGATAAACGGAAGGCCCTCAAAAGGCCGTGGACGGATGTGCCCGGTAAAAAGAGGGCAAGAGGACAACGTTAGGTCTCATGCGGGGGACCTGAGGGGAAAGAAACAAAGGAAGGGACTCAGGCAAGATAACTGAAGGCCCCAGAGAGTCCTGAGGGGCATAAGGAGGCCAGTGATGAGCAGGCAGCAGTCAGCAAACTTGATCCAGAGGTGACAGTGAGCGTGGGGTCAACTAATAGCGGCTTCTAGAAGGTCTAGGTAGAATGCCATGGATGCCAGTGGTCACTATCCCATCTCAAGGATTACTAGTTGCCATTGTAAAGGTTACCAGCAGGCTGACTACTGGTTAAGTGGCCTGGCTGCGTGCTTTTTGAGTGAACAAGCCTTTTTATTTTATTTTCAGGAATGATTTACTTTGTATTATGTTAGCTGTGGTCTGGTCTCGGTTTTCCCATTTAAAATCTAGGCTGTTGCTGGTGGGGTCAGTGGCTCAGGCTCTTCCTTTCTCTGCAAGGTGGATGTTACATTCTGTACGTGCTTTCTGCATCTGTTGGGAATCTCGATGCCCAGACATTTAAAGTCTGAAGCAGGAGAGTCCCTCACAGTGGAAAGTTATCAGAAGAATGGATGTGTTTACAGGCACAGAGAGTGAGACCCTGTGTTAGAACCAAAGCAAACTGCTCTGGGGTAGGAAGTAGGTACCCTCTGCAAGGCGGGGACCCACGCCCATGAGGACAAACAAGGTCACTTGCATTCAAAGCTGTGTGAAACCACTTTGCCCAGGAGACTGGAAAAATACTCGACCAGCAGCAGGTCGTTGGGTGAGCTGATGGGTGCGGAGTAGAGCAGGTAAGTCAGTACTGTGCCCTCAGTGTAGCAACTCCAACGGCAGCCTCGGTTTAGCTGCTCTCACTGCTTCTGACCCAGAAAACACTCAGAAAATGACTGCAGTGAAACACATCTTCAAGGTGAAGCTTTCAGTCCAGGTGGGGGAGGGATGTGGAGTTGATCCCAAGGGTTCAATACTTACCTCCTAAATGTGCTGGGAGTGAGCTTTGTTTATGCTCTGACCCAGGGGAAGTCACTTTACATCTCGCCCTGTTTCCACCAGCAAAGAGTGCCTTCTGCTTGTTTTGCATAAGCCTTGCACCTCCTCTGCGGAAGAGGCAGGGAATGAACTGGGAGCTATAAAACTCCTGGCGTCATAAATCTTTGCAAAAGCAGCAGTCTAGCGAGCAGCGTATTTGGCTGGCAAGTAATCATCACAGTCTATACTTGGTTTCTCTGCCTGTGAAATGGTGGGAATGCTTTCTCGTTGAAATGTAAAGGAGGTCAAAATGAAATAGTGTATGCATTTTCCTTTTTAAAAACCTGATGCTTACAGCATCAGAACAACTCAAAGAGAGACGTTCTATGGATAAAAGGTACTCTCTGAGCACCTTGCAGACATTATCTAATAACCTAGAAATTTTCTCCGAAGAGTATCTGATTCAACTCGCCTTTTTATTTTGAACCAATAAGGGAGATCCGCAGAGGGGAGCTGATTTGCCTGAGGTTGCAAAGTTAGTTAGTTGCAGGGCTCCGGGGCTCTTGATCCATGGCCTAGTCCTACCTCTCTCTCTGCCTCTCCCCCTCATATGTATGTTGTGATTATTTTTTGTACTATACTACAACTTGCCCTTTTCATTTAACGATGAGACACTTTGGATGTCTATCTATATCAGATTATTAGATTGCCCTCTTTCATTCTCTCTCTTTTTTTTTTTTTGTCTGCGTTGGGTCTTTGTTGCTGCGCGTGGGCTTTCTCTAGTTGCAGGACCGGGGGCTACTCTTCGTTGTGGTGCGCGGGCTTCTCACTGCGGTGGCTTCTCTTGTTGCGGAGCACAGGCTTTAGGTGCGTGGGCTTCAGTAGTTGTGGTACGCGGGTTCAGTAGTTGTGGCTCGAGAGCTCTAGAGCACAGGCTCAGTAATTGTGGCGCACGGGCTTAGTTGCTCCACGGCATGTGGGATCTTCCCGGACCAGGGATCGAACCCGTGTCCCCTGCATTGGCAGACGGATTCTTAACCACTGTGCCACCAGGGAAGCCCCCTCTTTCATTCTTAACAGGTGTATAGTATCTTATGCTCCTTCTATTTCTCCATGATGACTTTAATATGTACAAGCGGCATCATGGAGTTTGAATCTTTTTTTTTTATAATTAATTTTTATTAGAGTATAGTTGCTTTACAATGTTGTTAGTTTCTACTGCACAGCAAAGTGAATCAGCTATATGTATGCCCATATCCCCTCTTTTTTGGATTTCCTTCCCATTTAGGTCACCACAGAACACTAAGTAGAGTTCCCTGAGCTATACAGTAGGTCTCATTAGTTTGGAGTTTGAGTCTTGAATTCATGTTACTGATGTAAGAATATTTTATATTAGCGTCCGGGGAGGGGAACAACTTCTGTCAAGGTCAGATGGTTTGAGAAATCTGAGACCTTGCTTCTGTTTCCTGCTGCTACTTACTTGTGGGCCCCTGTCATATGCCAGGTGCCATGCTTGGGACTTTAAATGCTTTAACTCATTTAATTCTCACAACAGTCCATTGAGTTAGATATAATTCCTATTTTACTGATGAGGAGGTTGAGGCTAGTCAAGCCAGCTTTGCTTAAGGCCACACAGTCAATCAAGTGCCAGGCTTCAGATTTGAACCCAGATTTGCTTGACTCCAAAACCTTTTTCATTGTCTGAAATCTAGGACACTATGAAGAATGGTTATGATGGGTTTAAAGCTCAGCGTTTTTCATATCTTCCAAGTTTTGTTGGTATAGACCCAGCTAAGGGTCCACTACACACACCAGCAATGATATGGAGGACCAAGTAGCAGTGGAGCAGAGAGAGAGTGATGTGAGGAGGAGGGACAAAAGGTGGCTGCACTTCAGGACACATTATTGTCTGTTATGTGCTAGGCTGTGCGGGAAACACAGAGGGATTGACTGAGACACAGCTCTCCACTCTTGGGAAGCTTCTGGTTTGGCAATGGGAAAGACTCATGTGGGACTGACTGTATCACAAACTGCCCCAGGGTCTCCAGGAAGCTAAGATTGGTTTGGGCCAGGGGTCCTGGGAATGCAGCCTTCACTGAGGAGCAGCCATCTGAACTGACCCTGGAGACAAGTGCAAGTTTCCCACTGGCCGAGTAGGGGAGAGGGCATTCCATAGAGCAAATGGGGGCACGTGCGACATAGGAGCCTGGTGTGGCTACAGCAGAGGATGAGTGGGAGGATGTAGTGACCGAGGGGCCTAACAGTTAGGATGAGGCTAGATTGTAGCAGCCTTGAATGCCATGTAAAGAGCTTGTAGTTTATATTTTAGATCCTGGGGGCACTATCCAAATTTTTGAACAGGGGAGTGATGTGCTGTCAGCTGTGTTTTAGGACATCCTGCAGAAATGTAACGAAGGGCTCAAGAGGGTCTAAACCAGGGCAATGGGAATGGAAGGGAAGAGGTGAATCCAAGAGATTCTATGAAGTCCAAGTATCTGGACTTTATGTGTGAGGTCAGACCCATTGTCGATTTTTGTGGGCCCTGCCACATAAAGGACCAAACGTATTAAAATTTACCAGTATCCAGATGCAACTAGAGATTATCATACTAAGTGAAGTAAGTCAGAAAGAGAAAGACAAATACCATATGACATCACTTATATGTGGAGTCTAAAATATTGCACAAATGAACTTATCTACAAAACAGAAACAGACTCATAGACATAGAGAACAGACTTGTGGTTGCCAAGGGGGAGGCGGGGAGGGAGAGGGATGGACTGGGAGTTTGGGGTTGGTAGATGCAAACTATTACATTTAGAATGGATAAACAGAAAGGTCCTAATGTATAGCACAGGGAACTATATTCAACATTCTGTGATAAACTGTAATGGAAAAGAATATAAAAAAAGAATGTCTATATGTGTATAACTGAGTCACTTTGCTGTACAGCAGAGCTTGGCACAATGTCGTAAATCAACTATACTTCAATTAAAAAATTAAATTAAATTAAAAATTACCAGTATCCTATATTAAATATAATGTTTTGCTGTCAAAAATATTTGAAGGGATTTTGGGGGGGTTATATTAGTTTTTTTTTTAATTGGAGTATAGTTGATGTATAATGTTGTGTTAGCTTCAGATAAACAGCACAGTGATTCAGTTATATATGTGTGTATATATATATATATTCTTTTTCAGATTCTTTTCACTTACAGGTTATTATACAATATTGCGTATAGTTCCCTGTGCTATACAGTAGGTCCTTATTGGTTATCTATTTTATATATAGTAGTGTGTATATTCATCCCTCCCCCTCTTGGAGTTATTTTTAATTTTGATTTTACAGTGTTAATTTTATACTTTGGCACCAGTCAGTTTTTTTCAAGTCTTAGAGTATATTCGCCAGTCCTTAAAATTCAGTGGCACTAAGGTGGGGGGGAAGGGGAGCTGTTGAATACGACTTAGCATTTTCTAGCTCAGGTGTCTGGGATGTTGGTGTTACTAATTTCCTGAGATTTAAGTCTTAAAAGAAGGAGCAGCTCTGAGAGTGGGGAGGAGGTACAAAGAGTTCAGTTGACCATGTAGAGTGGGAAGTGTTGGCGGCATGTTTCGGTGGAGCTGCTGCAGTGAATCTGGAGACCAGGAGGCGCTGGGGTTGGGAGTGTTGATGTGACAGCCCTCAGTCAGCACAGAAAGGGAGAGGATCACATGAGGGAAGAGAATAGACTTTAACTTTGGGTAATGCCCACATTTAAGGGATGGGCGGAGGAAGAGGACCTAGAGAACGTGATTGCCGTGTAACAACATACTGAGGATGAAGATTCAAGGGAATCCAAAGCCATCCAAATCCAGCTTCAAGAAAAGGATGGTTAATAGTGTCTGATGCTGGAGAGGGATGAGAGGAAAGGATAGGAGGACACCGTTAGCCTGTAAGAGGCTCAAGTCACCTTCAAGAAAGTAGTTTTAGTGGAGGGTCCCATTCAATTATCCGGAGTTACAGTGAAGCCATGGTGCGGAGGAGAAGGCAGTGAATGCAGACTGCTTTTCTGAGAACTTGATAGAAAAAGGGTGGGTTGAGAAAGGTCAAAGGAAGTTTGGCAGGACATGATTTTTGGGCTGAGAGGGTAAGGAGCCCTTGGAAAGGAAGCTGGGCTGAGAAAGGATTGGTGGTTGGTGGAAGTCTCTGGGAGGCTGGAAATCACCGAGTAGTAGGGTAGCCGACCAGCCCAGTCACACCTGTGCCCTGACATTGATGAAGTGTAAGCTTGCAAACAGTTGTCAAGCAATTCTGCATACAAGGCACCATGATGGGTATTCCAGGGGCATCCCACCCTTCAATGAGGCTGTGAGGTGACTCTAGGCTCCTCAAGAACAGGGACTTTATGTTGACTGCCTGCTCTCTATGCCTTGAGCAGTGCCTGGCACAGGACAATGCATCAGTGCGTATTTGTCAGCGCTCTGGTGGACTTAGGGTTCCTGTCCCACAACATCCTGAAGCAGGCTCCGTCCCTTCTCTTTTCTCCTGTTCTATTGGGGGACATATGATGTAGGTGCCGCTCATGTAAGTTTGGAAGCTTGGTTATAAAGCAAACATTCTCACATTCACACTTTACACCTACCTGCGTGCCCCTCCCCTTTTCTCAGTACCCTGCCATCTCAGGTCCTGTCTCTCTTGAAAATGTGGACAAGTAAGTTTGTACTGGGACTCCTTCTGTGCCTCTCAGTGCTGAATTCTGGGGCACCTGGACTTTCTGTAGAAGCCGGGAAAGAATATATGATGATCCTTTAGGGGAAACAAAGGGGCTCATTCAATGAGTTGGTGAAAGATGAGTCTCCTTTGTTGATGGAGATAAGAGAGGATCTGGTTTCCTGAAAGCTCTCTGGGTGTGAATGCGCTTTCTTTGCTTGGTTCATGTCACTGGGGGATTTCCCTGATGGCCAATGAACAAGAGGGATCTTTGCTAGGAAGTGCTCCTGCCACCCCAAACTCTATTTTGCGGAAAGGCAGAAACCCAAAGATCAGGCCACGTTTGCTGTAATTCTCTCAGATTCTAAGAGTATGAAGAGTTTTATTCAATGGGAAGAGTCTGACTTATGTTTTGGCAATTTCACATTTCCTGGTTGAGATGAGCTGGGAGACTTAACTTCTTTTCAGGAACACTTAACTTTTTTTCCTTTCTATTTACAATTATAATACAGAGTTTTACTAATGTAAAATATTGCAGAAATACAGACCATAGAAAATGAAAGTTCCTCATCATCCACCTTCCTTATCCCCTAGATAATCATTCACTACAATTTGATGCATATTCTGCCAACATTTTTTATACATATGCTAATAAAATATATGGTTGCTATTTATTTCTACAGAAAAGGATTTCTATTATGGATACTATACTATTTGACCATTTACATTGTTTTACTCATCAGTACACAAGATTGTCTTTCCACATATGTATACCTGTAGATTTTCCTCCTTCAAAATGGTTCCATTGTATGGAAAAACCGTACTTATTTAACCAATTTTTAAATGATGCCAAATTAGTTTGTCTTAATTTTTGTGTGTTTTCGTTTTGTTTTGGCTCTAACCAATAATATGGAGCTAGTTTTAAACTGCTGGGAATGGATGGCCTGTTTAAACTAAAGGGGCTAGAAAAATGAGGCCAAGTTTAGTGGGGATGTATAAGGCTGTCTCCTTGATTCCCTCCATTCTCTCCATTCTCAAAGTAGGGAAAGACCTCTCCTGCAGCCCAGGGGAGTCTCCTGTCCCTTCTCCCAGGCAGGACCCAGGCACAGACCTTTTGTTATGAAACGTACTTAGACCAAATCACACTGCCATTTTGTTTTGCTTCTCCCCTTTCCTTCCTTCCTCTCTCCCTCACGCCTTCCTTCCTCTTTTTAACTCGGTGTCCAGTTGCAGCGTCCCCCCCTAGTTCTCCTCTATGCCAGTCACCCATGAGTGTCCGGGCTCTGCATGGCTTCCTCTCCCACAGCGGGCCTCCCACCATTCCTGACTTTGATCTTGTTTTATGCCCTGCTAGTGTTTCCAGTTTCTCTAGATGGTGCCCTTGTTAGTGTCCGCTGGCTTCCCCTGTAGTCTCATCTGCAAAATATTTTAAATCTACTGTTCCCCAAGTCATTTGGCCTACCCTTTAAAGGATTTAAATACAAATCAAGCTTAACACAACTGCCCCTTTGCCCCATGTGCCTGGTACTTACCCTCACCCTCTGTTCACTGTACTGTGAATAGTAAATTTCCATTCCTCTTGAGGTGACTTCATTTCTAGTGGAAACTCCTGCCCTGTGTTGTGGCAGAGCGAGTACATTCTTTGGCTATGGTCTGACCTGGCTTCGAATCCAGGTTTTAACACTTACCTCAGCAGGTAATTTAATCTTTTTGATCTTCATTTTCCTCTTCAGTAAAATGGGGAATAATGATACCCACTTTTCAGATAGGGTTGCACTATGGACTGGATAAAAATGTGTGTCAGAGGTCTGGCACGTGGTAAGTGAGCAAAAATGATAGCTACTATTGTTATTATAGCTTGGTTTCTCTTTAGCGAATTTGTTAATTTTTAGTGAATCTCATTATGTGTTATAAGGGGTCAAAGAACCAATGCATCCAAGGTCTTACTAGAAACGGATCCTATAGTGATGTAAAATTTTGAACATAAATATTTTTGCCAGTATTCTTGGGAATAGTAAATAAAATAATTAATAAAATAAAAATTTAGGACAAGAATTTAGATATCTCTTTGAAGTTCCTTGTGCTAGAAATCATTTGTATTTCCAAGAGAATGGCTGTTTCCATTTATCCCAAATGGTTCCCAGAATCTGGATTTTTTTTTTTTTTTTCCCTCTGAGGTCCAGCAACTTGAGTTAAGGGATGCTCTTTGTGGTTTAATCATCGCCACAAAAGTGCATGAAGAGTTTCTTAGCAAAGACTTTGCCAGTTCATTTGGGAGTTTGTCATAGATTAAGAATGACAGTGGTTTTCTGGTACCCTCAGAAATTGGCTTACTCTGGTTGCTTGCAGAAGGCAAGCTGCATTTTTGGGTTTCATACTCAGCATTCTAGAGTCACTTGGTTTGGAGTCTATTCTTCATCTACTGGTTTCTGATGCTAATCCCCCAAGCTGAAGCACTGGACCACAAGGACAAATGGTAAGGAAATTAAAACACAGATTCAAATTTTCTTCGAGTTCCCAAGGAAAACCAAGCACTTTGTTCCCTGCACACAGAGGTAGTGAACTGGTCCAAGGTCCCATAGCAGATCAGTAGGAGTTACAAGCTTGCTTTTTATCTCTTGTGCCAGCAAGGCTTCTGGCCTCTTCCACACTTGGGTTGAGTTGTCCCTCCTCTCATGCCCACTAAGGAACAAATTTTGAGGACTCCTGTTCTTTAGGCAGAGCCCATCTCTTTTGAGGTGTTTTGAGCTCCTGTATGGACAGGCATTCCATAAAGCCTGGGAACCTTTCATTGCCCTGGATGGAGGGATTAGAAAACTCAAACTATTCTCTTTGTAAAGTTTGCTCCTAATCCTTTTGGGGCAGGTTGGCTAGTACAGTCTCTTTCTTTTCAAATGGAAGAAGGCTTTGTGAGTAAGAGAAATGACTTGCCCAGAGCATCCAAAAGTTACCATCAGCAGGACTGAATTTCCCCATTAAAACCCGGCACCTCTTGCCCCCTCGTTGAACTTGGCCGAGACTTGAGGGGCGTCATGCTGAGCTCGCTGGGCAGATGGCTCAGAGGCAGGTCTGCGGAGCTGACAAAGTTGGTTGGTCTGAGGCAGAGGGAAAGAACTTGGCGGTGGGCTCCTCCCTCCCTCCCTCCCACCGGATCTTCCCTCTCAGGTGGCAGTTGCAGAGAGTCCTGGGGAGGAGGCCCAGGGAGGGCTCCTGGCCTGACCTTGTAACCTGAGCTTCAGGAAGCTCCTGTCTCTGGAGGTGAGCTGCCTTGTAAAACAACAGCAGGCCTGTCTGCTTCAGAAGCAAGGTGCCTGGAGAGACAGCCTCCTGGGCTTTACTGCCTTTGCCTGCTTAAGCCAGTGGAAGCTACAGACCCGGCATTAGCACATTGCTTTTTCTTCCCTCCCCTGAACCAGGCAAGGAGGCTTTGAAGCCAGCTGGGCTGTGTGTGTCCTTGCCATCTGCCAGGCCTCACTCCTCGGGCCAGAGCCTGGGCTTCGGCCAGGGCTTCCACAGCTCTGCCCAGCGTCCAGCCCTGTGAGCCTCTTGGTGGCACTGCACAGGTGTCCCACTGGGGTCCCGCTCCAGCCCTGTGGGGCAGTGTGGCTGGGAGAAGATGAGAAGGGGTGGGGCAGGGGTGGGGAAGGAGGAGTTCCTGAGTTTTCTCCCCTGCTGGTGTTCACTCACCACAGTCCCTTGGTTGCTTGCTCTGATGTGTGCGTGTGTGTGTTTTGGGTTTCGTGGTCCCAGTGACTACAAGATGAATTGTGTGGAAGATCCAAGTTTGGAGGCCACTTACTAAGAAGAGCTTACATTTCTCTTCAGCCAGTTACATTGTGTTAGAGCATAAGGGGCGACGATGTCTTGTGATACTGATACTTGTGATGATGAAGTACTTTAACACAATCCCTTTCTCTCTTTTTCATCTCCCTGAACTATAAAGAACAACTTTTTAGGGGGTTGTTTTCATACTTCATAAAGAATAGTGTTTGCAGGAGGTGGGTCAGGGTCTCTGTGTCAGTGCACCCTTATTGAACCACCCAGACTTTTCTCCTGGGCACTTCCTTGACGGTTGGTCGGTCTGTCGGTCTGTCTGTCTGTCTCTCACATGTTCTCTCCTTCTCTTATTGCTTTTTCCAAGCTGCTGCTGCAGCTTTTTTTGTTTTATTCATTGCTCCTCAAAGCGTTCTGCTTTGGAAAACCCTTTGGAAAGCCCTTTGCCCGGTTAGTGGCTCATTGGGGCCACCCTTCTCTTCCACGGAGCACATTGATTCCAGGAGTCCCTGCTGTCGCTTGACCACAGAGTGGTGGCGAGAGGCGCCTGCTTTCTGGCGAGTTGCCGTCAGCGAAGGACCAGGGCCCCAAGGATGCGCTCATGCAGGCGCCACTTCCTGAAAGGGGTGATCACGGAGCCAGGCCCATCTGAGGGAAATCAGCAGCCCTTCTCAGCCAGCCTGTCTCTGTGCACAGAAAGCTCATTTGTAGGAAAGTTTCTGGGGTGTGGTAGCGCTATTATTTTGTTCACCAGGAAATAATCCCAAGTTTCTCAGTTTTCCCCTTAATGAAGGGCAGAGCCTTGGCCTGGAATAGGGATTGAGTCTCCCAGCATCCTGGAGGATGGGATAGGTGTGGGGTGATTGGAGGAGCTTTCCTCTCACCCACGTGGCTTTCTGGGCCTGGGCCAGCTAGTGGGAAACCTACAAAATCAGCTGAGGCCTAAATGATATAGCGAGTCCAGAGTTGGACCGTGTGGTGGAAGAAGAAAAAGCAGTATCCAGTCAAGAGTCTGGAAAGTTTTGGCCCAATGATAAGTGGTAAAGTTTGCACTGTGGGTGATCCCAAGCTCTTCTGAGTCGTCAATCTTTCCCTCTCTCTTGCTGTTTTCCTAGAGCCTCTAGACACACCCAGGTTTCTCTCATTGGATAAACTGTCCTTTGGCCCTGCATCTCTGTCTACCCACCCTCAAAACTACATACCCTCCCTCTGCAAACATTTTGAAGGAATGGACTATACTCATGATTTTGCTGTCATTTTTTCCAGTCCCCACTTTCCTGGACTTCCATCCCCATGACTTTACAGAAACTAGTTCTTACTGTGATCACCAGTTGTGGATAACT
Source organism: Eschrichtius robustus (assembly GCF_028021215.1). Lineage (NCBI taxonomy): Eukaryota > Metazoa > Chordata > Mammalia > Artiodactyla > Eschrichtiidae > Eschrichtius > Eschrichtius robustus. The sequence continues at coordinate 36,832,774 of NC_090824.1, forward strand.
AAAGCTCTCTGGGGTACTGGATGCTGTTGTTTGCTCCCCCAAGGCTTCTCGATGTGGTTATCTCCTGACTCCCTTTGTTCTTTGCTGGCTCCTCTTCCTCAGCGTACCGCAAGAAAGGAGTTCCCCAGGCCCCATCCTCAGCTTCCATTCTGGACACCTGTACTCTCTTTTGGGATAATCTTGCCCACTTTCGGTGTTTCTGCTGCTACCTATTTATTGCTGATGATTCTAAAATAACTCCAGCCCAGACAATTTCCCTAGGACTTGAATACCCAGCCTCAGGTTACGTGTTTCCACGGGACGTCTCACAGGATGTCTGAGACTCCTACTGCAGGTGTTGCACAAGCTCTTTCCCCATTTGTTGCCTGAGTCTTATTTGTCCCATAACTACCAACGTAAGGGCCACTTGCTCGGGGAAGCCATCCCACGTTCCCCCAGGCTAGGTGAGGCTTCCCTGTTAACCTTTGCCTAGTACTCTGCACTTTCCTCTGCAGCATTCTGCAATTTGTAAATTATAAATTAATTATTTGTAATAATTCATTGGCTATTTGCCTCCTCTACTGGACTGAAAACACCATGAGAGCAGAAAGCCTCTCTATTTTGTTTCATTATCGCATATCCAATACCTAACACCACGGCTAACACAGAATAAGGGCTTGATACATATTTCTTTCTTATTTATTTATTTATTTTAGGCTGCGTTGGGTCCCTGTTGCTGCGCGCGGGCTTTCTCTAGTTGCGGCGAGCGGAGGCTACTCTTCGTTGCGGTGTGCGGGCTCCTCATTGCGGTGGCTTCTCTTGTTGTGGAGCACGGGCTCTAGGTGAGCGGGCTTCAGTAGTTGCAGCACGTGGGCTCAGTAGTTGTGGCACATGGGCTTAGTTGCTCCGCGGCATGTGGGATCTCTCCCAACCAGGGCTGGAACCCATATCCCCTGCATTGGCAGGCGGATTCTTAACCACTGCACCCCCAGGGAAGTCCCTTGATACGTATTTCTGACCCATTGAAATCTTCACTCCTTCCCCTGAACTTCCTCTTCCTCTTCCTCTTGTGATCACCCTCCTGCTTGATAGACCCACTATCCACTTAGTCTTTCAAGGTGGAGGAGTCATTCTTGACTCTTTGCTTCTTCTAACTTGTGGTTTCCACTCACCCATCAATATCCTAAATAGCTTTGTAACCTGATCTCTCCTCAGCACCTTGACTACCAAAACCCTAGTTCTTGACTCAAGGCATCTCTTGTCTCAACCGCTGCAGTCAACATCCTAATCACTTTCCCTGCCTGTAATCTTGTCTCTGCCCCTTTAAATCGATCCCTCCATGCACCTACCAAAGGGATCTTTCTAGAAGGCAAATCTAGCCATTCCATCCACTTAGAACCCTTTACTGACTCCCCGTTACTCAAGTTCCTTAGCATGGCAATAAAGGCCTACAGTGATAGGGCCCTTGTCTGTCTCTCATTCTTCACCAGGCTCCTGGCGGTTTCCCATCAACTTCAGGCTGTTTCTTACTGCCCTCACGCATGGAGTATGCCTTCCTCTTTCTTGGATTGCCTTTGCCTGCCATGCATGACTCTTCTCCATCTCCTTCAACTGTACCTGGATAACTCCTGTTCCTCCTTAAGGATTCAGCTCTGATCCCTACCCACCCACCCTTGCAGAGGCCTCCTGTACGCTCCTACTGTGCTCCCATAAAGCCGTGGGTATTTCTCTCTCTCCACATTATATTAAGACCTAGCCTGTTTTTATGACTGTCTCACATACTCATCTGCCAGCTCCTGAGGGCAAAAACCAGGTATTAATCATCTCTGTAACCTCCATGCCTAGCGAATTGCCTGGCACATAGCATGCCTTTTAAAGGAAAGAATGAATGAGCTCAAAACAATGGGATGGAGGAACAGACTACTACTACTACTGATATTAATAGGTATTTTTTTACACTCTTTCTAGGTGCCAAGCATTGTTCTAGGTATTTTATGTATTTGAAGTCCTTAATCTTTACAACCACCTCATATAGTAGATAATGTTAGTATCCTCATTTTATAGATGAAGAAACCAAAGCACAGAGAGGTTAAGTTATTTTGTCCACGGTTACACAGCTAATAAGTGGCAGAGCTGGAATTTGAATTCCTGCAGTCTGCTCCAGAGCCCTGGCTCTTAATCCTGTCCTTGTACTGCCTTTCCATTAGCAGAGATAACATCCATGGACTTTTTAAAACTATGCATCTAACTTGTTGTGTTGCTTGGTGAGTCTGATATGGGTCTCTGTCCTTGGAGGGTAAAAGAGAATCCAAAAGGGGCTGACAGGGCAAGGAATGGGTCTCTATGAGCGTTTCTATGAGAAGTGGGTTATTACCATGGAAGTAGTGTCAGGTTAATGAATAGTGTGACAGGTAGGTAGACAGGAATCAGACCAGATTGGGCCAGCTTAGACCCACGTTTAACACTTCTATCTCTCATGTCTCAAAGACCACCTTCAACCCTCTGGTGCTCTGACTGTCACCGTGTTGAGTGAGGTTGGGAACACATTAAACTCTGGTATGGTCAGTACCACAGAGCAGAATCTGACAAGAGGAAAGGAAAGGAGGAGAGAGAGAGAATTATGGCATCATTGGGAAAGGAGTCATGGAGAATAGGGAAAGCTGAGGTTCCCATAAAATAACTTCATTTGCTTCACAGTTCTCACACAGACAGGCAACTTAAAAAATGAGAAGAAAATACGAATTGCTGGTGTTCTACCTGTTTGGCTTCCCCCCCAAATTGGAACCTACGTTTAGGGGAGGGGATGCAAGTGCCTTAGCCCAGGTGACAGTGCAGGTCTGGGCTTGTGAGGGGCTGGGTTTGTGAGTGGGCCCTGGGTGAGGGGCCTGAAACCTGAAGGAGTTTGCCAATGTGTCTATTTTGGTTATTTGGGGGAAATTAAGGGAAAAGTGGGCCTTTTTAAAAATAAAACTGAGGTGGAATCAATTAGTTCTAAAATCCTGCTGGAAAGTTCCAAGGTGGGATTGGAAAGAAATCATCCACAGGTATATGTGGCCAGGGTCTGGGGAGGCCTTTATCTTGTCACACATCCTTTGCCCTGCCCTCTTCACAGGTGAGAAAGCAGGAGTTGGCAAACTTTTTCTGTAAATGGCAACATTTTTCTGTAAACATTTTTTACTTTGGGGGCCACATGAGTCTCTGTTGCATACTTTTGTTTGTTTTACAATCCTTTAAAAATGTACAATCTACTCAGTTCATGGGCTGTACAAAAACAGGCTGAGGCTGTCGTTGGATTTCTCCTGTCTAGCGCGTAACCCAGCTGTAGCTTCAGGCTCTGCCACGGGCAGAGTGAGTGCCCCAGAGATCCCAGGATATGCTAAATAAACTTTGTCTTTGAGTAGTGAGCCCTCATGGCAGGAGACAGGTTAATACTCTACACCAGGGGTCTGCAAACTCCACACCATGGGTCCAATCTAGAACTCAGTTAGGGGTTTCTGGTTATTGCTGAAGGTGTGCAGGAGGGTGTTGACCACAAAGCCCCTCTTCCAGGGCCCCTGATGACAAGGGCAACAGAGGTGAGTTTTGGTTAAGGAAACGGGCAAATGTCTGACTCTACTCTGAGGGTGACTTCGTACTAGGAATGACCCTCATCTTAATGACTATGATGGGAATCCCTGACATTGGAGCTGGAGAAGGACCTGAAATGAGGAAGGTTCCATTCAGTAGCCAACAATGCAAAATGTTCTGCTCTTAGAGAGGAGATGCACAAATACTGCTTTGTCAAGATTGAGTTAGGTTTAAGTGTCCACGTTTTAATAAAATTGGGGCCAAAATTCCAATTATATTGTTGCCATTGTCCTTATCTTTTTTCAAGGGACTAAGGTAATTTAAATATTGCTGTGACACTCATTCGTCACTTATAGAGTAGATTTTTAGAATTATTGAGAATGAAGAGAGTAACAGGGCTAACCCACCTTTTGCCTAAACCCCACTCAGTGGATGGGGTAACTTTGGTTTGTGTTGTTTTCTTTTTCATGTCAATCTTTGGGTCCATAGCCAACTTATTTGAAGCCGGTAAGAGATATGTATTTGGAATTCAGATTTTTTCTTCTTTTTTTTCTTCTTCCCCTTCCTCTTCCTCTCCCCCTTCCCCTCCCCCCTTCCCCTCCTCTTCCCCTCCTCCTCCCCCTTCTCCTCCTCCTCCTTCTCCTCCTCCTCCTTCTTCTTCTTTTTTTCTTCTTCTTCCCAATCATGTGGGAAGAAGTATGGTAGAGCCCTTAAGAGCATGGGTTTAGAATTAACCTGGAATTCAGAATTTCTTTGATTTAGAAACATTATACCGTGTGTGGGGTGGCATCCTATAATTGAGCATGTTATTTTGGCAGCAAAACTTATATTTACACGAAAGCAGATAAATAAAGAATATAAATTAGAATTTCTTTGATTTAGAAACATTATACCGTGTGTGGGGTGGCATCCTATAATTGAGCATGTTATTTTGGCAGCAAAACTTATATTTACACGAAAGCAGATAAATAAAGAATATAAATTAGCTAACTTCAGGGCAGATTTTGCCATTAAATGAATTTCAAAATTCTTTCTGCTTTCAGAGCTTTTTGAATTTCAGAATTGTTGTGGATGAGGGATTATGATCCGTGTGATGTCTCTTAAGTAAGACTGGAAGCTTTGCGAGTGTAGGCGGTGTGTCCTGGCATGGTGCATGTACATGGTAGGTACTCATTAAAAGTCAGTTGATTTTCTTAGTACCATAAGCATAATGATGTAAGTCAAGAGTGTTATGCTGCTGTTAAACAACCAGCCCTTATTTATTTTTCTAATTTCAAAATGTATTTTCAAAAATGTTGGAATTCCCCTATAAGCTGTAACTAAACTGAAAGCTGCCCTGGTGGATCATAGATTGAAAAGTAGTAAAGTAAAAGCAAATGGACTCTGTGTGTTGGTGGGTGAGTTGGTGATAGATTGGGTAATTTGTGGAGGTGTCTTGCAGTTTTGTAATTCAATAACTGTAATATGCACAAGAATCGACTTATTAATAGTATTGATGAAAACTGAATATCAGAGAAGGCTTATTGGGCTGTGGCCTTAACTAGTTATCTAAACCATGAACTGAAAATGACTGTGATGTACTAACAATACTGAAAAGTTGTCATCAACAGGAGAGGAGCAATGAGGTCATACTCTCAGAACATCTGGCCAGCTCTTCACACAGGGCTGAGTCTCGTTGGGGAGCACCTAGTGAGAGAAAAATGGGGGGAATTGGAGTGGGTATTAACGAGAGCAAAGAAAATGAATGTGATTTTTAAGGCTCTTCAATTAAAGGTGGAAAGGATTTAGATCATGATATTAGAAAGCAAGCAGAGTGATAGTGACTTTTCTTTGAGTGTGTGTCTATAATCAGATTTCTGTCTCTGTATTGAAGGTAAAATAGGAACCATCATTCGGTTGTTATTTTTTTTAAAGGTAGGTTTAAATGGTAGTAAAAGAATTAAAGCAAAGCATAAAACTTATAAATGTGATGGTTGTGAAGCATTAGAAGAGATCATCAAAAAGCATCATGGGGCTTCCCTGGTGGCGCAGTGGTTGAGAATCTGCCTGCCAATGCAGGGGACACGGGTTCGAGCCCTGGTCTGGGAAGATCCCACATGCCACGGAGCAACTGGGCCCGTGAGCCACAATTACTGAGCCTGCGCGTCTGGAGCCTGTGCTCCGCAACAAGAGAGGCCGCGATGGTGAGAGGCCCGCGCACCGCGATGAAGAGTGGTCCCCACTTGCCGCAACTAGAGAAAGCCCTCGCACAGAAACGAAGACTCAACACAGTCATAAATAAATAAATAAAAATAAATAAAAGAACGTGAATTTCTAAAAAAAAAAAAAAAAGCATCATGGATGCCTCTATTCTCAGAGGATATTTAAGGGTGGCCTTAGCTATCTTGATCAGTATCAGTATGAGGACACAGGTGAGAAGGATGACAGCACTTTACAGGGAAAGGCGTGTGTGGTCACCTGGTCAGAAATTACAGAGGAAGTGGAGGTGTGGGTTGATGTGGAGGCCTCCTTTTGTCTCACCCACTGACAGGGTGGTGTTGAGGGAAAGGGGCAGCTTCTTTTCTTTTTTTTCACTTTTTTATAATTTAACTGTAGTTGATTTACAATGTTGTGTTAGTTTCTGGTGTACAAAGTGATTCAATTATACATATACATATACATATATATATATTCTTTTTAATATTTTTTCCATTACAGTTTATTAAGGATATTGAATATAGTTCTCTGTGCTATACAGTAAGACCTTGTTGTTTACCTGTTCTATATTTGGTAGTTTGTATTTGCTAATCCCAGACTCCTGATTGTCCCTCCCCCATCCCCTTTCCCCTTTGATAACCATAAGTTTGTTTTCTATGTCAGTGAGTCTGTTTCTGTTTCGTATATAAGTTCATTTGTATCATATTTTAGATACCACATGTAAGTGGTATCATATGGTATTTGTCTTTGTCTGACTTACTTCACTTAGTATGATAATCTCTAGGTCTATCCATGTTGCTGCAAATGGCATTATTTCATTCTTTTTTATGGCTGAGTAATATTCCATTGTATGTATGTACCATGTCTTCTTTATCCATTCATCTGTCGATGGACATTTAGGTTGTTTCCATGTTTTGGCTATTGTATATAGTGCAAAGCAGCTTCTTTTCAAGAGCTGGTCTGTGCTGGCCAACATAGCAGCAAAGGGTGGATGCCTTGTTGTGCATGATCTCCACAGTGAATTTCAAGCGGTTCTAGACTCTGGCTGGAAAAGGAAGGGAATATACAGGTAAGCATTTCCCAACAGCTGGCGCGGTGTCTCATGGTAGTAAATGCTCTCACTTCAGACTCTGAGTCCTGCTTGCTGTTTTAACTTAGGAGTCCAGTGGTTCCTCCCAGCCCAGGATTTACACTTCTGAGTTGATGTTCTGATTCAAAGCCAGTGTGGCTTGAAGGAGCCAAGCCGATCTGTCAAGGTACCTGAAGGGTAGATGAATAGGCTTTTCCCTCTCGTCCACCCATCCCCCAATGCCCACTGGACCCAGCTTGGAAAAGTCTCCCTAGATGCCCACATGAGGGTCGTCTTAGCCTGAGCTCTGGTCTATACTTGGAAGAGAGCTGTCTGTAGATATGTTCTGCCCATTCTCCTTCATCTGGATAGACCACTCCTTCTTATGTGGCCAGGATTTTGGTCTTTGATGTTTTTTGGGAGAAGACCAGCAGCCAAGTTGGGTTCTCTAAACAGGCCTGTTGAATCATTGTTTTCTAGTGAAATTCTCTTTCAGTTTCCTGGGGCTCTGAGGACTAAATGCCTATCCAAAAAGTAACTAGGCTTGATGCTGCAAAGCTGGTGAAAAACTGGGGAAATCACACCTTGAGGTGATTCTACACATAGACAAGTGGCTTTTATGGCTGTTAAGACATGTGGTGATGAGGAGCTGCTGATGGATGATGGGTTCCTGGTAGCTTAATGGCCTGCTGCAGACCACCCTGGATCTTGATAGCCATGCTTTCGACGAGTGCTTCTACACACACACACGCACACACACGCATGCACTTCCTCTGCCCAGAGGCTGCGGCCAGAGCTCCAGATGTCCTCTTTCACCTTATCAACAAAACTTGAGCAGATTGGAATTTGATTGTTGAGATGACTTCTTTCTTGCTGTCAGCCATCAAGAATGTGAAGGATCAGTGAGACAAAGCCCTTTTCCGACAGATATTTAGACCCAATTTAAACAAGCCATGCATGTATATGGCTCACACAGTACCTGAGTATACAGCTATATCATCTCCTTGTCATTGTCTTATTGTAAGGAGATCATGAGTTCCTTGAAAGCAGGATATACTGTTTTTCTTTCCCCACAGTAAGCTGTCATGAGCCCTGCAGGTGATCAATAAATATTAATTGAATTAATCAGCTGCCACAACACAGGTGCACACATTTATCTCCCTTGTGCTTTCATTCTGCTACAAATACAACGTGTGCATTCAGCAACCCTAGGAGCATGGGTTCCCCCCACCCCCGTATCTGCACGGGCTTTCTGCCGCTGGGCATCTAGACCCCTGTAGCCAAACATGTTCTACAAAGCGTGAGGCCCCGCCAGTCCTTTTACACACAGCTCATGTAATACATACACCAGCTTTGAGGGTCTTTACAACTCCCCCTTTTCTCTCCCACCCCCAATGTTTCCTGACCCTTCCAAGGGTTTTAAGGAGAATGAGGTCCACCCCCTACTCCACTTCTGGGACAGAGTTTTTAATTACTGTGTAGGCTTTTGTTCTGTTGTTGAGATCAGGCTTCTCAGTGTAGGGAGAAGGGAATTCCAGTCATCCTGATGCATTATAATCAAATTACTTACCACAAGTCAGGAGTAACAGTTCTCTGCTTTCATTTTGATCACAGCAGGTGATACAGGAACGAAGCATCTCGCATTTCACTAGGTGCTTTAGGCTGTGGCTGCAACAGTGCTTTCTGGGGGTGGTTTCATTTAAGAACCATGCAGCCAGTAAACATTTTATCTCAACTCCATGATCTACCAACTCTATGCATAAAATGTAGTCTGTATTTTAAAAAAATCAATATTGGCCCCAAATGCCTGACCACGAAATATACTTAACAAATAACAAGTACACACTGAAAACCAAAATGATAAACTTTAAAAAGAGTCAAAAATAATTTGACTCAGAAATGGAGTAGATGAGGTTGTCGCTGAGTCATTATTTCCCAACGTTGGAGACACACATGGGACCCCCTGACCCCTGAAAAGTGATATTTTCATATTGTCAAAGGCTGTTACCTCTTGGCAAGTCTGATGCTGGATGATCCTGCTGTCTGGTGAAACTAGTGTCATAAAAGGAACAGAGAACAACCTTCTTCTCATCTCCAGAATCCTATAGTTTGGTAAAACTTTCAGTTTGAGAGCACAACACAATGCTCAGAAAATATTTGTGGAACAAATGAATTATTCAGAGAGCTGCAAGTTTTGTTCTTCTCATTTCCTAGTTGATGGGGAAGAGGAGAGTGGCAGGTATTTTGTAATAGGTTGGCAGTTTCCAAAGACACATGGCCACTTGTGCCCTGTAGTGGGTGTCTGTTCTGTATTTGTGAGCTTTATGTACGTGCTCACAATATATGTACCAACAAGTATACAGAGTTATTGATGTTTGGCAGGCAAAAGAGCTACTTCTGTTCAAAGGCAAACGCTTGTCATGTGGATATTTTCTGATAAGGGTGCCCACATGCAGTGGGTGTAGCAAACTGTGTAGGCACGAAGAGAGATAAGTCAGGGGAGCAGGCCAGTTCTGCCAAGCCCAGATAATGGGCCGGGGCTTAGAGGAGTTCATTTTATAAAGGCAGCCCTGGGCTGGTTTGGTTACGGACTACTTTGGATCTTTCGCTTTCCAGTATTTTTGCATGTCTGTCCGTCCCTCTGTCTCTCTCTTGAACAAGGGAGTATTATATGTAGAGAGAACAATAGCTCGAGAACTCTGGACTTCTGGGTCTCATTTCTGGTGGGGTTAGTGACCTGAAATGCTCAGGCCTTTAGAAACAGCAGCGTGCTTGCCATCTCTATGGTGGCATGCTGTGGTCACAAAGGAAACAGGAGCCAGACAGATTTCTAAACACCAAGGGAAGTCTTAGAGCAGGTGGGATCCCTGGAATGTGGTTTGAATGTATTTTGGTGATGTCTGTATATTTTGGGTAGAAATGGGATGCGGCATCTGGGAGGAGAATAGTAAATCTGACTTATACACATAGGAGGTGTTTATGGGGAGCCCTAGCACCATCTTCACGTTTCTTTTCAACTGAAGCCCTGCTAAGTGTTAATATGGATTACTGGACTGTTAACACAGTTAAAATGTATCATTAGCAGCAAGTCATCCAAAAGTTATGCTGTCAGACCAGGTGTAGGTTGTACTTCACCCCTTGCTTCTCACGGTAGTGTGACCTGGGGAAGTTCCTAAACTTCTGTAAGCTTCACTTTCTTCCTTTATAAAATGGAGAAAGTGAAAAGCGCTCACAGCTCGTTTCATTATCAATACACTCCTGTGTATGCCAGGCACTTAGTATATGCGTCCCATGTACTGAGTCCTCGCTGAATATGCTTGTTCCTATTTTTGTTATTGTTATTATCATTGCTGTCCTGTGATGGTATTCTACAGATGTTTGTTGTTGGAGATGCACATTCCTATTGTGTGTTGGGACCTGTTCCCTTCACATGAGTAGCCAGAGGTCTGGCTGCCTGAAGTGCAAGGAAAGGGTTTGGATGGGAATAGCTGTGGACAGTTCACAACTGAGGGCATTCATTCACTGGTAATCAAGGGTAACTGTAAAAGTAAAGGAAGTTTGGCTCTTCTAGCCCATCATTTTTACACGGGGACTCCTGCTAAGCAGCTCTTGGGAGGCACAGCTGTCACACATGCACGTGAGGACAGTCTACTCGGCTTAGGGGCACCATTTTGAGGATGGATAGACTGCTATTGTTGGCTCTCCACTGCAACCTGTTTTGTTGGATTTTCTAAAGGCCTGGATTACAACACTTTTATAATTAAAAACAATCTAATAAAACATATTAGGTTGGCCACAAGGAAATACATCCAATTAATAGTGGTCCTGTCTAGGCTGTTCTGGCTTAGTAAGCTGGCTGCTGGTGGTAGGAGAATGGTTCAGGCCAAGGCACAGGAGCTAATGCTAAGGGAAGAAGGTTAATGTTGATGCCTCCCAAGCCTGCTGACTGACCTGGGGTGGGAAAGCTGCCGAGGTGAGGCAGGCATCGCTCCCCTCTATGCAAACCCACTCTCCTCTCAGAGCTCAGCTCTTCGGATTGGTTTGACAGCTGATGGCCTTTATCCAGAGAAGGCAGCTTGAGCAAGCCAGAAAGCTGTACTAACTCTCAACAGAATGTCACTCCCATCCCTTTTCCTAGCATGAGAAGTAGGGATGGTGATGGAATGAGGGCATTGTGATGGGGCCATGACCAAGTAGAAATGAGAAAGTAAGGAAGTTACTGCTGTGTTTGTTGTGAAGAATTGTGGCAAATATTCAAACAGTGATTTTATTTTCCCCCAATGGAATAAAGACATCTTTCTCCTTTCATTGGAGGGAAAGAGGGGGTGTCACATGACAAATCTTGAGTGGCGACAGCTGGCTTGCTCTGCATCCTTCCCCTAGCATCTCTTCTGTAGACGAGTCTCTGACATCATGGGAGATGGTTGCTTCCTCATGTCTGCTCCTGGCACCACAAAAACCTCAAGAAGTGCAAAAGTATAGACAGCTTGTTTTAATCAGAAATCTGTCATCCAATATTTAGAGGATCTGCACAGATACCCAAAAAGGGAGAGATGGCCAATCCCTGAGTAGATGCTGTGTAAACACTGGATAACATTTCTGATGATTAAAGAAACCCTCAACTTCTGCATATCCCCAGCTTTTAAGTGCCATAAACAGAGGAGAGGGGAAGAATAGTTGCTGTTTTATTACTGGAGAAACTGAGGTACAAAGAGGGGCAACAGTTCATTCTTCTGAGTTGTGGGAGCGGCCACAGACCTGGTGCAGTGCTTGGTGGCCCACATGTATTCAGGGCTGCCCTCTGTGCCAGGCATTCTGTGAAGGACTCTTAAATACATCATCTTATCTGATCCAAACAGCAGTGCTGTGAGGTGATGACTGGGTATTTTTATATATATCATATCACATGATACAGATACTTTATTTTTTAAATTTATTTATTTTTGTTTATTTATTTTTGGCTGCACTGGGTCTTTGTTGCTGCATGCGGGCTTTCTCTAGTTGCGGCGAGTGGGGGCTACTCTTCATTGCGGTGCACGGGCTTCTCATTGCGGTGGCTTCTCTTGTTGCGGAGCACGGGCTCTAGGCACACGGGCTTCAGTAGTTGTGGGTCGCGAGCTCTAGAGCGCAGGCTCAGTAGTTGTGGAACATGGGCTTAGTTGCTCCGCAGCACGTGGGATCGTCCCGGACCAGGGATTGAACCTGTGTCCCCTGCATTGGCAGGCGGATTCTTAACCACAGGGCCACCAGGGAAGCCCTGGTGATGACTATTAACTCCACCTTATATATAGATGAAGAAACAGAGGCTTAAAGAGTTTAAAGAAATGGCCCAAGGCCACACAGCTAGTGAGTGGCTAAGGCCAGAGTCATCCCGGGGCTGTCTAACTCCAGATGCCCCCAACCACTGCGCAGCACTGCCTGGTTCATGTCCCCAGGTCAAAGTCGCCTTAGTCTACTATTTCTGGCACTAAATCCCCTGTGTGCTACCCTCTGGTTCTTTCTGGAAGCTGGCTCAAGCCTTTGCTGAATGGTCGAGTATTGCTACCATGTACTTGAGAATGTCGAGGCATGGCAAGCTTTCTGGAGTTGCTTGCAGACTGTTTTAGCGATGATCACTCACTTCTCCACACTCTTCAGATGACCTACCGTGGCTTACGTGTCCACCACCCTGGCCACACACACACACCTCCCTGGCAACGGCAGGCACTTGGCACCTCTGGCTGCCCTGGCCCCAGCCAAGCTATTTGGTGTCAGGCCTCTTTAAGAGAGGAATGTGGTAGCAGTTCCTTTGCAAGCAGCTCAGTCTGATTACAGGGTGAGGCTCTGACATGCTGTCCAGTTCTGGGTAGCCCATTTCCAGTGCTCAGAACCAGGGGTACCCTGGCCTCGGGTGCTTTCAGGTGATAACATTTGCTGCGCTCTTCAACAGATAGGCGGAGAGTGTTATCAAACGGTGGCACCTTGGAAAACCTGCAGAAACCCTCCTCTGGTTCCACACATTGGGGTTTCCCTTCTTCTGAAAATAGATAGATGTGTGTTATGTTAAAGAGGGACCCTAAAAATAGAGTGTGGCTTCAGTGAAGAGCTGGGGGGTTAAACACAGACATTTCCCTTCTGACGCTGCCACTTGTTTCTCCTGGGAAAGTTACCCCACCTTGCTTTCCTGTCCTCTCTGTGTCTGCGACGACTCTGGGGGGAAAAGGTGCTTGGAGATCCTCAGAGGAAATGTGGGTCTGATGCCTGCTAGAGACCCAGTGTATTTGTGTTCTGCAATCTCAGGGTTGGATTAACTGTGACATTAAAGGGCCTCTTGGCCTCCCAATGTAGATCATCTTTCTTTCCTGTTGCTTTGCTTGATGTTCTTGTTGCCTGGTGTTGAGCTGGATGTGGACGAATCTGTCCCAGATGATTTAAAAACTGTTTATAGGCACCCTGCTCCTTTGATCTCTCATTCCTCCCTGCATAGGGCTCAGGTCAGGCAGGGCTATGATCACAGTGGTTAAGGGCAGGGGCTCTGAGCCTGACTGCCTGAGCTTGAATCCTGGCTCCGTCACTTACTGGCCAATGGACGGGGCAAATCACTGAACTCTCTAAGCCTCAGTGTCCTCACATATAAAATGGGGATAATAAGAGTTATAAACAAACGGACCTAAGTAAACTTAATATCTTTTGCACAGCAAAAGAAACCATTGACAAAACAAAAAGGCAACCTGCTGAATGGGAGAAAATTTTGCAAATGACATGACCGGTAAGGGATTAATATCCAACATATATAAACAGCTCATACAACTCAACATAAAAAAACCCAAACAACTCAATTAAAAAATGGACAGAAGACCTGAATAGACATTTTTCCAAAGAGGACATGCAGATGGCCAACAGGCACATGAAAAGATGCTCAACGTTGCTAATCATCAGGGAAATGCAAATCAAAACCACAGTGAGATAGATATCACCTCACACCTGTCAGAATGGCCATCATCAAAAAACACAAATAACAAATGTTGGTGAGGATGTGGAGAAAAGGTAACCCTCCTACACTGTTGCTGGGAAAGTAAATTGGTACAGCCATTGTGGAAAACAGTATAGATGTTTCTCAAAAACCTAAAAATATGACCCAGCAATTCCACTCCTGGGTATATATCCAAAAGGAATAAAAACACTAATTTGAAAAGACACATGTACCCCAATGTTCATAGCAGCATTATTTACAGTTACCAAAATGTAGGCAACCTAGGTGTCCATCAACAGGTGAATGGATAAAGAAGATGTGGTGTGTATACACAATAGACTACTACTCAGCCATAAAAAAAGAATGGAATTTTGCCATTTGCAACAACATGGATGGCCTTGGAGGGTATTGTGCTAAGTGAAATAAGTCAGACAGAGAAAGGCAAATACTGTATGATATCACTTATATGTGGAATCTTAAAAATACAGCAAACTAGTGAATATAACAAAAAAGAAACAGACACAGAGATAGAGAGCAAACTAGTGATTACCTGTGGGGAGAGGGAAGGGGGAGGGGCAATATAGGAGTAGGGAAGTAAGAGGTACAAACTATTAGGTATAAAATAAACTACAAGGATATATTGTACAACATGGGGAATATAGCCAATATTTTATAATAACTATAAATGGAGTATAACCTTTAAAAATTGTGAATCACTATATTGTATACCTGTAACTTGTATAATATTGTATACCAACTATGCTTCAATCAAAAAAAGGAGTGGCTGTCTCACAGGGTTGTTCTGAGGATTTCATGTGATGGTGTTTATAAGGTGCAGTGTCTAGCGCGACTTAAATTCTCAGTAAATGTTTTTGATGACAACTGCTTAATAGCTAGAGAAATTTACCCCCTAGTATCCAGATGAGAAAACTAGAACTCAGAAAGGAGAAAGAAGTTTCTCCAGTTTTGCCAATGAGAAATGTTTGAATAACCTGCCTGACTGTAAGATCCTTGAGGACAGGGACCATCTCATTATGAACACATATATAGTATCCATTCAGGAAATATTTGGTTAAATTAATTTCCACTCATAATGGCACTGTCTCATTATTTTTTTAAGTTAGCAGTGAACAAAAAGGATTGAGATAGCAGCAAAATGTAGAAGCCATTTACATCTCCCTGGTATTGTTTCTTCCCCAGAGAAATGTGATCGCTAGCCTAGTGGTTGGCATGTAGACAGGCTCCAGACCAAGGAGCTCAGTGTGTGCCAGATAAACTCTCACACGCGTGAAGGAATGACGGATAAGAGGCTCAGCCAGATGAGGCATGTGAACAGGTGTCCTTCCTCAGGTCACAAGAAAGCTTCTTGGAATAGCTTCAGAGTTCTTTAGGGGAGCTGATCCCCTCCAAGAGTAATTTGCCCTATAAGGTCTGGGGTCACGTCTTAAATAATTTCATGGTTACATATATGACCATACATTTGAAGCAGTCCATATTATCCTTGTAACTTTCAAGGCTTTTGGTTTTATTAGTATTTATAAAAGATACTTTGAGACATTTAAACCTTGAGTTTAAACGAATGCCACAGAAAATCTCCCCTCTGCTGGCTCTCATTCCACATGCAGGAAAGACTCAAATAAACATTTTAGCCTTGTAGGGTGTTCTCAGTGGCCAGAACGGCTAGAAGTAACCCATTCTCTTGGAGAGATCCAAAGGTGGAAATGGCACCATTAGCAGTCACTCTCGATATTACGAGAAGGAAGAACTTTTCTTCTAGATGGGTGTACCATCTGGGAACAGAGAGTGAACCGAACTCTCAGAAGACCTGAGTTTAAGCCTTAGCTATGCCGCCCAAGTGTTGGGCAAGGAACTCATCTCAAAGTCTTAGTTTGTTTAACTGAAACTGCGATTAATAGTATCTCCCCCACTCCTACCCTGTCTCCCAGGTTGTTAGAAGGATCAAAGAGAAATTATGTGAGAAAACTTTCTGATAAACACTGTTTACCTGGACAATAAAATCACCACTTCCTGTCAACAGCACCCAACTCAAATGGCATCTCTTCTGTGAAGCCTTCTCTGGTTTCTCCAGCATTCAGTATTCTCTCCTGTCTCTGAATTCCTGTGGTATTTTATTTATGTCTCTCTCTTCACACTTACCTAATTATATCTTGTTGTATCATTACTTATATCCACGTCTTAGGCAACCTGAGGGCAGAATCTGTGCCTCTACCACATTTATATCCTCCATTATAGTACCGTGCTGGAGAAAACCCTCTCATTATTTTAAAATAAATTGTAATAATTATTCTATATCACTATTGTCAAAGCAGTTCATAACAATGCACCTGCACATAGTAGGTATTCAATAAATATTTGTTTTTAGTCTTTTTATTTATGTTTATGTTTTTAGTTTCAGTATTTTGTTTTTAAATTTATTGAGGAATAATTTACATACAGTAAAATTTACACTTTTCAGTGTACATTATTATAGGTGTTGACAAATACACACAGTGGTATAACCACCACCACAATCACCCTCCAAAATTCCCTCATGCCCCTTTTTTGTCAGCCCGTTTCTTCAACCCTAACCGTTGTCAACCACGGGTTTGTTTTCTGTCCTTATAGATTTGCCTTTTCCAAAACTTCATATAAATTGAATCATACAGTATGCAGCTTTTTGTGTCCAGCTTCTTTCACTTAGCATAATGCATTTGTGATTCATTCATGTTGTGTCTAATTTATCAGTTCCTTTTTTATCACTGAGTAGTATTTCATTGTGTGGAGGTACCACAGTTGGTTTATCCATTCACCAGTTAATAAACAAGTTGTTTCTAATTTGGGGTCATTATGAGTAAAGCTGCTATAAACATTTACATTTTGTGTGAACCTAAGTTTTTAGTTCTCTAGGGTAAAAATACCCAGGAGTAGGATTGTTGGGTCATATGGTAAATGTATGTTTAATTTTGTAAGAAACTGCCAAATTCTTTTCCAGAGTGGCTGTACTATTTTGCATTCCCACCAGCAATGTTTGAGAGTTCTAGTTGCTCTGCATCCTGACCAGCACTTGTTGTCAGTTTTTTTTAAAGCCATTCTAATAGGCACGTAGTGATACCTTATTGTAGTTTTAATTTGCATTTCCCTAATGATGAATGAAATCGAGCTCTTCATGTGCTTATTTGCCATCCGCATATCTTTTTTTTTTTTTTAATTTTTTAAAAAATTTTTATTTATTTATTTATGGCTGTGTTGGGTCTTCATTTCTGTGCGAGGGCTTTCTCCAGTGGTGGCAAGTGGGGGCCTCTCATCATCGCGGCCTCTCTTGTTACAGAGCACAGGCTCCAGACGCGCAGGCTCAGCAATTGTGGCTCACGGGCCTAGTTGCTCCGCAGCATGTGGGATCTTCCCAGACCAGGGCTCGAACCCGTGTCCCCTGCATTGGCAGGCAGATTCTCAACCACTGCGCCACCAGGGGAGCTCAGGGGAGCCCCCATCCGCATATCTTTTGATGAAACACCTGTATAAAACTTTTGCTTGGGATTCCCTGCTGGTGCAGTGGTTAAGAATCCGCCTGCCAATGCAGGGGACACGGGTTCAAGCCCTGGTCCGGGAAGATCCCACATGCCGCGGAGCAACCAAATACGTGCGCCACAACTACTGAGTCTGCACTCTAGAGCCTGCGAGCCACAACTACTGAGCCCGCCTGCCACAACTACTGAAGCCTGCATGCCTAGAGCCCGTACTCCACAACAAGAGAAGCCACCGCAATGAGAAGCCCGCACACTGCAACGAAGAGTAGCCCCTGCTCACTGCAACTAGAGAAAGCCCGCGCACAGCAACGAAGACCCAACACAGCCAAAAATAAATAAATAAATAAATACATTTATTAAATTAAAAAAAAAAACTTTTCCTCGTTTTAAATTGAGGCTTTTTTAAAATTAATGAGTTTTTTCCTTTTTTAAAAAATTAATGAGTTTTGAGAGTTCTTTATATATTCTAGATATAAGTCCTTTATCAGACACGTGTTTTACAAGTATTTTCTCCCAGTCTGCAGCTTGTATTTTTAATACCTTTCAAAGAGCAGACATTTTTATTTTTGGTGGTCAGATTAATCAATTTTTTCTTTTATAATACTCGATCTTCTATGGATCATACTTTTGGTGCTGTATCTAAAATATTTTGCTTAACCCAACTTTACAAAGATTTTCTTCTGTTTTTTTTTCTAGAAGTTTCAGGTTTTACATTTAGGTCTATAATCCATTTTAGCTTAAATTCTGTATGTGGTGTAAGGTATAGGTAGGGGTTCACTTTATTTTTCATTTGATGTCTAGTTCTTCAGCACCCATTTGTTTAAAAAGACTACCCTTTCTCTGTTACATTGTTTTTGCACCTTTGACAATAATTGTTTGACTATATATATATATGTCAGTCTATTTCTGGACTTTAGTCCATTGATCTGTATGTCTATCCTTTTGCCATACTATGCTATTATGATGGCTGTAGCTTTATGGTAAGTCTTGAAATCAAGCAATGTGAATCCTCCAGTTTTGTTCTTTTTACAAAATGGTTTTGCTATTCTATTTTCTTTGTATTTCAATAGAAAATTTAGAATCAACTTGTTGATTTCTAAAAAAAAAAAAAGCCCTGTGGGTATTTTGATTGGCATTGCACTGAATTTGTAGATCAGTTTCAGGAAAATTGACATCATAATAATATTGAATCTTCTATTCCATGGGCATGGTATATCTCTCCATTTATTAGACTTTCAAATTCTTTCATCAGTGTTTTGTAGTTTTCAGCCTACTGATCTTGCACATATTTTGTTCTATTTATATCTAAATATTTCATGAGTTTTGTGGGGGGTGCTTTGTTCAATAAAAAATTGTTGAATTAATGAATAAACTGTGCCAACCTACTTGTGAATGCTTGTCTTGATTCTGTGTTGGAAAATTCATCAAAGTCCTTGGTTATGGTCAGGCCGGCAGTGAGGCTAAGAGGTCTGAGTGTAACTCTAGAAGGCAGGGAATAGGGCCTCATTCTGCACCCTTCTTGCCACATTCTTTAACTTTGGACAGTTCCTTCTCCCACCCAGGGTTTACCTCCTAGCACAGGTTGTACATTAAGTTAAGGCTATACTTTTCAAGGGCTCTCTAGGCAAAGTTGGCTTTCCCTGTAGGTGCCATACACAGTTCCCTCCCTCACACAATTTGAACATGCTGAGTAACCTGTCTGACCAACCATTTCTCACCTATTTGTCTGGCTTGGCTCCTACACTGTCTCTTTCATATCCATCCTTTGAATAAGGTGATCTATTTCTGTAAGGTGCTTCTTAAGATGTGTTCCCTGGGAGAGATACTCTGCCCCTTGGGAAAGTAGATACATCCGTTTCATCCAATTAACATGTACTAAAATTGAGTGCCTACCATGTGCAGAGACCTCTGAGGTGAAAATGGCATCCTTCCCTTTGAGGAGTTGACTATGATAGGGAATTAGGTTGTCAAAGTCAATTTTGTTTTGAAATAGGGATGGAAGTAGGTCTGAAGGAGGAGTTCCACTTGGGTCATTCAACTCAGTGGAGGAACCTGGCATCAAGGGAGGTTGAGAGAGCTTGGATGCTTGAGGCAGGGGTGAAAGGGAAAGACAGTTGCAGAAGGGGCAATGGGGTAATGACAATAGACTCCTTCTACTGTGTACTTTCCTTTTTGCGGTGAGAGTGTGTGTATTGAGCACACCCACAAACTTGATACTAAGAAATACTGCATTTTCTTTGTAAATAACTATACCTTGGGGTTATAGGGTACTCTATGGTTTATACATCATTTTCATATAACTTCCTATAATCTGTACAACAGCTTTATGTGGTAAGTGGTGGGTGTGTTGATTTCGGTATCCTAACTGCTCTAATAAGGAACTGTAAAATAAATTTTATTTCTGGCTCACATCATAGATGAGTCAATGGGTATAAATTGAGTGGGAGACTTTGTTCCCCACAGTCATCCAGGAAATCAGGTTCCGCTCATGTTGGCCCTTTAGGTCCTAGGAGTTTAGGGGAAAGAATGAGGAATTATGGGGAAGATTTTTATGGCTAAGGCCACGAAGTGGTGTCCCTTGTGCTCATTCAGTCACACAGCCACACCTAACCATAGGGGCAACTGGAAGATGCCTCCAAGCTGGGTGTAGGAAGAGTAGAATTCGGACATTGATAGGCCCTGTCCTGTGCCATGGAAGCACAGGGTATTTCCCTCATTTTACAGGTGGAGAAACTGAGGTACAGAGTGGTTGAGTGACTTATAGAAGAGCACACGACTACTAAGTTAAGTACAGGAGTTAGGATTTCAACCCAGGTCTGCTGTTTTGATAGAACAGGGACAATAATACTAATAGCAGTAATAACAGTAATAATATCTAATAGTTTGTGAGTATAGGTGTGTGTTAAATGGGGCAATGTATATAACGCTCTTAGTAAATTCCAGGTTCCCTTCCGAGCCTTGGGCTTTGCTCACAGTTGTGTAAAGAGCCAAGTCTTTTTCCTGAGGACCGTGGGCGGCAGAGTGACTGCATGAGCCAGCAGCTGGTGCGTCCCCATCAGCAGAGTCCAGGGAAGGAGGCTGAAACGGATTCTAGTGGCCGAGAGGTGCTCTCTGAGCCTGGGAGGTTGTGCACAGGAGGACCAGCTCTGCCAAGCCTGGAAAGGCTGCACTTGCCTTTGCTGCGAGACTGGAGCCTTGCAGGCAGCTTTCTGTACGTGTCCAGAGGACAGCCCCACTGCGCCAGGCTCACGCCCTGGCCAAAGGTGGGAAAATCCTCCAGCCGGCGCCCGTCCCCTCAGGAGTCCTTGTGGGCCTGAGCAACTTTTAAGAGATTAATTTTAACTGAATTATTTTAAAAGCTCTAACATGAATGAGTACCAAATTGGCACCCATGACATATATTATTTATAGGTTCAACTTTTAAAATAGATCTCTTTGTTTGTGTAGCAGAGCTGTACGGATAGAAACCATTCTATGACTGATGTTTCTGTAACACAAGAAAGAATATATAAAAGACTTCTCAGCTAAGTGGAGTGGGGCTTCCCTGTCTAGAAGACTTCTGGGTGAGAACGGCTGCTTTCATCAATGTTTCGGGTGAGAAAATTGAGGTGTGGGTTGAGTCGGAGCTGCTCTGAAAGGTTTCAAGATTGGATCGTAGGCGTTGGGCCCTGTTGCCACTGCCTGTTCTTTTGCCACCACAGTCCAGCAAAAGAGGAAGAGACAGCGGGAGTGTGAGATTGAGGCACAAGGGCAACAGTGACACTGTCAGGGCATCGATGACCAGCCTGCATCCACAGCACTCCTGCTACATGCCACGTTTCCAGCCCCTTCACCACCTTGACCTCCAAACTGGCCTCCAAATAGTGTGTCCTCTGCAGGAGCTGCTCTTGTCCTCTTCGGGAGCAGTGCTCTGCATTTCTCAGTTCTCACCCATTTGTTCAGTATTTTTTATCCCCATTTTGTGTACCTGGCATTATGCTGGGCAATTGGGACAAAAAGAATGACTAAGGATGTCCCTGGCTTCAAGTAGCTTATGGTCTATTGGGAAAGACAGAAAAATAGATTATTCTCCTATATTGTGGCTAAGTGTGTTGATGACAATGAGCACTGAGTGTGATGGGAGCCTGGAAGAAGTGCTCCCACCTCCCACTGCTGCAGGGGATGGGGGTGGAGATGGGGAGCTTTCTCGAAGAAAGCAAAGGCTAAGACGAGTTCTGAAGGATAAGAAATTATTCTGAAAAAGAGGGACTGTGTTCCAGGCTTAGGGAAGAGCATGTGCAAAGAGCGTGTCCAGAGAGAGCTGGGGACCTGAAGAGAGTTCGTTATGGCTGGAAAGTAGGGTTGCGGAAGTAGGGACGGTTGGATAGAATAGTGTTCAGGTAGGGGATAGATCACAAAGGGCTTTGACTCTGATTTATGATGGGTTTTAAACTTTCTTTTGAGATAGAGAGGAGCTATTAAAGTATGGAAGTGACCTCATATTTATATTCTAAGATGATCTTTCTGGCCACAGTGTAGAGGATAGGTCAGGATGGTAGGCAAAAGAGCAAATATGGGTACAAAGAAATCAGCAGGAAACCACTAGACTTGAGACGACAGTGCTGAGAAGTGAAGGGGAGCAGTGGAGACAGAGAAGAATGGAGATTTGAGAGACATCGAG
Organism: Eschrichtius robustus; assembly: GCF_028021215.1. Taxonomy (NCBI): domain Eukaryota; kingdom Metazoa; phylum Chordata; class Mammalia; order Artiodactyla; family Eschrichtiidae; genus Eschrichtius; species Eschrichtius robustus. The sequence goes on from NC_090824.1 coordinate 36,854,724, forward strand.
GGGACTGAGTTGATGAGATACTGGGTTCTATCACCCCAGGTTTGGGTTTGGGCCATTGGGATATTGGTGGACTAGGAACATGGCAGGAAGGGTTGGGACTGGGTTGGTGATAGAGTCAACTGGGAATAATGCTGAGTGTGAGAGGCCTGTGGGCCTTCCAGGTGGATGTTCAGAAGGCAGTTGGATGTGATGGATGGGTGTTGCGGAGAGGTCATGCAAGGTGAAGTTCACGAAGTCATTCACGCGAGGTGGTCATTCAGGTCATGGGAGTGCAGGAGATTGTCTAAAAAGAGCGAGTAGACAGAGGAAGAATGGAAAGGGCCCAGGACAGAACTCTGGGGAACATCACCATTCAAGGGACAGGTAGAGGAAGAGTAGCCCCCAGAGCAGGCCAAGGAGAAAGGCCAGAGAGTTAAAGGAGAACAAAGAGCATGTCCTGGAAGACAAAGGAAGTGGTTTCAGGAAATTTTGGAATGGCTAACAGAGCTTAAGGCTTCTGAGAAGTCAAGATAAGGCCTGAAAAGCATCTATTGTTTTAAGGAACAAGGAAGGGAGGTGTCAGTGAATAGCTTCAAGAATAGTTCAAGAATAGCTTCACGAACTAATAGGCAAGCCAGCTTTCAGTGCAGTAAGGAGTGAGTTGTTACGGGATGAGGAAGTTCTCATGAATATAGTTAAATACACTGTATCTATTTTTACTTTAGGAGCAGAGGCCTCATCATACCTCTCAGTTCATCGTCATCATTTTCTAGGCAGGGCACCTCCCCTGGTTGGTTGGTTGGTTTCCTTTTAAATCCATTTCCCTTTTCCATCTCCCTAAGTCCACCTAGAGACAACCATTTTCATGTGTTTAAGAGTTTTTCTTTTGTTTATATCCTTATAATATATATACTGTTCTATGTGCGTATGTTTTGAAATTATTCAGTGGTGTGTTATAGATCTCATTCTGTTTCTTTATTTTATCCACTATTTTTTAAGATCCTCCAATGCTGCCATGTGTCCTCCATGTGTACATTCACCACATTTTACTGTCCATCCCCCAGCGATGGACACACAGGTTATCTTCACCTCCCCACCACCACAGTCAATGCTGCAGTGAACTTCCTTGCATATGTCCCCTTTTTGACCTGTATGAGAATTTCTTTCGTCTGTATGCCTAGGAACAGGGTTGTAGATACGCAACCTGCCTGAGAACTGCAGACTGCCTTCCAGAATGGCTGGGCCACTCCACACTCCCACCAGTAGTACACAAGGTGTCTGTGCTACACACCACCATCTACACCTCATGTTATCCAGCTTGATAATGTTTGCCTCTGGTGTCTCCTTATTTTAATCAGCATTTCTTGGTTAGCTAATGAACTTGAGTATCTCTTTTTAGGGTCTTAGCCTTTTGGATTTCCTCTTCTGTAAATCACCTGTTCTTATTCTTGGCGACTTTGTCAAGAAATTTGGCTTTGAAAGGGAGGAAAGAAAGGATGGAAAGGAGGAGTTTTACTTAAGATGAGAAAGACTTGAACATATTAAAATGAAGATGGAAGGGAGAAAAAGCTAAAGATTCATCTTCTTCCCAGGATTGGAAGGATGGCCAGAAGGAAGGATAGTGAGGATCTGGCCTCACCCAGCAATAAAAATGAGACTGGAGGAGGGAGCAGGACTGAGGAGGGAGAGTCGGTGCACAGATCATCAGCAGCTTTCCCTGAGCCCACCGTAACTGCCCCCTCCACTTGCTGGTCATAGAAGCAGTGGAGGATCCATGGAGTTGAATAGGAGGGGTAAGGTGACCTCCTTCCTATTCTAGGAAAATGTTATATTGCGTTTCTAAATGTTTGAAAGTTATATTTGTTTTAAATTGCAAGGAGAGGTGCCTAAATTTCAGCATATGGGATGTGGCACAAATAAAGTTATAGAGGCACATGGTACAAAGGTGGGGGGTGCAGGACACATGGACCCTCTTGGTTGGAGCAGAGTTGGCATAAGAGAGAGTATGAACTCAGCACCGACTGGTGTAGGACCCTGGATTAGACTGTGCGTTAGAGAGTTGCTGAAAGCTATGGAGTAGAGGCGAGTCATTATGAGGAAGGCTGTGTAGGATGGATTGAAGAGGCCCAAAACAGACAAAGTTGGACCATTACCCAAGTCCAGGCAGGAAACGGTAAGGGCCTGGAGTGAAGTGGAAGCCTTAGAACATAAAGGAGTGATGGATGGAAGACACTTTACAGAGGCTTAATGACTGGCCATGGTGATGAATCAATATTGAATAAGTAAGTGCTCAATGCACATAAGTGGGCTATGTGAATGAGTACTGCATGGATCAAGGAATAAGGTGGGATAGAGGCTCCAGAGTTTGAGCTTAGGTCTCTAGGAGGAAGAGAATATTTACTGAGCACCTCTATGTCCCAAGCACGGTGCTAGGCACTGGAATACAATAATGAATAAGACAGGCTTGCAGCTGCCTGCAAAGAACCTCTACAGTCTAGGCAGGGAGAGGCAAAAACAAAAGTGAACCAACAGATGTATGAGTAATTGCAATTATGATGAGGGCTATGAAGGGGTCAAGCAAAGTGCCCAGACTGAGGATGACAAAGGACTTAGCTTAGATGTGGTACTTGGGGAGGACTTCCACAGGAAGTGATACCTAAGAGGAGACCTGAGGAAGGAGGAGGAGCCAGACATGCAAAGATGCTCCAGGAAGTGTTCCAGGCCAAGGGCACAGTATGCACAAGAGCTGGGGTAGGGTGGGGAGGGGGCGGCCTGGGGCATGGATGCCGGTTGAGAACTGAAAGGAGACTTGCAGGATACATGTAGGGCATGTGGTGAAGGATGAGCTTGGACTGGGAGGAAGAAGCCAGACCATACTAGGCGCTAGGGCCATGGTAACATAACCTCAAAGCCATGATCACACCTAACATAATTGACTGTAATTCCTGGTCATTATCCACTATTGAGTCTATAATTCAGATACCCCTGGTTGTCTAAAAAATGTGTTTTGGTGTTGTTTGATTCAAATTCCAAACAAAATACATGTTACATTCACTATTATATCTCCTAAGTCTCTTTTCATCTACAGCAGTCCCTACCCTCTGCCTCTTTTTCAGTCTGTTTGTTTTAATGCTGTTGACTTGTTGAAGAAGTGGAGTCGGTTGTCTGCAAAATGATCCGCCTTCTGGGTCTGCCTCTTTGCTTCCTCATGTTGTCATTTAACTTGTCTATCAATCTCCTATAATTCCTGTAAATGGGAAATTAGCTCTACAGACTTGATCAGATTGAGGTTCAACTTTTTTGGCAATAATGTCATAGGCCATGATGTCCTTCGTATTGCATCATATCTGGAGACACACAGTATCTCGTTGTCCTATTCTTAGTGATGCTAAAACTCATCAGTGAATTCAGGTGTTGGGAACTTGATTCCATTGTATAATTATCCATCAATCTGTTATCTAATGGTTTTATTTTTTGATTATCTTTTCTGAATCAATTGTTTCATGAGAAATATCTCACCTTTTATTTCAAATTAATTATTTCAACCTATTCTTTTTCAGAATTTATTTTATTGAAGTATAGTTGATTTTACAATGTTGTGTTAGTTTCTGGTGTACAGCAAAGTGATTCAATTATGCATATACATATACACATTCTTTTTCATATTCTTTTCCATTATGGTTTATTACAGGATATTGAATACAGTTCCCTGTGCTATACAGTAAGACCTTGTTGTTTATCTATTTTATATATAGTAGTTTGTATTTGCTAATCCTAAACTCTTAATTTACCCCTCCCCCACCCGTTTCCCCTTTGATAACCATAAGTTTGTTTTCTATGTCAGTGAGTCTGTTTCTGTTTTGTAGATAAGTTCATTTGTGTCATATTTTAGACACCACATATAAGTGATATCATATATTTGTCTTTCTCTAACTTACTTCACTGAGTATGATAATCTCTAGGTCCATCCATGTTGCTGCAAATGGCATTATTTCATTCTTTTTTATGGCTGGGTGGTATTCCATTGTATATATGTAACACATCTTCTTTATCCATTCATCTGTCGATGGACATTTAGGCTGTTTCCATGCCTTGGCTATTGTGAATAGTGCATGCATTTTTTGAATTATAGCTTTGTCCAGATATATGCCCAGGAGTAGGATTGCTGGATCATATGGCAACTCTATTTTTAGTATTTTGAGGAACTTCCATACTGTTCTCCATAGTGGCTGCACCAATTTACATTCCCAGCAGCAGTGTAGGAAGATTCCCTTTTCTCCACACCCTCTCCAGCATTTGTTATTTGTAGACTTTTTAATGATGGCCATTCTGACTGGTGTGAGGTGGTACCTCATTGTAGTTTTGATTTGCATTTCTCTAATAATTAGCGATGTTGAGCATCTTTTCATGCGCCTGTTGGCCATCTGTATGTCTTCTTTGGAGAAATGTCTATTTAGGTCTTTTGCCCATTTTTTGATTGGGTTGTTTGTTTTTTTGTTGTTGAGTTGTATGAGCTGTTTGTATATTTGGAAAATTAAGCCCTTGTCAGTTGCATCATTTACAAATATTTTCTCCCAGTCCATAGGTATTTCAGCCTATTCTTGACCACTTCGAATGTTGAGGCCACACTACCTCCCTGTGCAGTTTTCATCAGAGAAGAGAGAGGTAACCGTGGGTGTTCTAGAAAAGTCTTCTTGGAAGAACAGAAAATGGGCATTCAGCTTTTCAATTCAACTATCGTAGAATTACTACTTATTTTGGGGGAGGAGGCCAGTGACTATCTTGAAAGAAATGAGTTGGGAGGGATAAGAAGTAGGACAGGGTTGTAATAGCTTTCTGTACGTGCAGCTATGGAGCCCAAGAATCCCGATAGAAGATAATCTTTGAAAATTACGTATATTAAGAGGACCATCTCTCCCCTCTCCTTTCATCATTCCCAGTGGACATTTGCCTCTGTGTTGGACGTGAGGTGCTGATAGGTGGTGTTAAGATAGAGGGCTGATGGGCCAATCCCTATATCAGAGCTGAGCAGCACCTGTTCCCCATTCAAATCCCTGTAAGAACTGTTGGGGCCATGATCCCTCCCCTCCTCCCCCATCCAAGCAGCTGCAGCATGACCGAAGCCATTTCTTAGTAGGAGATTTTTCCATGATGAGGGCAGATGAGTTGTGACATGTGGGCCTGAAGTCCCTGCCTGGTGACAGAAGCTGGAGCAGAAGGATTAAAATGACCAAACAGCCGCGGACTAGAGTGACGAGGATGTTGCAAATGTATGGGCATCCTTGATGGTGGCAACCGTGGAGAGGAGTCTTGAGACTTTAAGAACCCCCAAACCACACCCTCCTAATGATGGACTGGAAGCCAGGCTGGGTCAGAATGGGAACGGTAGAGTGTGGGAAAGCAGAGTGTGCTCTGGGGAGAGGCAGCAGCTTGGCCCAGGCACTGCTGGTGACGTCCATCTGCTGGAAAGGTCACCCACAGGTGGTATGCTTGCCCGGGCCTCATTGTCACCCTATGGTCCTGAAACTCCCCTACTCTGCTCTGCTGGAAGCCGTGTGCTCAGTCTTAGCCGTAATGAGACTGAGCCGTAATTTCTAGGTGGAGACGTCTGCTAGACGGATGGAGGTGCCAGGCTGGAGATGGGGGATGGGGAGGAAGTTGGGGCTGGCTCTAGATTGAGAGTACCCTGTACTGGGCAGCTCACTGGTTCTCCTGCTGTTTTAGTGAGTGTTTATGTATTTAACTATTCTTTAAGGTGTCTGTGAATATGCAATGAGATTATGATCAAAGGGAGTAGAAGAATGTTCTGTTTTGGTAAAAGCATTGGCAGAAAATTTCCAGGGAAACTTTAGGATTTAATCTTTTGACCTGGGTTGCCATAGTACCAACACATGTTAAAAGCAGGTTTGGGGTAGCATAAAGGGGCAGAACAAAATAGGAAGCAAGTGAGGGAGTCAAACCTTACAGCTAAAGAGAAAATAAAGATAGAGAAGGTCTAAATTCTCTGTTTAAGGAAGAATTGTATGTATTTAAGCTACTGCAGTAGCCTGCACTGGTGACCCTGCTAAGGAAACACAGCATCAGCCTGTATTTCCCCCATTTCTCACTCCTGGACTTTGTTGCTGCTCATGTTTGTGTGGTACAGGAAAGAGGGGATACGGTTGGGCGGGAAAGAAAAGAACATCCATCCTCTGCTGCTCAGTGCTATGGGAAGGGCTGAAGTGAGCTCTACCTAGGACTCTGGCAGCACCCTGCAGGCAGGGAAAGGAGCTGCCATGACAGCCACCTCCTGGGTTCCTACCCGCCCCGGGAATTCACTGAGCATAGCAAGTGGGCTTGAAATTCCGAGGCCAAACACCTGATCTCAGAAGCGGACAGGTCCCTGGGCACGTGAGCGAAGGGCAGAGCTGTGGGTGGCATCAGTGATGTTGTGAAATCCATTTCCCAGGCAGGCGCTCCTTCTGCAAGTGAGTGCGCTGTGCAATCACATGAGCTTTTCAGTACTGAGCTGTGGGCAAGTCTTCTAGGGACCCATCCCACTCAAAGTGTAACCTGGGGTCAGGGGGCGGCAGAAGCTCGCCATGTGAGGCTGAGCCTCGGACTGTGCTTTTGGAGACGGGCCTGCCCCGCTGCTGGACAGGCAGGTTGATGGACAGGGAAGGTGGGCTCTCCTGGGCGCAGAGTCCCACAGACCACAGAAGACCCACCTACAGCCTGACGAGGGTCTGGTGGGTTGCGAGAAGGGCTTCTAGGGGGCTTCAGGGTGAACTGGGCAGTAAATGGACATGGAACTTCTTCTTATACCTTTTTTCCTGGGTGGGCTGGCAGGGAAGTGAGGTGCAATTTGGGGCCTATTTTTAGCCATGGAATTGCTGTCTGCCATACTCATGGAGGGCCAGTCTGGCTGCATAGATGATTTATATCCTTAAAAACGTGACTGAATCACCTTGGCTCCAAGTTCCCCTCCGATATCAACTTAAATGTCATTTCCATGACCCCCCCCCCCAATTCGGTTAGGTGTCCCCACCATGTGTCCCCAGCCTATGCTGTTCTTTTCAGTCACGGTGGTTTCTTTATTGCCATGCCTTTGAAGGGCCGTTGTGACAGTTATGGGTGACCCTGGGTTGAATTTGGTTTTAGGCATATTTTGTTTTGTTTTATTTTCCTGGAATAACCATCTGTAGTTTTCCTCTTATTTTCTTCTCTTCTGCCTCTCACACCTGATTCTCCCCTTGCCGCTGAGCACACTGGCCCAGCCCCCAGCCCCTTGGCCCTGATGGGATGCCATCTGGGCACGCCGCTGGGGTGGGCATGGCTGGGGGAGGGGGCAGGAGGAAGAGGGCCTCTCTTTAGTTTCTGAATCTCTTTCCTTGGTGTTTGTCTTCAGGGACCTGACCCTTCTAAAAAAAAAAGAAAGAAAGAAAAAACACCTCGCGCTGTGTGTTTAGACGCGCACGTGTGTTTTTCTCGCGTTCCGGCAGAGCCGCTGCCTCGCTGCAGCCTCCTCCGAGCTGCAGTCGCAGGAGGCACGGGCGTTTTTAAGCAGGGTGAATTGCTGTCGAGTGGCTGCTCTTCTGCTCCCGGGGCCATCAGTCTTGTCTTGAACGCCCGGTCCTGCTGGTCTGCCCGCTCAGGCTCATCTTTCTGGGGCAGACTTATTTACGGAGCCGCGGCAAAGGTAATCTCACTCCCTGGGCCCCGCGGCCTGGGCCCCTCTCAGCCACTCTTAAAAATAGCCTGAGACGAGAAGGAGAGCCAGGGTCTGGTTACCTCCTGCACGCACGATCTGATCTCACCTCGCCTTCTGCATCTGGCAGCTCGGCCCTGCTCGGGGGCCAGTGGTCATCCTGTCAGCCCCTCCCCACTCACAGCTCCAAGCTGGTGGTGGTTTCCCTTAAGGGAAGTAGGGAAGGGCGTGGTGGAGGGGGGAGGGCCCTTCCCCTCCCAGCCACCTCTGCCGGGCCAGCCGAGTGGGACATCTCAGCCCTGGAAGCAGCGCGTCTGTGCAAGACGACAGGCTGTCAGAAGGGACGAGGTTGTGCTGGATCCCAGGCCTGGAATCACGGCGGGTACCCGGTGGGGTGATGGCTGGCTCCCCTGCCTTCATCCGGCCTCCCCCCCATCCCTCCCCCACCCCACCCCCTGCCCCCCGCATGAGTAGCAAACACCTTGGCCAAACCCTGGAAGCCGGGAATGCCCTCTGTCCCCGTGTGCCATGTTCTTTCCCCACCTGCTTTCATAAAGTGGCCTGTTCCCAGTTTGGCCTCTTCCCAGCCGTAGCAGTAATTCCCGAGATGACCTTGGGGAGGCCTCATCCTAAGAGGCCTTGGTTTCCTCCCTTATGCAGTTAGGGTGGATAATTCCGGCTCCTCCTGTCTTACCTCAAAGGCCTGCGGTGGGATTGATTAATCAGATGGGGGAAAAAGAGCCTGAAGTGATTCTGTCTGAAAACTAAGGGCTCTGGCGCTGCAGTCACGCTTGGATTGGTGAGCTGGCTTCACTTCTTCCTCAAGCGTGTGCCTGCTTGGGTAGGTGAGTGCGTGTGCTGGACTGAGTGCGTGTGTGATGTGCATGTGTATGCACGGCTCCGGGAGAGAGTGGCTTACCTCACCGCTCACTCGCTGTCGACACTTGTCATTTGTCCGCCTCACAGCCTCCCCTACTCCCACCCCTTTTGTTCTCTTGGATAGGAAGGCTCTGGGCTCCCTGTTCTGTGTCACAGACTTGATCTTGGAGTCCCGTAAGCTCCCTGGGGAGAGGACTGAAGGGCAGGTACAGGGGAGGAAGTTAAGACTGAAGGGAAGCCAGTCTTCTTCCAAAGGCCCAGGACATTCAGGACCCAGCCTGGCCTCTCTAGCCTCCTGTCCCGCTTCTCTCTCTGACCTTGTCCTCACCTCCAGTTATATCATAAGGTTCCTAAATTTTGCCACGCCCTTTCTTACCTTCAGAACATTGCACCTGCTCTTTATTCCTTCTGTTTGGACCCGTTCCTTTCCACCTATCCCTTTATAGGATGCCTCCAAGCTTCCTCTAGGAATCAACTCAAACTCTCCTTCCCCGGATACCCAGCCTCTAGCACGAGTCCCTCACGCTCCCTCATCCTTTCCTAGTTGTGGCACAGCATCACACCTTATTGTAACTACTTCTTCAATCATCTGTCTTGCTGCCAGAGTATAAGCTCCACAAGGACAGGGCCCTCCCTGTCTTACTCATAATTGCCTGGCACAGTGCCTGCCACCTCGTAGGGACTTGGCGTGTATTTGAAATAATCATGAATGAATGAGTATCGTGAATGAATGACAGGCAAGTGAGGAAGCCAGTGCTCCCGGTGCCCATGTTCATGGCGCAGATGAACACACAGCTCCGCTGTGGGCGGGATCCCCTCACCACCCCACACCACCATCATGCCTGGGATGCAACAGGAGAACCTGTCCAAGCACCTGGGCGTACTTCAGAGAAGGCAAAACCAAGAGCCCAGCTTTCTGAATGTTTGCTGCAGGGAAAGAACTCGGAGGGCTCTTGGGCAGCCACTGGGAGGGGTTAACTTTCCCCAGTGCAGCTGCCGGGGCTGGTGGCACCAGTGGCATCTTAAAGCTCATGCTCTCCTCTCTCCCCACTGATTCATGTTTGAGTCAGACTCAGCCAACTCCCAGCTTCTCCCCTCTCCTGCCCTGTCCCCACCTCCCCGCCAGGTTGGGTCCTGGTCCCAGTCCACAGGGTGGGGCTGCTATTCCCAGCTTGTCCATGCCAGCCTCTGACTCCCAGGAGAGCCAGCCCCCTCGGTGGCCTCGGTGGCGGGTTTGGAGGCAGCGGGCCTGCCTGCGACTGACGTCTCCACCTGCTGGCTGTCCTGACCCTTGCTGCATGCAGCTCTCCATCCCCGCCGCCACTGCCACCGTTACTGTTGCTGCTGCTGCATTATTTTATACCTGACAACCTGGAGACCCTGGGTAGGAAGCATGGCCAGGCAGAGGGCACCGTGTGCTGCTCCCGCAAGGATCTACTCCTGTTGGACGCCCCAAATAAGTTTCCCCTGAGACAAAGTCCAACGGGGTGGGCACTAACCCTCTGACTATGTTGCTGTCCGCCCCCAGGGACCCTTCCATGAAGACTGAGGCAGGAGTAGCTGCTGAGAGCCTGCTGACATGACATCGGCCACGGAGTTTGAAAACGTGGGCAACCAGCCACCGTACAGCCGGATCAATGCCCGCTGGGATGTCCCGGACGATGAGCTGGATAATGACAGCAGCTCAGCCAGGCTCTTTGAGAGGTCCCGGATCAAGGCCTTGGCAGGTACTCTTTGGGGCCGTGGCGGTTAGGGGAGCCGCTCTCCTAATCCCGAGGTGCACTGTGGTGAATCCTTTGTGTGCGTTGGCGTGAGCCCTAGCAGGGCGGTGATGGAGACACGGCTGCGTGGCCCAGAGGCCAGGGCCCCTCAGGAGGGAGCACAGATCAGGCAGCCTCTCCTCCCACATGTCCCCCACTTCCTCCCAGGTGTGAGGTGGTCCCAGGTGGGCCCTTGGCCTCAGCCTCTGTCCTGAATGACCTGTGTCCAAAGTCAGAAGTAAAAGAAGGTCTGGGCGAAGGAGTGTGTGATGGGCGGGACAGCCGGGCAGAGGTGCGTGGACCTCATTATGTACCTCGATGCCCTGCCTGGTCCTGGATAGAGGAATTGTCGTCATCTTCTCTGTGGCCCCGAAAGGAAAGGGTGATTCGATAGGAAACTGAGAACAGATAACATCTTCCCCACACTGCCTCAGAAAGGAGGATTTTCTGGACTAAACCTCTTATCAAACTGGAATTAGATTTTTTTAAAAATAAATTTATTTATTTTTGGCTGCGTTGGGTCTTCGTTGCTGCGCACGAGCTTTCTCTAGTTGCGGCGAGCGGGGGCTACTCTTCGTTGCAGTGCGCGAGCTTCTCATTGCGGTGGCTTCTCTTGTTGGGACCACTGGCTCTAGGCACGCGGGCTTCAGTAGTTGTGGCACAGGGGCTCAGTAGTTGCGGCTCACGGGCTCTAGAGCACAGGCTCAGTAGTTGTGGCGAACGGGCTTAGTTGTTCCGCGGCATGTGGGAGCTTCCCGGACCAGGGCTCGAACCTGTGTCCCCTGCCTTGGCAGGCAGATTCTTAACCACTGCGCCACCAGGGAAGCCCCCAATCTCCTGTTTTACACAATGAAGACAGTAGTATTTTCCCAAGGTTGTTGTGAAGATCAAGTAAGATAAGGTTTATGAAAGTTATTTTATTAATAAAATACTAGGTGAATGTTAGTATTTACAGGAAATCTACTTAGGAATAGTATCTTTCTTTTTTTTTTTTGGCCTTGTGGCTTGTGGGACCTTAGGTCCCCGACCAGGGATTGAACCTGGGCCCTTGGCAGTGGAAGCGCTGAGTCCTAACCACTGAACCGTCAGGGAACTCCCAGGAATAGTATCTTTCTGTCCCTTCTCTTCTCCCAACTTCAGATATTCAAGTTCATCAGCTCAGTCAATGTCCCAGTTACCTTGGCCTGTTCCAGGGCCAGTCTCTTCCCTCTTAACCCCCACCCTCCTTCATCTTAGAAGGCTTGGGTTGGAAAAAAGAGCCAGGGACAAGCGAGATTAGGCTAATGCTTGCACTTCGAGCTCTTGGCTTGGTCTCCAGGGACCCAATGGCCATGGGGATGAAGCCCGCTGCTGTGCAGATCTTTCTCCAAAGGCATCCAGCCTAGATCCCAGGTGTGTCTCTGCCATCAGCTGGGTGACAGGAAGGCCCAAGAAACCAGAGGACGATGAGGCCTTGTTAGATGCTCTTCCTAGTGTGGCAGCTCCTCCTGGTCCTTCTCTGCTTAGTGACCTGTGGTTAGAAGACTTGCATTTGGTTAACTGGACTCCATCGATTCTGCCTCTTAAGTCGTCTTCCTCTCAGCTCCAAAGGAAGCACTCCCTATTCAGCCTTTCAAACCATTCCCGGCTCTTCCTCCGGGGCCGAAATAAACAAGCCATCTGGTTATTCTGCCTGGAAACTGCCACGTTGGTATACAAATACCTGACTCCTCTCCAGAATGAATTACTCTGGATTCGAAACTGGATCAGCCTGACTAAAGTGAAAGGGGAGGTGGGTAAGAAAACACTGCGGGAGGCTCCTGGATGGGGATGGATTTGACCTTGGCATGCCAAGGGGAGGGTTGGGGGGCCCAGCAGGAATATTTGCAGGTAGGTCCCTGGGCAGATGTTGCTCTCAGTGTCAGCCTCTAAAGCTGGCAGCGCTTCCTGAGGTTCAGTGGTGGCTAAGTCCTGAGGCTTCTTCCTGAGCGGGAGGCCATTCTCCGCTTGGATGACTGCCTCTGGCACCCTCCTACTTTTCAGACTTGCTTTGAAAGTTAGAGGATGGGGAACAGCTGGAAAGCCCAAGTTCCTATCCCTCCAAGAGGTTCCAGCCTTTGTGTTTCAGTAAAAAAAAAGCTCCCAGTGTCTCCTCGAGCCATCCTCATTGTCACTCACCCCATTTCCTGTCCTTCATACTGGGCGCCATTAGGTAAACGTTTAGCGGGTCTGAATGAGGGACGAAGCACTGCAGGCTGCGGGGGATTTTCGGCCAGAATGCCTGCCCTTTGTGCCCTCTTTCCTCATCCCAGAGGAGGCTCTGCCTGCACACACCCTCGCACCTGGTTGTGCCCCCCTGTGGTTTGGGTGAGGATGCTGCCTCGGGGCAGATGTGGCTGCACTGGGCGGGGGTGGCGGTGGGGGTTTGGAGGAAGGCGACAGAAAGATGCCCTGAAAAGAGGAGCCCTGTGCATTAGCCTCCAGCCCACGTCCCCTGCCTGCCTTATGCACGCACACAGCTCAGCATCCCCGCATCCCAAGTGCCGCCCGCTGCGTGATTTCCAGCTCATTGGTGCAGAGGCATCTGGAAGGTTGCAGTGCAGAGAGCAGGCTGGGGCCTCCCGAGGAGGCTGTGAGGAGGGGAGGACCCGACACGTCCTTTCTCCCCTTTTTTTGGCTCCTTGAACAATTACTAAGGGACAGACTACACAGAGCCTCCCTTTTAAGACAAAATGCACAGAATTGTGTAGCCCACTCTGCTTTTGCCTTTCAATCAGAATCCAAGTCATGTTTCAAACGAGAGACGTGCTTCCTTTCCACATTCTCTCTTTGTAGCCTTCTTATTAGAAGTGAGGTGAGGCCAGAGGTGAGGTTGCTTTAGGACAATTCAGAGAACGCAACAGGGCAGCGGGTGCACTGCAGGCCGTGTCCCTGTGCCCTGAGGCACATGATTGCTGCCACTCTGAACCTTGAATGTCTTCCAGACCCACTGTGCCCAGGCCCCAAGGTTAAGTTCTCTGACCGGCAGGTATTCCATCAGAGCCTTAGGACAGTGGTCCTCAGACCCTGGCACTCCCTGCCCACCAGCCTGGACCCTCCGGAAACTCCCCAGAGAGGGTGGTATGGACTCCTTCCTGACTCTGGTGGCAAAAAGTGATGCTTAGTCTCACCCCACCTGCACCAGGATGACTCTGAGCTCAGGTGCCCCAGTTGTGTGAGAAGGGCTCTGTGTCCAAAGGGTGAATGATTTCTTTCAGAGAGCAGGATTCCATCACAGTTGTGCCAGGAGGGGTCAGCAGCTTCTTGGCAGCCTGTTAAGTTGACAGTTTCAAAAACAGCTGCTGGAGGCCAAGGCATCAGGTGTGCCTGGCCCAAATGTCTCTCTTAAGCTACCTGTGAGACCAAAGATGGTGTCATTAACGAGAAATTTTTTAAATGTTTTCTTCTCAGATTTCAAAACATGGAGTGGAGTTCTATTTAGAGACTAGATATTGGGAAAATGTACTATTCACAGAAATATCTTTAATCATCAGCAATCCTTTTAATGTGCTGTCAGAAGACAAAAATAATTGGCTCAGCAGCTCTCTCTTGGAGGTCAGCCATTGTGAGTTCTCCTTCTTCCCCTGAGACAGGCCACTGTGCAGAGAAATCTGCCAGCTACCTGTGCAGGCCAACCTACGAGGGAGGCCAGTGTGCCACCTGCCCTGTGTGGTCCAGGGCAGTTTCCCCTGCCCAGGACATAACACTTTCTCCCGTTGTCCCTTCTTGATAAAAGCTGTTCCTCCTCTTTGAGAATGCTTTGCAGAACCACAGCTGTTCCCCTGTTCTGGGTGACTGCTATCTATCATCATGAAGATGCTTTATCAAATATTAATACACCGAGGTTAATAATGAGACTCTGCTCCCTCCCCATGCGGCGCAGTCTGAGTGAGCCATGTTAATAGCCTCCTCCGTCTTTGGGACATTCCTATGGGCTGTCAGCTTCATTCCCAAGGGCAGGTCCTGACGCCAGGCCTGGACTGTGCTTTTGGCTCCTGGGAGCAGCCAGCACTCCCTCCCTTCTCCCCCCATGGGGTCCCCCCTGCATGCTGCTTGGCTGAAGAGATGCCAAGAGTGTCATTTGCAGAGCATCTGTGGCAATTGTTCGTTTTCACTTTTTATCATGTCACTGAGAAAGAATGACAGGGAGGCTGGTAGCAGCTGAGTCTCTGGGAGAATTTTGCCTCCAAACCTTTTGGCCTTCAGACTCTGGAAACTGGATCAATCAGGGCATCTTGTTCTACAGTCTAGTGAGAAATAGATCAGATAATCACACATGTGTCTTTGTACATATAGACATGTATGTCATGACAAATGATGATAAATGCTATTAACTGGGAACTGTGCGTTTATAACATAACCCACAGCTTATAACTCACCCAAGGATGAGTAGGGGCTTGTCTTAGTGAGAGTGTGGACTGGTGGGTGGAGACAGGAGGGGCAGACAGGAGCCACATCATGGGGGCCTTAAAGGCCATGGGTATCTTGGCCAAGCAGCAGGAAACTCAAAAGCGGTGGCTGAGGAGTTTAATGAGGGGATTATTTGCAAAGGAGTGGCAGAGTTGAAGGGTCAAAGGGTGGGAGCCTTTAGCAGGGAGAGCTATAGGCTCTCAGGACAGGGGCTGTGGCCTTTAGTAGAGGGCTGGATGAATGGCACTGCTCCCAACCCATCAAAGTGCTTTTCACAAAGAAGTGACATGGTTATGTTTAGCTTTGAAAGATCACTCTGGCCTCAGTGGGGAGAACAGGTTGTGGAGAGGCTGCACAAAAGTCCAGGAAAGAGAAGGTGGCAATGAGGGTCAGCTTGGTGGCCACAGGGAGCAGAAAGTGGTCCATCCCCGCCACGTCCTTCTTCTGTCCTCCTGCAGCTATCGCGGAGTTTCCCCAGTGAGGTGACCTTGGCCAACTTACTTTTCTGCTCCTCCGGGCCTCAGTTTCCTCACCTGTAACACAAGGGGCTTGACGCAGGAGGTCTTCCCAGCTCGTAGCCTGGGAAGAAGCTCCCTTGAGGTAGCGCTGACCACATGCCTTTACCCTGAACCGAGGAGCTTTGGCTCCTGGCTTTGGGGAAGGGAATTGATCCTTTTCAGTAAATCAGTGGGTTCTCCAGAAATTCTCTCTGTTTATTAAAGGCTAGGCTGAGGCTGAGTTCCTGGACCATCTTGACTTCTGCAGCCTTGGCTGAGTTCCTGGACCATCTTGACTTCTGCAGCCTTGTGTTCTCAGCAAGTGTCATCTCTCCATGCAGCCACCACCTGCGTGCAGGACAGCAGTGTTTGGTGTTTATACAGCTGCTTAGTGTTCTAGGTGCTTTTAAACCAGATGATCTCACTGACCCTTCAGCCACTCTGAAGTAGGCAAGGTATAGCTATCACCATCCCCTTTATAGATGAGGGAGGTCACATGGCAGGAAGTGCCAGGACAAGACTGGAATCCCAGGGTGTTAAAATCAGTCCCGTGCTGTTGAGGCTACAGCACTTGAGCTTTCTTGAATGTCCTTCAGACCTGCATTATCTCCCCCTCCACACCCCACCTGATACATCGGAATGGGAAAGTTTTGCTTTCACCAGCAGCCTCTAGAGCCTCTTTGATCAAAACCCTGAGCTCATTTTTACTTCTGTATTACAACCTCCAAATGCTGTCATCTGCCAGGGCCAGCTGACCCTTGTTCTGTGATGCTGTCCAGATCAGCTCCTGTCATTTCATTTCCATAGTTCACATGTTAGTGGGGCCACGGCACCTCAAACAGACTTCTGCAGCCGCCTCCAAGCTGGCTTCCCGGGCTGCAGCCTCTCCCCTGTCCAATCCCACTTGTGCAGGGCACTTAGAATCTTTATCCTCCAACAAATTTTTAGTGAAATGTCACTTTATCTGGCTCTTCTTTTCCCAGAGTATAAAATTCAGATTCCCTAGACTGTCCTTTGACTTCTTTGCTCTGATACGTTAACTGCTTCTTTCCCTCACCCCCAAAACATGCACCCGCATACCTACATGCACACATGCACACACAAATACACATTTGCCAGTTTCCACCAGAGGCTTTGAACAAGACCCCTCTTTCCTTCCCTGCCATTCTAAAACCATTAACATCTTCAAGCCCCAGATCAAAACTAGCCTTCTTCAAAAAAAATTTTTTTAATTTAAACTGTTCTATGATAACTTCTCTTTTCCTATAATATATAAAAACTATTTTTTAAAAATATAGGGTGATTGCTTTTGTATCTTTAAACATTTTAATACACAAGGATATATATTTAGTGTAGAAAAGATTAGAAAAGCAGATAAAAAAGAGAAAACTAGAGACATTGTTAATACCCCATATAGATATTGTAATGCCTACGGATATATGACTGTGCATGTATATGTATAAATATTAACACTATCTATAATCTTAGAATGTTTTTCACTGAGCAATATATTATGCATATTTTTTTATGTCTGTAAACATGCAGATTATAATTTTCATGGCTGTATAGTCTTCCTTTGTATTAATGTACCCAGATCTAGTTAACCAGCATCTTAGTGTTCAACTCTGATCACTTTTAGAGTCAGTCTTGTGTGCTTCATTCTTGCACATAAAAGAGTATGTATATATTCAAATATGCATTTGCATATGTAGTAAGCATCTTAAAGTTCTCTCTTGGAGTCAACCCTAGTTGGATCTTAAATCCTTATGGGCAGGAGAACTATGTTCTTGCTGTTCACAATACCAGTGTAATGAAAGTTGATTGGTTGAAAGAAAAATTCCTCTCCAAACTAAACAGGAAGGGTAGAATTTGTGCCAGCATCATCATTTATGATGTGTCCCTGAGGGTCTGCCCCATGCTAGGCTTTATAATGGATTGGCATCTGTATCATTGAGGTTTGTCACAAGTTCATGGGAGTTAAAGTATCCCTTGCTCAGGTTCCCTAAGCTCTTGGCTTCCTGGCATGAGAAGGAGGGAAATCCCAAGTTGTAAACCTGCAAAGGGCTCAACATTAAATGCTGTTTCCAGGCCCAGGCTAGTGGTCCATGGCATCCCATGGTGCCTTTTCTCCCACTTGCCTTTCTGACCGCCTAGCTTTACTGATAGCTTAAAACCATGTGCTGGTAAAAATACAGACTTGCTCAAGAAGGATACCTATTTGATTTTCATCAGTCATTTATTCCTCGGGGTTTGAGTTTTATACCCTATTTTTCTTCATGACATCTGTTGTTTCTTACTCTAAAAGTAATACATGTTCATTGCAGATATTTTAGTAAACATAGATAAGCAAAAAAATGTCACCCATAGTCTTAATACCCAGCTATAACATAGCCCAACATTAACTTTTTTCTATGAATCTATGCATATAGGTCTGCAATATTGGGTTCATATTGTACATGTGGTTTTATAATCTGAATTTTCCCTCAAAATGTATTATAATATCCTTTCTTGCCATTGAAAGGTCTTCTCCCACCTTCTTCATATATAGGCTGCTATTCTCTGCTTTTGAGAGCAGATTTTTAACAGAGAAAAGAGGGAGAGGCATGAAACAGTCAAGGAATTTTACAGGAAGCCACGGCAGGAATAAATAGATGGGCCTAGAACTGGGTGACTGTTTCCAAAGATAAGATATTTCAACTTTACCATTTAGCTCAAGACCAGCCAATGGGTAAAAGGCTCTTATTTTTATAACAGCCCCACTGGGGACTTTTAATGACAAACTTCCAGGATGTCCATGACTTCAGGAGGTAGAGCAGGTACCAGAGTGGGCGGGGCCAGCAGCTACTGTGCTACTGGCAAGAATGGTGGAGGGAGGTTGAAGGAAGAACCAAGAGGAAGTCTGGAGAAGTGTAACATAAGAGAAGGAAAGAGCCTTGACCCTCAGGGGAGGTGTGCGCTTTGATACCCCTGTAGGGAATATTCTAGAGGGCAAGTCCTTAGAGAGGCTGTGTGGCCGCAGTGGGGCAGAGTGTACCTCGCTGCCCTCAAGACCCACAGACCTCACTCCCAGGCTCTGTCCCAGGGCGGGGAGGGTGTCACAGGAGTGTTCTCAGCTCATAAACCTTCTCCCTCTCCCTTCCACCTCTCTCGTGGGCTCACGTGGTTAACTATGCTTATGATTTTTGTCTGGTGAAAAGTCCCTGACGCAGGCGTGCACAAAGGAACTAAACTATCTTGGAGAAGGGGGTGAGAAAAAGTTTAATATTTTCTTTAGAAAAAGAAAAGTGTGGGAATTCCCTGGCGGTCCAGTAGCTAGGACTCTGCGCTTCCACTGCAAGGGGCCCAGATTCGATCCCCGGTCGGGGAACTAAGATCCCGCAAGCTGTGCGGCGCAGCCAAAAAAAAAAAAAAGATGACTGTTAATATATTTCCATGTGTTCTACAAACGGATAAAGCCTTGGAAAACTGGCTCATTTTAAAAAAAGAAAAGAAAAGTGTATTTCTGTATTGAATAAGTAATATAGACACCCAGTAGGTAAAACTCAAAAGATACAAAAGCGCAAATAATAAGTTTCATTCCCATCTCAGTCCTCCAGGCCCAGTTCTTTGCCCACAGCCAGTGTTACCAGTTTTTCATGTATCTTTCCAGGAATGTTTTATGCATATATTAGCAAATGGTCTATATTGTTTTTCTCAGCTTTTTTTTTTCCCACCATACATTGTCCCTTATTGTTCTTTTTTCCCCACCCAATGTATCTTTTTTTTTTTTTAATTTTATTTATTTTTGGCTGTATTGGGTCTTCGTCGCTGCACGCGAGCTTTCTCTAGTTGTGGCGAGCGGGGGCTACTCTTTGTTGCGGTGTGTGGGCTTCCCATTGCAGTGGCTTCTCTTGTTGCTGAGCACGGGCTCTAGGCCCGTGGGCTTCAGTAGTTGCAGCACGCGGGCTCAGTAGTTGTGGCTTGCAGGCTCTAGAGCACAGGCTCAGTAGTTGTGGCACATGGGGTTAGTTGCTCCACGGCATATGGGATTTTCCCGGACCAGGGCTCGACCCGTGTCCCCTGCATTCTTAACCACTGCGCTACCAGGAAAGTCCCCCCACCCAATGTATCTTGAAGATTGTTTTATATTAGTACACAAGTAGCCTTCTCATTCTTTTTACAGACATAGTATTCCATTGTATGGACATACAATTTTAATTTAACCAGTCCTCTATTGGTGGACATTTAGGCTGTTTCCAATCTCCTGCTATTTCCAAAAATGCAATGAATAAACTCGTATGTAAATCATTTTGTAAATGTATGTCTATCTGAAGGATAAATTCCTAGAAGTGGAATTACTGGGTCCAAAAGTATGTGTAGCTGTAATTCTGATCCATCTTGCCAAATTGCCTTTTATACCCTCTCCAGCAACATATGAATGTTTTTTCCCCTGCATCCTTGCCAATGTGGTATTTTATCACACTTTTGGATCTTTGTGCATCTGATAAGTGAAACATAGTGTCTTGATGTACTTTCATTTCGCTTTTGGACTTTTAGTATCAAAATTTTAAAACATGCAAGAAAGTAGAGAAAAAGTACAAAGAATCATCACCTTGATTTAACTGTTAATATTTGGCCATATTTGCTTGTCTATTTTGGGGTAGAAGTATTTTTAAAGTAAATTGAAGATTATCATGACATTTTACTATAATACTTAATTTATCATAATACTTTAGTATGAATATCTGAATAACAGGAGCATTTCCCACCTAGCTATAATTCTGTTATTACACCTAATATAATTAAGAATTCCATAATACAATTTAATACCCACTTAATATTCAAATTTTCCCAGTTGTCTCAGAGATGTCTTTTATGATTAGTTTGTTCAAACTAATTAAGGACTGTGTATTAAGTTTGTGTGTATGTGTATACTTGTAATTTGTATTTCTATTGTGAATAGCTTGGACAACTTTTTATACATTTAAGAGACTTTTATAATTTTTTTCTATTAACTCTTTGTTCACATTCTTAGTCCATTTTGCTATTGGATTATTGGTCTTTTTCCTCATTAATTTGTAGATGTTCTTTACATACTAGGTAAGTTAGCCCTTTGTGATGTGAGTTACAGATACTTTTCCTTGTTTGTTTGGCTTTGCTTATGGTATTTTATCTCACACAGAACTTTTTTTGATGCAGTTGAACTTTGAATCTTTTATTTTATGGCTTTTGGATTTTGTTTCAGAGTTAGAAGGCCCTTCCCTACACTAACATTATAAAAAACATTCTATCATTTTTGATTTTGGTATTTTTATGGTTTTATTTTTTACATTTCAATTTTTGACCACAGTGAAATTTATCCTGGAGTATGAGATATGAATTTAACTTAATTTTTCCTGGATGGTCATCTAGTTTTGTCAACACCCTGTACCCAATAATCCATCTTTCCCCTTCATATTTGAAGTGCCACCTTTATCAGATATTAAATGCCTATATATACTTGGGACTATTTCTCTTCCATTGATGAGTCTATATATTCATAGGCTAGTACCACACTGTTTCATCATTATAACTTTATACTATACTTTAATATTTGTTAGAAAAAACACCTGGGAACGTGGGTTACCCTTTATTACTCTTCTTTTCTGAAACTTTTCTAGCTATTTTTGTTTATTTTATTTATTTATTTAATAAATTTATTTATGGCTGTGTTGGATCTTCGTTGCTGTGCGCAGGCTTTCTCTAGTTGCAGCGAGCGGGGGCTACTCTTTGTTGTGGTGTGCGTGCTTTTCATTGTGGTGGCTTCTCTTGTTGTGGAGCACGGGCTCTAGGCACGTGGGCTTCAGTAGTTGCAGCACGCAGGCTCAGTAGTTGTGGCGCACGGGCTTTGTTGTTCTGTGGCATGTGGGATCTTCCCAGACCAGGGATCGAACCCATATCCCCTGCATTGGCAAGCAGATTCTTATCCACTGCGCCAGCAGGAAAGCCTATTTTTTTTTATTTTTATAATGAGTTTTCTAATCATTTGTCTAGTTTCCCCCAAAATTTAAATTATATAATATAAATATTTTAAAAATAATATTAAATATATAACTTTAGGGTAAACTGACATCTTTATGATATTGAGTTTTCCTGTTCAAGAATTGGGAGTGATTTTTCCAGTTGTTCATATCTTTGGTGTGCCTTGGGAGACTTTATAGATTTATATGGATTTTACACAATTGTTTTGAAATTTAAGTTGAAATGTTTTGTCTTTTTATTATCATTGGGGGTTTTCCAAATTCCTATTTCAGGAAAGGATCCTGCCACCCCTTTAGTGTCTCCTTTTACCTCTAGGATTAAATCTGAACTTCTTAGCTTTTCCTTCAAGGCTTTCCACATCCGATTTAAAACCTATTTTCCACATGTTTTCTTCTTACCTGTAGCTAGTCAGCAACCCCTGAACAAGCTCCATCCTTTCATGCATTCCGTCTTGTGGCTCCTCTCCTTCCTCTTCTGCCTGTGCAAAGTGGTTTTCTTCACGAGCCCCGCCTTGAGTGCTCCAATTAGAAATGACCTTTCTCCTCTTTCACCCCTGACCATTTATTGTATGTGCCATTTATCTGGTAACTAATCAAATATTACCTTGCGACAGCTTTTGTATTATTAAATGAACTGCCCTTTATCTCTTGTGTGGTTGCAAAACTATCTGTGGGTCTGTGTCTCGTTTCCTCAACTAGATTGCGAGACCCTTGGGGAGACTGAGCCTGCCTGGTGCTCCCTGCAGCATCTGGGCCCTATAGGCAGTAACGATAGTAGCAGCAATGATAACAATGGTAGTTAATGTTTACCTCAAGCTTTCTTTCTGTGTGCTGGGTACTGTTTTAAGCACTTTCCATGTATGAACTCATTAGTGGGTAAACACTTGAGTTTTGTTGGGTTTATTTGACCTTAAATTAAACCTTTGAAGGGGGACATAAAAGAAAGGGCACTTGGTCACAATATCCAGACAGTGATTCTAGCTAGCTGGTCAGAGAGGAAGGGGAGTTTTGTAGGGAAGAAGGAGGCTGGCCACAGCCTAGGAAGGAAAGGGGAGAGGAACAGGCAGCAATGGAGAGGCCCTGAGCTTGATGGTTGCAGAGACATGAGTGTTTTCTGAGGTTCTGGTAGCTTTGATTCAGGCCGTGCTGGTGGACTTGCCCGCTTCCCCTTCACTGGCAGGGTTAGGGCTCTGGAAATATGGCCTGGCCCATGGCAGGGCCTTGCTGAGGCCTCTTTTCCACAGCAGGATGGGTTCCCTGCAGGATGGCCCAGGTCTCCTGGGGACAGCAGGCCCAATGCTCAGCTGCCTCTGCGGCCTGTCCACACACTCCGGGCCTCCCACCTCTCCTGCACTCAGAAGGCTCCACTGAGTGCCTGCTGGGAGTGGATGCACTGAGCGAGCCGATGCAGAGCAGCCAGGGCTATGAGCTGGTGGAAATTAATCCCCACCCCTGGGCCTTCCTCTCCTTATGACCATCATGAGCCTCTCAGAATCTTTCCCCTGTCTCAACACTGCAGACTGTTTTAGGGTACTGGGGTTCCTGGGCAATTGCACCGCAGCCTTCAAATAAAATGCAGCCAGGAGGCCTCCCACCTGAGCTCTAAACCTGCAGCTCCAGCATTTTGGGGCCCAGGGAGCATTATTTTGTGTGTTGAGACCTGGAGAGATCTAAGGGTGATTTACATCTGCACCGATGTGTGTGCCAGCCCAGCAGCCTAGAATTAAATTCCACGGCCCAGCTCTTCCTTACACTTTGCTGAGCACAAATAAACAGGTCTCAGCACCCACATAATGAACTCTTTAGATTCTTAAAGACAAGAAAAGGAGATGAGACACTTACCTCTAAAGGGGCAACAAATTTCAGCCCCTTAGACAGAGCTCTGCCACCGGTTGGAAGGGTTAGCCTCTTACAGAACAGATCCGGTCTCTAGGGAGAGCATCGTGGGACTGAGGCTGGCTCTGTTGAATCTAAACATGCTCCAGCATAAACGCAATTGCTTTCCGTCCAATATATCATCAGAACTTTAGTTACATTTTGCTGAAGCAGTCCTTGAAATCAGGGAAATGGTCCAATAGAGTAAGGGGGCTTTTCCCCCTGAAACTTTGCCCAGAGGCCCAGAACAAACAAGTGCCATTTTAATTTTATATTTATTACAGATGTGTATAGTCACTAGTAGTATTTTTGCTCTTCTTGGAAGTCTTTTTTTTTTTTTTTTAATTAATTAATTAATTTTTGGCCGTGTTGGGTGTTCGTTTCTGTGCGAGGGCTTTCTCCAACTGTGGAGAGCAGGGACCACTCTTCATTGCGGTGCGCGGGCCTCTCACTGTCACGGCCTCTCTCGTTGCAGAGCACAGCTCCAGACGGACAGGCTCAGTAGTTGTGGCTCATGGGCTTAGTTGCTCCGCGGCATGTGGGATCTTCCCAGACCAGGGCTCGAACCCATGTCCCCTGCATTGGCAGGCAGATTCTTAACCACTGCGCCACCAGGGAAGCCCCTTGGAAGTCTTATTTAGGTGGCTTCCATAGAATTCTTTACATGTGACTCCAGCACTCATCATATTTATAATGGAGTTTGCGTCAAGGATGGGGGCTCCTTCCTGTCCTTGGCTGCCTCCCCCTCCACCCGGAGCCTGGCGCCTAACGGCTGTACAGTGAACAATTGCTGAATGAATGAAGACGCGAATAAAGGGTCTGAGTTCCTAACACCAAAATAGCCATGAAGTAGGAAGGATTTGATGCTGTGAGCCTCAGAAACTGCCAGGCTTATACCCTCGAGGCCATGCTGGCTGGGCTCCTCTTTCTGTTGTTATTAAGTCAGACATTTAATAATTTAAGAAGCCAACCCTTCCACAGTTTGGGCTCAGCCGAGCAGACGTTTAGCCTGTTCCCACGGCACTGACAGTCCCTCCTGGCTGGACTGCTCGGAGTCTGCCCTGGCTGTGACCAACCTGAACACACGCTCCCCAGGGACCCTCCATGGCCCTAGGCCCAGCCACATGGCCGGGTCATCTCCTGCCTAGAATCCTCCACCAGAGTGCCCAGAAGCAGGTTGCCACAGACTGTTCACTCAAGCAAACTTCTCTTCCTGTTTCTATCTCTTCTGCCCCTCTTCTCTCTCTCTTTCACCCTGTCCCCATTCTTTCTGCTATCCCAGCCTCTGTCCTCTCTCCAGCATCTTGATCAAGCTTCCCAGCCCTAACCCCACAGGTACCAGCATTTATTTTACAGTACCCTGTATTTATTTTAACAGAGGTGTTAAAAGGTAGTCCACCTGAACTGGTACAGCCTGGGCTGGAAGCTTGGTTTGGGCTGAGGCTGATTTAAGCTGGGGGTGGCATGTCAGCTTCCCAAGTCTGAAGATGGAAAATCCTGCCTGCCATTCTGCGGGCGAGAAGGAGAGCTTAGTGCCATGCACAGCCCCCAGCCCAAGCCCCCACTACCCTTCACCCTACGTAGATCACACGTTCCACATGATCTCACTGTTTCCATGCTCATCCTTCTCCTCTATCTACCAGCAGCTCCTTGAGGATAGGCAGTTTGTTTTACTTTTATGTATCAGCAGGCCTGGCGTAGGAGCTGAATAAACCTCTGCACAGTCAGCTACAGTACAGCTCTGGAGACCTACTGTGTGCCAGACTCCAGGCCTTGGGGATTTAGAAGTGAACAAGACAGACAGATTTTACTGGGCTCAAGGAGCCTGCAGTCTTGCAGGAAAGACAGACTTTCAACTAATCTGAGTATGAGGAGAGAGAAATGAGAAATGCAGATGCACACAAGGAGAGACGGAACCTAGGCGAGAGGTCACAAAAGCTTCCCGGAGAAGCGCTGTTTCCACTGACTCCTAAAGGATGACTAGGAGTTAGGTGAATGGGGTGAGGGGTGGAGGGGCCGAGAGAGAGCGTTCCAGGCAGAGAGAATATTTGTTGGTTGGGTGGACGGGTGAACCTGGCATTGAATTCTGAGCTCACTGGCCCAGTGGTCCAGAGCATTCTGATGCGCACAGGGAAGCAGGTGACTGGATTAGGGGTGTCTTGATACCGTGGTGGTGGAAGTTACCTCTTCATTGCCCCAGTCATGGCACGTGGACCTGTGAAGCCAAAAGGCTACGCTCTGGTCAGAAATGCTCCTCAGAAGGGGATGGAATAGATACATCGACCTCCTCTGCCAGGGATGGGGCAACTCTGGGGTTAAGGTGAAAAACCCTTCAGCCCCATGTCACATTGCAAATGGACCCTGCCAACCTCAGGCACCTCACCCAAGGCTCTTCTCCCCACCCAGATGAGCGGGAAGTTGTTCAGAAGAAAACCTTCACAAAATGGGTGAACTCGCACCTGGCGCGTGTGTCCTGCCGCATCACTGACCTCTACAAGGACCTGCGGGATGGGAAGATGCTCATCAAGCTGCTGGAAGTGCTCTCTGGAGAGATGCTGGTAAAGCCCCTTTCCCCAGGCCCTGTGGCTGGTGCTCTGTCCCCTCTTCAGGAAGGACATGGTCTGGGGGCCTCTCCAGTTCACATGGCTTTCCAAGGTTTCTCCCTATTCTTTTGGGAGGTTTCAGTACTAATGATGTGAGGTGTCCGTGTGGCTGACTGGGTTCTCTGAACGTGTTCATCTAAATATGTCCCAGCATAAATGCCTGGCTTTCCATCTAATATATCATCAAAACTTTTGTTAATTTTGCTGAAGCATTTCAGAATTTCTTGCCTCCTTCTGGCCACTCCCACCCCTTCATGCTCCTCCCAGATGCCATACAGAGCTCTTGACTTTCTCCTCTTGGGATCTGGTTATCTGTGACTGGCCTGCAGTGGGCCCACCCTCAGCCTCCTTGCACAGGCTAAGACATATCCCATTACCCAGCTGGAAAAATTTGCCTCCTTCTTGGAACAAGGAGGAAAGTGTGAAAGATATTTTCCCGTGTATCCATCACTCTAACAAGTGGAAATTTATCACAGGCCCTCTCAGTTGTAACCCACCCGGTGGTAATGTTGCCCCTGCAGGAGAACCAGATCAAGGCTCATGTTTTGCTCAGTTACTTCCATTATGACCTTGGGCCTATCAGGCAGGACCTTCTTTGCCTCATTTCTCCCATGTGTAAACCAGATACCTGTACCTGATGTAGTAGCCTAAGACCTCAGGGTTTGAATGAAAGGTACCACATTCATCTGTTGCCTTTTCAACTCCAGGCTGAAGTTAAAGAATGCCTCTTACCCCACTAGAGAGAGTTACCACTCAGAACCCTTCAGATGATGCAGTTACTCATCAATGGTGGCCCCCTTGAGCTTTGGCTGAGGCCATTTGGGGGTGGGGAGGGAGGAGGTTGGATGGCAGAATGGACCCATTATCAGTCACCACACTAAAAGCCACTCTTATCACCAATCAGCAGTAAACAGTTCCTAGAACTGTGCCTAGCACATAGTAAGTGCTCAACTAACTACCTGTTGTGTTACTATATTTGAATGCCACTTATCACCCACTCAGAAGCCTTTGTTTAGACCCAAGAACAGTACTGATGCAGCCCACTTGCAGAGCTCTGGGTGCTCAAGAGAGGGAGCCCCTGAACTTTGCTGAAAGGATGGGGTTGAAAAGTGTCAAGGAGTGAGCATGGGAGTTGGAGTTTGGCATGGAGGGTGGATGCTGATGACCGGAGCTGGTCCAGGCGTGACCATGAGGTTCTTCCACGCCCACGGGGCAATGCTGTCCCTCAGCCAAAGCCCACGAAGGGGAAGATGCGCATCCACTGCCTGGAGAATGTGGACAAGGCCCTGCAGTTCCTGAAGGAGCAGCGTGTGCACCTGGAGAACATGGGCTCCCACGACATCGTGGACGGCAACCACCGCCTGGTCCTGGGCCTCATCTGGACCATCATCCTCCGCTTCCAGGTGGGTTCCCGGGGGGCAGAGGGGGTGGAGGGAGCTTCCCTGGGCCAGACTGGGTTTGGGAATCTTATAAAATGGTGAATAAGTGCGAGTGTGTGCACGTTCTGGGAGGCTAGAAGCCCGTCCTGGGGGACAATGCTTGTAGGAAGGAGAAACCATCCTAGGCATCGCCAAGTTGCTGAAGCTCAGGGCGAGCTGTTCAGCCAATAGCATAGTCTTTTGAGAGAGAGGATAGAAATTAGTGGCTGGGCTGAGATCTGGCTGGAAGACCTACTTTCGTCCCCTTCCCTCCACAGGTGTCACTTTTTGGTTTTTTAAGTAGTTTGATTCAGAAATCGCAAGAGTGCAGAAGATCTGCTTTTATGTTTTTCCCTCAGAAGCTTTTCTCTTCCCACCCTGAAATTCAAGGTCGCTTATTTGTAAGGAATTTAGAAAGCACGAGGGGAGGAAAGCAGGGCCTTCCACCTGCTGGTCTGGGGACAGAAAGAACCTAGTTGGAGGAGGGAAGGGCAGGGAGAAGGAAGATAACACACAACTCCCGGCCTGAAGGTCTCACCCAAGTGGTCTTGGGTGTCCAATCTCACTCTCTGAGGGTGTGTACGACGAAACGGTAATAACAGCAGAACTGGGGAGGATGAAAAGGCAAGAGGAGCTGCTGATCAAAGTACAGTACCTTCCAGCGTTCATGCCGTTCCATGGCCCAGGTGGCATCGTACCTCGTGGGGAGGAATGGGGGCATCCTGCTGTTTATTCTTGGTCTCCCCTTACAGTTTCAAGTTGGAGCGGTCTCCTCTGACGTGGAGAAGCTGACCAAGGCAGGGAAACAGGCCTCCAGGACCTGGGGCCTCAGGCTGCGGGGCGGCTGCAGGGCTGGCGACCGGATGGATGGCTACAGAGGAGGAAGGACAGAGGGGGCCTTCCAGGGAGAGCAGGGAGGCTCTGGGCCAGATGCACATCTAAGTCTTCCCTCTCTTGTTCCTGTGCCCACAGATTCAGGACATCGTTGTCCAAACTCAGGAAGGTCGTGAGACGCGCTCAGCCAAGGACGCGTTGCTGTTATGGTGTCAGATGAAGACGGCAGGGTATGCCTTGGGGACCAGCCACTACCACGTTCCTCACCACCCCCTGTGCCTCCCAAGCATTGCCATCCCCAAGGGACCTAGACACCATCACCCAGAACTACATCGGCTTGGGCGTAGTTGATGCACAGTCTATCCTGACCTGATTCTTAGAGGCCCGGAATACAGGATTCTATCCCAAAATTGCCTGGGTCAGACCATGGGGTCTGTTGGGGGCGAGAGTCTCTTGGGCCCACCTGATGAGGGAGCCTCTTTGTGCAACTTAACGGCTGCCCTCTTGTTGAAGGGGCTCGAGAAGGGTCCGGTCCACTCCTCTCCTGAGGTGTTGGCCCTCGGTTCACACACTTGTAGGGACCCCAGAAGAATCTGTTTCTTAGGTCTTAATGCTTTTCTTGGATGCAGCTACCCCCATGTCAACGTCACCAACTTCACCTCCAGCTGGAAGGATGGCCTAGCCTTTAACGCCCTGATCCACAAGCACCGGTAAGAGGGGGAGCGGAGCAGGAACCCCTGTGGGAGCCAGGGAGCCCATGGGACACCTTGCACTTACCATGTAGGCTACTGTTCAAGCGTCACAGGAATGGTACAGCCGTGGCGCCTTCTCCTCTCACCCTCGGCATCCTGCCTCCCTTAAATCCCCCTTCCTCACACGCTGGTGCTCACAGCTCCCTCCTCTGTCCCGTCTCCTCCTCTCACTTCTCCGGCTCAGCCACCTCCCTGCGTCTGCCCAGGGTCTTTGCCCTTTTGGTGGGGATGCCATGCCCCCTGCCCTCTAACAGGCTGGCTTCGTCCCCAGGCCCGACCTGATTGACTTCGATAAGCTGAAGGACTCCAACGCGCGGCACAACCTGGAGTGCGCGTTCGACGTGGCCGAGCGACAGCTGGGCATCATCCCGCTCCTCGACCCTGAAGGTGAGCCAGCACCCACGAGACCGTCAGGGCGCCGGGAGGAGCGTGGGCCGTGCTGGGAGAGCCGTGGGCACGGTGGCCGGGCCAGGGCTCCGCTCCGGCCTGCTGTTCAGACCCAAGCTGGTTCCTGACACCTCCCCTGCCTGACTGGGGGCCCACTGTAGTCTTTCCATCCTTTTCCCTTCTTTCATTCTTTGTGGTCCTAATATGGATTTCATCCTCTCACTAAAATCGCAGCCTATTCCTCTTCCACTCTCGCCTATCACTTGGTGCCTGTAGTTGAACTTCGTGCTGGAGACACAGGGAGATGAACCCCTTGAGCCTGACATTTCCAACTTCCAACTGGTCCTGAGAGCCCACCCTTTCCCCTTGCAGATGTCTTCACAGAAAACCCTGATGAGAAATCCATCATCACCTACGTGGTGGCGTTTTACCACTACTTCTCCAAGATGAAGGTGCTGGCAGTGGAGGGCAAGCGCGTCGGCAAGGTACTGAGCTGCTGCGTAACTAGAGTGTCACCGTTTCCCCGCTTGCCACGCACAGGCCTTGACTGAGATGCTCCCTTTCTACCCTAAGAGCTTTGTGTCTGGACCCCAGCTGTGGGAGAGGGTGCAGATCACCCCCCCCCCCCAACTTCCTCTGAAACCAAGCACTGCCAGGTTAATGGCTCCCAAGCTGAATTCCAACACAGGTTGATGGTCTGTCCCAAACAAGGTCATAGCCCGTAGCTCTGAGCCGACCTTCCACCTGCAGACCCATGTCTCGTGAGCATTCCCACAGGAATAAAACAGGCTTTTTACTTGTTGGTTTATTGTGTTTTCATGCCTCTTAAGCTCCCGCAGCCTACTGTACAGAGGAGCCACCCCACTGTACAGACCCTCGTGCCAGAGTCCTTTCCCCGGCTGGGTCTTTTGCCCCTCCAGGGTAGGGACCATTTCTCATTCATCTTCGTGCACTGGTGTTTAGCAAAGACAATGCCAGGAAGCTCTCAATCCCTAATACCCGCTCTTAAATAAACAGGACCTTGGCCTCTCTGGCGGCTGGATTGGAAAGCACAGACAGCTTTCCAGTCTTTTACAGGGTTAGGGAGGGGGGGAGCTGCTCCCGATCCCAAGCACAGCCAGGTCCCTCCTGACGTTGCCGGCGCACTTCCAGTCCGGCCCCCTGCTCAGCAGTGGTCTTGGGCTCAGGGAACAAACCCAACGTAAACGCTCCAGGGCTTGCGAGGAGGAGGACCACCTCGATTGTGGTCCCCGTCGGCATCCTCATTGGCGTCCTCGCCCTTCTGACAAGGATGAGTCACAAGGTGATTCCCTAGGTAATTGACCACGCCATTGAGACCGAGAAGATGATTGAAAAGTACAGCGGGCTGGCCTCAGACCTGCTCACCTGGATCGAGCAGACCATCACTGTCCTGAACAGCCGCAAGTTCGCCAACTCCCTGACCGGTGTCCAGCAGCAGCTGCAGGCCTTCAGTACCTACCGCACCGTGGAGAAGCCGCCCAAGTAAGGGCCTGGGCACTCGGGAGGGCGGGCACCACGGCCGAGAAACCACCTCCAGAAGGTTGGAGGGCCTGGAGAAGGAATCCGGGAGGTGGCTCCTGGAGGTTAGAGAGCTGCCCATCTGTCACCTACTTCATCCTGTGTTGTCTCCCTGCTCCCAAGCCGTCAGCCTACAGGCAGTGGGCATTGAGTAACCCCTGACTCATAGCCAAAGGAATACTTCCCCAGATCCCTGAAGGGGAGCAGCAGTGAAATCTCAGACTTCAGAGTCTCTTTAAAGAATGTGCTGGGAAGTTCCTCTCTCTTCTGTGCACTGAGCTGCGGGTTTGTTCTTTGGTAATGACCTCTGCACCCACAGCCCCAGAGCTCTCCACGTGAGGCCTTGTTGATCATCAAGCACATCCTTCTTTCTCTCCCACCTGTCACTGCTCATCCATTAGCAGAGCACTTAGTCTGCCTCTCGGGACCTCTGCTCCACTCCAGCGTGTGCAGGGCCTACGTGCACATATGCACATGCAAACACAACTGTGCACACGCGTGCACGCGCACACCCACACAGACATGGGGCATTCCAGCTCGCCCGCCCTTAGCTTGGCTGGCTCCCCAGAAACAGATTTCTAGCTCATCAGTGGTACCCTCTGCCTTGTTCCTCCCCCGCTCATTCATTCATGACTGGCAAACAGGGAAAGGCGAGACACGGAGTCTAGAATGTACTATAAACAAGTATCTGATTTCTGGCCTGACACTAGCCCACTTTTAAAGTCCTAAATCCAATACAGATAACATGCCCCATGAGTCTACCAGGCACTGCACACCGGGGTAGCATCTCCTGGCTGCGTAGACAGTGCTCAAGGCCACAGCCCTCCTGCAGTGCCTGTGAGCAGGCAGATGAATTAGGCTGGCCTCAGGGTGGAGACCTTGCTTACCAGCTGATCTTTGACTACTGCGTGGTGGAGGTAGAAGTGGGTAAATACTTGGCTACGGGCAGAAATGGGAAAGTACCCAGTTACCTGGAGCTTGGACCCTGGGTTCCAGAAATCCATCCTGCTGCCAGTTCTCACCTCCTACACCTAAGGTCCTCCCGGAGCCTAGCCTTTCCTCCCCTCTCAGAAGCATCTGGGCTTTTGCATCGTTGTCAGGAGAGCTGACTTATTAGTACTCAGGTGAAAGTTGCTCTCGGTGCGATATGTTCTTACGTGGATAATGCTGCTTCCACATAAGAACATACATGGTTTTATTGACTCACTCAGCAAAAAACTGAGTAAAGAGCTAGTCAAAAGCCTTCAACTGTTTGCAGAACAGGGAAGAGTTTCTTTGTACGGATTGGTAAAACTTGATACCTATAGGATTTACCAGAACAGTCCAGTTAGCCATTCCTCCGTGGAAGCAAATGACAAGCAAACGCTGCAGTAGTTGTTTTCTCTGGTTTATGTTGCAAAGACTCAACGCCTATTAGATTTCAGTTGGCGAATATGATAGATTGATAGATCTTTTAACAGGTAAGTAAACCTGTGTAGATCCTCTTTACTTTTTTAAGAGAAATGTGTTTTGCTATCCAAGCTCCAAGATGCCAGGGTTCCATGTTCACTTAAAAAAGAACAACTGGCTGGGACTCCCCTGGTGGTCCAGTGGTTAAGACTCCGCGCTTCCAATGCAGGGGGACACGGGTTCAATCCTTGGTCGGGGAACTAAGATCCCACATGCCACATGGCCGACAAGAAAATTAGAAAAGAAAAAAAAACTGGCTGTGGGAATCTCGACACTCATCTCCCTACCTCTTTTTTCTTGACAGGTTTCAGGAGAAGGGGAATCTAGAAGTCCTACTTTTTACCATCCAGTCACGGATGAGAGCCAACAATCAGAAAGTGTACACGCCCCATGATGGGAAACTCGTGTCCGACATCAACCGGGTACAGCAACGTTTTCCATTTCACGTTGCCAGCGTGTTGATTGAGCTCCTGATAAGGGCCCAGGGAATGGTCCCTGGACAGGGTTAAACCAAGCCACTTTCTGTGGTGTTATTAATGACACACCTGGCTACTGAGGGTGCTATCTGAGCCTAGCCCTGAGGGGTCACACTCCACCCACCAAGCATCCATTCAGCCCCCTGTGCAGGGGTGGAGGGAGGGGCAAGACAGGTGAAGGGGATGTACTAGGTATAAAATAAATAAGATACAAGGATTTAATGCACAGCACAGGGAATATAGCCCATATTTTATAACAACTTTATGTGGAGTATAATCTATAAAAATATTGAATCACTGTTATACACCTGAAACTAATACAATATTGTAAGTTAACTATACTTCAATTTAAAAAATTAAAAAAGAAAAAAAGGCAGTTGCTACACATTTCCCGCTCAAAGTTGCCGTAAGAATGGGGATGCAGCGGGTTTGCCAGTGGGTTGAGTGAGCTCCTCATAAGGGCACATGTAATGGTCCCAGGACAGGGTTAAGCCAAGCCACTTCCTGTGGTGTTATTAACGACACATCTGGCTGTTGAGGGTGCTAAGTCTAGCCCTGAGAGGTCAGACTCTACCCACGGTCCACCAGTTCAGCCCCCTGTTCAGACACCCAGAGTCCTTTTTTTTTTTTTTTTCTAATTTTATTTATTTATGGCTGTGTCAGGTCTTCGTTTCTGTGCGAGGGCTTTCTCTAGTTGCGGCAAGCGGGGGCCACTCCTCATTGCGGTGCGCGGGCCTCTCACTATCGCGGCCTCTCTTGTTGCGGAGCACAGGCTCCAGACGCGCAGGCTCAGTAGTTGTGGCTCACGGGTCTAGTTGCTCCGTGGCATGTGGGATCCTCCCAGACCAGGGCTCGAACCAGTGTCCCCTGCATTGGCAGGCAGATTCTCAACCACTGCGCCACCAGGGAAGCCCCCAGAGTCCATTTTTTAGAGCCAGTTTTATAGCCTATTCTCTATAGAACCTTGAGGTTTTTTGGAGAATATTGACTACTTTTAACAGAAGGGAAATGCCTTATGACATTTCAGAGGTTTGGAGGCCTACCACCACCTGGAAGTTCCAGTGGAAAGGAGGTAGCCATTTAACCAATAGGAATTTACTGAGCACCCACAGAGGCAAATAACACTGTACTAAACCAAGAGTCTGAGGCAGATTTAGGAGGAGAGGGAACTGGGGGGTCATGACCAGTGCTTCCTGAATCTTTCGTCTGCCCAGACAGGAAAGCCAAAAGGCTATCACTGAGCTTTAATCTAGGCTCTGCCTAGATTCCTAAACTCGCTCAGTGTTGGGTGAAAGAGTCGGGACCCCCAAATCCCAAGAGCTCTCCCCTGCCCCTCGTGCAGGCCTGGGAAAGCCTGGAGGAAGCTGAGTACCGGCGGGAGCTGGCTCTGAGGGAGGAGCTCATCCGGCAGGAGAAGCTAGAGCAGTTGGCCCGGCGCTTTGACCGAAAGGCTGCCATGAGAGAGACGTGGCTCAATGAAAACCAGCGGCTTGTGGCCCAGGTAAAGGGGGCTGCACTTGGGGTTGCAGGAGAGGGGGAGCTTTCCAGAGCCCCCGGTAGACAGCAGGGCTGGAGCCCACGCTGGTCTCTCGGCGGCAGCAGGATAAGCCTCTCCACAGGTCTTGCAGCCCTGCTCCCTCTGACTGGGTGGATCAAGATTCACATCCGAAAAGGAACTCTCCCAGACTGACAAAAGCTCATTTTTAGGAAAGAGCCACACAATCCAAAAATGGCCCCAAAAGTTGTCTCACGTGGGCCAGTGGCATCACCTGGAGCCAGAGTTCAGGCTGACATTTCAGTGGTCCTCCGGGGATGTGATGAAAGCAGTGCACCTCGTATGTGTCAGACGTGCCCCTTGGACTCTGGCCTCTGGGGCTGTGTCACATTTCACTGGCTGAAAATTGACCCCGGGACTGATTCTCCATGAGAGCATCTGTTCCTTCCCACTTGGAGCTTGGAATCAAATTTCCCCTTTCATCCAGAAAGAGGAAAACAAGCATACTGAGAGAATCGGAGAGTGTGCATGCACCCCAGATAGCATGGGGGTAAACATGGTTTCCTAGTGAGAAGCCCCTTCCTGCCCAGAATCGGGCAGGTCCGCACAAGGCAGGGTGGTGAGTGCCAGCAGGTGGTGAAGGAGCTCTGTTAGTAATATTCACCCAGTGTTACCCACAAGGATGGCACAGTGAGTAAAATCACAAGCTTCTTGTAAAGGTTCTTGTGAGACATTTAGTCTTTGGAACTTGGCTCCGATAAGATAGGCTGAAAAAGATGGCAGAAGTAACTCGTTGGGAAAGGGCTTTCCCGGCCAGCAGTTGTTCCGAAGGGACCCGCTGTTTCTTTGCGTTTGGGGACCAGCCAAGGGGAGCCTGATTGAGCTGCCTGTTTTCCTCCCTGGGGGACAGGATAACTTCGGGTACGACCTGGCAGCTGTGGAGGCCGCCAAGAAGAAGCACGAGGCCATTGAGACGGACACAGCTGCCTACGAGGAGCGGGTGAGGGCCCTGGAGGACCTGGCCCAGGAGCTGGAGCGGGAGAATTACCACGACCAGAAGCGCATCATGGCCCGCAAGGACAACGTCCTGCGCCTGTGGAACTACCTGCAGGAGCTGCTGCAGTCCCGGCGCCAGAGGCTTGAGAAGACGCTGGCCCTGCAGAAGCTCTTCCAGGACATGCTGCACAGCATCGACTGGATGGACGAGATCAAGGTGGGCTCAGACACCCCCATCCCCCGCCCCCGTGTCCGCCTGGGGCTTCGGCACCCGCCCTGCAATGGGAGTGTGCTTCCATAGGCACCTCCCAGCCCCACCTCCCTGAGTCAGAGTGGAGAATCCGAGGCAGCACAGCATCGGGCTGTATCCGCCTCTCAACGGCTTAGCTCACACTGCTCCAGCGCAGATCTTCTGTATTCCCCGTGATCAAGAAATCTGGGGTTCATAGTAGCACAGGTGCCAACCTGCAGGGCCTAGAAGGCACAGACATCCATCGGGAGCCTGGAGAATCAGGCTCTGGGTAATCACGATTTGACTCTGGTGGGAACCCAGACCTCCCGGCACAGAGCCACCAAGAAGTCTGTCTCCTCTCCCTCTACCGCAGTGGCTCTCAACTGAGGATGCACATCAGACTGACCACGGAGCTTTCTAAAAATACACATGCCCAGGCCCCAAGTCAGGGACACACATAGGAGATTGAGTGTAGGGCTTGAGCTCCTGAATGGTGCTCCCTGAATGATTTTAATGGGCACCCCCAGTGGGAACTCCTGCTCTGTAGCTGCTTTCCCGCTGAGCAGCAGCCGTTTTCCAGCTGCATCTGACTCATCCTGGTCCCAACACGCCACGGACGCTGCTCTTCAGAGGGGTCTTCTCCTAGCGTGTGGGTTTCTTCACCTCTCCTCGCTCCCTCTACCTTATCTGTCCTCTTTGCCAGGCTCACCTCTTGTCTGCCGAGTTCGGGAAGCACTTGTTGGAGGTCGAGGACTTGCTACAAAAGCACAAGTTGATGGAGGCTGACATCGCCATCCAAGGGGACAAAGTGAAGGCCATCACCACAGCCACTCTTCAGTTCACTGAGGAGCCAGGTGAGGCCACAGGTGTTTTCCTGTTGAGGCCTCTGGCTCAGCACTCCAGCACCCCAGCTTGGATAAATCTAGTTGTAGAATTCTGCCTCTTTCATCAACTAATGGTGCAAGAGGGTTAGCAAAATTCTCCAGAGGGCAGGCAACTGCTTTGGCCATCTATAATCAGAAGGGTTTATAAGAACCAGGAAGGCATGCTCCGTCTTTCATTCTCTCTGCTAATTCAAGTTATGGCAGAGACAATTTAGGTTTATAGCTTCTGGTCTTAGATAGGTGACCCCCACTGCCTCTTTGAAGAATCATCTTGAAATTTGTGCCTGGTTCTTTTTAAAAATAATTTTACATTGTGCATTTCTACTGAGAGTTGACCCAACTTTTAACCTCTCCTATTCCTGAAGTTTTAGTGGGAATTCATTAAAAAGAACTAATTAAAAGCCTGTCCTCTAAGCAACTGGGAACTGGGACCCCCTGCGTCCAATCCCAAAGCCCCAGTGAGATGGCAGGTTCTAGACGACATGGTCCTAGCCTGGCACCTGATCTCAAGGTTGCCCTTCAGATGAAGCCCTTACCCTTTTTGTTCTCCCTCCTCCCATTCCTCCCAGGGTACCAGCCTTGCGACCCCCAGGTCATCCGGGACCGTGTCAGCCACCTGGAGCAGTGCTTCGAGGAGCTGAGCAACACGGCAGCCGGACGCAAGGCCCAGCTGGAGCAGTCCAAGCGGCTCTGGAAGTTCTTCTGGGAGATGGATGAGGCCGAGAGCTGGATCAAGGAGAAGGAGCAGATTTACTCCTCCCTGGACTATGGCAAGGACCTGACCAGTGTGCTCATCCTGCAGCGCAAGCACAAGGCCTTCGAGGACGAGCTGCGCGGGCTGGACGCCCACCTGGACCAGATCTTCCAGGAGGCTGAGGGCATGGTTGCACGCAAGCAGTTCGGGCACCGGCAGATCGAGGCCCAGATCAAGGAGGTGTCTGCCCAGTGGAACCAGCTGAAGGAGCTGGCTGCCTTCCGCAAGAAGAACCTCCAGGACGCTGAGAACTTCTTTCAGTTCCAGGGTGATGCGGACGATCTGAAGGCCTGGCTGCAAGATGCCCACCGGCTGCTCTCGGGAGAAGATGTGGGGCAGGATGAAGGGGCCACACAGGCCCTGGGGAAGAAGCACAAGGACTTTCTGGAGGAGCTAGAGGAGAGCCATGGGGTGATGGAGCATCTGGAACAGCAGGCCCAGGGGTTCCCTCAAGAGTTTCGGGATTCCCCAGATGTGACCAACCGGCTGCAGGCCCTCCAGGATCTCTACCAGCAGGTGGTGGCCCAAGCGGACATACGTCGGCAGAGGCTGCAGGATGCCCTGGACCTGTACACGGTGTTTGGGGAGACGGATGCCTGTGAACTGTGGATGGGCGAGAAGGGGAAGTGGCTGGCCCAGATGGACATCCCAGACACGCTGGAGGACCTGGAGGTCGTGCAGCACAGGTCAGGGCCGGCCCTCCCCTCTCGCCTCCCCCTACGCGGTCTGTGCTCCTAGTGCTGGAACAGCCTCCAGATCAACAAGGGTCTCTTTGAGAGGCCATAGGATGCCCTTGATCACAGAGGCCAGGCACTGAGAGTCACGAGTTCTAATCTGGCTCTGTGGCGCTTGGTACTTCACCCCCTGGGACATTCCTCAAAATAAGACAAAAGGGCTCTTTCTGGTCCAGGTGTTGGAGGACTTTTCAGCTACAGCAGCCTTTGTTCAAATGAATGGTATATGGAACCCCTGACATATAACACAGTGGAAAGTGGAGTGGTTGTGGTGAAGGGGGCGCGAGAGGCTGGACCCCACAAGCTCTAGCTTTCTTTGGCAGTCCCTAAACCACAGAACCCCGAGGGACCACAGAACCCCGAGGGGCCACAGAGACCAGTTTGTAAATCACCAGTCTGCAAGGGCACTCTCATTTCCATTATTCCGATTCCATCAGCACTCTGGCATGGGAGGGTGTGCCCCCAGTCTGTGTGGCATCCCATCATCCTGAGTACAGAATCCAAGGAGCTGAGGAAAAGAAGTCACTCCTCGATCATGCCAAGGTGGTCCCACGCCGATGCTGGAGGGACCTGGGCTCTTATCTCAGAAGAGTCAGCTTTCATAACCTCACAGTGACCCTCCCCTTGGCAGCTCTGCCTTCTCCTACCCAGGGACTGAGCACCTGGCTGGGGAGGTATCCTTCAGGTCCAGGTGTCAAGGCAGTGGAATTAGGGTCCATGAGCAGCAGCTGGGGCAGTGGAGGCATGGCAGGTAGTCTCTGTGGCGATTAACACCTCCTACACCTCATTTTCCCATAAACCTCTCTGTTTAGCCAATTGTTTTATAAGTTAACCAGTTCTCTCCCAGCCTGACCCAGGAAATGCTAAACCATGAAACTGGACCCATGAACCAGAAAATAGGGTGTGTCAGCCCACCTTTCTCCCCTCTTACCTGGTCAATGTATTTAGGAGGTGGAAGGAGAAAGCAAGAGCTACACGTTCTAGAGACCGGCCACTGCTGCCTTGCCAATCCTCATTTTCTCTGTCCACATCAGGTTTGATATCCTGGACCAGGAGATGAAGACTTTGATGGCTCAGATTGATGGCGTGAACCTTGCTGCCAACAGCCTGGTAGAGAGTAGCCACCCACGCAGTGGGGAAGTGAAGAAGTGCCAGGACCACCTGAATACCAGGTGGGGTGTGTAAAGGCTTGGGGCTAGGGGCTTCTTTTCCTGACACCTGACACAGCCTTGGGGGTGTGGCCCAGAAGTCAGGATGCCTGCTATGCACTGCCAGGTTTGTACCCTCAGAGCTCTTGCCTCACTCAGACAAAGTCTCCTTCTGACACTGGAGCTTTAGCAGCAAGGAGGAGAGACCTGTGTGGTGACCAGCCCAGGGAGGGAGAGAGACCTGTTCACAGAGCTGCGAATGCTGTGCCTGGGGCGGGCATGTGCTGAGTGATGGAGCGAATGTCCTGAGTGCATCCATAGTTAGAATCAGGCCATGTGGTACTCATGTCACATTTCCCCGGACGTTCTTAGGCAGGGAAAATTGCTTTCTGAGAGCTCTTAAGTACTGTCCATTAAAAAAAGCTCCTGCTTGCACCAAAATGTAGCATTGGTAATGAGACTGGCTTGAATGAAGAGGAGAATTAGCAGGAAGCCTTGAGCACGCTTCGTGGCCAGAACAAAAAACAGGCCCTAAGGAGCCTTTGGAGAGGGGCTGCTTTCAGTACAGGGTGTAATTGCCACGAGTTCCTTGAGGGTCTCTGAGGACAGAGCATGCGCTTGTGTTCTGTTTGTTACCCTACACGCACAGTGGGTCCTACACGCACGGTGGGACGTATTCACCATCTCCCCACTACCCCGGTCCCTCTCCCCACACTTGTGCCTGAGCCCTGCTCTGCCCGAGGCAACCTGGGAGGTGGGGTTGGGGAAGACTCAGCTGTAAAGAAAAGGAGCAGCACAGTGGGGGCTTAAGAGGAGGCACGGGGTGACTTTGGAGCCACTAGATTATCTCAGCATCCAAAGAAGGGTACTGTAGTCCAGGAGGGTCCTCTGTAATCTAAGGTTTATGCAGAGGAGGAGCATGCCTCCTTGTTCTTCTTTAGGTTTGGAGGTAACGGGATGCGTGTGCGTGCATGTATGTGTGTGCGTGTGCACGATACATAGGAAGAACTTGTCAGCTAGTACATCTGCTGCTTTGATGAGTTATAGTCAGAGAATGATCTCACAGACCTCTAAGCCATACACCATCCTAAGTGGAACACACCAAGATACTTGTCATCCTCAGGTGAGAGAGAACCCGAGGTGTGAAAAGGTAAAATGGTTTTCCATGACATCTGAGTGTTGAAAGGTACCTGAGCCGTGTACCCCAGACAGCCTGCATCCTGCACAAACATTCCAAGCATAGGGAGCTCGCCCTGTCCCCGTGTAGCCCATCCCATTTGGGAGCAGCCCCTTTTGGGTAGAAAGTTTGATCTCATCGTGAGTGGAAATCTGCCTCCTTGAAATTCGGGCTCTGCCCGTTAGAGATAACGAAACTTACCCTGATTCTTCTTCCACATGATAGCTCTTCAAGTATTTTTAAAGATA
Source organism: Eschrichtius robustus (assembly GCF_028021215.1). Lineage (NCBI taxonomy): Eukaryota > Metazoa > Chordata > Mammalia > Artiodactyla > Eschrichtiidae > Eschrichtius > Eschrichtius robustus. The sequence continues at coordinate 36,894,954 of NC_090824.1, forward strand.
GTTGTCGTTCTTCACCCCATCCACAGTCCTGCCTCCAAGTCGCTGCTGTTCTCTCTACAGAATGCATCCTCCTCCAACTACGTAGTCTAAATCATGCTTGTTTTTAGGCGAGTCCAGGTTCCTCTCCTTCCCAGTTTCCAGGATGAAAAAGTATCTTTCCCTCCCTTGACTGGCTTAGAGCTTCACATTCTACCTTGTATTATAATTACTTTTGTCCTGAAGAACTTTTCTACTAGACTGTAAGTGAATGAAGAGCAGTATCTTTATATATTGTCCACAGTGCTCTGAGCGCCAAGCATTTTGCTGTCTGAGGTTCCCTCTGTTCAGAATATTCTTTTCCCCTATATCCACTTGCCTTAGTCCCTCGCTCAGATCTCAGCTCACGTGTCAGCTTCTTGGATCAGCCCACACTGTCCTCCCCATTCAAAGTATCACTACCTCCTTCCCATCCAGCTCCTCTGCCTCGATCATGTTATCTTGCTTTCGTTTTTTCCATTGTACTTGTCACCACCTGATGGATTAAAGACTTATTTGTCTCTGCCCACTCGAATGAGAGCACTTTGCTTTGTTCGTTGCTACATGCCCAGAGCCTTGAACGGGGCCTGGCACAAGGCACTTGGTAGTTGTGTGATATAACACAGTGAATGAGTGAGCGGGGACAAAACTGAAATATCTTCTGCCAGGCTCGGCACCTATGAGTCATTCAAACACTTCCTGAATGTGTGATTACCTCCCACCACATGCATTCTAGTTGACCAACATTTTCTTAACAATCTTGGGCCCAGGACCAAACCTGGACTCCTGACATGGTCTGGCCAGTGCTGCCTAGAGCAGTTCTATCAACTGCCTCCCTTTTGGAGATGGTGCAGTGGAGGGGAAGGTGGGTTTTGGAGGCAGACTAGACCCAAACCTCACCCTGTCCCCTGTGTGGGCTCTGCCTGGTGGCTGCAGTGAGGCCACACCAGGAAAAGTCTGGAAAATCGCCGTGGAGCCACTTGCCCAGGGGCACCACCAGACCCTCTCCTGTGGCTTCTGGACGGAGCCAGGAGATCTCACAGCCCTGGAGTGCCTCGCTATCCTTTCACAGTGGTTTCAGACCACCTTGGAGGAAATCTTCTGCTCCCTTCCCTTGAGGTCCAACCTCAGCAGCATCCGTGCACCAGGCACAGAACTACCCAGAGTTGAGGGACTTCACGTCTGGACTCTCCCTCCTCTCCTTCCTGGAATTCCCGATCCTTCCTCTGGGCTCTTTCTCCTCTCTCTCTCTCTCTCTCTCTCTCTCTCGGAATTCCCGATCCTTCCCGGCCCATCTCCCACTTCTGTTTGCAGACCTGTCTTCCACCCCCAGACTAGCGGCCACGGTCACCCTAGGAACGCCCGCAGTGTGCTCTGCCCAGCCCATCTGCCTCCTGCCTCCACCTCCATCCCCCGGTGCTGGGACTGCAAAGCTGAGCGAGATACTCGGGGCCCCATCCTTAAATAGATCACTCCCGTGGAGGCACTGGAGGTTTGCCCGTTGACATACAGCTCAGATGACCACCATGAGATTGCTATTATCCCTCCTCACGGCTCCCTTAGTCCTCTCTGCCTGGTATGCGCTATGTACGTAGTATTTTATACTACCGTTTTTTGGTGAGTTTGTCTTAATTTCTCTCTAAACCATACACTCCGTGGAGCAAAGTCTAACTATGACTGTATCCTCCCAAAGGGTAACATAATGCTTATACATTGTGGATATTCAAGAGAGTTAGGCTCAATTAACGAATGTGTGTTCAGTATACTCTTGTGTGCATCTAGATCACGGTGATGCAGGATGAGTAAACCTGGGTCCACGGGAGGTGTCCCTGGTGGTCTGGGCCCAGGCTAATGGGCAGCTCTTTAGAAGAAGCTTACTGTGGGCTGCAGACCAACCCCAGGACATCTGCCCGACATCTGCACCCTCCCCAGTTTCATTCCAGATTGCACATGAAGGTTAAGATGATGTTTTAATTATTATCCCAGCTTCTTCTTCCCCCTTCCTCTTCCTTTTCCTTCTCTTCACCAGGACTCTTTTGTTTTAGAACCATGGTGGCTTTTCTTAGGCCCTGGGCACTTGGAACCTGGTCTTAGGCATCTGTGTGCTTCCTCTGGGGAGCTGGGACCCTATGTCCTAAAGCATTCTTGAGGTTGATAATGGGAGGTTTCTAATTATTTTCATTACAGGTGTACCTTGGAGATATTGTGGGTTCAGTTGCAGATCACCCCAATAAAGCAAATAGCAAAATAAAGCGAGTCACACAAATTTGGGGGGTTTCCCAGTGCATATAAAAGTTGTTTGCAGTATACTGTAGTCTATTAAGTGTGCAACAGCATGATGCCTAGAAAAACAATGTACATACCTTAATTTAAAAATACTTTATTGCTAAAAAATGCTAGTCATCATCTGAGCTTTCAATGAGTCATAATCTTTTTGCAATAGTAACATCAAAGATCACTGCCCACAAATCACCATACAAATATAATAATGCAAAAGTTTGATATTGCAATAACTACCAAAAAGTAGTACAGAGACATGAAGTGAGCAAATGTTGTTGGAAAAATGCCAGTGATAGATTTTTCAACAAAGAGTCGCTACAGACCTTCAATTTGTAAACAACAAAAACAAAAAAACCCCGTAATATCTGTGAAGCACAGTAAAGCGAAGCACGATAAAACAAGGTATGCTTATAGCTTTCAAACTCTGGGGAAACTGTACGTTTGCCTGAAATTCAACTGCATATAGAGCTTACGTACAGAGCATCATGTTCCTTTACCGAGGTTGGAATAACATCACAGCTCACCTCCTGCTGTTGGAAAGCTCTGATTGGCAGTTATGTTGTCTTGAGTAAAACTGGATAAACGTATTTGACTCATGACAGTTGGTTGGATAGATGACTTTTTTCAGCGTGCTAGGCCTGTCAGGAGAGACTCTGGAAGGGAAGTCTGGTGTCCCTTCTAAATCTGGAAGGGACACCCTGTGGGAAGCGTTAAGGAAGAGGGTGTCTCTGTGTCCCCCGTCTCCCCCGACAGGTGGCAGGAATTCCAGACCGTGGTGTTGGAACGGCGGGAGGCTGTGGACTCGGCCCTCCGGGTGCACAGCTACTGCGTGGACTGCGAGGAGACCAGCAAGTGGGTGGTGGACAAGACGAAGGTGGTGGAGTCTACAAGGGACCTGGGCCGCGACCTGGCGGGCGTCATCGCCATCCAGCGCAAGTTGTCGGGGCTGGAGCGTGACGTGGCCGCCATCCATGCCCGCGTGGATGCCCTGGAGCAGGAGTCGCGGCGGCTGATGGAGTCACACCCTGAGCTGAAGAAGGACATTGGCCAGCGGCAGGCGTACGTGGAGGAGCTGTGGCAGGCCCTGCAGCAAGCCCTGAAGAGCCAGGAGGCCTCGCTGGGGGAAGCCAGCCAGCTGCAGGCCTTCCTGCAGGATCTGGATGCCTTCCAGGCCTGGCTGTCCACGGCCCAGAAGGATGTGGCCTCCAAGGACATGCCCGAGTCCCTCCCAGAGGCCGAGCAGCTCCTGCAGCAGCACGCGGCCATCAAGGACGACATTGACAGGCACCAGAAGAGCTACGAGCAGGTCAAGGCATCCGGAGAGAAGGTGATCCATGGCCAGACGGACCCGGAGTACCTGCTCCTGGGCCAGCGGCTGGCTGGCCTGGATAAGGGCTGGGATGCCCTGCACCGGATGTGTGAGAGCCGCAGCCATGCCCTCACCCAGTGCCTCGGCTTCCAGGAGTTCCAGAAAGATGCCAAGCAGGCTGAAGCCATCCTCAGCAACCAGGTAGGGCGAGGCATTCAGGGCCAAGGACCAGGGGGCATCTCTCAGGGCAACAGGGAATTTATGTCGTAAGTCGGCAACAGTGCTACAGGGCTCAGGGACCAAATTATGCTTTTCTTGGACTCTCTCTAGCCACTAGTTCGGGGAGCAGTCCTCTTCGTTCCTTATCGTGTGCCCTTTCCAGCCCCGTGTCCCAGACTACGTCTTGTTCTTGGGCCAGTTAGAGGCTAGAGAAGTGAATTTTTCCCTGGGTGGTTACCCTTCCATGTGGCTTTAGGCACCCCGTTGATCAGGTGCCCCCGAGTGGGGGTGGGGAACAAGACCCAGGGAGCTTCTTCCTTGCACATCTCCAGGGGGTGCCATTCATGCTGTAACGTGCACGGCTGTACACGGTGCTCCTGGCTGGCAGGTGCCCTCCCCGCCTCCTCAGCTTGTCTTCATGCCTGTTCTGGAAACTTGCTTCAACAGGAATATACTCTGGCTCACTTGGAGCCCCCAGACTCCCTAGAAGCTGCAGAGGCCAGGATCCGGAAGTTTGAGGAATTCTTGGTGTCTATGGAGAACAACCGGGATAAGGTTTTGAGTCCTGTGGACTCTGGAAACCAGCTGGTAGCTGAAGGGAACCTCTACTCAGACAAGATCAAGGAGAAGGTGCAGCTGATTGTGGACAGGTACCCTCCGCCCCTAGGGTCACAGGGCCAGGTAGGGTGGTGGTACAGCGCTCAGCACCATCGTGACTGTGGCTCTGGCTTCCCTTCCAGGCACAGGAAGAATGACGAGAAGGCCCAGGAGGCCTCGGTCCTTCTGAGAGACAACCTGGAGCTCCAGAACTTCCTGCAGAACTGCCAGGAGGTGAGGCTCCAGCCAGGCTGGCCACTTTGCAGGAGATTCCTTCTAGAAGCAGAGTGTCCTAGGGGTGGGAAGTCCTTTCTAACTCAGGAGTCTGGATTCCAAAAGTGGGGAGCTCTGGGCACTTGACAGCTTAAGTCCTTCATCCTCTAGAATCTTTGGTTCCACAAATTTTTTTTCAAATCTGTAAAGATATCTTCTAATTTGTGAAGTCCAGGGCAGGCTTTCTCAAAAAGTGGCCTGAGGACTATCTGTATTAGAGTCACCTAGGGCCCTGGTCAGGGTCGGCCTGAAAGTCACGTGACCTGTGCATTCATACGGGGCCCCGTGCTTACAAGGGCCCCATGCTTAGTTTAATGCTCTCCTGTTGCCATCTTGAAATTCTTTTTTTTTTTTTTTTATAGTTTTCCTTTAGCAGATTCTACTTTCAAAAAAAAATTTTTTTTTACATCTTTCTTGGAGTATAACTGCTTTACAGTGTTGTGTTAGTTTCTGCTGTATAACAAAGTGAATCAGCTATATGTATACATATATCCCCATATCCGCTCCCTCTCGCGCCTCCCTCCCACCCTCCCTATCCCACCCCTCTAGGTGGTCACAGAGCACTGAGAAATTCTTAATAATTTTGAACATGTCCATTTTGCACCAGGCCCTGCAAATTATGGAGCCAGTCTTGGCTCTGGTTAGATGCAGACTCCTGGGCCCCACTTGGGCCCAGATGAATCAGAACTTAGGGGGTGAGAAAGAACAGCATTCTCAACCAAGCTTCTGGTTGGAGAACTGCTGACTCAGAAGGTCCTCGCTCAGCCTCGGGAGAGCTGTGCAGGAAGGTCTTTAACCTGCCCTCCTGGGTCCTTCCGTGAACAGTACTGCCATGTGGAATGGGGCTTTCCCTGACTTCTTTCTTGCTTCCATCCTCATAGCCCTTTCCTCTCAACCCAAATGACTTTGTCTTCACCCACCTCTGCCCTTGGTACCACCCAAGCTTGGTATGGTGCCAGGACATCTTGGAAATATCAGAGTCTCATCACAGTTCTTCCTTCATTATTGATGATAGGATCTGCCCTTGGCTTTTTCCTCAGAGAACATTTTCTCCGTGTTTATTAATGATTTCTCCCCCTACTGCCAAAGGGTGGATTTATCCATCCATTCAGTAAACACTTGTTGAGTTCCTGCAGTAGGCCAGGCCCTGTCCTCGGTCCTGGAAATGTGGAGAGAAGTATAAATATATCTGGTGTCATACTGCACACATTCTAGAGGGGAAGACACAGTAGTGCCTGTATTTTAGCCCTGAGACAACGCAGGTTAAGTTTCCTGTGCTGGGAGTTAGGGATCCAGAGTTGGAGGGGAGTACTCTGCTGTGTTCCTACTTCCTCCCCTTGGCCCTCTTCTTCCGCAGCCAGAGGTGGGCGGCAGTCCTGCCCTGAGCCCCTGGCCAAAGAAAGACACTCGGGGACCACTGAACCCACTCTTTCTGCCCACAGCTCACTCTCTGGATCAATGACAAGCTGCTGACATCTCAGGATGTCTCCTATGATGACGCTCGAAACCTTCACAACAAATGGCTGAAGCACCAGGCGTTCGTGGCAGAGCTGGCTTCCCACCAGGGGTGGCTAGAGAACATTGACGCAGTGAGTAGAGCGAGCATTTGGGCTCTCTGCTTGGGATGCTTCCCTGAGCAGCACTTCACGCAGGGCATGGACGCTGGCCCGCAGCTTGCTGGACGGTGTAGAACCTGGACATGAAAAACTTCTCCAAATAGTAGTTAAACCTTCAGAGCTCCTGATACGTCCAGTCTTATAAAGCCCGGTCAGAATGGGTGCCTCCTCTGGGTCACCTGAGTCTGGGGACAGTCCAGGACACGGAGGACACAGAGTCAGAGCCTCAGCTTTCAGTGCCAGGACGGCAGTAACCTCTGTCTGCCTTCCATCATCCACACCAGGGCCCCGTGCTGTCCTGCCCAGGGGCAGGGGAATATGTGAGATGAGCAGAATGGGCCAGGGACTACTGACCCTCACTGTTTGGATGGGCAGAACCACCAGGGAGTGGTCATTCATACCAAGGGTCCCCTCTGTGACAAGCTTGCCCAGGGGCGCAAGTCAAAATGTGGCTGGAGTTAGATCTGGGAATAGAAAGGGAGGTACCTCTGCCCCCCCCTGCTGTGGCTATCTGGAGAAAGCGGGCCTAGGGGCCACACAAGGCTGTGTCCATAGTGGCTAAGGGTGCAGGCTTCGAGCCGGGCTGACTCCTCAACCTCCCTGCGTCTCAGTTTCTTCATCTGTAAAATGAGGATAATAACGGTACCTACCCGAGGGAGTTGTGAGCATTAAAGCACTTAGAATATTACTTGGCAATTATTAGGCACTCAATAAATATTAACTGTTATTAGCAAGTATGTATTCCTAGGCCCAAATCATCTCATACTGTAACCTTCTGAAAAAGATGCATTTATGTGGGTGAAAACCAGATAAGACAAACTCAGCAACTAAAAGATATCACTGAAGGTCAGTGCACAGCTTCTGGCAAGACAATTAAGAGAGGGTGACGGAATTCCCTGGCAGTCCAGTGGTTAGGACTCTGCCCTTTCACTGCTGAGGGCCCAGGTTCGATCCCTGGTCTAGGAGCTAAGATCCCGCAAGCTGCGCAGCACGATAAATAAACAAACAAACTCACAGGGAGGTTTCCATGGTTGTTGTACCTGGGTGGATCTTGAATCTTTTTATATTTTTAAATTAAAAAAAAAAAAATTTTAGTACTAGCTGGTTCTTGTCTGCAGCTCCCTATGCTACAGTCTCCCTGAGTCATTTGCTGCAGACATGCTCTCCCTGTCCCACCTTCTACTGCAAATAACTCTGGGGGTGCAGAGTCTTTCAGCCGAGCCTCACCCGAATTCTAGGCAGATGCTTTGCCTCACTGACCTCCCCTCGGTTAGCCCTTTGCAACCACCTGGAACAAGGCGGCTCTCCAGGGTCAGAGGGTGAACTCTCCTCTTTCCCCACACAGGAAGGAAAGCAGCTGATGGAGGAGAAGCCCCAGTTTGCGGCCCTGGTGTCCCAGAGGCTGGAAGCCTTGCACCGGCTCTGGGATGAGCTTCAGGTCACCACACAGGAGACGGCCCAGCACCTCTCAGCCGCCAGGAGCTCTGACCTGCGCTCGCAGACCCACGCCGACCTCAACAAGTGGATCAGGGCCATGGAGGACCAGCTACAGTCGGACGACCTGGGCAAGGACCTGACCAGCGTCAACAGGATGCTGGCTAAGCTGAAGGCAAGTGAGCAGGTTGTAGACTGAGGGTGTTGGAATGGAGGGGGTCTTGGAAGCAAATCTGCAACCTGAAAGGGAGTACCCTCCTGTGCCCTTAGCTGGGCTGGCTTTCATCAGGTCTCCCGGTTCACAGCCCAGCTCCTACCCTTTTGCAATGGGTAAGACAGGGAGGGATCCAGACGGGGTAATAAAAGTGTGCATGAGAAGTATAGGACAGACACTCAGAGGGGCAAAAGATGAGGTGGGGGCAATCCAAGGAGACTTCTTAGGGGAGGCTGAGCTCAAACCAGGCCTTTGAGGATGGGTGGGATTTGCACGATGAAGTGGACGAGGGGCTGCCCAGGTGCTAGGGCTGGTGCCGATGCTGTCCCCTTGTGCCCCAGCGTGTGGAGGACCAAGTGAACGTGCGGAAGGTGGAGCTGGAGGAGCTGTTTGCCCAGATGCCCTCGCTGGGAGAGGAGGCAGGGCATGAAGACTTGAGCATCGAGAAGCGGTTCCTGGACCTTCTGGAGCCCTTGGGGAGGAGGAAGAAGCAGCTGGAATCATCCAGAGCCAAGCTGCAGATCAGCCGGGACTTAGAGGATGAGACGGTGGGTGGGCCGCAGCTCCCCACTCCCCCAGCGGCTGAGCCGGCAGCTGTCATCGGGATAGCTGGCTGCGGCCCAGGCCAGTTCTCGGTAGCAGACGTCTGGTCATCTCACCGCCTTGTCTCATAGGGTGGTCTTGATGGCTACATTAAACGTCAGTGTAAGCCAGTGCCTTTTGAATGGTAGCTCGCTCGTGGACTTTGGGGCCAGGCAGACTTGAGCTCGAGATCCAGCTACGTTGCCTTCCCTCCAAGTGACCAGGAGCAAGTTATTTGGAACCTCAGTTCAAAATATCAAAATGCCCCCATTTTACAAAACCCTGACGGGGTGTTGGGAAGAGCTGGAGAGACCCAGTAAGCAGAGCTCTGTCTGGCCCATGGTGAGTGATGGGGAAAGGGTGGCTGTGATTGTCGTCAGCTGTCCCCCGCCTTCTGGTCTCCGCAGCTCTGGGTGGAGGAGAGGCTGCCTCTGGCCCAGTCGACCGACTATGGCACGAACCTGCAAACTGTGCAGCTGTTCATGAAGAAGAACCAGGTGAGTCCTGCCACCTCGTCAGTCCCACCTGCCCCACGGAGGAAGCCCCAGCCCTGATGTGCACAAGGTCCCCAGCAGCAGATAACAGATTATTGTTCTTTTTTTAAAAAATTTATTTATTTTATTTATTTATTTTTGGCTGTGTTGGGTCTTCGTTGCTGTGCACAGGCTTTCTCTAGTTGCGGTGAGCGGGGGCTACTCTTCGTTGCGGTGCGCAGGCTTCTCATTGCAGTGGCTTCTCTTGTTGTGGAGCATGGGCTCTAGGTGTGCAGGCTTCAGTAGTTGTGGCATGCAGGCTCAGTAGTTGTGGCTCATGGGCTCTAGAGCGCAAGCTCGGTAGTTGTGGCGCACAGGCTTAGTTGCTCCACGGCATGTGGGATCTTCCCGGACCAGGGCTCGAACCCGTGTCCCCTGCATTGGCAGGCAGATTCTTAACCACTGCACCACCAGGGAAGCCCCAGGTTATTGTTCTTGTTGATAGCTACAGGGTCCCCAGTCTGTGTTTGTATTCTCATAGCAGAAGGAGCAGCTTTGGTGATGGCAGAGAGAATTCTGGGAGGACCACAGAGTGGGGAGGAAGTGAATGGGACTGGGGGGTCCAGGTGCTTTGGGATTTGGGGCCATTCAGACCCATCAGGGCACAGGTGCGTGCAGGACCTGGAGGCCCTGGCCTGGGGTTTCCTGTGCTTTACAGCTTCTGTATTCTGTGACCTCCCTGAGAGGAGGCTCTTAGCTCCTGGCGTCTCTCCCATCACTGCCTTGTCCTTCTTCCAGGGCTAAGCTTGGCCTATTGAGTCTCCTCCGGGTAAGTAGGCCCCTGTTCTCTGGACACATGAGGATACTTGTGGGGCTGCAACGCCATGAGGAAGCCGCTAAACTTGGACTCTGAGCCATTGGAGCAAACATCCATTGGCTGTTCTGCTTTCTCAGGCTGGATTGGGAATCTCTGCGGCCCTGGTCAGAATCCTGGAAGTGAGCAGATGCACTTCCTCTGTGTCAGGGCTGCAGGGGAAGCCTGCGTCCTCCAGGAAGGCCAGCTGCATGTGGTCATGGTCTGGCCACGTGGTCTAGCCAGGGGCTGGCCGTACCCCTGCTCTTGGGCAGAGAGTCCCTCCTGCCTGGCCTGCTCTCTGGCTCAGGAAGTGGGGGCAGCCGCAACCTTGAGCAAGGAGAGTCTGGGAACTTATCCCAGAGAAGAGCAGTGTGTCCCAGAGTGCCAGTCGGTACTGCAGCTCATTGGGGAAGGAAGGTCATGGCAGACAGTACGTCCTTCCCCCCGATATCAGCAGCCAACATCTGCTCACAGAACCCAGCAACTGTGCAAAGGCCTGAATGAATTATATTCAAAGAGGTTCCTTAAAAGCTCCCTCGAACACTTTGCTTCTAGTTGGCATGATCAAATCACAGAGGTTCCGGTGGCAACACGTAGGGACTTGAATTAGAAGGTGGTGGAGGCGGGGGCTCTGCTAACATCACACCCTCCAGTTAAAGTGGGGAAGACTGGTAGAAGACTATTCTCGGGGCCTCAGTTTCCTCAACTGTAAATTGAGCCAACTCTAGTCCTTCTGGTACTCAAGACTTTAGCTTCAATAAGTGTTATTGCCAAATGATTTTCAACTCCCCTGGCTGAACGTTGCAATTTCAGGAGAAGGGCAAGACTAATATGGATGGGGTTCCCCTTAACAAGAAGGGAAAGATAATCTCTTGGGAGAGCACGGCTGCCCCAGTAAAGACTCTTTTAGGCTAGCCTGGCTAAAGCCGAAATCCCATTTTATCATTTCTTCTTCTGCAGTGGTCAGTGTGCATCAGACTCACCCAGAGGGCTTGTTAAAAACACAGTTGACCAGGCTCCACCCTAGATTTACTGCATCAAACTCTGGGAGCAGAGCCTGATAATTTGCATTTCCATCAAGATCCTAGGCGATGCTGATGCTGCTGGCCTGGAACCCCACTTTGAGAACCACCACTTTAGTGGCTGTCATTGCAACTAGAACAGAACCTGCAAGGTGCCACACGAAGGGTTCTCAACTCTGGCTGCATGCTAGAATCACCTGGGGGAACCTAAAAACATACGAGTGCCCAGGTCCCACCTCAGATCAATTAATAAGGATCTCTGGGGATGGGGCCCTGGCTGTGTTTGTTTTCCCCGATGACTCAACCTGCAGCCAGGGTTGAGAACCACTGTCCTGCCTGGTCTGGCCCCTGCCTCCTCCTGAATCTCCTCCGAATCTCCTCCCTTATCACTTTCGCCCTCCTTCACAGTATTCTAGCTTGCCTGGCCCTTTGGACCGTCCAGGCTTGCTTCCACCCCAGGGACTTTCTTGGCACTCGCTCTTCCCTCCTGCCAGCAACACTCATCCCCCAGATCATTGTGGGGTTGCCCTCTCCTCATCATTCATGTCTTACTCAGATGTCATCTGCACAGAAAACCCTTCCTAACTCCCCCAGTTAAAGTGGCCACCACCACGCCTTGGAAGACAATCCTCATCTCAGTGGTGTCCGTTCCTCGTAGCACCTGTTATCTACATTCATTCATTTATTTACATGCTTATCATTTCCTCTTCTAGAGTGTAAGCTTTATGAGGGCAGGGGTTTTGTTTATCTTGTTCCCATACTGTCCCTAGAACCTAGAACAGGGCCTGATACATCAGAAATAATAACTATGGGTTGAATGAATGAAGTCAGGGAAGAAGATGTCCTAAGTAAGCATACTGCACAGGAGCCTAGAAAGGAATTGCTTAAAAGGAGAGAAAGAAATACCTTTTTAGGATATAAGATCTCAGGGAGAGGTTGTAAGATCTCAAAGAAAGTAAAGAGGCAAGCAGAGCTGACATCACGGGTTGTTTGAATACAATTGCAGAGACCACGGGAAATTGTCAGAATCGAGATTCTGAGCATCAAGTGTAAAGATGCATTTCAGCAGGTTAGGTGACTTGTGGGTATTGCTAGTTCTATGTGTTTTAAATGCTGACAGTCATAGCACAGCCTGTGTGTACTGCTCTTACCCCCCGCCCTCTAGACAGTTTTCAAGGCCATGGGAAATTGTAAAAAGGGAGGAGATGGGGGGTAAGGAGCCAAAAGCCCACATGCAAGGAGCAACCAGGCTGGGGCCTCTAGGACCCAGAAAGCAAGTGACAACATGTCACGGCCCCCTGAAGATAAAGGTGACCAGAGTGGGAAGAAAATGCCATTTTGGTGACCAAAGGCTCAAGCAGGAAATAATACAAAGCTCACAAATGATTTGAGAAATAGAAACAGGGGAAAACAAAACGAAATCCTAAACTCTGAACAAGGAGCAACTGTCAACTACTGTTTTATACAGAGTAAAAAAGCTGCTAAAATCAGATCTCAAAAGGCCATTTAAGAATCGTTTTCGGGCTTCCTTGGTGGCGCAGTGGTTAAGAATCCGTCTGCCAATGCAGGGGACACGGGTTCGAGCCCTGGTCCAGGAAGATCCCACATACCGCAGAGCAACTAAGCTCCTGCGCCACAACTACTGAGCCTGCGCTCTAGAGCCCGTGAGCCACAACTACTGAGCCCATGTGCCACAACTACTGAAGTCCGCACGCCTAGAGCCCGTGCTCTGCAACAAGAGAAGCCACAGCAATGAGAAGCCCACGCACTGCAACAAAGAGTAGCCCTCGCTTGCCGCAACTAGAGAAAGCCCACGCGCAGCAACGAAGACCCAATGCAGCCAAAATTAAATAAATCAATTAAAAAAAAAAAAAAAAAAGAATCGTTTTCCTCTCCTCCACCATGTACAGCTAAGAAATCAAGCTCTGCTGAAACAGGAAGTGTAGGGAGCCCTCAGGAGCACAGGCTCTGGGCTCCGAGAGAGCCGTGTTCAAATCCCACCCTGCCACTCGCTGCCCACAGTCACCTAACTGCTGCGTGCTGGTGTCCAGTGCTGACCTCAGGAGGTCATGGTGGGGGCCAGAGGAGAATGAGGTGGCAGGCCCAGCACTGTGCTGGGCACCTGGTCACTAGCAGTCTAAGCTTCCCCAAGGGGTTCAGGGCGAGAGGTGCCAGGGTAGGACCCTGGGCTGCCCTGCACGGTGGGAAGACCAGCCCCTGAGCCCTTCCCCTCTGGCCGCAGACGCTGCAGAACGAGATCCTGGGCCACGCGCCGCGGGTGGAGGACGTGCTGCACAGAGGGCAGCAGCTGGTGGCCGCGGCCGAGATCGACTGCCGGGACGTGGAGGAGCGCCTGGGGCATCTGCAGGGCTCCTGGGACACACTGCGGGAGACGGCGGCCGGGCGGCTGCAGCGCCTGCGGGACGCCAGCGAGGCGCAGCAGTACTACCTGGACGCGGGCGAAGCCGAGGCCTGGATCAGTGAGCAGGAGTTCTACGTCTTCTCCGACGAGACCCCCCAGGTCGGCTCGGGCAGGGTGCCAGGCTGGGCGTCGAGATCAGCCCAGAGGAAGAGCTGGGTGGGGGCGGGCAGTCGGTGGGGAACCTGTAAGGCCAGGTGTGTGAGGAGTGAGGGCAGGGAGAGGGTGTACGAGGTGCCCTCCTTCTCAGGACGCCCCTCCTCTCAAGAACATACAGTGCACGTACTGCAGCCAGGCGCCCTGTTTGCCAATTAGATTTGCTCTAACCCAAGGGTTCTTCACCTCTTTTGTGCCATGGATTCTGTGCAGATGAACTGCTGCGGGAGGGGGTGAGAGGTGAGGTGAGGCGGTCTCTAAAAGCTGGGGTGATACAGGAAGTTTTCATGGGGACAGAGGTTGGATCTGGGCCGGGAAGGGTGGATGTCAGACGAGAATTGAGGGCGACGAATGGAAGTTAGGGTGCGGGTGTTGCCGGGCAACGGGAGGAGAGGGGAGGGGACCATGCGCAGTTCTCCTATGTGTGTCCCGCGAGCCTGGCCCTCCCCCATCTCGGGCACCTCCAGGAGCTGGGCTGTAACCTGGGCCAGGTGAGTTCGTGCCCTGACAGTCCGCTGCCTCCTAGGATGAAGAGGGCGCCATCGTGATGTTGAAGCGGCACTTGCGGCAGCAACGCACAGTAGAGGAGTACGGGCGGAACATCAAGCAGCTGGCCGGCCGGGCCCAGGGCCTGCTGTCTGCAGGCCACCCCGAGGGGTGCGTGTGCCTCCTGGGACAACTTGGCCAGATCCCGGGCGTCAGGCCAGGGGCCCCACCAACCAGGATCCCTTCAGGTCCAAGGCGGAAAACAGAAACAGTTTTCCCGAAAACTGTGGGTTTGAGAAAACTGCTTTCTGGCCTGCTGATTGGCCCAATTCCCTTTTATGTTGTGGTTTTGTGTAACTTCACACAGGGCTGACTGAGGCCTGGTTTGCAAAGAGATTAGGAGATGGAACAGCAAAACTACCCTCTTGGTGAACAGAGAGCTCCAGTCTTTTCAAGAGTTAGTCTTCAGCATCTTTCAGCATAGCCTAAATTTGCTTTTCTTTTTTGTGGTCCAGAAGGTACCTCAGGATCTCACAGTGTCTCAGCGAAATCACTATATACCCATCTAAACTGTTCAGTTGCGTGGGTTTTGCATAAATGGGAGCCCACTGGGCCAGACACCTCAGGCCACCCCCAGTCATGGCCCTGTCCTCAGTCACCTTCAGGGCACCCCCAGCAGCGCCTCAGCATCTCCCAAGGAGCCCCAGGGATCGAGCCCCTGGTATGGCATGTTCCTCCCGGAAGAGCTGAGCAGGGTCTGCTGCTGGTGGAGCCAGGCTCAGACAGCCCACGCCTCAGCCTCCCTGGAAGAAGAGCGGAGAGTTCTCCATTTGCCCTTGTCTCTCTGAGCTTCCCAGAGTCAGGGACAGGGGCGGGAGGCACCCCCTCTAGGGGAATACATTTCACTATCCCCTGAAGCATCATGGTCTAAGGGATGGTTCCTTCTCTCCCCAACTCTTCCCCGTGAAAAGTCGCTCTGCCGTTTCTCCAAAGCTGTGCTCCGCCACTCGTCCCTGCCTCGGGGCTGGGGAGGAGGAGTCTGGCTCCTCTCATCTGGCTGCTCTGGGCTCTCTGTTGCCGTCTCTGAGGGCTTTCTTGTTTTGAATTCCAGGGAACAGATCATCAGACTTCAGGGGCAGGTGGACAAGCAGTACGCGGGGCTGAAGGACATGGCAGAGGAGCGCAGGCGGAAGCTGGAGAATATGTGCCACCTGTTCCAGCTGAAGAGGGAGGTGGAAGACCTGGAGCAGTGGATCACGGAGAAGGAGCTGGTGGCCTCCTCCCCAGAAATGGGGCAAGACTTTGACCACGTGACTGTGAGTACCCATGGCCACCGCTTGCTTTGTCTCCCTCTAATGCAGTAGACCTAGGAGCTGTCATTCCAGACACATACACACACGCGCCAGGTGCAAAGTGCCGCAGAGATGCGGGCTCCCCCGGTGTGAGCTCAGGTGCTCTGGGGAAGACGTGAGAGCCCAGCTCCAGGCAGTGGCAGGTGCCGCTGGGAGAGTCGGCAGCTAGGGTGATGACACCACCGCACCCCTGAGTCCTGATAACTGGTAACCGCTTTTCTGTCTACCCCCGTCCAGCTGCTCCGGGACAAGTTCCGGGACTTTGCCCGGGAGACCGGGGCGATTGGGCAGGAGCGGGTGGACAACGTGAATGCCATCATTGAGCGGCTCATCGACGTGGGCCACTCAGAGGCGGCCACCATCGCAGAGTGGAAGGACGGGCTGAACGAGATGTGGGCGGACCTGCTGGAGCTCATTGACACGCGCATGCAGCTGCTGGCCGCCTCCTATGACCTGCAGCGCTACTTCTACACTGGCGCCGAGATCCTGGGCCTCATTGATGAGAAGCACCGCGAGCTGCCTGAGGATGTGGGGCTGGACGCCAGCACCGCCGAGTCCTTCCACCGCGTGCACACAGCCTTCGAGCGAGAGCTCCACCTGCTGGGTGTGCAGGTGCCTCTCATCCCTGGCTGTCCCTCCATGCCTTCCCCATGACTAGCTTCCCTGGGGTGCAGTGTCAGGTCCTCTCCTGGCTTCTAGAGGGGAGACTTCTCGAACAGGCATCTCCTTAGAGAAGCAACAGCTCCAGGCAGGAAGCAGAGGTTTTCAGATGTTCGTTAGCTTCAGAACTAGTTCTTTAAACTGAACCTTTCCCAAAACCCGATGCAAAAATACCTTCAAATGCAATTTCTCTGGTTGTCAAAGTATTACAGTATCATTAGTGAACATACATGTAGCACTTTTCTAGCACCAGGTACTGTTTAAGCAATATACGTGGTCACTGAATCCTCAGCCTCCCTCTGAGGAAGGGAATAATGTTATCTGCCTTTTCTAGATGAGAAAAGCAAGGCACAGAAGGGTAACTCAGTTGTCCAGAAACATGCAGCTAAGCAGTGGAGCCAGAATTCAGATCCTGGCAGTCTGGCTATAGACTCCACACCCTTAGCCACTGAGCTGTTCAGCCTTTCCCCATGGGAGCTGGAGGGGGTCCCAAGACCAGCCTAGATTCCCTCCTCTCATCATGGGGTGCCCCCTGAGGTACCTCCACAGGCCCCTAGGGTTCTGCAGAGTTCAGCATGATGGAAAGGGTGAGGGCAAGGGGCTCAGCTGTGGGGACTCACCAGGCTTCCAGTGGAGCAGGGAGGGAGAGCTTGGCCGGCTGTGCAGTCCTGCACCGACCCAGTAGGGTTTCAGGAAAGAACACCAAAGTAGGTTGGGCCCCTGGTTCACCAAGAAGGGGACAGCCTAAAGATTTGTCCTCCAGCTGGAGGTGCTTTGGGGGTACTGGAGCCCCTGTGGCAGGTACAGCCCCACCGAGGTCTCAGGAATGAGGCTTCACTGCCCTGGGGCCGGCCTCAAACAGCGGATGGCACCATGCAGAACGGTTAGGAACAGGGAGTTGAGAGCATGCCTCCAATCCCAGTTGCACCCTCTCTGAGCGTGAGTGACCTCGGGCCAGTCACTTAGCCTCCCTGTGCCTCAGTTTCCTCATCTCAAAAACAGGGATAATAATAGTACCTCTTTGATGGTGTTGTTGTAAAGATGAAGAGAGTAACAAAAAGTGTTTAGAGCAGTGCCTGGTACATAATTACTCTCATAATCATACATCAAAGGGCACAGAGCCCCTCTCACTCCCAAATCCTCATCAGAGCCCAGGGGATGCTTTGGGTCAGCAGAGGTGCCATAGCAAGGAGCCTTCTCTCCAGCACCCAGTGGGTGGATCCTGCTTCCAGCACTGTCCTCGGGAGGGAGACTGGGAGGAGGCAGACGCCCTTGCCCATCCTAGGCCCAAGTCGTGTCTGCCTGGAAAACAGTGTTCAGTTTTGCCCCATCACAGGTACAGCAGTTCCAGGACGTGGCCACCCGCCTGCAGACAGCGTACGCTGGAGAGAAGGCAGACGCCATCCAGAACAAGGAGCAGGAGGTGTCTGCTGCGTGGCAGGCACTGCTCGATGCCTGCGCGGGGCGCCGCACCCAGCTGGTGGACACAGCGGACAAATTCCGCTTCTTCAGCATGGTCCGAGACCTCCTCTCCTGGATGGAGAGCATCATCCGGCAAATCGAGACCCAGGAGAAGCCCAGGTGAGGGCAGCGTCCTCGAGGCAGCCCCGCTCCTGGCCCACTTTGTCCCAGAGGCTGGCAGAGCAGGGCGCTGCTCCGAGGGTCTACCCCGGAGGGACGTCCTGGACTGTGGGTGCGCAAGAATCCCCAAGGGGCACCTGAGGCTGGGTCCAGGGAGAACCTGAGTGGCTCAGCTGCCACCGGGAGAACCGACTATTCCAGAGTAAAGGGAATCCTGAGAGTGGCGAGAAAGACATCTGTCGTTCAGATTCTACAGTGGGGGCAGTGGCCGTGGTTGTCAGTGAACATAAGCAGTTTACACATTCAGAGCTGGGCAGGTCCAGAAGTGGTCCTGCTCTTCCCCCAGCACGGGCATACGGGGGCCATTTCCCTAAAACTCAGGAAAGGAGCTCATTGCGCATGAGAGGTGGGGGCAGGCACGTGGACAGTCGGCCGGGATCAGAGCTCTCTACACACTTTGTGCCCACCTCTGTCCCTCTGCCCCTAGGGTGCCTGTCCTGGTGGTCAAGCTTTTGTATTTAACATCATTATTGAGCTATAATCCACATACCATACAATTCAGCCATTTAAAATGTACCATTCAATGTTTGTTTTGCATAGTCACAGTTGTACAACCATCACCACAGCATGATTAGAACATTTTCATCACCCCAAAAAGAAACCCTGTACCCCTTAACAGTCATCACCCCCCACTCCTCTGGCAACCACTAATCTGCTTTCTGTCTCTAAATTTGCCTATTGTAGACTTTTCATATGAGTGGAATCGTATAACATGTGGTCCTTTGTGACTGGCTTCTTTCACTTACCACAGTCTTTCCAAGGTTCATCCATGTAGCATGTATCAGTACCTCATTCCTTTTTATTGCCAAATTTAACATACCCGGGCTTTTTTTGTGGTCACTCCACCCCCGTCCGTGTCCTGACCACTGACCAAGGGAGGACACTAGGGCATCAGTGTTCCTGCTGGGGCTGGGCAGCTGGCAGAGGGCTTCCTGGCTGTCCAGAGAGAGAGGAGAGAGTCAGACTCCCAGGCAGGTAGGGGCCCCCCTCTGATCGGGACTTGGTGTCAGATGGGCCAGAGTCACCCAGAGTTTCCTTTTTCACCAAACGCCCGCCCCCGCAGGGACGTCTCCTCGGTGGAACTGCTCATGAAGTATCACAAGGGCATTCTGGCGGAGATGGAAACCCGAAGCAAGAACTTCAGTGCCTGCCTGGAGCTGGGCGAGTCCCTGCTGCAGCGGCAACACCAAGCCTCGGATGAGGTGTGAGGGGAAGGCGGGACAGAGACGGGCCCTCTCCTGTCCTCGCCTCCGCTCCTGCTGGGCCAGACAGCTTCCTGGGAGGGAACCCGTGGGCCGTGGTTTCTCTGAGGAGGCTTAGCTTTCTTTCACCCTGGGGAGGGCTGGGGCTGTGTGTAGGTCCGGGGATTATAGCTCCACCAAACCTATTCGAGGAACTGGCCGCTTCTCTGTAGGGAGAGTGGGCTCATAACCCACCTAACCCTCGCATGTGTGTGTGCTTTTGTCTTGGTGACACCCACTTCCTGGGTGAGGCCCGTGGTAACCTCAGAGAGGTTAAGTAATTTATCCAAGGCTGCACAGCTGGAAAGTGGCAGGGCCAAGACTTGAAGCCAGGTCGGTGTGACAAAGCCCAGCAGGCTGTGCAGGGCCCCTCCGCACACCACCTCAGACAGGGGGAAGGGTTACCAAAGCCTGAGCGGTCTTCCCTTCCTCCCCACAGATCAGGGAGAAACTGCAGCAGGTGGTGTCCAGGAGGAAGGAGATGAAGGAGAAGTGGAAGGCCCGCCAGGAGCAGCTCCACATGTGTGAGTGCAGCCTGGGAGCCAGGGAACCTGGAGGGGGGAGGGGGGTGGGGCGGGGCAGGGGGAGGGGCCAGGGAGGGTGATGTCACAACACAGTGGATTTTCCCCCCCTGCTGGAGAAGAGCCTCCACAGCACCACTCATCAGCAAAGTTCAGGGCCAAGGGCCTTGGGGGAGAAGACCCAGCAGACACGCTGCTGGAAGCCTGCCTCTGACCAGCCAGCACTTGCCCCCTGTCCACCCTCTGCCCCACCTGTCCCCCGCCTCCTGCTTGGCCGGTGTCCCCATAGAGCTGTGGCCTCTCCAGGGGTCAGGGTAAGGCTCTAGCGCATCCCAAAGGTTTGATCTGAGGTGTGTGGGGCACAGAAAGAGCTCTGTTCTCCGCAGCTGGAAACAGGAGAGGTAGGGAAATTCCACCACCCAGGTAGGAGCCGCAAGCCACAAAGACCTGGACTCTCCCGTGGCTGCTTGTGCACGACTGTGTGAGTGAGACAGCCAGGGGCCGGGAAGGGAACACTCAGGGCAGAAGACTGTTCTCAAAGGGCGATGTCGAAACCATTTTGTTTTAGAGTTTGTTCTAATTAATGTGTTTTTCAAATATCGCTATCGGTGGAGATGAGGTAGGGGGCCCAGCACGGGGATGGAACAGCCTCGGGCAGCAGGTCACCACTGAGCAGGGTGTCCACGCGGTTCAGGGACGCCTATGTGGGCCTCGGCCTGCCCGCCAGCTCCGCGTCTGTCTGTGAGGGGCCCCGGGGTCCCGGCAGGATCGGACCGCTGGGTGCTGACAGACCCCCGGGCCGTGTTGTCTGTGGCAGGGCTGGAAGTGTGCCAGTTCTCTCGGGACGCCTCGGTGGCTGAAGCGTGGCTGATCGCCCAGGAGCCCTACCTGGCCAGCCGGGACTTTGGACACACGGTGGACAGTGTGGAAAAGCTCATCAAGAGGCATGAGGCTTTTGAGAAATCCACGGCAGGCTGGGCAGAGCGCTTCGCCGCCCTGGAGAAGCCCACCACGGTGAGCCGGGAGGCTCGGGGAGGTGGGCAGCTGCGCCTTGGGGGTTCCTCAAGTCAAGAAGTCTTCGGCGGTTACTGGGGACCTGCGGACAGTGTAAAGGCTGGGCAAGGCGGGAGAGTGGGAAGGAAATAGGAGTGGGAGAAAGTACTGACTTTTGAACCCGAAAGACAAAAGGGGCTAATTCCAACAGGAACAAACACCAGGTGTGTCGGGTATAGGGAGCCTCTTTCGAGGAAGGATGTCTGAGAGCAGGCTCCCTCCCCTCTGTGGCTGCTCTGACCTGACACCCACCCCCGGCCTTTGCCTCCCCTAGCTTGAGCTCAAAGAACACCAGACCCCGGAGAGAACTGAGGAGGAGACTGGGTGAGTGCGGGGACGACTTGGCTGGAGCCCTCTGCTGAGAAGGGTGGAGGAGGGTCCTTCTAATCAGAAACTGCCCCCTGATGCCTTGACAATCCACACCTGACCTTTCACACCTGGGCCACTAGTCAGAGAACTACAGAGTGCCTGGAGCTTAAAGACAGAGAAGAGCTTTCATTCCCCCCCAATCCTGGGTGGCCTGAAGGCCTCGTGCAGGAAGAAAATGGGTGGAGGGCAGTGGCTGCTGCACCATTGCCCCCCTGCTCTGGGAACCAGCTGAACACGTGTCCCAGAGGCCGTGCTGCACGGAGCCATGGCATTTCTGAAGCATCTGCCTAACCTTTCAGGCTGAGGCAGATTGAGCAGCTCCTTGCTAAGTGTCTGCCAGGCTGCTGACTTGGCTTGTGTTCCCTGGGGACGGGGTGGGAAGCCAGGCCTTGGAGGTAGTCTCTGGCCTCTGAGAGGTGTTTGTTTCTAAAGCGGGACTGTGTCTTCCATAGGCCTCAAGAGGAGGAAGGCGAGACAGCAGGGGAGGCTCCCCGAGGTCCCCACCGAGCAGCCACCGAGAGAACATCCCCGGTCAGTTCCCTGTCCCATTTGTCTAGTTCCTGGGAGTCGTTGCTGCCAGAGCCCCCTCATCCCGACTAGGCTCAGCTGGGGCAGGAGGCCAGGATGGGCACACACTGCCCCTACCCACCAGACTCCTTCAATCAGTCTTCCTTGTTTACTTAGCTTTTCTTAATTCCTAGAATAATTCCCCTTCTCCCTTCAACCAAGAAGAAGCTGACATGCCAGCCCACTGACATGACCCTCTTAGTTTGGTTTTATCTGGTCTAATAAATTTTATTATATAAATACATTACCATCTACATCAGGGGAAGCACTTTATACAGGCAGGAATAATTCCTTTTTATACACTGTCCTTTTACCCATTTTCCCTCTAACACCATCCTTAACTCTACCCTCTACACCCACACACACACACAAATATACTCACAAATGGACCATTTGGTCTTCCTGCCCCGGCCATGGCATTTGGGGCAGTGAAGTGGCCATACCCACCCTCTAGCAGATTCCTTCCTCCTAAGCAGAGCCCCTCCCCCTTTGCACCTTCCTGGCCTGATGCTTGTGGGTCAGTGAGTTGGAGATAGAGCTGGCTCTGAGGCAAGAACAGACTTGATGGAGCCCTTCAGGAGTGAGGGAGAGCCCCAGGGCTTCTGGGTCACAGGCCTCCAACTTGTAGAAAAAGAGGATGCGTGGGGGAGGTGAGGGAGGGACGCAAACACTCCCGCTGCCAGAGGCTTGGACAGATGGCTTCAGGACCTGGCCTGGAATAGATCCTTTAGCTAAAAGGACCCAGGAGGTCTATGCAGGAAGTCTGGGAGGCTGTGATCCGGGTTTTGGGGAAATGTCCTGGGAGCAGTTGACTGAGAAGAAAGCAAGAATCCAGCATGTGCCTTGCATGGCTTTGCCACTGCATGTCCACCACCTCTCCAGGTGCCCAGGTAAGCTTGCCTGAACCTTTAGGAGTTCTTGGTGAAAATTTCTGGTACACCAGCCACCCCAGAAAAATGCACAACACTGAGCATTTCCTGCTGTGCAGAATCCGTGTCAGGTCTAGATTTCAGCCCTTCCCACCCTTCTGAGACACACACACACACACACACACACACACACACACACACACACACACTCTGAGCTCCCTCTGACACCTCCAGCCGGCCAGAGGTGTCCTGAGCTGCACCAGCCCGTCATGTCCAGCAGAGGGCACTCCTGGGCTCCCGCTGGAGGGTCTCTCCCAGGACTTCCCTCTGAAGATCCCATCGGCACACGTGGGAGTCTCTGGTGGACTTCGCCCCGGCCCCCTTTTCTCAGGGACTGCCCCCACTGGAAGGAGAGAGAACTCTGGGGGCTGGCATGGACTGTGGACACTGGGGCTGGGACTGTTCCTGCCACCTGCGCTTCAGCTGTGCGTCCCTGTGTGTCTGCGTGCGGTGGTGGCCCGGGTCCACGGGTTCCTTTGTGCCCACCTGCGTGATCCATCCACTGTCTGTGTCGTGTACGTCTGTGCAGCGTAATTACATGTGCATCAGAGCCGCCTCCATCCACTGCCTGAATGTCGCTGGATTTGGGGGGGAGTATAACCTGCTTGGACCTGAGCGTCTCTGGAAGGAGGGAGTGAGCCCACGTTTGAGACCCTTCCCAGAGAGCCAGCCACCCCACCAGATGGGGAAACTGGCCTGTGCCCGGTACCAGGAAGAAACCAGATGGCGAATCAAATGAACACCAGGCCTGAGGCCTCATGGAAACAGATTTCCTGCTGCTTCTCCTTTCCGAGCCCTTTGTTGAGTTTTCATGAGGATCCATGGGACTCCGAGGGAGGGTGGGATACCCCATTGGTCTTTGATATGAGAAGAGAGGAGAATGGGTCACATGCAGGGTTCAAAACCTTTCCAGAAACCTCAGGCCTCTCCCAGGAAGGCGGCTGTCCGCTGAGCCTTCTCTCTGGGGTAGGCCTGGGTCCAGTGGCTCTCCTGCTGTCCCACGTGTGGTCTGGTGTCGGTGCCCTATTGGATAGATCCGTGTGCTGTGGCTTCACGTGAAACCCATCACTAGTGCATGCTGGCTTCCTGCATGGGAGTGGACCAGGCACCTGAATCCCTGTGTAGACTGCTGCACAGCACACGGTGGCCACCCTGCCAGCCCCGCCTGGCCCTCCCCTTCCCGGGTGTGTGCACGCACACACGTATGCACACACAGGGACTGGAGTACCGTTCCACGCATTCAGCTTTTCTTCAAGCACATCCATTGCCTCTATCACCTCTTACCTTTCCACATTAGAGCATGGTCTAATAAAAACAAAAAGAAAAAAAAAAACCAATCCATTATATGGGTAAGTGTGTAAGAGTGCATGAGGCCAAGCAGAAGAAACAAGCTTTCACAAATGGCAAAATTCCTGGAGTGGAAGTCAGGACATTGGGTTCTTAATTGTAGAAACTTCATGCATGATTTTAGGCAAACCCCCTAATCCTCCTGGGTCTCCCTGCCCTCATAAAACTCTGTGGGATTACAGAAAGTCCAGAACATTCCTGTATGTGAACAATGTACCTAAATGGAGGGTTGGGAGAGACGGGTTTCCCCACTTTTGTCTCATTCTCAACTCTGAGGAACCTGGTTCTGTGGTCAGGTGCCAGCTGGTGTGAGGCTGGAGGTGAGAAAGAGATGGCAAGGGGCCAGGGTGTTTCCTTTGGGGAAGAGAGGAAGGCAGGGCTGGACCTCTGCTCCTGCCAAGGCCAGTGCCCCGAAGGTGGTCCCGGGGTCCCAGGCTGGGGCCGGGCAGCGGGCTGAGCCCTCCCCCTTCCTCTCACCCCGCCACCCTCCACCTTATGTGTCCCCCCCTTCATCCTGGGTGCGGCTCTGGGGAGGGCTTCACGGTCCTGCTAAGAGTCCTCATCTTCTAGGCTCTGAGTGCCCCAGAATCCTCGGTGTAACATTTGCGATGAGATGCTGATTGCTGAGATGCTGAGGTTGATTTCCTGGAGAAAATGGTATTGCGGAGGATCTGAGTCAACCCAGGCTTATGGGCCCCCAGCCAACGGCTGCGGAACCTCTTCTGTGCACTGTGCCTGTTTCCTGGCCGCGGGTGGGAAGCAGGCCCTGCTCTAGGAACTCTCCCAACGGGGCTGCTGTGACGACGAGAGGGATACCCCTGAGAGGGATTGGTGCTGCGAGGGGCTGTGACAACAAGCAAGAGTCTGCCTTCGGGGTTCCCTGTTTGGGGCAGTCGTGCCCCATCTGCCTCCAAGCCTCAAGGCTACATTCCTCTGTGGTGCAGGGATTCTGGGGTGAGGCCGCTCGGGGGAGCAGATGTCTGGGTGCCTGTCAGTCATTATCAGGCCTTCATCAGGTTGTCAGGGAAAACTCTCTTACCCAACAGCAGCTCACAGACGTCACTCTTCCCGTGACCTTCCAAGACTGCCTGCAGCTGGCTTCCCCGAGAGGACTGGGCATTTCCTTAGGAATGCACAGGAGGAGTCCAGACTCCAGGTCCCTTGCCTCTCCCTTCCAGCGTCTTAGAGGTTGACGTGGCTTCAGGGAAATAACCGGCACTTGAGAACGTGAGGGATGGTGCCCCAGGCTGAGCAGGCACTGGGTTGCAGCAGGTCACCTTTTTTTTTTTTTTTTTTTTTCAGGTCACCTTTTAGCCAGTGGCTGGCTGGCTCCAGCTGCTGTCACTCCCTTGGCAACTCCCCACAGCAGCAGCCTGCCCAGCAGGCAGCCTAGGGCTCTAATCAGCGGCCCGGAGGCCTGGCTCTGACGTTCTTGGAGGGAAGGGATGTGGGTGTGGAGGCAGCAGCTGTGTTTCTTCTTGCCTGAGCGAGCTTTCCCCATCCTCCCTCCCCTCCCCCTGTGAGGCTGAACTGAGCTGCTGATTCAGGCGTTTTACAGTGAAGGCAAATGGTGTGTTTGTCCATAATGAGCAGGCCCAGCCTGGAAAGAACGTCAGTTTTCCCGTGAACCTGGGCGTGTCTGTCTCCCCAGGATGCCTGAATCAGCGTGGCAGGGCTGTGTCTGCCTACAGTCTGGCACCGCACCCTGGTACTCCAGGCTCCGTGGAGAAGCTGGCTCTAGGCTCTTTGTGGACATCTGTCCGCCGCTCGGTGCGCCCAGCTCTCTGTGCTATGGTCGGACGTGATCTTCCTGGCCCCGCTGCTCAAAGGCAACTCCTAAGTTCATCTTCCAATCTGTGTTTTAGAGCATCCCCGATACTGATGAACCCAGGATGGGACTCAGTTAACATCGTAGGCATCTCAGAAATGATGCTTGAAGCTGCCAGCTTGACTGTTGGTGTCAGATCTGGATGGGGCAGTCAGTGTCTTTTGAGTCTTTCTGAGTGGCTGGCTCAGAGTCACCAAGGCATCAAGCAGCTGCCAGCTCCTCCAGGGCAGGGACCCGAAGAGCCCACACTGGTGGTGGGAATGGCAAAGACAGCTCCTGAGGAAGAGTCGTTCTCTCCCCCGGGATGGCCGTGGACCAGGTCTCCCCTCCCTGTCCAAGGGGACCCTGCACACTCCCCTCTCCTTTCCTCCTCACCTTATGTGGTGGACTTCTGCTCTGTGTCCCCTCCTGTTGTCTTCCCTGCTTCCCAGTGGTCATCTCAGACAGACAGATGGCCCCTGGGACACAGTGCTGAGCCCCTCTGCTGCCCATCCCACTCCTCATGAGAGCCCCTCACCATCCCTGCCACCAACCCAGTGGACCCCTCACTGCTCCAGCCTCAGCTCCTCCCATGCTCTTTCCTCTGTTCAGCAACAACGTCTCTGTTCTCCCTTTAGGCATTTGTCTCTGTTCATCCTAAGTTCCCATCTCTTCATCTCTTTGGCTGCTCTCAACTCAACCAACCATCTCTTCTTCTTCTCTTGCAAACAACTGTCTTCTGAACAACCTTCTCAACCTGTCTGCTGACAGCCTTCTCACCCAGAGGATGAGAGCCCGGACCTCAGACACCGGGGGAGGGAAAAAGTTCTCGGCTGCAGAAGTGGCCAGCTTCCCCCACCCCACCATCTCACAGGGCTATTTGGTTGTCTAAGGTATTCAACAATAGATCTTGTCTGGCCTCAAGCCCCTCTTCTGGCCCTTTCCAAGGTGGCCGTGACATGATCACACTGCCTCAGCCAATCAGCCACGTGTCTTACATAAGCCAGACTCATTCCCCTTTAGACCATGAGCCCCATCGGATAGGCTCTTTTCTCTGGAGCAATAGTACCACCGTCTTCTCTTGCAGCAGGATTTAGCAGGAAGAGCACAGGGTTTGGGACCAGACAGATTTGCATCTTCAGACTTCCACTCACTAGCTGTGTGACTGTGGGCAAGTTACTCATTTTCGCTGACCCTCAGTTTCCCTCATCTGTAAAATAGGGGTAGTGATACTTGCCTTGCAGAAAGGATGTGAGGATAGAAAAAGAGAATATAGGTAGAACACCTAGTAGGTGATTGTGTTCATTTTTCCCTTCATTTTTTTC
Organism: Eschrichtius robustus; assembly: GCF_028021215.1. Taxonomy (NCBI): domain Eukaryota; kingdom Metazoa; phylum Chordata; class Mammalia; order Artiodactyla; family Eschrichtiidae; genus Eschrichtius; species Eschrichtius robustus. Next base: position 36,921,717 of record NC_090824.1, read on the forward strand.
TCACTGCAGTCCTTCATCTCTTAAGAGAAACATCCTCCGTATGAATTCTAACATCCATTGCCAACACCCTCCCAAACCAATCTTCCTGGAGTGCCCCTAGAGTGCCCACACTCTAGGCTCAGTCCTTGCTGTGAGGTAGGCAGGTAAGACCATTGCATGGCTAAAGTCAAACAACAGTCTCTGGGGTGCATCCTCTTGCCCTCGTTCTCACTTATCGGCATTTCCTTTAGAGAGAAGCTCACTTGTGTTTCCTTGTTTGTTGATGTGTCTGGGTTCACTGAGCATCTTTTAGAACCTCTCAAAGACCCTGTGGTCGCACCCCTGGTTATTTTTCTCCCTGGAGCTGGAGTTAGTTGTCTGTGTGCTGTCCCCCTGCGCCACCTGCTGGCTTGGCCTGGAAATACACCTTCAACACCTTTAGTCCAGGTAAGAAATGTACCCATCCTGCCCCTCTTCCCTTCATCTTCTTGAACCTCCTTTGGGGAAGAGACATCTGCCTGCTTCCCCCCACCCAAGTCAGTTTCCTAACAAGGCAGGACCCTAAAAAGTCAAGCTTACAAGACTCTGCAAAGACTCTGATGTGGCCATCCCCTGCCCATCAGGGGCTCAGGCCTCTCAGTTTGACTACAATCCTGTGAGATCTTAAAAGGCTCTCCTGTCTGTGCCCTTTCCTCCCCTGATGTTCCTCCCAGCATCCAATGCTGCCCGTCCCCTACCCTCCTCTGACACTGTGATCCCAGCAGCCAGCGCACACACCTACCTCAGATGTGTCCCACCCACACACCTGTCACCCAGACCCTCACATCAGAGAACAGAAGCTCCATGCTTATTCCAGGCCCCCATCCCTGGGCCATTCTCCCTCCTTCTGTTTCGCCCACTTATGGTCTAAACTCTCCAGCAGCCCCAACCTGACGCCCAGAGTTTCTTCCAAGTAGCTGGATCCTCTTTTTTTCAGAGTGTCCCCCAGCTCCTCTGAGTGATTGCTCTAGGCTGGGTTACCCCTCAGCAGTGTAGGTGTAATCTCTGCATCTTCCTGATGACACAAGGGCTAAAGCAGCTGGCCTTCTGCCTTATATCACGGAGGATAGAAGGGAGTCTTGGATCATCTTAGCTATCCAGGGCCTTTTGGCAGAACCTATCTGTCCCTACAGCCAACGAGTAGCCAGCAGCCCCTCCTGGTGCTCTGCTGTCCACAGATCCCTCCCTCTGCCTGTCAGGCAAGGCAGAATCTCTATCAGAGCATGGTATGGTTCCAGGGGCAGCAGGAGAACTGCCCCTCAACCCCCAGCTCTCTTAGAAGATGGTGCAAAGCATATTTACCCCTGGGGCCTATAAAAGGAGGGCCCTTCTGCCCAAACCATGCCCCCATCTTTCTCCTGTGTGTCCCCTCCCCTAACCCAGGAGGGAGAGAAGCCCTGCCAGCCCTGGGCCTGGGAGGAGCGGCTGCCACCAGACCCCTCCACCTCCCACCCTCATTCTCGACTCCTTCTCCTCAGGCCTTGGCCTTCAGGGTAGAGGTGAGAGGGTGTGTTTTAAATTGTCTCCACATGAACAGTCAAGAGAACAGAAGAAATCTTTGCATACATTGGAAAACCCCCATTTCCCAAAGCCCACCCATGACCTGGCCATTTAACTTTCGATCACACTGGCCATGGCCTCTGACAGGCCCTGCCAGGGAACATGGGTCAGGCATCCATTAGGAAGAAACAGAAGAAAGGTGAGATTAAATTGGGGGGCAGTCCTGGAAAAGTCACCTCTATTTTCAGAGGAGAGTTCCCGAAAGGAAGGAGCATGGAAATGAAAAGTATAGGAAGAAAATATGGACACACAGGGCTCTAGTAAAACCAGTCCCAGGAGGGAAGAGGCTGGGTGAGAGGGGTGAACATGGTTGTGAGGGTCTGCTGGGCTTTCCTCCCAGCATCTGCCACGCATCTTCCCTGAGCCCCCCAGAGCAGGTGTGGGGAGGGCCTGGCCCATCACCAGGAGGAGCAGCACAGCCAGCTGGAAAGATAGAGGATGAAAGGCTTCACTACCTCCCCAACAGTTATGCCTAAGTCAGAGGGCTGGCCTGACTGGGTCCATAGAAGGAGCCCAAACGCAGGCTCCCAGATCCAACCCTGCCACTCCTGCCCTTCCTCCCTGCTGGAGGAGGATCCAGGCAGGGCTTTAGAGCCTTCAGATCCTTGTGGTCAATTCTGGGTCATTGCTGACACTCAAAGATATAAATACTGCAAGATGCATAAAGATGGGCATGGCCCAGCCACAACTCTCAAGGGACTCTAAGACAGGAGAAGATAAGAGCCCTAAAGATGTGGTAAAAACTCAGGCCTGTCCAATTCTGGAGTGCATGCTCTTGATTGCTTCTGGTATCTATTAGCTGTGTGACCTTGGGTAAGTCACTTAACCTCTCTGAGCACAGGTTTTCTCATAGATTGAAGGTGTTAGACTAGGGTAGTGTTTTCAAACTTTTCCAGCCATATTATCCTTTCTTTAAATGAGATCTTAGGGAACCCCAACCTGTTTATTGACCAGCCCTAATTTGATGGGATACAGCCATGACCAGCTTTACCTTTCTTCCAACCACTGCCTTCAGACATCTCCGTTGAGCCTCCGCTTCCCATTCCTTAGTGCCAGCTCAGGCAGACCTTGGTCACTTTTAGCTGTTAAAAAGTCTAACCAGTCTGTTTCAGTTTGAAGCTTCAATCTGATGTCCAGTATGGTGCCCAGATCCTCTCATTCTCCATTTCTCTATTTTGGCTTTGACCCAAGGTCTGAAGGGCCCACAATGGGGAGCACAGGGTCTGCTGTTTCCTGGCTCCTCCCCAACACTCTCCTGGGTCTCCATCTTCAATTGGGACAGGGAGTAGAAAAGGGGGCAGTGTCTCTTTACCACCTGGGTTGGCTCTGGTCCTCTTGGGCTGTCAACACCCTTGGTCCTTCAGGTGTCCAGATACCACCTGCTTGGGGGCCTACAAGACCCTTCCCACCTGGTGCTGTAAGGTCTCCAGCAGTCAGGCCTTTGAGACAGGGTTCTGGCCAGATGTCTCAAGCTAGGGTGGACTTCCTTGGTGCTGGGCACGTAGAAGACCCACCCATTCTTGCCCCAGCCGGCATTCTTGCGCTGTACTCGGAGGCTGGCTGCCCCTTGCTGCCGCAATCTGTCCTGCCCTCTCTCCTGCTGCAGTGGCACAAAGGCGGATCAGCAAGGCCTCTGCGTAAGGAGGTACCCAGCTGGGGAATAAGAGGTCTGCTTCCCCTTCTCATGGGCACCTGACATACCAGCACGTGGCTCCACTGGAAGCCCCTCACTTGGCTTGGGCAGGGGCTGGGAGGATCCTGCCCTCCATGGGGAGGAGCAGGGAGGTAAAAGCCGACGACTTTCCCTGGAGCAGTGACTCCTTAGGTGGTGATTCTCTACCCCTGCAGCACATTCGAAAGCATGAAAAGCTGATTAAGAAATTCCAGTGTGCTGACCCCACTCCAGGCTAGTTAACTCAGCATCCTGAGGATGGGTCCCGGCATCCTTTGTTAAAGCTCCCGAGGTGATTGTAAAAGGCAGCCAGGGTTAGGAACCACTGCCCTACTCCAACAAATCCCCACCAAATGACGGGGGCAGGACCTGGGGAGCAGGTCACGGTCCTGCACAATGACCTGGGAAGGTCTGGGTCTCGCTTTAGAAGGTGGTGGGGGAGGCTTAGGGCCTGGTGCCCTTAGCTTTGGGGTTTTAGACACAAGTGGAAGGTAACAGAAGGGTTCCCATACAATATCCTACCACAAATGTTCTTCTATCCTGTCTTAGCAGCAGAAACCTTTCTTCATTTGAAGTCTTGCCAGAGCCCACGCATGACTCAGTAGGAGCTGGAGTATCTGTCTGAAGCAGGGGTGGGCCCTGGAGCCGGGCAGCGAGCAGCGTTGGAAACCCCCGGATGAGCCCCTTCAGCTCACTCTAAGAACCTCTGCCCCTATGTTAGATTGGCGAGGGGGAGAGTGGGGAATGGAGCCAGAGACACGGGCACAGTCTAGGGAAGCAGGCCAGGTGGAAACCCACAGCAGGCTGAGGGAGGACCAGGGTGGGCCAGGAAGGGCACAGGAGAGAGGAACCAGACTCAGGTGGGGCCTGCTGACCTCCCAGTTCTGCCGAGAGTAGCCACCCCTGGCTCTGAACCCCCAGCAAGGTGTGCTCCTCCCATATGCCCCTGAGCAGGGGGAAGAAGAGAGGCAGTGGCCCCAGGACCTGCAGCCGCCACTGCCGCCAGGGCCGCACAAGGAAGGGCAGGAGGAGAAATCCAGCACAGATGAGAGGCCCACCACAGAGCCCCTCTTTAAGGCCCTGGACACGCCTCTGAGCGAGGGTGATGAGCCTACAACGCTGCCGGCCCAGGTGGACCACGGGCACAGCGTGCAGATGGAGGGCTACTTGGGCCGCAAGCACGACCTGGAGGGGCCCAACAAGAAGGCGTCCAACAGGTGTGTGGGGGAGGGCCGCGGGGTAGGAGGGGTGGGCAGCTCCCAGGGACTTCAACAGAGCAACATGGGTATGCTTGTGGGCGAGGGTGCCCTCTGCCTCTAGTCTGAGAGCTCCTGGGCATCCTCGGGGACAGCCCGGGGGCTGCTTGGCATGATGGGAAAAGCCTGTCTTCCGTTGTGGTCCTATGACCTTGTACTAGTTACTCAGCCTCTCACTTGTAAAATGGGGATGACGGGGGCAGCCTGCCTCTTCAGTGCAGATGCCATGCCTGGCGCAGAGCAGGAACTCGGTGAACACTAGCTGTTATTATCCCAGGGCGGGATAACAGGTAGGCCTTGGCACTAACAACACGTCCTTGACCAAGTCCCACTTTTTACCCAATCTGGGCCCCAGTTTCCCCAGCTATAAAATAAGAGAGGAGGGCTTCCCTGGTGGCACAGTGGTTGAGAATCTGCCTGCCAGTGCAGGGGACATGGGTTCGAGCCCTGGTCTGGGAAGATCCCACATGCCGCGGAGCAACTAGGCCCGTGAGCCACAATTACTGAGCCTGCGCGTCTGGAGCCTGTGCTCCGCAACAAGAGAGGCCGTGATAGTGAGAGGCCCGCGCACCATGATGAAGAGTGGTCCCCGCTTGCCGCAACTAGAGAAAGCCCTCGCACAGAAACGAAGACCCAACACAGCCAAAAATAAATAAATAAATAAATAATTTTTTAAAAAAATAGAAGAAAATGCAAAAAAAAAAACAAACAATAAAATAAAATAAAATAAAATAGGAGAGGAGAAAGAGTTGCTATGGTCCCTCCTAGCAACCATATGACCCTGAGGAATTCATTCAGAGGCTGTGTCGTTTCCTGACCCTGAGGCAGTCATGTCCTTGGGTGTGGTCTACCCAGGGATGCCTAGACCCAAAGTCTCTGGAGGCTCCTGCCTTCAGGTAGCAGTCCAGGGTCCCCGAGAAACAGGGCAGCATCAAGAGGTTGAAGCCAGCCACATTCCCAGGGCCAACTGGCAGCATACAGAGAGAGCCTGGCCTGGGGGACACGCCAAAGTTAATTCAAATTCCAAAAATGAATTGGGGGCCCCAGCCAACCTGAAGAGGTTTATTGCTTATATGGAGAGTCTGCAGGGAAAGGGAAACTAGCATTTATAAAGTACCTACTGTGTGCCAGGCATTATGTTAGGACTGATAATAGCTTCTCAAACCTCCTATGATATTGAGGTTTCCATTTTCCAGATGGGGAAACAGTCTGAGAGAGGTTAAATCATTTGTCCATTTACTCCAAGACCAGCTCCTCCTTTGCAACTGCCTTACTTGGGCTACAAGCTCAGAGAAGGTGGTGAGGGCCAGAGGAAAGATCCCTGAGCTGGTGTCAGAAATCTGGGCTTTGTAGAATGGCTCTGCAGCCAGCTTTGTACAGGTCAGGTTCTCTCTATGACCTTCCAGTCCTTCCTCCCTACGTGCCCTGCTAGTTCTCCACTTTTCTGCCCTCAAAAGGGAGGGAGGAGGAAAGGAGGAAGAGGAGGAAGAAAAGCTTAATGTTTCTCAGTACTCATTACTGTGAAAGGGCAACATGTTCCCCATTTGTCAGGGAAGGAGCTCAGGTGAGCCCACACATGAGCCCATGAGCCTGATGTTCTCACCAAACATTTCAGCTGAGATGAGCCTTGATTTACACAAATACATTTCTTTAAAAAGTGCTAGTACAGGGCTTCCCTAGTGGCGCAGTGGTTAAGAATCTGCCTGCCAATGTAGGGGACACAGGTTTGAGCCCTGGTTCGGGAAGATCCCACATGCCGCAGAGCAACTAAGCCCGTGCGCCACAACTACTGAGCCTGCGCTGTAGAGCCTGCAAGCTACAACTGCTGAGCCCACATGCTACAACTACTGAAGCCCGCGTGCCTAGAGCCCCTGCTCCGCAACAAGAGAAGCCACTGCAATGAGAAGCCCACGCACTGCAACGAAAAGTAACCCCTGCTCACTGCAACTAGAGGAAGCCCACGCGCAGCAACGAAGACCCAACACAGCCAAAAAATTAAAAAAAAAAAAAAAAAAAGTGCTAGTACAGTATACCAGGCGTATATCATCAACAAAACAAAATATCACTACCAGCAAAACATAACCCTGCTCTGTTCACGTTACAGTTCTGTAGTGAGACTCAAATATGCTGGTGGCTATGGAAATGCTTTGAAAAGTTGTTTATACTATTGGTCTTAGACTCAATAATTCTAGTTCTAGAAATATATCTCAGGGTAAGATCAGAGTTACAGGCAAGGATGTTTAATCATATTGCTGTTTAAATCATGGATAAAATTTCCAGTATTAAAAGGTCCATCAATAAAGGGATTATTTATATGTGTGATAGAATACCATATAACTATTCAAAATTATTTTCAAGAAATATTTGAGAATTCAAATATTTGAGGATGGGGAAATACTCATGATATAGTGTTAAACTTAAAAGCAGGACATAAAATTGAATATACAGTATAATCCAATTTTAGCTATATATGTGAATAAAGACTAGAAGGAAATACATCAAATGTTAACAATAGTTAACTTTTGGTAGTGGAATTACGTGCAGATGATTTTTATTTGCAATTTTTTAAACAGTAAAATGTATTACTATTGATCAGGGTAAAATTGGTATAATTAAGAAAAATGGTAAAGCTATAGGAACTGATTATAGAGATGCTCTATCAGAACTGTAAGTGACCTGCCTCTCTGTACCCTCACAGGTCCTGGAACAACCTGTACTGTGTGCTCAGGAATAGCGAGCTGACTTTCTACAAGGATGCCAAGAACCTGGCCCTGGGGGTGCCCTACCATGGGGAGGAGCCCCTGGCCCTGCGACATGCCATCTGTGAGATTGCTGCCAGCTACAAGAAGAAGAAGCACGTCTTCAAGCTGAGGTGAGGCCCTGCCTGTCCACTGCCCCTTCCCTGGTTTGGCATAAGTGGCTGGACAGGGGCCCACTCCTTGGGACCAGCTTCAGGCCTGAGTTGCCCTTCAGGGATTTTTCAAATCAGAGAGGCTGGTGGTCCTGATTTTTGCCTCTCTCAGAAGGTGCTGTGCTGCCTGACAGGGTTCTGGTCATGGGAAAGCTCAGGGGGCTGGGGGATCAGATCCAGAAGTGGCCACGCAGGAAACCCTCTGTCCTCCTAGGCTGAGCAATGGCAGCGAGTGGCTTTTCCATGGCAAGGATGAGGTAAGTGCAGGGCTGCCTAGCCCAGACCCCCACCAACAAAGGGGCAGGTGGAAGGGACGCATGCCACTTGACCTCAAGGCTCCCTCAGAAGGGGTTGTCCTAGAGGCACCCCGTCCTTTGCGGGGCCCTGACCCTCCTGCCCTGTAGGAGGAGATGCTGTCCTGGCTGCAGGGCGTGAGCACCGCCATCAACGAGTCCCAGAGCATCCGTGTCAAGGCACAGAGCCTGCCCCTACCCTCCATCACCGGCCCCGACGCCAGCCTCGGCAAGAAAGACAAGGAGAAGAGATTCAGCTTCTTCCCCAAAAAGAAGTAGCCTCTCGGGCACCCCGCGGGTGAAGCCAGTGCGTCGGGACGAGACGAGCGGGAACGAGCGCTTCCCTCCTCGGCAGGGTCTTCCTCCTGCCCACGGCCCGGCCGCCGCTGCCTGCCGCCTGCCTGCTCCGAGTCGCCGGCCGGGCCCTGGGCCCTGCTGCACTGCAATAGCTGCCTTCGCGCCACCGGCCCGGCCCGGCCCGGCCCACGCCTGCCTCCGCGCCCTCTGCCCGCAGCCCCGGCGCCCCGCACACGGCGAGCGCGGGCTCCAGGGACGGAGCTCCCAGCTCCGCCGGCCCTCGGTGCCTCCGGGGCTGGGGGCAGGAGACGGTTTTCGAGGCCCACGCCCTCCTCTCCCCGCCCCCCTCCCGGGCTGAGGGGCGCCAGCCCGTCCCCCGATTCAAACATAAGCTGGAGAAGAAGACTGATGGGGTTCCTCAGACGCTGCCCACTCCCAAAGCAAGTCTTGCTTGGGGTCACCTCCTGCTCAGTCGCAGCCAGGGAAAGAGAAAGGGAAGAGGACACCGGAAATGCCTGACCTGCCCCTTAGGGGCGTGAGGAAGGAGGCTTCAGGGAGCTCTGGGCCAGGGGCTGCTGGGGACTGAGGGGACACGACGGCCTCCTCCCCACTGGGCTTCCTCAGAACGGGGACTCTCACCTCAGGGGCCACCGCGTCCCCTCCTCGCTCCTCCTCCCACCGAAAGAGGGGGGCACCCTATAAGATCGATGGGTCCTAAGTGCAAAGGGGCTCCCGCGGCCTCCGGCACCCCTTGCCGCCACCCCCGATGGTGGCAGGGAGGACCAGGAAGCTCTCAAGCCAGCCCTCTTTTAAAACTACAGTTAGAGGTTAGGGCTCAGGCCAGAAGGAGGTAGATAGGTCTCCACACTGCCTAAGGCGCTGCCTCTCCACTCTGGGGTCCTCCCGCACTCCCAGTAGCTGCCAAACCAGCAACATCCCGCTCAGACACAGGGCCCTTAAGGGAGACAGCGCAGGTCCCCAGGTACAAGATGGACACCGCAATGCCTGGAGTAGAGCATCCCAAAGCCAAATACCCCATGTGTTCTGTCTGCAGCTGGTACCACCTGAGGGTGCTGGCTGGACCAACAGCAAATTTCATGACCCGTCACCCTGGGGTGGCAAATGTGGCCACACCTGGGTATTTATTACGACCCACGGAACAACCCCAGATGGCTGGGACAAATGCTGGGGCCAAAGCCATTAAGGCGTGGCAGGCACCCTTGCTTAGTTCCTCCAGAAGGTCCTGGCCTTGAGTCAGGGGCCCACATGGGTATCTACCCCACAATCCCAAGCACAGCCAAAAGGGGCCCTGCAACCTCTATCCCCAGGGATAGCTTTCCCTGTGCTGCTGAGGTCAGACTTCCAGACGGAAGAGACCACTAGTTCCACAGGGATTTTTCTTCGCCACTCTCTGAAAGCAATGCAGCTCCAGCCCAGCATCTTAACTGGGGTTAGGTCCAAAAGAGGGGTTAAGTTGCAGGCAGCAGGCATTTCCCCAGGGACCAGAAAGGTCCCTGGGGCCAGCAGTCGCTGTTTCCATCACCTTCCCCATGGGAAGGAGCCTTAGACACACTGAGATGATCCCCCGGAAGCGGGTGAAGCTCAGGTAGAAACCACAGGCATAGGCATCCGGAGTTACTAGGCCTTCCCAGGAGCCCTTAGTGCTGGAGATCAATACCACCATGTCAAGGGAAGGCAATTTCAGCAGACAAGAACCACAGGAGGGAAGTTCTCTGCTGGAGCCTGACAGGTGGTCCCACCTCTGGAGCCAGGGTCTTCATTTGGCCTCTATGCACCTAACCCTATGGCCCTCTGTGCATCCACAGGGAACCTAATCTATACCACCCACCAGCCTCTTTCTATACCTAGGGAAACCAAGGCAGGAGGCAGTGAGGTGATGACACTCACCTGGCAATAAAGAAGGCCTCTGGTGCATCTGAGGGCATGTCCTGCTCCAGGGCAGATAGTGGCAAGAGTCTCCCTCAACTGTTCCCATGGGCCAGTCTTCAGGGAGCCAAGAGACTAGAGGCCACCCTCTCCCCTCCACGTGTGCCAAAGCAGTACCTGAAGTGAAGAATTTCAGCAAGCAACTCCACAGTCCCAAGAATGAAAGGGCCTCAAGGAAAAGCTAGGATTTCACCACCCCTGGGCCCCCAGACTAGGCAAGGGCAGCAGCCGGCTGCATGTGACCCACCATCTACTGCCAGCTCCCCACGCATCCCTCCCCCCACATCACACAGGCCCCAAGACACTCAACTCACTGGACTGAAACTGCAGGGGCCCAGCTTTGGGACTCTGTGCCACATGGGGGGGCTAAGCTCCTGGTGCCCTGGCAAGGTTTCTTTTTTCCCTCCTTACATTTTCTATTTTGTAGTTCTTTTCTTTTAACAGTATCCCCCAACAGCTCCAGTCCACACCAGCAAACCAGGAGTCCTCCCCAGGGCAGTTTAGAGGAAGCTCCTTCTGGGCATGGTCAGGTGGTCCTCCTTCCCTCTCTCCTTCCCCTTTGTCCCCTGGCCTCAACTGACTGTGGCTGAGGGAGGTAAGGAGGGTCCTCGAGCTTCCTCCCCCCTACCTAGCACCCATAACAGGAGGTCTGCGGGGGCGGGGGGGGGGGGGCTCGGCTTCCCCGCCACCCCACTCCTTCTTCCTGCCTATCGGGGAGCACAGAGAGTCCCCAAGGCTGGCCCTGGATCGCCCTCCTCCCTTCAGCAGGAGGGGGCAGAGATCCAGAGGACCCCGTGGCTCGGTCTCTTGGACAAGTCAGCTCAGGGAGGATGCAAGGGAGGAGGTGGCTGCAGAGGACGGCAGCCCTGCTGGGCACAGACCATGCAATCTGGGGCTGGCCCTGGGGCCGGCTCGGCCTTGTCCTCCACCTGCTCAAATGTGCTTCCATCAACCAGAGAAAACCCATTTACTAGTTTTTCTAATAAATCAATAACGCTCCATATTTCCGTTTCTTATTTGACTCACCTATTTCCCTTCGAACTGGACCAAAGGGGGCTGGTTGATTGAGCAAGGCGGAATCTGTGAACACAGGACCATCATGGAGACAAGAGGCACAGCCAGACTCTGGCTTGTCCTTGGAGTCTTATGGGAACAACTCTGCTGGCACCTAGGTTCTGTGCTTCACTTGAGACCCTGAGAAAAGCTCGCTTATTCACGCATTCAACCATCTTGAGGGCCTGCTGCAGGCCTTTCCCCATGGAGCTCGGGACAGAGATCTGAAAATCAGAATCCACACACCTGGGGTTCATCTCCGGAGGTGCAGTTTCAATTGGTCTGGGTGGGTGAAACCTAGACATCAGCATTTGTCAAAAAGTTCCCTCCCCTGATGATTCCACTGGGCAGCCAGTAGGAACCACTGAGCTGGTCCAGGGTTCCCAGGTATAACCTAGAGGGCTGTGTAAGGATCACCTGGGGAAGGTGTTGACTACTACTCCCCAGGCCTCACCTCTCGAAGAGTCTGAGTCAGAGAGTTTGAGAAGCAACAACTTATCCATCTCCTTCGATTTACAGAGGAGGAAAAAGCATGAGTTTAGGTGACCCAGCCAGTTAAATGCAGGGCTGGATCTCCTGACTCTCACTCTAATGTGTGGCTACTCATGACAATCAGAGACTTGTCTAGTAGGAGCCAGCTCTCTCAGCGACTGTGCAAGTGCCCACAGACCATTCTGACCAGCTGGCAGAACATGGGCCAGCCCTGCTCTGCTCCTGCTCAGGAAAGGCCTCTACTTGCCTCTGATATTCCCTTGACCTCATTAGACTCAGCAGACCCATCTTCAGGCTGAGCCCATCCTCCTAGGTCAGAAGACCTGCAAGACAGCTCTACCACCTGGCCCTGCAGCCCCACTCCTCCCAGGCCCCATCCAGAAGAAACAGGGTGAAACAAGGTTGGTCCACCAAGGAAAAAAAAGGCAAAAAACCCAGTCAGAAGTAAGGGGCAGACCTACGCCTTTTGAATCAAAGACACTTTTGAGAATAAGAATGAAGAATGAGGCTCCATCCCAGAAAAAATGCACCCCTCACCCAACACTGCCAGCCACTTAAGATATTTCTAGGCTCCAAGTTAAGCATCCTTGCCCCCTAGGATGTCTCCTGGGAGCTAGCGAGGGAGAGAATAAAAGGCACCAGACATGGAAATATCTGCCTGTTAGAAAAATGTTCCACCCCTTTCAGTCCAACTTTGGCACCTGGGGAAAAGAGCTAAAGGCTGGCACGGTGCCCCCTGACCTTACCCCAGACAGGACGCCAGGCTGTGGGTAGACAGAAGCCTGTGGGAACAGAAGTAGCAGAACAAGTCCCCTCCCACACATCCTGCTGCCCCAGCCTCCCCAGCCAGCACCTGGGGCCTTGTGCTTCGTGAGCATGGCTGCAAATGAGCGCCTGTGGAAGCAACAAGCCCACGTCCCGCTTCCCCTGAGACAGGCCTGGGCACAATCGCCTCTCCCCAGCCCGGCCAGACGCCAGTAAGAAGACCACTCACAGGTTGGTTGGTCAGCAGTGGTTATTACACCATTGGCAAATAACGAAACGTGTGTACATTAGCGACAACCATGGGGCCAGCAAGACAACCCACAAAAAGTACCTGAACGGAGTCCACGACATTCCTCCCAGGAGGGAAATCAACAACAGCACACTCACACACACACGCGCGAGCACACCAACATACCACAGGGTAGAAAGCAATAAATTATGGGCCTCGTTCCTGCCCGGATCCTAAGAAAAGTCACAGTTAAAGAGCAAAGCCTCCCCAGGCCACCCTCCTGTGTGTCCCCTGGGTGGGCCCTCAGTCTGGCAGCGGCCAGGCGACACTGGAGGCCTGAGCAGGGCTCGCTCTCCCTGGGAAGAGATGAGCTTAACTATTTGGCCTCTTACTAGAGAAGAACTATATATACAAGGGAAGCGGCCACACCGGCCTCGGAGGGCAAAGGGGCTCGCAAGTCACTGGCGCGCCCACGGCAGGTGAAGGCCCTTGCCCGGTGCCCCAGGGCGCTCTCCCAGGGGCGGCCTTTCTGAGGGCCCTGGGGTGGGGCTCGGGTGAGCAGGGTGAGCCCAGGCTGTGAGCGAGGATGCCACCGTTCCTCCCCGTCGCTCGGCACAGCGGCTCCCTCCCCCAGGACTCAGTGTCAACCTGTGGAGTTCAAGGCCTGGAATTTCTCCCGCAGGCTCCTCACTCTGCCCTGCTGGCTTGGGTCTGCCGGGTCCCTGGGACCCTCTTCTTTAGGCCGATACTCTGCACACTCCTGGAACTCCGGGCCCTGCCCCGCCTGGGCTGCTGGTGAGCTTGGTCCCCGCCCGCTGGCTGCCTCCAGTCCCGCGTTGGGGCCGGACAGAGGTCCCTTCTCCATGACAACCATCCGCCGGTTGTCCTCCAGTGTGAGGTCTGCGGTGACGTACAGGGCCTCCCCTCCATCCGGCGCGCTTGGGGGTGGCCCCGCCAGAGGCTGAGGCTGGGCGACCCCTGGGCCTGCCGGGGCCCTCCTGGCGTTCAGGCTGCAGCAGCGGCCCACCTTCCCCGACAGGGGCGGCTGCGGCTGCATCATGTTCTCCGGCAGCGAGTGGCTCCGGTTGACGGGCAGGTTGCGCGGCCGGCTGCCCTTGGCCTGGAGCGCTTCGTCCTGGGAGGCATATTTGGAGCAGAGTTCTCGGACATCGGGCCAGTTGAAAGTCTCGGTGTCCAAGGGGCTTCGGGGGCTTCGGGGGATGTGCCAGGCCCCAGGCGAGGTGGTCCTCGGGCTGGTGGCCGAGGGGCTGAAGGAGAAACGCCGTGGCGATATCTCCCTGGCAGAGCCGGGCTTGGGCGGGCTGTGTTCCTGGGCTGTGGGCTGCTCGTGGTTGAAGAGAGACAGCACTGGTTTCCTCTTACCTGTGAGGAGACAGCGAGCCGCCTGAATCCCCGTGCAGGAGGGAGCAAGAGGACATGAGGGCTCTGGGCTGACCTCAACTCCCCTTCCAGGCGAGGCTGGTTGCTGGGGTTTTGCGTGTGATGGGAGAGAAACCTCACTGACCATCCACGGCGCCCTTACCAAAGGGAAACGGGAAGAATGAAGAAAAGGGGGTGGGGTGGGGTCAGGGGTCAAAGGAAGAGACGAGAGCTTCTGCTCTCCTGGAAAACAGAGGCCCGTGGCCCCAGGCCCTCTGCTCCACAGGAGGAGCTTGGCCTTGAGCGTTAGACCCGCTCCAGGACTCGCCCCAGCCCTCTTTTTGGTAGAGGTCCTTTAGGGGGTCACTTTCCCAGAATCCAACTGGCTCCTAAAAGGTGCTTCCATCCCTGGCTTGCAGGCAGGGCCCTCTGCCCCACCCCCTTCATACCTCTGCCACCAGATGGTGGTCCAGCCTCCTGCTGCAGGTGTGGGGTGGTGGCAGCCACCTTCTCCCACGGCTGCGGTGGCCTGGCTGTCACCGACTTGCCCTTGATCCGGAGGCTGTACTGGCGAGCCAGCTGGTAGACCTTGCTCTTGACTCGCTCGCTCACGTGGCTGTCCATCACGTGGGAGAGCTGCAGGATGCGGGGGTGTAGCGGGCTCACCAGCTCCCCCTGGGCGCCGCTGCTCAGCTCCTTCACCAGCTCCTTCAGCTCCCGGGCCAGGTGGGCCGGGCTGGGTGGCTCAGTGGGGGAGGCACTCTCCGGCGAGGCAGCGGCCGACTCCTCAGTGATGGCCCCCAGCTCACGCTCCTCCAGGATGAAGAGGGGCTCGTGCAGGTCAAAGCTATTGGCCTGGCCTTGGCCTGCTCCTTTCCGAGGGCTCCCCTCAGGAGACGCCATTTCCTCCCAGATCTTCACAATTTCCGAAGACGGGCGGAACTCAGCATCTGTGATGGGAGCTGGGTCCCCAGCACGAGCCTGGCCTGGTCCTGGGTAGTCAAAGAGGGCCCATGAGGCTGCCCGCGAGCCCACCTGTCTCTTATGCCCCAGCGGAGCCAGTGGCTCCGGGTCTGGCCTGGGAAGGCTGTTGATTCTGGAGACTGAGTTTCTCACCAGTCCTTTGGGGATGAAGGAGAGGCTCTCCCGGCGCCGGACGCTAAAGCCTGCATCGTGGTGCTCTGCACTTTCATAGTAGCTCTTGATTTTGTCCAACAACAGCCGGTCTCGGGAAGAAAGCTTCGATTCCTTCGTGCAGGAAGGCCTGTCTGGCTCCGCTGGGCAGCCTGGGCTCTGGGGCTCTGTCCCGTTGACAGAAGGGTCACTCTCTGCGGCCACCCCCATACTGATGTCCGCTTCTGGAGGGAGCTGAGAGCCCAGGGAGTCTGTGGTGCTCCCACGGGGGGCCAGGCCCTTCTCACTGTCCTCTAGGCTGATCACACTGCTGCTCCGGCTGGTCAGCCTCGGGGTCCCGAAGCCGCTGGACTTGCCGTCCTCCAGTGCCAGGCTGCTCCGCCGAGAGAAGCTGCTGACGAACCGCTCGGCAATGACGCTGGCCTGGTCCAGCACAGAGGGAGGCAGGAGGCTCTCGGGCTCGTGGGCGGCCCCCATCTCTTCCTCCTCGTCCTCACTGCTCAGGACCTTAGGGTCCTCGGTGCTCTCGGCCACCATGAAGTCCACCATGTCACCCGGGGGGTCCAGTCCCAGCAGCAGCTGGTGGGTGTCAAGCTGCATTTCTAGGACTTCTGGAGCCTCTGTGTCTGAGGGCATCTCCTCGGTCCTGGGACCTTCCACGGCAGCCAACACCTCCTGCTCTGTCCCAGACTCAGGGTCTGGCTCAACCTGGGAGGGCACAAAGAGCTCATATGAGCCAAAAGCCTCCCTCACGTGACCCGGGGGGATGTGGGGACAGCACAGCCTGCTCAGAGCCTAGTGAGAGGGGCTGCGGTTTCGGACTGCAGGCAATCAGAATGAGCATGACTCAGGAGTGGGCAGCAGGTCCTTAGGGAGAGGATGTCCCTTAGTCACCCTGCAGCTGGGGTGCTGGGTCCACATTCTCAAACCCAAGAAAAATTCTAGGAACGCAGATGGGGTAAAGTGGTGGCACCTCTCAGGGGCAGCCTGCCTGGAAAGTACAGGGACAAGGTGGGAACACGCAGCATGGGGTCAGAGCCACGGCACCAGGACTCCCCTGCCTGATGGGAGGCGGCTCCCTCAAGCCCCAGTAGCTCCCCACATGGAGGTTGTTCTGGGTTGAAACCCGGACCTAAACAACTTCCCTGAGGGGTCAGGGTCTTCTGTGTGGATCAGGATCCAGAGGGCAGTAGGACCACATGCTGGAATCCTGTCAGAGGGTAAAGATGGGGATCTGGCTCCTGCCAGCCAGCCTCCGCCCCTGTGCAGGACTCTGCACGTGCGCAGCGGATGGCAAGGAAGGAAGCAAAGTTGGCAACTCCCTCTTGACCACCTTGAAGGTCATTTGAATCATAAAACCAGCCAGTACAGGCAGCTTTCCAGAGGAATCTTTAGGGAGAACACAAGATAACACTCTATAGCCCGAGGAATCAGACCTGATTCCAATCGTTCTAGTCTAGAATCTGCACAGTGGGACCCAGGAGCTAGGCCTGTAATGTCCAACACAGTGGCTGCCAGCCACACGTGGCTCCTGGGCATCTGAAATGTAGCCAGTCCACGTTGCAAAAACCGCATACCAAAAAAGTACAAAATACCTCATTAGTAGCTTTTTAAAACACTACGTGTTGACATGATAGTAGTTTGGAAAAACTGGGTTAAATAATTCTTTAATGTGACTATTAGAATATTTAAAATTACACATGAGGGGACTTCCCTGGTGGCGCAGTGATTAGGAATCTGCCTGCCAATGCAGGGAACATGGGTTCCAGCCCTGGTCCAGGAAGATCCCACATGCTGCAGAGCAAGTAAAGCCACGCGCCACAGCTACTGAGCCTGCGCTCTAGAGCCCGGGAGCCACAACTACTGAAGCCCGTGCACCTAGAGCCCGTGCTCCGCAATAAGAGAAGCCACTGCTATGAGAAGCCCACGCACCGCAACGAAGAGTAGCCCCTGCTTGCCACAACTAGAGAAAGCCCGCGCACAGCAACGAAGACCCAACGCAGCCAAAAATAAATAAATAAATAAATTTTTAAATAAATAAATAAAAATTTTATAAATAAATAAAATTACACATGAGGCTCACATTCTCTTATCACCGGACATCACCATTCTGAACTCTTTTCCAATGTCACCCAGGCTTCTCAATGTCCTGGCTGTGAGGCCCACCCCGGGGTCTAAGCCTCATGAACTTTTCCTTGTAACTCTGCAAAAGCAAAGGACTCCATTCCACATAACCCCCAGATAGTGTGGGGTGGCAGGAAAAAGAGTGCAGGCTTCTGGGTCACAGACCCAAGTCTAATCTGAGCTCTGTCCCTTAGAAGCTGCGCAATGTCAGGCACATCAACCTAACCTGAGTCTCGTTCTCCCTGGTAGAGCTGGGTCAGGAAACAGAAGGAAGAAATAAAACATCAGGCACATAGGAGGTGTCCAGTAGATAAACACCTTACTCCTTTGCCAGGTGGGACAGGCATGATTTAAATGTCTGGCACACTAGCAGGGCAGAGCTTTATGCTCTATGCAAGGAGGCCTGGCCAAGGGGACCTATAATCTGGTCACTTCCAATAACTGTGCCCCTTGGCCAGAGTCTGCATCTGCCCAAAGGAAGGGGCACCTTTTCTAATTCAGAGTAAGCGGCTATTGGTCACCAAGCCGCATGCCCACAGGCCAGACAGGCTTCCTGAGGGCACGAGAGTCCTAGGGAGTGGGATTCCCTGTCCCCATGGGCCCAATGGGACAGCCCATGCCTGAAAGCCCCATCTGCAGAGCTGGAGATCTGGGCTCAGGTGCCTCTGCACTATCCCCCTTCCGCCTGCTGGCTACTCACCTCCGGCAGGGAAGACACAGACTCAAAGCTCAGGCACTTCTCAGCGGTGGTTGGAGATTGGCTGCTGGGCCTTCTGCAGCTCTTGGGGTCTTCGGGCTCCCTGCGCCCCTTCCCCTGCAGCAAGCAGAGAGTAGTCGTCAGCTCCCAGGACACGGGGAGCTGGTCCCGTCTGCATCCCAACCCTGGCAGCACCTCCTGAGCCCCAAAGGGGCTGGGCTGCGTTGAGATCCAGCGTTGGACCTGAGCCATTCCAGAGTCAGCCTGAACTGCCAGGTCTGGGGACTCAGAAATCCCTGCCAGGCATGCGGCTCCCTGTGTGCGGGCCTCTCCCCCTCCCCCCACCCCGCCCCATTAGTCATGCCCACTGAGTAGCATGCTGGTTCGCACCCAGTACTGGAACAACGAATGCCAGGGGCTCAGCAGGGCGTGACAGTGAGCAAGGTGTTAAGAAGTGCTGACGGCAGGCAGGAAGGAACAAGGACGGAGGGATGAGAAGGGCAGGGGAGGGGACTCTTGGATGGGCATGCGCGTGCCAGGGAGCATGCAAGGAGGAGGGGGAGATCAAAGAGACACCTCACCATAGCGCCCCGGGAGAAAAGTAAAGCGTTGGCCCGATAGTGCCAGCAGTGGAGGGCGGCCAGCAGGGAGCTGGCAAAGTCGGCTACCTGCTCCGCCACTGCCAGGCTCTCCTCCTCCTCCTCCTCCTCCTCCTCCTCGCCTGGGGGCTCTGGCCTGGCCCCCTTCTCACTGCCTTCATGCCCTGCCAGGTCCTCCAGAGCGACCTGAAAGGCCTGCTTTTCCTCCTCCTCCTCCTCCTCCTCCTCCACCACCTCCTCCTCCTCCACCTCCTCCTCCTCCTCCTGCTCCTCCCGGGCAGCCCCTTCAGCCTCCGACCGCAGGCCCCGAGCACAGGTGGGCTGTCCAAAGTCCAGGAGCGTGCCGACACTGCCCGCATGCTGTTCAGAGCACAAGGCCCCCTCGTGACAGGCCTCTGGGCAACCCCCCTCCTCCTGCAGCAGCTGGGGCTGGGGAGGCTTCCCAGAGAAAGCCACATCTAGACACCCAACCCCTGGCCTCCACTAGGCTCCCACGCGAAGCAGGGGGTTCTCGAGGTGGGAAGCTGGGACTGGGGTCTGGTCAGGAACTCAGGATCCAGAGAGGCCTGCCTGCCCCAGGGAGAGGGCAAAATGAGAGGATCCCGGCTGGGTCGGCCACCACCAGGGTGCCACTCCAGGGAAAGGGTACAGAAGGGTCCCCTGGGCAAGGGCCACGGCTTATTCATCTCCGTGACCCTCATGACAGAGCCTGGTGCACAGTAGGTGCTTGACAGGTGTTTGAGTGAATGAAGATGATGGGGGCTGACCTGGGCTGCCCCCCAACCTGCCCAGACAGTCCCGTGTGCCCCTGGCCTTACCTTCATCCCTGCTGCTCTGGCTGCTCCGCCACCACCGGGTCCCGGCACAGCGGCGAGGGGGAGGGGGAGCGGAGATCAGTAACCCGGAGGAAGAGCCCCCTCACAGAGGCCTGAGGCCCAGAGCCCCCGGGGAAGACTGCGTCAGGGGCTCCTGCTCCCAGAACCTTCACCAGGTCTCCCGGGCTTTCAAAGGAATGACTGACAGACCGGGAGCCCGGGGTGCAGAATGGCACGGTCACTCGCTCCTGCTGTCACCCAAGGGCAGAGAGACAGGGTGCAAGGCGTGCAGGGGGAGCCCAGACAGCAAGGGGTGAGGCCCACTTCCAGAGAAGAACAAGGCAGAATCCCCTCTGAACTGTCTGCGAGGCCCACACCCTGCTGGTCGCCTGCTTCACCCTCTCACCCCCGCCCTAGAGCGCACCTTAAAGGGGATGCCTGTCCACCCCTCACTCACTCACCTTTCTCGCTGAGTTGCCTGAGCAGATGTCTGGATGGCTCTGATGAGGAAAGCGAACAGGCAGAGTCAGAGCAGGCCTGAAGCAGCCCTGCCTGGCCCTGGTCCCACGCTCACAGCGCCACACACCCATCACCAGCTCAAAGTCCACTCCAGCGGGGGCCCCCACGGCCCGAGGGCCTGAAGGAGGCTGCCCTCGCGACCAGCCCACAGGGAGACAGGGCCCGGGCCACTGCCCCCACCCACCTGGGGACTCTGCTGTGACCCACAGCCAAGAAGCAGCCCTGCCCCCCCATCCTTGCATTAGCACACAGCCCGGGGCCCTCAGCTCCAGGGCCACAGCCCCATGCTGCCCCCTTCAGAATGACCAGCCTCTCTTGAGGGCCCTGGCTCCACCGCAAGCCCCACCTTCCTTCCCTGCATGGAGCACATCAGCGCCTTAGCTACACCCAACGCCAAGCCCCTTCACAGCACCCCAGCTGGAAAGCAGAGGTCGCACCCGACTTTCTATGGCCCTTAAGGCCTGGCACCGTGAAGCCTCGCTGCCTGCTGGGGAGTGTTGCCCAGTTGTACAGGAGCTGACCAGGCTCTGAGGACACAATACAAAACACATTCATTAGGCTGATGGTATCAGCCCCTCGCACCCCACCTTTTTGGGGACAGACCTGAGATAGGGAGGCATGTCTCAAGGAACCTCTCTACAGAACCTTGCCCTTAGCCCATATTGCCCTTGACCAACTGGCATTCAGTGGGAGGCCCACTATAAACTTGGAGCCAGAAGGAAAGTCTACTGAGGTCTCTCAGCTATTCCTGGACAGGAGAGCAAACTGAAGAACGTTTTTTCTAAATGTGCATGGGCACACACATACCAACACTCTATCTGCATCGAGGTAAGTAGATATCCAATTGTTTTTAAAGTGAGAAATACAAAATGCTCTTCTCTTTCATTTTAAAACTTGTAATCAAGAATATTTAATAAGCGGACTTCCCTGGCGGCACAGTGGTTAAGAATCCGCCTGCCAATGCAGGGGACATGGGTTCGAGCCCTGGTCCAGGAAGATCCCACATGTCGCGGAGCAACTAAGCCCGTGCGCCATAGCTACTGAGCCCGCGTGCCTAGGGCCCGTGCTCTGCAGTGAGAAGCCATGAAAAGCCCGCGCACCACAACGAAGAGTAGCCCCCACTCGCCACAACTAGAGAAAGCCCGCGTGCAGCAACGAAGACCCAACGCAGCCAAAAATAAAATAATAAATAAAAGAGGGGCTTCCCTGGTGGCGCAGTGGTTGAGAATCTGCCTGCCAATGCAGGGGACGCGGGTTCGAGCCCTGGTCTGGGAAGATCCCACATGCCGCGGAGCAACTCGGCCCGTGAGCCACAATTACTGAGCCTGCGCGTCTGGAGCCTGTGCTCCGCAACAAGAGAGGCCGCGATAGTGAGAGGCCCGCGCACCGCGATGAAGAGTGGCCCCCGCACCGCAATGAAGAGTGGCCCCCGCTCGCCACAACTAGAGAAAGCCCTCGCACAGAAACGAAGACCCGACACAGCCATACATACATACATACATACATACATACATACATAAAAAAGAATGTAAGCAGACAAGAATAGAATTTAAAAAAAAAAAATTAAAAAAAAAATAAAAGAATATTTAATAATTGACAAATGATGACAACAACACCTTACTTATCCATAGGGTGTACTTATCTGTCCATCCCAGCTCTCTGGAAGTAGGAAGCAGAAAAGGCCCAGAGGCAGTCAGAGTAGATGGCTGAGAGCAGGCCCTAAAGCACTTCCACTGGCCTGAATCCTCCCTCTCATCGACTCACTGGCCTGCTTTTACACATGCTTCTCACACATTAAATCGATTAATTTCTAACACAAGAGGGAAGAAGGAAGGGCTACTACAGAAAAGCATGCCAAGACTGATAAGGAGCACTCTTCAGTGTAAAGATGGACACAACACCTCAATGCCAGCTGTCTCTATGGCAACCCACGGCCCCGCCTCCCCCCGCAGCCCCGGAGAATGGAGCTGTTCACACGCCACAAAGATGCTGCCACACCGACTCCAGAAAGGGAAAAGTTCAACTGCGTCAGCCTCCTCTATTTTAAAAGGCTCAAGCGTATGAAGCGTGTTTTAGAAAGATATCTGTTTCATAACGATTAAAACTAAAACACGAAAACAAACAAAACCCAACTCTTAGTGTTTACAGGCTAAAATCTCAGCCTTGTCGAAACTTCAGCTCTGAAACGGCTCCTTTCCTGAGTGCCTTGCTTGCTGCAGTTTGGAAGCTGATGTTATGACAGGTAGTATTACTATTACCACCATCACCACAGTCACTTACTGACTACCTCCACGTGTCAGAAGCTTCCAGTTCAAAGCTATGGCAAGTTAAGGGGGAATGTCGGACAGGAGAATTATAGGAGAAGAAAGGAAAGGAGGGGAATTCCCTGGTGGTCCAGTGGTTAGGACTCCGTGCTTTCACTGCCAAGGGACTGGGTTTGATCCCTGGTCGGGGAACTAAGACCCTGTAAGCCAATTTGGGGCTTTTAACACATGGCACCGTAGAACTTTTGCAACCATGGCAAGTTTGCCTAGGGTTCGAGATCCATCAGGAGCAATACCAAACAAAACGAAAACACAAAAGCTTTCCAAAGACTGCTCGGCCCCACCCTCCAGAAGACCAAAGCCCATACATCAATCCACACAGCTGTTCAGAGGACCCGTGAGTCATGCCAGTCAAACCCAACTCACTGTGGGGATCCCAGTCAGGACATATCTCCCATCACTCCTCAATCTTTCTCTCTAGGGGTCTCTGAGATGGTTCTCACCCCAACTCCCACCTCATGTGTAAGTTTGACAAGTGCCTGGCGGAAGCCAAATCCATCCCTGGGCCTCGACTGAAGGCGAGGGTAAAAACCGAGGCAGAAAACACACACATTCATCACTACAAGAGCCGAGAATAAAAGCAAGGTTTTCTCTTTTCAATAGACGATTCATTCCAATACCTCCAAGTACGTAGCAGCAAGCCCAGTCATGAAAGAAAACCCAGGAAAGCAGAACTTTTCCCTGAGACTCAAAGTAAATATTTCCTGTCTGGATTTGGTGCCACTTAAAATCTAACTCATTTTCCCCACGTCCTGCCTCTGCTCTGTTCCAGAACTGGGCTGGGGACCATCCATGACGTCTGAGCGTTACTCTGGCTGACTCCCAGTATTCTAAGTGGCAAAGGAGGGAGGTTTTGATCGCAGAGGAGCTAAGAAGGGGGGCCTTGGAAAAGGAGGGCTGTCCTGGGTGGGCAGCTCTGGGTGGGCAGGAAGGGCCCAGAGGGGCCTCGTGGAAGGCAGGATGCTACAGACACGCCCATTTACCCTCCCTCCTGCCCTTTCCCAGGATTTCCGGAGGGTGAGAGCCAGCCCCAAATGCTGCTGCAGAAGGTTCCCCGCCTGGTCAAGGGTCCTGAAAAGAAGCCTCTCTGCCCACAAAGCCCCTGCCTTACCAGACTGCCGGCGCCCCTGGTGCACATCGCTGGACACCTCATCCTGGGAGGCCTTCTTCAGGCGCTCTGGGCTGTGGCGGTACCGATTGGGATCTGCACCCAAGAGAGACAACCAGGCCTTTGGGATACCATCAGCCTTGGCGTGGACTCTGCCCATTCCTGACAACTCTGCCGCCCAGCCCAGCTCCAGGGGCCAAAGGACTCCAGAGCTCCCTCCTCTTCCATCTTCCATCCTCTTCCATCTCGGAGCACGAGGCACAGAGTCCCACCCACCAGCAGCACTGAGCCCTAGTCTTGCAGTGGACCCCCAGTCTTGACAGAAGGAGCCTCCCCATCTTCCCTGCTCTCTGGAATGTAAGCATCAGGCAAAGCTTCCCCAGGTCTGACCCAGAGATGTGCACCATTAGGGACAAAGCAGGCAGAAAGGGTACACTTACAATAGGAATCCATTTCCAAGATGGCTTCTTTGGCCTGGAAGGGAAAGGAAACCCACCTCATTGCTACCTTGCTACGTGCCGTTTCTGCCTCGGCCCAGACTCACTCCTGCGGCACCAAGGACCGTGGCATCCGCTGAACTGATCCCCACTGTCCAGCGGGGCCGACGTCCAGAAGGTGAGGCCCCAGTGGACCCCGGAGCTGGTCCTGAGGGACCCTCTCCCTGTACCCCATCAGGAGCCCTGGGAACTCACCTTCTGGGGGATGGTGGTATGGTGGTTCTCCAGGATGAGCCTCTTGATGTGGTGAGTCCAGCTCCGTTTCTCCTCCACCGTTTTGGCCTGGGAGGACCCAAGGGAGAGGGAGCGGGGGTTATCACGACAGGCCTGAAGCCATCCAGCGCGGGCTGGGCTTCCGCCGAGGAGGGCAGAGGCGAAAGGGGGCCTGTGCTGGGGGCTCTGTGAGGTTACCTTGACTCCTCAGCACGAGCCTGAGAGGTGCCCACAACGACCTCTACCTTCCAGAGGGAGACCCTGAGGCTCGCGCCGCCGAGCGAGGGGGCGGGTTCTGTCCCCAGCCGTGCCCCAGCCCGTCGCTCACCTGGATGTTGTACTGCTGCTTGCTGTGCTTGTAGTGTGTGACGGTGAAGCACGGGGATTCTCTGGTGCTCTCAATCAGCATCAGGGAGGAGCACTGGGGCAGAGGGAGAGGGCAGTCAAGCACGAGGCGGGGAGCTGACCTGGGGCCCCAGCCCCTCAAGACCATCTGGGGAGGCAGGGAGAGTAATCTTTAAGGGTGAAGCTGCGTCCACACCAACCCGGGGCCCAGTGAAGATGACACGGAGTGGAGCCCGGCCGTCGGGAAGGTGGGAAGGGGGCAGAGGAGATGGCGGTGGCCTCGTTACCGGGATGTGACCCTTGTAGACAAAGTGATCTCCCCGCTTCTTGGTGATGAGCAGTGCTTTGTCAAAGAGGAAAAAGGTCTTCTCGCTGCGCACACGGTGCACGCGGAACGTGCCCTCCAGGACGAGCTCCCCGTAGGTGGTCAGGTCTGGCCCCTTCCAGTTGATGAGCAGAGACTGAATCTCCTGCAGCAGCGAATCCCCGACCCCCAGGGTCAGGGTGCTCGAGACCCTGCTGGGGACCACACAGGGCCCCAGGAGCCACCGCCTGGGTTCTGCAGAGACATGCTGCACCAAGGGCTACCCCCAGAGAAGCCCGTCCTCACCGACACCACCCCTCAGCTCGTACTCCCTCTTCCAAACCCCGCCCCACCCCTGCCTGTCCCTCCAGCTACCAGCCCCAGAGCACCTGGAGCCGGACTGCGTGCTCATGTCTCCTCTTCATGTCGTTGATGTACCAGGCCACACAAGTCATGGTGTCAATGGCGTCCTCTACCACCTCAAAGCCGTCCTCTTCTTCATCAAAATGTTTGGCGATTTCCTGTGAGGGAGACAGGGGCTCAAGGCAGCCCAGACTCAAAGGCCCTGCCCCTCCCTCAGGCCCCTGTGTACTCGGGAGGACCCTTGGGTTACCTGGAGTAGCAGGTGGTACTTGAGGATGCGCTGGACTGGCTTTAGGAGGTAGGAGCCCAAGGGCAGTGAGTGCTGCAGCAGCTCCTGCCGGTCCCGAAAGAACTTGGCCTGCTGCTTGTCCTGCATGCACTCAGTCAGGGTGGCCACTGAGCTGGGAGTGGAGGAAGGGGCCGTCACCAGGGGA
Organism: Eschrichtius robustus; assembly: GCF_028021215.1. Lineage (NCBI taxonomy): Eukaryota > Metazoa > Chordata > Mammalia > Artiodactyla > Eschrichtiidae > Eschrichtius > Eschrichtius robustus. The sequence continues at coordinate 36,947,066 of NC_090824.1, forward strand.
AGGCCTGCGTGGGGAGGTGGGGTGCTCTGGACTTGCCAAATGGCTCTGCTTCCCCTCTCCACCCTAATTACTCACTTGGGGTAGTTGTTGCAATACTGGGTGTAGATATCAAACTCTTGGCTCTAAAGAAAGACCAAAAATAGTAATTTCAGGGAGACTCCCATTTGACTATAAACCTGGGTGTATCAGACACATGCCCCTGGCCCCCAGAGCACACTCTCGCTGAGCATCTGCAGATCCATCTCTGTACCCATCTGTCTCGGACATGCCATCCACCCAGCAGCCCCCGGCTCCACCCCAAATGCCCTTCCTATCTGAGGCCGGGCACTCAGCACTTCCCGTGGAGAGAGGCCCCCAGCAAGGCAGGATGGCGGCAAGGACCCCGCCCCTCTTACCCTTTCCACAAAGCAGCTGGCCACAGCCACCGGGTCACTATTGCAGCTGTCCAGGTCTCTGAGTAGCTGGCTGGGTAACGGGAGAATGGTCGTCAGACCCCGGACCGCTCGCAGCCTCCAGTCACCACTACACCCCCTCCCCACCCTCCTGGTGCCCACACACACGCCAGCCCTGGTGTCAGCAAGCCCTGCCCGGGGCAGCCAACACAGAAAGTATCCAGCACCCCTGCAAAGGTGGGGGACAAAAAAGAGCCATGCGCTCCACAAGCAGGAGAGGGAGAAGGGACACCAGTACCCACCTCGGGAGGGGACACAGCTCCTCTGCAGGCAGGGGTCAAACACACAAAAGCAGACATTAAAGGGGGAAGGAGAGAGGGGGAACTCGCAAAGAAACCAAGGCCCCCAGTTCAGAAGGATTCAGGAAAGGGGAGAGACAGGGCGAGTCTCCCAGCACTGCTTGTTCTTAAATGGGGGCTCTGCAGGAAACCCCAGTGCTCCCCCTGCCTTCCCCTCCTGTGCTCCTCTTTGCCCAACCCCCCCCCCGCCCCCGCCCCCGGCCTAAGTCTCGCCTCTGTCTGCCCTCCCAGCTCGCCCAGCAGGAAGTCCCTCTGCCCATCTTAAGGCACCTGGGGTAAGGTTCCTCCTGTCCTATCAATGCTGTCCCCACAAGCTCTGCTTCTCCGGACCAGTGCCCTCTCTCTGGGGAGTCTGGGGGCCCCGGGAGCCACTTATGTGTGATCTTCGTGGAGCCCCTTTGCCCTGAAGCAGCCCCTCGCCAGGCCTCGCTCGGCCTCCCTCATCGTGCCTTGCCTGGCTTGTGTGTTCCCCTAATGGGTCAGATCACCTCCAGGGAGCCCCGACTTCCCACGGAATCAGTGGGAAGGTGGAGAAGAAACGAAGACATCTGCACTGGGGGACCAAGATGAGAGGGACAAAGGGGCCACGAAGGGACAGGGGGGAGAGCATCACGTGCAAGGGTTCAGCAGTCCTCTGAGGGGCGCTGGCCCAGGCTGGACCCAACATGAACACGGCCTCAAATGAGCTCCCCTGTCTGACAGGAAGCACATCAGCCCCAGGGCACACGGTCCCACAGGCCCTCTCTCCTGCAGGG